>NC_139725.1:40111601-41440530 GCF_964211835.1 Anser anser | reverse complement strand
CAAACACATGGTCTTATATGTAGAAATTAAAGCTTTGAATTAATTCTTCATAGAGTTCTTTAAAGCCAAAAATAAAATCACATCACATGTGAAGCCCAACAAAGTTTAACATCACAATTGGAAATGACATGTAGCACAATAGGTATTTTCCCTCATTTTGTCATATATTTGGTAAAAAGCTTTTCATTTGTTTTAATTTGGACCATCTTTGGGATGCAGGCCATTACTAACAATTTTTCAACAAACTTTATGCAAATCAATTTTTATTTTTGTCATTATGTTATAACAAAATAAATGAGAATCATACTGTGCAGTTCCACCAGACCTGGAGCAGACATGGAAAAGATATAAATGTGTCAGTATTATGGGAGGGAAAATACATAAATGCACATGGTGACTCTCTTAAGTCTTGGGCTCAGTGTGATACTAATTCATTTCTGTGACATTTGGAAAACTTCTCCCAACATTAATAACAAGTTTATGGTGGGGGGTAATTCTGACAGACACAGTGTTGAAATAAAAACTTGAAAGAATGTCCATCAGATTTTACAGGTGCATGGAACATGCATTTGCAGTGATTGATGATCTTTTTGTTAAAGGTTGACATAATGTTGAATGGAATGTTTTGTTTATATATGGTGGTCTAGTTTATTGACCAGTACCAAAATGTATGACCAATCTGGGACTTCGTACAGTGTCTCTTTTTTTCTTATTTTTTTTCTGGAGAAAAAAAAAATAATCTGTATTTACCTTCTCTCCCCCTTCATCAGTACATGGATGCCGTTCGGTTATGTTATAAATATATTTTCTTAAACTATTTTTTCCTTTAAAAAATACTTTGCTGAATTGAAGATTTCAGATGAACATACCAGAACTTTCAGAAATATTTAGAGAAAGGATTCTAGGATTGACCTTCTGGGCAAAAGTTACAGAACTTTATTTGCCTGCAGTTTTTTACTGAAAGCAAAAATAACAGTCGGCATGCAATTCAAATACATCTGTCTTCTTTACAAAAGATTGTTTCTGTTGAATTTCACTTAAAGAAAAAATCTGTAAGAAAATCTGAAGATGTTTACCCCTAACAATTGCAAGTAGAAGAACATGAAATATGGTGGCACTATCTTTTTTTTTTTTTCTCTTTTTATAAGGTCAGATCAGTTGAAGAATGGATGTCTTTAACTTCCCTTGCAGCTCAGAATATTACACTTTCAACTGCAGCAACCAGTTATCTGAATCCAGAATTGATTTTAAAATGGTGAAGATATGTACACTCAAAACAATTCTTGATATCCATGTAAAACTTAAGCTTCCATATGGAAACAGAATTTTGTATTTTAATGTACTTCTTGAAGTTCAAAATAATAAAGAACAAACAAAATAGAGGTTAGTGATAAGTTATATTTAAAACATTGATTATCATATGAAGAGCAACATGTAAGTTGCTCTTAGTCGTAATAAATGTGAAATGAGAACATCTTCAGTCCTTCAATCCAAAAACATAGGCTGAAGTTCTCTTCTTACTATTCATAGAGAGAGGGTATTTTATACATTGCTTGTTTTTCACCTGGCCTTAAAGAGAAACAAAGTCAAGGAATTTGGTAGCACTCAAAAGGATCAGATAGTCTTGGATCATGGGCATCTTCAGACATACAAGGGAAGTGTATAGACTCATCTCAGTCTTTTCACTCTCAGACTGAAGATTTGACTTGTTAAAAATCTTGAAAAATACTAAGGCTGTCCAACTGTCTTATTTTGTTACGTCTTATCTCTATGGGGAGAAAATCACCCATGTCTGTTAGTTTGAGTAGCCATTTCTGTCTCATGTTCACTGTATAAATTCCAATATATAATATGGCTAGCATTACAGTTCTTAGGTTTTCCACATTAGAAAAGTTACAGTTGTGTGTGTGTGTTTGCAGTTGAGGCATTAGGCCACCAGGACTTAACCTGTCCAAGTGCTGTTCTCTTCCGGTGATTTTTGAACTGTGTGAAAGAATTCAGCTAAACTATAGCTGCTTTATACACCTGGTTTTCGTTCTGAAGGAACTTGATTCAGAATCTTTTCTAGTTGTGTTCTGATGGTTTTCATATTCCTACAATAAAACAAAAAACATTTTAACCAGGAAATACATCTGTATTTAGTCATCTGAATATCTCTCCAAATCTGTAAGGGTTTAATCCTGGTCTATTGCATAGCCAACACCCTTTAGGACTCCATAGTTTGGTTTGTTTGTTTGTTTTCTCTTACCACAGTACTTACAGAAGTAGAAGGTATCTGCCTCTGGAAATCAGATAGCAGTATTGAAAAAGTGACAAAACACCCTTTTCCACTAAGACCAAAGACATTGTCTTCCTGTGAGAAGGAAGTTAAAGAATTTGAAAGAATTACAGACCTGAACTGAGGCAGTAAAATTGGAGGAGTATATAAAGGAAACTAAGCTTTATAAAGCAGAGTGGAGGATAGTTGCTGTACCTGACAAAATTTTGAAATGATAATTCTGTGAGATTTGGGCCAAATAAATTTCAGTACAACTCTAAGAATACTGGAGTATCATCTTGAAAGAATTTTTAGAGTAAAACTCAAATAGTGATTAGTGATGAAAGTTAACATTTTAAAAGAACAATTTATCTCAGCATTTATGAATGCTCAGTGTATGCTTCCTTTGCCTTTTGGATATTATAGGCAATGCTTGCAACATGTCTAGGAAGTCTTAGACAATACTAAATATTTTGCTTAATGCTGTGTAGAATTTACCAGCATTGATTCAGTAGGGACTGAGCGAAAAGACATTTTGTTGTTCTTTCTTCTGTCTCTTCAAAGGATTCACATTTGTTTTGTACACTGGACTCAAAGTGATCATCAGGCTGATCAAATATTAAACATTATTTAAAGACTTAATAGGATTCTACACATCTAAAATTGAATTTCAGTGCAAGTACAGTTAGTAAAGAAGCGCTTAAAATCATGTTCTCTTTTATATCCTTGTAGTTTTATTTGTTTTAACATAGTTTTACGGTGTGTTTATTCTTTTTTTTTTTTTTTTTTTTTACAGATCAGAGAATGCTTATCAATGTTGTTTTGGTATTTTTTTTAAATTGTTAATTCTAAATATTTGATTAATTATAGTTTTTTAATACATATCAGTTTTGGGTTTTTTTTTTGAACAGGTACTAGCACTTAACACTTATTGAACTATAGGCTTCTAGTACAGTGGTAAAATTAGCTTTTATCTGCAAAAACAGGTCAGCTGCAAAGAACAATGTGGCTATCAAATCGACAACTGTTAAATGTTGCCAATGAATTTTCTTAGTTTTGTGATATTATTGAATACTTTGATTTTGATTAGCACTTTGTAACTTTTCAAAGGCTTAGTTTGGAATATAAATCCCAAATTCAGAAACAGTTGTCTAGAGATGCTGCTATTTATCACAAAGCTACATTGAGGAAAAAGAACATCGTTTCTATCTTTTACTTCTCTGTTATCCACAAATGTAAATTCAGTCCTGTGTAAACATAATATAACATGCACCTTGAAAATACAGAATCTGATGTTTTAGGACTGAAATTAGGCTCCCATGCTATACTGAAGTTATTAGAGTACCTAGGGTACCTGCAGGAGAATAAGACTTTGTCTGACATGAAATTACTGATGAAAAATAATGTGGTTTTTTGTTGTTGTTGTTGTTTGTTTGTTTTAATAATATGCCACCTAAGAATGTATTCTGTATATAATAAGTTTAAAGAAAAAAGTGCATGCAGGTAGATATTCAGGTCTGTCTGTGCAAGGGAAATTAAACATATATCAGGTGTATATGTGTCAGAGCCTGTTGGAAAACTCTATGTCATGCAATTCAGAGCAGACCTGGGAAATCTATTCATCACGAGCTGCAGACCACCACTGTGTTTGCAGTGCAAAAAGCTAACCTTTCTTTTCTGGATAATAAATGATCACAGAACTGGAAATGAGTCAGACCTTTCAGACCAGCCAAAGACAAACTATCTTTGATTCCAGTCCTCTCGATTCACCTGTACATATTCCATGTATTACTCAGGTGCTAAGCAGAAGTGCTTTTTGTCTTCAAGGCTGAAAGGCCCTTTAGTTTAAATTAGGGACGTTCACTGGTCTTCCCTGAGAAACTAAAATAAATTTGCTAGTGGTTACCAGTTGTAAAAAGCTGTTAAAATACACAAGTTCTGCCTCATTTCCAGTGAAATGCTGTGACTTAAGAACACTCGTTTATTGTTACACAGTATGCTGCCAGACAGTCCAGGTAGATGAAACCCGATTCTCTCTCTTTTTGCTTTAAGCATTTCATTATCACTTGTGGGTTGTTTCAAAAGACAAGGAAAATATAAAACTCCTTGGAGTGAAGTAGTAACTTGCAGCTGAGATTTTTTGGTGTGGGTTGTGTTGGTTTTTTTTGGAATAAATTGACTGTGTTTGACCTTTGACTCAGGAGGACCTTATGGTTTTCTATTACTGAAGAAACAGGTTTCCTTAATGACAGTGCTATCAGAGGTGTTATGAGTAGAAGAAGCTGTTATGTAATGAAACATAAAGAGACACACAAGAAATATTAAAAGCTTGACTGGGCAAGTCAGCTTGTGTCAGCGGTAATGCTAAGAATATCAGAGCAGAAGCTGTGCCCAGTCTGTGATACTCTGACTGCAAGCTAGGTATGTAGTCAGACTGCTGAAGTGTAGCCCTTTTTCATTGACCTGTTACAATGATATGAAGTGTTAAATGTATTTGTAGATAAGCTGTCTCTTTGCTAAATCTAGACAGTGAACTGCTATTGATTGATTCCTGCCATTGCTTTCTCTAAGAATGTTTTGTGATTTCTTGTGAGCACTTATGGTAATTATATACTTTGAATTTTAGCCCTTGTGTTTTTCAGTTCTTCTAAGTATGGTGTTTAAATGGTATTAAAACTGGAGGAAAATGGCAAAAATTGAAACTGTTTCATCATATTTTAATGCAGTTAAATAACTTTGTCATAGTCTTTTAATACATAGGAAGTGATGTCTATGTTGAAACAGACCTTAGAAAAGCCTTGCAGGCATCTGCCATTTACTGGATTGCTGATTCTTATTTAAAGCTCTTAACACTAGTCTTTTACCAAATTATATGTTAGTATTTAGAAAAGCTGAGTACATTTGAACAAGTGTCACAGTTCATTGTTAAAATCATTATGCATTTATTCTGGAATTAACCTAGTTGCAAAAGGTAATTTTGCATTTACAACTTTCCTGATCTCTATGTAAGCAGTTTATATAATTATCAGCCTGTTAACAGGTTGTTGGGTTTTTCTTTCCATATGTCTAAGTCAAGACAGGAGAATTTAAAAATTATTCAGACCATAAATTCTTCCATTTTCAAAATCCTGATTTCTATTTTGAAATTTATTTAACAATGCAATGCTTAATCCCACAATTTCTATTTTGTAATCCACTTATGTAATCTTCTTAACAATGCTAACAGAAAACCTATCATTTATTAATTTATCCTCATAGGAGCCCTCTGAGACAGAGAAGTATTAGCTTAATTATATAGGCAAGGAACTATAACATCATATAGATTAAGTGGCGTGCATAGGTCACACAGGAAGCCTGTGGTTGGGCTGAAATTGAAACAAGGTCTCTTGAGTCTTGGTCTAGTCTCATCTTTTGTTTACAGCTCTACATTAAACCATTCAGTATTTTAATTCTCATTTAGTACTTACATAAGTTTGAGATTCTTTTAAAATAAATAGAACTTTCTATAAAGCTTTAGAGTAATCCCTAATCTTCATTGAAAATGAAACCCTAACCAAAGCTGCATTTTTCTGTTGGGATTTTTTTTTTTCAGGATCTGCTTTTTTGTTTGCCTTTGTGTCTATGAACATCTTGCTTTTGTTGAAGTGAGAAATAGAAGAAGAAACTGCACTATCTTCAACCTTAACAGAACTCAGGACTAGCAGGAAATCTCACAGGAAAGTCTTGCCTTATGATATTTTCAACCATGAGCCCTTTTAGTCAGGTATGAGAGGAAAGAGATGCAGAAGAGGTAAAAATGATCCAGTGAGCAAAGACGCACTTAAGAAGCTTGGAGGGGTGGTGTCAATTTGTAGCTCAAAGAAAGTCTGTAGGATATGGATGTCAGTAACTTGTCCAGCTCTGCCGCTACCACCCCATCTTCGTAGTGAGAAAGTGAAGGAAGCAAATGACCAGCAATGTAAAAGCCCACTAAACAAATATCTCTGCTCTCCACAGACAACTTCTGCCTAACCTTCTCCATTGCTACAGCTTCTTTACAATTAGCTGCACTGTCTTCAGCCTTAACATGACTGATTAGGGAATACATGTTTTGAGTTGGGATAAATTGCCATCGCATGTTCAGGCAAAATAAAGTGTTTCCTCAAATTGAAAGGTACTCACAGTGAGTACATCACAGAGAGCTTGTCAGGTCCGTGGAAAGAAACAGAGGTTGCAGTTAATTCCCTTTTTATATCTTGTAAAGAAGGTGCAGAGAATGAAAATGGATTCCCTACCCCTATAGTTGTGAAACTATTAACTGTCATTTTTCTCTAGATGAAACAAATTATTAGATCCAAAGTGGTTCTTGAACTTAAATTATTCATCTATCACTAAAGACAATCCTTCATGTTATAATGCCACTTAAAGTTCCTTAATGTCCATTTGAAGTATGAGTTAATATTGCAAATATTGTGATATTGTTTGAAGAGTGTATTCTATAAAATTTAGATTAAAAGGTGTTGCATTCTAGGAAGTAACTTGGAAATGCTTTTCCAAACTTTTTTTTTTTAAGTTTCTGTGATTAATCATGCCCTTTGATGTTTGCTTTCCAGCATGAGTACTCTAGCAAATGTGTACATATAAGAACATACTCTGAAAGGACAAACTGTAAGCACATACTGCTGACTACTACCAGAGCGAGAATCATGAATTTGTGTTGCAAGCAGTTATACTGAACACTGAGTTCAGGCAAAAGTCTTGCGTGCCAGGGACAAAGAAGTATATCATATTATTTGCCACTCAAAATATGTTTTTAAATTGCCGATACTCACATTGAACTCACTATTCACTTCTACTTGTGCTCAGTAGTTAAGCTCCATAAGAATTTGTTCAGTACAGAAAGTTGACTTAGTTCTGTTCCAAGCTGTGTATTTGCAATGTGTAACCATCCTTTACCATACAAGGGACACATAAGGAAAAATACTTTTCACTAGAAAAACTCCTAGTATAGCTCACATGACTGTGATAATTACAAATATTTAGTTGGTTGGTTGACTATTTGTTTATTTGCTTAAAACATTTAAAGATAGAATTTACGTGTATTACATGGAAAGACAGAATGATGCTATTTATCTCAAACTTTCTGGTGCTAGAAAGCTGTAGAGTGCAGCTTTTAAGTCTAAGTGTAGTGTAAGGTAGGATAGTCTGCCTTTTTTTCTTTTTTTTTTTTTTTTTTTTTCCAAATGTGAACCTTAGTGGAATGAATCAGTCTTCAGACCAGAGCATTAAGAATAAGTAAATCTGCTTCACTGAAGGCAAACAAGGGTGAAATGATTTAATGTCAGGTAATACAACACCATGAAGGCGTCTCTTAGTAAGTTCCTGTGCATGTGCCTCGTTCTTTACGATAATAATGGTCTAATGCATGTTCCCATAGAATTGCAGTAGTTGCAAAACTGATATGGATTACTCTGTGCTAAAGGAAAAAAGAAAAAAAAAAAGAAAGAAAAAAAAAAGACTTCATAAAAGTGGTCGTCTAAGAGCAAATTGTTATTCTAGAATTCTCAATCCATGGGCAAGGATGAGGTGGATATAAAGAGCTTAAGAGCTTCAGCCAATGTTTTAAATGCATGAAAAGAATAGAAAATTTTCTTAGGACTGTGACTATCTGTGACTATTGAATGTACGCAAGTAGAAGATATTACCCTTAATTGTTTCAAAAAGAGGTATTACTTTCCCTTAAAATTACTTTTTATTATTCAGTAAAATGACCACTCCCAAAATCTTTTTCCTTTCCTACTATGTTGCAGTACATGGAGGGAAGTCCCTTCATGTCTGAGATTGGTATCACTCTCACAGTTTCTGCTGCAGGAGAACGGTGATGGGAAGGGTGTTAGTATTGACTTGGTTTGAGTTTTGTCAACTGTGTCCTGAAGCAAATGTTTTCTTTGGGCCCTAAATCACAAGTTGTAGCATAGGAAGGAGTTTTGTCAAAATTTCAGTGAGATATTTGCCTGCTCCTATGATAAGAAGTTCTCTGGGGAAAAAAAAAAAAAAAAAAATGTGCGAGTGAGTGGCCTAATCTATGCATGTAGTTAGATTGGATTATTGAATGGCTTGAATAATTCTTTAGTGTAGATGCTTTTCTTGTGTCTCAGAAGCATCACTCCCATAGTTTTTCTTTGTCAGACTTTTTTTAAAGACATTCTGGAGCTGCACTACAAAAACAAGATGGTATGTTCAGAGCAGAAGGCAAAACAAAGGTCACAGCGTCTTTTAGCTTTATTCTTTGTGTTGTCTACACTACCAGTCAGCCTCTTAATCTGAGACTTTTCCCCTACATCTGAAGCTCTTAAAAATGCAATGTTTACATTCAGATTTAGAACGTAATACTCAACATTACAATGAATCAATTAAAAGCTATATTCAGAGCCAAAGGCTCTGTAGGGCTGTCATTAAAGTACTCATAGGACTTATGACAGCAGTAGATCCAATTCTTGCTGTTTATTCATCTCTTCCAGGAAATCAATATAAAAAACAATGTATATTTTAATGTTGTTAAAATTGCAAGTATCTTAGTAAGTAATCCTAGGTGTACTTGTCTAATACCTTTATCCACTAGGTGACAGTACAGCTCTTTTACCTTTTTTATTATTATCTATAGGTGTTTAAAAAAAAAAAAATCATGCTCTGCAAATTTAAGAACTTGTTCTTTCCAACTGAAAAGTGTGTGCTCTGTGTGATTTTTTAATGAGAAAAAATATATATAGTAAGGATTTTTTCATCAGTATAGTTAGCTAATACAAATAAAATTCTTCATCATTTGAGCAAACTTGTTTGTTTTTAACTGTGAAAGACATTACTGAGAGCCTTAATTGTGGTCTGATAAATAGCTATGGAAAAAGAAAATCGTGGAAGTAACTGAAAAAAGTTTTCAAACCCAAGGTAAGATATACAAAACAGTTATGTTTTTAATTGTCTTTAAGAAAACAACTTATATTGGTAAAACTGTCTTTTAAATAAATAATAGAATGAACAGTATAGTTAACCTATGTTTAAATGACTTATTACAGTGATTTAATCAAACATAAATTACTCGCTTTCAGAATTTCTGCTATACTATGTCTCAAAGCTGCTAAGATGAAAGAATTGGATTTAAAAAAAATAGTTGTCTTTTACTTCAGCATTTACTGCTTACTTTTGGTAAATTTTTGAGAAGCTGAAGGGCTGGAAGAAAATTAAAAGATAAACTTTATAGAACTGTATTTCCATGCAAAATTGCATGCATTTTGAAAACTAATACTGCTAAAATCCATTTCACTGGAGACGGTAGTTCACTGGAGACTTTAGTAAGTTACAACTGAAAGTGTCTGTAGACAAGTTCCCTCAGCCATTGCCCCTGTATGAGATTAAATTTACTGTAAAAATTAACTTTACTACATATATATCATATAACTATACAGTTAATTAAAAAGATCCTTTTTGTCTGGGATAGAGACTTTAAATATTTCTAAAAGCCAGATGAAAGTATTTTAAAAGCCCAGAAGTGTAGTATTTCGTGTTTAAAATAAAAAGTGTTTTTAATATATTTGATAATAATATGTGTTTTTTGATTATTTTGTTAGTGTCAGTTTGCATATTCCTTGCATTTTGTATAACCACATGTTCATACTATATTGCCCTGATTCTTCATGAAGAAAAGGACTTTATTGCATAGTAGGAAGATTTGCTTTTATCATTGTAATGCTACGTTCTGAGAATAAGTCTTAAAAACAAATACCTACATGTATATGGTAGGTGCATTAAATAAATAAAATAAATTTTGTGCATTATGCATTAATAATGAAACATACTAGTCAGCAGGTAAAAAATAAAATATTATGCATTAATAATAAAACATGGTAGTCAGCAAGTAAAAAATGAAATAACTTTACTCATTTGATGAGCTGTCTTACTGAGCACCTTCATCATAAACCTTCTAGAAAGGTCTATTTTGAATATTTAAGAAAAAAACAGACTTGTAATAACTTACTCACAAAGTGTCATTCCTTTACAAAATTTCAGTATGATTTACAGTACTGATTACTAGCTGAAATTCTGACAAGATTTATGCTCTGCTTACAAACCTTCTTCCCCCAAAATGGTGCAAGCTGAAATAGAATTTGGCCCATTTCTGTTTAATGGCTAAGAACCATGTACAGCTTGCACATTTAAAATTTATGATAGAGCATTACAAAGGATCGCTTTGTACACTGACTTAGGATTTCTAGCGACATTAAAGGCTGGTTTATTTCAATGCTTCTAGTAAAATGCTGTGGTTCACATTTGAGACATCATTTAATATACAAGTTGTATATAACTGCTATTTGTTTAATATTACAACTTGAAGTCTGAATATTACATTTTTTTAAAAAGAGTTCCTCCATGGCTTGCATCAGTTTCCTCTTTGTTCTCAGACATTCAAGATCTAATACATTTTATATTGTAAAATGCATGTGCATTATAATAATTGTTCCTATTTCTTTCAGGCAGACATCAAAATAATACATCCTCTTGTTGCATTTCATAAGAAGCACTTCTGTACCTTTCAGTTTAATTCTAGAACAGGGAAATAAGAAAGTTTGCATACATGATTTTAAGCAACTGTGTAAATAATAAACACTAATGTTAAAAAAGTTACTGAGCTTTTAACTGAGAAATAATAAAAGAATGCAAATAAGATGTAGTTACAAAAATGTTGCATTTTTCTACAATAATTTAGTAATCCAAAATGGCGTATCCTTTCATAACTTTATAGTTAAGAACATGTAATTTCTACGATAAACATGTAGTGAGGGCTGTTTATGACTGATCCCATTTTTAAAAAATAGAGAATCTATGAGGTCTTTTTTCAGCAGTGATTTTTTAAATACATATCTGAAAAAGTAGTACACTTTCTTGAGGTGTACCTAAATAGAAGTTGATGGTTTTCAGAAACTTTTTTTTTTTTAAACTTGTAGGCCAAAGAATGTGTTATTTTACCAGATGCAATTTCAGGAAAAAAAAGTGTTATCAAAATAGATTATTAATATTTGAAACAATTAGCTGCTCTCTGTGTATGTTTTTCCCAAGACAAAATTTCTTGAGCTGTATCATGCCATTATTTTCTAGGCAGAACAGAAGTAACTAGAGATTTCTTTCAAAGGTGTCTAGTGCAATATGGGTGCATGTACCAACACTGTTGGCCTGTTTCTTACCTTCCTTGTATTACACTAATGACTCTAGTTATTCATGATTTATAGCAGCACAAGAGAAACATCAGATCACTCATGCTTTTAGCAGCTCCTTCTACAAAATAGGACCTTTGCTGCTAAAGCCTGATCATCTCTATTCGTGTTTCACATGAAAAAATTGATGGCTTGATTCTGAGCTTGCTGAAATCTGTAAAAGCAAAGTTTTTGTCAAGTTCAGCTGGTGTCAAGTCAAGCCCTGTGTTCTGAACCTGCAAGGATTTATGTGCTTACACTTGTGTATCCATTAACTTCAGATAAGCAAATTCATTGCTGATTTGGGGGTCCTGAGTTTTAGTATTATTTGTATTTTAACTTACCGCACTTATTTTTCTATTATATATTGTAGTAGTGTCTTTTTTTTTTTGTTTGTTTTCCCAGCACTGGCAAGAAAGGCAAGACCTTTTTCCCATTTCAAGTAGCAAAAACGAACATAGATGTGGCATTCATTTTTATCATTTTCATATGAAGTGATTTGTAAAAATACATCAATTATCTTTGAACAACATATTCTTCAGTCCTTTCTTCTTCATACTTTGAGATGTCCTGTCTGTGCTTCCTCAGTTCCTTCCTAATACCACCGTGTGATCTTGCTAGCTTGCTTTACAGTTCAGTAAAGGCAGCATGAGCTATGGGAGCTATGGCTAGTGTGGCGTAATGACTATATGAAGAGACTAATAAATAACAGCTGCAACTATATATGTGGCTGTTGCCAAACAATTATTAGTCATGTTTCCCTTTAAATAAAAGCAGATAAGAATATTAGACTAAAGAAGTGTCTAGCTTGACTTCCCAGCAGCCAATTTAAAAAAAAAAAAAAAAGACTTTTATATCTATCCCTCTGATAGATTTAATGAAATTGGTCAATGAGTTCATTGTGATCACAGAATCACAGATACCTAAGGTTAGAAGGGACCTCTGGAGAGACTGTCTCGTCCAAGCCCTATTCAAGACAGGGTCAGACAGGATAGATTGCTCCAGGCCATGCCCAACTAGGTTTTGAGTAACTCCACAACCTCTCTGGGCAACCTGTTCAGTCACCTTTACAAAAGGTCTTTTCTTATGTTGAAACAAAATTTCCTGTATTTCAGTTTTACCCCTTGCCTCTTGTCCTGTCTCTGGGCACCACTGCAGAAGAGCTGTCTGGCTTCATCTTCTTTACCCCCACCCCACAAGGTATTCATGTACATTGATAAGATCCTCCCAAGCCTTCTCTTCTCAGGCTCTCAGCCTTTTCTTGTATTTCAGAAGCTCTGGTCCCTTAATAATCTTCAAGGCTCTTTCTTGGACTTGCTCCAGTTTGTCCAAGTCTCTCCTGTACTGTTCACACACAAGACTGTACATGCCGCCTTTAGCTGTTCTTACAGCTCAGTACTCCAGAATGTATGTAACCTTTACTTAGTAAGCAGTAGGGGTGATTATTTTTTTGTGCATCAATCCAAAAATGATCAGCCAATGCGATTTAAATGTATATTTGGATTGTTTTTTTTACCTGTGCATAAAATAATGAGATATGCAGAAGCTACAGCAAGGAATACTAGCAAACTGTAAAGAAGGCAGAATACTTCACTGGATATGCAAAGGAGCAGCATCTTTGCTGTAGCTAACAGCACTATTCATTGTTCAGGATATATGAATTTTGGTAAAATAATTGATTATGCTGAGGAAAAGTAATGTCTCAATCTTATCTGCTGATTGCACCTGAATTTTTAATGAGGTTTATGCAGACTATATAATTATATGACTGATCTTCAAAAATGCTTAAATCCTCCACTTTTGATTCCACTGTGCTCTCTGACACAGCTTCTTCTCAAGGATGTCACTTTATTCCTTATCAGTCTCCTATGACATTCTGGAAATTGTTCTGTAACATGGGAATAACACACTTTTTACTGATTTCAGTAGTTTAGATTTGAACCACAAATGTAATGCCTATGAACAATGCCCATTTTCAGTTAGTTATGTTGTAGAATAACCATGTTCAAGTAAGAGTTACATATGCTCGCAACTTATCTTTTTTTTTTTTTTAATATTATTGTTCGTATTCCAGCTTTGAGTTACCTGTCATTTGGTTAAAGAAACACAGTGTATTCAAATACAGTAGTGACAAAGAGAAAAGCATAGAGAATAGGCATAACAAAGTGAAACAGATACATGGGAAAGAGAACAATTCTAACCTACCAAGAAAATTGCCTGTGAGGTTTTCTCCATTTGTGAGATATTAGCTTAGTGTCTAATGCCAGAACCATTTTAATTTTCAAAATGTACAGTGGTCACAAACAACTGTTGCAGAACAGCCTCTGAATTTGCACCTGCTGTCTCACTATCATTTATTTTTGTAAACAGTGCAACTTGTTTATTGAATAGCAATTTGGCCAACTACAATAACCATAATGAACTGTGACCTAAGTGGAATTTTATTGTTAATTTATTTCAAAAATCAAAATTGTTTTTTAAAAAGTTATGTCCTATAATATTATTGCGTCAGGATTCTTGCTGATCATAATATGCTTTAACACGCAGATAGTTATGGAAGAATTCTCTTCAGTCAGAAACATTTTCAGTGAACCTACAATTAGTGACATTAATTAATAAATGTTATTGTGACCTATAATGAATATTTAGCTAAGTTAATTGAAAAAAAAAAGATACTAATCCTTTAATTAATTACTGATTCTCTAATTAAAAAGAGGAAATAGGAAATAATTTTTTTGAATATATCAACAATTTCATGTCTTTTTTTCAATTATTTTTATAATGTATCAAATTACTTCTTCACCCAGATATATTACAGCATTTTCCTGAAAAACTTTTATTCATTCTTTTTCTGGGTGTATGCATGAACCTAAAGGACCAGCTATTTAGGAAAACTGAGCACCCAAATTTTCAGGAAATCAATGCCTGAGGGTATACATAGATGCAGAACACCAAAAGAGGGTTGCTTTCTTCTAATCTCTTTTGTCCCTAGCTTCTCAAGCAATGTAAGCAATGAACACACAGCAAATAGGTTTATGAACTTTTCTCTGAGTGATAATTCTGAGTACCAGTAATAGTCTAAAGAGAGTACCTGCCATTAAAGGGCTCGGAAACAGTAGGAGAGGGAACATCAGTGCAAGACAAACTAAGGGAGTCATCAGTGGCGAACAAAGAGAACACTTTCCAATGGAAAAGCATTTCACACCATTTAGTTAGCTCACAAATCCCAGAGAGAGAATTATTCATAAAGTCAAAACTTCGGTTTCCCTCCAACACCTTTCAGGGGTTCATGAGTGGTAGCTAAAAAAATTTTTTTGATGAAAGATTGTGGTAAGTGGAGAATATTTGTAATTCAGTTTGGTAAAACAAATGTAGATTAACTTGTGGTGTTTGGGATTTACCAGTATTGGTTCCCATTGATTTGGCTGATTTTTCAGGTGTGATTTGTGGGTTGTTCATTGAGAAGATGCAGAACACTAACTGATATTGGTGAAGCTCATGCAGATGAAAACTCAGTAGCAAAACACTGTTGGGATTTTCTCAAGGTAGAATTGCAGGTGATCGCGACTCCTTAACTAAATCAAAACTTTTCATATAGTAATGTTGAAGTGTTTTAGCTAATTATTTGAATCAAAGTAATTCTCATCTTTGGCTTTCGTGTGCAGTGAAGAATTTACTCAGGCGGTATACACTGAAGTAAATAAATGTGTGCAAACTAAGTAAACAATATATGTTTTGCTAGTTTTATAAATACATGTTGGTGTTCCCTGTTTCCCCTGCATGTATCAGTGTTGATTCTGATGCATTCTTGTTGGAGAAAACCTATTCTTCTGCCTGCAGAAAGGCCTTTACAACTGTGTTACTTCTCAGTTTCTTCTGAATTTGAGAAAGAGATGTGTCCTATTCAGCATAATAAGATTTTCAGAGTGAAAAAATTTGTCCACTGAAATTTGCAGTTTAAAAAGCTTGTTCTTCATGATTTTTTTTCTTTTTTCTTTTTCCTTTTTTTTTTTTTTTAATTCTAGATAAGTTTAGTGGATCTGTTCCATTAAAAATACGGCTACAAAATGTCTACACATTAGGGAGATTTCTTATGGCGCTAGTTGCAGCTGAAAAAATAGTTTCATTTTCAGCACTAAATAAAGAGAGAACAGCATCGATGTTCATGGTCTTACATTTTAACGTACTAGGTGAGAGGGCTACTACTCTTCAGAATGGTTGTCATGCAGTTTAAAAAAAAAAATACAAAAACTTGTGAGCTTTCTAGACCTGAACAGTGTGGCTGAGTGCCAGTATAAGTAAAATGTGTAGAAATGTAATGGCCTGGAGCAAGCTAATAAATGACAGTGTTGCAGGAGCTTAGAATTGAGCTCTGCAGGGAACAACAAGAAAATGCAAGTCTTAAATATTTATTTGTGCTTTTGGAGGATACACAAAGTATTTTCGAATGCATTTGAGGGGAAAACATCACGTTAAACTGAAAATAAATGTTTCAATTTAAAAGAGCACAGTAAGTTATAAGTGCTAATAAGTGCTATTTTAATAGTGTTTGTGTTTTCTGCACACATCTCAGTTATATAGAAAGCGTTCAATATTAATCTACAGAGATGCAAACCTTATCAGGTGGACTTTGGTTCTGAAACATGATGATGTCCATGGCAAATTGCTATTCAAAATCTATTGAGTCCTGGTGGTTTAGTTTGTAAAAGAGGGAAAAAAACTGCACGTGTTGTGATAGTGCTTGGGAATGCAGTTGAGAACTGTAGAATACTTTCCAACATCATTGTAAAATGCACTGTGCTTAAGTTAGAAGGTTGCTGTTCCTAATATTTTAAACTTATTTCTCCGTCAAAATTAAATATATTTTCAAAGTGATAAGAGAGGCTTGTTTATTTTTCTAAAAAGGAGTATTTTAATTCCAAATAACATGGAAGAATGCAGTTGCTTGACACAAACTAATAGTTTAGAGAATTGTCTCACTTTCCTCAGAATTTTTTTTTTATTTCACAAAAAACAACAATAACAACAACAACAACAAAACAGTTTTCCCTACAGTTTTTAGTCAGAAATGCAGTAGTTTCCACTACAGACTTGTACAATGATTATAAGTAGTCAGATGCAGAGGCACCAGACATTACTTTTGAGGAAACCGGTGAAGGTTTTTTCATTGGATCTCATGGTAGGAAATGAAATAGAAGTTGCACTCAAATAAATTAATGACCTTGCAAAATATACACAGTGTTTATTCATATACCTATGCATGTATCATTAAAAAATTGTGATAATTGGCTACACAGACACTATCATCTCCAGACTAAGCACCAAGTTTCAATGCAGTCCTGCAATTCCATAGTGCGGGAGGGCTTTCTCACAGACTTTCATATTGGCATGGCCCCAGAGTAAGAGGCTCCTGGAGGTGGTCATCTTCTGAATGACTTCTTTGTTTTCTATAAGAACGGATTCTTAGAATTAACTCTGAATGAATAAAATAAATTTATACTTATAGTCTGTCCAAGGGAGGAACTAATAATCTACAAATTAAATATGCTGTTAATTACCGTATCTGAGGCATTGTTTCAAGTGTCGCATGTAAGGAACATATGAGGAATGTCGAAAGAATTAGATACTAGAAAGTGAGTCTTCTTTCTGGCTGCTAATGCCAAGATTTCCAAATAGCACAACCAACTTTTTCAAGTTTCACAGGATTTTTTTGAGTTATTTGATATTTCTCTTTACTTGGATCTTAGATGGCCTATGAGATGCCGTATAAAAGCAAATATATAGATATTAAAGTGACAGCTACTTTTGACACATTAGGAACTGAAGTTCTGAACTGTGTTTTCAGGACTTAATTAAAAAGTTTCATTTTCCTCAGTGTGCTTATTAAGTCTTAATCAATCTTGATTTCAAACATTTACATTTTAATAACATAGGTGTCTGTTATGGGAAACATGCTCTTAAAATCTGTTATTGAAAAATATAAAATGAACCTCTTGGATTATTTAATTTACAAGGTAAATTATTGATAATCATTATTTAATTATTTTTCAGAGCTGTATATTTGTAAACATGCGGTATTTCCCAACTTTTTAGGTGCAATTGCAATTACTGTTTTAGCATCTTAGAAATAGTATATGTGCAATATTTTGTTCATACAGTATCTATAAGTTGCCTGTAATACTCACTAAATCCAGAAAAAATCTTGGTTCCTAGAGTCAGAGCTAGAAGATTTATACTCAAGATGGTTTCACACAGCTCAGGGAGATCCAGAGACTCATGAGATGAAATGCAGCATGAGGTTTGAGGGAAAATTTGTTATTTGTGGAATAAAGACTTCTGAAAGCTTGTGAGATCTCTTAACTCTGCTTTTAAAAATACAGTACAAAAAATATTGTAGAGTGATCTCATATCTGTAGCCCTAGTAACCGGATTTCAGTTGCAGGAGGCTTGTTATGAGCTATTGTCATGGCAGCAGCTCTCCCTTTTGTGCTGGGTTGTGCACATAAACAGAAGGAAATATGCCTCTGAGTCCCTTCCTACTGGAAGCACCAGCTGAAATGTCTGCAGTAAATACTGGGCTAGTAACAGGAGTAGGAAGACATCAAGCTGTTAGGGTAGTATATTCCCCAGATAGGGAAAAGTCAACCATTCAGTTGGCAACACACCATCAGCTGGACCATGCATTTGACAGTTTGCAGGAGAATGAATTAATAAATTGCTGCCTTGTTTATGTGTAGGTGATATAGGATACTGGCCTCTTATACAACTCTGTAAAACACATATGGATGCTTGTGCATGTACATGCAAGCATGCAAACACATATATGCTCATATGCATACATGCACACACTGATTACTCACTTCGGACAGCTACCTTTTGATTCTGAAGGTTCCCTGCAAAATCTTCAAAAAATATTCAATAATCTTCCCTCATAAATGTAGGGATACCCCAGAACTTAGATTTTTGCGTGCTTACACATGCTTGGAATAAATGCTATAGTCTGGAGGAATTGTGTAATTATATAGGTAGAAGTCCATTTAATATAGCTGTTCAGTTATATGTTTAAATCAAGCTTTACAAACTTGAGCTCTTTGCTCCAAAGGGCACACTCAAATCTCCCTGGTGGCCATTCATGTTTTGGAATAAATCAGTTTAAATTAGGCACTATTTTCTGAGATTACAGTAGCATCCAAAACACAGGTAGGCACCTTCCAAAGGCAAAAGAATTGACCCACAGTATTTGCATTCTAAAAGGGACAAAGAAAGATGAAGATCAGAGGGAAATATACCAGCAAAATTTTAAACTCAGCCATAAGTATTGGCTTCTTTATTTGGCATCTTTAAAAATATCACTGTGAATGCCATTCAACAAGTTGGTTTAAGCCATTTTTGTTTATCTTCATAATAATTCATCCTGCACAGTGGTGACAATGAAGAATTCACTTGCAGCACTTACTGCTCTCTTTTTTAACACACTTCTTCCTTTTATAGTGATATCAGGTAAAGTCATTACTCATTCCCTGAAATTATCACTGACAAAATTTATTATTTCTGTTATCAGTTGGGAAACTGACCTGATGTCTCTTGTCACCTCAATGAACTATATTTACCATAGTTGTTCAAAATAAAATCTTACCTTCTGGAAAGAAAACTGTTAAAACGTAAAAGGAAAAAAAATGTTGTGCCCTTTAAAGAAAGTCCAAAACAATCTTTTACAAATTTGTTTTCACAATATGTGTTTTTTATTAACTATTTAAAGGACAGCAAAGCTAGATGACAGTTGATTTTGTGTCTATATCAGCGTGTGTAAAGGCTTAAGTATGAGATGCATTGTTCTGAGAAGTGTAATGTGGTTTTCTTGAATAGTTTTCTGCATGATATAACTCGCTCAGTTGCTGTAGTGCCTAGGTTTTAATTCTAGGTTGAACTAATCTTCATTAAATAATTTCCCAAATCCCTTTCAAGTTCTTGTCTTCATAAAATGCTGTATATAGCTTGGGTAACCAGCTAGGGTTATAAAAATGCTCTGTATGATTCAGAGGTTATTACCCTGTCAGAGAACTGCATTGGAACATGACTAACTCTTGGAACCAACTATTATATTATTATGTATGGTTATGTATATAAGGTTCTGTAACTGTATAACCAGAATTTTTGCCTGTTTCCTGTGAGCCCTTTTTTTTTTTTTAAGAGTGCATTATACCCATGCTGTTGATACCACTTCTGTATAACTGCTGAGATGCCATCACTTTTTTTTTTTTTTTTAAATTCACTGACAACGTATTCAGGTACGGATATGGGTTCACTGATATCAGTGTTGTAAGCCTCTACCTAGGGAAAACCAACCAACCAAGCAAACAGAAAAAAAACAAACAAACAAAAAAAAAAAAACAGTCCTTTCCAAAGTTCTGTGAATACAGCTGTTTGCATTAACTGGTCAAATGAGTGTGCTGAAATCTGATGATGAAACAATTTCTGGCAGTGCATGTTGTTCTGATTTTTAGCTTCTCATGGTATTTCTAGTAGTAAGCTGTTCTATGTCAGCATTTTCATAATAGGTGTTTCAGTGTATGTTTGAGAGCTGGTATTACTGCTTCCTGTCATCCGTTGACTGAAGTGCTTTTCCTGTATTGTTTATGGCTTCAGTGGTACAATAAGGCTTTGTTTGTGTGGCAGTGTCTGGGTCCTCAGATTCTTCCTTCTGGTTTTGTAATGGAATTACATACATGAGTGTGGTGTCCGAACTTCACTTGGACTTCAGTAAATCTCTTGAAACAAACAGCTAATTGAAAGCTGAGCAGCTGTCATGCAAGATACAGGCAAAAATGTAGGCTGGAAAATGCTGAACATAGAGTGCATACACTGAAAAGAGGAATTAGGGAACTAAAATCAAAATGGATTCATAGCTCTAAATATCTGTTTGTGCTAATTAAAATGCAAGTTTTACTCAGTTACAGTGAGCAAATTTTTTAAATGAGTTTTGGTTGATAAAAGTAAAATATAGCCTAATGTATCCTAAAATGATAGCTTATTTTAATTACACTTCTGTAAATGACACTTTGGTTGATTAAAAAACAACAACAACAACAACAATTTTAAATAATATCTAACTTTTAGAATCAAAATCACACATAAAATGAAAATAGTAGCAAACGTTTAACACATTAAAGCCCTGATTTTATTTAAACATGTATCCCACTAACAACAGTATTGTGGCTACAGGATTTTGGCTGTTCTCAAAGTAATTTACCTAAGCCATGCCTAAGTCTTCAGTCTTACAATTTTTACATTAATTAAACATCCTATTTTGAGATATCTTGCTCTATAGACAAGAGGAGGGTAGTGGATGTTGCATGCCTTGACTTTAGCAAGGCTTTTAACAAAATGTCCTGCAGACTCATTATTGCCATATTAATGAGGGATGAGATGAGTAAGTGGTCAATAAAGTGAGTGGAAGATTGGCTGGATTGCCTGGCTTGAGGTGTTGTGAACAGTGATGCAAAGTCCAGCTGGTGGCCAGGAACGGTGGTGTTGCTCAGGGATTGATAGTGGAAGAAGTAGTGTTTAATGTCTTCATTAATAAGCTGGATGATGGGATGGTGAGCATTCTCAACGTGTTTGTGGATGGGTGGTGCAGCAAACTAAACTGGGTGGAGCAGAAGACCAACATTTTCTAATGTCTGACTAAATGATGTCTGGACATGCTTTGCAAACTAAATTATGCTATGATTTCATCCATTAATAAAAAGTCCATGATCAAGTAAGGAGCATAAAAATTTTAAATTTATATTGCTTATAGTTGTCATCAATAGTTGTAATAAAAATGCTTTGCATTCCAGTCTAAATTTCAGTGTTGCAGGTGCTCATCAGTGCAATGAACAAATGTCTGTTTGAGTGAAGGTGATTTCTAAGGCTGCTTCCCTTGTCTTCAGGAAGGTCCTTTTTTCCACATTGCTGAATATGAAGTGGGCAGTGGGAGACTCTCTTCAGCCTAAGGGTTGGTGTTTGCCCCAGTTCACTGTATGCAGCTTTGTATGTGGCTTTTGATCAAATCTGCACCATTGGTTTCTGCGTAAGACCTTGTGTGCAATTTCACATACAAACACCAACTAACATTACTGAATTCCTTTTACTGTCATCAAGTCCTACAGCTTTTCCTTACCTTCTTCCAGTTACAATTTCTTTCCAAGATTTAGCTTTTCATTCCTCCATTCCATTTAATAGGTGGCCAGTCTCTGGATGAGTGCCAGAAGGTGCAGAGAATTGTGTAAATGAGGAACTCTGACGATATTTCAGAAATAGAAGATAGCAGTGGCTTCCTGACACAGCAAAACCCCACTGTGGTGTGGAAGTCATCTAGGCTGTAGTCAATCATGAGTATCACGGGAACCCATCCTTTATTCACATGCTCTCCTACTGCCAGTGGGGTGATATAGCACCAGCAGGTGAGTTGCACGTTAGCTCAAGAGCTATGGGTTGCCTCTTCTTTTCCTTTGATATCACATCAACACTGTTCAGAGAATTAGTCCTCGAGTAGATCAGGTAAGTGCACTGGCAGTTAATTTACATGTAAATGAACACTTGTCAAAAATTAGAGCTTGTATTACAGAAATAAACAGGGATTACAGAATCCTAACTTTTGTGGTTTTATTTTGTTCTGAAAAAAAAATCATTGTTTATAAAACTGAGCAGAAGAGATGTGTCTTCTGTGAGAAAGATCTTTGGGAATTCAGAGTTACTTCCAGCATACTAGAACAAGGGCATTTGTGACCTGACCAATGAAAATCAGTTACTCAAAGGAAGAGGTTCAGAATAACTATCAATTCAGTCAGTAGCAGTAAGTCCTCAAACTTTCAGTGGAAAATTATTCCTTCTTAACTGGTGGTATTTATGTTTTTAAGACGTTTGTTTCTTGGCAAGTTCAACATTACCAACCTCAGTGCCTTTGTTGGAGGATTATTACTCTATCTTTGCATTAAATGGAGATACACTTTTTGTCCTTTTTTTTTTGTGCGAGTGTGTGTTTGTTTGTAGTGTTGTTTTTTTTAAGTTGGCAAGCTGCTGATACAATTAAGTTTTGGAAAGGAGAGAGGGTGTTAGTGCCTGAAAATGCTAAAGATAGGTTAATTCTAGACGTGGCTTTGCATGTTGACATTTCCCAGTTAATACATGGCTTCATAGTAGATTTCTCTTGAAACTTTGCCATGATATACTGCCAGCAAATGGGAGTGGTGAAAAATACTGGGAAGACCAGTGACTGCTAAAATAACACAAAATAGTGATTCTGTCATCACCTGTTGCCACAACAGAGAATTCAACAAAAAAATACATGCACTACGAAGACTCTAGAATATTCAACTACATTTTGTATAGAAGTCATGTTCAAGAAAATATTTTATCTTTTTTTTTTTTTTTTTTCATCCATAAGTACTTGATGAGTCACTGTGTTTTAGTAGCCTGAACACCAAGTGTCCAGTTCCTTACTGGTATATGTTAGCTGACTTTGAAATGCTATAAAGTTGGATTGTCATAAATCAATAAATAAATGTTTACAAGCTTCAGTGTTGGACAGCAACAAATTAAAAATGAGTTCGTGGTGGTTGTTCGTTTTTTTCTTGTACATGCAAAAGTATTCAATTTCTTGTTAGGTGTGTTAAGTACAATGAAACCAGTGAGTACTGCCAGCAAATGATAAATGCAAAATTTTTAATGAAAATCTGTGTCTTAAAGTGGCATGAGATCTACCTAATTTTAACAGTAATACATTCTTTTGTCATAGTGTAATTCTATAATTACTGGTAGAGACAAAACAGAAAAAAATGTATTTGGAAAGCTCATGAATATGCAAACACTGGGTGAAAATCTAAACTTACACAGACAACTTTTTTTTTTAAAAAAAAGTGTTTAGTACAGGGCATCTCATTTGGTAAATAGCTAATTTTGGCTGTGTAAAAAATAAAAGTTTTCTGTTCTGTAAGTATTTTGATAGTTATATTTGAAATTTTCATCACTGTTTTTTTCACAAAAGAGGAAAAAATCCCATTAAATTTAATCTTTGATATTAAAGATCAGGAGGAATAAAGAAAATGTCTTTTGAGTCTAAAGTTATGGCAACTGGAATGAGAAAAACGTCTTAATTATGATTTTCTATAATATTCTTTGTTAAACAGTAGAAAGAGCTAGTACATTTGTACAACAGAAATATACCTATACTCTTGGATTATATCATAAATGTGTTTTTACTAGTCAGGGAACTGGATAGTTCAGGTTTTCATAATAGTTCTATAAAGCCTTATCAACAATCGAGTTTCATTTCCAATGCAAAAATCAGGGATTGTTCAGTTTTACATTGCAGCAACTAGTGGAGAGGTTGGGGGAAAAAAATAAAAAAAAGAAAAAAAGAAACACCAACAGCTATCTTGATGTGAGCCACATTTTTTTTTTTTTCAGAAAAAAAAAGTAAATTCAACATTCAAGTACAGATTAGCAAAGGTGGTGCTACAAAGCCACTTTGTAAAACTAAGATGGACAGAGTTTCATATGTTGTTACAGCAGTTGTTCAAGCCTACATATCATTATAACCTAATTCTGAAATTTTTTGTTTTATCTGTGGTCAGTTGTCTCACTCTCCAGCTAATGACCATCTAATACTGAGTTTACCCCAGATGGCAAAATAGCTATTATTTTTGCCAAATTTCATGTATTTGCATGTACTACATGTGGGGTAACATCACAGATTTGAAGGCTAAGTTCATCTTCAGAGGTAGTGTTTTACAGTATATACACTTTATTCTTGGGTATGTTTAGTTTACAATTAATCATAGAACTTGAGCAAATGATGGGAACAGGGATTAATATTCTTTGATATTTCTGAAATGTTTCTGTTCACGCCAGTGTGAATGTGAAGCTGTTGAAATTTTGTGTGGGAAATAAGGAAGAAACTCACCCTAGGATAGCTAGTCACTTTGTGACTGGCTGGTTCACCTCAGAGTAAAGATCTCACATTATGGATTTTGCACTTTTAGTTTTTCATAGCATCGTTGAGTTGAGCAGCCATTCCAAAGCAGGCTGCTCTAAAGTTCTTGTTCTCTGGTTATTCCATGGCTCACCAGTATATTTTTGACAAGGTTGTATGTCTTTTCTTTAACTACTGAGTATATTTTTAGCCAGAAGAATGATTTAGCTTCATTCATTCCAAAGAAAAATAAGGCTTTACTCTGCAATGTATAAATGCTTTTTGATGTTAATCTTTTAGGAACATTTACATTCCTGCTATTAGGTTTGTCTTTAAACCAAATTTTCCTTGAGGTTTTTAATATTTTGTGTACAAAGTTCTAGTCTAAAATTTTTAGGTCAAAGATGATGTATTTTCAGGGTAACATGGTGTAATGCATAGAAAGTTACCATTATCTGTATTATGCATTCAGCGTTACTGTGCCTATTTCTATTTGTGTTCTTTGACCTGAACAGGAACTGGTACTGTAATTTCATTATTCGTGCATCTAGTTACCTCATTATGTGACTATACTGATAGTACAAAAAACAGTGGAAAACATCGGTGTCTCATTAATAACTATTCAAATATTCTTTACTTTAGGAATTATTTGAAAAAATAAGCATGCAAAATTAGTTTTTAAACCCACTTGATTTTATTTTGTTTAGGCATGTTTCTCTTTTAGTTATAAATGCAAGTACATATGACTCCTGTTTTAAATCAGATCTCTTAAATGAAAGATGAGAGATGCATGCTTCTTGAAATCAGTGATGAATAATAAAAGCTTTCATCTGTACAGTTTGGGTCAAGTGCTTTGTATGATACTAGAAAAGAACTTTGTGAAGAGTAAAGTTGAGGTGTAACAATAATCCCTGAAGGTTAATATTTTGGAAGAAAGCTGCCACTGTGCACTGCCCAGAAGACTTTTTGTGAAGAATAAAATCTGGCTTCTAGCCACGCCAGCTTGCTAGCTACTGTACATATATTGAGGCAGGCTACTTAGCTGTTTATGTACCTCCCCACTACTGTGTTTGAAAGAGTATGTGATTAATTGAAACTTTTCTTAGGGAAGACTAAAAGGTTGACATTTTGGAAAAGAATATGGAGGTTACAAACTGCTGTTGCATACACAGAAAGAGATCTGGGGATAATTTTGACTGCAGAATTAGCTATTCTACTTTGTATAAGCATTTTTACTATATTTTTTTCTGTTGTTTGCTAATTATTTCTGTGAATGGACCAAATCCCAAATCAATTCACCTCAGTGGCTTTATATGATGCCTTGTGTGACCGGCTATCAATATATTTGGTCATTTAGCATACACTCTAACCTTTCTATTAGACTTCTTTTATTATATAAGAGCCTTGGGTTGCTGATACAGGAGTTTACTGCAGCCCTGACTACTGGGCTGTAATGAACAAGAACTACATATTAATCCTGCAGTAGAGGCAGAATTATCCCCTTATTCAAAATCCTACTGGAAACTGTTGTGCATTCTGTGCTAGATAGAGAGATATTTAAGTAATGGGATCTATGTTACAAAGAGTACTGAGGAGTGCAGATAGACACATGACTTTATAAATATCTCATAGTCCTTGTGTTATAATGATCTGTTAGTATCAAGGGATACATGCTTTATTCGAAGTTCAAAGCTTACGTACTCAAAAATACATTTATTAGAATAAAACCTTCACATTGCATTTGTGTCAATGTGAAGGTTTTCCTATTCCCTTGACCATGTTCTTCAACTTAATAGTAATGAAGACAGCACTGACAAACTTAAAATGCATGCTCAGTAGATCTGAAAGTCTCAGTATTATTTTTATTTAAATGGTACTAGCTCTGCTGATTTCAACAGATAGTTTTCTATGCTAGCCTACCAATTTCTCCTTGTAATCGTTTACCAGAGCATTCTTGAGAACGAAATAGTCAATATGTAGTTAATTAGTCCAATGAACTGGGGAACTCCCAGTTGATATCCATGCTACTCAATTTATTGAAGTGCCATCTGTTTTTATACTGACAGCACTACAGTAAGCAATCAGATTTAAAACATTGTTGATTACTGAATGGAAGCACTAGGAAGGATCCCTTTCCATCTTTTACTTCTGAACTGGTGTTTGGGATCCCAGAACAGTCCTAACCATTTGGAGGTAATTTCTTTAGCACCAAGAGAATGTATGGTAGGAGTTATTTTACAGTCTCTATAGGTCATTTGGGTCATAATGGTATGTGAAAGGATTTGTCAGGCCTAGAAGTGGATTTTTAACTTCTATTAATCATGGAGTGGCCACAAACTACTTAGTGAACTATGTCATAAACCTGAAGCATTTCTGGTGGCCCTATTTCATTCCAAACCTGGGATGATTATTCAAGCTGTTCAAAATTTGAAGGGCCCAGAGGAACTCAAGGAAGAAATTTGCACCCACTGTTTGGACCATAGCCATTCTACATGATAGCTCCTGTAAGGGCAGCAATACTGCACCAGCCAAAGTGGTGCTTGCTTGCCTTTTGGTTTTCTGTAGGATTCCTTGTAGTATGATATTTACTTACTGCAACATTGAGTAGTACACAAAGGACCATAAGTAAATAACAAATCTAAGTTCAGGAACCACCCCATTTTTGACTCTCCAAATACTGAGCAATTTGTAAATTTGGCAGATGAAGCCAAAATCATTTTTCCCCAGGTAGTAGTTCCAAAGTGAGATCAAAGATTTTTTCAAGGTTCTGTATTAAATATTTTAAACTTAAATTTTGTAGAAACTCTTAGAACAGTACAGTCCTCAGTGACAGGTCAGAAGGCTTATAGACTGTTGAATGCGTGACAAAGAAGCCATAAAGAATCTGGTCAGATGTAGCTAATTAAAGGTAAATGAAGGACAGCTGCTTTTTATGTTTCCAGCACATCTTTGATCTGCTCTACCCCTCAGACCTCTGTGGACAAGGTAGTTAAATACAAACTAGGAGGCCTATTTTAAAGACATTAAAGCCCTCAGGGGCAATTGAGTGACAGTCCAAGCAACCATAAGCTGTTTGCTTTATTCATTAGAGAACTTTAAATTTGTCAAGAAATAGAATAATGTCCGTGCTCTTAGATCAGCATTAGCAATGAAGATTACAATAGCTCTGGGACATATGAATGGGCAAACTTCTTATGAAAACAAGTTTATTGAGAAGCATTTTACTATAACAGCAAAGAAAATATAGGTTACACATTTTCATTGCAGGTATATTGATTCAATATGCATCGAAATATCTAAAGCTGTAGTGACACAAACATAGTATTACCTGGTGCTGACCTCAGTGGTCCCTTCAGCCATGTTTTAAAAACTTCCTTTTTAGACACAAATGATGGAAAGAACATGTCATCTGTGAGTGACATAATAGTACCGATAATACTTGCCGAAGAATTTATGGAGAATTTACCCACTATATAGCCTTTCACTTGTGTCTGGAGACTCAGATACTTAAGTTTGTAAATTGCAAGTGTTTATTTTATAAGTCAAAACTTTAATGTCAATACAAGATCATTAAAGGAAGTAGAAAGACTAAATAAATAAAAAAAACAGTTATATAAATAACTCTTTATTGCTAATCATTTCAGAAAAAGTGAGTTTGCCCAGAACTATTTATTTATTTTATTTAGAATTGTTTGTTATGTTATTATTGTTATTGTTATGTAATTTGGAATTGAATGGAAATTAATGTGAAGCAAATTTCTGTAACATTCTAAATGGTGACTTGTGGAGATGTATATTGCATTGCCTTACTAATATTTAAGAAATTAGAGAAAATGTTTGGTAATTTCAGTTTGTTTTTATTTGTTGTTGTTGTTTGTTTGTTTTTTGATGTGTCTTCGTTCCTTTAGAAGAAGCACAATAATTTATGCCACTTGAGGAAGCAGTATGTTTCTGAGCTTTTTGGTATGTTCTCTACAATGTTTTTCTCCATTATCATTTGTGCCAGTACCTAAATGGCCCAGTACTTAAATGCCAGTGCCTAGATGAGCACTAAGCAGTTTAATGGAAACACATTACAAGATTCACTGAGCTGTATTCCAGGCAAAAGTAAGTATAAAGATGTGGATGTTGCTGGCAGCATGAGCATAATATACTGATTTAGCTGCTTGTTCCGAAACATTGTGAAAAGCAAACAATGAATAAATTTGTGCTAAATTTAGAGTAGTTTGCCATGCATACTTTCAATATTATATCTAGATAGATATTTTTTCCCAGACGCAAGAAATATATTAGTAAAATATTATTTTTTTTACTAAGTACAAGATTGATGCATATTGTGTGTCTGGTTAGCTCACTTTTACACCAATTTTACTTGCAGTGGATTTACATGTGTCAACTTGGCTGTGTGTTAGATTGAAAAAGAAAAAAACCTTGTTCTATGGTAGAATGCCTGCATAGCTTGACAGGGTCATTTGTCTTCAATTTCAAGACAGCATAAAGATAATACAAAAAGGGAGTAAAATATAAGAAATAATCTTTTTTTCTTTTCTTTTTTTTTAAGACAACCTTTATTCTTTTTTATTTTTATTTTTTATTATTATTATTTTCACCACATATCAGGGTCTTGAAGGAAAAGATTAAGATCTTCACCATATATTCCTTACTCACATATACTGCATTGCAAATGGTGATTTATTACTACAGTAAACTCTTACTACTTATATAAGCAGGTGGCTTCACAAGGTGGAATTTGCCCTTTCAAAGGCTATAAATGCATATAAATATTTATGCATATAAACATATCATCGCAATGCATATCATCAGGTAATAATAATGGATTTTATACTATGATTATGCTTCTTTACTAGTCAGGGATCAGTGAAACCATGCAGATACTAGGTAAGCATTGTCAGCACCTAAGATGAGCAGTTTAGACTTTATGGTGTGAGTATGCAGCATGACCACATTTCTGGGTCTGTGGATTGGGATTTCAGAAGCTGAAGGAGGCTTACGCTGAGCAGCAGCTAGTCTGGATGACATGCAGCCCAAAACACTCATTTCCAGCTCCCGTCTTCCACGCACCTAGGATGTGATTCTCCAGCGAGTAACATTTACTTGAAACCTTGAAGTTTAACATGCTAGTTTGCTATACAATCAAGAAGCGCTCATGAATTCAACACAGGCTGAATTGCTTTTGTGGAGAGAGATCTGAGAACACCCTACAAGCAGATTCTCGCCATTTTCAGCAGAGGTGATATGGGCAAAGCATCAGCTTCTAGCTGAAGTCCTGTGTTTTTTTGAAAACCAGACAATCACTGTTCCTGCTATTCCTGTTTCCAGAGAGCAATGCTGCACTGATGGGTTGCATCTGTTAAGGAAACAGTTACCTAACAAGATGTTGAGCATGACCCAGCTCCTCCTGTAAGCATGCAAAAACCTTCTTCTAAAATGCATTAGGTAATGATGGTAAATCATGAACTCCTCCTGGGATTAATTGTGATCAGCTAACATATTTTTAAACAAAGGCATCCTTGTCCACACCAAGGGAAAAATCATATTCAACATCTTGTTTAATTAACATGTTTTCTAGTATATTTTCTCAGTGTAGACAAGGTCTCTAAGGAAGAATGACTCACGAATGCTGCATTGCCATTATGGAGTATTTTTTGGAGTAATGTTCTATTTCTCCACGTTTTCTAAGGAAAGCATTGATTTGGCTCATTACCTAAAAGGTTAATTAATGTTTGTGAGAAGCTCCAGAGTACCATTAGTTAATCTCATACCACAGTGCTAAATAGAATCTTGGGCAAGAGTTAAAATAAATGTCTTTTTTTTTTTTTTTTAAGTGAAGGCTAATACACAGGTCTTTTCCAGCATATTCCATGTATACTGCTGTATATTTTTCATTGGAGCCTACATAACACATACTACACTTCGGAAGGGCACAATATGTGACTATTTCCCTGGAAAAGCAGTGAGCTGCCATTTATATTGCAGTGAACCTAGAATTTGGTTCTCTTTTATGAGAGAGATGTACCCTTACAGAACAGATAAAGCTGTATGTGTCTGTGAAGATGCAGCAGGACGACAGGCTAATAAAAATTAGCCTGTATAGAATTGACTGCAGGGATACTTTTCTACAGACTTTGATTGTTCAAGCAATGCTGTTATAATCAGGAAGAGGTTCCACACTTCATCTTGTTGAATAAAGTGTTTTAGCTAACAGACAAAGAGACTTAAGAAGAATATGTCTTTTTTTTTTTATTAGGATACAAAGATCAACACAAGCTTTTGTCTGTCAGACATATATTCTCAGAAGGAAATGCATAGTATGCATAAAATATTTATGATCATTTCTTACATTGTAACTATATCTATGCAAAAGCCAAAATAAATACAAACTGTTCCAGCTATACAATATACAGTGCCTGATGTGTTTATTGCCACATTTTCTATGACCAGTCTCCTTTCTGTTGTGTTTCTCCAGTGACTGTGTTATTCCAGGGAAATGAGTAACACAAGGGTAGGAGGGTGCATAATGACTTCTGCACTGCAGGGGGTTGTCTGAACTAACATACATGGATCATGCTCTGCACCTCCTCAATCTGTGTTGGAACACCCTTTCAGGGTGAGTTTTGCAGAAAACATGTAGAAGGTTAACTACTTGAGTTTCTTTGGAAGACAAATCACTGTGTGTCACAGACACTTTACACTTGTCATTTCATAATTTTGAGGGTCTAAGAAGAGCTAAAGGCAAGAATTTGTCTCATAAGGAGGATCAAAACTATAATGATTCTATTCCTATCTGTGCTATTTAGCAAGTACTGTTAGCTAGATTTCATTTTTCTCCCTATTCAGTGAATAGGTGAAGCACAGAAACACTTGGGGAGATGAGGAGAGCTATAGTCCTGTGTAACTGATATCTCTCATTTTTTGCCAGATGGAGAATTAGAGCCTTTAAACAGAGCCATAGTATTATCAAGTCATATTATATATATACCTTGCTGTAGCGAGGTAGGGGTTGGTCTATTCTCCCACATGCCTGATGACAGGACGAGGGGGAATGGGCTAAAGTTGCGTCAGGGGAGGTTTAGGTTGGATATTAGGAGGAACTTCTTTACTGAAAGGGTTGTTAGGCATTGGAATGGGCTGCCCAGGGAAGTGGTTGAGTCACCATCCCTGGAGGTCTTTAAGAGACATTTAGATGTTGAACTTAGTGATATGGTTTAGTGGAGGACTTGTTAGTGTTAGGTCAGAGGTTGGACTAGGTGATCTTGGAGGTCTCTTCCAACCTAGACGATTCTGTGATTCTGTGATTCTGTGATATATGATTATTGATACAAGATTTGTTTGAGTGATGGAAAAGAGGAACAAAGAGCAAAGGAACTCAACATATGCACCAGTCACCACAATGTTTTCGTTGATGAGAAGTAAACAAAAATTGCCAATTTGAAGTTTTAAGTGTGAATCCTGTAGAGGGAAATGTAATGTAATCCATAATGGGAAACAGTTTGAAAATAGACTATGCTCGCTGGAAAAGGGAAAATTCTCTAATGAGGAGGGTTGCACTGGGGGGTCAGTATTTTTTGACATATTCTTCCCTTCGCAGGCTTAGTTAATCAGCAGCGTGTTTTACATAATAGAACCCTGGACTCCCTTCTTGGTTGTTGATATTCCACTTGTGTACACTCAGAGGATGTCAATGATGACAGCTGGTTATTTCTTCAACACAGAGATTTTGATTATGTCTTGCTTTATGGTTATTATCAAGTTTTCACAAGGAATGTTTTCCCACCCAGAAGACAACAAATGTTGAACTGCCCTAGTAATTGTTCTTTCCTATATTTCCTTTGGGCTCTTGTTCATCTTGTTGGATCTGAGTTTTTTTTGAACAGAATTAGGCCATCATAAATCACTCTGGGTTAGTTCACATGTGACATCACCAAGGAGACCCAATGGGACAATTGGAATACATTTTTGAACAATCTATCTATAGCAATGTTAACTACTTTATCATGAAATAAAGTTGGTAAACAGTAGTCATTACAGTGCAACAAGTTAAAATACATTACACCGTGATATATCAATTCAGCAAATTAGATTTTCATAGTGCTAATTGAATTTATCACAAAGCTGATGAATATTATTTGAAGAAAGAGCAATATATTTTATTTTATTGGGCACATCTCAGAGTACTTGTAATTTAGTAGGGCCACCACACTTTCTGGGCAGGCTATCAAGTAGGATGTTGTAATGATTTGCATGACTACTATAGTAGATGGAAAAATATAGCTTGTGTTTGTAGCCATTCCATTAGTATCTTGCAGTGTGTGCTCCTTTGGTGCTCTTCAGAGAGCCATGTAATAATCCCAGAATCTTTTGAAGAGTTCTTTCTGGTGAAATCAAGTAATTATACACCATTTAAAACCTAGTGCGTAATTAAATGATGAGACAAAGGAAAGACTGAGAAAGGCAGATAACCAATACAATCCTGAAGTTATCAAAACAGATCCCTTGCCAAAGACCTTGGAATTCATCTGATTCAATTGCTGGAAGAATGCCTGAATTAAAAATTATCCTATGAGGACCAAGAAAATAGAGCCAAATTCTGGCAATGTACACTTTTCTCCCAAAATGGACATTAATGCTGAAAAAACAGAATAGGCCCCGTGCTTGGCCCCCTACTGTAGGCTGTATCTGCCAAAACAAGATGGAAGAGATCAAAAACCTGAGAGGGGGTCAGGAGGGATAAAAGAGGGAGTGAGGGGAGGAGAAGTTGGAAAAGGAGGGTATTTGGAAAGGAAAAAACTCGTAGGCCATGCCCCCTGCCAGCACTGAAACACTCGACTGCAGCTCCACTTGTAAAGCACCTGTTGGCAGCTGTGGAGTAGTTTATAGGTTTTGGGACAGAATCAGGACAGAAAGCTTATAGACTGTGTTCCCTTACGTGACATGTGATTTGTTCTTATTTTATTAAAATAGAAGTAATTCCTGGATAATAATTATGGCAATAAATATACCTGTTCAGAAATAACAACTACAACCCTTGCTTTCCAGAAAAAATATGAAAATATTGAATTATATGGTTTTGAATGATTGTCCATACTACTAATATTAATACTCTATGGTTGATCCAATGTATATTGTCTTCCTTTTTTCCAAAACTGAAATATTGCATGGAGAGGAGAGAAAATATGACAAAACAAGGGTCAAATATTAGTTTGATACTCTTTCAAATAGAATGGCAAATAGCTAGGTGAAAGAGGTTATCTGTCCAGTTTTATGTTTTGCAAGCTTTATATATTAGAGTGTAATGATAGAAAAGTGGGAAAATTGTATATGTTAATTGGAACTCTCATCAAGTATTTTATGCAAAGAATTCAATTTAAACATTTTAACATCTTTGCAAACTTTTGCGTAAACTCCTGCTCAAATGCATTTAATTGAGAATGTTAGCATTACAGCTTATGCCCTCCTGTGACTAACTCAAAAAAATTACATATATATTGCATATATTGGCTAACTTTCCTTTGACTATAATGAGAATTTTCACTCTGCTAATGCTTTGGTTCAATGTAAAAGGCTTATTTAGATAAGAACATTTATTATTCAGGAAGTTTGGATAAAGTTGAAATAGAAAATAGCTAATGTTTTGAAATTTAATCCTTTCTTACATAAACTTCAAAATAGTAGTAATAAAATAAAACTGTTTTCCTATTATACTTGAACTACTACCTTTAGTAGTTCTAAAATGGAAACTGTAAGCCTCATTTAGATTTATAATCAGTAATGAAAAAAGCAACTCAATTTCTGATACTGCAGTGTTCGCTGCCCAGGCAGAGCCTGACTCCTGCATGAAGCCCAACAAGAATCTTTTTGCATCAAGTCCGCTGCAGAACAGGGCCAAAATGCAAATTCCTTTGCTTCAGTAGTAATAGTCGGTGGGGGGAGAGTGGGGGGAGGCATTTCAAATTTCATGATATTTTCACATCTGTGTGAAGTGAAAGTAATTCAGGAGCCTAGCATGTAATAAATTGCTTTAAGTTTTAGAGATTGTTAACTTTAGTAAGCCCAGCCATATTCTGTGCCATTAAAACAAGAGCACAGGATCTGTACCAAAAGACAGTGGCATATGAATGAGGAGAGCACCTAGTGGAACTTTAACATGGGCTTCTGTAGCTCTCTCTGGTATGTGTAAAAAAAGGTCTTTGAAGATATTCTAACCTGAATAAGAATGTTTTCTTGAATCAAGTTCCGTCTTTCCTATGAAGAGAGGCTGAGAGAATTGGGGTTATTTAGCCTAGAGAAGAGAATGCTCCAGGGAGACCTTACAGAAGCATTCCAATACTTAAAGGGAATCTGCAAGAAAGAGACTCTATCAGGGTGTGTAATGACAGGACAACGGGTAATGTTTTTAAACTGAAAGAGAATAGGTTTAGATTAGATATTAGGAAGAAATTCTACACTTAAGGGTGTAGGGGCACTGGAACAACTTGCCCGGAGTAGCTGTGGGTGCTACATCCCTGGAAGTGTTCAAGACCAGGTGGGATGGGGCTTTGAGAAATTTAGTCTAGCAGCAGGTGTCCCTGCCCATGGCAGGGCCACTGGAACTGAATGGTCTTTAACGTCCCTTCCTACCCAAAACAAATTCTGTGATTCTCTAATTCTATGATTAAGATTTTTGGAAGTTTAGCCATGAATCACCAAAATACACACTCTATATTACAAGTGGTTTGTAATTATTCTTGCTAAAATAATGAATAAGTGAAACAGATGCATTGAAACATTATGATCAATATAGTCTTCAGAAACAGTTTTTGCATGTTATACCACTAAATTTCTTACTCTGGATAAAAAGTGACCATGGAAGCTTATTAGTCTTAGTAAGCCAGGGCACAGAAAATTCAAAGATATGGTAATCTAGTATCTTGGATGTACAGATGCATTTTTTCTCAGTAGTTCAAAATCCTTTAAAATTTGTGCAGTTGTTTTTGTCATCTCTTTATATTGACAGATCTCAAAATATACTTTTACTGTTATCTTGTTAAATACATGTTCTTCTTGTATATTTGCTGTTTGAAGTGAGAGTGATATATAAAATGGACAAGGATGTAGGCAAGCCTAGCAGGTATAAGAAAATGTAGAGAAGCTCAGAAGCTCTCTGAAATAATGAAAGGTGGCATATGCCATGGAGCAGGAGCAAAATGTGGGTGATAAAATTCTGGACTTCTAATGAGGTGGCAAGTGGGTGCAAAACAGTAATGGAACCAGTTTTGAAGCCAGTGGTGGCAGGTGCATTAGGGATTTGCCAGATCTCTTTTTTCCTCAGCATTTTCCCCTTGCTATCCACACCCTCCACTCTTGAACATGGAAAGTCCCCAGAATGTGAATTGGGTTGATGGGTGGTGAAACAGGAAGGGGAAAAGCCTGAACAGCTCATCAGTGTGATGAAGATCACAGGATGAAGAACAAGCAAGGCCACAACCCAAATAACCAGCTCAAAAAACAGCTGTTACTTTTTTGAACTTACCAAGTTCATCTGAGCCCCCAGCACTGTGTTGCATAATAGCAGTCAGTATCTTTAGGGATTAGTTTTGTATGACAAAGAAGCCAGTGCTAACCTGAACTCCCCTCCTTCACTACTTTCAACAGTACTTAATATATCTATTTATGATGCCTGTCCAATATGCCTGGTGTTCTTAAGGCAGAAAGCTAAGTAAAAACAATGAATAAAATTATCACATAGCATATGTCCTCACTTTCCCCGCTGCAGTAAACAACTATCACTGGGTGTACTGTCTAAAATCTCTGAAGGTTCCAATACACTACAGAAGAGTATGTTTAATATATGAGATATTTTAACGCTGTAACATCAAGGATACGATTAGGTTTTTACTTTACTTTTCAAACTTCAAAAACTATTGGAGTCAATGAAAATGAAACTACTGTTTGTACAAATGCTTATTAGGCCTTTTTTATTATTATTTTATAGGTCTTGTAGAAATTTGCCTGATGCATCCCCTTGATGTAGTGAAAACAAGGTAAGATTCTGCTTGAACATGTTTTGTTGACACTGGAAGATATCCAGCTTAAGAGCTGTCAAAAAATAAAATGCTAGAACTTCTCCAAGTAAGATAACTTGTGCCTTTAATGGCATTTATATTTACTTACCTGTATCTACAGCATTTGGCAGTTGGAATTTGAATAGCATAACACATTTCTGATTAGAGGTCATCTAAAGGTGTTAAATATGTTTTCTGACATGCATTTTTAACATTGTAACAAAATCCTATTATATGAAGAGGGCCACAGTTAAATTCACTTACTATCTGTATCATCTGCAGCAATACTTCTTTTTTTAAAGTGGGAAATGCCATATTGCCTCCAAAATCATTTTCACAGATTTCTGAGAGCTGATACAAATGATAAAAATTGTGAAATGAGGTGTTCCATATTTTCTTTATAAGCTATGTAACTTTATGATTTCATCTTTTGTCCCTATTTCCTTTTCTGACTATTTGTTTATGTGTAAGCATAAATGATGAAGTGACCTGGAAAATTTGGTCAAATGATTTTTTCAATGTTGTTTATTGAAACTGAAAAATATCAGTTAATAATAGTTGTGTCCTTACCACTAAACTATGTCTCTAAGCACCACATCTATATGTCTTTTGAATACCTCCAGGGATGGAGACTCAACTGCTTCCCTGGGTAGCCTGCTCAAATACCATATACCTAGACCTCTGTCTAGGTCTCACTCATCTAAGTGAAAACATTTCACTGGGAGATGTATCAGACCCCTCTACAAATAGTGAGGAGATCAGTTGTGGTGTTTGGAATATGCTTTAAGCAGTCAATAAGGACTTGAGGTTCTAGTTTCAGTCAGCCAACGTGAATTTGTTACAGATATATTTTGGCTTATGTTTAAATCACATTTTGGGGTTTGCCTAAGGCCTTGAGATACTTTTCTGCAGCTTGCTTTTTGCAGGAGGCCATCTGTGGTCATTGCCCCAAACCATAGGAGGGCAATGGAGGCTCCATCCACATTAACTGCTGCCTGGGTGCAGCAGGTACTCCTTGGTGCTTGGAGTTTGCTCTGAAAATTCTTCTGGATGCCTTCATAATATAGAATATATTGATTCATATGGAGACAATACACCCAGTAGTTTCAACTGGGTCCTCTGTGTGCCCCTTTCAGCATACTGAGACTTTTCAAATAAAGCATGATTTACATAGAAAGACTGAAATTAAAGACTCTGAAACAAGAGGGTACAAGCAAAACAGATACAAGACCAAACTTACAAGAAAAAAAATCTGTCTTGCTTTTCTGTCTCTCCTGTAGTTCTCATAGGATATGCTTTAGTGGCATCATTTTGGCCTGTTGTGCTGTTAGAATTCTTTAAAGCTCTGGCTGAGTTACCTCTTCCCGTTTTCCTTTGTACTAAACTAGGTGTTGTGTTCTTCCATAGTATAAATGCAGCATCAGTGTTTTACTCCTCATGTCTTTGCTGCCTTTGAGGTTGTCATCCAACCCATCCTCATGCCCCTAGTCTTGGTTGAAAGAACTTAATACTATCCTTACTATCATCCATGATTCAGAACATGCTGCATATCATTTATCATAAAAAACATTAGTTACGTGTGTTCTGATAAACTGGCAATTAACAGATATACTCTCAGCTTTCTAACAGAAACCAAAGTTACAGTGGATGTTCAGAAGGACAGAGTTCCCCATTTCTACTCCAGATTTTACTGTTTTTTTGTTATACTGTTAATATAGAAAATGCTAATCACATCTGAGATCCAGAAATGGGTAGCGTTGAAGAGTGTAAGGGAATGTTTGTGAAGCTTTCTCAACATTTTAAAAAAATTATAAAAATTATAAATATTGAGAGCCTTTTAAATGTGAAACCTGAGTCTATACATAATGTAATTAAAGAAGAAAGAAGAAAAAAAAATAGAAGAACAATAGGTGTGTAAAAGAAATCAGATTGCAGTTCATGGCAAAAACCAAGGGCTGAATCAAGTAAAAAAGCCATTAAGCAAATTTCTCCTTCACTGAGTTAACTGCAACTCTTTGCAGAATTGAGCTGTACCCAAGTAATAGCTTTCCTGTGTTCTGGTGGTGCAGATGTATTCAGAGATATTATACGGATTCTGGTAATTCTGCTGAGGTTAGTATTGGCTAGTATAAATATTTACATCTTGAAAGCCAGTGGCAAAACCAAGAATAAAGTATTCTTTGATCTCATCCACCATTCAGTGCATTCAGTGTCATGTTCATGCCCCTTCCCTTTGTTTTGCAAAGGTCCAAAGTTCTCAAAACTGCTATAGCAGGTTAATTCGTGGCCGCACAGAGGTTCAGGTGAAACATTGTTTTTAATTATTAACTTTGAATTTAGAATGGATTGTAATACATTTTCATTTACTTTATTCTTTTGTTTCAGTGTCTCTCAGCACTGCAGTGCACTCACTCTTTTCTAACATTATACTGATAATCTCTCATTTCTTAATTGCTTCCAGCTAATCCAGCTAATATAGGTTGCTGGGTTTTGTTTTATTTATTTATTTATTTATTTATTTATTTATTTTTATGACTAGGTGAAAGGATTTATAAAACCACTATTTGTTGCTTAATTTTTATGATGTTTTGAGTTTCCTGCATTTTTTCTGTTAAGCATTTGTTTGTTGGAAAGTCTCATGGCTTTTTCAAATGAGTGGAATCTTATTTGATCTAAATTAGCATTCTGAAGTTTAGGGAGGATGCCAGAGGCTCATATCTAGTGGATTTGTAGCTCAGGATCATGGCTTGGTTGTTATAATTTTTGTGTGTATGTTTTTAATAAAAAATTGGAGAAATGAAAGTTCCTGTCAAAGATTATTTTGAAACCCTGGAAAATGGTTTGGCTCTTTTGCGACAACATTTTGCAATATCTTTTCTGTATTTAGTAATTTTCTATTATTTCACAGTAACAATGCTTAACTTCTTTATTCATAACACATATCAGAGAAGGAATAACATATGTATATATAAATGCATTTTTATAAACTACAGACCAGCAAAATGCTTAATAGACTTTTGTTTGTTTGTTTGTTTCTTAATAGGCATTGGACAATAATTTTATTTTATCTATCAGAACACCAAATATCACTATTTTCAGAAATTCATGTAAGTGACCTGGCTAGAGAGAGATAACTTATAATCCATTGTTTTAGCCCTATGAATCTCAATTCTTCTTTGAAATAAAGCTCTCTTCTCAATTAGAAAATATATTGGTATAGTTTCTGATGAGACACTATTCAAATATTTGTGCTATATTTGTTAGTCTCTCAATATGACAGAGACTTTTTGTTAGCTGTTTTATTTACCAGTTACCCTTAGGATTAATTTACTGATTGGTAGATTAAACAAATCTCCATTTTTGTCATCCTAAATATGATCAAGTTTTACAGAACATGGTAAGCGTTTGTGTCTGCCTATGTACGAGCAGGGAGAGCAGTAGCAAGTAAGATCTCTCTGGTACAGACACAGTCAAGACACAGAAAGTTCATTTTTTTAATTAAGAAGCCTATATGGTCTTTCTTTACTGGAAAGTGAGTAGAAAGTGTCTTAGTCTGGTTTTGTTTATTTTCAAACCCTTTTCTTTTCTTACGTCTAATGTGGGCTATGATCATTCATTAGACTTACAAAAGGATGATAAAAGGTATTCTAGATCATGATATGTAGGACAAAACATTGTCATATATATACATATTACTTTTATATTAAAATTATCAGAGTACTTTTCCACCTAGAGTTTATCCTTTGGCCCTACTTGCATATGTTTTGGTTTAAGCAAACATATAAATTTCATAAATTAATAGCCTTTTACTGCCGAAAAAAAATATACTTGTGCAATAGCTCACAGGAGCAGTTGCAGAGCAAAAGGGAGAGAATTACAGGAAGCTATCAGAAGTCGAGGGAAAGCTGATGCTGTTTGAGGGATCAGTCAGGCAAACCTGACTGGAAGATGTCACTGTGGCTCCAGGTTATGCCTTTATGTGGTCCCATAGCTTTGAACACCTTCAAGTTTTAGGCGGAAAAAAACAAAGAACAAAAAAACAAAACAAAAAAAAATTGGTTAATTTCCTGCTATTGGGTTGCTGCCATAAAACTGACATTTTCAGGAGCCTACTAACTTCCAAACTACCTGCACTGGCGTATAATTTTCCTTGCTATTGCATTTTAACATCTCTAAAATGCATGCAGCCAAGAGAGACACTGCAAAATTAGAGCTTATAAATCGTATGACCAGAAATAAAATGTTAGCTAATATTTCCTCAGGTATAAATGTTGGTTACCTTTACATGTGCCTCCTCTTTTTCATTAATCAACAATATTTATATATCTGAATTTTTGTCACTTCACTGTTCATGAAAACAAATTTCAAAGTTGCTAGTGCAAGTATTCATAAATACTGTGAAGCATATATTGAAATGGAAATACTCATTTTGGATGTGGCTCAGTATTCTTTAGTTAGGAAATGGAAACCATATTTTGTAACTCTTTTTAGCAATTGTATATACATGACAGAATTTAATAGAAAACACTGATGAAGAAATGTGTGATTAAGTGCTTTGAAATAATAAAGAAAAAATAACAAGATATCACTGAAAAATTTCAAATACATAAGGCATCTAAAAAGATTTGTATCTGAAGGTCCTGTGAACAGAAATATTTTTATACGGATTAGATGAATTGTTTACTTCTCTCTTTCATTTTGGCAGCAATTTGACATAACTATACATTTTGAGACAAATATTTAAAAGAAAGATGTTTTCTCTCACATCATACTAATACAAAATTATGCTCCAGATCTGTGCTGAATTCAGTGGAAATATATTAGTTCATACCCCTTGAAAATCAAGGGGTTTCAATTCCACACAACATATTCAGAGAGTGGTAAATGTTATTGTAAGCCAACTACCATCTAAAGGGTTTGGAGAAACTCTAATTAATTATTGTTTAAAGAGAGCCATCAAGATAGCTTGTATCATTACAAATTAAACATATTCAAGAGGCAATGTTTTAATGCTTTTCTACTTAATTCAAATAATGACATTTCCAGATACTTTTAATTTTTTATTCTTTATTTAAATAGTCTCTTCTATTTTCAGACTTAATTGTGTCTTTATAACATGGCCTCACATTGGGATGGATGTGTGCAATTTGGAAAGCAAAGCCCAAGAGAGAACCTAAGAGACATTCCTTCAAAATCTCATACTTGTTTCTCAGGAGAATATGTTACTCGTTTTCCTGATCAACCTACTGTACATCCTTGTTATTTTTCTTAAAGCTGTTTCCCACCTTTGGTAGAATCTGGGAAAAATATGTTGCTTCTACTTTAATGCCTTTTTACATAGTTCAGCATTAGAGCAGGATCTGTGTGTGAACTGATTTTCCATCTTTTGTGTGATCCAGAATATCAACATTAGAAAATAAGGCCAATAATTCACCTTAAAAAGTTTAGAGAAAGTTTTCCTCTAGTCATGATCAAGATTTTATGGTTTGCCACTCTTTCTGCAACAATCCAGACCAACATCATGGATCTAAAGCCCTGAATTTAGTAAAGAATTTGGGATCTGAGTCCAAATTTGAACTCTGCAGTACAGACCCATTTCTAGTTAGCAACTGTTCTGCTGATTTGTGTGTGTGTGTTTATCCATTTTGTTCCTTTGTTCCAATTCTGTCATTTTGGTCTTATTAAAAAGTTCAGCTTACTACATGTGTTTCCGATCTCATTCCATCTGTTGTTTTGCAAGAGCTACTTCCTTTATATCATTAATTCCTCTTTGATTTCTGGTCTTTTTTGTTTAAGTGAGCAGTAGTGGAGCCTGTTTCTTAAAAAACATGGTTTAAGGAAGAGTTCATTTTCCTTATACAATGTTACCATTTCCAAACGATCATAGCTGACTTGGTTCACATCATGCTGTGTTAAGTTCATGTTACTTCGTGCAAACTGCTCTAGCTACATTCATAATAGTTTTAAGAATAAATAGTCTTCCTGTCCTGGGAAAATTATCAGGATACCAAACAATTCCATATTCTGTTCTTGATGTGAAATCTCAGAAGACTATTATAAAAACAATTAAATTTGGCCAACAAAACAGTACATTTAATTAATTTTGACTTTTGGAAATTTTCACTTAAGATTCTTCTTTTATTTTTTTTTATCCAGAAAAACAGCAGTTTTGGGTTGAAAATGTTGAAAACAGAGAGAACAACCACTATCATCTAAAAATGTAGATAAAAATATATTGAAACTGATTGTTTCCTGATAGAAGTTTTTTGTTGTTGTCATTGTTTTCATTCTGGGGAAAAAAATTATAAAAATAATCCCTGACCAAATCAACTAAATGTCTTTATTTCAACCAAATATCAAGGCTTTTCCCTGGGATTAGTCTTACTTGATTTATCAGTGGCTTTTGACACAATTGTTCATATGGTCTGTGTGCATTTTGTAGCTGATACTCTGTTTTTGGCATTTGAATTTCAGTTTTTAAATGCTTTGAATATTTCCTTACAGACCCAAGTTTTGTATAATAAGAACTTATCTCAAGTTTACAATGATTTGGATGTGGATGTGATCCAGGAGTCAGTAATTTGCCCTTTGTTTTTCTTCTACATACAAACTGTTAGGAATTAATAAGGGCGTACGGGCTAATAATTCCAGCTAGATGTACTATTCCAATTTAAATCCTTCCCTGAATTAAACAACAGTATTGATGTGCACTGTTAAACAGATGCTCTGATTTGCAGTGCTGGTCAAAGAGATTTTTGTTATGTTTTTTTATTATTATGATTATTTTCTTATTTTATTTTTATTCGTAGGCGTACCATATGTATGTTTTATAAAGACTGTTGAGATCCTTTGGGATAAAAAGAACTGTATAAATATATCATCATCTCCTCATGTGATACTGTGCCATTTGTGGTCAAACTGCAAAAGTGCTTAACAGTATCTCTATTTCAAATCAGCGTTGGTTTTTGTAAAAACTGTAACATAGTGTTTCTTGATTTTAGAATAAGCCTATCACTGCTCTGTTAGAAACTGAATGTTTGTCCGTCAGCAAAATAGACTGTCGGAGCTCTTTTCTGAAGCTTTTCTGTAATTTTTATTGAACATTCTGCCATTTACTGTGTATTTTTATGAACTTTAGGTGCTTTCTTAAGAAACTGAAATCCCATGAAATAATCATTTCCATTTTACAGAGCAGCACAATGATATTACCTTTTAAGTTATGTGTTATCTGTGCCATTACACTGGCACAAAACAACCCTATTTTTTGACTCACTTGAGAGATATAACAGTGTGAAATTTCCAACACCTGCCAAATAAGCCATATCCACCTTGAACATGCTCAAGACAGTGAATTAATATCTATTTCTCTATTTCCCTTTTAAAGAATTCTTTCCCTGTTTCTAAGGATGGTAGGGGAATAAAATTTTTATAAAAAAAAAAGCCTCTAGATGCCTAATTAGCTATCTGGACAGGTGTGCAGCTGGCCAGTCTCTTACACTAGAAGGAAGAGAAGTGGTCCATGTGCAGGAGGTAAATGCTGAGACTGTCCTAGGAGGATTAAGGAGAGAGGCAGCAGCAGATGTGGGAATGAGCTTCTCAGGAGTGGAAGCAAGCGGACAGTCTCCCACAGAGAGCAAATGAGAAAGAATGCATGAGGAAGAGCCAAGACTGACAAGAGGAAATGTATGATGGTATATTGCACATTTTCTTTTCAGACCAGTAGGTGTGTAAAGTATATGTTGGATTTCTGGAAGGAAGCTGGATCAAAGATGACTTGGAGTGGCCTTAGTGCTCTTCAACATGTAGTCTGTATTTTTGTTGCAGATTTTTGTTTGGGTTCATCTTTCTGTCTGTCCTTTTACACATCCCAAGCACAGCTCTGTTTTGTAGAACCCTTTACAAATGATTCCTTGTGCAGACAATCTGAGGAACAACTGGAAATCATACTAAAAGACATACCAAATATTATCCATCCTACTAGTGACCAGGCTTTTGACTATGGACATCTGCCAAATGTAAACATGCATTTGTGCTTTTCACAATTTTATGCTTGTTGTTCTGCTTTTCATCTGATTTCGACAGTGAACTAGAATAGTTCATTTCAGGTCCCTTTAATTTATGTTTTGCTTTCCTTCTAATGCCATAGCACAATACTCTTTCTGTTTGGATTTCCACTACTTACAAGCATCAGGTACCAGCTTCATGTAAAGAATTCCTGGCAGCTACATGGGCAGAACTTGTAATATGAAAAGAGCCTGAGGGTTTCCATTCTGTAATCTACATATATTATATTTACATCTTTAAAAAAAATGTATAAAGACACATTTGATTGTACTGGTACAGTATCTTCCTTGGTAGAGAAAGGAAAGTTTCTTGATGTTTAAGGTCACTAACACTGGAAAAAACTGCAGTTGATTAGCTGTGTCCTCATGATGCAGTTTCAAGAGGGTGGTATGGACTGCATTTTATGATTTCATGGGCTGCACATTGTGCACTCCTGGTTTAAATCCAGGAAAGCTCTGATTTTTTTCCTTCCTTTTGTTTTTATTTTATGAAAATATTTCCTTTCCTGACATAAGACTACAGAAAACCCTCTTCCAGGCAGAGCAGGCAAATGTGACAAAAGAGTTCCAAAACTGTAGCTATAGATAAGAGCCATGTCATGGATTGCTGATATGTTGGAATAATTCTTTTGTAGCACTATTTACTGGGAAGAGGAAGAAAAGGGAGAGAACCAAGGACTAAATGCCTTCCAAAATATGCTCATTGTACAATTGGCTGCTTCTCTAGGTAGAACCTACCAAAAAAATAAGAGAGGTGTAATGTTGCTTAGATTCTCTTTGTGGTATCTCAAGATTTATACAGATATGAAAATGGATGCATCAGGCTAAGAGGTCTGAAAAAATATATCCATATTTGTACAGAAAATACCCTGTAGTGTTATATTATGTGTTATGGTTTGCATTAAACAATAAATGTGTTTAATTGTTTTATTTATTGAGATTTCCATAGCCTCAGGATATGCTATTCTATTGCTGTTAAAAAAAAAAAAAAATCTAAATTATCATAATGTGCTAATATACCTTCTTTGAGCTAAGTAAATTGCCTCACTCAAATGGTGAGAAAGAAATAATGTTAGATTCTTAGCAATCAATGTAATGTGGACTATCCTGTACAACATTTATGAATCTGATTTATTCATTCTGGACATGGAAGATCTATTTGCCTATTTATCTGCTAGTTCATAGCAATGAGGAACGATACCAAAACTGCTAGAGGCAATTTCGACCAGGACAGTGTAACCAGCACTTAAATTCACAGCCAGTTTCCAAATGAGGTGTTACAGTCTGCATCCATGATGTTCCTCCTGCCACTGCTGTACCAGCACTCAGAAATTCCCATCCCAGTGCTGAGCTCCTCTCCTCTCCTCTCCTCTCCTCTCCTCTCCTCTCCTCTCCTCTCCTCTCCTCTCCTCTCCTCTCCTCTCCTCTCCTCTCCTCTCCTCTCCTCTCCTCTCCTCTCCTCTCCTCTCCCTCTCCTCTCCTCTCCCTCTCCCTCTCCCTCTCCCTCTCCCTCTCCCTCTCCCTCTCCCTTGTCCTCCTGTCTCACCCACATCCCCAGCATGGAAATGGCTCCCAGGCCATGGGACTGGGTTTGTCCTCTTCTTCCCAGCTTTCTTATGCCTGGTCCTGGAGGCGTTCCTAATTGTCCTCTCCTTCCCCTCTGACTTCTTAGGATAATGAGGCAGGATGGGGAGCAGAGCCTTCTGCTCCTGTTCAGAGATCCTTGGTTCTGTTACCTGCCTGGCCCTAAACCACAGCTGGTTTCCAGCCTACTTTAAAGTGTGCCAGGTGACAAGTGCCTTCTAATTCCCTTTGGAGGCTCCTGCATAGCCTCCTAGCTCTCACAGCCAGGAAGTATTTTCTAGTTTTCAGATGTTTCCATTATGCAATTTCATCCCTAACAACTACCTATACCCCCTTTACTGTACATTGTTCCTCTTTCCCTTTGTTTATTCCCTTTAGACATGCCCCCATTTTCTTTCCCTAAGCCTAAATTAGGGTAGACAATCAAAGAACCTCTTTACATAATCTTCCCTCTGTGTCAATCCTGTATTTAAAATGAGTCAAGTGAAACCATGAGGGATGGAGTGGTATGAGAGCAAGAGCAGAAAGCAGAAAGTGGAGGGCTAGGAGGTGATAAAGTACATGGGGTTCTATTTACAAGAAAAATATGTGCTGAAAATAAGTATTTAAAATGGGAATTGGGGAGTGGAAATGACCAGATGTTAGCATAGTTAAAAAAGTAGTCTGGAGACAAAGAAATTGGATAGTTTTAAATATGTATGCATTTTTAAGTGATATTTAAAATAAGGATTAAGCAGCTGGGAAAGGTTACATGGGCTACAAGTTGGAGACATCTATGGTATACATAAGATTTTTTTACAATAATCTAACAAAGCAGCTGGGTGAGTTATTAGCAGATGTTAATGATTTGTCAGTGGTATAAAACATTAAGATAACATTCAGGAGTAGAACGTGGTCATGCCTGATTTCTCCATGGACAAAAATTTTGCATTAGACCACTGTCATGGCTGATTTCTAACCATGGATGGAACATGCCTAAAATAAAGCAAGGAAGGAACCCCCCCTTTTTTTAAAAAGAATAAAGGATGGGAAGGGAAGGGAAGGGAAGGGAAGGGAAGGGAAGGGAAGGGAAGGGAAGGGAAGGGAAGGGAAGGGAAGGGAAGGGAAGGGAAAGGGAAAGGGAAAGGGAAAGGGAAAGGGAAAGGGAAAGGGAAAATGAAAGAAAAAGGGAAGCTATGTTTACTTTTCTCATTATTTAGTCATGTAGTAGAATGAGTGGGAGATCATTTAAGTATGGAAAATCCCTATTTAACATCTTCATTTACAATAAGCACAAAAGCAATTTTCTACCTCTTTACATTTGTTTTTTTTCTTACTTGTATTTGCACTAGCTTTTAGAGGCTAAGGATATGAGAGACTAAAACTGTATATGTTGGAAGCACAGTGTAACTGTAGCAATGCCAACAATTCTGTCAGAGAAGCTGGCCATTAATACTGTATTTAAGTATGTCCTTAAAATAACTACATTAGGCCAATAAGTGCCAAGTAAATCTATAAATAAATAAAAAGAGAGATAATATCTTTATGAACTATGCTTTTTGTATGTTTTTACGAGCAGATGCACCAGTGTGTATTCTAGGTCTAGAGGGGGTTTTGAGAAACAAGAGTCTTCATGTTGAGTAGGATGCAAGTTAAATACCATCTCCAAAATAGTCTTGGCACAATAGAGCTGTCTTTTGAATTTATTTCTCAGGAGGAAGAAAGGGCAAAAAATGGAAATATTTGCAAGTTCTTAACTGCTGCAATGTTGTAGTAAACCGATGACTCCCTGGTGAGAAACAGAGGGTTAGACTGTGCTTTTACAACCAGAGTCAAGCTGGGGGCAGCGCTCAGCAGCACCAGCTCAAGAGCAGCACACAGAAGGGATTGTGCCTCAGAGGGGCAGTGAGCTGCCCGGTGTTCCCTTAGCCCTGACAGGCTGTTGATCCATAGCAGTATTAACTTCTCGTAACTGCAAAAGGCACTGCCATACCTTATCCTTTGTGAGAAGGGAGCTATGCCTCTGAGTGCTACATGTGGTACTATCCATCTAACATCTACTCAGATAACTTTACCTGTAGCAACTTAGATCAAGTGGGTTTCTCACAGGAGGCAAGTTGGATACTTCTTCTTTAGCACATTAGTGAGATGAATCAGCTCGACACGAGAATCAGATGAGTGGCAGTGGCAGTACAAAGGAGGAAGAAGTACAAGAGAAAAGTGCCTGTGGAATGCGAAAAGTGCCTGTAGACAGCAGCAAATCTTTATGACAGAAACCTCTATCCAGTCTCATGACACTTTCCCTGAGTGAGTCAGCCACAAACTGGAAGGTTCAAATTAAATAGTTCTGAGATTGCTGAAGTGGAATACAAATTAGGAAAGGAAAAACAGAAAGGGAAAAAAGTTTTTTGACATTTTTTGTATCCTAGAAAGAACTAAGAAAAGGCTTATTTAATTTGAAGATGTGTTTCCCCAACAGTTTAAGGTCATTTATTTTGGAATTACTTTTTTCCCCTTGATACTTACACTGTCATGCAGTGACAGTATCAGCAGGGACAGTGGAAAATTGATCAATTAATCACTTTTTGGTTTTCTTTTTTGCCAGCTTTTTTTCCCAAATTGTTTCTTCATACAGTTGTGTAACAGGCAATACCAGGCCAGAAAAGGGGGCAATCCACACAGGTTGTCAGTGGCAACCACCAAACCATATGCTAAAAGTATACATGAAAGGCATATGTGTATACACTGTCATGAGAGTGCAGTGTAATGTTACAATTAACCTGGTGAAAGGGCGATCTGACACTGAGCAAGTTAGTCCTGCTTATGGTTCCCTGCTACCCAGCTCCCTTCTCTACTGTATGTGGTATGTTCCCACTGTTTCCCTTACATCAGATCTAGCAGTTGCAAAACTTCAGGAAAAGTTGATTCAGCTTGCTGGTATGTGAGAAAATTAAGCTATAAAAAAGAATTTGTTTTCTGGTGGCTGCATACCATTAGATCAGCTCAGTTGTAATGCAAAACTGCATCCTAGTCACAATGTATACACATTTATTTAGTACATCTCTAAGTTAAATAAGAACTTTTATTTCCATTGCCATTTTTTTTCATCTTGTCTGATAGCATATATTTCATAGTGTTATATCTTCACTTAGAACATCCCAGTCAGGATGGATAAAAATGTTGAGTTCCACTACAGAGGGAATAATAATAATGCAAGTATGTTAGACAGGTAAAAAGGCTTTCTTAATTTAGCCCTTGGAGGGTGATTTTTTAAATACATCATTTTCCTTTTCCTTTGTCTTCTTTTTCTTTTTATCTGAATTGTTTTATTATCTGAGCAATTTGACATATCTAAGAACTGAAACAGCTGCAAACTCCATTGTTATACAGATTATGCACGTATGGTGTATGTCTCATGAAATTTAGGTATATACTGAAATTTAGTATTCGATTTCATAGATGGGAAGCTCCTATTTTGCAGTTAATTGTTCTAAAAGGACAAGGTGTGTTTTTTCCTCCATGTCAGCACCCCTCCTTGTACAAGCTGTAGACCTTATTGTAGTTTTCCGTGGGCCTATACAAAACTCCATTCCTAGGAGAAGACTAATTTATCAAAAATGGCACAGTTTTTGATGAATTTGTGAATTGAATCAGCTTATAGAAGGATTCAGTAAGACTCAGAATTACCACAGGAGAAGGAGCAGGACCACACAGCAAATGGGGAGAAGGAACTGAGGATGAAAACTCCCTTTTTTGTTTGTTTGTATGTTTTTGTTGTTTTCTTAGGTGAACTTTTAGATCGGTTCAACTGTCCACGGAACAGCTTAAGTCAGAGGCATCAAACCATCTAAATCAGGAGTAAATTAATTCCTGTTCTTCAGTGTACTATTTATCAGCTTGCAATACTTAATTCATGTCTAAATACTTTGCCAAATTTGAATGAATAAAGGATTCCTGAAGTTGCCTGTTAATAAAATTGCGCAATTTTACAATTGCTTGCAGTTATTGCCATAAGAAATTACTGCACATTACAAAAAGCTCTTGACTTTTCTGTGAAACATGTAATTAGGGTTGAAATTTCATATTAAAGCTTCAGCAGATATAATTCATGGCTACTAAAAGGAGCCTTGCATTCCCTCTCATGCCAGCCCTAATCTCAGCAGATTCAGCTTTCTAACTTGGCTAAAAACTAATTCATCAGAAAACAAACAAACAAACAAATGAAACAGAACAAACTGTCTAGCAAAAGGTAAGTGTAATTGGAGAGGGAGGAATAAGGAAGTAAACTGGGAGACCTCTCTCTCCAGGTATAGGTGTGAGTTTTTCAATCAGCTCCACTGAACAGTGTGAAAAACATGGAACATGAAGGTCTGTCCTACCTAGGAAGTAAACCTGGACACAGGAATAAGTTTGGAATCATATATAAAGCTTGTTCCCATAGTTCCATGCTGTCACAAAGGAGAGAGCAAGGACAGAGTTAAGAAGATTCTTGAGTTCCTGGATCATGGACCCTTGAAGTCTGAAGAGAGTATATACTTGTCATCTTGCCGTACACTAGCGTAATGGTCCTTTATTGACCATTGGCAAGAATTAGATATTAGGATGGATGTCCTTCTGATCCCTTATACGTATTATTAGCACAAAAATAATTTAGTCTAACTTCTCCAGGGATTAGGGTTTTGTCATCACAGCAAGACTGTGCAGCACCCTTCTAATAGGTATTTATAGAGGCAAAAGGCTGGACTCCTAACTATCTTCACAGTGGAGCTTAGTGACTCTGGAGACACTTTCTTTACTTTAAGGGTGGTGAGGCACTGGAAGAGGTTGCCCAGAGAAGCTGTGGATGCCCCATCCCTGGAATTGTTAAAGGCCAGGTTGGATGGGGCTTTGAGCCACCTGGTCTGGTGGGAGGTGTTCCTGCCCTTGGCAGGAGGTTGGAAATAAGTGATCTTTAAGGACCCTTCCAACCCAAATCATTCTATGATTCTATGAAGTAACATATAGGGGCATGCAAGGACATATATGACATAGGTGTCTGTGAAAACAGGGATTGAGAGCACTGACTCAGACAGCTTCCTTTGGTCCAGGGTTTGATTTGCATGAAAAATCATCAGAAAAGTAATAAAAGAATGATGATGACTGTATCATACTCACATGCGTTCTGAATAACATGAAAACCATCTCATCCATTAGCAACAAGGAAGTCCCAGAGAAAATCCCACCTGTGGAACAAAGTTAATAGTACCAGACATCTTCAGCTCACTCTGCTTCAGAAGCTACTACATCACAAAACCATTCCCTGATTATCCAAACAATTAACATTTGCTAAATTACATGAATTAAAAGTCTGAACACAATTCTGCAGTGAGATTTATAACTATTTTTAGATCAATTTTATGTATTAATAATGTTCTTTCTACTTGCTGACTTTGCAGCCTTTATAGAAATGTATACAGTAGAAGTATGTGGATATGTTGAAGGGGGAGGGCAAAGTATTATTCTTGTCTTTTTATACTATTCTGACAGCTCAAGGGACCTTGAGGGAAATTTTGGCACTGGAAAAGTATCTTAATGGAACATAAATCCGTAGGTGGTATAGAGGTGGATTAATGACTCTACTTCACCTGTTCCTCACAAACTCTTATATGGGAATAGGTAATTCTGGAAAGAAGTCAATGGTCAGAATGTCTTTTATACTCCAGCTTTTTGTGGCTGCCAGGACATACCCTTGTGACTAATAGGAATTCAGCATCAATTAGAACAACTCCCAAAGTTGTGCTATGTGTGCTGGGGCTAACACAGTTCCACCATTCTTGGCTTCCCAACTGCAATGGAACTGTGAGAAACAGCTTTGAAAAGTTTGGCCCATGGTCCTTCCTCCCACTTAGTCACATTGCTTAAGGATAATGTAAACTTCAGTCTGGAGTGACAAACCGTAAAACTGGTAAAGCACTAGGCCAATTCACAGGTGCCCTTGGAGGACATAATTTGTGTAGTTGCATCAAATTTCAATTGATGTGAATAGCCAGAAGTCTTTGGAAAGAGGTTGTTTTCCTATCTGCAAAATAACATTAACATAAAATCCGTTTCAGAGTCCTGTGGCTCTGAATAATGTTGCATACACCCAGTGTTGGTGGATGATTTGGCATGACAAATGAGATCCTTTGGAAGTTCATAGCGGTATAAGTTTATTTGTCCATGACTTTCAGTACTTTAGAAAATACAAAACATTGTTAAAGGACAGTCTAATTTTACCTTTCTCTAGGGCATTATCACAAGACTATGCAGAACCCTTTGTACTCCACTGAGTATTTAAGTAGGGCTGGAGTATTTTAGATGCTCTGCTCCAATCATCTGCATAGGCATGAGATCATTGCGTGGAATGTTCAAGATGGGTTTTGTGAGAAATGAATTTTTCCTAAATGTTAACTTCTGTATTTTTTGGAATTTTACTCTAAAGTGACATGTTTCTCAGAGTGCAATTTTCCCATAGCTATCCATGTTATCAAGATGGAATTTCCATTTCACTTTGCTGTTATTGCACCAATGTATTAGCGACCTCTATGATCTGTTGAAACTGAAGGTATATTATCTTACTCTGGGTCTCAGGTATGGACTGTAATGTGACTTAGTTCCCACTCAGAAACTCATGACATGAGTTAGGCACGTGTATGTTGAAGAGCTCAAAATCAAAGAATGCTTCATTGACCTTCAAGTTGTATAGTGTCTTGGCACATATTCAAAGCCAAAGTTTTGAATAAATAATTTCAGTTTGATCATATTTCTTTTATCCAGTATACTCATTTTACTTTTTACTAGCCTGTACATCTATACTTGCCAGTCTGTCTATAGAAGAAATATATTATGTGCTTAATCAGTACATAAAATTGTGGGAGGCGAAGGACTGGTGTTAATCTAGATACTGAACTTTTTCTGACAATGTCTTCTGTAATTCTGTGTTTTGTAGTATTATAGCATTTATTTTTAATAGTTTTCTCTTGTATTTTCATACTTTTCCTGTATACTAAAGAAGTTGAGTACAAGTACTTAGAAACAGAAAATTTAATTGCACTTTCTGTTGTTATAAATATTTGTGTAAAGCAAAAGAATTGCATTGACATTTTAATATGCTGTCACTTCAAGATACTACATGAAGTGTGAACAGAGCACAGGCACTTTTAACAGGTGTCTCTAATTGTTAGTTTGTTTCTTAGAAATAGCCATAATGTAAAATTTGGTGTAACATGTAGATCCAAGGTGTTTGGATCCTGAAACATGCTAGCCAGGTTTTCCTTTGGCTGCTGGTAAAAACAAATTGGGGAGTGTAATTGATTTTTTGTAAGAAAGCTTTTATGTTTGCTTTGAGTTCAAACTCCATCTTTTTCTTGTTATTTTTGTCCCTTAGGAGGGATTGCAACACAGGCTTTTAGGAAGAAAAAAAAAAAAAAAGTTCAATGTATTCGTTTATTTTAGCAAATAGGATGTTTCTATTACTTTCAGATTTTGCCAGTTTGTAACTGCAGAAATAATCGGGAAAAGGGTGAAAGCCAGATCAACTACATTACAAAAATCTGTATTTTCATTAAATTTTCCAACTGCCTGTTATGTTCAAAGGGAATTCAAGATTGTCTTGTTCACAGAATGTTTGAAAAGCCCCTTAAAAGACTCAGATACATCTAGAAAAATGGATGGATTGTTGGATGAAGTGTGCTTTTTTTAAAAAAAAAAATGGCAAAAGAGCATCAACATGCATGCAGTCTTTTCAGATTTTTAGTGCGATTACTACTGTTTCCAGACGTTGACATAAAAATATCTTTAAAGAAAAGAGCAGAGCAGAATACAAACCTGGTAAAAGTTAATACTGATTATCAAGGAGGGGAAAAAAAATAAAAAGCAAAACAGTTCTGTTACATGGCAAATGAGTTATGAACCCGCATCTTCTACAAAGTTTACTTAGTTAACAAGGTTGTATTATGAACGGTTATTCTTTTCCAGTTTGGCAGAAAGATAAACTATGTAAGTTCTCCAAAGTTATGTGCTTAAGATTTAGTGAACGTTTCAAGATCAACGGTTTCACTAATTTTGCAAATACATTTAGATTGATTGCAGAAAATTATGGAAGTCTATTTATTAGTTAAGCTGTAGTTAAGGTAAAGGAATTCTGATCAATTTGCTAAGAATTGCCTCCAGCTGTGCTGGTTTCCGTCATGTAGTTAAACAGAAGCTCACTCTAGTTTGATCTATTTGTCCTCATTTTCATGGTCACTGAAGTAAAGTGTGATGGGCTGAGAAGCAGTCATGGGTTCCTTGAGTACTCAGGTGCTAATTCAGAGTCAATGAAAATCTTTAAAGCCACTGGGGAAATACATATATATATTTCTTAAATAAATATAAATTAATATGTTCATTACTGAAACATTTTTAGAATTAGTGAAGAAGCTGTGTCATAACTTCTTTAATTTCAGCATAGAACTGATAGATTAACCTGTCATCTAGAATAGCCAATAACCTCATATAGCTAAGAAGTGAGAGAACCAGTCCAAATTCCTTCTCCCCTGAATCAGAAGTCAGATTTGGACTTGACCTTCCCAAAACCTACACAGGTGCTTCAACCTCTGAGTCTCTGTTGTGTCTTTATTCAAACCTCAGTAATTCCTCCAGGCAAGACTAAAAATATGAGCTCTGATTAAGACATTCTTCCAGCATGTTCACTTGCACACATGGTTCAACTACACTGCGTTGTAACAAAGCAAGGACTTCAGGGTGTATCTGCCAGACCTTACTGTGAGTACTGCAGTCACTAATATCCTGCCTCTCATTTCTCCTTCAGCTACAATTCATCTTAATCAAAATAACAAGATGGAAGGTGTTGTTTATGCAAATAGATCCATTTTTAAAATGATTGTTTAGTGAGTTTATGTGGCAAGGTTTTGGTAGCAGGGGGCCATAGGGGTGGCTTCTGTGAGAAGAATCTAGAAGCTGCCCCATGTTTGGTAAGGGCCCCACTGCTGACCAGAGCTGAGCCAATAAGTGATGTTGTTTTGCACCTTTGTGAGAGCATATTTAAGACAGGGAAAAAAAAACGCTGTGCCACACAGAGCAGCTGGGAGAGTGAGAGGAGTGAGGAACAGCTTTACAGGCGCCAAGGTCAGTGAAGAAGGAGGGGGAGAGGTGCTCCAGGCGTTGGAGCAGAAGTCCCCTGCGGCCTGTGGTGAGGACCATGGTGAAGCAGGCTGTCCCCCTGCAGCCCATGGAGTACCACGGTGCAGCAGGGTTCCACGCTGCAGCCCGTGGAGGAGACCACGGTGGAGCAGGTGGACCTGCACCGACGGAGACTGCGGCCTGCGGAAGACCCCTGCTGGAGCAGATCCCGGGCCGGACCTGTAGCCCGTGGAGAGGAAACCACGCAGGAGCAGGTGACCTGGCAGGAGCTGCTGTCCGTGGGGGATCCAGGTTGGAGCAGTTCGCTCCTGAGGGATGGACCCCGTGGTACGGACCCATATCTGGAGCAGTTCTTGAAGAGCTGCTGCCTGTGGGCAGCCCACACTGGATCAGTTCAGCAAGGACTGCATCCCATGGGAGGGACCCCACAGCACAGGGGATGAGAGTGACCGAGAAGGAGCGGCAGAGAAGCGCTATAGACTGACCATAACCCCCATTCCCCTGTTCCCCTGCACCGCTTGGGGGGAAGAGGTGGAAGAGGGTGGATGGGTGGAAGGTGCTTTTGGTTTCTTTCCTTTGTTTCGCACTTCTCTAGCTTGTTAGTAATAGGCAATAAATTTTACTATCTCCCTATGCTGAGTCCATTTTGCCCATCACAATAATTACTGTGCGATCTCCCTGTCCTTATCTCAACCCCTGAGCCCTTTTCGTCATATTTTCTCCCCGTTCCTTTTTGAGGAGGGGGAGTGAGAGAGCGGTTGTGGTGGAGCTCAGCCGCCCACCCGAGTAAAACCACCACAGATTAACATGTACATTTATGCTGCAGGTGCAAAATCATGCACACTGAAGATACAGAATCTTTTTTTAAGTCTTAGCATTGTCCATGATGTATTCCTGCACTTTCAGTATGTGTGGAAAATGCACAGTGGCTGAACTGGTACATCCGCTGTTCTGTCAGGAACATCATTCTCAACTACTATTATTCTTGAGGTTTTTCAATGGATCTCATTTAATTAAAGCATAAGAAAAAAAAATGCTGCTTTTTAGTTCCTGACCTACCCTGTTTGTTCAGCCATTCCAGATATTTTCTTACTGCTCTCGCCACGTCTTTAAGCATCATCTTTCTGCCTTAAACAAACTGGCTTTAAACAGTATATGTCTTGTGAAACTCTTACTCTTATTTTCCACTGTCACACCTACTTCTTGTTTAAAGTACCTAACAAAATTACCTTACATGTACCTAGCAAATGTTCCACCTTTGCTGATCTTAACCCAAAAAAAAAAAAAAAAGTCACAGAGGATCATAGAAGATCAAAGTAATAGCATTATCTCCTCAGTAAACTGCTGCCCTTTACTTATGATTGAAATGATCCCAGTTCAAATCCTGCTACACATAGAACCAAGGAAAAAAATACTTTCAGCAGTTCAAGAATGTAGTGCCTATTTTATGGGTAGTTCATCCACATACCTACAGTCATCAGAGAGGGTTCTTGCTCACATTAATCAAGCTCTGAGTCTTCTCTTGCCAAACTGACTCTCATCTGTAAATGGCGTTGTTGAGATTAGCTCTCAATCTTTACTTTTGCTCAGTAATGTTTGTTGTTCTGATAGGGAAGTTGTTTACCCTTCTGCTTGTCAGAACTGCAAGTCCAGTTACTGAAGTGTATTAGTAGTAAGAACAATCTTAAGGTTTAGTCCAGTAGCTAAGGTTTTCCTTAGATGAGGAGATTTCATCTTTGGAGTCCCTGTCCCAAACAGAATGGACACAAGCCTGTGAGAAGGAGAAGTGTCATGTGGCTTCCAGTGAAAAACACTGAGGGATCAATCCTATTCTCAGAAAATACCATTGGTCCTCAGGGTGCTGAATCTGCCCTGGTGACTACAGAATTGACTGGAATATATGCTTTTTTCAGCATCACTTCTGTTCCCTTCAAACAGGGAGAATCCTGCTATTCTCACCATTTCATATCCCTGTTCATTTCTGGACAAATGTCAAAAGGAGAATCTCCATGCTATTTCTGGCAGACAATAATTCTGTTCAAATCTTCACTGTCGCATCTCAGAATCAAGAACTTTTCCGTGAATCTGTGAAATACATGGCTGCTACACTGGATATCCTTGTTGAGAGCTCTTAGGAACTGTTGTGAAGTCATCTACAAGTTGTCCACTGTCATACAGTTCTTGTAATGGAAGATGTAAGAAAGTGATGAGAGACAGTTGGTAGATGCTTGCCAGATCAAGAATGTTAGACTCAGATATGGTGTTCAACTATTGCTCTAATGGAGATTCTACCCTGGGCATTTTGAAATGAGACCATCCTTAGTATTTTATCAGTATAGTATGGTAGGTAACATAGCCAGAAATATTGCTGAAGAAGAAATTATTCCATACAGGTTAGATATAACTGAAACAGAGATGGTAGAGATGTGCAGTGTATATGAAATATCATATGACATAGACTCCATGCTGCATTTATCATTGTTGCATGAACTTATGCACAGTAAATCCACTAAATTTCTCTATTAGTTCTGAGAACTAATGAATGTTATTGTCCTTCATCCTAAGATTAAACAAAGGGCTGCTAGAGATATGGGCTACTGACAGGAAATCCCTTTCAATCTTTCACTGTATTGCTAACAGAGGTATACCAGTCATATAAAATACTTTGTACATTGGCTTCATGAGGTTTTAGGGGTCATGGTTAAAGATCCTTCTTTCTCCTCCTCTATCTACACTTCTCCCTCCCCCTCCCTCTCCTTTCATTGGGCTCCTGAGTATGCAAAGGCAAGAATTTAGTCCTGGGTGGTTTTGGTCCATGGTGGAGGCCACAGCACAGTGTGGTGCTGAGTGTGCAGAGTCCCTGTCCTTTTTCCTGAGCCCAGATCTTCTTTCACAGCACACTCCCTTCCTCTCTACCATCCTGGGAATTCTGCCTCTTCTGCTACTTGGATTCTTCCTTTATTATAGCACAGTCCTGCTGCAGATTCCTTCTTCAGGACCTGCAGACTTTTCTGAGCCTGTACAAGGCAGGACTGCTTTGCCCTGACTTTTCAGGAGGCAGGAGAGGCATCAGGAGTGTGGAGCAGTGAGACTACTATGCATGAGCTCTGAACAGGGGAACAGTGGGGGAGGAGGGGTTGGGTTGGTCAGAAGCAAAGCATAAAGGTGCCAAGCCATCTGCAGAGTGGACCCACAAAATTGAGGAAAAATATTTTCTCCTGGTGGCGTTAAAACTGAGTCCTCACAAAGTCATTGTCTTGACTACATCTCAGTGAAACTCAAGAGTTTTATTTGCTTAGTAGTTGCTTTGACAGTCGTTAAACCATGTTGGAAAAGTAAATCCTGAGTGTGACTGTCACTCACATAGTGTATAGTTTCATTTCATTAAAAAATTAATAGACTGATCATGAAAGCTAAGAATGGAAAATTAAGGATTTTTGTATGAAAAAATTCATACAAACTTTAAATATGCAAAATGGAGAAGAGGGAAACTAGAGCCTTCTTGGGACATCAATGCTACTTGCAGCCATGATTGCCATTAACAGTGACAGATAGTATCATTCATAGTGGCATAGTCCAAGACCTTGAAATTTGTTTATTCTCTCTTGTTGTATCTGTGTCTTGTGCATTCACAAGATACAGGTGATTCTGACAATTTTTAATCAAATGAGTATTCTTGTTTTACTGACCAAAATTTTTGCAATTTGATGTTCTCTGGGTGCTCTTCCGGAATTAACCAATGCAAAATACACACTGGAGTCTAATTTGATTGTAGTTTTCATTGAGCCCTTTAATATTTTTTCTCTCTTTTTTCATTATATTTTAGATTGTGAACAAGTCCAGTGATTATATATCAAACTTATATTTTATCTAAGTACCTGTTCAGGTACATGTTTGTTGCTGCCCAGGACACTGAGGTCTGCCGTCTTTGAACTTCTTCCCATGCCTTGCCCCTAATCGAGACCTTTCCGCCTTTCCTTGTCATCCCACAGAGTCTGGATTACATCACATATCCAGAGAGCACAACTTACCCCAGACACTGCAGTCTTGTGGGCAAAGTGAGCAGACTTAAGTGGATCTCCTACCCAAATTTCACCATTACTGTTCTTGTAGTGCCCTCCAAAAAATACTGGGTCACCTGCTGGATGCAAGGTTTGTGTTGCCTGAGGATATGATTGTGGGAGTCTGCCACAGAAAACAGAGGGACACTTGGCAATAGTCTGCTGGCAAGTTTAAGTGACCTGTTCTCTACTACAAGAAGTTAGTTGTATTTCCGTGTGAAATATCTCTGTAATTTATTAAAAAAAAAAAAAAACTCACCTAAAAAAAACAGACCATTGACAAGTGTGTGCCCCTTCTTTAAGGGCACTTGCTAGAACCTGGGCAGTGTATCAAAGGTAGACAGCTCCATCTATAGTCAAGGGAAAGAGAGGAACAATTATGCAGGACAGTTCATTCCATCTGTCCGTGATACGCAATTTAGGATTGGATGATTGGCCTTTGGAGATGTATGCCTCAGCACTGGTTCTGCAGGGAGCCTAGATGACTGGCTTAAAGTGGATGGTTAAATTAAAATGACTGAAGTTAAATGAGATGAATCATAATTAAGTATTTAAAATGTATGCAGGAGTTCTGCTTTGGTGTATGTCTAATTCCAACAAGCTGTACATAGTTACAGGTGTTTGGGCCAGATTCTGATTCAGTATAAAGGCAGAGCTCTTTTGTGCCTCTGAGGTGCCTGTTTGTACTAGACCTGAGATGCTTCCCCTGTCCTATTAAATGGGACTTGCTAGACATGACTTAGTTCCCAAACTGATGGTAGCAGAGATGCTGTCTGCTTGCATGTTTGTAGTGAATAGCTGCATGAGTATTGCTCTGTCACAGCCAGAACTGTGTGCTGTATGAAGCAGCATTAATTGAGTGCTACAGCCCTCATACATTCTTGATAAAAACAAATCTGTGTCTACACTGGAAACCACACAGCTGATAACTTCTACAAGGTTGCCCTTAACCAGTGGTTAGAAGTTGTGCCAATTCTAAAGCAGAAAACAACCCCACTGTCTTTTAAGCTGTCATGAGTGCCATGGTAAACCTCAGTCTTTGTCATTTTTGACCATCACCACTGGGTAAATCAGTACTGATCAACCAGTGCTAACTTCGTGTTGCTTTGTTACTCTCATATCACCAATGGGTAGGAGCTGCTTAAGATCTTTCCAGCAGACACAATGCTGAGTCGTTGTCAGCCATAAGGTTCAGGAGCATATTCTGATCCACCTTGCTAAGATCCCTCCCTTGAACAGGTGACTGAGATCATGGAATTTGGGAAAGACCTTTACTCTCTTGTGATTGTCCCCCTCTCCCCTTTGTAAACTGAAGAGAAAACAGAAACTGAATTTCTTCCCTGCCAGTGAGATTGAACATCCATGTTTTTTTCTTCACCCGAGGGATGCATAATACATGATTTACAGAACTGCTGACTGCTGTAGCTGCAATTAAAACAACACTGCCTTCATAGCTGGAACATTGAGTGCAAACAGGCTGATAGTTTAATCAATCCATTTGAAGAAGTATTAACTAAACCAGCAGTTTACTGTTCTTGTCAAACTCTAAACAACTGTAAATCTTGTTTTCAAAAATCAACCAGAAAAAATGTGACACATTAAAAATGAATTAGACATGGCACACCACCCATACGCTGTATAATAAACAGATCACAGCCCTATAGTAATAGTTGTGATTTCTGGCATGTCACTGGAGAAGAACTCATGGGTTTTCAGAATGACCTGTGTCATAAATCATTGCATTCTCATTTACACTGAGCACATGTATCTAATTTTTCAAGAGCAGCTTCTGAAATCCTGATGAATGGCTTCGGAATTGATTACTGGAATGTATGAAAAGTAGTGTCACGAATGCCTAATTGAGGAAAGGAGAAGGGGACTAAAAACACAATCCAGTGACATCTGAATTACAAAAATGTGATATGTACCAAGTAACAAATGAATAGCCACCCAGGAGATAAGGCTAAAACATGAAAATGTAAAATCTGTCACACTTTTCTTCAAGACAGATAAAATAAATTAATGTAAATTTTCAGTAGGGTTAAACCAATGTAACCATAAATCATATATGTATGTATTTTTTCACCCATATAGGCATCATTTTCTTGCTATCCAGTTTAATGTTTTCTGTGTGAATGCATATTTTCAAGATATGGAATGCTTCACATTTAAAAAACAACAACAGCAACAACAACAAAAAACAGACATGACAAACCAGGAAACATATTCAAACTTATTAATGAAATTCCAGAGACGCAATGAGGCATTTTTATGTATATCTTGTCGACTTTGTTTATGCACATGATCTCTTGTCAGCATGACTGAGACCCCCCCCACTTCACACAAAGTTGAACAAAAAGCTATGCACTCAGTAAGCCCAAATTAATGTAACATGTTCCTTTCTGTAGACACCACAGAGATACCATCAAACATGGGATTTTCTCACAGTCTTGTCTTTGAAGTAACAGATAGAGGTATAATAATTGAATCCAATTGTTATTTCCTTTGTGTAAAAGACTACAAGTTACAATCCACACTGAAAGGTAGTGTAGACAGTTTTTATGCTTTGCCCACTTTTAAAGATTTATCTGTGTATGCAGCTGGAGCACAAGGACTGAAGTTGAATGTGTTACATGACTGTAGCATGTAGATTCTGATTTGGTGTTGAAAGAAACTCTTTGGCAGATAAGTAATGAAATAGCAAACATGCCATCACCTAATAAAAACATCAGTTTATAAGAACCATTAACTACCTTTTCCCGAGACATCCTTTTTTAATTGTTATATTTGATTTTGTCATAAGAAAACAAATTCATTTTACTTTACTGATACATGCCAAGCAATGGCTATAGAATGAGGAAATTTTATAAGGAAGCTATTACCCTTTGTCCAGTCTCTACTTGCAAGGTTCAAAATGACCAACATTCGTTAAACTTTATTACTGAGGTTCATGAAAGTTTCTTTGGATTAGAAAAGCATAACCTTCTGTCCCGATTTAGAATGGTGTTGCAGCTTTTCATTAACCTGGAAACCTCCTATTTACATGGTTCACAGCCTGGTCTCAGCTCACTTGGAGGTAACAAAGGGTGTCGGGACAAGAGTGCAGCAGGGGGCTCATCCTTTAGGGCTGCCATCTGAATTTGATCAGGTCAACTGTTTTAACTCCTGCCTCATTAGGCAAAATAAAATGGAGATTATGGTGTGTGGAAGGATCAGATTGCAGACAGCAGGCTCTGCCTCCTGACACTCGCTACTGATTTTGCATTTTGACAAGATCTTGCTCACCATGTTTTTGATGCTATATTACAACAGGTATTAAATTATTTTGAAGACACGATCACTTGTGTCCCCTGGCATTTCAGAATTTAACCAAAGACGAGTGAAGTAATAAGTGAAGACACATTAGTCTCAGAGGCAGTTTACCTACTGGAGAGATGTCACTGTGTAGTATGGGCTTAATGCTGATAGACACATTAATTCAGCTTGTCAAGCTAGCTCTTCTCTTTCACAGTTTAGGATAGCTGTAAATTGGAAAAAATCTGACAAAAAAAAAGTTTGCTAGGCAAATTGTTATTACTACCTGGCACAGAGAATTAAATAATGTGTTTTGACTACATTATTAAAATGTCTATTCAGTTTCTCTTTAGTTACTGCTTTTAGTGGTTATGTATTGTAAAAGTTGTATAGAGTTCAATGTGTTTCTTACCTTACAGTGCCTATTAGGGGTAGAGATGAGTATCATCGAATAATGAAAATCTTTGCCACCTGGTTGTCCACTGAAAAGCATTTACCAACAGACCTCATCTGTACATGCCATGTAATAATAGGACGTTCATGGTCTATAAATGTCAAGAAATGGTCCAAGGTATCAGTTTAGTCAGCTGACAAGTACTTGGCAACTCTCTTATAAGGACAATAGTTCTTTTTGCTCACAACCAAACATGGTTTTCTTTAGGACAAACAGCGATAATAAAAGCAGATGATGTTTAGCAATTGGATATTTCTTTTCTTTCTCTTATTCCATTTGGGCAGGACTTTCCTTAAGTTCCACCTCTTTAAGCTCTGAGTAACAACTCTTAGTGAATGAAGAGGAAATGGAAATATGAAAATTAGAAATAAGTTCACATTATTTTTGCAATTACTCCTTTATAAATCAAGAGTTCGCCTGAAGTATAGACACTAAAATGCTGTCAAAACAAGAAGCTCCCTTCAGGGAGGGGGGAAAAGAGGCGACAAGTAATATGCAACAGATGTGAACCTGTATGAATTTTTTAATACAAAGTAGAATGTGCATTATTCCATGGTTAAAAGTGTAGCATAAAATTGTTTTAAGCTGACTTAAGATTCATTATTCTAGTAAAGACCAACTGAGAAATGCACAGGATTGTTACGTTCTAAGTGAAATTAATGTCTGAATTATAGTCATTAGCTTTCAGACAACTACAAATTGCACAATCCATAATAATGTGTATCTTCAGTAACATGGACCACGTCACTACATTTAATTTCTTCTGCATATTATATGCCAACTTCAATATCCTTATTCCTAACGCAAACTGATTCATTTGCAGACTGCCATGTATCCTGAGGACTTAATGAGGAAGGGGCCTTAAAAAATAAACATCTCATTGCACATTTTTATTTCTACATATCTGGCTCAAAATTATATTTTCTGAGGACATTTAAAGCATCTAAAACATTTCACGGAACAAACCTGCCACTTCCAAAAGCAAACCACAGAGAGGTAAATAACATGTTTTTCATGAAACAATTGCACTTACTGAAAATGCTGAAAAGATTTTTGTTAAAGAATGTATCATAAGGCATGTGCACGAATTATTGCAGACCCTTGAGGCCCACATAATTTGTCTTACTGTGTTCCCATTTACTTTTGCTGCCAGCCTCCCATTTCTCCTTACTCTTCTTTTCAGTTTCTAGCTCCAAAATTCTGTCTGTTTTTCCAGTTGTCACCAGTTGCTGCCTTTTTCCACCAATCTGTCCACATATATTCCACCTGTCCTGTACTCTCTCTTGTTCTTTACCCAGTTCAACTGCCAGACTCCTCCTCTCCAGTTCATTTCCACTTCACTGGACTTCAGTCCTTCACTTGCTCTGTTTCCTTTTGACTCCTTTAGGTGAAGGCACCACTTTCTGCTACAAACATATCGCTTGCTGAGAAGGGGAGAAGTATTTAAAGCAAAATGACGTTAATTTTGGTGCAAATTGTATGCAGGCACCCAAGAGCAGCTTGGAATCTGTGGTGAAAAGTAAAACAATCTATGTTAGTAGCACAATTTCAGGGTGTGTGTGTTTGTTTTTGCTCTACTGCATGGCCTCATAAATATTTGCATCTGCAAAAAAGAAAGTCTGGCAACAAGCAGTGATGGGGATCAAGAACTTACTCAGTTGGCTTTGCCATTAGTGGAACCATTCACTGAATTACATCCCAAGTGGAATCATAGAATCATTAAGGTTGGAAGAGACCTTCAAGATCATCTGGGAAAGTTAATGACACTTTTCTGTCTTCCCACTATAAAGGCCACATGAATCCTACTGGTCTAGTCTGCAGCACTTCCAGTCCTGGAAAATACGGAGGGCTCTTTGAGCTGCCGCAGGACTCATTACACTGTCCAAATATCCACTTTAAGGAATGCTCAGTTGCCACTTTTTAATCGGTTTTGTGCTTCACTTAAAATAATTTTCACGAAAGGTCTGTTCCTAGTGTTGGATGCAGAGCAGACTCAGCTGTACAGGTAGGTAAAGAGAGCAACTGCCAAGCATTATATGATGCTAAGGAGTCAGAACGGCCAGTTCTTAGAAGTGAGGCATTTATTACTCTATCTTGTCTGCCTCCTAATACAGTTGTGTTATTTCCTGTCCTGTTAGAAAGTCAAGGGAAGTGCAGCAACTATTACTCTTCCTTAGGCAGTAGAAGAAAATGATACTGAAGCATTGTGAGAGAACAATTGCGAAATTCCTCTTTCTCTGTTTTTGTCACATGAGAACAATACCAGCCATGCAGCTGGTCGGAGTCATCTGGCAGAGCTCAGAGTGACTCATCGTGTCTGGAAGAGTCGAGTGCATGCTGTTCTCCAAAGAAGAGCACTCTGTAACCACAGCAAGGGAGAACAGAGCTCACTGGTTGCATGTGTAGGAGAGAACAGACAAAACTGGCCACTTTTCCCACATAATAAGCTCACACTTTTGGGGTCCAGGGACAATGTTTCAGGTCGTGTTCCCTCAGAGTGTTTAAGGGAACATTAGCAGAGGGTAGGCCAGGCTGTTTGACAACAGCAGTAAAAGAAAGGACTGCCCATGCCTTTGACAATCCAGCACATGGAATAAATCTCAGAGCATTTTAACATGGATGATTAGTTTGTGGTGATTAGAAGTGATGTGCTGCCACATTCTGGAGATGGTTTGTCTCAAAGGCAGCTTTGGCTTCCAGGAAGTGGGTAAACAAGGGGGCACAGAAAAAAAAAAAAAAAAAAAGTCTGTTGTTTTGTTCAAATGCTCTGAAAGCTACAGAAGTGAGTTATATTGATAGAATCCTACTATTTCTTTTTCAGAGTCTTTCTCCCTATAGGGATCGCTGGCAGTAGTGCTACCATCACTAAAACTCAGAGAATGCTGTCCTGAGCTGATTTGGGTCAAAGGAGAAGTCTCAGATCTTAGACTTCTTTCTTGCCTTACTGTTTATATGGTAGTGTGAGAATACTGTTCAGGATCAGTTCATGATGCCAGATTTCTACTTTAACGTTGTAATATTATGCAGTTTCACTACAGGGCATGCTCAGCATGGTTTGTCTAGAACCTGATCTATTTTCTACAGGTAAACACAAAAAAGTTAAGCTTTGCAGTAAAAGAAAGGAGAAAAGGATCAAGTACACAAAACATCTAGATTTGAATCAGTAATATTCTAACTGGTCTTAGGCATAAAATAGTTATTAGAAATAATATACATATGATAAATTATGTTTGATCTCTTTAGTAAATCCATTGTTTGCAGTGATACCAAGTTATTGACATCTTTGCATAGGCTAGTTTAGACTATTTACAGTATATTAATTCTCCCTAAAATTTTCTCTGTTTCAGTGTTACATTTATTTTGCACACATTTCTCTATAAGACATTTTAGACTGCATCAGCTGATAGTCTCAATAGATTTTACATACAAATGTTTCTCTGCTTCTTGGAGAGATCTGACAGAATATGCCTTATGTTCTCACTTCAGGAGGTCTGGATCTTTCAACCAAATTTAATAGCTATTTATGCCTTTGGAAGATCTTATCTAATGTACTATTGGTTCAGGGTCATTCACAGCCTCACATTATATTGAAACACGGACAGAGTGTGTAATTTGTTAATGTCATGAAGGATGAAGTTGGTTAGAAAGGGAAGTGTACACGATTTATAATAACACAAGTGTTTCCTTGCTAATCCCTTGGCAGGTTCATTATCTGTAGAGCCCCAGGCAATAGTTGGCCTATCGTGAGAGTGAAATTTAACCCACAGCATGAAATTAATCCTCAAAGACTTTTGTCTACTCTTTCTAGAAATAATAAATTCAAAGTGATTTTATAATTCTCTCTCTAACTTTATGTGGAAGTGTTAAATTGGTATCTAAACTCTATGGCACATGTCAACCTATTGATTTATGTTTAGTTAAGTAACATGTAAGTGTATACCAAGAAGAATAAGGAATTTGAAGATGTGAATTAGTGGTACATTCATTGCTTCTTCTTATAAGCCTTTATCCTTTCTATTTCTTGTAATTGCAGGGAAGACAAAGAGTGTATATATATGGATGCATGTATGTATAAAGTCATTCAAAGGCTCATATCTGGACTTCCTAGAGCTTCTGATTTTATATTTGAAACAACTTGGTGGATTTTTTTTTACACAATGACTTTTTTTAAAGCTACTTGTTTCCACTCTAATTAGGGCTTGTTGCTGCCAGTAAGAATAGATTTTTGGTAGAATTTTGGAATGTGCTTCTTGAGCTAGCTGTGTAAATACTGGTAGGTAGCTGGTTTGTTGTTTGCATTTTCTTAGAAAGAGGTTTATTTTTATTATATATGCAAAGAGGTTCTCTGTACTAAAGAGAGAACAGGTGAATTTGTTACTGATATATTCTGACTCTCCTCTGCATTTTTCAGGATGTTATTCCTCACTTATAGCACAACCTAGTCTATAACATTAGATGAGCAGTTCTAGATACTCTTGTGTTTATCTAGATACTATCTAGATACAGGGTTAGGATTTTTTTTCCCCACTTTTTAGACAGTATCGATTCAGTAAATATTTACTGCCACTTTGTACTTTGATGTTCATCTTTCAGTGAAATTTTCCACTTCTGGAAGCAGCAAGTCATATTTAATAGATGTTTGTGATTGGCCGTATCTTTTATGTTGAAGAAATTTCTTCAAGATACTCATCGAAACTCCACACAGTCATAGCAACTGGGACAGAGACAGAATGACAAAAAATGAAGCAGCTAAAGTGCTTCTTAGCACACAGTCCTGACCTGGGCAGGAAGTTTACCGGCTACTTAGAGGCCATTATATGAGCAGATCTGGAAACACATTAGGTTTCTGATCATTCCTCTCATTCTTCAAACATAATTTGTAACAGTGGTGCAGACATTAAACTATTCTCACTTCACATATTCTTTCAAAGAAAATTAGTTTCTCAAGTCATACCATATTTCCTCTGCATATTTTAGGAAAGTTATGCTTGTGCACATGTATACTCTAGTGGTGGGGAGGGAAACAGCAGTTGCTGAAGTATGTTAAAGGCAACGGAGAGCAAAGGGGGTGTCTTTAATCCTAAAAAAGACTTTAAGATATATTAAAGATGCCACTTGATATTAAGAGATGAGATGTGGCATAGATGTAGCAAACCTCTGCAAACTACATACGTTATTGTTATATTCGTTGCTCAGTATAGAAGTTCCTGCAAAAGTTTCTCATATAAAGTTAAAGCATAGGTTTCTGATGTATTTTCTAAACTGCTTTTATTGTTAATGGAAGCTGAAGGATTTAAGCATTGCAATTTGATACAGTACAGTACTGTAAATCAATACCATATAGTAATTCAGATATCATTTATGTCTACATTATGACTATCCATTCAACAAACTGTAGACATAGAAGGGAAAATTGCAGAACTGCAGTGCTTGCTTATAGGTGTTAGAGATGACATGGAAGGAGCAGAGACAATGATACATTGCTCATATTTTGAACAATGACTGCCTGAAGGTTTTCCATCTGCTCAATATATATAGTGTTTCTTGGACCACACTCTTCTCCCTTCTACCTACTTTCATAATTTTTCTCACTCTATACATCCATCAGTCATTCCTCAGCAATTGACTTTCCCTGTTTGCCCTTTTCGCAGCCCACAGTCTCATAGTGAAAACTTCCTGCAACAAAAACAGCAGTGTTTGTTTATTATGAAACTGTGGTTTCTCCTGCCAGTTCCAATGACAAGTTGGCATCTTGTGACCTCTAATAAATGGGGGTAAATGGTATGTCTATTAGCTGGTAGGCAGGATGGCTATTTGCATTTTCAAGAGGTCTTGAAACATAAAAAGGCTAAAAATTCTCCTGTGCATGTAATGAAACTGGAGATTCCCTTCTGCAGACCTCTAAAATCAGGTTTATTCTTGGAGGGGTTCAGGCCATAAGTGGGACAAGCTGTAGATTTAACAAGTACAGTACCATAGTACTCTGCAATGTTTAAGTAGATTAAGTCCTTCCCATGCCTTAGCCTGGGCACCTTTCAGGATGCATAGCAGAGAAAGTTGGAACCTGGCTATCCTTGGACTTCTGTTTATGTGCACAGACTGTATTGCACCAAAGTAAAGACCCACAACAGAGAAGGTGAAAGTACTGCCAGTGTAGTGCACACACTATCTGGCTAGGTCTTTGGAAGAAGCATAGCATAACTTTTGTTCTAAGTAGCTGCTTCCCCATTAGCTAGCATGTGTGCTAAGAAAAAGGAGGAAAGTGGCATGACCAATATGTTGTACGGTTAGGTTTTTATTTATTGCACTCTTACTCAGTTTGGCCTTAAACAGCAAATAGCAATTTATGAACCAACAAAGGCATAACCCTACATGTTGAATATAATTATATACATAGTAATTAACTTTTAGTTATGAAGCACTGAGTTTTCAGTCATATTTCAACAAGCCAATTTTATTTATCAGTAGGCATTCAATAATTCAATAAATCAATTTGCTTTATCTCTAAGGCCATGTAGTACTACAGACTTGACTAAGTGCGAGTATGGAAGATGTACCAAATGTAACAAGGAAACAAAGCAGTAGTCCCTTGGAAATACTGCATGACAGCATCAGAACTGCCTTCCGTCATGTCTGTTTTTCAGTCCTAGGGCTCAGTAGCTGAGACAGATCAGCCATGTTAGTGTAGCCTGCCTTCCTGCCTGCCTGACTGCCTGGAGAACATAAGCAAAATTCACTTCTGTGAATGTACAAAGTGAGAGGAGGAATTTTGCTAGTTTCCAACTGATGGTTAACAAAACATTTTGTTTTCTGAGATCATTATAAGAGAACCTTCACATACTTCTTTGATTTGAAGATTTTCATGAAATCATTTAACTTTTTTTTTGAACAATACATAAAAGGCACAAGACTGCAAGCAAGCGGTAAAATCTGTTGAGAAGTTTATCCTCCAGACTACTGCACTGCCTGCTTCCCACAAATGCTTTTCTGCAATCCTCTCTTTCTTTCAAAAGTTGCCCTGCTTTGTACCTTTAAAATTATCAGCACTTGGAAAAGTCTTGTTAAATCTGAAAGAAGTCCTGTTTTTCTTTAGACTTAACAATGTTTCAGATACTGATTAAAAAGGGAATTCTCCCTTTATTCCTGAGGTCAGTAAGAAATATTATGGAAAATTGCGTTAACTCTTGCAAATCCCTCTACAACTATAAAAGTACAAATGAGATCGTCCCTGCTGTTTCAGTCAGGCCTATGAACCTCAGAGCAATAGGATATTTATAAGAAAATTCCAGACATAGCAGTGGTGCCGTGATCCATATGACCCAAAGTTTCCAGTCTTTGTCTATCCTCCTGTCTTTAAGGAAAAACAGAGGGGCATAAAATGAAAACTTGGAAGATCACAAATCATTGTTATGACTCGTTATAATGAATGATTTGTGCATTACTTTATGGAGTAGTTAGGTAGGTTTGGGGGGAATAAAGAAACCCTCCTTTTTAACTTTCACCACTTTAGGCCCATTTTCAAGCAACTGTCTTTCCTAAAATAACGCTGCTCTTTTTTTCCACACTATCCTGGATAACCAGTGAGTTTTTTCAGCGGGGAGAGTGTGTTGTGATGTAAAGGTTCAGCTTTGTGCTGCCGTTGTCAAGAGCCTGTTAGTGTTTCCATTACAGCACTAATTCTTATTTTCTGGTGTTTATAACCAGGCCATAAAATAGTTGAAGTCAAATTTTGGTAGTTTTCAAAATGTATTTACAAATAAGAAAAATAATCTCATTGGGAGGGGCTTGTTAGGTCTGCAGAAAAATAAATAAATAAATAAATAAATATCCTGACAGCTTTGCAGCAACGGTGACTCACAGTTTTGGACATTCAAAATGAGTCTTCTGACCACAGCATACAACCTGTATTCAAGATTCTTCTGAGTTTTGCTTAACATTATTTCTGTTGTTACCTACTAAAAGTAGAAGTGTTACTCGAAAAATAAAAATAAAGTACTGAAGTCTGTAGGAACTGCTGTTGCTGCTCCTACGAAGTAGCATTTACTACACTGCATTTGGGAGAACTCCCCTCTTTATCTTCAAACTGTGAGTAAATAGGGTGTATCCTCAAGCGTCAAAGTTTTCTCTTCCCTTCCTGGGATATATTTTAATTTGTTAGAAAAACTTGCTGGAAGTGTGGATACATATCTGTTGACTATAAAAGATGCTGGAGAGCTACCATGTCAACACACAGCAAACTTTCCTTAAAGTTATGGGATCATGTTTTTATTTTTCTTTTTACAAAGGGGGAAGTGTACCATTTCAGATAAACTGTATTACAGAAAGCAAGAGTGTTCTGATATTTTACTAGTTTTAAAGTCACCTCAGCAGAGCGAGTCATAGCTCTTCAGAGGAAATTTCATCCTTAACTTGCCTTGTTATGCCCTACTGTATGTTAAGAATTGCTGAGGTCACTAAGCACTGCCTGATAATGAATTCCATATAAGCTGCAATATTGGAGCACAGCTGGGTGGGTAAGAATTGAGTTTCAGTCTTTAACTCAGAATTTCCTTATTTTACTGGTTTTATTTCAAAATGTAGTGCTTTTTTAAGAGTGTAGGTTTTCTGTCTCTTAGCTATGCAAATTAATAGAAAAAAGGTAATTTTAACATGGAATCAACATATGCTTGGAAGGTATTGCTCATGGGTATTGCCCATGTTACTTATATTTGCCATCAGCCTTTTTAATAGTCTGTCTTGTGATAACAAAAGTCATATAAGTTAAAGTATTCAAATGCAGAGTATTTAGCTGTACTTTTCAGTGGAGTAAGGCAGGTTATACCCTTCCCAGTATTTTAAATATCTCAGCCACAATATCTTAATCAAATTTTAAATGTTTTCCAGCGCAGGCATGGGAGGTTGGGTGGACACTCAAAACTAACACTTCTTTCAGCAACTCACAATTTGATTTTGGCTATTTTCCACTGAAAATGAGCTTGGATTTCTTTAGTTGACCATTTCTTTCCTTTGGGAAAAAAGATATTTTCGGTTATCTTTACTACTTTGACCATAGGGAAAAAGTGTAATGTATATTTTGTTGTGTTTTGCAAATTTTTTGGTGCTAAATCTTTTTAATACCAAAAAAAGAAAAGTCAGAATACACTAAGCTGTGTTGGGATTCCTCTCATCAAAGATCTTAAAATGCTAATGAGCCCTGAAATGAATTGAACAACTCTTCAAAAAGACCTCCCCTCAAATCTTCTCGTCTGAAAACCGCAACAATTTTCCTGCCTACTCAGAAAGAAAAGTTCTTGTGATTACCAGAGGGGAAACTGAAATCAAAGCTTTGTTAAAAAAAAAAAAAAAGTAGAAATTCTTGGCCCTGTCTATAGGAATTGTTGAAGAAAAAAGTGTCTTTTTCCTGTGGGATATAAATTTTCCTATTTCAATATTTAAACTGGAAGCATTTTGAATAATGATTACTTTTTGTATTTAAGTTATTGGTTAGTAATAACCAGTAGTAATTATTCATTTGAAGCCTTCCTATGGCTTATCAGATATATTTTATTTTACAAAACTGCATGAAGATTTGCCTTTGTATCTTTTTGAAGTAATAGAGAATAACCTTACTTTTTATAAGCAGCAAAATCGTTCATCTTATTTGGTATCATTGATATCATAACAAATTTAACCGATAGATGAATTTTTCATATTCACATTTAAATTTTTTGAAGGCTCTAATTTGCACAGGCTCAATAATGGATTCATTGATGGTAATGGCACAAGGCATGAGAATGGCTCTATTGGATTTGACTAATCCAACAGAGAGAGGTCAAGAGAGGATATACATTTTTGTAATAGCGTTTCAACTAAGATAAGGAACTGGACATTTTTTAATCAGACACATGTTATAAACAGAAATCAGCCAAACCACATTCTCATTTTTCCCTGAATTGGGACTGGATGCTGGAGCCTTTATGTAATATAATCTAATATCTGACTTCTTGTGAAATCTCTTCTAGTCATTAATTTGTATTCCTCATCACTTTGTCTGTTGTTTTTCTATAAGCAGTTTTGAAGAAAAACATACAAGACTATCCAAAGCTAATGAAAGCCAGACTTCTGTTGATGTATTAGGCCATCAGTAACTACCCATATGTAAAATCTTAAAAAATAACTTCATCATCTCTGACAATGAAAAATTATTCCTCATGCTGTCATTTTCAATGTTCGTCCTGTTTAGATAAGGGGCAAAAACATCCATAGATTTTGGGATGGTTGTTTTTATTTAGGAAATAGAGATTACAAGAGTTTTCAGAAATAAACCATCACTCTTAAAAACAAAATACTGTTTTTGCTGTTTCTAGTTTCTGCAGATTCACTAATAGCTAAGCATTTTATACACAAAATAATGTAGACAAAAAGCACAGGCAGTGTTTAAATTTACCTACTCCTTTTACAGTTGTCACTTCCTAGCCAATCTTACTTTCGTAAAATCATAAGATCACATCTAAGATATTGTGTAATCCTTCAGATATAGGTATCTGTCTAAGGTCATCACTGTTGTCATAGAAGTCGTATCCAGGCAGCCAAAATAGTTTTGAGGACAAAATTATACATTCATTTGTATATCCTCAACACTGGAGAGCTGTCCCTGCTCCAGCAGAAATTCCAGATAGGCTTTTCAGACAGAACATAAGAGTAACTTCTAAAGGATAATAACAGTGTGTGCTGTTTCCAGGTCCATAACTGTGAAGAAAGGCTGGTACTTGTAGGGACCTTGTAGAAGCTGAAAGCCCACAGTTGTATCTGGCACCCAGAAACACAGAGCTTGGAAGCTGGAAGTTAAAGCTTGGTGTGCATGTGCCATAGGCAGAGAGGACACCTGCTCTGAGTCCCTTTCTATAGGTTCACCTCACTAAGAAACATGCCAGGATGTCAGAATAGAATGTAAGAATAAGATAGCAAAGTTTTCTTTGAATATATAATATACTGCATTCAGAAATAAACTGGTTCTGAAGGCTTCATCCTCCAGTGCCAAGGCACATATCATGTTTGCACTTCCAGTGCCAAGCTTAGGTGAACAATACAAGGGTTTTCTGTTCCCTGGTCAGCACGGAGCACTGACAGTGCTCTCAATATTTTAATCCATCAAATAAAAGCAAATTTGCACAACATAACTAGAAATAGCATATGGTTTGCACAATCATAGCCATCAGTTTGCATGATATTTCTCTGACCAGCTTTTAAGATTGTCCTTCATTTAATCTTTCATTCCTGTGGAATAAGGGAATGGTAGTTTTCAGCAAATTACTTTTTGTTGTTGTTTTGAACTTTCCTCCACATACACGCATGCATCGATGGAATTAGATTATTAAAAGTATTTATGGTTTGAACTTAGTTTCTGCCGTGTTTGTTTCTCAGGAAGACATTAAATTATTTGTATTTGACTGCTATAACTAGTTATTTTTACTGTTCTTTAAGAAAATTTACCAGAGGAGATTTTCATGAAACAGTTACATAGGTTCTGTAACTGCCGTACGTGCTTCTTGCCAAGTTTGTTTTTGCTAAATGCTCTTGTCTAAAGCTATACGTAAAGGATTTTTTTTATTTATTTATTTTTCTGCCATTGTAGCTGCTTTATGTTTTGTCCCCTGTGGATAATGGAAAAGTTAATAGTTCTTCATTAGTAACTGACAAAATACAGCTTTTATTTCTAAAATGCATTATTACACATTATTACACTCCAGGAATATATGTAGTGCCACTTTATTTTTCCCACTGATATTTTTGGTGGAACTATGTGCTTCTTAGCTAGAACACTAAAGTATAAGATGGAGGAAAGTCATCCTTAAAAATAATAGGAAATACAGGAAAGATGATTCTATTTTCTGATCAGTATACTTTTGTCTGTTCTAGGAGTAAGTCTCATATTCAGAGAACTGGCTGATAATATCAGTGAACCACCTAAATCATTTTGCTGTGTTTAGGCCTTTGCTGTTTCTCTATTCAGTGATGTAGTTCATTCAGGGAAAATATTTTCAAAATTGTACATGCTGGAAGTGAGCCCACACATGGGAAGTTCTTATCATTCATGCTGAAAGCAAAATAGAGTGATGGAGATGATGCTTCTCTATTGGCAGCAGTTTGCAGTTGTAAAACACAGGAATAATCTGAGGAACAGAAACTATAATCCATATCTCTTCACTATCAAGTCAGCGAATAATCACATCTTTCTTCTGGTGCTTTGTCAGGAAGCTGGGGGGACTTCTTTTTGTTTCATGGATGCTGTCTTCAACACAAGTAGTTTTACCAGAATAGGTTCCTAATCAAACAGAATGGAGGAGATCCAAGGTTGTAAACCGATGAGAATTTGGACCAATTGCTTTATGAGAGCTTTGATAAATTGCTTTTAGTTAACTTAAAGGGAGGTGGCAACTGATGACGATCTTACTGGATTCAAATTTTGATCAGAATAGGCAATCTGTTCCATCTAAGTTGTGCTCTAAATTGGTATATCCTTTGTTTATCTAGCTCTAACTTTTACTGTGAATGTATTCTTTCAGATGTAGGTAGGAGTTACTGTCTTACTCATACACTGGCAATGTTTCCTCTTTTTGCCCTACCTGGATTTCACAGCAGTTGCTGAGAATTTTTTATAACAGACAAAGTGAAAATTACTTGTTAACCAATCACATATGAAGAGGATAGAAGAATAGATCGGGATTGCAATAAGACACAGGTCAGGTGTGGAATGGATGAATTTATGAGTTGCAATATTTGCTAAATAATTCAGTAAATGTGAAAATTCATCAATTTGTGTTTGGTAATTTTTTATATGAACTTCATACCTGATAGTAGACATTCAGACTCACATAAAAATCATCTCTGCAAAGAATTTTGAGTTTTCAGGGTACCTTTACAATTATTTTCATTGTTACTATTATTTTCTTTTTTCTGCCAAAAACAAAAAAAAAGTTCCTTCAAAAGTCATAGTGGTAAACAAAATAAATAACATCATGAATTCCAACAAAGTGAATAAAATTTCCATTTAGATGAATTTTGAAATCAATTTTGTAATACTTCTCTAGCAATGATTCTGATTTATTACTTGCAAAATAAACACGAACTGTATGAAAGCAGATGATAAATTCTGTAGTTAGATGGAAGCAAATCTATATCTGCTAAACACAATGACAGGAATAAGTTCTGTTCTTTGCCTGTTCTCTATGTTACAACTTTATAATATTATTATGTTTTTGCAGTTAAATAATCATCATAGCAATACTATAATACTTAAAATATGACCCTTATACTAGCATAATTTATATCTTTGTCTTTAAATAATTAAATTTTTTGTTTTGAAATTTTAAGTTCAGTTCTTCAACAACTCGTATGATTTACTGTTAAAATAAGTGACAGAATTATACTCTCAATTTAGTTATTATCCTGTAAGAAACATAAGCAACTCAAAGAACTTGAGCCAAAAAAATAAAATATATTATCAAGGTCTGCTTTGCAGTGCAAAGTTTTGCATGAAATCTGAGCATCAGTAGATAGCCTTAACCAGTAGTAGCACCTGAATAAATGTTTAAGTTAGCAAATTGAAATCTTTTTAAATTATAAAGCAGTTATTTTTTATTATAGACATGAACTGTTAGATGATGTATATTGATATAAAGCTTCAGGCTGTACATTCTTGATCAAGTTATGCTAGTAGGACTAACTACAGAGGTGTGTCTGGAATCATGGGAATTATTGGAAGTTTAGGAAGACTATAAATGTTTTCAGCTTTCAGAAGTCTGTATATTTGTTTAAAAGTTGTTTTAAGTTTAACATTGCACAGATAATTTAATTTGTTTTGTTGTTATGCCACATAACTCTCCTCTCTTCTTTATATCGTATGAACAGCTCAGTAACTGAGATTATTTGCTTTGGTCCCAATCATGGGGGGAATGTTAGGAGCTTTATTCAAAATAGAGTAGAACATATGATAAAATCCTAACAAGATGTGAGGAGAAGGAAAAAACATCTAAGACTGCCACTTATCGGAAGCACTGTGACATGGTGTAAAGTCTGGTTCTCTGAGTCAATGTTTTTCTTTCCCTCTGAGCTTTGTGGTTGAGGAACTAGTCAGCAGTACTGTACAAATGCACCGAGAAATTCTGGAATTTATGAATGAGGGTATGGGCTTTGTAATCCCAGTGGTGAGTCTGGTCCACATCACAGAATTTGGTGAGCCTGCTGCACATCACATTGTGGTTGTTCTACATAGCTGTGATTTAGCTGCTCACTACCTACTTGAACATAGATATGAAAATAGTGGTTTCTTCCTTTTAGATTTTAGGGTAACTAAAAGAATTTCAGCATGAATTTGACATCTTTATTCAACCCAGAGCATTAAATAAAAGGGGGAGGACTGCTAGGTAACATTGCAATGAACAGAGTGTAAACACTACATTGGTATATACTGTAGTGGCAAAATCCACAGGACACTTTTGATGAGATCTTCAGCAAGCATGAACAAAAAAATTAGCAAATGAGAGAGGGAGAGAAAAAATATATATTATATAAACATATATATATATATCAGAAAGCACACACACCTCCATGTACTCCTATAGAAATAGTGTTAGAAAAGACTTTAAAGGATTTCTGCAACAGGGTGTTTTTGCAGGAAATCTTCCTGTATAATAAGGATTTTGTAAAACTCAGCATAAAATACTGGCCATTATAAAACCCCAAAGAACTTTAAGTTAGGCATTGTAAATAGATATGTACCTTTGTGTACAGCAGAGTACACAAAGTGTACAGCAGAGTATAGCAGAGTCGTTGTTTCAAAATATGAAGTATCACTTGTTAAAGGGTAAGTTGCTCAGAGTACTGATGAAAGGAGTCAAGCATCTGCATTGTGGGATTTCAGGCTCAGCATGTTGAGAGTTATTGATCAAGCACTGTAATAGCCATAAAATGCTCTCTCTTGTGATGTACAAAATAATTTGGGTTTATTCATTTCACAAGTGGTAGTCGTAATGCTGAATAATGTGGATGAGTTAGAATATTTTCTTGGGTTTAGATCATAGTTTTCAATGCAGACATTGCATTTTGAACAGACCCCAAGACCTCAAATTATTTTACATGATTTCCACTTTTTGAGATCCCAGCCATGTCTCTTTTGGTTTGAACAGGGAAAGACATTGATGTTCTTTTTTAAAATAATATCAGGACATTTTGGTATCAAACAAAGCTACTACAAGGTGGTGTTCAGTCAAAGAAGGCATAAAAGGCCAAGTCTCACGGGATGTTGCTATGGACCCAAAGGGAGATTGCGAGGTCCCCAGTGGCATCAGGAGCTGGAGGTGGGAGCAGCGAGAAAGGGAAGGCAGCAGGCCCCAAGCAGGAGGAGATTACCAGGGCACCAACACATGGCTCAATGGTTCTGCCAGCAGGCCCAAGGTGGGAACACACATCACAGCATTTTGGCCACGCCAGACAGCCAAGAAGCAGAAAAATTAGAAAGAAAGAAAGTTACCTAATGATAATTTTTAGGGCAATCAAGCTCTCAGTAAATGTTTACAGTGTTGGAGCATACAGTGGCCGATCTGCCTCCCTGCCCATTCAACATGTCTCTGATTGCTGACTGCACATGATGCTTTTCAGACATCAAAATAATAAATTAGGTCAGAAGTTAACGCTCTGATTATATTTATAGGTGAGTTTATCTTTTTTTGTTCTAGCAAAGCTAATACCTTGCAAGGCAGGCATCCAGCTCCCAAAAATGCATGAAATTCAGGGGTTTTATAATGCTTTTAGAAGGAAATGGATTGGAAGCAGAGAAAGCCATTACGTATCCCCCAGTTGTGTTCATTCCTCTAAACAATCATTAAAAACAGACCAGGTTGTTTACTGAAGTGAATGCTTTCACTCTTTTGGATTATTATGATTACCAATACAGGCTGCTGCTGCCTCCAGAAAACCAAACATTTTTTCAGCTCTTCCTTGAGCTTCTTATAACAAGTGCTGGTGATCAATTAGCTAGTTCATTAAAAAGTTACACATGATTTTATTGAGGCAAGCAATTCTGAATCAAAGAACCCAATTCGCAGATCTAGGTTGAAACACATAATTGGCATGTATTTTAGGATCACTGTTAAAGCTATAAAAAAGATTTACTAGGGAAGGAATGGATCCAAAAACCCTAAAGGAAGGAATATGTTACTTGTGTGACTCAGTGTTACAAATGGACTCATTTAATACTAGAATCTTATCTACTTTAAAATTTAAAAAAAAAAAAATACAACTTTAACTTTTTTTAGCAAGAAGTAGTCCTCGTGTCTTTTCATCTGAAACAATTAAATTGTTTATTGTTTTATTGTCTATTGTCTTTTGCTATGATTTTCATTATTGCTATCAAAGACGTACTTTAGTTAATTATTTAAATTCAGTTGAGAAGTTGACAGACTGTAATTGTAAGTCAAAATTAAGTAACATACCTTCATCGTGTTGTTGAGATGCACAGTGAGACTGTGATTAATGCCTCAGTTCTACCAACAGTTGTGCATGCGTGGATTAGCTGGGAACCTTGCACATGTGCTAGTAGGATAAGCTTGAGGATTTGTAAGGTGAGAGAGAGGGAAGGCACGTTATTCTGAGGATGTTTTGAAACAGTAAAGCTTTGTTCTGAGTTTACAAGTGGGCCAAATCTTGAAACTTGAGAAAAAAGAGTTTGGGTTAAGAAAGCTTTACTTTTGAAATACTTGAGAAAAAGTAATTTGCTGGTGAGTTTTTGAAAGATTTTTTTTTGTTGTTCTTCTTTAAAAAACATAAAGACTATTTTTGTTTTTGAACTGAGAGGTATAAATAATCAGGTTTTATATATATCAATATTTGATTAGAATCTACTTTATATTATAATGTTGATTGCTTGATTATCTCAATGTAAAAGTTTCTGTAGCTGGTATTTCTGTTGGACTTGTGCAATGGCATTGAGGCATTTTCAACTATTAGCTTTCCCTGGGGTTCTTTTCAGACAAAATGTTATGCATCAGCTCTTATTTGAGTGTAAGCCTATTGAATAGCATTCTCTTCTCTGCCAACTTGGCAGCAAGTTTTCCCGCTAATAAAAGAGGTTACCCCAGATAGAGATCCCAGATGTGCCTGAACTACTTTTATTAGGACTATGGAGGGGCTCAGTGTTTCCTTCTAACTGTTTTCAAAAAAGGTGTGGGCTTGCCTTCATAAGTGCCTAAAGAATTGTATTACATCACTGGATTTTTTTTTTCCTCAAAGTGAATAAAACATTAGATGTTTTAGCACAGAACACAGTTTAGGAAATACTGATGATTATTATGATAAATGCCTTTTGTTCCAGTAGAAATCTTGATTTGTTTCTACTAAATTCTCATGAAAAAGAAAACACTGCTGTTTAACACTGAGTTAAAAATACCGTTATACCTTTGCATATTAATGAGATTCAGTGTAATAATCAAAGTAACAATAGATGCTTCCTAGAAGAGCAGTGGTTAGTACTTGCTGAAAATTCAGATTTTAAGAAGCCATATATGCATATATTTGTTTTGCCCTGTACCTGTGGTGTATGAGTTTCTTGATTATGTCAGTTATTCTTTGAAACTATTTTTTTGCTGTGTAGAATTTGTATTGTACTTAGTGATAAAGCCAACTTATTGATTGACTGATAAAGACTTCTCGTAGATTGGATTTGCTAATATCAGTGTTCTTTTTTTTTTTTTTTTCAAAAAAAAGGCTTTCAAAATTTCTACATGCTATACAAGAAGTAGGATAATCTGACTGGGGTATTGAATAAAATAATATAGTTTGTTAAACTTACTGTTTAACAAATACAGAAATTGTAAATAACAAGATGTTTACAGTCTTAAATCATAATCTTGATTTTCCTTTCAAGGCCTTTCTGTTGAAATCTTTATCACTGTCAGAATATGAATAGAGAAAACAAGGTTTTAATTAAAAGAATTAAAAGAATTCATTGCTTTGTTTTATTGTTCATCTTATTAATAAATTACAAAAAATGAATGATGCTGTAATTTCTGGTCATGTCCCTGGTTGATTTTTATTGTAGTTGCATCAGATATAAAAAGAACAAAACTGCACAGTGGATTAATTTCATAGTGAAATACATGACAGTATTCCGTTTCAGATTTTCAAAAACAGGGTCTGATTCAAAGACTCCCATTAATTTCAATGGGCTTTGGATCAGGCACAGGGTTAACAGCTTATTTTTCAAACAACTAGAAAGAGGTGTAAATGTCAAAGGTGATAGTTATACTGTGAGTTCCATAAACTACAAAAAAAAAGTTACTACTAAAGCTCTATTTTTCCTTAGTTTAACAGCTTCTATGAAAACAGTGTTAATAAGTATATCAGGAACAGTATATAATAATGAATCAGATACATTAAGTAACCTTTAAAACTTCTTTTATATAATAATTGGAAAGTTAAAAGTAACTTAAAATCCCTAACTCCTCATGCTGTGATGTAAATTGTATTTTTTTTTTTTTAGGTTCCAAATTCAAAGAGGGAAAACTGATCCGACCAGTTACAAGAGCCTGGGGGACTCTTTTAGGACTATTTTCCAGAGAGAAGGGTAAGAGTATATGTTTTTAAAATTGTCAATTTTATGTGACCTTTTTTAATCACCTATTTTCCAGACATTAGATCCTCTTTATATTCCACCCTTTATGCAATTGCCAGAATTTGGCAAACATTTAGTCTTACATAACGAGCACAATTTGCAAAGTCCTAACATTACTCACACTCACAATACCAAATTTTGCTATTAGGATATGTTTAAAAAACTGTGATACACAGCTGTGCAGAGATACTTGGGCAAACTCTGCCTCGGTACTGCCAGCGGGATGGCCACATCAGTGCAATTCAGTATCTTGGTTATTTTATCTTGTTTTCTGAATGGTTGTTTTATCTTGTTTTCTGAATGAGCTCAGTCTGAGCCTGAGTTCAGTGGAGTACTTGTTTCCAACCTCTGATGAACTGGCATTCCCAGTTAGCTGTGGTAGGCAATGTTTCCAAGACCTGTGTGAGTAAAATTACACAACTTTTCAATTTGACAGAATGTGGAAAAGGATTTATGGTTCTTAGTCACCTGAACCTTTAGAAGGTTACACCGTTCTGAGCCAGAGCTCTTCTAAGGGACTTGGGCTGTGATCCAGAGAGGCATTTAAATACATGCTTAATTTTATGTTCAGTCCTGTTAAAGCTAGTGAATGTAATGGGACTGATCACATGCTTAAAGTTAAGCCTGTTATCCACAGGAGCTCTTTGGGAGCTAGCCTTTAATCAAGGTAACTCTAATTAGTCAATGCCAGTTTTGAATAGCTGACAGGCTTTCCATAACAACTTTGTAAACGCAACAGCAACCAGTATTTTGTCCATATATTGATCAAAATGGAATTGTGATCATATATAGTGGCATAGATGCCACATATGGAAGCAGCAGAGGTGCAACAGGGATCAGACTTCTTGTGTCCACAAGTTGTACTGGTAAAACATAGGAGAGGCCAGCAGTGAAAATGAACTAGACCAATATTGTTTCTTGTAGCGAGATTTAGCTAAACTACCTTACATAAGTACACAGATATAGAAGTAGGTAGTTTGAATTGCTAAAGTAAGGAGAGATGTAGAGATGTTTCACTAAAGTTGCAAAGAGAGGAAGTTGTCACGTTTGCCGTTATCTGCAGTATTTGTCAGTTAGAAACAGAATGTCACATTAAAACAGTCATCAGTAGTAAGCACAAGGGAAAAAGGAGGAGAATATCAGATACAATATAATCTTAAACTTTGGCTAACAATAAACAAAAGTAATCAACTAATCCTAACAAACTTCTCTGAATCCTTGAATCTGTTATTCCCACCTATGCAAATTATCCCATTTCTGAAGTTTGCTGATTATGACACTTTGGGGGAAGCAAGAGAGATGACTGCGAAATCTTTAAGTTAGTGGAAATCTTGAACCTAAATTGAATTATTTTGAATTCAATTCTTGAACCTCTCCTTGGGTGATCACAAAAATATGCAGAATAGAGCACCAAGAAAGGGCTTCATATTTAGATACCAAGCAAATAAAAACAATATATGAAGTGTCCAGATTCAGGTGTGTGAACTGGGAGAAGGGTAAAAGAAATTTTTTCATGCCCCATGTTTATTGCATATTGGCTAGCCCCAAATAAAATCCCCTTCAGCATTTTTATACTGATTTTTAGAGAGATCCAATTCTGTTTATACTGACTATATAAGGGATTTATGCACCTCTCTCCAGCGCTCAGAGTTGCCTACTGCCGTGTATGTGACTTTACATTAAGTTTATCACAAAACAAATTCATGAAATAAGGGAACATGTCAGAAAAAGAAATGTTACTAATGGCCTGCACCTGAAAATATTTACATCTGAGAATAGTGCTTATGCTCTTCTGTAGTGACATTTTCAATAGTAGCAACTATGGCGAGCTAAGATGTCCAAGCCCAGTTCAGACAGATATGTCTAATGCCTTAATATTTTGACCTTGTTCAGGTTATATGAAGAGTAGATTTGTGGGATTGACCTAATAAGTACTTATCATGTTTATTAACATATATGCAAAAGTTTAATTTGCTGCAATCTCTCTTACTGAAGATTGACCAGTATTATGTTACTGCAGCATTATAGTAACAATCTAGTGATTTCGTGACAAACTGCTTCATTGGAAATGGTGGCCAGGATTTCTTTAACCATCCCTCTGATTTTCTCTCTGTTATAAGGACAATTGCAGATAAAATATTTCCACTAATAGAATTCTGTCCTTTTCAAAGAATATGAGGTTTCCTTTGTCTTCACAAAACATTAAAAGTTTCTTAAACAAAAAACACAGGAAAAAATAAAAAACCTCTACAAAAGCTCCCTTCCCCCAGCTCCCAAACTTTGAAGAGTTCTTTAGATGGAAATAAATTTTCTCCACAGGGAATTAAAATCTTCAAAGAAGGATCCATCCCTTGAACTCTTTTCTTGTCTTACAAGAAAACAGGAGCCACAAAACATAAAATTTAAGTGAGACTCACTAAAGGAAGGGTCAGTCTAGCATAGCATTAGAGGTGACATAGCTGTCTATTAAATGGAGTTAGGAATATCCACTTCAGGGCTTTTGCAGACTTGTGCTGAAACCTTCCAGTCACTGCCAATTGCACAGGGACTGCAGCTCTGCAAATCCACTTCTGTGGTGACCAGCCTTTGTTTAGCAGTATTTGTTAGGAACCTTGCATCTGAATTTCTCTGGTTTCACTTATGAGATGCTGCATGTATTGACAGATCTTCGACAGCAGAGGCAAAACCACCAGGAGTGTATCTGTTTATTGAGGAGTGACATCTTTACAGCTAACATAAAAATAATCTGATGTTTACTGGGGAAAATGTTTGGATAGAGGATTACCTGAAACCATTAACAGAGAAAGCTTTTCATTCTTTTTAGGTCCTACAAATAAGGACCTAAAAGGTTCTTAGAGGTCCTAAGGGGTTGATCATGTTTGTTGACAAATGTTTGCATTGTTGCCATTTTCACTGCATTTGTAATCACTCACTTCTTTGATAACAACTTAGGTTTGAATATGAAATGTCAGAATAAACCAACAGTCTAGCTGAATGTATATGTTGCATTTATATTAAAGACACATGGCGTTGTCTCATATTAAGAATGGAAATTATGTCCATCTGCACTATCTTAATTTAGAGTTGCATCCACCATTTTAGATAGATGCTGTTATTTTGGGTCTGTAAACAACTTTTTTCATATAAACTTAGATTTTCATGGGCTCATTATTTTAACAATAAATGTTCTGGCTTACAGTTGGCTTTTTTGATAGGCACCCAGTCAAGTGCCTGTTACTTTCTCATTCATTGGTTAGCTTGCCTGAAACAGAAAGGGTAGCAGTGTCCTGGTTTCCACTTTTGAAACTCAACATTTATTAAAGGTACAGTTTAAAGGGCTGTTAGCTTTTCTTAGACCTAGATGGTCCTGGGAAAATACAAAACAGAATAGTCATTGATCATTTGAGACCTCATTACTTCTGCTGGGTTATTTGATTATTAATGCTGAATTTGGTTTGGGAAGGAACAATTACCTCCTAATAAAAAAGCCCAATAAGCTTTATAACTATTTCTGTCTTCTTCTCAGCTTTGCCTCATACTCTCATACCACACTCTTATACCTATAAATGCCTGCCTGTATGACCACACACCTTTCTTTTAATAAGCAGCACCCTGACTCATACATTAGTGGGATTAGGCTTTAAAGCTGCACAAAACTTGTCAGCTATGGGTGGAGTAGGTGGGAGAACAGCCAAGGCTAAGCAGGAGCTGGATGAATGCTGAGTTGTCAGCAAATGTGCAGAAGCTGGAGGGTTCCTGGCTTATATGATAACAGCGATCATTCGTTGATTAAGGAATTTGCTAGCATTCTCCTTTGTCCTGCCTCTATCCCTTGGCTGTCTATCATGGTGACAAGTGCCTGAAAGACTATAGCAGTGCTCTTGAGACCTGGCTCTCCCAGCTAGCTGCAGATGATGCTCTGCTGCTTCTAATTGCCAACAGGTCAGGAAAGGAGACTTGCAGGATTGCCAGCCCTGCAGGCAAGCTTCAGCCTCTGGCACTCACCAGCAGTCATCACCACCCATTCCTGGGGCCCAGCTGGATGTGTGCTCTTCCAGCTGGGCTGAGGAGACTTATCAAAGGGCTGCCAAATAAATGTTATACAAGATACAAATACTTGGCTACCTTGTGCATGAATCCTTCAATGAAATTGCTGACCGGGGAAGTGTGGCATGGTCAGTCATGCCAAAAATCCCTTTTCCCAGCTAGCAGCTATGAAGCAGAGATTCATTTCCACTTACTGGAGGCATAAATTCCTCTGGTATCAAAAGACCAGACTTAGGATCTGACTTAAGTGCTCTGAGGCAAGCAAAAGTGGTAGATTAAGATGTTATTTCCTTCCACAGCTATCTACCCCACTCTTTGATTTCTTTTTAGCACCAGGAGTGCAGAAGTGAACTTGGACCCATGCTCACTTGCTACCTTCAGGAACCTGGTTTCTTCATATAGACCCGCCTGCACTGGCACTTTCAAAGACCTGTGATCTAGCAAACTGAAAGCACATTTTCCCTGTTGCCCACTACTACAGGAACAGTAACTTCCATGTGAACCCTGAGAAAGGTCTGCTAGCACTGGTACTTCAAAAATACCTATACATAGTTCTGTCTCTTTTCTAGCCCTACAGGTCTGCCCTACAGGTCTACCTACAAACAAATACTTAGTACAAGTCTTGCTAAAATCATAGAACCATAGAATCATAGAGTGGCTTGGGTTGGAAGGGACCTCAAAGATCATCTAATTCCAACCCCCTTGCCATAGGCAGGGAAGCCATCAGGTTGCTCAGGGCCTCATCCAACCTGGCCTTGAACACCTCCAGGGATGGGGCATCCACAACCTCTCTGGACAGCCTGTTCCAGTGCCTCACCATCCTTACAGTGAAGAGTTTCCTCCTAACCTCTAACCTAAATCTCCTCTCTTTTAGTTTAAAAACATTCCTCCTCATTCTGTCATTATCTGATTGAGCAAAGAGTTGCTTCCCATCATTTTTACGTCCCCTTCAAGTACTGAAAGGTTGCAATGAGGTTCCTCTGGAGCCTTCTCTTCTTTAGGCTGAACAGACCCAGCTCTCTCAGCCTTTCTACATAGGAGAGGTGCTCCAGCCCTTTGATCGTCTTTGTGGCCCTCCTCTGGACCCACTCTAACAGATCAACATCTTTGTTGTGCTGGGTGCCCAAGGCCTGGACACACTACAGTGCCAAAATATCTTTCTGTACCTATCCTGATGAATCCACGTAGACCATATATAGCAATATATAGTATATCACTAATTTTCCCTCTCTTTATCCCACATGTACAATTATTCTGTGGGTCACATTATGCTACATCAGCATCTTTGTGACATACTGTTGAAAAAATTATCGCATTCCCATGTGAAATAATATCATCTGAAACTTAAATTATTATTGAAGCTTTGTAACATCCTATGAGAACTATAACCGAGATTTTGAAGAACGGTGTGTTGACTTAAACTGTGAATCTGTATAAAATCTCTTGGCTTTTGTGGACAAAAATCAAAGTCTTAGAGCTGAATTTTTGAATACCTGAATCCTTGTGCTTGCTTTGCGTATCTTTGAAGAAGAAATCTCAAATTTAGGAAATCTAGTATTTGTGCATTTTCAGGGAGAATGAGCCTGAAAAATATAGCTGGGGTAATCACAAGTTCTTTTAGTACATAATTAAAAAATATCAACTGTTGAATCTATACATTTACTTTCAGAAGTGAGGGACTCCATTTGCTTTAACATTTCTTCCACTGGTTGAGACTTTGATATTACAGCCCCTCTACAGGCAAGCCATGGCATTTCTCAGCCATTGCACTCTCTTCTGAAGAGTTCTTGGTGTGGTTTGGAAGACAGGATTCATGTGGCCTTCTGGGGAATGGGGCTCATGGACCTGTAGGGAAAAGAAAAAAGATGCCTTAGCAGACTTCAGCCTCTTGGTGCCACATGATGAAAATTTCAGAATTTTTCTGGGTGTCCTGGTTCCAGTTAGGACAGAGTTAATTTTCCTCCTAGTAGCTGGTAGGGTGCTATGTTTTGGATTAGGATGAGAAGAGCACTGATAACATGCTGATGTTTTAATTGTTGCAGAGCAGTGCTTACACCAAGCCAAGGACTTTTCAGCTTCTTGCTCTGTCTGCCAGCGAGCAGGCTAGGGGTGCAGCAGGAGTTGGGAGGGGACAGACCCGGGACAGCTGACCCAAACTGGCCAAAAGGATATTCCATACCATCTGACGTCATGCTAAACAATATATAGGGGTGGCTGTCCGGGGTGGGGGGCCGGCTGCTCGGGGATAGGCTGGGCATCGGTCAACGGGTGGTGAGCAATTGCATTGTACATCACTTGTTTCATACACATTATTATTAATAATACTATTATCATTATTACTATTATTATTATTGTTATTGTTATTTTCCTGTCTTAATAAACTGTCTTTATCTCAACTCACAGGCTTCACTTTCCCGTTTCTCTCCCCCATCCCAGAGAGGGAGGGGGGAGGGTGAGCGAACGTCTGTGTGGCGTTTAGCTGCCAGCCGGGTTAAACCACCACAGTCCTTTAGTAATTAGCAGGAGTTCCTTTTTCATAATCCACTATGTATACGTGCAGAGTAATATACTGCATAGCTGTTCTTGATGCCATTTAGTCTAACTTTGCCCCATGCCTTACTCTATATAGGCCTGTGTGTAATATCATACTTACATGGTCTTACTATTTTCAGTTTCGTTTGGTTGTATATTGTGGTTTCAAGACATAAAATTTAAATGGTGGAACAGTCCTGGTTAAAATTATCAATTATTATTATAAGACTGCTTTTAAGATTAGAGACAAGGAAGGCAAAAAAGTTAACTGACAGATTTTTCCTGATTATTTACTTTAAGATTGTGATTTATATTATGCTTGCAAGGGTTTAGATCAAGTATGGCCACAAAGCAGAGATCTTTAGTTATGTGAAGGTGATGTGTATTGTGCTATCTTCATTAAATTAACATTTGCATTTGATATTTAAACTTTGTCTCATGTCCTAGTAAAGACCGCAAAAATGTCAGGAAATTCTTATCCCTCATAGTGTTTTAAAATGCACGTTCGCATGCATATGCATGCCTATTTGTAAAATATTCATACATTTACGTAGTCTCTTAGTAGACAAAACTTACCCAGTTCATAATCCAGTGAAGTTTTGCCCAGTCCCAAGTGACTCCGGATGCTTTTTGCAACAGTAGTCAGTCATGAGAAAAAAAAAAAAAAGAAGAAAAAAAAAAAGATGAAAACTGCTCTTTTAATCTCTAGGTCTCAAAATGCTCTACAGAAGAAAGAAGTATCATTATCTCATTTATGCAGATGGGGATACTGGGGTTTAAGGTGCCAGGCAGTAGAGTAGGTCTGGACAGGAGCATGAACACAGATGTTTGTCATGGAGCAGACTGATACTGGGTAATTTGTTTGCCCCATAGTAACATGTTAATATCAGAGCTCTGAGGAACATGTGTGTTGGACACAAAATTGCATTCTTTGATTTAAGCTCCTAATTCAGAAGGGGTTTGAAAACTTTTGGCAATCCCTTTTGTGAGGTGGTTTGTCCAAGGTCATACGTGGAGCTAGTGGCAGTTTTAAGCCTGTAGTCAGATATCCTGACTGCAAGACTGGTGCCCTGTTCAATGGACTGCACTCTCTGCAGATAGTCAGCAGCATTTATAGTGATGTTACTGTCATCAGGTTTTCATCATCCTGCTCAGGCAGGAATTCTCTGTTCCTCACTGTAGGTTCCCTACCCCCATCTTCATATGTTAACACTTGAAAACATAAGAAATGGCTCTGGAATGTGAAAAACTTTTATTCCCAGTTTTATGTGTGTAGCTTTCTGAAATACAATGAGGTTGCACTGGTGTAACTATGGGCAGCATTTGGCCAATCACATTTTTATTAGTGATGGACGGACATTTTACTTACAACATTTGATCTAGTATATATGGCAACAGAGTAAACAAGGACACTTTTAGGGAATCACTTCTGAGAATCAGCTGCTTTAAAGATAAAGTGCATGTTCATTTATTTCCCATAGGAACAGAACAGAACACAATAAAATTATATAAATCTTATAAGCACCTTAGACATAAACAGGCCAGACATTAACTGTCATTAGTTGTTACTGTTTGCTATGGCCACTGGAATGGCCAGTTTACACTTGGTAAGTGTCTGGTTTGTATTTTTTAAAGGTTCAGGTTGTATTTATTAAGATTCCGATTTTTTCACCATCAGTTTGTTTTAATCTGAAAGCTATGATTCCTTGGGTGTATGTGTGTTCTACTAATGCAGCATAAATACAATTCTTTATATTACTATATTTATAACAGTAGTTCCTATGGGTTCAGTTTGGAATTATATGACTGCATTATAAGATTACAGTAGTAAGGGGATACCTACTGAAGGTTATTTACAATCTATCTTTATCTACTCTAGTTAGCAAAATAGCAGCAGACCTTTAATTTTTATTCCTTATGATTTGAACATTCAGGAATATTTATCATTTTACCAACTTAGGTTCCTGCTGCATTCAGACGTATTAGTCATTTTGTTTAAAGAGATCAATGTAATAATTTCGCTTTTTTAAAAAACTCCTGTTAGCCTAGTGTATGGGAAAATATTATACTGTGCTGCATCACTGTACTCTCTGAACATGTTTATGTTCTCTGAGTGTGAAGAACATAACTGCCAAATTTTGTAGACCGGGAAAATGGCCATGAATACCCCCTGCTTCAGCTAAGCAGCTCGTCACGAGGGGCTGCAGTGTTTGACAGCGGTGACTGGGACGTTCCCAAGCAGAGGCTTGTCCCCGGGGCCTCGGCAGGGGCAATTTCGCCCTGCATGGGGCCGTACTGTGGGGCTGCAGACAAGCCCCGAGCCCACGGCACTCGGAGAGGTGGGCTCCGGGCGGAAAGTGGGCAGCCGAGATGCTGAGCAGAGAGCCATCTAGGGCTGGAAAGCAGGGAGGTGCTCAAACACCCCACGCTGTGAGTGTTGCCCATCTGCAGGGCTTTGTTGGCTTATCCAGGGCTGTAAGAAAATTCTCAGCTAGTGAAAAGCTTTCAGGTCAGGAACCGAAACACAACCAACAGTAGTCGCAGCCGAGGCTGCACATCCTCTGAGCGAAGATTTAATGAATTGCTGTTTTAAGATTAAGAGGCTGAATTCTGTTAAGTCATACATCTGGATCGTGCCGCTTCAGGGGGATCTGTCCCTACACAACTTTCTTGTTCCGAAATGGCGTGTATATGCTGCCATCAGAATCGCCAGGACTTAAACTTGTGTTTAAAAGAGCAGAAACAGCTTCTAGCCCTGACAGAGGATCAGTGTTTTCTCAAACCTGAACCCCGTGCAAGGCTGTCATGCTCAGCTGCAAGTAGATAAACAAAACTGAAATCCATGCACTACCCTCTTTCTTATCAAAGGTAATAGCTCTGAAATCTGATTGTGACATTGTCAGTAGTCAGCTGTCAAAATTAACTGTGTGTCTGTTATGTAAATCTAGCCATTAATGGTTAACATTTCATAAACACAATCACAATAGCATATGCACATTCAGATGCAAAATTAATTTCAGTTATGTGTCGAGGTTCTTTTAAAGGCAAATTGTTTATTTCTCCATGATTTGCGATTCTAGTAGCGATTAATTGTTAACCTATTCCTTAAAAGAAAAATTTCACTGTATCAAGGAAAAAAACAGTGACCAGAGAACAGATAAATCACTTTTATATGCTTGGAACAGCTGACTTTACACTTTTATTACATTGTTTGAAAAAGCATCTTTTCATCTGGAAAGAATCAGTTTAAAATGTGATTGTCAACACAACTAAAGCAGCTTTCTGTTTAAAATGGCTGCTTGTGAAGCTTAGAACTATAGTTTTGCCAAGATTTTCTTTACAGACATTAGTTACTAGGACCAAGAGATTTTAGATGGGATGTTCACAGGAAATACCTGGCAGACAGCGTAAAATGCAAAGTAAAGCATTTTTATTTAGGTTGTAGGAAACATGTATGTGAAAATGAGCAGCAGCGTTTCAGGTCAAAAGCCTTCTTTTTAAAATAGAAGTCTGTAAGTTGTAAATTGAAGGAGAAAAAAGAAAAAATCCAGATCAATTTTTTCACGTCTTGACCTAACTAATCAGACAACATTTATTTAGTATGTTTATATTGACTATATTTAATATTTATTTATAATGACACAATTATACTGCTCTCTAATCAGCATGTCTTTACCTCATCTAACTTAATTTTCTTCACTTGTTACATCTGAAAATAAAGCTTTTTCTCTTTTATGCCAATCCTTCTGATTGCTGTAATCCTCAGCTGTTTATTTATATATAATTCTGCTTTATTTGAATCCCTCCAGCATTTAATGTCTAAAAGTTGCAGACAAAAATTCTATACAAAAGTATTGCATTCAGTGATAAAACATTTTCACTCCTGGAATAATTGTGCTTTACACTGTATAAATTTGCTCATAATTTTAACTGTAAATAATGAAGATGTAAGACTATTACCTATTAGAATATGCAGACTTTTTTTTTCAATATGCATCATTTTCATGTTTTGGGGGCAGTTTAATTATAAGAATTCTATAGCATTTTTATTAACAAATTTGTATTATGCAAATGAAAATATAGGTATCCTCCATTTTTTCCTACTAAAGTACTTTAGCTTCTTTTTAAATGTTGGAAGTTGAGTAGCATTTTGATGAGAAACTTTTAAAATGCATCTTTGTTAGGAGGAGAAGCTTTCCCTGGTAGCCGTCTGTTGAGACGTAGAGCTGCCGATGCAGCAGTAAGTGCTAGGTACACCGATCATTCCTCTCTAAAACCATCACCAACTGCTCTTCTGTTTGCAATATTCTTTACCCAATTTGAAGGCTTTCTGTGTGCCATGCTTCACATTCTGAAAGAAATTTAGTAAACTAGTTGCTGAGAATATCTATGCTTGACAATGGAGGAGGAACTGTTCATCTAAATCAATGCAAAAACCTCAAACAAAAAGGCAATGTAAATAGCTATGAATATTTGACAGTTATGTGCAGATTTTCCATGGAATGCATCTTAAATAAAACAAGGTAAAATGAGGAATTAGCATTACATATGGAAATATTTTAGAAGAGTATATTTTCTGTATAATGCTAACTCATATTTCAGGGCACATTGCAATTCGTATGACTCTGAAAATCAAACTGTGAAAAATAAATAGTCTGCTGGACTGTCATGCCATTTGCCTCTCTCAAGAAAATAAAATTCTAAATACATACGATGTGGGCTTTTTAGCTTTCACAATCTTTGTTTATGTAATTTTACTCACAGTCAGCTGGTTTTTACCATATAAATAAAATAATAACTTTAATGCAGTGCAAATAATTTTCATTGATTGTGAAAATGCCTAAATCATGAGTACTGTTTGTGTAACGTGCTGCATCTTCTTACAGGAGTCCATGCATATAAGCACAGAAATGTACTGTTGCATTCTCTTTCTACCTAGCATGGAAAGTTCCTTTCACAGTAAAGCAGGCTGACACTCCATAGTAAATTTCTGAAGCTTTCATGCAGCATATGGGGCAGTAACTCTAACTGAAAGATCAGCTCCAGTTATGAATACAAGATCAATTCCCATGTGGATAGAAATGCCTTTTTTTTCTTTTTTCCTTTTTTTTTTTTTTTTTTTACAGTTTGCCTTCACTGTTTGTTTTTGCATATTTTGTCTTTGCCTGAACTTGTGTATCCACTGACTATTAGACATTGGGTGTCCTAAGTTCATCAAGATTTTTCAGGCGTTCTTTTAATCAGATAAATGGATTTTTCCATAATAAATAGACACTTCTTCATCATAGGAGTTTGGTAGCCAAACTATCCAATCACTGTTCTCTGTAGTAGTTGAACTCCATGGCAGGAAGAAATACTTCTATGCTCCAGATGCTTCCTAATGTAGGTATGGGCTCAGGTTACTTACTACTAAAACATTTCTTAATAAAAGTTATTTTTTTCATTATTTGAGACCCTAATAAAATAATTTTATATCTTGACTTAACAAAAGTCAAGTTTCAACCAATGTACCTTTTTTATTTCCAAAACTCCATTTTATATGAAAATAAAAAATCCACTCATTTCTTCAAGTAAAAATAGAAATTCAAATAGTCTTCTGCATAAAATACTTTATCAAAAAATTCCATAGATATTTCAAAATCTTATTTTTACACCATTTTTATTTAGAAATGTTTTCTATCTCTGGTATAAATTACCATTTAGCCTATAGGTAATGTTTATTCTTTTGATTGTTACTGTGATTTAAAAGAGTCAATTTTGTGGTTAAAAGTAAAATATCAACTAATATGCATTTGAGCCTTTGTTTTAAAGTAGTCTTGCATAACATGTCTCTATGAAAATACAAAAAAAAAAAATTGCACAATATTCAGATTTGTATATATTTATTACTTTACAACATATTAAACTATTTCATCTCATTTTTTATCTTTTCTTCATAAATGGGTAATTTAATTAAAAATCCTTTTTAAAAAATATTTTTTGTTTAAAAGTACATAAAAAGCAAACCAAAACCTTCAGATACATTTCAAAAACTTCTGTGGATATTAAATATATTGTTAAGCTTTTAAGAAAAATAAAATGTCTCCACCAGCATTTCAACAGCTGATATTAATAATTTGTAAATAATAAATATTTCTCAAGGCTGTAATAATATTTTATACCTCTAGAATTTTAGACCAACAGAACAAGAAAAATGAGTGTTTTTATACAAATAACAGTTTTCATAGGCTTTCTCAGAAAATGTATAGTAGTAATTTTATCTAGTGTTGCATTACAAAAAAGGTAAAGGGGTTTAAGTTATTCACAAGAAGAATTATAATGGTGTAAAAGATGAAAAAAGGACTAGTGAGCAGTTTCACACTGGAAGGGTTAGCAGTCATTGAAAAATTCTCAGAATCAATTGCAAAAAAGTTGCCCTCAGCATCCTGTTGAAGGGTTTGGGAAAATGCAGTTTTAGAAGACTTTCTCAGTTACCATGAGGGAATGCCTGGAATTTTGTCTTTCTACCGAAAAGGATTGGTTTTCCATTGATTGTCATCAGTTTGCTAGGTTGTCCTGCTATTTAAGCTATTAAAGACTGGTGTGCTGCTTGGTCTCAGGTGATCCATAAAAAGGAATGAAGCCTTGGGAAGGTAAACCATCACCAGGCTGGCTCGGTGTCTCAGCCTTCCATGACGGAAGCTCTTTGTTGAGAACTGTTGGCAATTGCAGCAGTTTCCAACTGAAGATAAAGAGCCAGCGTTCTCAGATAATGCCCTCGATCACACACCTGATGACAGACTCCTGCATGCAAGTTTTTTCAGGTGCTATGTTTGCTCAGTAATCCTTCAGTGCCAATCTTTTCTAAATGGTGAGCAGGTCCCGTCAGTAATGGACATCAGCCATTGAGCTTGTAATATTTGTCATATATCAGGTTACGGCTTTGTTACTGCAGTGTGATGAATGGATGCTCTTATGCTTAGAGAGAATAAAGAAGTGCTATAAATTTAGCAGTCAGTACTAAATGAGTTGCTACTTTAAGGGCCTGATTCACATCCTTCTGAAAGTATGCTGTTAACTTCATGATCTTTGTATCAGGCCTTTAATTTTCTTTGTTTTTTAAGAAATGGAACCCAAGGCTGTTATTAAAATAGTTTCCCATTTCTCACTCTATATGGTTTTACACCTAAGTAATAATTTTAATATAAATCTTACTTTATGTCTTAATGTTTATGTCCTACACAAACAGTTTGATTAAACATGGAGCCATACAGACAGTTGATCACAGAACCTGATAGGTCACACATGAAAGAATCAAAACAGAGGGCATTAAAAAATTGGTAACATTTTGAGGTGTTAAAAATTAATACAGTATTTCTTATATCTTTTTTTTTTTTTTTTCATGATCTTAGTTATTCCTATATCAGACTTTGACAGCTCTGTTTTTATGCTTTACTTACTTGTTGACATTATTCTGGAAGTTATTCTGATTGAAGATAGCGTTAAAAAATTATGAAGCATCTGTCCTTGTCCAAAGTCTGAATTGTGTTTCATGTGAATTTTGTGAGAAGTTCACATAGAGTCCATAGCACTTATAATTCATTAAAATCCTTTCTGGCAACATAAAAATAATGAATTTCCTTTTTATATTCCAGGACATAAATAAAGCTAGTACATGTGAGAAAATAAGACCGGGCATAGCTCAAAGATATGCAAGTTTTAGACCTTGTTTGTTGCTAGCTTTGAATGTATTGAAGTTTAAGCTGTTAATTCTAACCACATCCATAAACGTTCTGTGTAGCTGCTTACCTACCATTTAGTATGTTTTCTGTAGCAACTCCTATTTCAAATGACATAATAGATACTCTGATTCTGGGAGATATGTATCTCATTTATTGTAAGACTGTCATCTTACCATAATATAGACAATTACATAGGCTGCTTAAATGTATATGCATATTTTTAATTGATAAATAATCCCCTGAAGTTCAACCCATAATTACCATAAAAATCCCAGTTTCGTACTCAAGGTAGTGGTAGTATTATAAAAAGATGTACTCCCTCCCATTATTTATATATGCTCTCTGTTTATATTATATGATGTCTTTTGTGCTACCATCATGATCTAAATCAGATACAAAGAAGAAAAGGAACATACAAGCTGCAAAAGAAAAAAAAAAAAAAAGAATAGAAAAGGGAGCAGGCAGGAGAAATACACTGAAATGTCTGTGGTTTTGTGAGTTAACACTGAGAGACCTCCTCTAAGAAATACATTCTTAACAGGTAGCTGACATAGAATCTGGGGAGCTGTGGTTCTTGGAGGAGCAAAAAGAGGAGAGTTTCATACCAGAAGATGACACAAAGATAGGATAGGAAGAATAAAAATTTCTCAAAGTGGTCCTGAAAGAGTACAATGTAAGATTAAGACAATCTGAAAACTGGAATATGTTCTTTTTGGTTTATGTAAGCAATGGGATTTATTTTTCAGTAGAGAAAAAAAGCAAATTTGAATGCAGATTACTCAAAGTGCTCTGGTCCTGGCTCTTACTGCTTAGATTATACAATTCATTTTAAACCATATTTTCCTAAAAAAGAAATCCAGGATCTTTGACTAGTACACGCTGCTGCTGCTTACCTATTCCTTAGAACATTCCTTGATTCCTTCTGTGCTGGGTAGGTCATTTCATTCAAAATGAAGCTCATATTACCTTTCAGAGCATAGCACATAAATTTGCTTCTGTCCTGCTGTGTGATCATTATAGTCTGCAGTGCCGTGGGCTCTGTATAAACACTACACTTTTCCACACTCATTACTGACCTGCAGAATTACAGATTATTTAGCAAATTCTTCTCCACTACCTTTCTAAAACTTTTCTGTCATGTTGCTCAAACCTGTGTTTAAGACAACATATTAAATTACACAATTTTTAATTTTACAGTTGCCCAAGGTTTTAAGATATCCAGTGTGGAAAGCAGAATTTAGACACCTATAATTCTGTCATACAAGTAGTATACATATAATGTGCTAACAGGTGTCTAACAAGCCTTTCTACATATCATGGAAATTGTTTAAAATTTTAATTCAAGTAAGATTGTTTAGGCAATATTTGAAATGTATGGGCTAGTCATCATCTATTACACAAATTTTCCTAGTATTTTTTTTTTCTAAAAATTGGAACTCTTTTCACTTGTGACAGGTCTTGTTTTTAATCTTAGAAAGAGTTTTCATTGTCATAGTGAATGTTGCAGATAGCAATGATAAAACCTGGGGATGTCCAGTAGCATTCCAGCTAACCTTGGATGTCTACATCTTAAGTGATGCATGACCAAAGCTTCTGCTTCTGTGATTCACCTGAGACCACTTGATAAACACCTGTGAGTAGACAATCTCTCACAGGAAGAAGATAATTATAAAGCATTAAGTAAGTGCATGTGCAACAACAAAAATATCTAAATGATGCTGCTTGCCCATCACCAAAATACAGATGAGCTAAGAATTCTGTTAGCCTTCAGGGTTTGCTGCTGACTTCATATGGGTGCCTGATAATCATTTCATCAGAAAAGAAACTAAATTAAGCACCCGTTTAGCAAATCTTTGAAAGCACCCTTAAAAGTGTAATACAAGATCAGCTTTGTCCTTAGAGCCTTCTATGATGCTTGCTTAGCAGCCAACCAAAGATCATCCTACACAGGGGATACTTAGGTGATAAAGCTGCCCAGAGTGGTGCAGGAAGGAAAGAGTCATGGTCAGAGCGCCACTACACATGTACATATTTCTACAAGTTCAACCATGCCAGACCCCAAGGGGACAAAGGGCAATGTGTTGCAAGCTAGGGTGTGGACAAGGCCCCAGGATTTGGAAAAGGCGAGTAGAAAAGCTACTGGAAAGCTGCCTTGTGAATTGTTTATTAATAAAGCTACTTAAGCCAGTTCTACACAGATACATTTTACCTAAACCAGGAAATCTGTACCAATAATTATGGTATCGTGAAAACTGATGCACTGTTCCATGAGCAAACAATAAGATCCTATTTTTCCAAATTGTGATTATTTTTTAGTTTAGAAAATCAAAATTAACCCAGGTTAAACTATTGTTTTTGGTCCATACCAGAAAGCTAGGATTTTAAAATGATGAGACAAATAAAAAAGCAATATCCAGAAGAAAAAAAAAATCACCTAAGCCTAAAACTTACATTGTAAGAAAGTGCACTCTGTTGCCACGTGGAGATACTTGATAGGCTCAATCCATTTCTAAGGATTTGTATGCCATGCCTAAAACAAACCCATATGTAAAGTATGGTTGTGTTTCCTACCTTGTTTTTGAAAAATGATACTCTGAAAGACATTTTCCTTTATGCAGTGGAGATTGCTACTTCTTCTGTACCCAAAGAATCCAGACCCTTAAGTCCTCTTTGCTGTAGTATGATCTACCACCATTTTACAGCCTCTTCTCATAGTCATAGGGGAAGGAGAGTGGTCACACTCATGTTGGTTACACTCATTTCACATTTCTGTTCCAACTTTGTGTACTTCAAGATGTGTTTGTCCAGAGATCATGGCCTGTGACTCTGTGATTGTGCATCTGGATGGAAGAGTCATAGCTTCTAATTGTATTCCTTAAACTCTTCATGACAATGAGTTTATTAAAGAAATCCCTTGCAGGTATGGAAAAGGGGAATTGAACCTGACTTTTTAGTTAAGAGAGGTAACCAGTTCCTCCTGCCATTTTCCCTGCAAAATAGTAGGTGGTTGTCTTCTTGATTGTTAGAGAAGTCAGTGTCTCTTTTTGGGGGAACCATGTGAACCATGTGAATTCATGTGAACCATGAATCATAAATGAAAGAAACTGTTTCCCATGGGGCCATACACACAGCAGTAAAACTTGGGATATTAAAACTTCTGTAGACGCAGTGAGTGACCACTAAGCAAAGTGAATCTGAGTCCTGCAGACCACATGCTGGGAAGCTTATCATTTGCAGCCCCATCTCTGCTCATGAAACACAGTTCTCCTCTGCTTGTTTAAAAAAGCTGTCTGTTAGCTTGAGTCTGTGGAGTTTTATCAGCCTGTTTCTCGTCCAGCATTGCAACACCTCGGGTACCTGGGGTTACAACACCTTTGGTAGTTACAGCATCCTGAAGATACTTCACCCTCACTTCTCTCCCCAGCATCCCCTGGGAAAATGAACACTGTAAAAGCTCAAGTGTGCATGTCTACCCAAAGCTGTAGTGAGCAGGAGCTGTGATCAGAAAGCAGGCAGGATGTCTTGCCACAGACCTTCCACTTTGAGAGGCTATGGCATGTTATGTTATTGTCCCATAATATATTATAGTTATCATTACAATATATATATAATATTGTCCCATTAGGAGTTTCAATGTTGGACTCAGGTTCTCTGTGACTGAATAATGAAGGACTTGAGGTTGATGAACCACAGCACAGGGCATCCAGTCTGTAAGTAGTGAAGTTTGGGATGCTGTGGGGGTGCCCCAGAATAGTGGGACTTGAGAGGGAAGAGTCCTGGAAACCAAGCTAGCAGGTCTGCAGAAGCTGGTGGTGGGGACTGCTGCAGCAAGGGGAGCATTCACAGCCCCTGAAGAGGAATTTCTGTTTTTGCTGGGAAAGAAAACACACTGTAAAAGCAGATCTGCGCTGCAGGGATAGCGCTGACTGTAGAAGTAAAGAACGGTGCCTCTTGCCAAGTTTTTATAGACATCATTGCTGAGGCAGTGCAGCAGCATCTCTGCTTATTTTGCTAGCACGTGCATGCAGTCTGGCATGGTTTTAAAAGGATACAGGGCTTTAGTTCCCCATTATTATCCCTTGGGATGGTGCTGGCTCTTGTGCAGCGTAATGAGCATGGTCCACTACTGTACAACTTGACCTGATTTCATCAGAGTTGCATCTACAGCTGCACCTTTGCTGAGATGCATAGTAGGTGTCTACATAACTTTTAACCTGACATTTTATTGTTCTGAAATAGAGAAAGAGTCATTACCTCAGACTTCATTCAAATTAGGCTGCGGCATATGTTTTGGAGTCTTTTAGGCACCAAGTAGTAAATTGGAATACAGGAAAGTTATTTGAGACAATTTCTGTTTCCTGTTTTTTCATGTTTGACCTGACTTATGGAGAACAATTAAATTTGAAACAGGCATTTATGATAGATCCAATCTAGTTGTAAGTACTTTTTGGAACAGTTTTGTCTTTCTTTTACAGTAACTTGCTGATATTTATATTTGTGTTTTATTATTGGAAAAAGGACTTCAGACATGCCTGATAAGAATGTGATCATTAGTGCTTTGAGTATTCACAGGAAAAAACATTCAATTAATGTGGAAAAAAGAGTATAAGAAACTTTGAACATTTCTTTAATTGATTATTTATGCATTTTCACTAGAAGTTAACCGCAATCTTTTTTCAAAAGATTTTTCTTTTTTGTTCTGAGATTTATTTATTTAGCTGTAGGATTTCCTTAGGCATCTAGATTTTGAACCAGATACTTAGCTTTGACCATGCACTGACAGTGATGACTACATCAGTTACTGAAGGATATCTGAAATTTTAAGTTAAGATTACTGAAACAGAGAGAGTGCTTTCATGAGTGAGTAAGCTCATTGTTGATTTCAGTGGAAAGGGGAGTTGTATACAAAACACAAATCCTCAGAGGTGATAACAAATGAGTCCTGAGTATTCACCAGCTTCCCAGCTCACAGTAGAAGTATTTCAGCTAGAATCCAATAAAATATTTATAAATATTTCATTTCATTACTAACTACAATGAAACACTATTTTTATTCATATCTTAATGTATATCTTTGTTTTAAAAATGCAGCCAATATTGTTCTTCATGATCTTGTACAGCAATGTCATGACATTCCCACAGTGACATTCCTCCTACTGGAGGAATGTGTATTTTACTGTAAAGAGATCAACTATTATTGCTTACAGAGTTATGAACTGCACGTTCTTGTGATTAGTCATTCTTAAAACAGGGTGCTCTGAACAGACACTGAAAGGATATCCAATAGATACAGCTTCTCATTTACAGTCCAAACATTCTTTCTGCAATTGCAGAAAAGAAAGATTCCTTTAAAAATTCCCAGTAGTCTAGGAGTGAATCACTGCAAATCTCACAGAGTTCTATGACTAGAATAGAAAGAGTCCTGAGGTTACACCTGAAACAGAGTTTTGGGGAGTAGCATATTGTATTACTAAATGACTCACTAGGCCAGCTGTGTTTATATATATTGTGCAATTAAAAGTTAGTGATCTTTCTCCTGATAACAATGGAGTATGCTGTACTCTGAATTCACGAGTCACATTAAAAAAAAAAAAATCCTATCTTTGGCCATTGTCCAAAAATGACAATGGCAAGTACATGAGCAAGTGGTGATTTGTCTTGCTCAGTCTCTGGAAGACTCCTTTTTTTGAGTTCTGTTATTTACAAAGTAATAGCAATGTTGGGCAATAATCAAGCATAGAGAGCTGACGGTATTAATATAGCATTGACGGACTGGAAACCAGATGGTCTGTCAGATAATGAAGTATTATCTGGCAAGAGATTGTTCCTGAAAGCCAACATCCTCACCTATTTAGCACTCTGGAATGTCGACATATCAGTTACCACATTCATGAGGTGGTATGTGTTGTACTTTAGAAGCTATCCCTAGAAGAGGCTTTTTAATTCAAAATTACTGCCTGATGAGAGGGTAAAAGTGCTATTATTATAGCACAGCTGGATGAGAATAATATATAGCAACATGTGAACCATACATTAAAAAATTGAGTTAAAGAGGAAAACATAATAGGCTACATCCTGATTTCTGTCTAACCAAAGCCATAGTTTCATGAGTATTTTAGACCAGCACTGCCACCAGAAGAAATGACCTTATATGCTGTTTGCCCAGAGTTGTATGTTCCCACTTTGTGCCATGTTCTCCTTTGTGCATTTCTGCACCTGTTTTTGGGTCATGGATTGGTTTACTGAGTGGGACAGACTTCTTCCAAAAATGATTTGTATAATCTCTATTGGATATTGTAGCACTGAAAAAGCAAAAAAGGCACACTTTTGGTTGTTTTATGTTATTTAGGTAAATTGTTTTCTAAGTGTTGTAAGTGAATAATGCCAACAATGATGGTAAAATATTCCTCCTCTTAAACAGTAGTTATTTTCAGAATATGTATTACTTATCTTGAAGAATATATTGCAGACTATTTTCTTTCTATCCAATAGTATTATATACCACTTTTTCTCCTTCAGGTGAGCAAAGGACTTCGTAGTCATGATTACAGAAAATGTCTTATGAAAATAAAAGCTGTCTACAATGGACGGGAGTTTGAGAGCTGAGGTCAGCTCATTTTCTATTGAGTAACTGTGAAAGCAGTAACAATGGCACGTTGAATTCAGGCTAAAGTTGTAAACTACAGTCCTACTGATAACAGTCTTACCAATTCTCTGTGATCTTCTCTTTAATAAGCCATTTTGTCATGTTGCTTTTATATATTTTACAGTCCACTTTATGCCAGAATCCCTGCCAGTGACCAGGAAAGTATCTCCAAACACTGGGCCCTGTCCCCACAAGCCTTTCAGCTGCCCCTGACTGTTGTGTTCTCTTCTGTGCCTGCCCAGGTGGCAGCTGCAGCAGGTGGGATTTACCCTATTTGCCTCCAACAGCTCTGGCTATTGAGTTCTGATTTCACCCACATTTGGAGTAAACTAGCACTGCCACCGAAGAAGTAATAATCCCTTTCCCAGTTGCTCTGTCCTGTCTGCACACTATGCCTTCTTTTCAGCTGGCAAAAAGTCTGTGTTCCTACGTGATGAGGCAGAGAGGGGGAACCCTTCTGGATTACCACCAGTTTTGTTGTGTGTGTGTTTTTTTGTTTGTTTTGTTTGTTTGTTTGTTTGTTTTAATGCCCAGTTGAATATTAGCCCAATCATTTTTCCACTATGGGACTTCATATGGGCTAAAGTACATTTGTGGTATCACCAGGCCCGGTTATCTTGGCAGGGTGAATTTTCTGTCTGCCAAACAGATGACAGAATTCAGAATTTCACTGATGTGAAACTAATACTCTCACATTTGCTGAAATATTATCAGTTAAAGTCTTTTCTTTTTTGTCTTTTTTTTTTTTTCCTCAAGGTTTGTTTGGGAATGCTTCAAAGACATCGTTATCTCTGGAATCAAATTTGTAATTCAGCCCAGCCCTTAGTATTTCTGAGTCAAGGAGGGAACAATAATTAAGAGCGGGAAGAGTTTCAGTTAAATAAAAACAAAGAAGCCACATAGTTGAAGTTAAAATAAGCATTTACAGTCAGTATTTTGATTCCTTCCTGGTGAACATTTAATAAAATTGGCAAGTGAGTCAATTAACACAAACACTGGTGGGACAGCAAATTAGAACAGGTATTTGTTGTAAATTACACCCAATTACAAGGTCATCATAAAACTAATTGCCTTTTCATGTAGGCAAATACAAAGTCATGGGGTAATCAGAATTCATATTGTATTTGTTATATCAATAATGTAAAGGGCAGTGTCTTGGGAAGCAGTAGTACCAAAAGAATTAGTAGTTAAAGATAATTATATGAACATGAGCTTATAAGACTGTAGTGTAGCAAAAAGGATCACTCAATCTTAAAGTTTAAAAACTGCTGTGTGCAACTAAAGAATAGTAAGGAAGTATTGCCTCTGTCCATGACTTTGGTAAGACAGCTGATACAGTACTGAACACTTCAAAGAAAATGTGAAGACACTAAATTAAGTGATACTGAATTGAATCAACACTTCAAGAAAATATAGATATGCTGTAGAAATTTGAGAGCACCAGAAAACAGCCATGGGAGGAAAATGAGCCTTGTGTCATAAAGTTCAAGGGGTTAAGTTTTTCTGGTGGTGAAAGGGAATACTGAGAATTTACTTGATTGTTCTGTATTTTTCACCTATGGAAAAAGTTTTCTGACACCTATGAATTCAAGGTTTTTAGACTCATGCCAGCCACAGTATCAGCTCAGCACAACCAGTACCTGGGATGTTTAGCAATTCGGCCTTCAAATGCAGTTTCCTCTGAATGTAAAAAAACACTGGAACAATCAGCTAGAGGGGTTTTTCTTGGGGACTTTTGCTGGAGGGACATTACCTGAGTCTTTGCAAATATTATTTAATGTAGTTTCCAGATGAAAATGTGTATCATTAAAATGATAGATCCTAAAGGATTCATTCTGAATTTGTCCTTTAGTGTCCTAACTCAAACCCCTTCTTGAATGAAGCTTTGAGAACAGGAAATCTTGCACTGCCCTAAACTTACTATAACATTTGCAGGTTTGCATTATAGTAATGATAGTACTTACATCATGCTTCAGAGCTTCAGCAAGTCACTGTCAGGGATCAAGATGGATTATTTGTTCTTAATGCACAAATGACTAGATGTATGAGAGGGAGGGTTTTTTTCCTTCTTTTTAAGCAAGATTGGATACAGATGAAGATGTGATAGCACAGATTTGTCCTTCGAGGTGAAAAGGAAATCCTTTTGGGGAGTATGGTTTGTTTTTGAAGGGTCAGAGTCTTTTTACTGTTCGCCAGTGAGGAATTTCTGCCTCAGTCTGGGACTATCACAAATTCCTTGTTCTAGGCATCCTCTCTGTCTCTTTCCGTCTGTTCCACCTATCCTGCTGCTCAGATTCTCTACCTTCAAGATCAATGTTGTCTTTAACCTGTATGAGAACAAATATAGCAAAGTGAAATGTCTTGTAATCCCTATTGAAAATCTGTTCAGTCAGCCTGAACAGAATTTCAAGCCATAAATATTCGATGTTACTCATCCATCACAAATTTGACATTTCAGCTTCTTTTGCTCTTGTCCTGTCATCTCCACATATATTTCTTTCTTTTGGAAGAAGATTTCAATTTCAGAAGAAGAATTCCACTGTTCCCAGCCACCTTGCATTTCCTTTTTGAATTCCTCTCTCCACTATTCAGTGATCTGGCATACAGTGTGGTCATACTGATAAGCATATTAGCACAAATGACTGTGAAAGACTGTGGTATAGAAATGGAAACAAGCAGCTGGGGAAAGCTGTGTTGGGAAGGTGTAGGCATTTCTAAAAGAGGGTACGCTGCTGAAGAGAACCTGCCCTATAACAAGTAGTTACTAAATGGAGCTATTAAATGTGTTCCAAATCTTTCTAACCCTGTATCTAGTCATAGATCTCCCTTCCTGTGTTAGGCATCCTTATGCTCTCCCTTCCACACTGCTCTGTCCACATATATGGGTTGCCCAGATTATTGCTCTTTATCATTTTCATTATACGTCCTGGTATACTGCTTTTTTTTTTTTTTCTTTCCCTGTAAAATGACTTAAAGTCTCATCTGAGGCTGAAAAAACTCTGTAGGCTAACTCACTGCAGTCCCAGCCTTATTGCCTTCAATATCTTTGCTATAGTTCTTAAGAATTTAGGGTTTAATTCAGTTTAGAATTTAGACTGAAATATAAATGAGGTCTTACCCGTCCAATGATTCACTTTGCCAGTCTAAGCACATACAACAAGAACTACTTGACTCAGCAAATAACAAATTTAGTTAGTCATCTGGTGGTCAGTGATGTGTTATGCTACTGGAAAGAAAGCTGGTGCTAGGATTTTCTTTTTTCTTTTTCCTTCTGCTTTTTTTTTTTTCAAAGGAAAGTGTTGGATCAAGTCCAGGCAATTGTAATATATTGATTTAAATGTAACAGGTTGGCAGAAATATTTCAGGGTCTGGGGAGTAAGAGACTATTTCTTCCAAGGCACTCATTCTCACAAGCCTTTCTTTGTAACAAGTAATAGTTTCATACCATCATTTTAAAGCAAGTAAATGAAACTTATTTTATGGTATAATGTCATTAAAAGAATTTTAACACAAAAGTTGATTGCACACAAATGGTGGACGTGATAATGCTACAATTTTTAATCTTTATTTTTACCTTAGAAGATAAAAATCATGATTACTGTATCTAGTCCTTCACTGAGGGAATCTATTGCTAAGTTTTCCTCTTACTCTCTTCAGCTCTTGTAGCCTAAGCTTTATTTGCAGTACGCAAAATTTTCAGTGACAGTGGGCCAGTCCATTGAATCAGTCCATCCACTTACAAGAAAATGTTTCCAAATGCTGTGTGTTCTGAAAACATGAAAACTGAGGAACCAGTGTTTTCTTTAATAACTGATGAAAATAAAATGTTAGTGATTAGAATCTGTGTGGTTTTACTCGATTTGGATGTATCCCACAGAAGTTTTTTAAAAAAATTGCCAAAAGATAATCCATTACTGGTGGGTTATTTCCTGGACACTGACATGTGAAAGATCCAAGAACATTCTGCAGCTTCTCACAATTCTGTATGTGTGGAACTGTGTGCAGCTACAGATGTTTCCACTGCCGCAGAATTCGCTAAAATCTGCCAGGGAATTTGGCCCAGATGTGCTATAGAATTACAATGACCCTGGTAATAGTGAAACTTTAAGCAGCAAACACCAGATGTCCAGTAAAATGGTTAAAACCGAGATCCAAAGCATTTTTTTTACCACATCATCACAAACAAGTATGGAGTGAATAAGCTGAAAATCTCAAGTAATACTTCATTATTCGTCATCTCTAAGCTGATTTTATGTGCTTGACTTGTTGTGATGTAGTGCCGTTTGAGTATAACGTCTTGTAGGAAGGCTGCGTTCCCAGAGGCTTAAATAATTTTGAAAAATGAATTAATTAGATAGGTATCTACGCTAAACTTAATACAAAGCTGTAGTTTTCTCCTTACCTCCTTTCTCTACTCATTTTACTTGAAAAGTTATTCTGTCTGTGTGTGTGCTGTGCTGGCTTACCTGCAGACAGGATAAATGAGCTGCTGCTAGTGCCAGCTATTGTAGTTCTGCTTTAGCTCAAATGGTAGCAGGCTCGAGCTGCAGTACCAGGGCTCTGTGCACTACTACATCCTGAGTCTGTATGTGGAGTGAATGTGCTTTTCCTACAAACTACAGGTATTCATTACATTATGAGGCACTGCTTTATGCTTTGTGGTTTCTGAGGGTTCCACGTGCAGGGCAGACCCCAGAGATGATGGAAAGCATTACATTTCTCTTTCCACTCTCTATTGGTTATTTATGATTTCTTGTATCCTCAAGAGTAAGTTTTATACACTCATTATCAGAATGTACATTTAGCCATTTTTTTAAGTATCTCTAAACAAAAAAAAAAATGTTTCTGTTATAAATCCTGAATCAAAATGTACAATGTTTTTCATGTAAGACTGGTCGTATTTGTTAGTGGTGTGTGTGTATATATACATGTTTGGGGCAATAGACATATGTCAGTATTCATAAGCCAAATTCATTGAAGTGTGTTTGCTTAATCCTTGAACGTAGCAGTAGTCTGCTCTGCTTTGTCTCTGAATAATTTATGGTACCAAACTTTTTTTTTTTTTTTTGGAACTAAGATCATGGGCTTCATAGATAAAAACTGAAGAAAAATAGGGAAATGGAACCACAGTACAAAAAGCTGCAGGGGTCTTGAATACGTAGAGAAGAACTAAGGACTATGTAGTCTTTGAAAGAAAAGAGGTAGTTATGTTTTCTAACTTCACTTAAATCTTCTTTACAAAAGATGTAGTATAAATTCTATTAAAATGCAGAGGACTACTTTGACTTCAGTAGGAGTTGAATCAGTGAAGAAGAGTCTATAGCTTTGTTACTGTTACTCACTTTTACCCATGAAAGTGTAGAAATTTGCTTACTAAAGAGTGTTCTTCCCAGGAAGAAAAGCTTATCTTAAACCAACTAGTGCATCATGGCACAAAGAAAGTTAAGTTGAACTGCTTTAAGAAATACTGCTTCTCAGGAATTCATGATTTATCTTACTTCTTAAGTTATGCAACTATCTAAATAATTTTCAGCTGGTTTCAGGTGATGTCCTTGTGTGAATTTTATAACCCAAGGGAGACCACAAGGCTGTTATCAACACTATTGAGTTTTTATACTGTACTGTCATTTTTACACAGTTTCAGTACAAATCATAAATCTTATGGGCTTCTTTCTTGAACTGCAGGCACATTTTATTAAAGCTCACTGACACTTCCAGGCCTTTCAGCATTATTAATTTACAGCAAAGCACAGCCCATAGAAGGATCTGCTGTGTTGCGTATTGTTATTGGTAGCATCTGATGCCTTTTAACCTGGCATTGCCTCCAGACCCCCAGAGCTCATGACCACTTCAACACCTGCTCCTTCAGCATCTCCTGCAGCTACAGCAGCAACCATTGCAGCTTGAGCTCTCTGCTCACCCTTGCCTTGCAAATCTGCTCATAGCAGACTTTATTTTCTTCAGCAGCAGCTTGCCAGGTGCAGGTTTGCAATGAAACTGGTGTTGTGGCTGCTTGTTACCCCAGTCAAAACAAGATAAATGTGTTCTTGTGTCCTGTCTAGTTTTACTGTCTGTAGGGATGGTTTTCACGTTTCTCTCTGTACAGCACCAGGTGATCATTTAGTCATAGCTAGTGAACTGTTGTTTATACTCACTTTGTAATGGTCTCTGATGATGGCGAATGAGGAAGAAGTGTGATTGCAAATTGCAGTTACACTTACAGACTGTGAGATCATGGCAAACCATACTGCTGGCTGCAAAGGTGCAGTGATAATCTCTGGCTAATGTAGCTGACTCCTAAACACTCAGAGCTGATTGCTGAGCAAGCCTAATGGCATGCTTGTGAGCTAGGCAAGAGAAAAAAAAAATAAAAAAAAAAAAGATTTCTCTTTGTCAAATACAGAGAAAATTAGAGATCTAGAAGAAAAGCAAGTTTGATCAAAATTTACTTTTTTGAGATATATAAAGGTATTATGGTATTACTACTATTTCAAGTTATATAACACAGAAAAGTTATACTAAAAAAATCACACTGTGTGCTGTAAAATAACTTGTGTTGCTTTTACTTGGATTGCTGTGTGAAACATTTTGTTCATTTGTAAAGTGAAATACTCTGCATGCTTTTAAGAGTAATCTGGGAGAGAGGACTGGTTTGTTTTGTTTATTCAATGCCAAAGTGGCAAAATTTCTTTTCTGCAGAAGAGTTCAAGTTGAGAAGGGTGCTGGATCAGAAGAGTATATTGAGAAAAAGAAAACATTTCAAAAGAGATGTTCAAGTTAAACCTGCTGAGGCAGGTATGCTGCTCAAAGAACAACTTGCAAGTTGTTTTTTTTTTGTTTGTTTTGTTTTAAATTCAGTAGAAACTGCCACATCACTGAGGCACAGACTCCATTACTTTAAAAAAAAAAAAAGTGTCAAGTTTCTTTACAGATGTCTATGTAGGTGAAGAGACTATTGACAGGTGAGGCATGGCTACAGAAAATAAGAGTATATCACTAAATAATAAATAATAATAATATTAATTAAGACAACAACTTCTACATGGTTCTTCCCTTCACACATTTGTCTTTCATGTAGATCTGGTCTTAGAAGGTGTTCATATCTCTGCACCACAATCTTCTAGCAGGTTTTTCATTGGTAACCACACTGACGCGTAGCACTGGTCTAAAGCCTTGCAAAATCTTTCTATTCTTTCAGCAGTCAGCTTTGGTTGGATTTCTTTGGTAAATCTTTGCTAAGTCTTCTTCATTTCTCAGTCATTTAAACTTACCTCATCTGTCATTCCCTTTGAGAGACTCAGAGTGAAGGTTAGTTACCTCTCCAGACAAAGTAATAACATGGCATTATGGTGTTTTATCTTAAAAACGGTGTGAGAAGTACGAGAGGAATGTCATCACAGCACAGGAGGTATTGAAAGTGGAATCAGTTTGGACGCATTGCTGCAGATTGCCTGAAAAGGGAGCTTTCATGTTCAGAATGTATTGTGCTAAAAAATGAAAATAGGTTTGTTTCTATTAACTGTCAACTCTGTTTGTTCTTAGATCGGAATAACATTGAGGAAAAGGTATTAATCCGTATGGTATTTTTAGGGCGTTTGCGCATGGTGCATGAACAATAGGAGGTATCCTTTTGGGCATGGTTCCAGCATCCATGACAGTCAGTGTATAATGAAGGCCTTCATGTGACGGAGTTTTCTTAAACAGCATAGCCCAGGCTGAAACAAAGGATCGGGGCTCGGTTTCACACCAGTTGCACCACACCAGCCCTCTGTGATGGCATCCTGGAGGTGGTGGAAATGATCCATGTCACTGGCCCAGTACCTGGCACTAACCGCAACAACTTTCTGCCTTTTTTGAGGAGCAATTTTCTTACTCCCATGTAATAAAACTCTTTCTAATAACTTTCTTAATGAAAAATTCTGTTACTGATTTCCCTCATAATGATTAACTCCTCGTGAGTGAAGAGAGGCTTGCGACACAACCCACTTTCAGTGACACACAGAGGTATTTTGTCCTTTGACAGGTAGCTGCCACGCGTGAGTTTCCTCATGCATCTGTATAATAACACCCTTCACTCCCAAGGTACATCTATACACCACCACTGTCTGCCAGATGGAAATCCAACTCCCAGGATGTGTATGTATTCATGGTGCTTTTCACTACCTTAGTGGTGCTACAAATACCTCACACTTTGTGCGTATAAGACTGTCTCACTCTACTGGTTCAACTATCAACAGTATTCCTGTTACAAAATCATGAATCTTTTATGATTTCCTGCTAGAAGTACTGTAAAGGGAGTAAGAAAAATACACCAAAGGTCAAGATACTAAAAGACGGAATTAAATTAATTATTATGTGCATGTATATTTTTAATGATACCTTTTTCTTTTTAAAGCTAAAAAAATCTGCCTTGAGACTTTCTTGAGAAACAGTAATAATATGTAAATTTTTTAGTCAGTTAAAAACATTATAAAACTACTAGCGTAGTTTTTACTTTTGACTTCAGAAGATCAATATGTTTATGAATCCAAATTATTGCAGGCAAAATTTTGCACCTGCACTTATAGTTGCCTGCAGTTCAGTTTATTTAAGTATCTACATCACTGATTGCATCTATAAATTAAAAACATTTAAGTAACCTAAATTACAAGCACAAATAATTGCAGGTGCAAAACCCATGCACAGATAAAATGATCTCTGAAAGTTGGTCCTCTAAATCTCATTGGAAGTTATTGAGTGTATCGTGAACCTAGAGTCCTCCTGGGAGAGTCACTAATCTATATAATGACACTGAAAGCCTCTTAAATCTCATATTTAGCCAGCAGATGGGAAAGAATACATGTAGTCATGTAACTCCCTGGAGATTACACATGTGGATGTTGAAGAGCATAACTTATTCCAGTGAAGTTTAGCATTAACTTGCAATCAAAAATTTCCTTCCTGAGACACATTCTTTCTGATGAAATTAAACTGTTGTACTTTTATTGAGTCACTACTGATCCAAGTAGGGCGCACTCTCAGGGCAAGTACAGAAAATTTTGCTAATCTCATGAATTTTCCTTTAATGAGTCATAGCATCAGTTTAACACAGACAAATGCTGTCAGTCTCTTCCAGAAAACCCATCTAGTTATCTTCTCAACTACTTTATTTTATTTTATTGTCAGAAATAGCACAGAGCTACAAAGCCTGTTTTTATCTGGTATCAAAACTAAAAGTGAATCATTTTCTTGCATTCTTTACCTTCAAGAGACGTATGTATGGAGCTACTTTAAAACAGTGACTGCTTCCTGTCGTACCAGTTACAGCAGTACTGTTAGCAAAAGGGGGGGAAGATAAATTCTCTTCTAGTGTTTGAACAACTAAAACTCCTACTGAACAAATGAAGCATTCTGCCAGTTCTGACAATCCAAAATGCAATGAAGAATTTTTCTGTTTCAGAAGCTCTAGGCAAAGCTGTTTTGGCATGTCTGTATCTTATTTCTATTGCAAACAAAGGGGCAGTTACAGGGAAAGTCTTTTGGAGAAGAAAATGCTGTCAGTCATAAGAAATGAGACATGTAGACCCATTCTGCAGCCTAGCAATTTTGTAAGAACCTAGACCATCTGCCAGTGATAATAACGCTTCCATTTGCAGCGATTTCAATGGGAATTGCATCAAACAGACCATGGGTAAAATTGATCTTTCATTCATTGGTGATGGGGGCCAGAATGCAAAAGTGTTAAGAAAGAAGAGGCAAAGGTGACACCAAGCCCTGCAGGGTGCACTTTGCTGCTCCTGCTGCTGGGGAACTGCAGAAGCAGCAGCGAGCAGTGCTTGTTGCAGCTGGCAGGGTCCTGCCTCTCCACCCCGCAGCAGTCGCCATCATCCCATATGGCCCAATTCCTCCCTTGGCAGCAGTGGTCAGTCCAGCTTTACAGCCCCAGGCACTTGCATTGCACTCTCCCCAGCAAAATGTGTCCCACAAGCAGCTGCTGCCTGCTTTGCCAACACAGACGGCTACTCCAGCATCAGGCCACCAGGCTCCGCTGCTAATGGGTGCTGGTAAATGGCTATACCAGCTGAGTACTCAGCCTAGAGGCATGCCAGGGTGTGGGTGTCTGAATGACTGACCTACTCTGAACAGCTTATGACAATCACTTCTTTAATTAAGCACACTTTCAATCAGTTGTTGTATCTGAAATAGATTTGAGTACTTAGACATTTAAAAATCCGGTTAAATTTAACTTAAGTGCATCTACTTGAGCAATACAGGGTAATAATATACACTTAATTTATAATCATATTCAAAACAAAAAGTCAGATGTTCTTTTTTTTCTTTCTTTTTTTTTTTTTTTTTTCACACACGGAAAACTGTCGAGGCTATGTTGTCCATTACAATGCAGGGCTTTAACTTCAAACTTCACCTTCCTAGGTGTTTCTTTTTTTAAATGCTTAGGTATAGTGAAACCCAGAAAGAATACAGGAATAAGTAGTATAGAGGGCAATCATTTGAATAGTGAGAAATTCTAACAAAGATCCCTTTTTTTTACTCCCACTTTTTGCTGCCATAGACATGAGAAAGGAAGGGGAAGGTATCGTCTTTCCCTCTCTTGAGGGATTTATATTTAGGTGTGTCCTGTAACTCATTTAAATTCAGAGTGCAGACTAGAAAGCCAAAAATTAGCAAGGATTTTGAACAAGAAATTGAGAGGTGATTAAAAATCATGGAAGAAAGACTCATTTCTCAGTAAGAATAACAAAGTCACATGGATGATGGATCATAATAACTTCATAATCTGACCCACATGCAGTAAATATGGTGATGACTGTCGTTTTAAATAAGTGAGGTAGGTTGATGCTGATTATTAATCCATTTCTTAGCCAGACTGATTGTTTCTGAGCCAGCTCTTCCACTGTTTAGTATTTTTCTGAAGTATCTTAAGAGTACCTTTCACTGATGGTCTCTTCCTTTTTAGCCAGTCACTTTTCATACTCTGTGTTGCCTTAACTTATTTGAGGGATTTCTTTCCTGAGTCAGTGTACTTCTAGTATCCTTATAGCTGGACTTTTGGTCTTCTTTTAGCATATAGTATAACATTAGTGTTACTGCAGCCCCACCGTAACATATAATTCTGTATTACTTTTACTTGCTGTGAAAAAAAAAAAAAAAATGTTTTCCTTAATTCCCATGTGTTGTAGCCAATGGTGATCTAGATAAATGAGAGCTCAGTGAAAAAAAAAAAAAATATGACGTGAAAATAAGTACCTAGTATTTAGTGCTGATGTCTAAAATGACAGGTATCTGTATAAGAGGCAAAGAATAGATACAGAAATATATTTGCATAATAGAAATTCAGAAGCTAACTTGGATAAGTATGTCATTAATAGCTGTCTTTGAGGTTCCTGTAGTGACATGTGTTTAACATTTGCAGTAGGATAATATACAAAACATACTTCACAAGGAAAAAAAAAAAAGATTTTTGGTTAGCAACAGAGTGTTGAAACCTGGTTTTCTATGAATGTTTCCAACCTTTAATATCTTTTCAGGTATGCCCAGCTCCGTGCCTGTTCCTGCTGAATGACACCCAGATTCCCCTATAGCATACCTCTTCAGATGGGCAAACGGTTGTAGGCACAGTAATTAGGATGAACTACATGGGTGACAATTGGCTAGTCGGTTGCTGCTCTCAAAATAAATAGCTAAATTGTTTGTCCATTTTTCTCAGCAGGAAGTACTAATTTGTGTCTGTTTTCACTAAGCACTTGATAGTTTTCCTCTAACTTCTGGGAATTTAAAATCTTTGAAATCTCCAGCTAGGTCATCATAAAGATTACTTCACACTAGTAGCATATATTAAAGTCATATTGCCCTGTTTTCAGTTGTTTCACCTTCTGATAGTAATAAACTCACAACATGTTACATACCATGCGTATCTTTTCCTTGGTGTAAATAAAATTTTAAGCAAATTTTGTTACGTTCAGGTATGTGTTCTGATTTTTTGTTTTGTTTTGTGGTTTTTTTCCTTTTTTTTTTTTTTTTAAGAATACCCAGCCTTCTGCCAAGCATGTCTTCAAAATTCCTTCCCTTTGTTGAAAGAAAAATTCTTGTAAAAACAGAAAGTTGTGCATTCCGTTTAATATAACTGACATGATCATGAAACCCAGGTCTTCTATTTGTACTTGGGATAATGCAGAGGTAATGAATGTAGAAATGGACCTAAGAGGTATTTTTTTTCAATTATAAAACAATGTGGGTAAGGGACTTAGATTTGACAGCAACAGGAGAAAAGCAATATTGTGTTCATGCCTTCAATCAGCTTTATTAGATCCTTAAAGGGAAAATTATGTGAAAGAGAGGAAGAAAACAACAAACTAAGCAAGATCCCAATTTCAGCATAATTTGGAGAAAATAACTGATTTAGGCTGGTCGTCTTGCCAGGCTGAATGACTCAAGGCTTCCAAACAAGAAATGGAAACCAGAAGGATAGCAAAAGCCTGAAAGAACAAATTGAGAAGATATGATTGACTGTAATGTTTCAAAATCAACTGCTGCAAAGATGAGTTTGGGCTGTTGCCCAGAATACAATTGAATGGTGATGTTCATTTAGACCCTTACTGCTGAAACAAAATAAGATGTAGCTGTGTTAGCTGTGTTTCTGTTAGAGATTTACTTGTTCTTTCCAATGTTTCTAGCTAGGGATATGATGTCACGTCCTCTCTCTTTTATCACATGCTGCAGTGATCGCTGCTGCTGTTCCATAATTTTGCTGAACACCAGTTTTCTGTAGGAAGGCCTGAATCCAGGTGACAATATCTTTCAAATGTGAAGTGTCATCACCATTCATTAGTTGACTTTGAAAAATTTTATACACTGTGTGCAAGTAGGCTGACTTGGTGTTATTGACCGAGGAAAAAAGAAGTATAAATCTTTGTGTGTAGTATGTACTTTCTGGCTGACATGAGAACCATTTAAGTTTCTGTTATCATCGTGTTAGTTTTGAAAAATAAATAAATAGCTAATTCTGCAAAATTTCAAATAAATAAATCCTTAATGGGCATGATTTTTAAAGCATTATTTGGAAAAGTTGAGGGCAGCTGCTCCACCTCAGAAAGAGAAGTTTCTATATGAATTTGTGCTTAATGCAAAAATTTATTCAGTTGACAAGATGTGGTGATGAGATGAGATTGTGTTTTAGTTGCTTATTTCTTTCACCTCAGTAACTTTGCTTTCTAACCTTTTTTTCAGCTTCTATTTCAAGTGAAGTAAAAAAAAAAAAAGCCACATTTCATAATTAAATACTGAACTAGTCCTTACCATGTTTACTGAATTACATATTGCATATACATATGTATATCCTCAAAGTTTTCATGTGTTTTTAGATTTCTAAACTTAATGTGTTCCATAGGAATAGATCTTAACTCCTTCCTGTCTGTTTTTCATGGTGAAATATGCCACCACAGAAGAAAAGAGAAGTAAAGCAATGAAACCCAGTTGTAGGGTCATGAATATAGCTGCTGAGCTCTGCACATTCTCCTCACTCACAGTAGAGGTTCTTCCAAGAGAACATTGTTGTGCTGGCCTTGCAGCAGATCAGCTTCACATAATATGCACAGTGATATCTCTGCACATGTATCTTTGGGTCAGGGTGGCTAACCTGGTGAGGGCTTTAAACCAGGGAAAACAGGTGGGGGTGAGAGCTACCAGCAGACTTGTGACAGAGCGATGGATGGGGCTGACAAGCAAAGGGCCTGGGGTGATGGGAACGAAAGGGAACACGAAATCAACAGATCAGGGTTTAAGCTATTACCTGAAGCAAACTCAAGCATTTTCATTTAAGCAAGGAAATACCTGCAAGGCACCATTATGAGCATAAATAAATAGCACAAACCCTGACCCTTTCTGGGAAATCAGCATGCCAGGTTCTCTGAAGTGCTTGCTCTCTCAAGCATTAGGAAGAGTGCTGCCAGCAGGTGGAGGGAGGTGATCCTTCACCTCCACTCAGCTCTGGTGAGGTTGCACCTGGAGTACTCTGCCCAGTTCTGGGCTTCCCAATACATGAAGAGACATGAATCTACTGGAGAGAGTCTAGTAAGGGCCTCAGAGGTGATTATGGGACTGGAGTGCCTTTTATATAAGGAAAGGCTGAGAGAGCTGGGACTGATAAGCCTGGAGAAGAGGAGGCTCGGGGGGATCCCTTCAATATGTCTAAATACCTGAAGGGAGGGTGCAAAGAAGATGGAGCTAGGCTCTTTTCAGTAGTGCCCACTAGCAGGACAAGAGGCAGTGGGCACAAAGTGGAACACAGTAGGTTCTGTCTGAACATCAAGCAGGATTTCTTTACTGTGAAGGTGATGGAGTACTGGCACAGGTTGCCCACAGAGGTTGTGGAGTCTCCTTAGAGATATTCAAAACCTGACTACACACGGTCCTGGGCAACCTGCTCTAGGGAGCCCTGCTTGAGCAGGGGGCTGGACCAGATGACCTCCGTAGGTCTCTGCCAACCTCAATCATTCTGTGACTCTGAGATTCAGGAGCAATGGATAATTGTTTGTTGTATTTTCAGTTCCCATTTCTCTAGAATTTTCAAACAACCCACAGCGTAGCCTGCTGATCATCTGAATTGCTGCTATTTCAACACCCAAATATGATAGAATGTTGTTATTTTTAGACACAATTATCTGCCTCTCAAGACTGCTGAAATGGCAGATCTGTTGCTCTATTCCTGCTATATCCTTCCGCTCCACATTTTCTCTGAGACCTTCAGAGACCGCGGGAATGTTACAATGTTTATATATTCAATAACTGCATATATTTCAATATATGTGAAGGCTACACTGAAAAAGCAACCTGTCCTGCTGTCTAGGTAATGGCGCAGTGGGATTCTAGAACTAACAGAGTTGTTACACTGCATATTTCTCTGCTTATTCATCTTCTAGTAATGAGAAAATCTGGATTAAGTTCAGGTCTCACTTCTCTGTAGCGAGAGCTACACTTGTGAGTAGAGCAGTGGAGTATATTTCATTTTCCATTTCCAATCATGCTGGAGTACTAGAAATTCTAAACAGGATGCCTGTTGTAGATATGCTTACAGAGTTTTAGACTGAGCTGAAAAGAAGAAAGTGTTTATAGGGATCTGTGTTCTTGTTGCTGATCCTACTTGGACCTCAATTTCAGTTTGAACTCACATTAAACTGTATGAATCACTTGCGTAAAGTTATTCAACATTTCAATAGCTTGCTGAATCAGCAAGAGTAAATTGAATATGTATGAACTGTTAAGGTTAAGCATGTATCCACTATATCTATATCGCTATATCAATATCTGTGGATATGTATATCTATCTGTATGGTTATATCTATATCTACATCTGTAGGGGTACATATACGTATAGATATATGTACATAGTTAAGTATCTATATATATATTTATGTTCCTAAGTTGAGGCTTGGGGGAAATTCAAACATCTAACTCCTTGACTGAATTCCTGAAATCTCTTATCCAAGGGCTTTCAGTATTTTGTCATGAAACCATCATTGTATAAAATGTTCAACATTTCTTTTCATCATGGACTGGAATCTGTACCTTGCTCACTTCATAGGAAGGATAAGTGATATTCCCACTCTGGAAAGTCTTAAAAAGCCTAAATATTTTATTTACATTGGAGCAGCTTAGGAAGAGGACTTGAAAGAAATGTTAGAAGAAAGGTGAAAAAGATGATAGAGCATTTGTGTTTTTTTTATAGTCAGGTGGGGAGTGTGAATTTAATTGGTTTCTTTTGATGTGCACAGGATAACTATCGGAGATTCTGTTGTGCTTACTCTTCTACACCCTGTAAAAGTATTCCACATAATAGGCTGTTTTATAAAAGTGAATCTCAACCTTTAAATATTTCAAAAGGATGCAAAAACTTTGCTTTAAGAAGTGATTTTGTCTATAGACAGTTTCCTTCTTACAGGGAAGAAGAATATGAGCTCTGAAGATGATAAGTTTTAAGATATACCTGTGTTGGCTGGCAAAGTACCTTCTTCCTCATTGCATTAGACATCATTCTGAGCTAAGCACTACCTAGGCAATGTGGAGGCCTAGCAGACAGGAACTACATCTGCTCTTACCTCAGCTGGGGTTCTTGAGAACTACCTGATGTTTAGAACATTCCCAAGACCCAACCTTATGTGTCCACGCTGGTCTTGTAAGCAGAACTCAGGCTGCCTTCAAATACCATGTGTCCTTGTAGCAAGACATAAAATTATGTTAAAGTATTATATATTATTATATATAAAATGTTTATATGTAATTATATATATATGACATTTATATATTATATATAAAATTTAGATACTGCGATGCGAAGTGCCACAACAAGTTGATCTTTAGCTTCAACCCAACTCCAAAAGACTGCAGCTATTATAAACTGAATGACTACCTCAGCAAGATACTGCCTGAATGTTTTTTCCAAGAGAAATTACATGTATTCTGTTATGTCTCTGTGAAGAGCTAACTTGTGTTTAAAATTAAGTTGTCAAACAAAGGTTATTTCATGTATTTTCAAGCATATGTAAAACTAAACTAAATTTTAAAAGATGCCTTAACCTAGTATCTGAGATGAGCATGCAGGTTTTGTATGTAACTTACTGGTCGCAGTTTTGTTTCCCAAAACAGGATGTCATGACTTCAATTTTAAATATCATTGCAATGTCAAGAAAATTAATACAGTTTAATAATACTTCCTTTTCATTTTCTTCTTTTTTCAGTATCATTACTTGTTTACTCAGGAAAGATGGACTGAATTTTTACTTATTCATTGCCTTCTTTTGATTGTCTTCTCACCAGCACATAATAGAATAGGTAGAACATTATTTAGCAGGCAAGCAAGCAAAGAAAATTTGTATGCTTAGAAATGTTAAAATGTTAGTTGCTTTATGTAAAAGTGAAAATAGAATTGGCAGTATGGCAATGAACTGTTGTTTATCCGTACAAAATCTTTTCCTTTTTTTCTTCAATAGATTGCTTGGCTTCTACAAAGGAATATTCCCTCCCATCTTAGCTGAGACACCCAAAAGGGCAGTGAAGGTAACAAAAATAATAATAATAATAATAAAATAAACATGCTTCCCCTTTTAAAATATGAGTAGAGAGAGTGTCAGCTCTAAAATATTTTATTTCTCCTACACTGATTCTCCTAAACATTAGATTCTTAAGCTTTGGCAGATTGATTCTCTGATTTTTACAAGGAGGAAACTTTCCTGTTGAATAGCACAATAAAAACTGTTCTTGATTAAGAAGTGTAGTATAAGGCTTTAAAATGCTAGGCTATTTTTGCTAGGCTATAAATATATAAACTGTTACTGAAAAACAAATTGTAATTACAGATTGCAATTAAACTTTGCAATAAGCAATGTTTATAACAGAGTACTAGAATTGATATTTTAACCTCATAATTACCTCTAATGTAGACATTTTGTTTTATTGGAAATGCCTGCCAATTTACAAAACAACTAATACTCAGAATAGTGTAATAAATGAAGCCTTTAAAGAAGCCACACCTAGTAAGCACTTACTAAGTAACTTGAAGTAGTATATCTGTAGCTTTGAAGTGCTGTCTGGAGTTTTCTTGTACTCAAAGAGCACTGCTCCATACTCTTGTTTTCTTACAGATTGAATATGTTAGTGGGTACAAGTTTCTAGCTTGCAAAGAATTTTTTGTTCCAGGTCTCTTACACTTGAAATGGATGCTAGCCTATAAAGGTGTATTCAACATCAAATGTTGATCCGATTTTCTTTTATTATCCTCTATTTCAGCTTCTGGAACATTATTTTAGTAACACTCCTAGGCAAAGAATATCAATACACCAATTTTTTCAATTATGAAATGCAAACCTTTTTTTTAGTGCTACTAAATAAGCATTTCATCTTACAGTTCTAAATCTGTCAAAGCATCCATGGTGTTATGAACGAAAGTTTGTCTTACTTCAGAACTTTGAAGTTTTCTATAGTTGCAATAAATGTGTCTCAAAGCAGTTACTGTACAGAATGTCTTGATTTTCCTTTCTTTCTTTCTTTCTTTCTTTCTTTCTTTCTTTCTTTCTTTCTTTCTTTCTTTCTTTCTTTTTTTTTTCTTTGGTGTCTTTCTAAAAAGGCTGCATATGATCTTGGGCCTTAGCCTGCAATTAATCATTCATGTTCCAATTCCTTTACAGAGGAATAGTATTTGTATTAAGTGCCAGGATGTGACCTTGTAATAGAATCCTAAAGGAGTTCTGCTAATGTCATCTTCTTGTTTGCATTAGCATTTTAGATGCCAACGATGTGTGTCACCTATCTCAAAATTATTTAATACAACTAAGCAAACTGAAATTCTATTTAATAGCAAAATGGCAGTGAAGAATAAATGTATGATATTTAAAAGCTTCCTAATGACTTGTTCTCTTCAGACTGTAATGTCTTCTTTGTCTCTTCATTGCATTTCAGTTGGAACAGCTCCAAGTCCATCTGATCATGCATTTTAGATTCCAGCATATTTGTAGTTAAAATACAACCCCAACTTTGATTTCTCTCCTACCATCCTGAGTCATTCAAAAATCATGAGTCACTTTCTCTTACTCATATTGATTAAGTTGGCTTAAACCCCACAATATTCAACATGATTGTTGAATCATAAAAACATTTAAGTTGAAAGAGATCTCTGTGGGTCATCTGGTGAACCTCCTGCCGAAAGCATGGCTGACTTCAGGTTAGAGTACGTTGCTCAGGTACCTTGTCTAGCTGAGTTCTGAAAATCTGCAAGGATGAAGAGTCTGTAGCCTCTCTGTGCTCCTGCTCTAGTGCTTAATTGCTCTCACTGTGAAGAATTTTGCCATATATCCAATCCAAATTTCCTCTGTTGCAACTTTGCCTATTGCCTCTTGTGCTTTTGTTGTGGACCTCTGAGAAGTTTCTGACTTTGACTTCTCTGTAACCCTGCTTTGTATGGTGGAAGGCAGGAATTAGATCCCGTTAGCCTTCATATCTTCAGGATAAACAAATTCATTTCTCTCAGCCTCGTTTTGTACATCATAAGCTCACAACTTCTTAAATGTTTTACTGGTGCTCCCTTAGTGGGATGCTTTCTACCTAATTCTTGAACATTTACGTGAGGGCCCAGTATTTTTTCTGAAACCTTGAGAATCATATTTAAATGCTAAACATGCTTTTAAATAAATCATTGAATTCTTTAATTCTTTACACTTTTTATGGTGTTCCAATTTTATGGTGTTCCAAAGACACCAACAGGACTTCAAGTTATCGTGAGATATCAGCCATATTTTACATTCCAATGGTTCAGTGGCAGGATAGGGCATTATAGTTAAGTGATTTTAAGTTCCTGGATTCTGAAGATATTTAATGTCAGGTGTTATCTGCCAGCACAATTTCTAACATCCAAAGTGGAGTTTGAATCTATGCTTTGGCCTGAAGAGAATTCAGCTTGGCAAAAATTTCCACTAACCTTCTTAGGATATGAATGTGAAACAACAGTGGAAAGTCACTGCTTTCTTTGGTTGTTCTCCACCTTTTATTCTTCTAATGGTTTTCCTCATTTAACAGGCCCAAATATGTGTCTTGTCTGCTGCCAACCTGACTAGGGAGATTTAGGGTCATGGAGAATTACATCAACGACTATGGCTTTGAGGTCTGAGGAAAAAAAAAGCAGAGAGGCAATTTCTCAGCCTTGGTTTGTACTGAACATTTTGGAAAACTTCTAGATAAAATGTCTTTTATAACTCATGAAAACGTATAGAGAAGGGGCAAGACAGATTTTGTACTGAGAAGAAATGTAGTTTTGCTAGAATATTGTATTTACGTGGCATGGTTATTTGCTAATGAATATAAATCTGATAAAATGAAGTTACTTAGCCACAGTTATTCAGCTTAAATGCTAAGTGTTGAAGATACAGGTTCACTTTTAGGCAAGTAGGTTCTCATGTCTATCTTGCTATTTTTTTATACATTTTTTTCTTTATTTCCCTTCTAAAAAAAGAAAGCTGGTATTTCTGGAAGACGAAAAGTCAAAGTTTATAACTTTATGTTAGATTGAACTTGGAGGAAAGAAGTGATGATGCCAATACAATGGTTAACAGATGAACTTTTGGGGCAAATTTATATTGTTCATGCATTCCCAGACATCTTGTTTCAAGCATATATTTTTACCTTAGAGTTATTGAGACATCTGGTAAGTAGTCTGACTATTCTCTGTGTATTAAAGTGTATCTTTGCCAGATGGACAATATTGGTTATTCTATACACAAAAGCATGTTTTAAATACATTTATTGTGGGATTTATTTTGCACAAAGCTGTTAACTTAATACAACTATAGAGAAAAAGACAAATTACTCTGTTTTTAAAAACAACTTGGGTATACATATATAATATAAACCCATATGATATAGCTGGATACTTTTGGCAAAATTGTATGTATACTGGCCACTCGTATACCCAGCAACATTTATATTGATCCTTTTATTTATCTATTTTCTTTAAAAAAATATATGAGGCGTAGTTACTATTATGTCATTATTTTATTTATGACTCTAGGAAACTATTGATTTTTAAGGTAAAAATTTTAAGACCAAAAAATTGCTAGGTAATGTATTTCTGCCTTTATTACAACCATTTTACAGATCTGTGACACTATGGAAAACATTAAGGAATACCAGAAATTCCATTAAAGGTTAGGAGGGTAACAATGAGTAGAAAGATGCTGGACAGAGAATAAAGCAAACTTTACCGCAATAAGAAATGAATTTCGTTTAGAGAAGTAACTCACCTACCTACAAATGACACTTTCCAAAGATTTCCTTTTACTTATAAGTAAAAATAACGCTGAAAATTATTACACATTATGGAAGAAGGAATACTTCATTATATTTTAGTTATCCAAGATAGACCTACAGTCTAAGTAACACTTCTATCTTTTATTATTGTTGCCAAGGCCAGTACAATGATTTTAAACATATTTGCAAGATGTTTGCAAGATTTGTGTTCAATCTGTACACTGGGCAATTACAATCTAGGCTCTGGTTCTAGGGCCTTTTCTGCAAAATTTTACATAATACCTATTGATAATAAAAAAGTATATATCCACTGACCAGAGTATTGGTCCTTCAAGTTTCAGGATTTAACATCTTAATTTTACATTATGGAAGTATAATACACATTCCCCCCTTTTGTAAATATGGTGTTGTTATCAACTCATTAACATCTATTTCTCTGCTGGTTTTGGCAAGATTCTAATGACTTTCCAGATGAACCAGGTCTCGACTGAAGAACGTTGTTGAACTAGCCATAGGACAGGGTTCTAAACAAGTTAAAATGTCAATTTAGTGCTCATTCTATTTCTTTTGATTTATGGAAAGGATGTTTTGTTCTGATAGGTTTGTGATAACTGAGCCTGAGGGACTGAGGATGTCTTCTTTGGATGAGACCCAGCATAGGTCTTTCTGATTTGCCCAAAAAATCTATTCCCTTATGTTTCTTAAGATTCCCACATTTCTGTTGGCCTCATTTCCTATTGCCTTTTTCTCATGGTGAAACAGTATGTCACATTCATGGCTAGTTGATATGTGAGTGTTCATGGTCTCATACATGGGAGTGAAATGCACAGACTTTCAGTGGATCCCACCTTCATTGAAATCAGCTTGCTCTAAACTAAGTGTTACAGGTTAGCTTTGGAAAGTAGCCAAGAAGGTAAGAGATTTTAGTTATTTATTTTTGCTATATAGGGATGTGACAGCTCTTGCTCCAGTAAATATCCACCTGTGTTTATGCAGTCTTGGTGAAGCTGTGACAGGTTTTTGTTGTTCAGTCATGTAATACTGGACATGCCATGTAAAAGCCACTTTCCTTTTGCACACAAAATAGTGAATACTTGATAGATAGACATGTCTCACAAATAGTGAGCTTTAGTTCCAGGCCTCATAGTGTTCCTTCTGTGAAAATTACATAAAATAACACTTCCACTATCTTTAGTTTTCCCTGGAACTCAAATATCTACTCTTTATAACCCACAAGATTTTCTGCTATCCTCATTCCTCATGCTCTAGCCTCTTTTTCAGTGCCCTCAGAACTATCTTATGTGCCATCAGCCTGAAGTGCTTTTTCAGTGGCCTCAGCAACATATTTGCTGAATATGAATTAGAAACAAGATAGGCTTCAAGGGGTGTTGCTGTTCATGGCAGCACTGGACTAGAGAAGATCTCTTAGGTTAACAAGTCTAGTCCCCTGCTGCTCCCTGTTTACCTTTCAGAAATTTATCAAACTCTCTCTAACAAGTGATTAAGAACCCTCCCATTGGAAGATTGTTTTAGGACCCCACTTCTTTGCCTGTGAGAAAGTTTCATCTAATGTCAAGCCACAATCCATTTATGAGTAGTTTATACCCATTTGTACCCACTTTTTTGTTACATCTCTCTCTCCTTTCCTTGTTTTTCATTCCCTTGCAGCCTCCTTTTTGCTAGACTAAACATGACAAGCATTTTTTTTCTTTCAGTCTTCATTCTTAAAAAAAAAACTTAAGTTCTCCTTAGGATCCTGGCAACCGTGTTTTCAATATGCTGTAGTCTGAGTTCATATTTTTTGAACAAGGGTGGCCAGGGCTGTATTTGAGAGGACATCTTATAATTTATAAAATATCACAAACACACTTTCTTTTAAAAATACCTTGACTGATGCATCTTAGAGTTTGTGCCTACAGAACAGGAAGTCAGTTGTGAAGGTGTCTCTGCATAAGTCAATGGGAAGCTTGTTACTGACTTCAGTGCAGTCAGGATTATTCTCAACAATCTTCTTGGAAGAACAAAATTATTAATTTATTCTGCTTCGGTTTTGAGAAGATGTCACAAAAAAAAAAAAGGTATTCTGAAAATTAATGGGGTTGACAGTGAAAAACTACAAAAATCTACAGACTTTCTGTCTTCAAAATCTGCAATTACATTTTTCTCATGAGAAATGTGAAGATGATTGCAATATATTAAATATGAGGGTGACTTCTGGTGGCAAATAATAGTATCTGTATAGTATTACACTACTACATTTATACAAGTGTATGAAAATTAGATGTTAGAGGAAAAATAATAAATTGGAAACAAGAACTGTATGTTGTAAGTGAACTCTTACATAAAACCTTAATTGCATTTATGCTGCTGTTGTGCACGATATACTAATAAAATCAGTTCTGAAGCCTAATAGTCTACTATTGCACATCAAACACTGCTACAGAGAGCATGAAAAAAAAGTAGCTTATGTTTTTTTGCAGAACTTCACGTGGCTAGTCAAGATATGAGGTAGTGGAACATCACTGAAGTTTGGTTTTACTAATTTGCATAATTAACTCATAATTTTTTTCCCATGCAGTTTCAATCTAACTTCTCTTTACAGTTTTTCACCTTTGAACAATACAAGAAGCTACTAGCATATGCATCATTACCACCAGGACTGGTATGTATGATACAACACTTCATGTTCTGATTTAATATTTATATTCTGAACAGTCCCATCTGTTTCTTCCCATATTAGAAGAAGCCCAAAAATAAAGGGGTCTGGTCAACCAAATCACAGTTTCTCAGAACAGACTTGTCCCTTTGAAACACTGATAACATAATCTGCCGAAATGATAGTTACATTAATTTTTATATCAAATGCCTTAATAATAATGTCATAAATAAATGTCTTAACATTGTTAAAGTGTTATTGACAGTTACCATAGAAGAGTCTCTATGCAGCTTGTCATTTTTCAGTCTTGCAAAATAAAATGTTGAACATTGTCAATATTTTTTTATTCATGTGATAATATCTCTTCCTTAGATGTAAATAGAGAGCCTATTCTCCAGAAAGTGGAAAGAACAGAGATAAGAGTCCTATGGTACACCATCATCTTTTTTGGAGTAAAATATGCTGGAAACTTGTAAACATGCCATAGCTGACCAAAAGCTGCTCCAATTCATCTAGCAGATGCAGCAGCCACCAGACTCCCCAGCATTCTTGCACGTTATTTGGTGCAATACTTGGAGGCATTTTTGCCTCTAAGGTAGCCATGGTAGTGAGGGAAAAGATGACTGAGAGGGATTCTGGTCTAAGCTACACAGAATGATTCTAGGTGATTCAACAGAGTTCTCATCAAGACAGCTTCTGCTGTTGAAAGAGATGCATACATTAGCACCAGCTTCCTGATGGCTTCCTGCTGGTTGGTGGTAAAAGGGATATGTTATGTTCCCATCCTACACTGGAAAAATAGATCTGCTGGTAACATGGTAGTACAGCTGGAGGCAAAGGTACTATGGCTGGAGCTTGCTGCTACCCTTCTAATTTACCATTCTGTACCTGAGCTCTCAATATTCCCAGGTCAAAACTCTCTGTATTGAATAAGTTATTTGTCTTAGTAATGTTTTTTCCTTACCATTCGTTTCCTTGAATTTCAGCAAATACGCTTATTGCATTGTGGTCCTGGGACTCTTTACAGCCCCTAGAAAGTTCAGAGACAACAAACTGATGCAATAAATGTGTAAAGTGATCACAAAAATTAACCCCTCTGAATTTTCTTAATTGACCTGAATATCTAAACTATTTTTCTCTTACAAAGAAATTCATGTATTTATAAATGCTGTTTCCTGATGGAAAGCAGAGTACTGAATATCAACATTTCTATGGCTGTAATGTACCATCAGCTTTTAAGTACACGGAGTTAATTCATCCTTGTAGAGAATGCCGACATTTCCATATGTGCCACTTATTCCCATATAAACTTTTTCAGGTTGGATATTTACTTAGGAGGAATTTTCTGCTCCTTATGTAATTTGCTTAAGTACTGCATTATTTGAATTTCTTACATTTCCTTTTTTTTTTTTTTTAAGTTAATGTGTTAATGTTATACACTTAAAGCTCTGTGCAGTTTTATTTTTTTCTGGTACTGTGTAACTGCATTTATGCTTTTACTCAGACTCCACCCAAAGTTAACATGAGGGCAATGCTTTTTCATGTTTTCATTATAAATCAATACCACAGTTTTTCTTATAGCTCAAAAGCGAGTTCATTGACAGTGCTATGACATTTTATTTTGTATTTTTTTGGAATGTGGTTTATGGCTATTGTCATATTGTCTTCATGAACTGTCAGCATCTAATCAAGGGCTAGTGTTGTTTAGTAGTAGTACTGCCACATTACTGAAATCTCTCATTGTATCATTCAGTTTCATAATCTGATATATGGGAAATTTTACTACTTGATTTTTACGTATTGATTGATTTAACTTCCCTAGGCATTTGCAGTTGCTGGCTTGGGATCTGGATTAACAGAGGCAGTTGTGGTTAACCCCTTTGAAGTAGTAAAGGTTACCTTACAGACCAATCGGAATGCCTTCACAGAGGTATGAGAATTGTTCCACTTTTCTTTTTGCTTTATTAAGTATAATGCACTTCAAAGTTCATATTTAGACTGGAATATCTATACTATAGTTGGTTGATGCAAATGATTTTCCCACAAGGTTAACAAAAATGGAAAAAGGGAGGAGACTCAGTAGATGATGCTGTCAGATATGCATCAAGATGCATAGAGTATTTTCAGTTGAGCCAGCATTTCCACTGTAGATATCCTGTGCCTGCAGCACACCTCCTCCCCTCCAGAGCAGCCAGTGGGGCAGCACTGTGAGGAATTGTTATCCAGAAGTACAATTCTGAGACCCTTGTACACATTTACTCTGGCAGGCTCCAGACTTCAAGTGAGCACAGAAGATTGCCATAAGACACCAAGGACCTATGCCCTAGGCATGCCTTTTATATTAAAAATGTAGCTGGTAGGTTTTATAGGCTTGGATGAATTTATTTGTGGTATAAATCTTTACATTTCTAGGCACAAAATGGGAAATAGTTATATAATAAAGCATGGTGATAATTGAAAGTCCTATTTCTCCTCAGAGTTTTATTATTGAAATGTTGTTTTGTTCAAAGTCAGAGTGTGAAACTGACTTTGTCCATGGTTTTGGTTACTGATGAATGGGGAAAAAGATTAAACTGGTGAAAAATGATTCATCAAACTCGTGTTCACGAGAATGCACCAGTTTCAATTACTTTTAATGCAGAAAATGTTCCAGGCAAAAGTGAAGAAGGCAGGCAGTCACACAGTTCCTTCCTTTTTTTCTCAGTGAATAAGACTAACAAATGACAAATCATCTCTTTCAAAATCTTCTGAGAAATCAGCTCTACCTATTATGGCAAAAGTGCCAAGTCACATAAGCCTGAAAATGTTGGATGGATCCCTGGTGAGGCACAAGTTTTCCATATTCTTCTTATAAGCTTTGTCAGAACTAATGCTTGCATGCCTTGTATCACTCATCTCACAAACTGAACCCTTTTGGGGGATGCACAGGATATATCAACTTGCCATTTACATAAGCTGTTTGGGCCATGCTCTTCAGGGACACTTTGGCAAAATATTGCTGCTAATTTCCAAATGTCATAGAGTAGTTGGCACCGACTGTAACTCCTTCAGAGAAGCATTCTCTTTGAGAATAAATTTTAAAACATTTGGTAAATTTCTATTATATTTTCAATGCATGCAAAAGAGATGTTAGGTTGCTTTAAGTGTCCAGCCTAGACATTTTTTAATCATCAGCAGCAACACTACTGAAACAAAGAGCTAATACTGTATGAGAGTAAAATGGTTAGGATCCTGCAAGGAGAAAGACAAAGCAGGAGAAAGCAGTGCATGAGAAGATTTCTTTCTCAATAAGGTGGTATGAAAATTATGGACTACTACTCTTTCAGCCTGTTTGCTCCTCAGTAAAGCAGGTAGATATTCTTGATCTTTCTGTTTCATGGTTGTGAAGAAACAAATAATATCTTTAAAAAATCTCTGGTTTTGGATACAAATAAACCAGTATTATATTTTGAGATAACTAGTTCCTGTAAAGTTGCAAGAGATTGATATATCCTTTCTCTTCATACATTTTATTTTTTTTCTCTATTTCAGACTTATTATAAAGACCATGATGTTTTAATTAGTAAATTTTATGCAATGAATTACTTTAATTGCAGCAGTCCTTTCCTGATGACCTTCAAAATATTCTGATAATCACAGTATCGCTGTTCAAAAACTGAGTTGTATTAAGTGAAAATTCCTTGAATTTAATTAAGTGCAAATTTTCACATACTCCAAATCAGAATATAGTGTCATACAAATAAAATTTTAAAAGAATGCTATTGGGACTCAACTAGGAACCTAGTTTACACTTAAAATATGATTGAAAGTGTCTATTTGCCCTAATGTAAATAATCCAAGGTACTGAATTTCTTAAATCACAATTGTGATTAAATCACGGAGGTATCAATTTTTAAAATATCTTTTCAAAAGGATTATAATTTTAGAATTTGCAGTAAATCAGGAAAACTCTAGTGGCTTCAGTACCACGATCTCAAGTTCTCGTTAAGAATACGTTAAAGGACATTCCATACTAAAGCATGTAAACTCAAGCTTACTGGGAGAAGCACTTGCATGTTATTACAGAGTGTAGGGTAATGGTACACTCATTTCATTACCATACACTGTTTTTATAAAAGGTTTAAGTATGCACCTATCCCATTGTGCAGCTTTCATATTATATGATGAAACCTAATGCAGGTCACATATTTCTTTGGCTATTGTATTGAAATAATAAATATATCTTGTTTAAAGGAACAAGGAAGAGCATGAACACATAAACCCACACCCAGACTCCTGCACACCCCCAAAGTAAATATTCACACACTACAGTGACAGTTGAATTATTCTGTGGTACCAGATCATCTTTCTAGGGCTGATAGGTTTAAAGAGGAAGGCCACAATAAATCATATTGGCACTTCTGTAATTTGAATTGATACACGTAAAAATAACACAACACTTTTTGTTTAGGTAAATTGCTAGAAGTCCCAACACTTTCTTTATTTGTTTGTTTGTTTCTTTCTTTTCCCTGTAGCCATGGAAAACCCACTGGCTATAGATGGTGATGTGATTGAAGTCTTCTCACTTTCAATTTGTGATCAATTAAACAAATACGTGTTTCTGCTCTAGAATGAGAAGGCTTTGACTCCAGATTGTGCTGTCTAGGTGTCTGTTAAGTATAAGTCAACAAGTGTCTGAAGTGAGTCAAACTCTGAATGTTTATACAGTGAATTCCTCCTACTTAGTCATCATAAGGTCCTTCCATCATCAGTACAGAAATATAGACCTTCTGTGGCAAGGTCAGCTGACATTTTAGATGTCTGGTAAATTGTTCTCTAGGAGAGCCCTCTCTATTGCTAAAAAGGGAGTCCTTTTGAGTAGCTCAGGTGTAGAGCAACCTGATCTAGTGATCCTTGCCTGTGGAAGGGTAATTGGAACTAGATGATCTTTAAGGTCCATTCCGACCCAAGCCATTCTATGATTCTGTGATTCTAGATGTAGACATTTCAGGCATCTACATTTGGACTGATGAATCCTATCTCTGGTGTACGGCAACTGGCAGGCTTCCCTTGTGAGTCATGAGTAAATCTGTATTTGAGACCAACTTACTATTGAAAGTTGCTGTCTTCAGCTTAAATCACTTTATTCAGGACCACTAGTTATTTTTTAAAGATCTAATTCCCCCCCCCCCTTTTTTTTTTTTGCATGGGAATGGATGTTATTGCTAGTATCTGGACCATATTCCATTTGGGTATCTACATTTTTAATAGATTCTGATTTGTATACTGGGGAGTAGTTAGAAAAGTAAACTGTAGTAAAATATGTGCAGAGCATTAAGAGGATAACATTAGTTACAAAGTATGAAAAAAACCAGAGTGAAACTTAGTATTAAAGACTACATTTGTCAGTCACCTAAATAAGCAATCATATGCTGTGTCGGATAAATAGGGATCATTTGGCTGATGGTGTTGATCTACTATAGTGATATTTTGAAATGGAAAGACATTAAACAAATAAGTGTATTGAAATTAGCAGTGTTCAGAGCGTTGTAGTCAAAATTCTTCTATATTTTCCTGTTTGAGAATCCCAGTGGAAGTCATGTTTTGCCTTTCTAATTAAATATTTGGTTACCCAGAGTTAGCTTTATGCATTGGAGAAAACCAAACTCAAGTCAACACCTTTTTGAAAATAACTTTTCTGTAATTCTGCTAAAACAGTAGAGGAGACCTTTCAGAAGGGGAGCACCTGATTCGGAGTGTCACATTATATTGTGATACAGATCAATTGTGTATGTAGTCAGGCAGATCCTGTCAGAGGAATTGATCATTACATATGTGGATCCTGGGGAAGTTTCTTCCTTGATGGCTTTCATTAAGTAGCAGTAGGCTGACTAAGAGAATTTCTATGCCTTCTGCTTGTTATTTTCAAAAAAGGATTTCTAAAGTCAATTTCCTAAATTTGTACCTTGGAATGTATATGGGTATTCCAGTTTTCAAAATCTAACTATGCTTTTTAAGTCAAATACATGCACTAGGAATGCAAAACAGGGGGTTCAGTTGTGTGGTTTTGGAAAAAAAAAATCTACACCTTCTTTCTAGATTTTCAGTACTCCAATATTAAAGTTAGATGTAACGGAAAAACTTTTAACATGTAATCCAGTTTTTAAAAGCTCTGTGTATCCAGTAACTTCTTTAAAAGTCGGTATTTTAAAGCAGCAGTTTGCATTCTTAACAGCATGAAGAACCTGAGGATACAGAAGGACTCCCAGATAATATATATGCTTTTTGTCGCCTTTCAACCCGATTCCTAACGTTGAATGTGGAACTGCTATTCAACACACATATTTACAGCGTCTCTTGCTGCTCCAATTTGTGTCTCCCAATGGCTTGCTTCCCTCGCCATAATGGCTCTCAAATTTCCTGTTCCAGTTCTGTCCTTTCATCATTCTCCCACAATGCATGTCCCCATGCCATTGGTTTTACTCTAGAAGCTGTTTTAATCTTCTAATTGTCCAGAATAATTGTTGTATGCTCTAGTTGTGCAAGGGTTTCGTCTGTCACAGTCCTAACAGCAAAGCTCAGTGATAAAAAAAACTACTGCCAAATTCACACATTCAAAGACACAATTTTCTCTGTAAAATCTGATTGATTTTTTAAATTATTGTTTTAAGAGCTTTATCTTTGCTTTAGGGATGTTGTCACCTTTTTTTTCTGCAATCAGAAAAGTGATGATTTTTGTTTTTTATCGAAAATAATTATGGTGATACTTAAGATAAAATGACAAGAGTTGGCAACACTGTTTGTCAACAGGATTGAAATGAGGCTGTGGTTATTGTTTTCTTTTTCTAAAGATGATCTCTTCCTTCCTTTACTTAACTTGTGTAGCAACCATCTAGTTTTGTTCAAGCTCGGCAGATCATTAAAACCAATGGTTTGGGCCTCCAAGGACTCAACAAAGGTCTTACTGCAACACTGGGCCGTCATGGAGTTTTTAACATGGTTTACTTTGGATTCTACTTCAACGTGAAAAACATTCTTCCAGTCAATAAAGTAAGTTTTTCATACAATGCAAACAGATAAGATAAACAGATAAACAGATAAGAGGCTTGGCAATTTATTTAACACTGTATTTTTCTGTGCAAAGCTGTGCAGTGACTAACTGGTGACTAACCTAGTTCTCTGTTTTGCAGAAATCTATAGCATTTTCATGATAAGATTTATGAATCAAAGCAAGGATTTGTACTTGTGACTTTTTAAGCAAAGCTGAGTATAGATAAAACAGTCATATTTGAATTCCCAATTTTATGAACATCCCTTTATACCACAGTAGCAGTGTAAAAAGACAGAAATCTGGATGCAGGTGTATTATGCTTATGTTAAGTATGTATGTATGTCTGTTGTTGTTGTTGTTTTGTCGGTGGTGTTTGGTTTGTTTGTTTGTTTGTTGTGGTAAACTGGCTTGGAAAAGAAAAAGCAATTTCTAGAACGTCTAGAAGTATTCACCAAGTAAGTGGCCAAGCTTGATGAGAAGGCAGAGCTGCAGTACATAGGTATCCTGGCCATGTACAGGGCCTATTTACTCAAGGCAGTTCAACCTGGTGTTGAAGGATGACGGGTCAGATTTACCCACACGGGAGGGAACCAGACCAAAACAGGACTGACAGGGTCATGCACAGGGACTTTATGTAGTATGCCCTATGAGTAAGTTGAAAAAAAAAATAATATAGCTGTAATTGCCCTTGAAGCAATTTTATTCAGTAGTCTTATATTCCTTTATATAAAGAAGGAAGCATTTCCCTTTATAACAAAGAGAAATTTTACTAATGAAAATGTGATAATACAGGAAACTTTCTAAATGGCTGCATGAGCAACAGTTAATGGTTTATTAATGACTCCAGTACGTTACTTACTGAACTGTATTTTCACTAATGTGATTTTTAGATGATGACAGTTAAACAGTCACAGGTGTAATATGTAGTGATATTCATATAAGAAGCTGCAATTTACATCAAACGGGATCAGTTTCTATTCCCAGATGAAGCAACACCTTTTTTTTTCTATGCTTCTGAGTAGCCTGGTATTTTTGTTGGCAACATTGTATAAATGGAGAAAAGCTCCACTTCTTATTTGCAGATCATTACAGTAAATTGAATTGTTCAAGAGCAGCTAACCCACAAGTTTCTACAAGTTTCTTTTAGTGTATTTAAGCATACTTCACAACGTACTTTAATCACACATTCTAAAATCTCAAGGCACAAGTATAGCTTGATATCAAGATAGGAGTAAACACATTTATGCTGATGGAAAAATGAAAAATTGTAGTTACTATGGAGAACACTCAGAACCATGTGCAGATAAGGACAGAGGCTTATATACAACTTCAATAGAAATTCTTAAGTTTCTCTGCATAGTAATTGAAGAATAGTAATAGTATTTGGTGTAAGCATTCTTTACTAGTCTTTCAGATTAAAAGGGGAGGGGGAGGAACAATTATTATATGATTAGAAAGACTCAGAGCATTATAATCTAAGAGAAACTAGCACTTTGTACAGGTTTTGTATGATACAGAATATTGTTAATATCTAGAGCATAAATTTAAATACATATAGACGATGAAAGAGAAGTTACTTCAGTGAGTGGTGTCAGCTGATGACCCAGCTGTCCTGTTCATACTATCAAAAGCAAAATGCAATGTAATCAATGTAGGATTAGATTGTGTTAACTGCAGGTAAGTGGAGAGGTTTGCATTGTGCTTGAGCAGTGCAAAGTGCCGTGCACAGTGGCTTGCACAGTAGCTACATCTCAGCTAGTAAATCGAGCAGCCTCACTGAAACTCAGTCATCTGTGCTGCTCAGGGTTGCCTGGCACAGCCCTGTCCCAGGCCAGCTAGCACTGTTTCTGGGTATGGCTTGGGAGCTAGTGCAGGCAAGGAACCATTCCTAATAGGCAGGTTTCATGCAGGCACTCTGATTTGGCTGGTATGCACCTAGTGGCATTAATAAAGTTAATAGGACATTCTAGGCCAGCTGGCATCAGTGACAGACAATTCTCTGTACATACAGACATAGCCAGAAATTCTGACCAAACTCCCATTGAAATCGATGCAAGTCTTACCTTGAGTTTAACAGGGGTGTAATTCATGCCTCATCTGGCTTGTGCTAGCCAACAGTGTGTCTCAGGTGTTTATATGCACTGAATTTCGCCTCAGTGATTGGAAAATATCAGCATCCATCACTATGTTGTGGTCTATAACTTAAATCTCCTGTGTCAGGAGGCAAGTGCTAGAGACCAAGACTTATCAAACCTGTACAATTAATTTCATAGAAGCTGTTTTGCGGTTAGTCTGAAAAATATTAGACAGTTATAGCTTTTCATGTTTTCTCACATATTTGATTTCATTACAAAACTTATTTTTTTCGCTTTGTATATTTCACCTGGAAACAAAATCTCAGAAGTCAGTCTTGCAATATTGACAAGCATATAAAAATTATGGAATACGAATACTACACTTGAAGTAATGTTGGCTCTTGATTATGTATCTGCTGTTCACCATCTGTAATGTAAATGGAAAAATGTATGGAAATGTCCGTATGAGCCTTTTAGCTGTCAACAGTGCTAAACTGTGCATTAAATTTGCATCCCAATTAAGGATGTTTGCAGCTTATTTTGCCAAAAACAATAAACTTTTTATGTTGAGTGGTCAAATGATATAAATGACATGTGTGGGTTGTAAATGTTCATAATGAATAATTTTTCATATGTTCAGTCTATTCTGCTAAACAGACCATTTACAGCCAACCTCATGCTCTGTTTACTGAACATGGAATAAGCCAGACTTGTTTCAATTGCCACTAATGTATCACCCATAGAGCATTAACAGCTATACATCTGCACTAGCAATCAAATTAGTCTGAAAATTTATATCGTCTCAGTTTTATGGCACGTGCTTTTATAGCACACTTCATAGGCTTCCAGCAGCTCTCACTTTTTTTATTTTTATCATAGTTTGGTTTGATGGTAAACATTAGTTTCATTAAAACCTTTGCTCACTACCACCTCCAAGTGGCTGTCATATTTCTTAACAATATGAAAACTCAACTGCCTGGTAAAAGCCCCCTTTTAATCGTGGCCAGCTGCAAAATTCATTTCAAGTCAGATACTGTTTGCTCCAGCTGCCACAGATGTGCCTCCTATTAAAAGGGCTGCTGCACCGGACAGCAGGAGCTGAGCAGTGTGTTGTTTTGTCAGAGAAAGGACTCTAAACTTCTGTAGGCAAAGAAGAGATGGGAAACCAAAAAAGGCTATTCATCTTGTCAAATAAATAAGAATGCAGAGCACGGTTTTATTTTTAGTTGTTTTCAGATCTACACCAATGTAAAAGTTATATGTAGAAACAGACAGTGCAAAGGACATGTAGTGTGACACAGTTGAAAAATAGTAAACCAAGTTGATTTAGGAGAAGACTGAATTAGAGTCAATATAACAACCTCAGAGCTACCATCATGTTTCAGGATGATCTGTAAACTAAAAAAAAAAAAAAAGGTAGTGCTGTATCCAGTACAGCGTTACAAGCCACCTGCTGATCAGTACTCTCCAATCTGAGGTGCCCTGTGATTGTTGAAGCAACAGTCTGTGTTGTTTAAAAACTTCAGCCCTGGCCGTTTTCACCAGAAGATGTTGTATCAAAGGGGGAGAGTCCTTTTCTACCTCACCTGCTCCTGTTCTATGGTATTCCTGTAGGCAAGACAGATATGACATTTGAGGAGAGGAATCTTTGGTCAAAAGAAAAATGTGAAGAAGAAACACAAGTTATCTGATTTCCTATAGAAATGAGAATAATGATTAAACTAAAAGCCAGGTTCAACCAAAGCTGGTAGAGAGACACACACATTTAAATTCTTACAAGACCTACAAATAATCATTTAAAAGGAAGAGCAATCCTACAAGCATGTCTTATGAGTGTTGTAGCTGAGGGAAAATTTCAGTGAGAACTTATGTCTTATTGAACAATGAACTTCGTAGGAAAAAGACCAAATAAACCTTAGTCTGAGCTTGCACCTTTCTAGACACAATGTCAGTAAGTCATGAGACAAGAACTCATAAGACATTAAACTTCTGTAGTTCTGGTATTCATGGAGCTACTTTTTTTTTTTTTTTACACCTGTTTCATAACTAATTGTGTAACTAAGACTGGAGATGATAGTAGATAGGTACTGGATGCAGGGGTTAAGCAAAAAGATGTCCGTTCCTGGGTGCCAGTTTCTGCTTCAAGGAATTGTAAGGGAGTTGTAGTTAATGTCTAAATGATGCCAAGAAGAGGTGACCTGCTTGTAACCCCAGTAGTTTATGAATGGTCTGATGATCTGTGTAGACTGACTCTATGTGGGAGAGCTGACTGGAGTTACAGCAGAAGCCTCACATGAAGTTGTCTGCCTGATTCTGTTTTTACCAGTGTAGCTGGTGTTTTTCCAGGTGGCCATTCCTTAGGAGCTGCAAAACCGTACACTGAACATTGAATGACAAGAATACTAGATACCCTCTCTTGGATAAACTTAATGTCATTGGTAGAGGTGGCTATGGGATTAACAGAGAAGATGGTGCTTGTGTTTGGAAAGATACAAACCCAAAAAAAAAAAAAAAAAGTTTGTGAGGAGCCAAAGTGGTTGAGCACGAGTTTCTTTTGCCTGTTTGGTGTTCTCCTTCTAACAATAATCTACAAAAATGTAATGATCAGCAAGAGAAACAAATACAGATCTATCTGCTGCTTCTCTTGCTGACCGTACCGACTGAGTCTCCAGAATTCTGTACATTTTGAGACTGTTTTTACTGTCTCTTTATTTATTTATTCATTTATTTATTTTTTGCATCAAAAGTTCTTTGGTGCAGATGTTTGTTTTAGGAATAAGTGAAACGGAGGCCTAGCCTTGACCAAAGGGTCCAAAAGGTTATGGCAAAAAGGTAAATGGTAGATATTACTTCCTATAAATCTGGATTCAGATTAATAATTCTATCAGGAAATTGAATTCTGAGGAGAAAAAAAAAATAAGAAAAAAAAAGATCACTGAGAGAACTGCAAATTGTTTGAAATTGTCTACCCTGTAGAGCAGACAGTCATCACACTCTGGAGACCAGCCAGGACATTTATCCCAGTAGTTGTCACTCATCTTATTATGCTGTCAGACATCTGACAGATGGATTTTAAAAACTTAAATAAATGTCGACTGCAATGAGATTGCACTCGAGGAGGAATCTGAGATAATACCAGTGTGAAAAGGCACATTGAATTCAAACAAAGTGCAGCTGTGACTATGCATTTTGGAATGCCTTTCCTGTTCATCAACGTGTTTATTGTTGTTATTATTTCAGCATTTCCTATGCATCTTGACAAAGATCAGAACATCATTATACTAATCAGACAGCAAGCTGTAGTTTACAATAAAGAGTTTACTATGTAAATGCATGAGATGCACAAAAGTTCAGGGTGAGTAAAACTATGAAATTGTTCATAACGCTGTGGTCAAATCTTGATTCAGTCACAAACAGAAATTGTGACTATTCTTTAAAAGAATCAAAGCATCATGTTACCACAACAGTGACAAGACTTACTTTCACCTTTTTGTTTTCACACTTTCTGGGGTCTTGCAGTGGATCTACATCATTTTCTCTTGATTACTGCTGAATCCTGTCCGGAGTTTGCTTGCCTCCACACCACCTGAACACATCCGTACCAGCCTCTCCCTCCCTAAGATTAGAATTTCACAGCCTTTCTTCCCAGTGCTCCTCTTGAAACTCAGAAGAACCAAGACCATGGCTTTCCTCTGGGATCTGGATCAGTGTCCATGTTTAAAATAACTCATAGCTTCTCACCTGTTCCTTCTTACTTTCCTGAGACCTATCATGCTCTCAGAAGCTACTTTGCCTCCCTCTGAATATATCTTCTCTGTCTTGGAAGCTCCCCTTCCTCAGACATTCATTTCTTCCACTGCCTGTTACCATTGGAAGCTCTTTTCAGTGGTTAAAACCAATTATCAGGGTGGCTAGAGCAGTTCCTTACAGCCTGTTTTGTTGACAAAAACTTGATTGTAGTCAAGGTAGCCCAGGTAAGGTCCTGTGGAACCTCTTAGCTTGCCATAGGAATTCCTATGCTTATTGCGCTTCACCCTAGCCAAAATGATCAAGCAGCAACTCTACTCCTTACCCCTCTTCAGGCCCATAATTCCTGGGTGTACCAGGCAGAACGAGAGTTGGCCAAACCACAGCCTTCTGTCCTTTAAAATCTTCCTTGTTACACGCAGGGAGTTAGATGTGGTGCATATAGTGCAAAGCCTCTCAGCTCTGTTCCTGTCTTCTCCATGGACCTATTATGTGACCGTGAGCAAATGTATTTAGATTTAACAATCATTTCAAATCGCTTTAATCTTTTGTGCCAAGTGTAACTCATATATAAAACTAATATTATGGCTAACGTTTTCAAAGGAGTTTAGGAAACTTGATGCAAATATTCCGCTCAAAGTCAGTATTAGTTTCAGGCTAAGTCCTGTAGACTGCTTTGCAAAAATAGCTTAAAATATTATTCCATAGCTATTATTTATTCTTCATGCAAATTGTCAGCAATTAACATTCTCCTTACTTTAAAAGCCCTATTCTTTTTTAATGAATTTATCTGTGAGGTGCCCAGAAGTACTAAAACATGTTTACAGAAGTATTCTTTCTCATAAAATATATACCTTCAGCAACATAAAAAATAAAATAAAATAAAATGAAATAAAAGTGAAAGGATCTTAAGACAAACAGCTTCAGTTAGGCAAACTCACACTTTTCACTTTTTTTCACTTACTTTTATTCTTATATTATTGTGGGGTTTTGTTTTGTTGGCTTTTGTGTTTGTTTTTGTTGTTGTTATTTTGTTTTTGTTTTTTTCCTTAAAATGAGGTTAAAATACATATTTATTTGAGATACATTCTGCCACCTTTACTGAGACTGTACAGGGACTTCATTGGTAGGAGGACAAGGACAAAATGAGTAGTGTTCCTGAGTGTCTTTCCTGTTCAGGTTTCTCAACACTTTTATGCATGCCACTGGACTGTTCACATTATCTGTCTCTGGTTACTGCAAGCAATATACTTTAGATACTTTGAGGTGTTCCTTTGAAGGTACCTACTTCTCTGCACTATATGTAGCGAGTGGGGTGTTCCACCTTTGATCTTTTGAATTGCACCCAAGATGGGTGTCTAAATCAGTACAAACATATCAACTAGGGTGAGTCATTGTCTATTCTATAGTGATTTTTCTGTTATTCTAATCAGGAGCCATGGATCAGCATTCTGGTCATGCTCTCCATCAATAATGAATGCACTTGGATTCACGGTGACCCTACCAGTGGGCTAAATTAACTGAGTTCCAAACATACGTGCCTTTACCAAATGGTTATTTCATTGCTGGATTATTATCTATGCTACTTATTGAATTAAGTGGCCTTCTTTCAGAATAGATGAATATAGTGTGGAAGCTTTTGACTGAGATCAAAGATTTAAACAGAGGTTTTGACAAAGTTCCTAGCTGATAAACAAGTCAACAAAGAGGTACGGAAAAGAAAGTCTGTGGCTTTGGAAAATGAAACTGATAGTATCTCCAAAAAGTATCTCCAGTGGGTGACACTCTTGTACATGGGTGTGCATGTGATAGATTTAGGGTTAGAATTTTCTGTTGCTAGAAATCACAGAATATAAAAGAAAGAATTAAGCAGCATGTGATTTAAGATTTAAATTTACAAAGTCTCCACTTATTTCAAAGTGTTATAATAGGAGTAATGAAATATAAAAAACGGAGATATAATATCTCAAAATTTCTTCTTCCAAACAAAGTAGGGAAATGCAGCGAGGCATGCATAGATATGGCATTTATTAGTGATGCCTACTTCTCTATTTTTGATGGCTGGTTATGCTCACAGGGCAAGGACTCAAGTGTATAGGAAATGTGATTGTGAAGAACATGCTAAAAGGTAAGAGGATCAGAGATTACATTATCCAACCACAACAAAGTTATTCCATTAGGAAAAAGCAAACTGGTTGTTCATTTCCATGAGGTATACTGTACTGTGGTGTGTCACCATCTAAAATCATGCTTCTGTTGTACTTTGTATTCTACTCATACTACAGAAAAATTACTTTTGCCTAAAAACAAAATTATTTATTTTTTCCTCTAGTTCTGTCACCTATGAAAGCAAGGGAAGAGTGTCAGAATATTTTTCTTTAATGTACCAAATATTTAATATTCAGTTGGTAAACTGCATGGTGCAGAAGTTAGTGACAATACCATGATGATAATCGCCTCTGCTAGCCTGTTGCAGTGATAGCGCTAAGCAGATACATTTACCTTTATCTCATGTCTCCTTTCACAGGGTCCTAGACTGCTAGGAATATTTTGGAATCTGCCAATGGGGTAGGAAAAGGGTCAATTTTAGTGTAAAAAGAAAGACGGTGTTTCGTGATTGCACCAGCTGGCAACTACATGATAGACAGCCGATGTTCTTTTATCCATGTAAGCTTTGTAGACAGAGGCTATAAAGTATATTTGAGAGTGTGGTTTTTTTTTTTTACACTTGAAAGTGGTAGCACATAAAAAAGCAACTACTCTGTGCTTTTAGGAAAAAAAAAAATAAAAACTTTTTAATTATTTTAACAGCTAAATTTATTTGGAATCCATTGTATGAATGAAGTAATCTGAATATTACAGTGATGAATGCCATAGAAAACCTTTCTCATGAGATATGTCATAAAAAATTCAAGTTATATAGCAAAGCTAGTGTAAACCACAGCACATTAGGTTATAATCCAGTTTCGTGAATACTCAAAATCCCTTCCAACTTTTTCTATGTCACAAATACTGGAATAGAAATAAAGCAATTTGTTTTCATTTCCCATTAGTTACAGTGGTGCAGTGTCAGGTTTCAAAAGAGGCTCGCTTGACTGGACACTCCACCAAATCCCATACTCTGTGGCACTGCCAGTCACAAAGCAGGCAATGCTGGCATTGGGAATTCAGCAAAATATGAAAATGTTCAAATATAAGGGATTTGCCAGAAGCAGCAATGCTTGAAATTCCATGTTGAAAAAGTAATACTTTTGCCTGACATGTATTGCCTAGCCCAGAGGGCAGCCCACTGTACTTGGCACTACTGAAGAGGTGTCCTTGTGCTTGAATAAGATATTTCAGATCATTCTAGACTATGAGAAGTCAACCTGGCAGTGGCAGCCTCCTCAGTGCCACCTGGTTTGAGGAGGCAAATGCAACCTTAGTGCCAGGTGTGGATGTGATCACACAGCTGTTGCCCAGAGTGGCGTGGGTACCACACTGGAAAGGGGCTGGCGTACTGCTGCACCTGGGTTTCAAAAGGGGTCCTTTTTTCCTCTCTGGGTACCAGAAAAATCAGCTTTATTTTACTTCCATTTAAACAAGAGCTACTATGTACAAAATAAACAGAAATTTGCTGCTAAGCTTTTTATTGATAAAGTTGTACAATTCTTTATGTATCACAAGCCATTCTAATTATTAAAAGGTATTATCAGTGTGTTTCATGTTTTGTGAAATCAAGGTGTTGAGTTTTTCTGCAAGTAATAAAATGCTCTGTTGATTTTGACATTTCTCTCCAAACACCTGTATGGACTTCATCCAATGCATATTATGGAGGCTTTAACATGTTCCTTGTTGTTAATCTGGAAAGGAGACCTTCTTCGTTGTTCTTTTTTTTTTTTTTTTTCACTCAAAAAATGTAAAGGTTTAGAAAACACAAAGCTCTTTCATTTTAATATTGTACTGACACTATGACACGACAAGATCATCTATTATTTTACTGATGGTTTTCTATAATTAGTGACTTCATAAAAAATGCAACTGCATATATAGAGGCTGATATAGTAAAAAAGGGTCATTGCTGCTGAACACCAATAGCAAAAGAAAAAAAAACCTATGTGCATAGGCAAGACATGGGGACACACTTTCCAGTGGTTTCCACTACTTATAGAAATAGAAAGAGACTTGTTTCAAGAGATTTTGACTCTCAGATAACTTTAAATTCTTTGATGTCATAGAAAATGCCAAGGTAGGAGGTCTTTCTGTAAGATCAAATAAAACCCAGTCAGACTGTGAATGGGGAGTGAGCAAAAAAGTTTTTAGATGCACTACTAACCTGCTTCTAACTCTCACCCTGAACATGTAGTAGGGTTCAGAAGCAATCTGTTGTGAATTCTTCAGCCAATTAGCTGAGTGAGTTACCACCGTTTATAATGCACAGAACGTGGAGGCTCTCTTGCCGTTGTGCCGAGCTGGATTGTTAATAACAGGAAGCTAGCACTTCTCAGTACAGTGGATCAGCTACATGTGAAAATAAATGTAAAAAACCTGGAGGGGAATGGCAGCAGACTGAGATTAGCCTTTATTTAATTTAGCATTTGGGGGTCCAACACACAAATGAGCGTTTTAGTAGGCTTCATGGTGGAAGTTGCTGTCATTTGTAAAATATTCTGGCCAATTAGCTAATAGTGTGCTTGGATTTCTCCTGTTTTGATACAGTAATACTAAGTACATTGTGAAGCCCAATTATACAAATCATCCCCATATGCCATACCAGTCTTTCTTTATGAACTGTGTTTATAAATCCTGTGTGAGGAAATGTGTACTTCAGCAATTTAGACCATGTGTAAAAACATAGCCAATAGGATTGTCAAGAAAACAAGTTCCAGCATAGGAAATCCTAATGTGTTCCGCTAAAATAACATGAGTGTGTTGTGTTGTGTGAGTTTTCTGATTAAATGCATATTACTTTATAGTGCTTAACCTGCATAGGTCCTTCCGTTTCCCTTTTTATTCTTTCCCCTTTTATTCTTCTCTCTCTCTCTCTTTTTTTTTAGGATCCAAATTTGGAGTTTTTAAGGAAATTTGGAATTGGTCTAGTCTCAGGAACAATAGCCTCAATTATTAACATTCCTTTTGATGTTGCAAAAAGTAGGATTCAAGGACCACAGCCAGTTCCTGGAGAGATCAAGTACAGAACCTGTTTTAAAACTATGGCAACAGTCTATAAAGAGGAAGGGTAAAACATTCTTATTTTAATAAATGTCCAGACCTCTGTTTTAGTTCATATGGGTCCATAAAACCATGTTGTTATATTTCAGATTTCACAAGGACCGTTAAGCCACCCTGAACTCATGTATCAAAAGAGCACAATGTAACATTTAAAAAATATATTTTAGAATTACAAGGAAATGTCTTCCAACTTCATGTGAACTTTCACAGAAGGCTTACGAGATGATTACTAGGTTGTCAAAATTTGTGTTCAACACATAAATGCTTTGTATATCTCATGTAATTTTGTCAACTCTTCATTTTGTAAAAGGAAAATATCAACACAAAACAGAGTATCACCCAGTTTAACTCTACTTGTAATTAGACCTCTGCACTTTTAAAATGACTGCTGAAATAATTGAACTGGGGACAGATCCTCGTGGCAGTAACTTTTTCCAACTTTTTAAAATATTTCTCAAGTGAGGACTGAGTTGTAGCTTTGATATTCAATTATAGCAGTCATTTTGTCCATGTATGCAGCTGTTGTTAACAGAGTTGTCTTGAAAGTAAAACCATCTCACTGATTAAAGTCATATTTCTGATTGGCTGGACTCACAACGTAGCTTTTGGGACTGAACATTGATTAACTTTTTCTCTTCATCTGATCTGCCTCTGTAAAATGTTAAAATCCAGATACTGCCTGCTATTGAACATGTGTAATTTCAAATAATTGCTTCTAAGTGCTCTGCCAGCATTTTAACAAACACATGCTAAAATTCCATTCTTCTTTTACAGCAAGAATATTGTTTGAAACGCTTTGTTTGTTTTTCTTCTGCTGCAGATTTCTGGCTCTGTACAAAGGCTTGGTTCCCAAGATCATGAGGCTTGGTCCAGGTAATTTTTCCTCTCATTTCTATATTGTTTTTGTTCTTACTTTGTCTTCCTGTTTTTCAATTTCTTGACAAAATATAGTAAGCATCAAACAAATAAATGAGACACTGAACCAGAAATCATCAAAATCTCTTTCATCTTTGAATGATTTCTTTTGGTCTAAATATGTGTCTAAAAAAATCGTTTACACATACAGATGGGATGATCACAGATCCAAGTAGTTTGCTAGTTTGTGAACTTACTTTATTTGTGAACAAGCCAAAGTGCATCCATGCAAGTGCCAGAGCTGTGAAACCTTTTGAAGTGTTTATTAAAGATTGTCCTATTCCCTCTAATGTGATTTTTTGCTTTCACTAGGTCTTTTCTGTACCAATGTAGTCACCTTAAAACACAGGCTAGAGTCTTTTCAGTATAAATGCCCTCAACTAGTTGAGCCCAAGCATATCACATTCCATTTACTTTCTGCTTCCTGTGCTCTTCTTGGTCTGTAAGGAAAAAACCCTAAAAGGTCAACAGCATGGGCTGGGATTCCTCCCGTTACACGGCACTAGAAGGCTAAAAGGACAGGGATAGCTTCAAACGAGGTTTGTTGACTGACCCCTTCTCACCAGTTGTTACTCCAAATGGAGGAGCACAGTGGCTGAGGGCTAGATCTTCTTTGACATCAAGATTATTTTTCTCAGACTGCTTTTGATTAATGATGAAATCAAATCAGCGGGCCCTTAGACTTTGCCAGCCCACAGAAGCAGCCTGTGTCAAAAAGAGCAGAAGCCCCAGTTTGAACAGTATCCCATTCCCATGAAATTGTAGTTCCAATTGTGCAAGGTGGTTTAATAGGCAAGAGCACACATGGTTAAAAGCAAGTAGGTACAGAGTTTGCTCTAAGTATAAAGGAGGCATTAGGTTTGTCTGTAAATGTTTGCATATCCAATCCTTCTGACTAAGTGCTAGACCATGCCTGGTTATTGTGCAGGGCAAAGGAAGAAGGTGGGGAGGGGAAACAAGGCACCTAGGCATAACTCTGAAGCTAAAAGCCTTTTCCCTCATGATCTGAAGCTACTAAATTATATACAGGACAAAGAGCAGGCAGGGCTTCACTTCCCCAGTACCCGTTAGCACAGCTGACTTTGGAATAAAACTTTTCATCTTAAAAGTGACATTGCATTCTGGCTCAAATCCAGCAAGTCAGTTAAGTGTGTGCTTCATTTTAAACACTGTTATAGTTCCATTGACTAATAAGTAGATTTGGATTTCTGGTGAAACAATAAGGTAATCTTTATTGTGACTGGAAAGGTAATTCCTTCTTTCAACATGTGAATGCTTTCAGGAAAAGAGATACACAAACATCACACATTGTAAGAACTGGAAGCAGCCCTGATTTGAGTTCAAATCACATCTTCTAGACATTGTGTCTATAATTTGTTTGTTGGTCAAAGCCTTTTGCAAACTTTTGCTCTGTCTTGCTATCTGGGAGTTGCTGTTCACATAGGATTTCAAGTCTGATCATGGTTCATTAGGATAAATAACTGGGAAAACATGTGGTAGCTCTGTATGCCTGGTTGTCTGAGCCTATCCCATCCATGTAGAAAGGTCAGACCAGTTCAGCAGAACTTATTTTTTAGAGGTGCTACTGTAACCTGCTCAGCAAACCAACAGGCAAAGGCAAAAGGAAGAAAATAGTTGTGCCCCAATGCTGGCACCCAAAAGTAGTCCAGTATAACACACTTTTGCTCCTGCAGCCTAGAAGCTGATTCTCGTTTTCATCTTCTCCAACTAGCAGCCTCTCTATATATGCTTAGTTATATATACATCTTCCAAAATGTTCCCTTCTTCAGCTCAAATAATAAGTACAGCTCAGCTACAGAAGGGCTTAGTCTGGCTCACTAAGAGTAAACATCCTTTATTGCATTCAAGCTGAGATTTTGTACTGTTATCAGTTCTAGCAGATAACGCCGCTTCACCAAATCAAAACTTTGACAATGAATTCATAGCTAGGTACAGTCACAAGAAGATTATATTCATTCCAATACCATGGTCTTCTAATTTAGATGTGGTAAACAAACAGCAGAAAACCTTTTGTGACTCTTACCTGGAAGTATTTTCACAACCCTCGTGATGAATTTTTGTCATTCCATCACTCAAGTTGTTCATTCATGGCCAAATCTAGCTCTAAACAACCACACAAATATACATGTGTTCACAGATGAAAAGATTCACTTGTAAAAGAACAAACACAAATGAATCTTGCAAAAATGTGAAGAAAAATATCTGAAATACACTGAGGGTGATTTTGATTTAATATAGAAGCTTTTCACATCAAATTTGTGGTCTAATATCAAGCAAAATAGATAGATATGGTTCAAGAATTGGTGATTTTAATGAATTAGGGAAGTAATTAGAAATAGCTGTTTTGCAAATAAGGCTTTGCCATATTCTGTCTTATACTACACATTACAAACTCTACAAAATCTGGAAAATATTGAATTTTGTATGTAGTAAATAATATCTTCTCTTCCAGGTGGCGCAGTGATGCTTTTGGTTTATGAATACGTTTATGCATGGCTTCAGGACACAATTGACTCCAACTAGTGCTTCTGAAAAATGTACTCTTTAAAACTATATGCATTCTAAAATACATTTTAATAAAGTCAAAGTGATTCTCATTGTTATAGTTTTGAATGCCATCAGATTATACTGATGTTATTACAGCTCAAAACAGATTTGGTCTTCAGTTCTTGATCCAAAAAAATATTTAAGCATATGCTTTCCTGTAAGTGCATAAGTAAATAACAGAATTGATATTTGTAATTTATTTTTCTGTATCAAGAGAAAATATAAAGGAGACATAGGAACAAGATAATTTTTCAAAAACAAACTGAAAATTCTGGACCCTGAATTGTGCTATGTAGTCAATACATTTTTTTTTTTCAAAATTACAGCTGGAATGGCAAAATAATGACTTTCAGAGTGTTTTGAAAAAGAAAACTGTAATAATCAGTTGGGATCAGATACTAAGACAGAGCAAATTGACAGCTCCATTTACTCCAGGTTACCAAAACCTGAAAACTGACCCAAATTCTAAAAACTCTTGTGTCAAGTTTGGTTGCCATTTCCGTTCAGCCCAGTATGATTTCAGCAGTGACAGAAGAGCTTCTTAAGTAGTTAGGAGGTGGGACAGAAAAAGAACAGCGGGATTAGCTACAACCTTAGAAAGACTCATGCTGTTAAATGTCCTGCCTATTCATAGCTGTATATATAATATAAAGCTCACTTAGGTCACAGGAGATATTGAACATAATTGGTATGAATAAAGTTACATTCAGGTGTGAAGCAACTGTGGGAATCATAGAAGAAACGAGTAAACAAATTAACAGAAAAAAAATATTTTAGGCGTGTAAGATCTTACTGTGAATTTTTGTCTACCTTCAGTATTGCTTAAGGAGATGTCCTGTCAGAAAAATGCTCAGGGCACCTTGATTACCCCTTTTGGCTGTTCTCACTACTGTGGGGTGGAGAAACAGTGTTCTAGACTGACAGAATACATGTGATCTTAATTAACTAGCCATACACCTCAAAGCAATGTGCCTTCTATAGATAAAAATTATTGCTGTACTGCTAAAATTATTGCTTTTCCCAGTCACTGTAAATATAAACAATATTTCAGTGATGTACTCCTATCTTTATTAGCCGTTCTAACCACCTCTGTGAAATATTTTTCTGTTATGCTAATTGAAGACAGTTTCATTTCGTGCCACTTAGTTTCTTCTAAAGAACTCTTTAAGTAACTTAAAATCATGTATTATTCTGTCATGAAAATGTTCCCTTTATATAAAGGTTTGTTGTCAAATGAATGCATATCTTGCAATTGCTGAAAGTTTCTGTATCACCCCATACTTTATTCACACTTTAAATGCTCTTCCTCTTATCGAGGTTCAATCCTAAAGAAATATCTTTCCAGATTGTTACTTTAAAATGACAGTTCACATGTAAAGTCTCGTTTCATAAGTGTTTTTTAATACATTAAAAAGTAACAAATAGCTAAAAATAGACATGCATTTTCAGCACTTTCAAGGATGCTTGTACTGACATGATCAGTTAACCTCTCTTTTGTCTAAATTTGACAACAGTGATTTCTCATACCTATTCTATTTCATATATAAAATCAATTAAATCAGCTGTGTTGCAGTTTGTAATTTTAAGGCAAATGTTCATTGTTGTTGCACGTCGTTATCAGTACTTAGCCAAAGAGAAGACACTACTAAAATCATTTTGAAAGTGAAAATCAAAATGCTTCATAATTAGTCTTTTATTAATTTAGGGCATTCAAAATATAAAAATAAAAGACTTTAGACATACTGTATATACATATATAGCCTTCGGTTTTTACATCCTTTCCAACGTGATTTTTTTTCAGTTAATATCTCAGCCTGATCTTTGATAAAAAGAGAACCATTAGAAAGCAGAAAACACAGCATTGTTTTAGAAAACAAACCAATGAATGTGCCTTTTTTATGTCTCTTCCAGGCCAATCCACCATCGCTCCTGGTGTAATATGGGGTCAGATTCAGTTTTACACCAGGATCATGCAAACACAGTGGGGCTGTCACAAAAGGGAGTATTAGGCTTCACTGATTTATTTGAAAACATTTAATGCTCTAGGAATGGAGTCTAGGCTTTTTGTACTAAAAACTTATATTCTGCACTCATGTATACTGCACATCTCCCAGATTAACCCATTCACCTCAGTGAGTTCATTCCAGATTTATACCCCTGTTCCTTACAGCAGAAGTTGACTTCTATTTTTACTTGAAAAACAATTTCTCTTTTTTTCCTTTGCTTATTGTAAAGTAGCTTAAAGTTGTACGGCTAATAAGCTAACGTGCTGTGGTTTTGTGTTTACCCATGAGTATAAGCAGTAAGAAGACTCTTTGGGCAAAGAAATATTCTGCATCATAGGTTTACATTAAAAAAATAATTATGAAATTTGACAAAAAAAAAAAGCCAGTCACCAAGGGCCAAGGTCAGGCACCTTTGCTCATGCTGAGCGACACTTCCTGCATGCAGTCCTACTGACTTTCCACACAGGTATAAGGTGGTATTTACAACAGGCAAATGCATGAAGCACAAACTGTACTGAAACAAACAAATAGTTCATGATGGTGTGTGTGTGTTCACAGATGAAGATTTATTAATAAAATGTCTTGTCCTGGCTTTAAAAAATTATCCCAATTAAGATGAAGACAAGGTAATTCAAGCAACTCATACAAGCTGAGGAACTGTTTTTCTGTCTTCCACAACACACTAATGCCTCATGGGAATCTCAGATAAGAAGACTTATATCCCAGAAATTTCCTTGTTGCACTGGAAAATATGGAAAACTTTTAACATAGGTGTACTGCATTGCAGGCTTGTGAATCCTTGGAGCTCAAAAATCTGTGCTTTGAAAGGCTGCTTGTCCTTTATCTTTTTATCACTTTTTCCTTAGATGTATATTGCTGTGTTGCATGGGTAACAATAGGTAAACTTAATCAATAATTCCTTTATCCAGGAAAGAAAATGTTGAAAGCTAAAATTCTATTGTCAACTAAATCAGTTATTGACTCGTGATCTTTTCCTTTTTTTTTTCTTTAATTCCTAGTTTATTTTTAGTGAAGAGCTAGTCTACAGTTAAACCAATTTATTTTTCATGGTGTTAAGGCTGCATAAACTTTTATCTTATTTCAACTCTATGTAAAAATAGAATAGGATCTGTCACCCTACTAATAGTACGGCAGTGTGGAAATGCGCTTGTGTGCAAATTTCGTTACAAGTAGTGGTTTCCAGCAAACAGTCTGTTAAAAAGTGTTCTACTGAATAGCAATGGCTTAAGCATCTCATTAAAGCTAACCAGCTGTCGAATTCCTTTGCTGTACTGAGGCCTGAGAGTATGGGATCATATTCAAGATCAGATCTTTCTTTCCTTAGGGCCATAATACTATACCTGTGTTCTTTACAGAAATACTGTTCAGTTGACTGTTTTTTAAAGCAAAAAGCAAAGGTGGCTGCAATGAGTCCATCTGTATTTCAGTGGATTTACTGTACACAACATTTGTACTGATTACTTCTATTGTTAGGAAAAATTGCCCACTGTTGTCTCAGTGATGAAACCTGGAAATCTACAAAGAGAGGAATGTATTTTAAGAGAGGACTGTATTTTACCTTCCCACTGAATGAATGTTTAATATTGTACGCAGATAGAGCAATATTTGAAGAATGACGTTTTCTCCTTTGTTTTAACCATCTTTGCTGTAATTTAAGTTATTGCACAACATTTATAAAATACACAATATATTAATATTCTATGAAGGATATGAAATCTCACACCAATCTTAATATTTTTTTCCATGTTCATATTCTGAACATACCTACAGCATGTGGAAAGCATTCTGGAATAATATTCAGAACTTTATTATTGCCCAAGGAAAACAGGTAAATTTTCAAAGATCAGAATGTTAGCTCTCTTGGGATAAAAGTTAAGAAGGTTTAAAGCAAAATAACTGGGACAGAGTACTTGCCACTGGATACAGAAATCTAGAAAGGGAACTTGTTAATATTAAATAATATCTGTGTTTGTAGCACCACCACCAGTATACCTACAAGGGAAAAAAATGATTCAGAACAACATTGTAAACTTTACCAAGAGCCATATTTTACATTCATTAAAGCAGAAATTAAAGACAACTTCTTCTTAAAAAAAAATATATAATCTTGGGGCCAAAAATGCTGGACACAAGTGAGCTGACAATGACAGTACAATTCTGTTTCACAGTGGTTTTGCTAACTTACATTGCTTTGTAAGCATCCTTGCATGTTTCACACTAACAGCATTTTTTTCTCTTCAGAATTGTTTTGTTCAGATATTTTCCACACATTTCTGTTTCTGTACTTAACATGGATGTGGTATTTTGTGAACATGGGAGGCTGGGTGCAACTGGGGAGTGTTTATTGACTGGATTTTGGTCTTTGAATCTTCTGCTAAAGAAATAACTGTATTTCATGAGATGCTGAAGCCTCCACACAAAAACATGATGAAAAAAAATTTACCTAAACTTCATCACCTGAGGCTATCACCCCACCACGCAAAGACACAGAAAATAGCTAGAAAGTCACCTTTTTAACTTCCAAGAAAGGAGAGGAAAAAAAACAAAAAAAAAAAAAAAGGACAAATATAAATGTACTGGGGAGTGAAAACAAATGCTGTCAAAAGCCTATATTTACAAATGGATAAAAGTACTAATGTATTACTGCCACTGATGACGAAATGCCAGAAGAATCTGAGAGCTGCACATTGCCTTGGTTCTATATTTGATTACCAAAACTCAACAAAACAACAAAAAAAGTGATCTCTTAATAGCAGTGGATTGCATAACCTCATCAATATGGAGGTTTGTTCTCTAGAGACAGATCTTTGGCAAATACCTTCTATTTAGCCACCATTGCTGATTTGAGGCATAGCAGAATTTCCTGTGATGATTTTTCTTTATTGATTTCTACACAAATCTCAACAACAATTGCACATTTAACAAGTCTGTGGTGATTAAGAATAAATACGTGTGGTTTGACCAGAGGAGAGTCAGACAAGTTTCCACGGGCCCTTTGAGGGACACAAGATCTTTACTCGGAGAGTGCAAGGACATCAGCACACTCCCCTCTGTTTGTGGTGTTGCCTTCAACTCTTTCAATCCCGAAAGTCCAACGGGATGCAAGTCAGGAGGAGAAATGCCCGGTACGGCCAGCACGAGGAGAGCAGTCCATGAGCCAGGCGCCGGGGACGCTTGTCCTGGACCAGCTCCTGCATCAGAGAGCGGAGGCTGTGACTGAGTGGCTGCCCTCCCTGGCTGTCTGCATGCCCTTGAAGGCCAGCGAGGTGGGGAGGTCACAGCTGTGCGGGGAGAGCGGTGTGCCTCCGGCATGCTGCCAGCCGTGGCCCGCCATGTAGCCAGAGGGGGCCGCGCTGTATGTCATGTACGGCGAGACTTGGGCTGGCGTGGCATAGGGAGGCATGGCCGGTGCAGACACGAAACTGCCGACAGCTGGGAGGCCGTTCGGTGCCTGAAAGGAAAGGGAGAAATGTTTCTAAGGGAGTAAAACAGTTTAGATATAAGGGAGAAATTCTTCACGGTGAGGGTGGTGAGGCACTGGCATAGGCTGCCCAGAGAAGCTGTGAATGCCCCATCCCTGGAGGTGTTCAAGGCCAGGCTGGATGGGGCTTTGAACATCTGGTCTGGTGGGAGGTGTCCCTGCCCATGGCAGGGGGGTTGAAGTTAGATGCTCTTTAAGGGTCTCTTCCAACCCAAATCATTCTATGAGTCTATGATTCTAAGACAAATCCTATCTGCAATAAAAGAAGCTGCTGAGGCATTTGCACAAGAACCAGGGCTGGTGATGCCCATATGACAGCAGCCAAGAGCCACCCATCATTATTCCCCTGGATTTCCGTGGTGCTGAGGCCCTTTTGTGCTTTGCTTGTAAGACCAGCTACCCTGCATTAGCCCCGCACACTCCTCCCAGGAGCCCAGCCATGGCCATGACCAGCTGCTTACATTTAGGGAACAAAAAGCAGGGCAAGAACTACCGAGCCTTATTCTGTGCTACTATTATGGTTTAATTATTAGGTGGTCCTGTGTAGAGCTAGGAGTTGGACTCAATGATCCTTGTGGGTCCCTTCCAACTCTGGATATTCAATGATTGTACGAAGGTAGCCTCCTTGTAAGCCTACCTGCCTTCCACCAGCAATGCCAGGGACTCCTTAAGCCCATGGTTGCATCTCCTGGTGATGTTCAAGAGCTAGTGCTGGATCTATTTGTGATGGACCCATCCCAGCGCCTCTCCTGCCCCAGCCCCAAAGGGCTCAGCCCTGAGCTGCAGCAGGCAGGCGCGGGCACGGATCCCGGCACAACGCTCCCTGGAGCGGAAAGGTAACAAGCAGCTGGGGGGATGGGAACATCTGAAACTCTTTGGTAACTGTTTGCTCAAAGCATGACTCAGAACTGTAGTAGTATTACTGATGATGTCTTTTAAAATCTGTTTTCTAGGTATCTGGATATACCCTTGCAAAGGTTCTTTGCCCACAGCTTCTCCAGGTTTCAATAGGGCTTCTGTGCACAAAGCAATTACAGGGCTGGGTCCTTTCCTGCAAGCTATTTTCCTAGGTCCTCCCTAGGCTAGGGAGAAGGGTTTCTATTTAAATAAAGAAGGGAGAGTCCTTCAGTCTACCAGGGTAGGATTTCACAATGAATGACTCCTTATTTAAATAAATAAAAAAAAAAAGTTCAGTGGTTTATTTCACACCCTATAAATGCTTCTTCAGCAGAACGGGAACAAAACAGGATCATTTATCTTGCTTAGGTTTTGATTTGTGTAGTGTTTACGTTTTAGGATTTCTGGTGTTGTTTTTTTTTTCCCAGAAATGTTTTCTATCTGGGTATGAAAGAGCAAGTATCAATTCAGCAAATCGTGTCGTGTCTGCCAATTTTGCAGAGATTTAATCACCTGGTAAAACTGGACCTAACCTGGACAGTGCAGAGTTGAGAAATGAAACAGACTTTTGTTCCTGCTAAAACTTCATTCAATGTTAACGTTTCACTTACCAATCTCTGTCTGGATTGCACCTGCCTAAATTTCCAGTATTTATCTCCATAAACAACACTGGCCTAGTTTCAGGTTTGTTTTTCCTACCAGTGTAACTCAGTTCCACTGGCTGGACTGTCCTCTCATTGCCACTTGGGAAAATAAGCAGTAATCCTGCTGGAGTCAATATAAATGTGTACAGCAATCTAAAACAGCAGGAGACAGTGAGGGGATTCCAGCCATAAGCTTCAAATAGGGATATTAATTAGTACAAAACATACAGCTGCAGCAGCAACGTAATTGTCATTCCAAATCCATAAACACTTTTTTGAGGCTGAACTTGCCTTATTCTTTTGAAAATCCAAATATGTGACCTGACCTTCAACTCCAATTACACGTCCCCTACTGTGTCTCAGAATTACACTTTAGCCTTAGTTCTAAATATCAGTGTTTGCAACAATACTAATTAATACAAACCCTCAAATAATTGCACTGTAAATTAGTACACTTCTTAAATCACATGGAAAATTATTTTACTGAATTTACCAGAAAGTAAAAAGTGTGACAGGTCCTAAATAGCAGCTGTTCTCCAAGCTCCCTGACTCTTCTATTGTGCAAATGCTTTTCAGCAGCATATGAAACAAGAAAAGAGCACCTCTCTGGTTTTCCTGACAGCAACAAAAAGCTTTTCACAGGGGAAGCAGAGCCATTAGAGGTGGGTTGTAACACTGGGACATCAAGACCCACAGCCTAGAGGGATCCTGCAGGGAGAAGTACAGAAACCCTGATGGAAGGCTGGAAAGAGACCTGGGACAAGTCCCTGGGGAGTCTCATAGCCGGTGCGGCAGCACAGGGCAGCCAAACCTCCAGCCCCTGAGGCTCAGAAGAGGTTGTTTGGACTCTGTGATGCCACCCTGCTCCCCCAGGCTTGCCCACTTCCAAGCAGTTTGGTGCCAAGCAGCGGGCTCAAGGTTGAAAGCCCTGTTTTAAGTAGGGTTCCTCAACACGAATGGTCATGTCCCTTGGTTGTGCCTTTGCAAGGATTCCCCCTAGGCTACAGAGAAGTCACATGTCCCTCTAGCCTCCTGCATTGTTGCTGCTCCCCTCTATCACGTGTGGCTCTGGGAAAAGCCAGGCTCCTCATCTGCCATGGAGAAGAGAAAATGCTTCCCATATGCTGTACAGACTGCCGTGCTATAGGATGCTCTCCAAACACTGGCGCTTCCTCTTAAAACTCTTTAGAAAAGGCAGATGCTCTAACAGCGCCTCATCTGAGGAAAAATAAGTACTTAGGCTACGAATGCATCCTTCAAAGCTGTGTGCAGTGCTGACTTATGCCAAGTTGAAATACCACTTGATGCAATCGCTTTGCCAAGCATCTCTACCCACCCTGCTATCACAGGCCAAGTGTGTATGGGTAGTGCGTGCCGTCAGTGAGAAAGGCAACTTTTGGTCCTCAAAAAAAGAATTCCTGCTATGTCCAACCCTAAACTGCATCCAGAAAAAAAAAAAATATATATATATAGAGAGAGAGAGAGAGATGGTGACTATGTCTACACATGTAAATAAAATAGACCAGGGCCAAATCTCTGGTCCTGAGGATGAGCCATGTCACACAATACTCGTCTCTACAGCTCACCTTCCTTCTGCCTGAAACAGGAAGGCCTTGTCCACGCAGCCTGCTGGGAAGGGTCCCTGGGCTGTGCCCTGCCAGACCCCATGCTGAGGGGCATGCTTTTCTTAAACCACAGCTGTGATAACTGATGTTTTCATGGCATCTAACTGTTTGGAATGTGAGGAAGATCTTGCCCTAAAAACAGAGGCCAAAACATGGAGACATTTGTGTAGGGACCACCAGTTGTGACCTGCCAGAGGCCACCAACATTTGAAAGCTATTGTCTCTCCCTCGCTGAATAAATGAATCACTCCGATTTTATTTCCAGGGCTACAAAACTTTACTGCTCGAAGACATGAAGATGTGAATGCCAATCGATGTCTCGAGCAAAACAGGCAACACTGGGGTGGGTAAGGACTGGCCCGGCACACAGCATGGTTCTGCTCCAGCAGATGTTTGAGCTGTCCTGGCAAAGCAGCCAGAGGCCTGTTCTGGTCCAAATGTAAAACTGAGGGGCTGGAGAAAACCTCACCTTGCATGACTTAAAATTGTGCTATTCAAAAAAAAAAAAAAATCTGACTTTCATCAGTGAAGGACTTGGTACAATAATTTTAACCACAAGGGTTTTTGCTTCTAAACAGCTTTAGATACAATGTGTAGGTTATCAGAAGGGTTGAATCTTGTCTGTCAATCTGGCAGTTTTTACAAACATGACATTCACTTAAAATAAATGGAGGGGATTAAGTTCCACAAGCCTGTATATACTGGATGAATAATTCATCCTGCAGTATTTCAATCAGAGGAAATGAACACCAAAATCCAAACATTCATAATTAGGAGTGCGAGAACCCCATGGTGATTATGAATTTTTAAAACCCTTAGAACTTGTTTTAAGTGCAGAGCTTCTTGAACCTTGTTTTTAAGTTTTATAAACAGTTTTTTTTCTTTAATTTAAACCACTGCCTTTCAAGGGAAACAACTTAAAAAGCAAGCAAACAAACAAACAAACATGTAGTTCTAACTGATGGAGAACCTCTGCTGTGTGAATGATTAGGGTTCCTGTTTGGAGTACTTCACTGCCTGGCTTCTACAGAGACCAGAGGGAAACATTTGCTCTGCGTTGCTGCCTCTACTGATGTTTTGAAGTAACTGACAGAATAAGTATTTCCAAATTTTAGAGCTGTGTTCTCAACCTACAACACGTGACCTCCAAATGATTTGTAAATTCAGTCAAACATGTTCTCACAAAGATACCTGCAAAACAACAGTCGGGTCAGGATCACAAGTTCAGTCTCGTGCTGTTCTACTGCGTTACTGCTGATACGCGCCAGTGCAAGTGAAAGGAATATCCAAGACACAATACAAAGCCAAAGGGACTTAAAATGTCACTTTATGTGATATAAAATGATGATGCTGAAACAAATGACTGTGTGCATTTTCACCAGTGAAGGAGTTGACTCGGTAGTTTTAACCCAGGGACTTTTAGTTTTAGACACTCTAGGTACAATACATTGTTTTCAGTCTGTTTGGGATTTGGGATATAAACGGGTAGGTAGCTGAAAAGCAAGTCTAGACCCAAGCCTGCTTGGGATTGTCTTTGGAAAAAATAATTTCCACCAGCTGTTTAGATTCCTAAAAGTCAAAACCTGAGATAGCCCCCTGCAACTCGATTTCTGTTAAGAAGGTTATGCTGGTGTAACGTGCCATACAGCTTCAGCCTCCTCTCCTGTATTTTAGGAGACAGGACACAAACTTTCTTCACAAACTTCCCAAACAATCCATGCCAGACAAGCAATGTGACTTTTTTTTTCTGCCTTGGCCATATTAACACCAAAGAAAATACAAGCTAGATTCCACTTTCAAGTATAAATTCAAATTCCATATAGATATATCTATATCTCTCTGTAACTGAGTGATACCATTTTGTTTCATCCCTTGTCTGCTTTTCCTTCTCTGCATTTTGCTTGCTAGATATGTTCTATGAGCATCCAAATTAGATCATCTCCCTGTGATCCTTTCACAAGTAGGAAATGTTTTGTAAGATGACCCAGAGTCACCTAATTTTTCTCAGAAACAGCATTCCAAACTGTAAACATTTAGGTTAGCTATTTTTTTTATTGTTGCATTTAGGTTAGCTATTATTAATAGCAGTCATGTGAATGACCTCATTCCAAGTTTACATGAATACAAATGTTAGGTGGATGCCACCTCGGTTTTATAGTCTAACTCCACAGTAAGTGTTCAAAAGAATGCAAATGATTCTTCTTATTTTAAAGTAATTGTTTCCAATGATTTGAGTCATCTGCCCATTGTAATGCAATTGCTACAATATTGTTTTACAGAGATAGTTTTCTATATTGACTAAGCATATGTTTTGTGGAAGTATTCAAAACGCTTATTAAAAAAGTGTTTCTGGAGAAACAACTTTGGCTTCAAGACCAAGCTAGCGAATTTGACAGCCCTAATGAGCTTGGACAGTGAGTCAGACCAAGCTCCTGTGCCGGAACCAGCAGCAGTTCTGCCTGTGTCACAGAGGAACACACCTCTGGTGAGTTAGGCTGCTGCTTCATACGTATTTCCTAACCCTAACTCTGCCTTGGATGGAAGGAACCCTCCCTGTCATTGGATCAGCAAGCTCAGCAATTGCCTTTATCCTCCAGCCCAGGGCCTTTCCCCAAGAGAAAACGAAACAGATCTGTGGAGGCATCACCACAGCGCTACCGAGAGCAGCAGCTCCCCTGCAAAATGGAGAGCTGGCAGCAGCTTAACTACAGCAGCGCTACCAGAGCTCCACAAACAGATGCTCTCTTGCTGCTCATTTTTCAAAACGAAAAGCTTAAACAATTTCTGGAAACACCAAATGTTCTCCGAATGTCCTGAAAACGCACTACAGGGTAGCTACTGGAGGAGTCATTTTTTCCACAGCAAGGGAAAAGCATAGCACGGAACTGAGCTGAATATCGAGTCCTTCAATCAGAAGAGCAAATTGCCTAAAAACCCAGAGGATATCTAATGTTCGTAGTGACGTGCACATAATCAGTCAAAACGGTTACAGCAACAAGACTAGGAGCAATCAAATGCAAACTACAAACATAAAGGAAGCAAACCTGCTAAATCTCCCTTTTAATTGGAGGTTAAATATGATTTATAAATCAAACCAACAGATGGGATCCCAGGGGAAGAGTAAACAAATTTTCCAAGTAAAACATCAGCAGCAGGCATGTAATGGAAATCTCATTTCAGAAAATGGCATTACCTAAAGATACAAGTAATACACCTAAGTTTCTTTTAAGCTTTTGAAATAACTTTAAAAATAGAATAGTAGAATGACATTTAAAAATATTTCGGTACAGATTGTAGTTACCTAAATTAGACCTAAATTCTGAAGCTACTATTCAGTACTTCAACGGGAAAAATGACATGATCCTACAAACACTCATCAGCATCCCCCTGAAATTAACGTGCCCACACAGGTAAGTCACAGTAACCTAAAGAATAAGGGCTACAGAAGTGAGCAGTGAACAAATTTATCCAGTTCATGATAACTTTTCATTCAGAATCTAATTAAGAAAAATTTAATAAAATTGCTAAAATGGCAGAGTACATGTGATAACTTAGTCAGAGCTGATTCTGCAAACCACAGTTTAGTGACATTTCCTAATACTGGAAATTTTTTGCAAAAATCTTTTCATAGCTCATATTAAACCGTATCCATATTCTTATATGAATTAACTTATTATATTTAACATGTTCCCACTTCCATTTTCTGTTAATGCCGCTGCAAGCAGATGAGACTAGAATGGACTCTGAAAAGTGAAAACATTTTCATCAAATAATTGTGACGTCCAAAATACCCTTGAACAGATGGGGGAACGTTTTGTAGGTAGGATATTACTTTGAAATATATGCCTTAATTTTCAATAAAGATTGGGCAGCGGTAACACACTGGAATTGAGGAGCTTTTAAAATAACACATGGGCAAGATGTTTACAGTCAATCTGTTGCTCAGCTGAGCTGGGTTGATTCCCAGAAGACTGGGCTTTGAAAAATAGGAAGAAAACTTTCAAGGATGGGGAGTTACAGGATCCCTCTTTCACTGTAAGTTTTATGCTGATATTCTATTTGAAGACACAATTAAAACAGAGTTATATGCATGCTTAAGTGCTTTAAGATTGCAAACATAATTAGTTATCCAATCCTACATCACCTCTCTTACATTGATGCTGTTTTCCTTACAGCTACTTTTCCCATTACTAAATTCAATAGTCCTTGCATTACACTGTACCACATGAGCAAATCACACTACTTCCTTCTAAAATAAAACTTCATTCCCTTAATAATGAGCAGATCCTATTCCCTGTGTTTAATGTGCTTTTTTATTAACTTAAAGTTGTTTCCTTTACTTGTAGGCAACCCCAGCTGCACTGAATAACACAGAAATCAGATAGGATCAATTGAGTGTTTTAACTATAGTTGCGACATGCATCAAAATCACTCTTAATTATATTTTCTTATCAAATTTTAAATCTCAGCCTCTTCGGGGAAATAAAAACCCACTTTTGGAAATAGAAATAACTTGAATTTACACACTATCACTGATCCTTTCCTAAAGGAGCCAGGGGCATTTTACGTCTTTTCCAAAACAAACTACAACAGAAGAAAAAAAAAGAAAGAAAAAAAAAACTCTTTCACAAAGACTTAAACTGATAGAAACAACCTGAGACAACCTAAAAACAGCAGAGGGAAGAAGAGGCAGGAGAAAAAGACACGAGACAAAGCAGACCGAGGGAAACCTGAGTGCGAGGGAAAAGTGGGAGCAAGTGTTTTAGATGCTTCTTCAGAAGAGGATTATTTTAGGTGATTTTTCACAGTGAAGTGACCTCTCCTCATATGGCACACCGGGCACACGCTACAATGCCTGCCTAAAATGTCTCCCAAAAGCAGAGTATTGTGCAAGGGCTGTATGTTCACGGAATGGTTTTCATTCCAGTTTAGAAAGGACTATGTAAGTGGAAGTCACTGCCTTTTCAATGAAAGTGTTAGCTCTTGGATTGTCTTCTGTTATTTAGCAAACCTCACAACTGAGCTACTTCAACCTAATGTGAAAAAAAAATCGTTTTGCTCTGAGTACAAAGCTCGATTGCAATAATGAAGACACAACTTTAGCCTCCCATAGGCAGATATACTGTGTTTACTAGGACAAAAGAAAACCTTAGGAAAAATCATGCCATGTGAACAAACTCCCCTGAGTAGGAACTAGGAACACATTCCCATAGTTTTAGAACAGATTTGCACAACAATTCCCCCCTGGTATTTTGGCAAAATCTGGAGTCGGGCAGGGCAACTATGGACATTAAACAAGCAAATACAATGAAAAGAATAAACATTGTTCTTTCTACAATGATATACTAAACTATGATTTTTTAAGCAAAAAGCTTTACAAAAAAAAATGCCTTCTGTATATAATATAATTTACAATTTATTGTAATTTAAATACAGGGTATAAGTATTTAAATATTGGGTTATTTAAGGTTGAGGCTGTGAGGTTGGCAGAAGGAGATGTTACAGACACAGAGACATCAAAGAGCTTCTTTCTAGCTGGACCTTGGGTAAATATGGGAACAAACACGACACATCCCCTTTTTGTCCTCTTTAAGGAGAGGCAAAACTGCACTCCCCTTTGTCTAACAAATCTCTGATGCTGTAGAGGCCATTACTGGGAAGTCATCAAGTTAAGGAAGGTGAAATCACATCCCATCAATCATTGAATGACCATCGTCATTATGAGTAGGCAAACAAGCAATCCCTAACAGACGATCAATTGCCACAACAGACAAATTCAAACACGCTGTACAGTCTTTATCTACTTTCCACTCTCCTGCAAGTACCAGAAGACTGAAGAGATGAAATCCTATCTGGTCCCCTTCTCCCGACACTCTGTTCCTTGGCTGAGTGAGGTATCTCCCACCTCTCGCTTTCCAGTCCATGGTCCTGTTTGTCACAGCAGAGCTCCTGGCTGCTTGGGGCCCTTTGAGCAGAGGGTGCTCAGTGTGCAATTTGAGTGTCATTACACCATTCACTCACCTCTCTGACTTTCTTTATTAGTTTCATCCGGGTGGAGTGCCCTGAAGCCATGTGGGTTGGTGGGCAGGGCACTGTGTTTTGGCCGTGGAAGCAGGTGGCCAGTAAGAGGCAGGTCTCACAAATGGGGTTCGAATGGGGTGCCATCCAGATCACCTGGGAAGGAATCGGGTGCAGGTAGTGGGATCAGCTCATGCCCCTCACCCACAACATGCATTGACATGGATGCCTAGACCTCAGACAAGCCACCTTAAGTGACAATATTTTAATAATAGGCACTGGCCTGGAGATAATGAGAATAAGACAGAACCAGAGTCTCCAAGACAAGGTGAGAACCCTTGTACCAGACAGGAACTCTGCTTACAACTCTTCTCGGTCATACATCAGGAAGCTAATAAGTCCCTCTCCTTAATACCACCCCCTTCCCTGGGTATGGGTTGGGAGCAGGCAGTCTAGACCTTTATCCTTATGGATTTTGCACGTATCCATAAAAGGAGTCCAAATCTCTGAATCCTGAGTTAGAAAATAGGATGCCAAACAAGCAATCTTCAAATGAAATTTTGCAATAAATAATCTGTGTAGGAGGGTCATGTAACTGGCCGTAATATTTAAAGTTACATTGTCATCTTGCTCCCAAAGAAGTAATTATATGCCACAGGTTCTAAGTAGTGTAGATAAAAACAATTACAGATGCTTTGGCCACCACATATATAGTTCATTGTTCATCTACAGTCAAAGATCAGGAACTTAAATATTTACATTGCCTATACTTTCTGTGTAAATAGCTGTCCAGAATTGCACCCACAATTATTTGCAATCACTTGCCCTAAAGTGGAGCCTTCTTTTTTATGCTGCAAGCACATGTTGCTCATGATCGCCTAATCAGAACACAACTGAAGAACAAGGGGCGCTATCGCGGCAAGCTGAAAAGTCCAGGCAGTAACAGCTGAGGAAGTTTTGCTGAGGCAGAGGTGAAGGGGTTGCTACTTTGGGGTCTGCCCAGTACGTCAGAGGAAGATGTCACCCGAGGCATGTTCACAAACCCCTTTTAATTAAGACGAGTGTTTTCAGCAACTCCAGTAGGTTTGGTTTCAGGCCTCCCAACAGCTCAGCCTTTCCATGAGCAAGCTTGCAACAACCACTTGCTCTTAGATCCCAGTTACAAACATATTTCTGTTAATGAGTATCAGCTCCCTTTGGCAATGCGCGCGTCTACTTTCTGCAAGGCACACAACAAATAATTCTGAGAAAAAATATTTCCAAAGCCATTTGCCTCTCAACAAATTGTACAGGCATACGTCAGATCTTCTGTATTTTCATACATGTGCAAGTACAAACTGCAATTCTTTCACTTTACATGTCCCTGAGGTTAGTCCAAAAAGTCACAAGCACGAGATGGCTGAAAACTGCATTTTAAATATGATACATATTTATTAAATAGTGTCATTTCAAATGCAGGGTACAAATGGCTTTGTATTCCAGTGATTTCAGCTGATATTTGTTTTTCAAATGCAGCCATTAGTATAAGCTGCTTAATGCGTGAAATACTCAGAATATTCATTCTTTGTGTTAATAATATAATTACCCATGGAAGCCTTCCCCCCAACACCACATTGAATGGGCCTCTCAGTATAAATAGTGGAATGTAACTCAGCTCTGTATGAAACGTGTATGACCTAAAACAGTCAAGCTCTCAGAAAAATCTATTTTCCTTTTTGTTTTCTCTGATTCACAGTTGCTCTGTTTGCAATGCTGTATGACAAGAGAAATGTGTGGCAGTATTGCAGTGGGAAAATATAATGCAGTTACTTACATAGAAATGACAACTTGGGGCATCAGGTAATTAAAAGTGAAAAGAAGCTTTACAAGGCATCGCTGTGACTTCCTGTGCAGTTTTTGGTGCGGAATGACAGACAGGCCAGGCAGAGCTCTCAAACTCCCCAAGCCCAAATACCAAACAATATTGCAAACAAAGGCCCAGCGACACCAGGAAATTAATAACACTTAACGTGAAAAATGTTCTACATTCAGTTCAGTTTCATGTTAAACGAGTGTGACTACATATTGCTGGCAAAAATTTGAAGCCTTCCTGCCTCTTTTGCGCAATCCTTCCCCAGACCGAATTGCCACTGGTGCGTGGGGCAGGGGATGAAAAGCAGCCATTTGAGCTGGTCACCGAGATCTGCCCTGGCTGACAAGTGTGAGAGTTCAGTGGGAGCTCTGCCTGAACAAAAGGCTACAGGATCCCATGTGTTGAAACAAGCGTTTCACTTAGAAGGAGGGTGCAAACATATATAGTTTAAAAGTACAGAACATTTTGTTCTTTGGGCTCCATTTTTCTAGTCTTGCTCATGCAGAAGGAATTTCCAGGGGCCTTCTTGAGAGGTAAAATATCTTCCATGATTAAGGCTGGAGGAGCAAGTCCTTCACCCACCTAGCAGCTATGGAGCTGTTCGCAAGCTGTGGGCAGGTGAATCTGTCTTGAATGCTGCAGATGCTTAAAATGTATAGCTGATATTAGTTAGAAACAGCACAATTCCCTACAGGTCCCACAGAATCCTTCATTAATGTGCTTCAGAGCACATTCCCTCTGCTCCTGTTGTGTAATTGGAAAGCCTAAGTAAAACACACTCTCTCGATTCCCTGCTGTTCTACTCCTGCTGTAGGCTCCACTGAGTTTGGTTATACAGACATAAAGCTGGAGTAAGTATTACAGAACAGGCACTTCTCTTCTCCAGGGGAAATCCGCTGTCTGCCTTCTTAAGACCCAGCGTTCACAATGAGCTTTGTACAGAGGAGATGAGGAAAATAGCGTTTACCCTGAAGTCCAAAGGCACAGCCTATTTCACTGTAATCCTTCTGGCATGTAAATTATCACTGTGGCTTCTCCATTTTCCGCCACTCCAGCTACCTGTTTGCTGGATGTGTATAAATGAACCAATGTTCTCTCCTTCCCTCTGCTCATCTATTTACATCCGAAGCAGTACACATTGTGAAAGACTATGTAAAGATCCAAGGACGTGTCTTTGGCAAGACTTAACTGTAACAGCACGTCATCCCAGACTCCCTGCGCTTCGGTGAATGGACAACTAAGTCAGTTCTACATGTAGCAAGAATTTGGTTCATAAATTTTACTTTGCATCTTGTTGGAACAAATCTTTTGTCAAAAAAATAAAAAAGCAAAAACTGCAAAAAATCACATTTTCACATCCTTATTTGGCATTAATTTTCTTTGAATACATTCTCTAGTAAGCAAGTCTTAATACTAAATGAATAGATTGGTGTATAGTTCAGAAATTTCCAAATTCTATTAATACGTATTGTTTGTGGGGGAAATCTCTTTTTTATCTTCTTTTAGTGAGCATAACTTAGAAAATGACCTTTTGGATAAATGCTTTTTTGTTTGTCTGCCCTTTAAAACTCTTTGGACAATGTATTTTGATAAATGAATTCCACTTTATTAATAGAAATTTGCTCCATTTTTAGATAGTGAATATGTTTAAATTACATTTATCAGGCAATCTTTCAGATTGAACAGAACTTTGAAATAAAACTGGTATTGACAATAGAATAGTGATATATTATCAAGATGAAAACATAAATATCAAGAGTGAAAAAAGATAAAAAATAGTTTCCAACACTGAAATAGTTTCCAGCACTGAAAATAACCCAATTCACCCAATATTGTTCCTCAGCGTGCCTGTTGAGATAAATGAGATTCCAAAGGTTTATAATCTATGAACCACTTTCTGTGACTATTTCAGTAGAATCATTCATTTGGAAAGTGAATGGCCCAGACTGGCACTTAAGACAAGAGAGCCACGGTACAGCCATCCTCAACAGAATAATGGCAAGATATTTCCACAATTTTTAGCAAGATTCCTAACAAATTATTCTAATTTGTTTTTATTGTTGCTTTTAAAGAAAATTGTGGAAGAGTGAATATTAACTCTAATTCTAAATCTAATTCTAGCTTTAACTGCACAGTCATGGCTAGATTGCAGTGCACATTTTATGTAATACGCAATGAACAAAATAATAATGGGATAATAGAAAAACATAATACAAAGCAAGTATAATGCATTAAGAGCAGAATATTGTTTGTAAGGCAGAATATATAAAAATGATTGTTCACCTTTGTGACCTACGATATGTCCAACTCTACCTCCTTCACCTCGTTGCAAGTATTCATGCAGTTTGCGCTCAGCAATGTGAAAGGGTCTGATTCAGCTACTGTCAGCACCAAACAGGAGATACAAAAACCTCCTCAATGTGGAGTCCAAAACCAGGCACAGGACTCAGCAAATATGTCCAAAGTCTCTGTCCTTGAATAGTAGCATGCTAAACGGAGATCACAGTTTTTCCTTGAATTCATTACAGCTATAACAAATGAATTGCAGGGAAGGCAACGTTTCTGAGAAACTTGTGTTACATTTTGAAATGTTTCCATCGGATGGAAAAAGTACAGTTGGTTTTTTTTTGTATGTTTTCTTTCTTTCTTTCTCTCTTTCTCTCTCTTTCTTTCTTTCTTTCTTTCTTTCTTTCCTTCCTTCCTTCTTTTTTAAGCCTGTGCTTTCCCAACTAGCAACAGTTGAGTCTTTTATAGCTTTTCTCCTGGCATGGGATTTGATTAGCAAGTACAAGGATTTAGACAGAGATTTGTTAAGTCACAGTTATATTGTGTTGCAATTAAAATGTAGGAAATTCGCAGTCTACTTAAGCGGTTAAAAATGCTTAATGTAGGAAGCAATTACACCTCATTTTCGAATTATTCCCCTGCCTACCGAGCGCAGCGGCCAGTACAGCGCAGCCACCAGGGCGGCGGTGGGCAGCGCCATGGGACGCCCCCGGCTTCACCCGGCCTGGGGGCGGCCCGGTTCGGCACGGCGCGGCAGGGGGCAGAGACCCCGTGAGCGGCGCGGCCGGGGCCGGTCGCGGCGGGGGCCGGTGCGCGGCGATTCTCGGGTGTCTACTCGGCCGGTTGGGCCGGGCGGCCGCTGCACAACCCGGGAGAGAGGCGGGCCGGGGTCTCCCGGGGGGGCTGGCGGCCGCCTGTGCTGGGGGAGGCAGCGGAGGCTGCAGCGAGGCTCTTTCCCGACGTTGCCCCTCCGTGCGGAGTTTTTGGCTCACGACCCAAAAAAACAAGCAGCCGCCCAGCGAAGGCCGACACCGGCCTGAGACCGGGAGCGGCAGCCCCGGGAAGGGGCCGCAGCCCCGGGGTCGAGCTCAGAGGCCCGGAGCATCCCCCCCGCCCGGCCGCCCCTCTCTCTTTACCTGGCTGTACTTGGCCTCCTGCTCCAGGGAGCTCTTCTCCAGCCCGTTCACGGCGTGCTGGGCGGCAGGGGGGAAGCTGTTTCGGCCCAGGCTGCTCCATTCCTCCACCTTGGGGCTGGGGTAAGACGAGGTGTCACTCACTGAGGGAAACACGGGGGAAAGGGGGGAGTTAGAGGCAGGGGTGGCTTGCTGCGGGCAAACCCCGGCCCTGCTCCCCGGGGGGCAGAGCTAAGGGGAGGCCTAAGGGGTGCCCCCTGCACCGTGCTGGGTCCCCCGGCTGGCCCTGGAGGGGGGAATGCGGGAGGAGGAGGAGGCGGGCGGGGGGGCTGCGGTGTCCCCCGCTCCCCCTGGTGCAGCTGATGGAAGAGCATCCGCGGCCAAGGCAGGAGCTGCCTCGTCCCCGTGTCGCTGCGCGGGTCCCCGCCTGGGGTCTCCAGGATCAGATTTGTCCGGTATGTGTGCGAGCGTGTCCGAGGGCAAAGTGTTTCCCCTGGTAAAGAAGTAACCCCAACGCGGCTGCCCAGCGCACCAGGCTCTAAACAAGGTTGGGACCAAACCCAAGAAAACAAAGCAGATAACCAAGCAAAACGCACAGACGAAAAAATAATAATAATAATAAAGGAAAGACACGAAAAATTGGAGCAAAGGGAAGAAACAAGAGAAAAAGGAGAAAAGCCCTGTCCTTTACGCGCATCAGCCGCCGCACGGGAATACGGGGCACGGCCGGGAGCCGGGGAGGAGAGGGGGAGAGAGGAGGGGGGGCACGGCCCCTCCAAGCCCCGCAGGAGGGTGCGGGGTTGCGGGGCTGCGGGTCGCCGTGGGAGCGGGCGCCCGTGCCCCAGCACCCCGCTCGGCCCCACGCCGAGGCCGGGGAAAAAGCACAAATCTGAAGTTGTCTTAAGAAATTGAGCTCTCTCGGTGAGCGCCCTTTTCTGCTGATCTCACACTTTCCCATGAATAGGGGCTTCCTTTCCGTGTCAGCAAGGTCAGTTTATCCTATAAATCAAGGGCGAGCAGCCCCCATCTGCGGCATCGGCTGCTCAGCAGCCCCAGGTCGGTGCCGGGAAGGGGAGGGGGGAGATTTTACACCGCAGAAAGACGTGTGCAGCTCCGAGGTCTGAGAGAGACGGGGAGATGCCGAGACACCCGGCAGTACCGTCAGAGGCCTGCCTGCCAATGTGGTGTTAATAAAAGAGGAACTCACTAAAAATCTCCAGTTCTCATGTGATTGTAATGTTCTCGTTCTCTTTAATGTTCATTGCCAACACTACCTCTCCCCAGCACAGAGCAGAGGTTGCCAGGCGTGTATTTTTAAAGCCGACTCGGAAACATATTTGTTTGTGCCGGCGTGGTCTGAGGATAACAGTGTACAGTGAAGCAAAGGGAGAAGAAGGGCAAAAAATCGTATGTCTGTATAAATAAAACATACTTATGTGAGTATGTATTGCTTGGAAAAAACGCCAGCTTTCGGAGGAAAGAATAATTATTCTGCAATACATAAAGGATCACTTTGCATTTGAAGTGCTCCTGGAACCGGACGATTGCCTTTAAAAACGCAATGAAAACAAAAATCACCCCCCCTTCCCTCCGCTAATTGGGAGGGAAGAGTGGGACACAGAGATCGCTGTAGGCGAAGGTTATTTTAGACTGTTGTTTTAACCACATTCACTGTTAGTTCACTGGCAGAGACCGGAGTGGAAAAAATGTCCCTTTCTCTGCGGCAAAGCGTAGCGAACGGCTCGGAGACACGACACAGTTTCCAGCCGGAGAAACAGAAAGAAGGTGGAAGGGATACAAGGAGCAAATCTTCGGGGTTTCGCTTTCCTGGACCACCGCTTCGAAGGAAAATACAGCATCAGAATTAAAGCAATTAGGTGACATTTGAACTTCCTGCCCGAGCAAATTTGGCCTGATTGCGAAAACTAGAGAAAATGGACTGCTCGCTAACGCCAAGGCGGCGCCTGCGACCCGAGGGCGGCAGCGAGCCCTGTCCCAACCGGAACCGGGACCAGGACCGGGACCGGGATCGGGAGCCCCGCGGGCCGCGGGGCAGCGGACCCTGGGGCCGTTCCCCCCAGCCGGAGTCGCCACTTTCCGGGTCACAACGTTACCGGTGGCTGCCGGTATTTCCCGTTCGCTGGTACGCCCGCGGCTTCCCCCCGGACCTCCGACGTGCCCCGGTCACAGGTCACAGCCCCCGGTAAGTTCGGTGCCGGGGAAAACGCAAGAGGCTTCCCGGGGAAAGCCGCGAAAGCCCCTGCCGAGCCTCGGAGCGGACGGGGAACGGAGTCTCCGGCCCTGCCCCGCTGCGGCCCCGCGTACCCCCCTCCTCACCTTGGTCTGTGATGGAGCGGATCCCCAGGATGTCCGTCACCGAGTGGGATGACGGCCACGTCCGGGGCATGGCCATGGTGCTGGGAATCGCGGGCACCCCGGGGGGGGTGGGCACCTTGGCTCCCGCAGCGGCGATGGGGCTGGGGTAGGAGTAGATGTGGTTGTAGGGCAGAGCGGGCTGTGGGGGAGGCTGGTGCTGCTTGTAGGAGTCATAGTGATTCTGCTGAGACAGGTTGCCGATTTTGTTCCGGAGGATGCGGCTGATGGAGCTGACCGACGGCACGTTGTACTTGTCACACACGCCATCGGCCAGAAGGCGATCCCGGATCTCCCAGGCGAAGATGCCCGGATCCCTTTGTTTGTAGGTCCGGATATGTTTTACCACCGTGGGGGTGGTGACCCGAGGCTTGCTGCCTCCGATAGCCCCCGGTAGGATGGAGCCGGTCTCGTTGTAGCGAGCCAGGATTTTGCTGACACAGCCGTGGGAAACGCGGAGCTGCCGGCTGATGTCACACGGTCTGATACCCAGTTGCGCCAGTTCCACAATCCGGAGCCTGATGGCATTAGGCAGGGGTCTCCCGTTGACAAACACCCCCCCGAGCTGGTTCACTTCCCCGAAGGCAGGTTCTGCAAGCAAACACACAAACACACCCGTCGGACACGGCCAATGGTTCTGAAGGGGGCGTCTGAACGCCTCGTCACCAGAAAGCAGTTGTCACAACTCGGGGACCCCCTGGTCACTCCACTCACGCTGCTTTCAAATAGCAGAATATCCCCGAACTTAAAAAGAAAAAAAAAAAAAGAAAAGAAAAGAAAGAAAAGAAAGAAAAAAAAGGAGAAGGCGAGACAAAAATGGAAGAAACGAAACGAAAGAAAGAAAAGCCGTGACAATAAATGTCACATTTCTCCGGACCGTGCATCACGCGTATTCCGAAAAAGCACATTCCAGAGACGAAAAGTCGCCTGAACAGGCAAGTCAGCCTTATTGCCACAGGAAGAGGAACGTGAAGAAAAGAAAAAGAAAAGGAAAAGAAAAACATTATCAAAGGCGTGGGGGAGGGGGAGGAAGGAAAAGTAGTTGAGGAAATTCTTTTAAATCTTGGGAGAGGCAAGGGCAACTCGGTGCTTCTGAAAGCCTGGTCGCGACGAACATTTTAAAGCCCATTTCTGGTGCTGTTAGCGCCTCTCTCTTAACAGCACAATTACACCAGGCTGTAAAACAAACGTGCTAAAATGTTAACTGCTCAGATCGGTGTCAGGAATAATATACAACGTGCCACTGGCTCCAGCCATCCACTCGCCTGCGATCCTGCCTCGCACTCGCCTAATAACATTAATAATAAACCGAGCAGTCATTAGCTTTCTCTCTTCCCTGCTCCTGACCCTCGGCGCGTTCTTACAACTTGTAGGAACACGAGCAAAGTCAATAAGGGAGCTGCGGCGGCACATGACGGCGCACGGGTGCTCCCTCTCTCTTGACAGCACTTGAACCCTCCTGCAGCTTCCAGCCACTTACCCATTCCTCTGAGCAGGACACCTCTGAGGCTGCCCTAAATCCCGAGCGGAGCCCTAAGCCCCGAGGCGCTCTGCCGGCCTCCCGCGCTGCCGGCCGCCCTAGCCCACCGGGCTCTCTGCTTTCCAGCGCGGAAGCGGCAGGGGCGCGAGGAAAAAGGGCCACAAGGCAATCTGCTTCCCGGCAAGAGAGCCTTGACTTGTGCATTTCAACCTCAGGGCAACGTGGGCAGGGCTGGGCTGGGCAGGGCGCCGCAGCCCATCACTCACCCGAGCCCGCCCCCGGGGGCGGCCCGGCGGCCCAGCCGCCCTCCCAGTGGCCAGGGGAGATGACAGACAGCACGGGCCTGGCGGCCCTTCCGCTCCCTCTCGCAGGCGTGCTCGGCACCTGGGTCCCCAGTACAATAGAAATGCCTATTTAATACCTGCCTGGCGGTAAGTTGCACGCCAAGTGCAATTAATGCCGGGGCGGTGCTGAGCGGGGCTGGCGCTGTGGTAGGGCAGCACCCTGCCAGGGGACGGGGGCGGGCGGGCAGCCCCGAGGGGACGGGAGCCGTCGGGGGGCCGCGGCGGGCCGTGCCGTGCCGTGCCGTGCCGTGCCGTGCCGTGCCGTGCCGTGCCGTGCCGCGCCATGCCGGGCAGGGCGCAGCGCCGGGCTCCCAGCCCCGCGGCACCGCGGCTGCTGCCGGTCTGGCCTTGCCCCCTCCGCTGAAAGCCGTCGGGGCGGCCGGGGGGATCCTCCCCGGCCCGGTGCCGGGAAAGGAGGGTGTGCCGAAACCCGCGAGGGGCTCCCGCGTTTGCTCGCAGACACGGGAGAGGCGTTCTTTGTTTTCTGCCCCTTTGCAATAAAGCGCTTTTTAACTAACGAATGGTTCACGGGCGGTGCAGGAGACGGTAGCGAGCGGCGGCGGGCAGGTTATTGCTGGGGGAAGCCGCAAAGAGGTCGGGACATCGGCTGCAGCATCTCCTGCCCCGGGAGGAGACGGGCAGGGTCTCCCAGCCACCGGGGCTGCTCTTCGTCGGCCGCCAGAGCCCTCCGCGGGTTTCGTTTTAGTCCCCGTACTAAATGTGGCGCTGAGCTTAACTGTAAAACATCAGCCTCTTGCAGCTGATTTCGACTATATCAAAGACACTGCGACATATTAACAGTTAAAAGAAAAACAGACAAAGCTGGTAGGAATTAAAGTACGTGTGGGTCACGGCGTGTTTGTGTATGTGGAAGACGTGTTTGGTTTGGCACTAGGTGTTCGGATCCCGATCTATGAGCTCGTGTGTGTGCCTCTCATACACATCCCACGTACGTCGCGTTACACGCAGAAATCACGGGCTTCCCACCTCCAACAAAAGATTTATCATATTTTTCTTTATTTTTTTCTGAGATTTGTTGTTTGTTTGTTTTAATAGACTCTCGAAGATCCAGGCTCTATAAATGAAATAAAACGTGAAAAGAAATAACATGGTCACCGCGGCGCACGAAACATCAGCGAGTAAAATATGGATTTGATGTCGCTGGTGTGTATGAACACTGTATAAATATTAGGTGAAATATTTGTAAGAGATATTTTATTGAAATCTAATTATTTGAGCTAGATTTTGGATTCGTGTCACAGTAAAAGTGCCCAATGAGGAATAGTGAGGATGTTACAGGAGATCGACCAGAAATTAATGGCACGTTGCAGGCGTTTTTTGGTGGCAAGAAGACGGTAGGGGTTCCTCAGCATGTATCTATTTGATCGCAGTATCGGCGGATACTCTGTTTACTCCGCAGAGGTTCAAAACCAACCATTTTCTCTAGCAATTCTGTGTTTATTTCTGAAACATGAGCTACAAATTCAGCATATCACACTTGTAAATTGCGGTGCTTCCGAAACCTAAATCAAATCACCTCTAGCAAAGGGCTCCCACCGCAAAGACACATATGCGCACAAATGCCATCGTTAGAAAGCAGTGCTCGCAGGCGATAGTCGCAGGCATTTGTTGAAGTCAGTCTTTCTCGGCGTCGTGAGCTGCCCTATTCGCACATCCTATAAAAATATCCCATCCGGATATTTTGAAGGCAGGAGGTATTGAATTAGTGGGAGCCGGATCCAGCAGCTAATTCAGTTCATTCTGCAATTGAACAAAGGAGGGGAGCGCGTGTTCATCGAGCTGCCGACCTGCTCCAGGAGCTTGCTCCTCGCCGACCCGGAGCGGAGCCCGGCACGCCTGCCCTCCCCGCAGCCGCCGCTCCCCGCCCGGCCGAGCCGTGCCCGGCGCCCGGTGCACCGGCACCGGCCCCGCGGGCTCCCCGGTGCACGGCCCCTGCCCTGCCGCCGCTACAGCCCGGTCTAAGCGACCTGTGGCCGGGGACGAGCTCGGCGCACCCGGAGCTCTCCCCCAGGGTCGCTGTGATGCTCGGACGTGACCCTGCGCTGCTCTCTCACGCTGCCGGGGCAGTTTCTCTCCCCATCTGTGCCTATTGTGTTCACGACTGCGTCTTTTTCTCCCCCCCCCTCCCGCGGGGTGTCCTCCAACCTGTCTGTTCCCCCTCCTTCCCTCTCCCACCCCTCCACCCCGCCTCTGATCTCCTGGCTATTTGGTTTCTTTCCCTTTCTCAATGTGTGTTCCTGATGTGGTCCTGTCGGAAAAGCTCGTTTACTCTGCTCGGGTCTCCAGTGGTTTAAGGATAATGTTTATCAGAAGTGAACGTGCTCAACTTGTTTCCATTCAACTGCTGAGTGTGGGCTGAAATACCAAAGGTCACATCTACAGTGAGTCGGTAGAGGGCAGGGGGAGCCGAGAGGAATATGAAAACATTGTAATATACAACAGCCTGTTGATCGCTGGTGACCTGCCTGGCAAAAAGATTAATTTTTTTTTTTCAGGTAGGAAATAATTGGAGAATTGAAGGGGAAAGGCGGCAGGGAGAGGAGGGCGGGGGGCGCGGGGCCGGGGGGGGGGTCGTCCCGGGCAGAGCACGCGTGGCGGGGCAGGGGGCTCGCCCTGAGGTGGGCGCTCCCTCCGTGGGGTGCCCCGGCAATGCAAAGCAACGCGTGGGGGTGGAAGGAGACCCCTGCAGGGGCGAGCTGAGACCCGGCTTCCCCTCCCCCGGCCCCTGCTTCCCCGTGCAGAAGAGAGGGAGCGAGCCAGGCCATCCTGCCTCAGCCCCGGCTACCGGGAGCCCCCGGACCCCTTTTAGGCATAGCCCTGGTGGGCAGCCCCGCTCCCATGCAGAGGAGCCCCGAGGTCGCTGGAAGTGTCCCGCTCCCCCCTCTTCGCACCCCGGGGCCCGGCAGGCAGAGGGCTCGGGGCTGGGGGGCTCGGCCGAGCCCTCGGTGGGTGATCCCCAGAGCCCTTCCCGTATGGGGGCATCAGCTCGCCCCTCCGGCCGGGCTCCGGTCCCAGGGCGGCCTCGTTCGGGGCTCGGGGGGCTCACCTCGGCGTGGGCAGCTCCCGTGCCCCCCCGTCGGCTGCAGGGAAGGCCTGTCCTCCTCCATGAAGGCCTTCTGGAGGGCCTCGGCGTGATTGAGTGCCTCGCCGGTCTCCAGTTTCCTCTGCTCTCCCACTGTAGGAAGAAATCAGCCAAACAAAACGGGACACCCCTCCAGCCTGTCTTTGAAGCTGCAGATTGTTAATGATTTTTTCTGGAAGGGAGCTAAACCCCTCTCCCTCCGCGAGAGGAGGCAGCTACTGAGGAGCTGTTAGGGCAGAGGGACGCTCCTGCTGCAGCGCATTTTATAAGTAGAAAAAAACCCGAGACCCTTCCAGAGGAGCAAGTCGGGTGGAAGGATTTCTCGAGCCGGTGTGGGGAAGGTGTGGGTCCGGTATGGTGGGGTTTAGAGCCACACGGACGTGGCAAGGCTGTTGCAGAGGCTGTCGCAGGCTGTCGTTGTTGTCCTGCCTTGCCCTCAGCCCCTGCCACGCGGTGGAGGAGAGAAATCCCCGCGGGAGCGACGGGGGCAGTTTGGAGAACAAAGGGCGCCTTGGAATGGGGGCAACGCGGGAGGGTGTCGGAGAGGGGTCTGGACATCTGGGAAAGCCAGGCCATGGACAAGTGGGGCTGAGGCAGGTGAAGGGGCAGACACCCCCGGGCCGTGTCAAGGAGGGGCTGCTCTAACTGCGCACACAGTGTCCGGAGGAGGGAGCGCACGGAGAGGACAGCAAAGCCTCCAGAGACCATCCCATGCCCCGGGGAGAAGGGGGGGAGAGAGCTGTGCCTCCCCGCCGGAGGTGACCCATCCCGCAGCGAAGGTGCTGCGCGGTGTAGAAAGAGGCGAGAGGCACGGGGCGTGCGTTTTGCACGGAGCCATTCCTCCACGCGGGAGAACAAAACCCCACGGGATCTACAGGCATCACTCTCATTTTCCGCGGGTGGCAGCTCAGCACCCCCACAGAGAGGGGCGCGGGGGGTTCGGTGACCCCTGCCCGCGCCCCCTCCGCCCCTGCCGTCTACCGAGCGGCTCTCAGGTGCCTGTCCCCCGTAGCCCGGGACAAATGCGCTTCCAAAACGTCCCTGGTGGATGCTGGCTGGGGAAGCGGCCCGGAGAAGGAATCCAGGCACCGCCGCCCCCCCCGCAGCCCAGAGCCCTTTAGCGACCCCCGGCTGCCCCCTTCTGCAGGGGTGGGCTTGACTTTCCACTTGTTCTGCCCTTTCCGGTGGAAAACTGTTGGGTGGGAATGATCCCGGCCACATGTTGCCGATCTTTCGTTGGCAGACATCGCCTCTCTCCTGTTACTGCTGCCCGCTACCTTCTTTTATGTCGCTAAAAAACACGCGTGTGCTTCTGAGTTCACATAACACATGGCTGCATCAAGGTACGGACGGACATGCGAATCCCGGACGGGATTTTTTTTACATTAAGTCAATGAATAAAATATTCAAGCGTGCTCAGAAATCCGTGCACCAACTCCGACACACCCAGGAAATAATTTGGGATTTTGTCCTGTCCTCAAACAGGCTTGGGGGGCGGCGGGCAGTGCCGCGTGTGGGTGATTGCAGTTTTAAGAAATTGGTTTGACGTCGGGGACGGGTCGGAGAATGGCAATGTAATCGGATGAAGTTTTGTTTAACAAATTTTCATCAGTTGCAAACAAAACAAGTCCTATGAAGCAATGGCGGGCAAAACACAGGTAGGTCTTGGAGTCACCTCGGCGGTGTCAGACCCCCAGATCTGAAGGGAAACGAAAGCTAATAAGAAATCGAGGCAGCCTTCCCTGGGATTTTCCCGGGGCCCCGCTGGGCTTGTGCGCAGGCTGCGCTTCCCGCAGCTCGGCGCTGCGCGGCTTCCTGCGCTCGTCCCGGCCGCGGCTCTGAGCCCCCCTGAGGCCCTGCCCGCCGTCCCCCCGTGTAACGCCAAAGCTGGGAAACACCTGGGCTGTGGGGCAGGAGCTGGCGAGGGCTGTGACAGCGCAGGAGCCCCGCGTCAAGTGCCCCCGGGTGGAGGCGGTGGCAGCGGGAGGATGCGACGCGTTTGTCGCCCCCAGGGGACAGAGGGGACAGACGGACCCTGCTGACGTGGACTGATGGACACCCCTCGTCTCACGTCCATAACCCTTCAGTGTGAAGGCAGGAGCAGGCTCCTGCACTGCACTGTACCGCACTGAAAACAGACGAACAGGTGAAACAAATGCGCAGCGGTGCTAAACCGGGGGAAGACTCGGGGGTAACGAGGTCCCGCGGACAGAGCTTCCCCTCCAAACCCCGCGGTGCCTCCCCGCTGCCCAGCCCCGGGGGCTGCCCCAGCCCAGCCCCTCCGAGCCGGCCGGCATCTCCCGCCCCCCGGCATCCCTCCTGCAACCGCCTTACGCCTTCCTGCCCTGCTTGAATATTCAGATCGAGGTTGGGAGGGTCGGGGGGGTGCTGGTGGTGGTGGCTCTTAATGATCTGTTAGTAGCTTGGACAGGTTTAATAACTTTGCCGCCACTTGTTCTTAGCAATCCCTCTGGAACCCAGACAGTGTCTCATTAGGGCTTTCCTGGTGTAAACATTTGACTTGAATGAGTGGTGTTGAGTTAATTTCTCTTTGCACTAGGATTTGTTTAATGACATATAGGGAAATAGACAATTCTCATGTACCAGGCCATAAAGCTACAGAGGGCCAGATTTTAAAAGCATATTTTGTTCTAATAGAGCAATCGGGTTTTCATTTGTCACATGTTACATGAATTTAGAGTAAATGAAAAAAATACCTCTATTGTTCTGCATTAAATTATAGGAACCAATTGGGAATTCCTAGGCAATTTTCTCCATCTCTGCCTTCACTTCTACAACACCTAGTACCAGTGCCACCTACAGGAATACTTGCGTTTTCGAGCTTTTTTAGAGTAAGAAAGCAGAAACACCGACTCCGAACGCTGTTTTTCTTTGTGGCTTTCGTTTGAGTTCTCGCTAACACACACGTGCACAAACACACGTTCTTTTCTGCCACGGCAGGTGGAAGGCAGAGGGGGAAAGGGAATCGCTGCAAGCGAAGGCTTATACCGAAGGCTTATACTTTTTGGGGTGTCTCTGGCCCGGTGCCGGGGGGGCCGAGCAGCGGGGGTGGCAGCCCGCCCGCTCCAGCGGAGCCCAGCACACCCACCAGCAGCACGGGGAATTTACGAGCTCGCCTGCACAGCGCCCCAAATCAATGCCTGTTTATCTGCTGGCTGTATTTTACGAGGGCCAGCTACAAGCCAAGTGCCGCTCTGCCTTGCTCTCCTGCACACCTTAGGGCTTTACCTTCGCCCGACGATTTATAACGAATGCCTCAGAAATTCCAGGGGCAAAATAATGATCCTTCCCCTCCCGGCTTCGGCGGAGGAGGCCTCGGCTGCGAGCAGCGCTCCCCCTCCGCTGCAGTCCCGTCGAGGCGGCCCCAGGGGGGCGGCCGGGGCCGGGGGCGGCGAGCACCGACCCGCACCGCGCTCCGAAGGTGGCTCCGCGGGGGCGGAAAGTTCCTCCTGGGCTTGGTGTTCCCCTGTCCTTTCCCTCGTTTAAACCTCCCCTGCGAATATTTGTCTTCGAAACTGCGGCTATCCTTTCTGATCAGGTTTAAAAGTGCGTCCTTTTTCTCTTGGTCTTTTACCTTTAAGGGTTTTTAGTTTCCATACTTCTGCGGGGCATAAAACCCTTATCCAAAAATGTGTGCACGTTTATGTGCGTATTATTCAGCGTCATTCTTATACAGCAATGTCCGCAGTAAATGTTGTTGATGCCCATTCTCTCCGGGAAGGAGATACCTCCGAGATGAGCCGAGGTCTGCATGCGGGTAGGGACAGAGGTGTCCGCGGCTCCCGAAGGACCGCGACACTTGATCCAGGTGCAACAAAAAGCGCCCGTGCGCGCCGGGACAAAGTCTGGGCTGGAGGCAGTTCCGACGGAAAAAGGCTGCTAACGTTTTCCCCCGAAACCTCGTCTCCCTTTGCATTGCCTAATTACAAAACCCAGAGTTCGTTTCTCTTGAGAGGGTAAGAAATGCGGCCAGGTTTTTAGAAGAAACGAACATTTTTGGCCTACACTGGAAGATTTGTAGTCATGTTAATATTTTAACGTGTAGAAAAAACTATCGTTCCGACCTGGAGACTTCCATTTCGTTGTGAGAAATATATTAATCGCTAATACCAATACTAGTACCACTACTAATGCTACAGGCAGCCGCAGGGAGCAAGCCGAGCTGCCCGTCCCCTCCTGCCTTGCTCGGGTTTGCAGCTGCGTTCGGCGGCTCCCCAAGGCGGGGGCAGCACCGTGCCTGTCGCCCCGCTTTCCAAAGGGCGAGCGACGTTATTAATGCACGGGATAATAAGCCATTTGCGACGTGACATTGCAAAGACGCAATCGAGCGTGGCGTTCGCTATCGGTTGCTGTTTTCTCGTAAAGCAAAACAAAATTCCTGGCTCCCCGGCTTAAAAACTTTCTGCGGGGACGCTCAGCGCTGCCTACGCGCCGGTGCGGGGTCGAGCCCTGCCCGCTTCCCCCCTGCGTGTGCGCGTTTGGGATCGAAATCGTCTCTTCACCCGGCCAGGTGCCCTCCCCGGAGCCCCCTCTGCCCCTTCTCCGGTGCCGGGGAGGCCCTGGCCGTCCACCGCGGCTGCAGCCCCACGGGAGCGGAGCGGGGCCGGGTCCCGCCGAGCAGCCGCCGGCCCTGCAGCCGCACAGCCGGGGGGGGCGCGTTTCGCACCGGCCCCCCTCGATTTCGTTTGCAAGATATTTTTCGCCTGCAGTCGCAGTGTAATAACCGAGAGGCTAAAACCCAGCCGGGGCATTTCCAGCGTGGCAAGGTTTAATGGACAAGAGCACTTTAAATACACACATTTCGGAGAAGAAAGGCTGTTTTAAGGAAAGATCCGGGGGCTTTGGTGCTGCCCTGTCATACACGGCAACTTCTGCCCGTTTGCGGGGGGAGACGCCGCATTTTTCGCGAAGCCGCTGCGGGGGACCCCGCCGCTGTCACCCCTCGGGGTGCCCCCGCTTCTGCCCACCACGCCTGGCCGGGAGCGGCAGGGCAGGCTCAGCGAGGAGAGTTTTTTTCTGCCTGGGCTTTAAATCAACGGAAGCAGAAATCGGCTTTTGAGCGTGGCTGCTTCGATGTGCGCTTACTGCCGAAAAGCAGCAATAACAAATAACACAAGGACGAGCCGGGGCCGGGGGACGTTTGGGCTTTCTCCACCGCGCTGTGATTTTGCAGCCTCCGAGAGCCCTCCTTTTCCAGGGACCGCGAGCACTGCTCTCCGATCCCCTGGGCCCAGCAAAATGAACCCCTATGAGCCCCCTTCCAGCCCCGGAGCCACCCCTTGCAAGCAGCCGCAGCTGCCCCCCCCCCCCATCCCGGTCCTCCCAGATGGAGTGGGCGCAGCAGGACCAGGGGCTGGGCAGCAAGACGCAGGGGAGTCCCGCAGCATCCCAGGTGGCGGCTGCCAGGCTGGAGAGCTGGATCCGGCCTTTGCCAGGAGCTGCCACATCGTTTTCACTGCAGCCCATGCACTGTCCTGGTTTAATTTCAAGTGAGGGAGCTGGAGGGAGGAAGGAGAGGGATTTTTGCTGCGTACAGCAGCGTGCTGAGCACCCAGACGTTGGCTCAGGCTCCCTCGAGAGAGTCCAGCACAGTGTGCCACGGCCTCGGCTCCCACCGCAGCCCCGACGGCAGGGCACCCTGTGGGCTGCTGCTCTCTGCCCGTCCCCGCCGCTGCCCCCGGGACCGATGGCTGCTGCGCCCACCCAGCCTGACTGGCTTGCCGTGGCATTTCTCCTCCTGTCCAAGGATGAGACCTGCCGTGTCCCCGTTCGCGACACTTTGCCTCAGAGAGTTTTAGGTCATCGCAGGGACCTACGTGATGGGAAGGAAGGTGATGCCGAGGCCTCCAAGAGAAGGTTTGCAGGCAAGACCGCCGAGTATAGCTGCTGCGAAGGTCACCAGGAAGCCCTGCTGGGGATGCTGGAGCTCGCAAAGCCCGGCAGCCCTGCAGCAGGGCTTCTCCGCGTGGCAGAGGCCAGTGCTTACCCCAGGGCAGGCAAACCACGGGTGCCCTCGATGGGAGGCCACGTCAGGAGCTGCCTGGAGTGCAGTGGGAGGTTTACAGCATCTCTTCGGTACCCAGGTGCAAGACCAGTTCGTAGCCGAGGCGAGTGGCCCTTGAGCTGCCAAACGTGCCGCTGGTCACCGGGCAGAGGCAGGGTGAAGTGGTCGAGGTGCGGCTTTGACACACGTTCGTCGATCGGTGCCTGTATCTCTTTGTGCAGAGATTTAGGAAAATCAATCCAGATGCTTTCGTGCGTTGATATAAACCGCATATGTGTATCTGATGTTTTCCTTGTACCATCAGCATCCCAAGTACTGTGAACAACCTCTCAGCCTCTGCATATCAGGCCAGAATCCACATAAACATCTCTTCACCTCGGTGCAAACTGCCTCCAGCTATATATAATAAGAGCAATAGAAGAAATGTCGCATAGAAAAGAACAGGCAACAAGATCCCGTTGTTCTTTACCTTTTCCTAGTGCACGAAGGGTTTGTTTATTCTTTGTATGCACACAATGTAGGATGAAGGCGGGTGCTTCCATGGGTTTTAAATGAGGTGCCCTTTTTACCCTGTTGTTTTTAACCCATAAACTCCACAAGTAAATTGTGACTATCAAAAGAAAGGGAAACAAACGAACATTTTTCTATTATAAATCCCTCTCCTGGTAAATACAGTTGCAAGTCCAAATAATTGTCTGGTTCTGGATGGGAATTTAATTTAGAAGAATCAGATCATCGTAGATTACAACATTCTTGAATTATTAGAATATTATTATTGTAAATTAACAACCATCTAATATTTGGAGAGCTGCAGCATGACGGAAGTTACAAAACACTATCGGGACCAACTTTCTATATTAACTTGCCTACAACTTTCTTAAAAAAATGTGGATGGTTTCTACAACAATATAAATGTTTTAAAACGTTTGAACCTATTACCTTCCTTCGGTATTTCTGTTCCTACACACATAAAAAAAATACAGTTTCTCATTTACAAACAAATCTGAGCATGCTATTCAGAGAAAAGGTACAAAAGAGGTAGGATTACACTGGAAATGCGGTGCGGATTTAGACAATAAAGATGAACATTAGCTTGGCTTTCAGAGACGTATTTATTAACAGCCAGCTAAAATTCTGATGCTTATATAGCCCGGTGAGTATTTTATTTAAATGTACAGATTCGAATTAAAGTTGTTCCCCTTTAGGTATGTGCATACAGCTGTATGCATACGAGTGATTGCTTGCTGGACCACAGGAAAGGTTTGGGACAGGTGGGATCCCCAGATCAGCGGGGAAAGGAAATTACGGCTCGGATGGGCGCTGGCGAATAGGCGGGGAAAGGCCAGTCGCGGGTGGGGAGGCTGGAGGCGAGCATCCCCGTGTGTCCCCAGGTGACACCAAGGGACCCCGCGGGCTCTCCTGCCCGACAGCACCGCTGGCGACACCCAGCCGATGCCAGCCCAAGGCGACCGAATGGAAAATGAGGAAAACGGGCGGGTGAGAAGGTCTCTGGCCGCGGTGTAAGCCCACAGCCTTTCTGCCCTGCCTTCGGCAGCGGCTGCCGGGCCGGGGGGAGCCCGGGGGGAGCCCGGCGGGAGGGGGCAGCGGGAGGTGGCAGCGGGGAGAGCCCCCGGGGCCAAGAAAGCCGCCTCCTGCTCTGCCGTGCTCTGTACGCGTATAGATGTGTATATATTTATTTTCAGCGCTGTTGTGTTTTACACGAAACGGGACGTTTTCTGGGAGAGGGAGGCGGTTCCTTTCCCGGAATAATCAGAGCAACATTTGCCTCCGGCTCCTGCGCTGGTGCTCCCCGACTGTGTGCTTAAAAACAACGCGTTTGTTCTTGCTCGTTTATTTTTCTCTTGGTGTATTTTGGGACTCCCGAAATAAGCCGCTAGTAATACCTCTAAAGCCCTTTTGGCGTCAGAAGCAAAAGCAACAAATGCAGCCGCTTCTGCCTCTCTTTTACCCATCTCGCCCCGCATCTTTGAGCTGGATGGGGAAAGGGCGGCGAGGAGAGGCACCGCGGCGGCTTGGACGGAGAGAGAGGGAAACATTTGTTCTGGAGAGAGACCCTTCTCCCAGCAGAGACCCGAAATGCCGGCTGGAGGGGCGGTGGGTGCCGGGCCCCGGCCGCGGGGCTCCCTCCCTGCCTCCCTCCCCGTCGGGGCGGGGCAGCTCCCGCTCTGCCGGTTTGCCGAGGCGGGAGGTGCCCCGGGGGAATGGTGCCGTTCCTACAGTATTCCTACACTTTGCACGGCAGGAAAAAGGGGTCCGCATCGCACGAGCCCCGTGAAACAGCCGGCGTGAGAATGAGCTCTCTGCCCACGTCTCGCCCTCTGCGGGGCTGCTTGAATTTGCCGGGAGGGGAGGCAGGAGAGCTGGGGCTGCTCGGCGTCTTTGTTCCTTAGGGAAGAGGAGATTTATCTGTTCCTGAGCTTATTCTCTTGCCAGGTTGATCTTAAGAGCGATTAAGCGATTTGGAGCAATACTCGCCTCGTCCTGCTCGCCGGAGATCTCCCTGGGAGCGAAACGCCCCAGCTGTGGGGCTGATACTGGGAAGTCCCGAGGGGGCTCAGGGTGGGATCCTGGTGCCGTGGGGGACCCTGGCCATCCCGGAGGGCAGATCTGTCCCCCAGCTGTGGTGGGTGTTTTCTCTCGGGCCCTGGGAAAGCACCTCCGGGGGGAAGGAAACAGGCAGGTAATGAAAGGTGCCTGTCCTAGCATTGAATTACAGCCAAACTGTAAACCTCAAATCCTCTATTTTCACAAAGTGATTTAAAAAGAATAGTAACAGGTACCCCCCTGCTTTGAAAGGCACAGCTGGGCCAAAGAAACTGCTCTGCCTTCTCGGAGACTGCTCTCCTGGGGAGCAGAGGGTGCACAGGGCAGTGTGTGTGCATGTGTAGGGGTGTATGGGACAGGGGTGGGGGGCTCAGACTGCCCTGGTGCGTGTCTGTGAGTGCATGTGTGCTGGGTCTGCACTGCTCTGTGCATGGGGTCACATGCTGTGGGCTCCTGCACCACTGAAGCAGCTGTGCCGGCACCTTTGACCCCCCCCAACCAGGATTTAGCAGGGACTGCGGCATGACTTGGCCCTCACTGCTCCTGCAGCCACAGCTGTCGGGCTTCCCCTTCTGCCTGCTAACCATCCTCTTAAAGCATGGCTTCTCTTTTACAACAGCGAAGCAGCTCGGCAGCCTCCCCGAAGTCGCTCTGAGTGTGGTGGCCCAGATGTGTGGTTAGAATAACCCTTGCTTTCTGGGCGGTTGGGGTGGAGGAAGGTCTCTGAGCTTAACTGTGCTGGGAATTTTCCACTTTCGTTTCAGTCACAGAGACTGGTTGTTTCCAATGTGGAAAGCGCTCCAGGCCTCTCTGTGATTAAACTCATCTGCAGCGTTTGGGATGGGACATTGCAGACTCAGAGACTGGGGCATGGTTCACTTTCTGCTGGGCCCTGACAGGGCTGCAGGCGCTGTAATTCAGAGAGGATTCATATACCAAAGGTTTATCTCTCGCTCTCTCTCTTCCCACATCTCTGCTCACAGCGTAAAGGCAATCCTGGGCTCAGTGCAGTGTATATATCTAACACTCCCCCATGTATCGGAGTCAATCACACAGTTTTAAAAATTACTAGTAAACCACGAAAAACGACAGATTCAGGCATTGTCATTAATCCAGCCCATGGTGGCATCTTCCTGAAATAAAGTGCATCCTGTATTAATGGTGGTGATGATGATTGCTTTATTTGCTGTAAAGCAAGACCACAGGATACAAGGTTAATATGCTTCAAAAGTAACAGCATATCTCTCACTGAGAGCTGGCTTCTCTTTTTCTGCCCTCCTTCCCTCTGCCAGTCCCAGGATTACAGTTTTAACTTCATGCTTTCCCTCTCTGGTATCAACACTGCACTAGATTGCAGGATTGCAGTTACCAACAATGAAACAAAGGCTTCTCTGCTAGCAGGCTCGGTCCCTGAAGCCCTTTTTTTACCTTACCAGCCCTTCAACACTAAGGAAGACCCATAGTCCTTCCCAAGATCTGCTCAGCTGACTGCTCTCAAAGCAGCTAAAAAATCTCATCTGATTTCTTGCCCTCTTTTTTCAGGTCATTATGTTTGTCTGCCTTTGAGGACACACCTGAAAATCTTCCCAATAATCTATGAAGAAACAGTCTCTTCCAGACGATCATAGTGCATGGAAGGAAGATGTCCTCTCAGAAAACTGGTGTGTTAAGGTCACCGAGGTGATGTGCTGGTACCTGTTTGAAGCCTTTCTGGGGAAGGCTTCCACCGGCTGAAAGTTGTCACCGTTGAATGAAATGGATGCAGAGAGTGAGAAATCCTTTGTCCACAAAGAACAAACAATCATCATCCCTGGAAAGAAGGGATAAACTGTATTCACAGCAGGGAGTGACCTGAAGGCTGAGAAATGCCTCTCTCCTCCTTGCTGCACTGAAACCCTCCTGCTGCTGCCATGCCGTGGTTGTGGCCAGTGGTGGGCAGAGCCCCACTGTCCCCAGCTTGCTACAGGCTGCCAGTGGGTGTGGAGGCTGCCTGGCACTGGCACGCCTGGCATTTCCCACACGGTGCCCAACACGTGCACAGTCAAGCCCAGATTTCCAGGTGGTTTTATTCTGGGCTTAATTCCACCACTGTGCACCAAAGCAAGTAGTGTCTTATTTGGCAGTAAGTCTTGTTCAGTCTTAGTCACGAAGGTGGAATTGGTCCTACAGCAGTAACGATAATAGCTCTCCACCTAAGTCCTTTCCAACACTCCCTGTATGGTCTCCTCATCACAAAAGCAAACAGAAGCTCCCGGAAAAGCAGCAGCAAGTTCAAAGGGATCCAGGTCCTCACCACCTTGATAAAGAGCACGGCACTTTGCCAGGCAGTGCTTGCTCCAGGACCACAGCTTGAGCTGTTGCATATCATTTCTAGATACTGAAGGACTAGGAAGACGCTGACTCCTATGCAACTACATGCTTCTTTAAATGCACTTATTTAGTGGTTAACAGTACTGACAGTGTATGCCACTTCTAGCCTGAATCTACCTGGCTTCAGCTTTCAGACACCAAAAATTAAAATGTCTTTGCCTTCTGTATGTGACAGCAGGAGTGGCTTACAAGTGTTGTCCCAGTCTTACTCCCTCCACCCTGTAAAAGGCTATAAGAGCTGTATGGGGACACTGGGGCAGAGGCCTTGTGCCCATTACCAGCTGCAGCTGCTGGTGCCCGGGCAGTGGAGCCAGGCCACGTGTAACAGCCAAATAGCTAGGCATAGATCTTCAGGAGCAGCTCACTGTGTGCTATTATTTATCTCAAGTATTTCTGAAACAGATATTTTTATTTATTTTTTTTTTTACTGCCTGCCATTTTGGTCACATCCAGGTCCATATTACAAGGTGCTGAGTAACAGCTTATGAGCCACATCAAGCAATGGCTCCGGGGTTTGTTTACCAACATCCACTAGAGACTCCAGCTTTTCTGTAGAAACAGAAACTGAGCCCAGGCTTATCCAGGTATCAAGCTGTCACATTCCTTGGGGCCTGCAGAGCAAACTGGCCTTTGTGAAGAATGTTTACCATGACTGTAAGGCAGCTGTGTTTAGAGAATCATTTCAGGAAAGTCTAGAAATAGCCAGCTAGATTTCCATAATAGATTCCTACCTAATTGTAAGGGAAGAATAACTGCTCATCAGTCGCAGCTTTGCATCCGTCACAGGTAATGCAATGGGATGGCAGTGGCAAGACTCTAACTTAAGAGTCAAACAAGCATGTGGGGGAGTTTTCAAGGTCCAAATCTCACCCAGCACTCAACTGTAACTCAGATTTTAATTTATTCATTATTTCAGGATTTGTTCCTAAAAGATTAATAAAGGAGCCAACTTGTGTAATCCTGATCTCTGCACCAGTAGTGATTTTTCCTGCTCAGCAGGACTGTCACAGCATTTTACTCCTGCTGTATGAGGGCTGTGATTACGATCCATTTTTCTTCAGCTATTGGCAGCTTCCAGTTTAGTAATTGTGGAAAGATATGCTGTCAGATTTAGGATACAGAAGAGATCTGGCCGCAGACCGAATTAATTAATATCCTTGGTTTCTTTAAACAGCCTGAAAGAAGACGTGCAGAGAAACAAGGGAAAAATTTCTTTTATTTTGCCTCATCATTGCTTCAGTTCCATAACTTCATGTCTGACGATCTAGACAGAGGCTTATTCTTGCTTCAGGACAGAAGTAAGTTTTTACTGTAAGCAATCTCTCCTGTGCAAGGAATCCTGACCAATTTTTATTTATTTATTTATTTATTTTCTGAACTGCAGCACCTCTCAGTCCTGAACAACTCTTTTTCCATGCTGTGTGGAAGAGGTAAGAGAGCCAGCTAAACAGAGAACGTGGAAAAGGCCTGAGCAAACTGCCAGGGAGCTTGTTAAAGATGTGCAAGTTACTTTGTACATCGGTGTTGCACCAGCTCTGGGGCAGAGTGCCTTTAATTCACTCACTTAAATACTATTTTAGCCTGGGCTGGACAGGCCCTTAAATTGGACAGACAAATAGATTAGCCGTATTTTTGTTTTGCTATGGGGATTTATTTATTTTGCTAGAAATAGATTCTGTTTGTCAACGGCTCCTACAGACGTCAGGGGAATACTTTAAAGTTTATTTTAATCACCTTCTTTGAAACGTGAAACTTTTCTCAATCTCCTATAATGAACCCAAACTTTCAAAATTTCCCACCAGAAAGCTGTAGCAAGTTACGAATTCTTCACAATTTTATCAAACTGTTTGCTTGTTCATTTCCACTTTTGATTTGACTGGCTATGAGGATTATTTTCTCCCTGTGGCCTTATTTTCTAGTTTTGCTGCCAGCACTTATTTTTGACTAAATTATCATTAGAACAAAATTGGTTAAACTAGCTACACAAAATCATATTTGATAACTGAATGAAATATCAATTAAATATAATGATAAACAGATGAAATAGCTTAGACAAAAGATTTATTTTCTCCATACAACTGCAAAGCACACTATTTTAGAAATCATAGGGACAAGTTCTGCCTTATGGTTTACCTGCTCTGTTTTCCAGAGAGAGTAGAAGCTACCAGAAGGTATGAAAGTAGCTTTATACTCTATAGCAGATGACAATTGTCTTGTTTAACTCAAACTCTAGCAGTTTATGCTTTCACTCTGGAGTTCCTTGAGTCAGTTCTTTGATTTATAATGGCGTGAATGGTAACTGGCAAACACACACTTGCAAAGGAGACTGAAGCCAGCAGCAGCCAAACAGACACGTTTGAAGGCAGAAGTTTGTTTATGAAGCAAAAGTACAAATTTTTATTTATTTATTTATTTATTTTTAGGTAACTACAGGTCAAGACGTGATGGAAGTAGTGTAAGGGAAGAAAATTAGTCATCAACTGTTTGTGCAGGGTTTCACTAGGAGGAGCCATATCGTGTGTAATGCTCAGAGCTGTTTGCAATTACTGTATGCCAGATCTAGTCCCAGGGCAACATTTTTACTATTTATCTTTTTAATGAAGACTTTTCAAATAGATCAGAAGGCAAATTTAACTCAACTTTCTGTGATCCTTTGATTTCTCAGTACGTTATAATTATAGACTCCATTCTGCCACCAAGAGGTCAGTAGCTATAACTACCACATCCACACGCTGTTTATGTAGGGCTGTAGTATTTTGTTAAAAAGAAAAAAAAAAACTATATCTTCCTGTAAATTCTGTGCAACGATAATCACAACAGATATGATTCTGCCTTGCACCTAAGCTGCAGTAGAAGTAATAGGCAATAAAGACACTGAGGAGTCAGGAGTGGGAGCAGGACATTATTTGATTTCTGCAGTTGTTCATCCCTAGGGAAAGCACAAACGTTAAAGGACTGAGAATGGCACAGAGCCACCGCAATCCAGACTGGAAAACACAGGAGAAGAAAAGGAGTGAGTAATGAGTCAGTCTCCCTTTGGGAGCTGCCCAGGGTTCCTGTCATTGCCGTGTTCCTTCAGGGAGCCCAGAGGTCACTTCCCTGTGGGCTTATTGTGGAGAAGATGGCTACGGCTCAGCCTCCTGTTCTGGACTGATGCATGCCACAGAGGTGAGTAACGCTGCGTGCCTGCTTCTGGGGTGCAGGAGTAAAGGTCCATAACCTCACCTTCCCGCTCAGTCAGGGCTGGGTTGAATCTTCCATGGAATTTAAATTAAATTCCTAAGGCAAGCTCTTTATTGAATTTATAGCAAAGTCTGACCCATGCTGTGTTTACGTGAGGATGTCCTTTGTTTTGTTGGGTTATTGCTTAATTACTAAATAGAGAAATATTAAGTACAAATTTCATGACATGCAATATTTCAAAATGACATGTACTGAAAAGTCTTATTTACATCTACCACACTGACATTTAACTCACTTTCCATTATTCCTGAGGCTATTAATGTAAGTAATTACAGGAGGCAACATGTCTAATATTGACTGTATTGTGGAATAAAGCAATGTAGAGCTGCTAGAGTGTGTTTTATATTAAGTACAAAAAGCTTCTGATACATTTAATGTAACTATAAATCTTAAGTCAAATGCTTATATGTCTCTTTTATGACCTGAATAAACTCAGAGGTAGAAGCAGGGCAGCTGAATAGCCACTCACTGCCAAACCGCATATTTAGCTGAATATGCACTTACAATATCCTTTTCATATTGAATAGAAGCAGAAAGACAGAAAAAGGGCTGAATATTTTCTCTAAATGAAGTAATTTCTTTCCAGAACACTGAGTTTAATGGCAAAAAATTCCCTGAATAAACATGAACTTTAAAATCAAAAATATATAAACAAAACATAAAACAATCAAAACACTGTTATTTTTTCAGTGGAAATCTAGTCCATGCTCGTGATAAGAGGTACTCTACAGGTTTTGATGCTTTAACTGTTGAACATCCGGGAATCCTGTGGCTTGGGGAATGCATGCTGCTTTTCCCCAGTGGCTGAGCTGGCTCTGGTACAGAGGTGGTCACCTCTGGAAGCGCAAGTATTTGTTTTTTACATGGGCTGGTGGGGGAAGGCTGGGCTGGAAGGGTGAAGGACATTTGGAGGGGAAGCGCTGGGGACACTTCCAGCCAGGACACAGCTGATGACATGAATTCAGTTGGCTTTGTCCTTGGAACCTGCTTGCATGTGGCAAAACTAAAACTCCGATCTGAGCCCAAGCACAAAGCTGGAATGGGAAAAGCATGTGCTGAGACCAAAGTAAGGACAAGGTAAGGCCCTTCCAGGGGCACTCTTGATCCTGTCCCCCTGGGTACCATGACATTTGTGTGTCCCTGAGGCACCAGTAGGGATTTGCAGAGGTTTCAGTCCCAGGTACCTGCATGGTGCCCTCGAGGAAATGTGGTGAAACAGTGGCTACGGCACAAGAACTTGCAGAGGCAATATGAAGTAAACCAATTTGACCCAGAAAAATTGAGTTAAGTGCCAATTGCACTGAAAATCACGGAATTAAACCCAGAGATAGATCAACTGCTAGAAAGCACAAGCCCCTACTCCAATCAGTTCCCACTGAAATTAGCTCATTTGAATGGGAAACTTCAGTACAATATGACCTTTTAATATTAAACATGTCAACATTTAAATTGATGATGCGATTTTTTTTAGAGCTATTTACAAGGGGAGTATTTCCCTCTGAATTTGTAATAAATCATGTAAGACATCTTTTCATTCCATTCCCCTTTAAAAAGAAATATTTGGTAGTTTAAAATGTTTAATGTGGTGGAAAATCTAAAGGGAAAAATAAAGCATCAATAGGCTATTTCAGCAGCAGAAACCGCCTGGGACCTGCTTAACCTCCTAAGCTCTTCTCCAAATTTATTTGGAAAGAGGCATATAAAGAGCTCATCACTTTCCTTCTCCATTTTCATGTGTAGAGCATATGAAATAGTTTAGCATCATACTCACACTCCAACCTGATATTGACGGCAGGCTGAAGTAACTTGAGATCACTATTTCTTCCTCCTTATGACAGTTGTGGAACATTTGGTTGACTAATTACCTTGTTACTAGTCAGCATATTTTTTGATATTTGACTTTATTTATGAATGTATATGTCTATAAGGGTAAGAGCCACACACATAGGATACCATTTTAAAACAGAGGATTATTATGCCACCATGTTTGCAGCCTTTCCCTGTGCTTATCTCTTGTACGAGAACTACACAGGCAAGAGAAAGTTTTACTCATGTCCGGTACTTCACCCCATCCATCACTCAATACAGGCCAAACTGAAGGACTCACATGAAGACGTGATCAATCTCTTCTTCAGTTCAGTGCAAACCTTCCCCTGACTTCAAGGGATAATGGACTAAACTTAAAAGCATGAACAGAAGTTATGGGGCATCAGGCAGTGTGGGCTATCCCCCCTCTTCTCCTCAGTTTAAATCACATTTGCAGTTAATAAATCTGTAAGAAAATATTTGTCATCAGTTCAGCTCTACCCTTCCAAACATAACAGATGAATTCTGCATATGCTGAGGGACTCAGTATGGCACTCCTATTGCAAGCAACACTCCCATTACTGTCAACAGTGACCAACCAAGTGAAAACTCCACATTTAAAATGAAAATGAATTATAAGGATGCATGTGTGACAGTGGATGGCTGTCTGTATTTGTATCAGTGTCTCTGTGTGTATATATTTGTTTGCTTATTTCTTGTCTTGAAGATAAAGTTTTTAACATATACGAATTTTAAAACTATTTTTAAAGGTTGAGCCCTGTAGCAGTAGCATGTGCTTCCCCCCTCCCCCTCCCCCTCCCCCCCCCCCCGCTACTATTTTTTCTTTTTTTCCCCCAGGAGCATCTGGCTTGGCAGACTCTTGCAGGAGTATCTGTTCTGAACTCATCAGAGGTAGCTCAAAAAGAAATCCATGAGGTGGCCCCAATTCTCTGTCCTCTCCTTCAAACCCCTGCTGAAAGACCATTAAAAAGCTACATGACACTTAAGCACAGCATCGGCATAAAGAACAGTGCATATATAAGCATTTATCCAGCCAGAGAAAAGTAACATTAACCTGACAGACTGCCTCCAGAAATAGAAGAATATATGTATGGGAAAGAAATGCTTCATTTTTGATGGTAAAAATGTAAGTGGACCCTCCTGAAGGGATGTAATTAAGAAATGTAGCAGGAGTAGGGAGGGGAACCATGGATGATGAAAGGCAGTTTTATCACTGTAGAAGGCTTCCTTCTTCAGCATTTATAGGGAGGCTCTGTAGCTGCAGGGAGACTAAAGCAGAAGAGGGTAAAGACAGAGACATGAAGACTGGGTGTTAAATGTGATAAGAGAGCAGCTGGATGTGGAAATGAGGATAAGGCTTTGAACTGAGCACCTGGGCAAAAGACTGAAGCTAAGCAGCTGCATTCAGGAGGTGGAGAGCTAGGCTGGGGGACCTAAGGGGGACTGGGACAAGAAAAGCAGACATGAGAGACCAACGCTTTCAGGTAAGAGGCTGGTAGAGAAAAAGGAAGATTGGTGACTGGAACCGGCTGGGAAAATGGAATGGCAACTGGCTGTGAGAGAAAGCAGTGGTGGGGAACAAGGATCCAGAGATGCAGAAGGAATAGAAATGGGGCAGGTGTGGTTTGAGGTGTGTAACACAGACTTAGTGGAGAAAAACATCTGTAAGAGACTGCGGCCCCTTCCCTAGTCGTTCCAGATAACAAGGCCCCTGTGTCATGGCACTGCTCCGATGTCATCCCACAGCAAAAGTGGCCTCTGGTCCACAGAGGAGTTGGCAACTTTGCATTGCTACAGATTACCCCATCAACTCAGAGGGCATGATAAGTCTGTATGGAGAAGCTAAAAGCTAACCCCACTAGTGCGAGGCATAGAGGTGTTAATATGATGCCACATAATAGAAATTTTGTTTTTCCACTTTGCTTCATTAAGAACCTAGGAAATTACCTACAAACACTCTGTTAAAAGAACTCTGTGAGCTGCCAAAACAAACACTCAGAAGTTGGAAAGTGCCAGAGCTGAAGCTGTCTGTTCAGCTTTTTCCCCATTTGCACATGTGCATGGGGAACACATCTTTATTTGCAGAAAAAAGTACTCTTCTCCCACAGAAACTGTGTCAGTGTGTGCTCAGCCCTGGGTTCTGTCAAGATGAGTCAGGATTGTGTAAGAGGTGCTGTAGTCTACTTACAATATCTATCCATTTGCTGTAGGTTCAATAATGCGTTTTGAATAGATTTGATTAGGGCAAACCAGTGGGCAAACCATCTTGCTTAAAGCTGTTGAATACTAATCTGAAGAACTGGATACAACCCTGCCTGACTCTGCTACATATCTCTTCTACTCCGATAATAAGTTCTTACACCAAATTTTACACACATGGTGACTAATTGCACGTTCCCAGTTACGTGGATACCTGGCTTGAGACTCCAGGGCCTGATCTGGAGAAGTGCTGAGCACTCGCAGCTGCAGCAGAACTCAATGGGAGCTCTGCTCTGAATATCTAAAGAATTACATAATGGTAAGTACCCTGACAAATTAGAACCTGGAGTCTTAAATAAAGCACCCCAAATCACTGCAGCTCTCAGCTCTTACCCAGCTGTAAAATAGGGATGATAATCATAAGGGAGATCTGAAAATAAATACACATTTGTGAACTGCTTAGAGACTACAGTCATTAAGACCATGCGAAGCTTTGCAAATTAAATTAAAAACTCTTTCTTCAGATCAAGATCAACTAATCTGTGGTAAGTAGGCTTTTAGGCCACATGTTGAACATATGGAGAAAGGAAAATATTGAATGGCTTTTCAATAAATGAATGCTGCTCATCCTGAGCAATGAAGAGGCAGCGATCCTGTGGGAAAGGCAAGAAGTGGTCATGTACTCAAGGATGGCATCACAAACATGCACACAGAGGGAGGGTATTTAAACTCCGTGCTCCTAAAGCTGGCTATTCGAACTGCTGGACACTTAATGTCACAAATTGCTAACATGATTTTTGTGTATAGAGTGATGGGGATAATAGATGCTTAAGAATTTTCTTTTCTTTTGAGGGAGAGATTTTCTGATTGAAATCAAGCTAAGCATTATACATATGTGCTATTAGCTGACCCTAATCCGACTTAAAAAAAAAAAAAAAAAGAGTATGTGTATATACTGTTACAAAAACCTAATAGGAACTGGGTGACTGCCATATATTACCTGGCACACTGAAACTGTAAAGTCTGCTTTCACCGTCAGAGTGTGACTTATCATCTGGAAGTGATTTAGTTGTGTGGTTACCTTTGGATTGCAGCTCTTTTTGGTTCTTTACTAGAAAGCAAATAATGATGGAGAATAAGACTTTAGCACTATCAAGTAAACAAATAATTGGGCTGGAGATTTCAAAACCAGAGGTGAGAAGTGATTTTGAAGCTATTCAAAACTCTGCAGGTTTTATCCTCCACGGCTGTTATTAAAAGTAGTTATAAAATCCAGATCTCTGCCCTCCCTCGCTCCCTAGCCCTCTCTTTCCTTTACTATGTGGTATGCAGGGAACATTGCTTGAAATATACTGCTGCTCAGCTCTGCAAAGTCCGTGTCCAGAAAGTCAGTTTGTTTTCTGAAGTAATTTGCAGTGTATAGATCTATACTTTCCTCTAAGTGCACACATATGTAATTTCCATCAGCATCACAAGGATCTACTTGTATGTAACAAGGGGAAAATGTGTGCCATGCTGGGTACTTCACAAGAGAATCTCCAAATGGGTTCACACTACCTCCTTCTGACTAAAAGAGCTATGAAAACACCTCTGATAAATTTGCTATGACTAGTTCATATAGCAGGTGGCCCTCCAGTAGAAACAGGGCAGTTACACGTGATGTTTCTGGTATTTCTGAATCAATGACAGAACTTCCAAGAGCACATCAGTCAGAAGATATCATTCTGTGTGGGTTCCCACCTGTCATGCCTACTGCACCCCCAAATGCTTCTGCAGAGTTATCAGGCACTATTCATTCAGCAATAAATAAATTCAGAGGAAAAGAAAAATGAAGAGATGGTGACAAGTGAGAAGATATTTGCTCACAGTGGGGGTTTAATTAGGTCGAAGTGGAGGAACACCAGAAGACAGTTTCAGATGGCAGGAGCTCCAGGGGGTTTTACACAGTGCTAGCTGAAGAGGTGAGACCGTAGGAAGGACCAAAATGTATGCCTTTGCTACATTAGCAGGAAGAAGGGAATGAAGAGGAGAGTGTGATAAAGATGAACAGGTGAGGCTAGAGAGTTCAACTGATGATTTTAAATGGGGCGTATCACAGGTATTGTTCTTTAGTACCTTCACAAACCTCAGTTCTCATGTACTCACCACAAAGTATGTGGGAGGAGCATCTTAGACAACCTCAGGAGATAATAAAAGTGAAGCTTGAAAGATATTGCAGACATGTAGTGCTGAGTTCATGTTCTGCAAGTACTTCTGATTAGATAGTCAAAGAAAAAAATAAATCTTTTATTCAGGTTATACTTCAAGAGAAATTTCTTCCCTGGGAGGGTAGTGCAGTACTCTATGTCTTCACTCAGAGGGGCTGCAGATTCTCCATCTCCTGTAGAACAAATGGGTGTGGAGTGCAACAGCATGTTGTACTAACAATTTATCCTTGATATCCTTTTCTTTACTAACAATCAGACAATACTTGAATTAGTGCCCAGGGCAGCTATCCAGGCAGCAGAATCAGTATGCATGATGCAGTATCCTAATAAATCCCACGTAGTTAGCAGAAGAAAACTGACAACAATAATGAATTCATTAAAAGTGTCCCAAAAGCACAAAGAAAATCAGTGGCCTGGCTTTCTGCTGCCTCCCTCTGGAGCCATTCAGAAGGCTTATCCTCCTCTTTTCTGAACAACCGCTCCCAGTCCATTGGGACCAGGCCTGCTGTGGTGGCACAGCCCTGCAGCCCCATCCACATCCCGACCCTGTGAGCACAGCCCAGAGCCAGGGAGACGTTATGGCATGATAGGTCAAGTGTGAGACACCAGGGTGAGGGGAGCCCGGTGAATCTCACATCCAGAGCACAAGCCTTACACTGTGCATCTGTGACTGACAGCACAAATAGGCTTTTGCTCCCTTAGTTTTTTCAGTTTCACAGAATCAGATTTAGATTATGTAAGAGAGACAATAAGTCAGATTTATGGCCAGGTTAGGAGAGGTGGTTGTACCGACTGTTACCTCCCATCAGCTGAGCTGCAGTAGCTGAGTGTAAATTAGCACTCTCCAACTGCAAGGTAAGATGTGCTAGGTGTTAAGTCACCTTCATGGGTATGTGCAGGGCTTCAGCAGCAAACACAGGGCTGGAAATTCTTCCATCCTTCTTCCCAATGTTAGAGAGAGGAGATTGACAGGCACAAGGAGACACCTACTTCATTATTAATGACTGATGATAGGACATTTTATCTTGCCAATCTGCAGAAGAGTAAGGTGGTTAACATACCTCACCTCCTCTGCAGGTAAAATTATCACAAATTTCTTTTAGTTATGGAGACAGAATTGAATCTTTGACTAAGCAACTTGCTAGAACTATGCAGCTGACAATATTGGATTAGTTATTAGAAAAAAAAATACCCAGGAGATACTTTTTGATGAAGACTAGATAGATAGATACATACACAGATAGATACATACACAGATGTGCACACACAGAAAGTGACCAAAGAAGGCTGATGTTACAGATTCCCTTTATCACATTAATGTTTTAGGGCTAAGGCTGATGCTTATAACATCTTCCCTTATTTGCCTCAGGCATGATAATTACATGTAGCAGTGTTTAAGGTTATGTCTAAAACACGTCTTCTTCCCTCCTCTGCTGCAAGCAGACACCGGCTGATACTGTAGGAACACCTGTGTGTTACCAGCTTCTGCACATTTAGTGACCACTGAAACTTCCAGACGTATCCTTTCTGCACTTTTTTATTGGTTAAGTTCACAGAAAACCCACTTAATTATTTCATAATGCCTTCATGAATCAAGCTTTTACAGTGCAATTCAAGTTGCAGTAAAATAAGTGTGCTTCATATGGTAACAATTACAGGCTAGATTTATAAAAACATCACACACTGTTTGCATTGGCTTTTCTAACTGCTTTATTCATAAAACAGTGTTAATGCACCTAAAATAAATTCACCTTCCTTCTGAAACTCATTAAACTCTTGTGTCTCTGCACAGATAATTCTTTGGTCGCCATTTAGCCCAGGAATGTGTCATGTAAAATAAGGATGATGTGTTCCTGCTCGCCCTCTCTCACTGCTCAGTCAGCCAGGCAGGTGTGCGAGCTAGGCATGGCTGGAGCCAGGTCTACACTGTCTGTGTCTCACAGAGTTTCCAGTTACAGACATCAGGGATCATCCACGGCAGACTTAGTCCTCCCAGAGAGCAAAAGGCTGAATTACAACAAGGATCTATCCCACTGTAATAGGAAACCAAGAAGAGTTTACCTTTGAAATTCTAACACTATCCCATAATTTCTCATCCATGTTGCCAGTTCAAGTCTGCTCTCTTCCAGTGGCTTCAATGAATGTCAGCTGTACTCACACATCTGTAAGATGTTATTTATACCTGCAAGTCTAGTGGGGTCAGAGAAACGTAGAAGTGGTGTAAGAGAAGAAGCCAGTGCATTGCAGTACACAGAGGCCTGCAAAAATCTTCAGGCAGTAGCACCAGAAAATTGTTTTTACACATCATGTTTTATTTGGGTGGAAAATCAAATAAGATTTGTTTTGTAAGAAACTTTGGTTTTCTTAATGCAATCTGACCTTTTAAAAGTCATTTTTAGCTTTACACTAGTAAGACAGATAATTTTATTTTCTGTTTTCTTGTTCCTCTTTCACAGCTTATATGTATATGGACATACACACACATACAAATTTGTTTAACATTTTGTAGAACATGATATTACAAAGAAGCAGTAAGAATGAAGTTTTTGCTGAAGACTCTGCATAAGCAAGACATCACTGCTTTTCAGCTCAGCTTTCCTCTGAAGATCCATAGAAACCATAGTGTTTCCTACCAAATGCCAAGTGAATTTCGTGATTGGAACATGTGATCAGCTTGGAAAAAGTGTGTTTTTGTGCAATCCGTTTCCTGCCCAAGTATAACTTTGCCTTTGGCTAAACTAGCACCACAAGTCATAATCAATTAAAGTTCTTGTTTTTCCTTTTGGAACCAAGCACTCAAGCTTTTTGTGTGAAAGTCTTAATGGCAGGTATATGTGTAAGTGTGAATGTTTTCCTATGTCATTCATAGTAATGAAGCCCTGCAGGTGTATTTGGAACACATTTTTCTTTTTCTTTCTGAAGATCTACCCCCCTGGCACCCGAACCCCCCAACATCTGCATATAAAATCACATTTTGTGGCCAATCTGGAATTCCATAACCCTGATCAGACCATGAACTTGTACCTACTTTAATGTCTGTTCTGGAAAAATACTGCAGGAAAAGAATCAAACAATTTATTCTGCATTAGAGAAGAAATACACTACTAAAAGGGGCATAGAAGTACTCCTTCAGATTGACCTAATCAAAAAGAATTTGTTTCATCTTCCTACACTTGAATAATAGATGTTGACAAAGCCTCTGAATTATTTGGCTTCAAGTCTAGCTGAAACTTCTCTTACTGGTGAATATGAAATAAATGTTACAAATGTGGCTCAGCCTTGAGCAGCAAACTGAGAATGCCCTACAAATAGGTGGTAGAGCAGTCACTCCTGTAACCCAAGTTTCTGAGGTTTTCTGAAATAAAAGCAAAGAAATCTGATAGGAAAGTACATGATATTTCCCAGAATTAATATTCCCAGAGAGCGGTAAGCCTATTGAGATCAATGGAAAGGCTTTTCATCTTTTTTTTGGGATTTGTGTCAATATTCACATTTTTCCCACAAGCAGTGTGGTTCAAAGCCTATGAACATCTCTTCCTGGACTGTTATGAAATCTTAGTCCAGGAATTTGGGAGGAGTAACACAAAAGTGGTAGTCTAGAGAAGTTCTTCTTCAGACCATTGATAAAACAAGACTCACTGTGTTTAAAACCCCCAAATTAACAAGGAATTAAATTCCAATCAGAAGCAAAGTAGCAAAATGAACCTCCCTCAGAAAAGCTGACATTAATGGTGATTTAACAGCATTTACAGGTTGTAACCATCACCTCACAGAGCTAGACATTCTGCAAACACAGTTTTCCTAAAGCCACTGCAAAAATACTCTTACTTTAGACCACTCAGGCTGGAGTACCATACCAGTGCATGCTCTTCTCTTCCTTCAGAGTTGCCTTTGTTGGGACACATCACAGGCTCCTGCTTCCTCTCTTGGTTCCATTTGTGTTTTAAGAGGCTTCATGGTTTCCTGGTCTCACAATACACAGATTCATTGGTGCTACATTTAACGGAGCTTTTAAAGGCAATAGGAAGAAGTATTCTCTAACAGACCAAAGGTCCAACCACTCCAAAGTAACATGTCTCCGACAGTGGCCCAAAACAGATGTGTGTGCAGGAACAGAGAAAGTGAGAGCTCGTGCTGCAACAGAACTTTAAGAAGAAATAAATAAATAAATAAAAATAAAAATCCAAAGCTTAAATTCAACACCTTACAGTCTTCTTGGAAAAAAAAATTAAACACAATAATGTGATTTCTGTATTGCATTATTCTATATATGTTTTAGGGGAGGTACATTATGGAGTAAAAGATCTTACAGTTTCATGTGCCTCTATTATTTTTCAGTCCATTGTCTTCAGGTGGGTTTGCAACAATCATGCAACATATATGCAATATATAACAGTCATGCAACATATTTCTGCATCTGTACTGGGAAATCTGATGTCCATGCATAGTAATTGTGATAACTACAGTTTTTCTGTGTCTCTCTAGGGGCCCTGTGAGGTGTTCTTTCTATCTGAGAGGTCAGAGATCAGAGCAGCTCTGTTGTAACAGGTAGTGCTACCTATCCATGTGCTATGTTTGAGACATAGGCAACAGATATATTATATAGATTGAAACAGAGAAGGCCAAATATTAAGAAATATACATATATATAAACGTTATTTATAGTGGAAATTATTTTTATTTTTCCTGTGCAGTCGACACTGAGTCATGAACCTGGTTTCTCCACTGCTTTTTACCTTTTATAGTTTCTTACACCCATGTGGAGGAAGGCTGTAATCTGCTTTCACACTGAAACGGCAGTGGCTTTGCATCTGCTTTACGCAAGTGTATAGGATTTTTTCAAGACGGAAGGTGCTGAAGATTCAAGCATTGGATTTCGGCAGGAAGAAATGCAAATTACTCGTATTGGTGCTGGGACAACCAGGAGGGTCTGGACCACTGCAGTTGCTTCAGATCAGCAAATGTGCCTTTACTCATGCCACAGACGCTTCAGCCTTTTACCTCTAGAGGGGGATAGATACCTGCGTAGTGTTTGTAGTTCGGTGAAGGGAAAACCCAGGCCAGATCTTCACAGGGACAGTATTTTCTGCCAAGTTCCCTGTAAATGAATAACCTGGCAAATATACGATATTTATTAGAGCTGGAAACGCTGATCTGTGGGAATGCCTTGCAGCAATCCCTGCTCTGATACAAACTGGGGCCCCTTGGTATCACTTGATTTTCTACTTAGAGAGTGACTGCAGGCTTTGAAAATGGGCAAAGAATGGTCTTGAAAATCTGCTCGTGTATTTGCTTATGTGCTGTCCTCAGAGCCTCACTTCTCTGTGTTGGTGTCAAAGCCAGGAGGTGTAACTTGCTCTCCTGCCATGCTCTCGAGGGCAAGGCAAAATGCCTTGCTCTATGCCTGTTTGAGTGTACAGGAGCTCTAGTGAGGTGTTTGGGCACAAAGGGGGTTACAGTGAGCAGAGGAAGCAGAGCAGACGCGATGCTGCTCCTGTGGGAACGTCTGTCCCGCAGCTCCACAGAAATGGTAAGTGGCAGGATTGTAAATGTCTCTGTTTATGCAGAATATAAACAGAAGTAATGATTATAAATAATTCATCTTGCCTTTCTCATTCCTGCCTGTCAGTCAAGAGAGATAAGGGAAAAGCATGACAGCTAGCAATGATATTGTATATAAATGATCTCCAGATGGAAAAGGAATTTAGCCACTTATTTAGAATTTCCAGATGTTTGGAAGCCTTGGACAAAACATATGTGTGTATAAACAGCATGCCTGGAGGCATCAGACTGAGCACAGCCCTGCTGTATGGCTAGCTTATGCACATGCAACAAATCTGATGTGCTCACAGCCTGCTGAGGGTACTGCAGACAGGACGGGCAGCTATGCACCAGCTGCTTGGTGGATCTGCTCCATCCTACAAGTGCTGGGCCCAGGAGCACCTGCTACACAGCAGATGCATACAATTTTGGGACCTGGATTCTCCTGAAGAAATGGTCCTTCCTTTGCAGGCAGTGGAAGCAGCAGATCTCTCAGGGCCTGTCCTGGCCATGGGTAACATTTACAGCTTGTATTTGCTTGGGATCCCACGATGGGATTTTGATGGTGTCAGCCAACATGCAAAACTAAAGGACGAAAAGAAAAGAAAAGAAAAGAAAAGAAAAGAAAAGAAAAGAAAAGAAAAGAAAAGAAAAGAAAAGAAAAGAAAAGAAAAGAAAAGAAAAGAAAAGAAAAGAAAAGAAAAGAAAAGAAAAGAAAAGAAAAGAAAAGAAAAGAAAAGAAAAGAAAAGAAAAGAAAAGAAAAGAAAAGAAAAGAAAAGAAAAGAAAAGAAAAGAAAAGAAAAAAGAAACTGACAATTTTTCCTCTCTATTATCTCTTTTTTTTCCCGATGAGTCATGAAGAGTCAGCTCAGACACATGCAGACTGTACTCTGTATTGCTCTCCCCCCCTTAATGCCTAGAGTTCAATACCTTGTGTTTCTTTCCAACAGCCTCCATTTCCTTTGTGCATTCCAGAGCACAGCTCTCTTGCTGGCAACGGAGGTTTTCTGCCAATGTAAGAGTGAAGCTGACATAACACACATGCTGTGTCAGTTGGAGTTGATATTTCAGAAGTCCCTCTTCAGGAGAGCTTTGTGCCTTTATTCACCTACTTCACCCTCACTTCCCACCCCCAACCACCTCCTCCTTAAAGGTTTTGAGCTTCCAGCAAGAACAGGGAAGGAAATTTTATGTTTTCACACTAATATTATTAAGATATGAGCCAAGTCAAGGAGGTCTCCCTTACTTTACTACTGAGACTTTCATATTTAGTAGTTCTCTCACCCATGCAATGTTTGACTGGTTTTGGATGTAGTAAGATTTTAAAGCAGTGATCTGTATCCACAACAGAAAGATTTCCCTCCTTATTGCTGTCTTTGACGCTTCAACTGATTCTTCTTCCAAAGGTCATGAATTACCTTACAGAAGTCAGAACAAAATTTTGGCTACGTTGACTCCCTTGATCTCAACCTGTTATATTGAAAATCTCAGTTATCAAGAAAGGAATGGCAGTTGAGTTGCAGAAGTTCACCATATCCCTTTTTCATTTACTTTTGTGACCTTGAACAGCCAAGAAGGCCCATCACTATCAATGACAGCAAGAACTCTCCTAGGCTTGCTAAAATTCTTCCTAAGGGAAAAAAAAAAAAAAAAGAAAAAAAGTCATAGCATTCCTAAGCGTTCCCAGGTTTACTTCAGAACTGCTTTGTATATATGTATATATGTTTGTATATATGCTTTTTTGACATGAAAGGTGACATGAGGCTAACAGAAATCAAAGGTAAATGAGGTCCAATTTATTTTAAAGCAGTGCTGATCCCATAGAAACTATAACTGCAAATAGGGTTTTAAAGAATTTTATTTTATATCATATTTGTTGGGCTGAATCATGATGGAATCAGAAGAGGGTGAACCAACAGAGGAAAAACATAATGGCCATTTTTCCATTCACCTGAAAAAGGGCTTTTCACACTCTTTTTTCAAGACTAATGTGCTGTAGTCAACCACTCAGCTTCAGATACAAGGTCCTCTTCATTTACTAGTTGTTAATTGAAGTTTTTTTTTTGTTTGTTTGTTTGTTTTGAGAGAGAGAAAAGTCTAGAAAAGCTTGGTGGTGTAAAGTCAGTCTTTTTGAGGTTGTGAGACAAGCCTGGTTGCCTGAATGATTCATTTACGTAGCTTTGCCTGTTTGAAAACAAAAATACCAATTTGCTCTGGTTCTGAAGTAGTTTATGGCCCCCCACAGGGACTGGGAGGAGAGGTGTTCTGGCAGGCTGGTTCACTGGCACGACGGCATGGAGATGGGTGGTGGGGCTTTGGGCAGCATGATGGGGATGGGGCTAAAGCAAAAGAGAAGGACCATTCTCGTGTAGTCTGGTGCATGGGGAGAAGCCCAGAGGTTTCCTGGGGTTTCCTGTGACTAGTAGAGATGGGAGAGGAGCATGTGGAACCCTAATGTGCATGGGGTCCAAATCATGGGGCTGCGTGCTTGAATCTCATCCTGACTCATGGAGACTGGATGTGTTCACGTATCTGTCCTCTGCAAGCACCTGGATAGAATGAAAGATCAGGTTACTTTACTGTCCATTTTGTTGGATGGTTTCTGTTTTAAGCACTGTTTTAAACCCAAGAGGATTGTAATCAGGCAAAGAAAAATACAGACTTCCATAATGTTTAAAATTGAACGTAAATCTCTCAACTGCTCTGTGGAGAGCAGTTGTCTTGTAGGAACCTGTCGATCTCTGCCTTACAGTGATAGTCCAACCATATTTTTGGTATGAAGAATCACTGGTTGGACAATATTTATTTTTATTAGAACAGAACAAAATTTGGAATTTCTGTTCCCTTTACTTAAAAAAATAAATGGATTTTTCTTCTTGCTTTAAAGAAAAAGGCAAAATTTCTTGTGACATGAAATACCTCAAAAAGACATGAACAACAAGCTTCAATCTTTTTGCATTGACTTCAGTGCTTACAGTTTAGAGTATTTTATTATTTTGCTAAAGTCAAAACATTACAGCTGAATTGAAGTGTTTCAACTGTAGAGAAGCAAAGCACTTCAAGCTGATGAAATGAAATATTCTGATATTTTTCCACTGAGCAATTTAGGTAAAATGTTAGAATCCTAGTGAGTCTCCAGACAACAAAGAGCCAGTAGCGGACTGCAGGAGGATGCATGGAGGGAGAGCACATTGTGGATCCATAGAAATAAATGGAATGGAAGGCTGACAAGAGCTTTTTACTTGCCAGTCTTAAAGGACCTCGTGTGGGAAGAAAAGATACTTTAAAAACAAGCACTTCTAGGATTCCCTTTCTCTGTAGTTGTCTTTATGCTGCCATGAAATGTTTCAAGTTGTTACAAACAAAGAACTGCAGTAAGGGTGAAAACAGACTGTTCACTTTGCATGTCCAGGGTCCAACTGCCTACTTGGCTGATGTATGAGCCTCTAATGTCTAGGTGCTTTTTTTACTTTTATGCTAGCTGGCCTACTCTAGAGAAGGCAACATAATATTTGTGCACAGAACATGTACAATAAAAATCTAAATGCATTTTCCTGAGCCTTCCTTCTTTGAGCTCCCAACTGACTCCTGGTAAAGGGCATTAGCCAGTGGCACATATACCACTGGTTTCAATTAAACCTCCATGCACCACACGAAGAACTGTTTCCATCAACTCATTTTACTGAAGATCTTATTTAAAAAAATGTGCTGTTTAGTTCTAAATCCCTGTTGGACTGGATTGATCTCCTTCACAACCCAAGTGACATGGGACTGATTATCAGAGGAAAATTTCTTAGTTTCATTCCTTGAAGTATTTGATGTTTCTGCTGTTGGTTCAAGCCAGCAGGCATAGCAAGAGTTGTTATTTTCTCAACAGATGGTTTTAGCAACTATAACATCACCCACCATCTCAGTTTCTCTTTCTATCTTTCTGAACAGGATCAAGTGGCCAAGGAAAATGTCAACCGACTTCTTCCTGTACAAAACAGCATATTCCCATGAAAAATCCCTGTCATTCATGACATTTAGGACTCAGCCAATATTTCTTATTCTCCGCTGCCCTTTCATTTGAGCCCCCTGAACAATATTTATTCTTCAAGGCTGGAATGTGATAGTGTATTACTGTAAAAGATAGAAGTGCAGATTGTTATTTAAACTAAGGGCCTTGCTTTGCCAATGAACATCAAAGTATGCTAAAGTGGATACAAACACAATGCAGATGCACTGGAAAGGCATTTTATATTGTCAGAGCAAAGGGATGAGGCCTTTGTAGGGTTGGTGAGTCTCACAGATTTATAGTAATTTGATTTTTTCTTTTAAAGCCCCAAGTCCTGACATCATATGAACATGAAAGAAACTCAGCTTTCAAAAAAGGTTCATTTCCAGCTTTTGTGTTGGAAGGATATTATTCCCCAAAAGGACATTAGGAGCCAGGTTGTCCATTACAATATGATTATAATTAGCTCATGATTAGAGGCAAGAGTATAGCATGTTTTTTGTATTATATCTGGAAAAAAAAAAAAACATGTTGAATGTACTTGAAAATATTTGCTTGTGTAGTGACCTTAGGCAAAGATTATAGTGAGGATAATATATTGTTTCTGATGCAATTATATCATTTTGAACCATGTAACTCCTCTATATATTGATGTTGAACGCTAATTATGGTAGTTCTCTTTAATAGGCTAAAATATGTCTGAGATTATGCCCCAGGCAAAGAGCTGGAGAGGAAGAGAAGTTCAAAGCTACAGACATAGAAATCATGCTACTTCCTTGCAGCTTACTGCTTTCTTGGAGAAAAGGGATGGCAAGTAATTTGGAAAGAAGACAACGGAAGGAAAAAAGCCAGAGCCCTGACAGTGTCCTTGTTTCCACTGGTTGAGGGGACATAACCTGCTGACAGTACACTCCAGAGAAAAATTCCTACAGGCTTAGCCTAGCCTGCAGCTTTCAGTATGTTGTTATTCCTGGTTTCGTGCCCAAAATGCCAATGTAAACTTGGCCCTTATCAGCTGAAATGTATTTATACCATTTTAATAACAAGTGTAACTTTTAAGCATCTTTTTAGGAATGGACACACAAGTTTATTACTGCAGAATATAGATGTAACCTGGCACTCACCACCTGTGTCCCAGCTGTCATGCCATAGGATGGTCATACCTTACAGTAAGGGGAAGGAGAAAAGCAGAAAATAAAGAAAGGGGCAGGGAAATTTTCTGAACTGAGATTGGAAGCTCCATTTGGTGCAGTCTTTCTGCAAAGTTCCTGTAATCTAGATGCTGCAGGGCCTGATTCTCATCTCTTTTATTTATTTGTATGGTGCAATTTTCTGGCCAGATGGGACTGGCTTGGGCATTCATCTGGGCTGGCATTGGGCAGTCAGTGCTGGAGTGCTGCTGGACACAGAGGAATGAGCTTTGGTTCTTACCTTCCCTGCTGCTCCTTGGCATGCTGCCTGTTCCCATGACATTATCTGAAGCTGGTGATAGAGGCTTATGGTTTATTTCTAAAGCAATATTTTCAAGCAATTATCTTCCAACTTGCAGCTATAGACCTTTATACTCCCAGTCTAACAATGGCTTGTTTCTGTAAATCCACTTGTTTAAGATTTCCCTCATGTGTGCGTACTAAACACATTGTTAACCTTGACGAGCAGTTAAACACTTAACCAGCACTGCAAAATTTCCTCTCATCTTCAAGCGTTGTAAGCCTTCATTTCTTGTGTCTGTTCTGTAAGCCTGGCATGGGAAGGCAATAAAGGAAAGAATAAAATATCTACAGCCAGCAACTTAACTGGTTTAAACCATTGTAGCTCCACAAAGTCAATGGACGTATAGAGACATACACATGCTCTAAATCTGGCTTTATGTAAAAAAAAAATAAAATAAAATAAACCTCAGTACTTACTGGCTTTCACAGGTCTAACTGCACTTTATTTAGTTTTTACCTTTTGTGCTATGGGCTGTTTTTGTTTGTTTGTTTGTTTTTTGTGGATTTTTTATTCATTTGTTTGCTTTGAAGAGAAGACACTACTTAAAAGAGTATTGATAGCATATTAGTCAATATTGATTTTTGGTGTTTCAGGTTGTCATAGACACCTTGCATAAATGCATTAAATTTCATGCTGGCCAGTGAATATAACCTCTTCACAATGGATTAAAAATCCACACTCTAATTATGTATTGTACTACTATGTTTTATAGCTCATGTAACTTGTGTGGTTGGACTGGAGATGCAGAAGAATAATCTGAAGATGCTCTGAGCCAGGACCCTCTTGGCTAGGTGTGGTCCCCAAAACATAGCACACAATTCACAGGCCAGTGATAGTCAAATTATGGACCTTGAGTTTCTGGACCTGGAAGAGGAAAATGGAAAATGTTGCTGTGGTGGTTACTGTACAAGTGAAAAACCAAACAGAGTGTATGAGGATCAAAAAAATGAGGCAGGAAGAACACAAACTTAAACACTCAACATACAAAGATTAATTTCATAAAATAAAAGCTGGAAAAAATAAAAGAGGCAAACAAGGCAGTACAGGAAATCTCTAAAAATGTTGCTGTTGACACTAAAGAAACACAGAGAATATTCTGGCTGCAGCTGCAATACAGCTGTCACATCCAAATAAATTAAAACCCTCTGAGGAGGGTTTTAGACACAAATACACAGTAAACTGTAACATTATTTAAATGAAGCAGTATATTTTCTCTGCATCCCAAGCTGAATACTTATTTAGAGTGTGAAAAAAGTAGCCTGGGAGTATCCAGTGTCATAAAATACCTTTATGGGTGCAAGGAAGCTTAAGGTCTACCCTTGTGGGTGTCAAAACATATCTTGTTACTGTCCTGCTGCCACTGCACGAATTAGATTTCTCCCCTGTTTTTCCATCTCTGTTTCAAGATTCCTGATCACAGAGTCTGAGACTCCTGATTTTGATGACCTGAGCAATCAGAAGGTGCACAGATACACTTTTAAAAGGAAAGCTGCAGTATTTCCTGGCACTCCAGCTTGCTTGCTGCATGGTTTTTCAGACAGCACCGTACTGCAAGCACAGCTGTGGTGCTGGCTGCTGCCAGGGGGTTGCTCACAGGAACCCCCCCGGCCTCCCAATCCTATCTCAGTTGCACTTGGTGACCGAGAAAGTTTTGCATTCGTTATAAGGTGCTTATGCTGATTCACAAAGCCATTGAAAAGCAGGGCCCAAGTTACCTTTCTGAGTTAGTGACTCTTTACTCTGCTGGTCACAGGCTGAGGTCAACTGATACAGGTCTCTGTGCATCCTCAATACCGAAATGCGTCACTTTGGGTGGTCGCTCTTTCAGCCATTGTACACGTGGCCCCCAGTGCCTACGGGCAGTATCGGCACTGCTACCTTCCCTCTGGTTAAAGTCTAAGCTCAAGACACAGTTGTGCTCGTCAGCTGGGAGCTGGATACAAATTACTGTGATTTCTAAAGAAGCAGCACCCAAGCTCCTTTTACAATCTTTTTTTTCTTTTGTGTTTTGATATGTGTTTGCAAGATAAGGCACTAAAAATACTGTTTTCCTTTTCTCCTTTGTTATTCCTTTTTTATTTTCTATTTGCAAATCCCATTCCCCCAGTGGTGCAGCATGATAGGATGCATAATACAATGATTTGAACACAGATGAACTTTTTTCTACTCTAAAGTAAACATTTGTTATGGACCAAAGCACAGCATAACTTTACAAAACACTTCTTTGATTAAATACATAAAATAAAACAGCTGCTGCTCTAAGCAAACTTGAAATACTTATCAAATTAAATATGGATCATACAATGTCATGCTGACTGTTTAACCCTAAATGACTATTAAATCAATGCAATAGATCAGAATTCACAAAAGAAGTCAGCCTCCTGAACCCAGTATTATTAAATGTTATTTTAAGTTCCATAAATCTGCTTGATGTTGAGCATAATACAAATGATTACATGAGATGGAAGTTTAACTGTATTGTTAATCAATGGATACTTTTTCTGACTGGATGAGGAACAAGGAAAGAAAGCATATTAAAAAAAAAAGAAAAAAAAAAAAAAAAAAAGGATTGGAATGTCTCTGCTCCAGAAATAGTAAAGCAGCTTTGTTTCACTGTTGTAACAAATTCCATCATATGAAAACTATTATACAAAGGTTACTCATTATTAAAGGTATACCACAAAATGTCATGGTAATAGAGTGTTGTCATGGGATAAATATATCTCACTTTGAAATCTTCTCCATAAATGCCTCAGCCACCACAGCTTCCATTTAGCTGCAGAGGGCTGGCAGGAATGTTTTGTTTTAAAATTAATCATCCACTGTTCTTCCTTCCTGTCAGGACATTTAAGAACTGCAGTATGAGGGAGAAAGTGTTGGAGATGTGTTTTGTTGTTGTTGTTGTTTGTTTGTTTTGTTTTGTTTTGTTTTTTTGGGGGGTGTGTGTGTGTGTGCACGTGTGTGTATATGCAATGCCCAAGACCTGAATCAAGAAGGGATATTCGTGAAGTTGATTTTGGAAATATTTTGAGAATTCCGGTAAGAATTTTCACTGAGCTGCAGTACCCCAGAAGTGAATCATTCTGACTAACAGAAGAACTGACCAATACGTCTTTAAAGTGGTTAGTATTTGTCCTGCGAAAAGCTGAGAGATTATCACAGACAAGATGACCAGGGATATTACTTACAAGTATTCTAATTTAGGAAGGATGTCAGCACACAACCGATCAGCAAACAAGTTATTACTTCAGCAGAATTCAAAACTCTGTATATGGAGCTGACTAAGCTCCTAAAGAAAACAGCTGATATCCAACCTTTCTCTGAGATCAGCTTGAAAAGGAGGGCAGAGATGGGGAGGGTCAGCAGCCATTTATTCACTGTTAGTTACTGTGTGTTCTTCCTGCCTCCTGACATTCTCTCCTCCCGTTTTCACTTACCCTGTGTGTTTAGGATTTATTTGATGCCTGAGCCAGCATCTTTGTGAAGCCTGCTGGGGGATTTTCTGTCTGGTTCTGTAGGACCAGAAGCAGACAGACTGCCCTGGTTTGGCATCCACAGGGTTTCGTACTGCTCACCAGTGCAGGCTGCTCCTGCCCACTACAACCTCAAGGGTAGTCAACCTGACTCCAAATCACACAAGTACACTCAAAGCCAAAAATGCACACACACACACCCCTGAAAGTATGTGAGTATTCATGAACATTAGCCTTCACAAGGCACTGGGGCACAAGCTCAGCAGCCATACATCGCTGTGGAGCTGGGCTTGAAGCTGGGAGTGTAGAGAACTGCAGTGGAGGTGGTGGGAAAACACACTATTTTCCCACATTGTTAATTTCTGTACATCAGTAAAAGTTACTATTTCCATTCTTTTAACCACGTTACTACCTGGTTGAAAACTTTATGAGAAATCAGTCCTGGACTTTTTATGGGAGCTTCAACAGTGGCATTTTGGAAGCTGTTACATGATATTATGTCACTCGGCCTGCAGGTGACTAAAACCTCAAAATACCCCAAAACATTTTCTTCTGAAACATTCTTGCAGCAGCTGTTTCCACACATGATTTGTAACTTCTCTGCTTTAAGAACTGCAACAGTTTAAATAGCTTTGGTGAACAAAAGCATGCTGCACACAGAAGTCTGGATCAGAAGCTTGCAGTAGTGTGGGTCGGGTGGTGAGTCCATTATGAATACCTGTCCTGAGTGCTTATTTAGAGGTTTTGACAGCATTTCATATGATTAACACACTATATGGATACTCACTAGTTACACAATGCACAATCACAGCAGTTGTATGAGATGCTTTAATAAAATCTGACATCATTTTATAGACACAGAAATAGATAAAGGAAGCAAAACCATGTGGTGAGAGCAGGAGAACTAAATAGGTTTTAAATGTCCTCCATTCTCATCTAACCTGTACTCTGTCAGACTATATAGCTATCTTGCTAGAGCTGGACTTTGATAATTACTGCGCAAAAGAAGATTTGAGAAAATCCCCTGGGGAGACGTTTGTTTTCTCACCATACCTGACAGTAGCTGCAAAAACTGATGGCCAGCTGTTTCAAATAAACAATTAAATATCTATACTTGACCCAAACTCTATCTGCCTCATTGGAGTCCTCATTGCCCCTTCAGGCTAAGAAAGCATCATGACAGCAGAATCAGGCCCAAGGATTTTACCAAACTCCCTGATCACAAGATAAGTCATTTCAGATAAGCCATATCTGAAGACAGGCTTCCAGCTATTGTCTTGTAATCAAATATTCCAGTCTGGGGTTGTTTGGGGGATCTTCAGGTGCTTTGCTGCTCAGTTTGGTGACTAAACAGCATTTAAAAAACTGCAGCAGGATTGAAAAATTGTCATATAACCTAATGGCTTCTGAATGTAAGCTCTGATAGTATGGAGTATATACAACACTTGATGTTACTGTGAGAAAATGATCACAAATAAGACTTCAAATGAAAGCTGTCGAGAAAGAAAAATGGAGGCAAAAAGAGCTAAAATGTGGGTTGAGAGAAGGGAAGAAAAACAGAAGAGAGCTGTGGAGACAGGCGCTGAGGAAGAAAGGAAAATAAATCATCTACTGTGAAGTTTAAAGACTATTATTATGTTAAATAATGAGCACCAAAAATGTGTGCATGCAGTTCCTAGTATAAAGTACACAAAGTTGGATGTGTGTAGTTAGATGATTATCAGTTTGAGAGATTGTTTCATATGAAAATAAGCTCCAGCTTCTTGCTGCACAAACCCAAAATAATCTTCCTTACTACTTATATTTGTAGGGGCAAAACAAAAGCAAACAAACAAACAAACAAACAAAAAACCAATATCAAGTCAGGGCAAAGCTGAACAATTCAAGTGCAGATTTCAAATTACATTTGTAAGTGGGGACATTTGAATCCGGGGTCTGGGGCCATGCACAATCAAAAATAAAAATAAATAAATAAATAAATAAATAGTTTCTATTGTAAGAGACTGGAAGTGATTCCTCTGTAAAGTCCCCCACACAGTGAGAGCTGGAACCGTAACTTCTTGCACAGCCAGAGCCTCTCTGCCATTTATTGTGTGCTGTGCCAGAGCAAGCACTGCTTCACCCAGCTCAATTCTCTTCGAGGCAGCAGTAACTTCACTCAACAATTTAAAAGTCAATAGTCTTCAAGCGAAAGCAGAATTCAGCTCAAGGGTGGCAAGAAACTGTGGACTGTAATTTTAACATGGACTTTCTCTGTTCTTATATTTTTACCTGCAGTACCAGAGATAAATCTTGCCATTCTGGAAACATTTTGATTTTCATCAGACACCTTTTCTTTCACATTTGCAGCTGGGAGCAATAAGTACCTTTTTGGCCTGATTTCCTAAAGAGCAAGGCTCACACAATCTTATTTTCTGCCTGTCATCTGGAAAAAAAAAAAAAAAGTCTCAAACAATTTCAATAGATGGTCAGAAGTCTCAACACCAATTATGATCACAGGATTTTCGTGAAACCTAATGGCTTGAGAGAAAGCCCAAATTATTGGCTGACTAACAGAAAACAAATATTTGGCTTGGCAGCAGCCTACTAGCCAGTCAGCACATGTGACGAGCAGCCAGCTAGCATGCACCCAGCCAAAGCACTGCTACCTCTGGGTGACTTGGCACATCACAGAGGAAGGAAATAACATCTTATAAAAGTGATAAAAAGAACTTTTTCAAGTTTATAATTTTGGCTGCCAGTTTTATTATAATAGAGGTTATATATCAGAATTTAATAGCATTTGGCCAATGGAGAACACTTATCAGAATTTAACAATTACTTAAAATGCAGTTGGTATGTTACAGTGCAGGACAAAGAGTTATGCACTAAAATCCAATATAAACTTTTGCAAGCCATTCAAAGGACAAAATGCCTTCATGCCTTTGTGAAGGTCTGTTGAAGACAACGGTGTTGGTGAATAGTACAGCTTCCCTAGGGGACAATCCCGTCCTCTATTGCAGTTTCTCAAGTGCTTAAAGGTTGTGCTTTTGTCTTACTATTCACCCCATTTTCCTAGCACCATCTGCTTTGGTTTTGAAGCCAGACTCTCAAAGAGCTTTAGGCACCTCATGCCCACTGCAATGAAGGAGTAGTTAGGTGCCTAAACTCTCAGGGAGGCTGGGGCGAGGTCACAGCCTCTGATCTAGTCCTGTCCCTTTCAAGGTCATTGGTCCTCTGCGCTCCAGACATACCACCTACACCCCTGAGCCCGAGCATCTTGCACAGACGTGCTACAACAGGGAGGGGAAAGGTCCCTTCAGGCTTCAGCTGTGGCAGTGGACTCTGGGCCTGGGATCAAGTCCTTTGCCCTTCAGCTGGAAAGTTGTGCAGGCAGAAAACGAAAATCCCCATCCCCTCAGCCTTTCCTGTGAGCTGAGGTCAAAGGAGCCCAAGGGGAGGAAAGCCCTGGCAAGTGTGCAGCCATGCTCATGTCCTCGCTGCACAGAGCCACACCACTTCGCCTCCTCGCAAACTCATCCCAAAGGAAAGGGGGGCACGGATAGCTTGTCCCTTGCTACTTTGCTTGCAGTCCATTTGCAAAATAATTCCTCCAGGATCACACAGAGCAAATAAAAATCTTGATCCTGAATCCTCTAGTGGTGTGGGTAATCCCTGTTGCAAGGAGTAATATCTCTTGTTTCAATGCAGAACAGAAAATTGAGGGTTTCAGAGAAAGTGTAAGCCTTGGATAACATACTTTGTATGCATCAGATTTAATAATTAGTTATTTTTAATAAATGAGCTCTGTAAAACCAAAAGGAAACTGATAGGAGAGGGAGTCACTATTTAGGTGGAGTGGAAATTAATGCAACAGAGAATAAGAAGTTTCAAAATAACCACGAAAGAAAGAATAATAATTAAATTTTGTTGAGTTTTTTGATAGGCCGAGGTTGATGTATGCATGTACTTAGGCTGGGGAATAGTAATGAAAAGAAGAAATAAAGGAGCTGCAAGAAAAGAAAAAAAAAAAAAAGTTTGTAGTTTGTTAGGAAGTTTTAGTAAGTGCAAAAAGCTACAGCCAAAAATAAACATGATTCTACTGAGGAAGAGAGACAAATACAATATAGACAAATACACGGAAACCAATCCTTCCTGTATGGAACACTACACTCCTTTCACAATACTGCCCTAATCAGAAAATGTACCATAATGAATGTCAGCTGCAAAGAGAAAAGACAAGAGCTTACGGTAAGATTCAAAGTTAAAGCTGCTTAGTTGTTGAGAGGGAAAGGTATTATTTTCAGGTGATGACAAAAGAAAACTGTAAAGTTGTGAGAATTTTCATTATTGGAAAAATAAAGTAGAGGATTTTTTATTTTATTTTGTTTATATAAAGGTGGAATCTTGTCTTTTTTAAAATCAACTCTAAAATTCACATTGAATTCTGTGAAATCAGGTTTTCCTTTTAGTGAAGCCAAAGTTCTCAGTTTAACACCTCACAGATATGTTGTATACAGAATGAAATTTTAAAATCCCGTATTCTAAAAAAGGAAGCTCTCGGCGAGGGATTCATTTGCCAGGCTTTTTTGTGCTACTTGCCAAGTCACTCATTTTCCATTCCTCATTTCCCGGTCACCAGCCTGCAGAAGTGCGTAGTCTCGGTAGCTTTTGCTCCCAGGGATTTAACCTAAAGCAGCCTGGAAAACTCTCAGCAAGGCGGCTTCCCCTGGCTGTTAGCACTGCCCCTCGCTCGTCTGGGTTAGTGCTATGGAGAGCTCCTCCTTGGAGCTGGGACTGTATCGGCTACAGCCAGAATGCCGCTTTTCTTGATGTAAATCTTTATTTCCCTCCCCCTCTGCCGAGGCGCAGACACAACCACCTATTTTACGAAAATTTCACCCGCGGATCCCGCGTCCATCGATCTGGGCAATCTGCTCTACAAGCCTCCACTGCGCACAATAAACGAGCCCATTCAAAAAAAAAAAGGGGGGGGAGAAAAAAAAAAAAAAAAGAGGGCAAGAGAGAGAAAGCCCCTGTTTTCTCAGGTGGTCGGAGGTGTTTTTAGCAGCCCGGCTTCCCCAGCTGGAGAGGGATCGGCGGGGCCGGTGCGGAGGGCAGCAGGGCAAGAGCACGGAGGGAGCCCCGACGGGAGCGGGGCAGGTCCGAGCCAGCCCCGGGATAACCCAGAAGGGCCGGGCCGCATCTTGGGCTGGAAACCCTGTTTTTCCTGCCCTTTTTCTCTTGAGCCTCAACCAAACACGCTCGTCGGCGGGCGGGATGAAAAAGCGCTCTGTGAAGAAAGTGAAAACAAATAAACTTTTATTTCTTTTTTAAAAATATTTTTGCTTGTTTGTTTCTTTACCCGCTAGGAAAAGAGAAAGTTAATTCAGAAGCGCTGGAGGGGGTCCCCGCAGAGGACAGGGCGCTCGCAGCCACCCTGCTCGGTCCCACGGAGGGCGCCGTCGGGGCAGCGGCGGCTCTCGGCGGCGCCCCGGGGGTGCCGGGCGCTCGACATCCAGGGGCACCGAAAGGCTAGGGGGCGAAGGGGGCAGCGGCGAAGGGGCCTCTCGGTTAAAGGACGCCGCGGCTGGTGTCCCGCGGAGGACAGAGCTCCCCCGGGCCCGGGGCCGTCGCGTCCGTCGAAGGGGTGAAACGTGACCCGGCGGACCTCGAAATGGGGCCGGGCAGCCGGAGCTGAAAAGTGTCCAAGTCGGTCCCAAGCAAAACAAGACATGAAACATTTCAGGTTATTACGTTCTGCCTTTGAAGCGAACTATTTCCCGCAGATAACAATGCGTAGGTATATTTAGATAGCTCGGCTCGTCCAAGGAGAATGTGTCTTGTGCTATTTGAGAAAAACTCTAAGAGTAAGTGCAAATATTTGATGCTGAAGAGCTCTTAAGGCTTGAAGAGTACCATTTACTTATTTCTACACATCAGTGTGGGCTTAGGATGTTAAATAGATTAAAAGGCTAAGAGAGGTCACTGAAGTAGACTCTCTTTCTCTCCTCCCGACTTTTTTTCCTTGCAAAGTTTTTGCACTTTCTTTAGAGTGTCCTCAGCAAACTCCCCTTAAGAGCCACCTCGGATACTGTATAAGTTTGTGGCTCTGAACGCCGGCCCCCGCCCCTCCCCTCGCCGCCCCCCCGAAGCCCAGCTCCAAGCGCAGGCATTCAGCAAATGTTTGCCCGCGGGGTCAAGATATTAATAAGCACTCCTCGGCCTCCTTTGCTCCCGGGGGCGTCAGGAAGCGAGGGGCAGCAGCGGCGCTGCCCGGCAGGTGAATGTGGCCCTACCTGGCCCGGGACCGTGACCCCCCCGGCCGCCGCCTGCCCCGGCGGTGACACTGGGAGCAGGGGACCGGGGGGCGACAGCGACTGCGGGAGGAGCTGCTCCGCGGAGGACGGCCACGTCGCTTCAATTTAATCTCATTTAAAAAGACATAACTAATAAATTTGTATGGACGGGGCTGCCGGAGACGTAAAGCAGAGTCGATAGTGGTTCAATCCCATTGAACCCTATTGAAAACCATGACAACAAGGAACAAGCTCCGATTTATCCCGGAGAGTTAAAGCACATTGTGGGAAGGCGTCAATCACCTATTATTCCAGATCTGAACAAATGCAAAATCTTGACTGGAACAAATGCTTCCAACAGGTCCGGGACATAGGGCTACATTTCCCTTTTGTTCACGGCCTAGCAGTTGGCATGTATTTGTGCTCCCCTCGCTCCGACCACCCAGGACGGCTGGGAGGCTGTGCTCCAAGCGAGGAAGATAACTACTGTCACCAGGCACGCTTGATAGGTGGCTGCAGTAATCACGGCCTGGGAATCGTTTATATGGAGCCTGTCCAGTCCCGGAGAAATATGCAGGAAGTTGGCCAAATGGAGCCTTGTGCCCTGTTCATCTCGCCCACAAATCTCTCCGATATAAATCTCGCCCCTCCGCTGTCATTATCGCTCTATTTACATTTTCACGGGGAAGTGTAACTGCTTCCAGAAGCGCCGCACGGAGCCGGGCGGGGAGGGGCGGCGGCGGCCGCAGGCAGGCGGGGAGCGGGGCCGGGGGGCGAGAGCAGGGTATGGATAACTATAATCTATACACAATGGGTTAGAGATGTGTGTTTGGACAGGGAAATCTGAATCAACAAAGCGGCTGGCTAGAGGCGTATCTGCATGCGTATCTGGGTCGCCGCTCCGAGGCGCGCAGTGTGTCGCAGGGTTTCCCGCAATTTCCCCGACGGGGCTGCATTGTGTGCACCTTGGCCGCCGTTCAAGCTCCCTTTCCAGACAGGTTTCCTCCATCCACCCGGGCTCGGCTCCCAGCGCATCCCCGGGCGGGGGACGCGGTGGGGCCTGGCGGGTGGCGCCCCGATCCCCGGCCCCCCGGCTTGAGCCGCCCTGCGCCCGGTTGTCTCTTGTGTCCGTGCCCTGCGGCCGAGCCCCGAGCCCTGCCACTGCGGTTCTGGAGCCGAGCAGTGGAGCGGGAGGTGCCATTTGCTGGGTCCCCGGCGCTCACTGAGGCTGGGCGAGGGCCCGGGGCCGCCCGGAGAAAGGCTGCGGGGAGGCTCCTGCCCCGCGCCCCGCGGAGGGGACCGCGGAGGTGATGCCGCCGGAGATGCCCCCACCGCTGGCCGCACCCCTCCTGCCGGGAGCGGAAAATAAAAAGGGGGGGCCCGGGGCGCCGGTTTGGTTGCTGCTGCTTTTGGCAGATGAAGCGGCGCTCGGCGGGGACGCGAGACGCGAGGATAAATAAACGCGCCGCGTTTGATCTTTTCTCCCTCACTCCCAGCTGGAATCGTTTCAGCCCCTCACACACAGCGCCCGAGGGGATGTTCTTTGGGTTAGTGCAACGCAGAGCGATGCTAACAAAATCTCCACCACCCCGGCTCTCGCTCATGGACCGAGCGCGTTGGGCTCCCCTTGTTTCCGCAGCCAAGCTCACCCCATTGCCCTCCCCGAGAAAAAGGTGCACCTTACGTCCACAACATGCTCCGCAGAGGGAACAAAAACGGAGATCCCATCCCCTGAAAGCACACACACACACACAAACACCAGCCTTCCCCGCGGAGGGCACCGCCGAGGTGTGAAAAATCCTGGGCTGAGGTCGGAAACCTGTCAATGGCAAGGGGAGAAGTGGAGGTAGCACGGCAAACAGCCCGGCTAAATAAAACAAATAACAACTTAAATTCCTTCCAGGTTTAAAGAGAGGGAAAGGGGGGGAGAGGAATAAAGAGGGAGAAGCAGGGAGGAGGCTCTCGGCAGGCTCTGCGGATGTCCTGGGAGGATTCACTTTGTCTGCGGATAGAAGGGACGCTGGTGGCTTTGGTGGCGGGTGGAGGGGGGTGGTTGTTGGTCATCCACATGCCACCCAAGATGTTATTCACTGCTAACAATTACCATTATCTGTCCCCACTTTTGGCTAATCAGACAGAATATGTAATGATGAAGCCTGTTTCCTGCTGTCTTTGGGAGGTAACGGGTTATTCTCTCATGGGGGTGGCGGGAGGGGGGGTTACACCTACTCCCATTAGGGCTTTAGCACTTGACTAATTCAGGTACTTAGCATCCTATAGACAGGGACGGTTTGAAAGCAGGCAGTGTTTGCAGTGGGGAGGACTGTTTATATAAACAGGACACCTCTGTAAACGACACTAATATTTGGGGTTAGGTGGCGATGGAAGGGAAGGTCCTCTTGAGCCCGGAGATTCCCCAGTAACTGGGCGCAGTCCTTTCCTCGCAGCTTTTAAAGGAGGGGGTTTGGGGCTTTGGGAAGATATTTTTGGGGGGTGTAGGCACAACCTACCATGGCCACATCTGGCAGGATCAGTTTTACAGTGAGGAGCATTTTGGATTTACCAGAGCAGGATGCTCATAGCATAAAGCAAGCCTCCGACCACCACCACTCAGCGGAGAACTACACCGGCTCGCCGTACCGAGGGTGGATAGAAACAGACAGAAATCATTATCCCTGTGAGTATGAAACGGACAGGAGTTCGCCATCTCCATGCAGCTCTCTTTTATTTGTTCCCCCGTTCCTTTGGGGAAGATGCGAAGAAGCGAATCGCCAGCGTGCGTAGCCTACAGGATCGGGGGAATCCAGGCTGGGAATTTTATAGAATATTCCTGAATTGCAACAATGAAACAGCAGGAACATCCCAGCCACGAGCTTAAGAGAGAAAAGATATTCTCCCCTAGATCTGTGCATGTTCCCGGCTGTGGCAGAAAGCTAAACCTCAGGCTGTGTCCGCCCGTCTCTCTGCGTTTATCGTTTAAGCTCTCTTCCCGGATTCCTCTTTTTTTCTTTTGTTTTCTTGTTTTTTTCTTTTTTTTTTTTCCTTTTTTTTTTTTTTTTTCCCGTTTCACTGTTGCAAGAAACCCTGCCTTGTTGCGCTGGAGGGCTTTCAGGTCATCCCACGTACCCTAGAGGAAAGCACACGCCCAGTGCCTCACCTCCCCGGGCCGCCACGGAGCGCGCCCTGGGCGCGACCGCGTCCTTCCACGCGTTTCCCACCGCGGAGGAGAGCAGTCTCCGGCTCGAGCCCCCGGCTAGGCGGCACGTTCCCCTTATCCCCCCCTACAAATCGTGCCGCAGCAGTACAGCGCTTCATACAGGCGTGCGGTAAGGGGGGAGCCCGTCCGCTGGCCGGACGGAGGATCCCCGCCGGGCTTAGTTACACGTGGAGGTGATGGAGCAGCCGGAGAAAAGCGGCGATGCACCGACTTGGCGGCCCGAGCCCCCGCGTTAGCCCCGGGCCAGTCCTCGCCAGCCCCGGGGCTGTGCGGGGCCGTGCGGGGTTGCACGCAGAGGCAGCGGGTTCATCCCGCTCGGGGGGCTAGCCCCGACCTCTTGTCGGCCACCGGGATTAGCCCGGCCGGGGCTGTCCCCGCGGGGGGCGAGGCGGCCCCGGGGACCCCCTGTCTCTAACCCCTCGCTGTCCCCAGCCTCAGACGAGAGCGGCCCGGAGCTGAGCCTGCCCGACTCCACCCAAAGGCCGCTCCCCGCCCGCGGCTCGGAGGCCGAGAAGAAGAAGAAGCGGCGAGTGCTCTTCTCCAAGGCGCAGACGCTGGAGCTGGAGCGGCGGTTCCGGCAGCAGCGCTACCTCTCGGCGCCGGAGCGGGAGCAGCTGGCCCGCCTGCTCAGCCTCACGCCCACCCAGGTGAAGATCTGGTTCCAAAACCACCGCTACAAGATGAAGCGGGCGCGCAGCGAGGGGCCCGGCAGCCCTCCACCGCCGCGCCCGCCCGCCCTGCTGCGCCGGCTCCTGGTGCCGGTGCCGGTGCTGGTGCGGGACGGGGAGCCGTGCCGGGGCTGCCCCGCCAGCCCCCCGCCGCCCGCCGCCCGTCCCAAGCTGGGCTGCGCCCTGGCGGGCTGCAGCGCCCAGGCCGCCCTCGCCGTCCAGGGCTACCAAGCCTGCCCGCCCGCCCTGGGCGTCTTCCCCGCGTACCAGCACTTAGCGAACCCCGCCGTCGTCTCCTGGAGCTGGTGACAGCGGCGCCTCGCCCTCCGGGCCGGACTCATCCCGAGGGCGCCTGGGCTGCCCGCCCCGCCGCCGGCTCGCCCGGGGGCACGGGGCCCGGGCACGGCGTTTGTAAAACCTCCGCTCCCCCTGTTTGTTTCTTAGAGGGTCCCCTGTTAAAAAAATAATAATAATGATCCTAGCGACCTAGTTTATTTGCAGATAGCTTATTCTTCCGGTGACTAATAAAATGATTTGGGGCGAAATATTTTTATTTTTACTTTTTTCCCGGCGAAGTGTATTTTTGACGATTAGGGCTTTCGCTTTGGATTACCTCTTGTGCCGTAAAAGCTGACATGCTTCTCTTGCCAGCGGAATCTCACCCACGATTTCCTCTATTTTACCCACATAAGGCAACAAAGGGCGAAAAAAGTTTGGGGCGAGCACCCCACGGTACTGCAGGTGCCGTTTGCGATGCGAAGCGTGGGTCCGGGCCCGGGGCCGCTGGCTACGGCACAGCAGCAGCTTCTTGCTGTCTTTTTCAGAGCCTCTAAGGCTAGGAGTAAGAGAATTTTCCCGTTGGTCCGCATCTGTTGCAAAGATCGGCTGGGGAAGGATGGCCAAGAGAAAACAGTGAAGACTTTTAGCGGCCTGAGAGTTGTGTTTTGAGACGCTTGGACGAACTATTGATTTTATTATTTGGGGAAAAAAAAAAAAGTCATATAATAGTCCTGCTAACCGTGAATGGGGAAAACCCCTCCAAAAAAAAAAAAAATAGAAAAAATAGCTCTCCTTCAATTGTGGACTAGACTGGTAGCATCCACCCCTCTGGCGGGAGCCGCAGACCGAGAACCCGGAGGGAATATATCTGCGGGCGAAGACCCCCGCGGGGACTGATGTTCGTCGCGGAAATATCGAGAAGCGGGACCCGCAGAAGCTGTTTTTTTTTTTGTTTGTTTCCCGGGAGAGAGCAACTCGGCCCAGATGTGCCCCTGGGATGTGCCGTGCAGTGACCGCATCCTGCGCAGCTCCCGCAGGCAGGGATGCGAGGTGCTTCGCGGGGATGCTTCGCGGCTCCCAACCCTGCTTCCCCAGGACTGCATCCCTTCCGCGAGGTCCTGCGACGGCTCGGAGTTGCCCCTGACCCGTGCAGGAGGATGAGACCCCAGCTGCAGGATGGAGCCGCGGGGTCCTTCCACCCAAATCCCCTCCCCACACCATCCCACCGCCGCGCTCGGCCGGGGGACCAGGTGCCAAGGGGGATGCAGGCCGGGCCAGGCTTCGGACACAGGGGAATACAGCCTCTGTGTCACCTGTTTTTGTTATTGTTGTTGTCTTTCCCCTCTTCCCTTTATTTTTCCTCTTGCCATCCGAAATCTTTTTTCTCTTTTTCCCTCTTTTCTTTTTTTTTTTTTTTTTTTTTTTTTGGTCTCAGCTGCTGGCCACCTTGTCTCCCATATGGATGGGGTTATCTTGGAAGAATCTCCCAGAGAATCGCTCCTTAAACCTTCTTTTGTCTTGGGAGTTGAAAAGAGCATTGTTGTGCTTGAAAAGGACCTAGACAAAATCCGCACTGTTTCAATTCAGGACTGTTTAATCAGTCCCTAGTGACAATTTTATGGGTTTTAGGCGGTACAATAGTATCTTTTAAAACCTTGTGGCCTTCATGAAGACAAAGGGTTTGAATTTTATGGGCTTACAACTCCAATTAGAACAGTGCCAATGTGTATGGGAGATTATCAAATTTGTATCATAAAACCCCTTTATAATAAATGATTGCTGGAAGCTGGGGGGAGGGGGGCGGCGGGGATGATAGGGATGAAGGCACCCGGACTTCAAGCTCTGGACTTCGTCGCATGTAGTTTTAAAAGTGCACATGCTGCTCTTCGTTTTAACTCTTTGCGACCCAACTATACAGCAGGAGCAGCCATGGAAATAGCGTGGCACCGTCATTAGAAACGGAAACAAAGACAGCAGGAGAAGCCCTCTCCTCCCCAGCCCGAATCTACCCTCCATCAGCTCTGCCGAGGGCTTGGCCGCATCTCAGCCAGGAGGCTCTGGGGTCCTTCCCCTCTCCTTGGCTATCTGGGCTGCTCTCCTGCCCCGGAGACCACACGTGGCCCTAGGAAGCTTCTGTAAAATAGGAGGTCTTTATTACATTACTGCTTTCACCAGTTACTGGCTGTATAGGCGATGACAGGGGGTATTACAGTGACCCTTTCTCTCCTCTTGCCCTCCCAGCCCCAGGCTGCATGGACTCCCACTAAGGACCTGCTGCAATGTCCCTGATGTGGGGTTCTTGAAGCAAAACAATCAGGTTCTGAGCATTGCCTTTCACCAAGCCCGGCGGGTGGGAAAGGTGCAATTCCTGACCACTAGCAAAGGCCAAAGCCCTTGCAGGCTGAGGGACAGTAAGCACAGCATAGGTGTAGGAGGACAATAAATTCAGGCTTAAGTACTGAGACAAGCAGCCCCCTGAATTGGTATCTCCGGGTAGAAAGAAGAATGTATTAAATAAGAAGTCAACTCAATAGATGATGGAAATTTACAGTAAAAAATATTGTAAAGACTGAGTGGAACTGAAAATATTGTGTTTTGTTGTTGTTTTTTTTTCCCTAATAGAAACAAATGGATCCATCTACATTTCAAGTGTATTAGCTAGGAAAATTGATTTGCTAACCTAACCAGTGTTTAAGCTGTATCTAGGAGATAGACTTTGACAAATGTTACTGATAACGAATTTGAGGCAAAAAACTTACTGCCTTTCAGTGTATTTTCTGTTACTTTGTTTTGGTTTAGTTTTTAATAAGACAGAAAATCATGGTTGTGTTTGTTTTTGTGTTTTTGTTGTTTGTTTTGTGTGTGTGTGATTTTATTTTAATTTATTTTTAATTTTTATTTCTGTAAGGGGTGAATGCACACACAATCTTTGCTTTTTTCCCCTTTCTTTTGCCCCATCATTTTTCACTGTTTCTTTCACCCTGCAAACAGGACTGTGATTTCACTGAACCTAATGAATAAACATGTTATGATCAAGACCCGAATGCCATCCTCAGCTAATGAAAAGCATTGCTAACATCTTCAAACATCTTCCTGGGTGCTTTATTCTTATTCAGTAAATAAATTGACTTTGCAAAGGCCCAGCCCTCTTTCAGTGGGAGCCACTGGGCACATGTTTGTTAACTCAGAACCAAGGCATCTATCACTAGACTTTGTTTCCAAGAAATGGACAATAGGTCAGCAAGAGCATATGATCCAGCTTCTATGCTATAATTTATGAACCATTTGTGTCCCTGTCAATGCATGTCCATCATTAGTCCCTGGATATATACATAACACATTTAAAAAATTACAACAAAAAGAAACCATCACCTCCCAAGCAGAACACTGTCGAGCACGAAAATAAATTTATTTTCTTTACCACTGACTTAAGAAAGGCTTCTGGCAGCCTTGCATTATGTACGTCTAGGTTAATAAGCCATCAGACTGTACTGTTAACTAAGTGCAAGTCAGATCTGTGAAAAGTCTTTGGGCTTTTCAGCCCCTCCTGCCTCAAAGCACTGCACTGGCAGGAGTAGCCTTCCACCCCCTGGTCAGGGTCCAGCCAGTGCTGGAGGGAACAGTGTTCCCATTTTGCTTTCAGAAACCAGTGGTGCCCAGCACTTTCTGTGGAGGATCACAGGCCTGGCTTTTCCTATTTTCAGTGCCCTTCACAAACCACAGGTCTTTAATGAAGTTACATATCTTTTACTGGACTCAAATGACTGATAACTGCTGCTTCTGGAGAAGATGTGAGTGGCTAGGATACAAGGAATCCCAGTCTCTGAGCATTACTAATGGCACGCAGCCCTTTCATCAAAAGACTAGGTAGTGTATTTTCCTTTTTCCCAGTTGGTGCTTCCAACCCATGAGTACTGGTCCAGTTCTATACCTATTGACCTATCAATATGCATTGATAATGCACTCCTCCCAGAACTCCTGCCTTGACCAATGAATAGCAAAACAAAAACTCTGCTCCACCTACCTGACATTAAAGAAAACAGAGGAAGAGTCAAGTGCCACCAACATCAGCAGTGACTGAAGGGTGCCAATCACCTCACACAGGGGGCTTCCAACTCACATTACTTAAAAGGGAACTTCCTGTGAGAATGGGGCAGCAGATGCAGACATCAGAGAAGATGCTTTATGCTCTTCAAGCATAAAGCTATTCTCAGGTATCATGTAAGAGTACAGTAGCTCAGAGCAGCAACAGTATCCATTATTAGCATGATCAAAAGTCACTTACACATCTACAAGATTTAACAGGGATAAGAGATTTCTGCCTGTCACTAAGCACAGCTTACTTAGCTAGCAGATCAAGATTACTGTCCATTATATTCAGGCTTACAATTGCATTCTAAACAGAGAATGCAATCAGCTCTCCAGAGTGAGGATGGTGGCAGTAGTACCAGTCTTCATCCTATATTCTCCAGTCCTCTTCTATTTAAAAGAGATTGCGAAGTATGTTGGAAATGTGTGCTCTGAAGTCAGGTTTCCCAAGTAAAAATTGGGTTACCTCTCTGTAGAGCAGAGGTATTGTTTTCTTTACATTCAGGACCAATGTGAAGAATGAGTCCGCTTCAGACACTCATTCACAGGTCTCAGACTGTCTCCCTGAGCAAAAGGAGACCAAACTATTTAGAGACAATTACACGTTAGTTACTTCTCGATAAGCCTTTGCTCCATCTAATGTTTAAACCTGGGAGTTAGATAACTTCTCCATAATCTGACTGAATTTGGATCTGGATGAGAAATACTTCAAAAGAGAAAAGGAACAGACACAATAAGGAAATAGAGAAGTCAGCAGCAAAAGAGCAAAAACACCTTCTCACCAATTCTGAAGTCCCAAGGGTGCATTTCAGTGCGACTGTCCCAGAGTTCTTCATGCTGCTTTTGAGAAGCAGACAAATTTCTCAGGGGCATCCAACATGCAGAACAGCACTGAAATGATTTCCCAAAATGATCTACCAAAAATGATTTCCTGCCATCACCAAAAGGCACAACATATTGCTCTGCAGTATTTGTTGGCAGGAGGGAACAGAAGCATCAGACTTTGTTTGCTGGGAATGAAGTTTTCCTCCTAGTTCCTGATTTCCTTATTGAGGGTGGATGAGAGATTTGGTACTAAGTGAATGGTTTTATGATACTCAACATAGTAGCAATTTTACTCAATCATAAACATAACCACTAAAAATATGTAGAAAAAGATCAATCTGGAGACAAAAGATATTGGAACTTCAGTACATTGGTGTTATGTTAGGGTGTTTGTATGTCTCCCGCCATACACATTATAGGTATTTAAGTAAATAATGTATTTTTTAAGCTGCAGTAAAAAGGCAATTAAAGAAGAAAATATACTACTGATATTTCTCCATATCTGCAGTTTTTCATGAAACCCGTATAGACTTATTTTATATATTTTATTTTATTTTATTTTATTTTATTTTATTTTATTTTATTTTATTTTATTTTATTTTATTTTATGTTATTATTTTATTATTTTATTTTATTTTATTTTATTTTATTTTATTTTATTTTATTTTATTTTATTTTATTTTATTTTATTTTATTATTTTTTCCTACTGCTACTGCCTTTCCACAGCTGTTTTTCAGGTTTGTATCCTGTCTTGGATATCTTCCATACCTAACCTACATGCTCAAGATTTTCCAGTATAGCCAGACAAAGTAAACTTCCCTGAAGGTCTGCAGCCCAGTATGGAAAGGTGCCCAATAGCTAATGCCATGCTTGTCTGGAAGCTGTTAATTTGCTTCTTTCTGTTGTTTGTGTGCATTCACATTGAGCTCCTAATTGGACACATCTGTTTTCTGCAAAATAAAGTATCATTCGTGATGATTGCTTTGCTATCACACTTCAGAAAATGCATCTGCTGCTGCTAGCTGGGCACCAGTTGGGGATCATCCTCATGTCTTCCATTTCTCTATTGCTTTCAGAGAGCACCACATTATCAAATGTCTTTTTGTGCTATTTGAACAAGTTATGAGGTGGACACATCTGTTTTTACTCAGCTTTTTACTTCACTTTCCTTACACTGGCCTCAGGAGGCTGTGACAATGTTATTGTTTGTGTCCAAAGTGCTAAAGTTCTCTCTTCATCACTGCAAGTACTTTCTCTGTGTTCAGTTAACCTATCTTATATAGAAGGTTGGGATACTGTGAATATTCTTCCCTTCCTCATTTTTTTTTATTCCAGCAATTTAGTACTCCTTTTTTGTCACTCATGTCTAATACAACAATCTTGAGGAATTAATTTTACATCTGAGTAATCTTCAGACCCAGTGACTCAACTAACTTCCATAATACCAATGTGCATGTTTGTGATTAACATTTGTTTACTCAAATTTGGCTATTGAAAATTAACTTCACCTATGCTTCAAAGTAATCTAGCAGTTTATTATGGTTTTCTGATTTGAGTACTTTTTTTTAAAACATTTCTTTGGCAACAGAGTGTTGAAATTTTGGTGCACAGAAATTTCAAGCCACCACAGGAATTCTGTTTTGGTGTCTACGTTTTAAGAAAGATATTGAAGTACTCAAAAGTCATCATGCAAGAGCCACGGGAAAGGTAGTGGCTTGCTTGACAGTCACCCTGTGGAGTGAAGGTTGGGGAGGGTCTGTCTATTCTAGCTCATGAAAGAGCCTAAAGAAGCAACTTAAGCTAATGCAGTGACATAGCAAACATAAATTAGGTCACAAAAGACCCTTCAGGTTAGCAGCCAAAGCTTAATGAAGTCCAATACAACAGCTAGACAAATCATAGAGGTTGGTCTTTTATTGAGAATTAATTCCAGGGATCCCCCTGGAGATGACAGTGTTTAATCAGAACAATCCCTTTTGGCCTTAAAATCTGCATGTTTAAGTTTGCTGCCCTGGTGGACTGGTGGGCATGGTGGACTGGGCTGGTGCCTTGTCATCAACTCACGCAAATTATTACCACCTTTGGGCTGCTTTAATTTTAGCTAGTCATGGAAGAGATAATCACGTACAGAAGAGTAGCTGAATTTGGGGTGGATGAAGCTGTGAAGGTGATGTCTCTATGTCTCTTTCTAGCAGCATGTGCCTACTAGTTTGCAGAAATCCTGGGCAGTGGTGCTGTCAAAAGGTCAAATCTCTGCCCATCTCGCCAGCATTTTTCCCATCTGATTTGGCAGCATGAAGACCAGCCAGGCTGCCCTGTGTCTCCTAGTCACTGTCCCTTTTCCCTCTGGCACTAACTGCACAGAAAATGGGGGCTGGTCGGCACATCTTCAGGCTAGGTTCCCAAGGGCACCTTGTAACAGCTTGGGAAAAGAGCTGAAAAATCAGGAGGCAGAGGAAATATACGTGTGAGTTTCTGTTGCTTTTTCTCTCCTTCTCTTGCTCTCTCTCTCCACCATCAGGCTATGCCTACTATAGAATCAGGCCAGTAGCTGCTCCTAACAGCCTCACTTTGCATTTTTTGCTATTGTCACCGCACCAGCCAATCATGTAAAAAATGATATATTGACTTGGCAGGTGCTTCTGTTTTGAACATGATTAAATAACTTTTTATTGTCATCTTCAAAGCATTTTTATGGTCATTTACTGAGTGAAAGGGGCTCTGATTTTGTGAGCATCTGCCAGAATATGTTTGATCCTGTCATCATTTCTTCAGAAAATCACGCGCCTGTAGCTAGAGTGCAAGATACGGTAAGTGCATGAATTGTCCATTGCACTCTGCACTTACAACACTGCCTTCATTGTCAATGATAACAACAGCAGGGGAGAGATCTTGGGAGTTAAGCTACCTGCTGTTTTCTCCTTGATGTTTGAGCTCTTGGATGCTGTATGAATCTCAGAGATGCAAAGAGCAGCTTCTGTGTTGATGCCCTATTTTATTGGTTATTTAAACGTGTTATGTTGTTTGTAATTAGAGCTGACTGGAAAGAAGGGTTTCCATTTCACAGGAGATGCCAGGTGTTTAGTTCTGTATCAGCACAGCAAAACCACTGCACTGATGGAGACCTGGGCCATGCATTTCTGCTGCTCTGCAGACCTCAGGTGGGCACCCCATTTTAAGTTCCCATGGGGACCCCAGATACTGAACAGAATTCACGTGTACCCCTCAAATGTCCCAGTCCCACTGAATCAGCACTTTCCTGCGGAAAACCAGCCAGAGCACTCCCTGTCAGCATTATCTATCTATGCAACAGCCTTCATTGACCTCCATCTGGGTTTACAGTCCCTGTGCACATCAAAATAGAAGTACTTCTTGCTAGCTGAGTTAGGCTAGTAATATTGCATGGATGAAGCAAACAGAGTTACAAGTAGCACATCTTTGTTTAAATTTAGCAGTAACCAGCTGGCCACATTCTGTAGGAAGCAGGAAGGGAGGATTCATAGGGAGGGATTTGACGGAAAATCAAGCAGAGGCTATAAAAACATTTCTCTAAAATGGCAGGATAATGAAAAAGGGATGCCAAGCAAAGCGCTTGCTGATCATCTGTGTGTCACACTTATAACCTACTCCAGCTAGCTCATCCCACAGTACAGAGGGGACGTGCAGGTGTTTGGAAGGATCACTTCCCACACATGATATTTTCTGCAGGATTCTTTTCTGCAGACAAAATTATTTGTTATTTCATTACCACCCTCTGAGACAGGCTGTTAAAGTGCAAGGTGAAAAAGGCAAAAAGTGGGAGAGAAGAGTATGAGGGTGTCAGCATTAATGAAAGCAACCAAAATGAGGCTAATCCACAGCAGAGGCTTGACTCTCAGAGGAAACCTGTGGACTAACTGGTTACTTCTTTCCTTCCCTTCCATATCACTGTGTCCATCAGCACTGCAACACCTGTTTCTGGCTCTGCCATCCCTGTTACTTTTGATGCTGTCACAACTGCCCTCTCCACCTTTGAAGCCATCGTCTCCCTCCTCACAAAATTATCAATGAAGACATGAAGTTCATATTAAGTCATTTTTCATGGAACAATTTGAAAGACAGATTTGAAAGACAAAAGAGATAGTTAACAATAATGGCCCTTGATATCACAACAAAATAGCTTCTCATATCAGGAAGGCAAAATTGTTTGATTTCAGGAATTCTATGATTTGGTTGGGGATGTCAAAGGAAGGAGACTGCAGGAGATATCTAACAAGCCCATGAAGATCTCTAATGGAGGAATATTTCTGGCTATATTAAGGTGTTTATCCGTGTGAGTCTATGCCACATTTTCAGCATCATAACACACAAGAATCAAGAATCAGTGAGTCAGATCTCAAAAATCATGAGGTCAGTGTAAAGAATAATTTTTTGTTTGTTTGTTTTGTTTTTACCTCACAGTTTCTTTTTGAAGAAAAATAATTTAGTTACATTTTAAATGAGTTTTGGTTTATTTTCCCCTTCCAAAAGTGAATGTTGACCTCATTGAGAACTAAAATTGCATGTACGTGCTGTCACTTCAAAAGCTGACTTCAAGAACCAGGATGTTGAAATAATTACATTGGCAGTCCTGTCAAAATCACGAGAGTAGATTAATTCTGCATTTTCAAAAGCAAGACAACCCTGTTGTAAAATAGTTTGTCACTTGTGTGGTTACATTTCCCTGGTTGTGTAAGGCTGGGAAGGCTCCTTGCTGTCATGTTTCTGTCTACTCAGTATTATCACAAAGAGGTTCAGTAAATTCAGGTGGAATCTGTCATAGTAAGAGCTGAGTGGTAAATGAACTGTGGGAAGAGAAATACCTTGCTGAAATACTTCTTGAATTTTATTTCTCGTTTCTTCTTTTCTTCTAATGGAGAAAGAGTGGATCAATACTTAAAAGCACTGTGTTACCAATTTGGTATTTCTGCACTTATTAACACACACCCCTAAACAAACAAAGAAACAATCTGTATTTGTCAGCACAGAGTTGAAAGACACCTGAATGCCATTTAGAGAAATTGGCCCATAAAGTCATAGATAAAGGGATCCGGAAACATTTTGAAGTGCTAAAGGGCTTGCTGCTTGTGGGATGCACAGTGACTGAAAGCTGAGATCAGAGGGACCTCTAGGTTCAATGTGCGGCATTCACAGTGCGTCCACTTGAGAACCGGTTATGAGAAATGGGTCCCTTGAAGACTGTTTGCTTACTAACACAGGAGGAAAGGCTCCGTGCCAGCAGGGAGGGTTGTCTCTGTCTCCTAGGCAGAAATCAGCTAACAAAGCTGGAGTCTGGTGCTGCAGGAGAGAGGCTGGCTTGGAAGTGGGGAAGCAGGGGAAAGCTTGCTGAATGTTTCTAGGATTGTTCTCTCCTTCATAGGTCCCATCTATTTGTTTTCATTCAGTTCCAAGTGTATTGACCCACTGGGTCATTTCGAACATTCTCCATGAAGCTGCAGGCAACCGTGCACTAAATGTGGAAAGATGTGCAGGACTACTGCTATGCACGTTTCACGTGACAAAAGTCACATGGTGTTCTCCAAACCCTTTAGCACTTAGCACCTTAAGACACTTTGCACATTTTAGTAAGTGCTAGGCTTCTTATATTAACAGGTAATGCCTAACTGCAACAGAACAGGAGATCAAGGGGCAAGAAAAAGCAAATGAAAGAGAGGAGAACATGCACATGAGATGTGAGAGATGAAAAAAAGTAATACTGTGAGATGGGTCCGGGTATATCTGACAACATTCTTGCCATACTGCACAGAGCTGGGATGGGAAAGACCAGACTTTCTCTAGACATTGTTCAAAGTGTCTGTGTACAGCAGATCAATCATGTGCCAGACTGTGTAAGTAGGAAGGGTGGACTGCATTAGCTATTTAATGCTTGGCCAAGGTTAATTTGCTGTACACTGTGGATTTGTGAATCCATTTTTCCAGTCTACTGAGACATCAGACTAAGGTATAGGCAAACAATGGATGCAGAAAAGCTTGGTTTCAGGTTCTTAAAAGGAAAACCAAACAAAACAACAACAACAAAAAAAAAGTCAATTTTGGCTAGAAATATCAAGAACTGCCTTAAAGGAGCTTCTGTTTACCTAAGACAGATCAGTTTGAGCCTCAGCTTTAGTATTACTGGTAGTGTCCCGAACAAGTATTGCCATCCAGTAGAAAACTGGACATGTTCCCCAGTGGGGTGGCAGAATTTAGATATGTCCCTATTTCCACGCAGCAGACCTGTGTCTTTCTGAGCTGTTGCTTTGTGTTAGTGGGGACAAAACAAAATTCTGCATTGTCATGGGGTAGCTATATACACCTCTTGGGAGAAATGGGTCAGACATGACTGCTGCCAGGATGGGTGGCATACAGGTGAACTGGCTGAAGCAGCACAAGAAATGCAGCTCTTGACATGACCACCATACCTGCATGCTTTTGTGTGCTCTGTAACTGTGAAGCACTGCCACTGTACTGGCAGCCTTCAAACAGGTCCCCTTGACCTGATCCTCTGCAGAGAACGGCAGCCTGAACCCAGCCCACCCAGGCTGGTTGGGAAGTCAATCTTCTCCTTACAAAACCTGAAGATGATGAAGAAATTCACCCTTGCCTCCCACGGTGCCTCCCATGCTAGCCCACAAGACCATCCCAAAGAGGTTTCCTCTTATTTTTCTGGTTACACTTCTGAGTGCCTTTGGCTATTTGATGTGACTTTGTGAAACCAGAGAAGCACATATAGGGCAAGTTGTGTGGGGGAAGAATCTGTCTCAGAATATTTGCTGGGACTTCTTTCTTAACTGCTAAATATTGTACAGAGTAAAAGGGTTGGGGTTTCTCCACCTTGCTAATCAGGAAAGAGGTAGATCATAGCAATGAGACAATTATGAAAATCAGGAAGCAATTTAATTGTCTGAAAACAGCTTAATTAGAAAGAATATCATTTTCTTAAATGATAGTAATCATTTTCCTGGGGATTAAAGAATAGCAGATCTTAAGTTCAGGCAAAAGTGTTATCAGAAACCAAATGACTGAAAGAATGATGGGAATAAATAAGTCCATCTTTCCTGATGCTCTCTGAAGCATTATTTGTATGGGAGCCTTTTCCTTTTTTTGTTTTTGTTTGTTTGTTTTTTTGTTTACTATGTAGATATACTGTCAGTATTTATCTATAGCACAATAATATCTGAGTTCCTCAGCAGCAGGAGGGATCCACATTGCGATAGGAATTGTTTAAATGTACGGCAATATACAGTCAGACTCTCCCTCACAGGCCAAAAAAGAACAAAAGCTGTGCAATAAGCAATGTAAAATCCTTGATTGCTTAAAAATACCTATGGCTATTGGCTTTATATGAATAATAAACATTAGTTTTCAGGGACAGATGAGTGGAAGTGTATAGAAGATACCTGCATAGTGGTAAGGAATGTATTGTAGGTGGATTATCTGAGGATGTAGTGGTGCTGGATACTTAACACTTCTGAAAACTATTCTTTTGCACCATTAGAGGTGAATTTGGAAACCTAAATATAGAGTTTAAAAATCTTACTTTGACATGCAGATTTAGAACGGCCTGCCTCATTCAGAAAAGTCCTTAAGCAGCAGGTTACCTTTAATTTAAAGTTAATAGTATGTCTTGTGCTTGTCCAGAGGCTGTTTCTTAGGAGAGATAAATAATGTTACATGCACGAATACATTTAAATGTCTTTTTATTTGCAAAGTCAAACCTTCAAAAGCCAGTATGTTCCAGAAATGAGGTAGCTCCTTGGGCATATGCCCTTTGCCCTGGCATAGTCTTTTATCAACTGATCACACTTAATTTCTTCTATGTCCTGTCAATAGCAATACTTCAGGTGAGTTTCTGCAAGATGGCTGAGCTAATCTCTCATTTTTTTGCTGCTGGAAGGACATCCCTTCTGTCTTTCCATCGCTGGCACCCCAAGTGTTGAGCAGAATGTGAGCTAAGTGGGTAGAAGAGGCAACCATAAGAAGCTGCCTACATTGCTTTGAAAGACTGACCCTTATAAAACACATTTGAATATTGTCACAGGAAAGTGATATATCAAGAGCTGAAAAAAAACACACATCCTACATAAGGAATAGGGAACAGACATTTGGGAAGCCCCATGGTTGAAAAAATAGCCAAGAGTTCATTGGAAGCTGCCAGTACAACTATGAAAAAAGGCATGGGTAATCCTTGACTTTTAAGAAGGAGATGGAGAGTAAGAGAAATAAAGCAATTTCTCTCCACCTCTAGTTGATGAGATCGATGTTAGGTCTCTATGTCCATTGGTTGTATACATATTTTCAAAACACATTGCAGGAGAGCATACAAACAAAGGACACAGAGCAATACAAGAAAGAAGAAAATAAAAGGACAAAAGTATTTTAAAAATGTACATCTACTAGACTTAGCAGAAACAAGATTGCAAGATCATTTCATTACAGTGTAAAGATCTCTTTCCAGAGACACATGGGAGTATTATGCTGATTTTTATGTGAAGAGACACATGGGATTTTGTTGCTGAACCCTCTGCAATAAGAGAGCTGATCCACAGGATCAACTGGGTTGTAAGTGTTCCTGGAGGCAAAAAAAAATGTCTGTCTAGAGGAGGGCACAACAAAAAGAAAGGCTGAAAGCAAGATAAATCCAAACTTGGAGCAAGGCACACAGTTGAAAGTGTAAGTTTAATTAGCCAGGGTAAGGACTCTAAATGAAGACTAGAGGCCCCTGTGCAAAACGTGTTTAAATTGCACTGAAATTGCTCAAGACTCATTACAGATCTTAACAGGAACATGAAATGACAGTTGATATATAGGACGCTGGACAATGTGATTCACTGCTTTCTGGTTTTATTCTTGTCTGTGTAAATCTGTGCAGGAGCAATGCTAAAGGGTGGATCTGTGGGGCACAGCATGGCACTGAGTCCCTTTTTGCAGACTAGATCCTAAGAGTGTGTGAACAGGAAACACCTGAGGAGAACTGCAGAAAAGAGAACCTAACCCTGCTTCCCAAGGCAAATTCTTACTCAAGCATTGCATCTTAAATCTTAACCTTCCCACTCAACCATTGTGATTGGAGAAGCTGTTGTTTTGGCTTGTATTTCTTATTGTAAATCAGGTTCTTTTTCAGTCTGAGTAGCACCTTTCACCAGCAGTGCTCAGGCTGAAACTAAACATCCTACTTGTAGACTAAGTCACTACTTAATGCAAGAATGGCTGTGGCAGATTCTGGCTGCAGCACTGCTCTTGTGTTGAGGAGCACTTTAGTCACCATCAGGCCTTGTTTGTTTTCATCAGAGAATCACTTACAGAGTCAAGAAGTTCTTCATACAGGCATGCAAGATCTAGGAAAATATATTATGCAAAATGTGTCTTAAATTACATAAGAATAAGTCTTTTTATCCGTGCAGGTTCTTAGCTAGTTATGTGAATGATGCATTTTAGTGTTTATCCCCCATACTTTTTCCTGCCTGGGGACAGCACACCTAGTTCAGTGGCACAGGGTACTAAAAGCTCCTCTGACACTCAGAATCTCACTGAATTCTGCTAACACACTGGTGCAAAAGCATCACTTTTGTTTTCCAGACTGCAGTGGTAGAATTCTCCCATCCCATCTCTCACGCCCACGCCCATGCCCACCCCCACCCCACTCCCTTTTTTTTTTCAGTGTATTTTTAGTTGTTTATCTCCCTTTCTGAAGTAGAGCAAGCTTTTTGTTGGTATTTTGGAGTTCCTTGTGGAACATGTTTTTAAATATTCCTTATGGAATCCAAGGGCAACCACTCCTTGCAAAGAAGCTGCCTCTGTGGAAACCAAGGGAGAAGCACAGAAGTAGGAAGGAAGAGGAGTGAGTCCCAGGAAGTTATTCACACTGCACATTCCTCCAATGCTAGCTGAGAATGTGCCATCTCTGAAAGCAAATATCTCACTAGTGAGCTAGTGCCACTGAGTTCTTACCTCACATGTAGGATGAAAGCCATGGTGGCAACAGCTCTTCTTAGTGGACTCATTGCAATGAAAAGCATGATTAACTGACAAACAAAAGAAAGTAACCTGAGAGAATCTCTGGGGATGTTAGATTTCCACAAATAACTTTTGATAAAATGAGGTGAGATTCAGCAGAGACTGGGAAAAGCTCCTTATTGCACAGACTCTGAGGTCACAATGACTCAGCTGGGAAAATAGAAGGAGAGGCAGAGACCATCAGCATGCCATGGAAGCAATACAGGATGTACAAGCCTCAATATGATATGGCTGTCCAGATGGAATAAAAAAATGTTCCAGAGGTTAATTCCCACTCCTATGGCCAGGCAAGAAAACATAAGAGGGCTCAGCAGTTTATCCTTCTAGAACAAACTTTATAAAGTGGATGCAGACTTTAAATGAGAAGACTTAGGTATGGCTGGGCAAAGCCAGAGGATGGCTAGATGAATATCGCATGAAACATTTACATGGAACAGTATTAGGTCTGGTAAGATTGAAGTGAGAAGCCTGACCGTATGAATCTGACAGCTTTAAAATGTCTTAAAAAAACCGTGTGACCCTGGGAAGAGGATAGAGCAGATTGGTTTCTTTGTAAAGGCAAATGCTTCCAGGAGATAGCTATTCCAACTTTGGGAGGCAGCTTCACTGAGGATATCAAACAAGAAGCTTGAGACATGTTGCAATGCTCAGACCACTTGCTCCACAGTAAAATGAAGATTACTCTGAGCCAAATGATAACTTTCCAAAATACCTGCCTTAAAATCCTCAAGCACAATGCCAAGCAGCAGAGCATATTTACAATGATGCAATGTACAATGATGACCTGGTAAGGCATCCCCATTTTCCAGAGTGGTTTCTTGATTCAGTTTGGCCAGGCAATATTATGACACTATTGCCTAGTTGATATATTTTGGAATTAAAATGGGATGAGGAGAAGTCAGCAGCAGGACTGTGTCATCAGTAAGGGACAGTGAAAGGGACAAGGTTTTGATTTTTTGAAGGTAATTAGGCCACTAGGCATCTGGCCTTTTAGTCCTTTCCAGAAGTCTACTCTCCTCCTTAGTGAGTGTTGACACCTCTGAAAAGCCCTGTGAGTTTCTCAGAATATGCAAGGGACAGTCTTTCTAACCATTTTCTTTCTTTCTTTCTTTCTTTCTTTCTTTCTTTCTTTCTTTCTTTCTTTCTTTCTTTCTTTCTTTCTTTCTTTCTTTTTTCCTTATTTTGACCTTCATATTTCATCTGAAAACACTCACAACTCTTGATATATTTTTTTTCTGATGTTTTTTCTATTATGAACATTTTTTTTTCAAAAACATTTAAAGTGAGGTCATGTTCAATGCAGCAAATATATATGTTCTCCACACAGGGTATTTAAGGATGTAAGTTTTCTCACACTTCTTCTACAGTATTCCTCAAAAACAGTGGGAAAGTTCCCTTGATTTAATGGCATTATCTGGATCCTGTATAAACTTCCTAAAGTAAAAAAATGAATATCCTGTGCATATAATGTCAGCCTCACATCCAGGAATCAAAGACTCTATGCTAATTATGAAAGATACTTCCCAAGAAAATGAATGCAAGTCACACTTAAAATGGTCAGTTACAAAATCTATATAGATTATTATATTCTACTGCAATACAGAGGAAGTGATCTGGTTTTGTGTGTGTGAATTAAAAATGTTCATATTATGCAAAAATCTCTAGCTATATGCCTAATCCCCTAGAGGGCAGTATGACCTAAAAATAAATTAAAATGAACCATGCAATTAGTATTTTTCAAACAGTGGTTAGGTTAAATAAAATTGTTTCCTCCTTTCTCTGACAAATTGGCACAGAGGTGCAAGAAATAAGGAGATACTTACAATTTCCAAATTTTATGAGAAAATAAATGTAACAAAATGAGCAGTATTACCCTATGTTAATTTATTTAGCTCACATAATACATATACTTAATTTTGCAAACTATCAAAGCTATGTGTATTATACTTAAGTATCCTTTCATATGGTTTCCTGAGAGGGGTTTTGCAGCTAGAATTTTGGGTAGTCTCGGTCCCCCTTACTATCCTTCAGGTTTTGCCTATCAGTGCTGCTGCATGGGCTTGACCTAGAGACATGAAATGAACTCAGGCACCCAAGTGTGTGGGAGGTGGGAGTACTGGCTCATTAATCAAAGCACTGCCAGAGCTTGGTACTCGAAGGTAGCCCAAATGCTCACCAAACTGCCAGAATGGCCTAATGCTCCAGGCACTTTTGGAGTCTGAATGAGAGGCAGATATGTGCCTTCACTGAAATGAGGAAGCCTTTGTCCCATACTGCATAACTTGATATTATATATATTATGAGGATCGCAAAGTACTATTGCTTTGCAAGCATGAGCCTTCTGTGTGTTATTAATGGACTTAACGAGGGGCAAGTTTAAACAACTTGGTGGCTGTTTGTCTGACCTAAGTACAACTCCTATTTGCGCACATCCCCATTCCCTTCCCATCCAGAGCACCACTACCTGTTTTAGGGAAATTAAAGTCTTGCTTCCTTGATTGCCTGAGCAGGGAGAGTATGTACACTCACACACCAGCAAACCCAGAATCTGTGCCACACACAACTCAAGTATCATTTCATTTAACAATGGGGGAAAAATGCCAAAAAGATGTGAGTAACCTCCAGCAAACAGTGACATCCTTCCAGAAGCTACACCCTCTCTGTCCACACAGATGCTGTGCTGGCTTTTTAGTCAGCATTTTGGCTGAAAATGGGTTGTCAAGGACTGAAAGAAGATATCTCATGGAGAAGATACCTCAGGCTGCCTCTGGAAATTGCAGAAACTGAAAACAGAGGACTCATGACTGTCACTTATTTCTCACTAAGCAAGAGAAACAGATCTCATTCAATTAACAAGCTCCATAGGAGCAATTGTTTTCATCAGGAACTTTTTGACTGAAGGCTTTTCCAGGTGGCTGAAAAGAAGCCTGAGAAGGAAAGACAATGGTCCAGGATGACTTGAAATGGTCCAGGATAACTTCAAAATTGATGGAAAAGGGGACCAAGAAACATTCTAGAAGAAAACTGCTGTGTAAGTGTTCATATTTTTATGCTTGTGACATTACAGAAAGCATTTTTGGTTTGTGCCGGTCCCAGGCCTGCCTATAGACAATGGTACAGATTCTTTGAAGAGGAAAGAACAAAAAACATTAATCTGTGGATAACTGAATAAAAGAAAACAGGGAGTTGTTCTAATTACCAAAGATAGGATGGAATAAATTTGTGTTTTACAAAGTATTTTGCTCATTCCCCTAAATATGTTTGGAGATCAGAGAGAAACACTCTGATATAATAGCAGTTAGGTTCCTGGAATAGAGTTATCATCAGAAAAAAACATTTCTGAAGAAATAACTGGCAGGTACATAAAAATGACTTACATTGCTAACTGTGACTGTTGGATCTGATGACACGTTTTAGGTTAACTAGTTTACATTTCTTTTGAAGTGAATTTCCTAGCGACAATGTTTGCACTATTCACCTGCCTCATCAAGGCCTGTTTAGAATACAGTGCTTAATACAGTTTTTAACCCATTATAAAGCCATGCACAGATAATTTAAAATGATCATAACAACTAACAAACACGTAATCAAGGAGCTCTTAAAATGTATTAAAATTCAGGTCTCTCGCTATTAGCAAAACCGCTTCATTAACATATTAAGACAATGTTCATTTGATAATTAGCTTCTGTTTTCTTTGCATCCTGGCAGTTAAATCATCCCTGTGAAGCCAGAGGGGAAAAGTTTATGCTTCTACAATGTATCTTTGGTGAAGTACATATGGCCTTCTCACCTTTTTTAATCAATGTTGGTATTTTCTTCTTCTTTTACTCTATTTCTTAAATCACAGAAATGCAGAATGGTTTGTGTTGGAAGGAACCTTAAAGACGATCTAGTTCCAACCCCTCTGCCATGGACAGAGACACCTTCCACTGGACCAGGTTGATTAGACTTTGCAGATGAAGCAAGTCGAGCCCAATTCCATGGCAAGTATGGGAGTCCACAATTCTCGGGACTCAGAACAAGGAAAATGATGGGTCCCTTTTCTCCCTTGTGCTCATGCTGCTCTGGTAAAACAAGGGTCAAGGGAAAGAACTTGGCAGTTTCTTCTGTAAGCTGTCCATGGCAGACGTTTGCCCTAAGGAGAGCTCAGAGCCTGTGAGAGAAGAAAAAATAACTGGCCAAAGGCCACTGGCTGAGAGTAGGATCATTGTTCTCCACTCTTTCCCTAATCACCAGCTACATATTCCAAGCAGTATATTTCGAGAGGAAAAAAAAAAAAAATTGAGTGTCTATGTGTGTGTTGTGCTTGGTCCTGTTATTTAAAACAGGTTTAAAAATACTTCAGTTCCAAGAATGAGGCATTTGACTCCAGATTTTGCCTGACTTCAAATGTCAGCTACATCTGCTCAGACACCTCAGAGTTCCACACTCAGTCCCATATGTACAGTCTGTTCCCACTACAGCAATAGCCACTGGAAATAGCTTATTTATAGTGAAGAAAGGAGAAAGCATAGATTATTTATATGAGGCTGATCCAGCTCATGCTCCAGTTACATCTCCTACCCAATATCAGATCACCAGCAATTTCCAGGGAAAGGTTCTTTTCTGCTTCCACAGATTTGCAATAAATAGGAAGCCTGGAGTTACTGGATATAGAAACTAGGCAAAATGGTTATAATTTTCCCTGATATATATTTAATTTTAATATGTTTTAAAGCTAAATAGCAATTCTCTTTTAAATAACAGATATTGAATGCTTTAAGTATGAGTAGTAGGGTGACAGAACTGTCTAGAAGGATCTTACAAGACTGAGTACTAAATAGCTGATGAAATTTAGAGTAGATAAACATTAAGTGATGCATATAACAAAAAAAAAATCCTATGCTAGCTTCACATATAATATTATGGGCTCAGAGATAACTACTCAGGAATGAAAGGTTGTAACAGACAGTCCTATGGAAATGTCATCTCAGTTCTTAGTGGAGGTAACAATGGAAACTGAATGTTAAAAATGCCTGGGAAAGGGAAAGAGAACAAAAGAGACAACATATTACCATTGTATAAATTCATGGTACATCTGCATCCTGAACACTACATACCGTTCTTTTTGCCCATCTCAAAAAGGACATAGCAGAATTTGAAAAGGCTCAGAGAAAGTTGGCACAGTTATGATATGATTTACCCCAAAAGGTGATGTTTCTTCAGCCTGAAGAGAGATAACAGAGGGGAAATACATTAGAGATGTGTAAAGTCCTGAGTGCCAATAGCAAATGAGTGTTGATTGTCTCTCTCCCAGTGCAAGGGGCACCCCATGACATTGGCAGGTGGCAGATTATAAACAAACAAAAAGGAGATGGTTCTCCACAAAATGTTTTAAAATAATTCTTTATCAAAAGGCACTGTGTGTACTAAAACTGGGCATGAATTCAAGGAGACTGGAGAAGTTCAAGTAACAGAAACTCATCAAAGATAATTAAACACCATGTCTGGTTCAGGGGATCTTTGAGTCACAAGCTGATGGAGATTGGAAGGTTATTTTGGAGAAGCATCACTGTATGTTTTCTCTATCCTCTTGCTCTCCCCTAGTTACGTACTTTTGGCTATTACAGGATATTAGTTAGGTGGACCTTTGATCTCAGTGTTGGAGTTCTTTTATTCCCACAATCTTGTATCAGGTGAGATTCAGCTCTAGGAAAGCCCTTACAGTAGGAATTTTGTCACAGATGCCCTCAGAAAAATGTTTGGGTTTGTCCAGTTTAACAGAAATTAAGTGGAATCAACAAAAAAAAAACAACACCATATAGCAAGACACCATTCACTGATTTTCATTTTATTTTGTACAGGTTGTTTTGCATAGCTGTTTTGGATATGTGCTGTAATAATGAAGAGAATGTATAGTGTGCCTGATGTCTTCTCAGTATTGGTGATTTTCATTACATATTTGACTTTATTTTTTTTTCACAGTTAAATTGCATACAATGAATTGCACAAAACCCACAAAATGATTTTAATCCTACCCTATCTACCAGCACATGCTCTAACTGAAATGAATAGGGAGAAGAAAGTTTTATTTTTTCATATGTGGACTCAGAACCTAGATGTCAAGCAGAGGTGTTAGATAATCAGTCCTTGTATCTTTTGCCTTAGAATGCATTCATCTCTGTTTTGATATCAAGGGCACCTGAAGGTGAATATCCTTTTCACCCATCCATTTGTTTCTGAAATGTGTGGGAACAGCACTCACAGACGACTACAACCAAGACAGCACAAAACTACATGAGAAAAAGAGAACGAAATCTTTAAGTTGGTGATATGTTCCCCTCCTTCCTTCTCTCACAACACTGGGAGTCCTAAAATGCTTTCCTTCCCTCTACCACAAGTTTCTATCTAATGACATGTGACTGCCTTCTTGCCCCAGGACTGCCACGCTTCTCAAGGCATGGAAACTGCCTTCCCTGCTGTGCTTTGAGCTCTCCTGGCAAAATCCTGCAGGGAACAGGCTGGACACCCGTGGCTGTTGAAGAAGGTCTAAAATCAGCAGGGGACATTCTATTGCTCACAAAATCCAACTCTTTTTTTTGTCCTCATTTGCAGCAGCTATTCTGCAGTTGTCTATTTCTGAAGGAACCTGGACTTTGGATGCCAGGAACTGAAACATCTGGCTCCTGGGGAGAGATTAAAGTCCTTCATGAAGGCAGCACAAATTCTAGCAAAAGCCTTTGTATCCCAGGATATACTGTCTGAGGGTAGCATTCATGAAACCTACCAGCTCCTAGTTGTCTTCATGACCATGAGAGATTTGAACCCACTGCCATTACCTTTGGCAGACCACTTCAAATTCATCAGATAGCATCCATTAGCACTGAGGTATCCACAATGTGTTACTGACACTGTGTCTGAAGCAACTTTTGGTAATTTCATCTGGCATTCAGAATGTAGTTGGAGAACAAAGATATTCATCCATCTAAATATGCAAAATACTTGACCTTGGGTCTGACAGAGCTTTGCCAGATGCTGTGATATATTTAACCTTCACTTTCAGAGTTTCATAAACTAAGTCTTGAGGTGTTGAAAGCCCTAGATATTTTTTAATGGAAAGTGAGAGAAAATGGCAAATCAGCCACAGAGAAGGCTCTGCCGAAAACTGCAGCTGCATCAGTGTGACTGGGTGAAAAAAAAAAAAAATTGTTTTTAAAACAGAAACTGCTGATACGGCTTTTGGTGAAGCCTCTGCAGCAGCTGTGATGGCTTTTAACTTTGAGTTTGCAATGGGGAAAAGAAGATATTTCTTGCGCTCTCATTTTTATGAATTACACAAGCTGGTTTCAAAATGTCAGGCCAGGTTGAGGAGCAGATGTAAGATTAGCTGTGCCTTGGACTGATCTGAATAGCAGGGGCTGGGCAGTTTACTGGGGGTGATAAGTACAGGGGACGCAGAAGTTGTCAGTACTCCAGCTCAAGTTAGCTTCAACACAAGTTGGTATTGGTGTTGGTTGGCAGCAGTGATGCCCAGAAAAGCATCCCTGAGTGGCTGACTCCCAGGGATGCTAAAGCACCACATGGGAAGAACAAAGCAAGAACTAAAAGTCAACTGTGAGAAGATGCCTGATACCCCAGTGCGTGGGCAGTCTCTTCCTTGGGCTGCCGAATGTGTGCTCACTGCTCAGCCTCTGGACACTCCACATGTGTCCATGGCTCTGAGGCAGTCTCTAATGAAATCTCTGAAAAAAGGAAGATTGCATCTTCCAAAAGACTCTTCTTTCATGCAAGAAAAAGACAGCAAGATAGCTGGTTTTAGGTACTGTAGCTGTGGATTAATATCTGCTCCCAGGAGAGCAGAGGGCTGAGAAACACTTCTACTAAAAGCTGACTGAAAATACATCTTTGTGAAAAGTTCTGTTTTTGAGGAATGAACATTTGAGACAGTAATGGTTTTTGACTGTTTCTAACTGGCTCTGCTTGATTCTCTTCTAAGGAGAAAAAGGAAAGGATTCTGCTTCTCACAGATGGCTCACATTGATCTCTCAAAAAGACCCTGAATTTTCCCCCTGGGGACAGAAACAATACCAAGAGAGGACATTTCTATGTTTGAAAAGCTACTATTCTCTGCTCAAATGTTTGTTTGTTTGTTTTGAATATGTAAGTTAGCAAGAATTGCAGTAGAGGTGTCCTTCTGGAAAATATGATTCAGTTTTTCAGGGACGTTAACCTTGAACCCACTCTGTTTCCAGGGTAAGATTTATTAGAATTAGCATTTGGGGTTTATTCATGCATGAGTCAGGGACCAGAACTCCATAATACATTTCCCCAAGTAACATCCTATTTCTGTCCTACTTGTTTCAAATTCCCTTCTTTGCTCCTATGCAAGCTTCCTAGCCCTGCAGGTAGCTGGTGGATGTATACATACCAGATGGAGGCAAAAGTGTAGCCACTTCAACAGTGGTGAACTCTAATGGCAAAAGGGAAACATCGGCAGAGAGATTGGCAAATGCCAAGGACACACACCATCTAAGTATAGCAAAGGCAGAAAGTCTTCTTTGTCAATGTGAGTAGACGCACCAAGCATCTGAACAGCATCTGACACTTAGCTCCCAATGTATTAGGGTCTGTAGTGATTTTTCTTGCTTGCAAGAACAAGATCTGCAACCTCAGTGCACTTCCTGTGAGACCAACAGCTCCTCTCCCAATGACTGAAGTTCCCTGTAATTAGTTAAAATTTTCTTGAAAAAAGGAATCACATTAGTAGAAGAGAAGGAGAAATAATCTCTGTGTTGCTTGGACCTGTCCCTTAAGAGGGATTTGAATATCAGAACAGAGGCATTTCTTTGTCATAGGAAGCAGAAGCAGAAGGCAGAGCCTTCTGGGGCAGTAGCAGCCAGTGTTGTGCTCTTTGGTGCTGGAGAGCAGATAGGCTTCTGTGGTTGGTACCAGGACACGTGCCATCCATTCTTTGCTCTCTGATTTACTTTCTTTCTCTTTCCTTCCTTTTTCAATGCTATTCTTCTGTCCCTTGATCCTGTACATTCTCTCTGCAATTCAGGCTGATTCTGACCCATGATTATCCTCCTGAAGGACCTTTCTCACTTTTTCTCTCCTGCACCTTCCCGCTGCTGCCCACATTCTGTCTGGTCTAATGCTCATCTTTGTGTTTTCAACAAGTGGATTTCTTGGGGGTGCAGGTGAAGGAAAAGGAAAAGAAAAAGGAGAAAAATTGTCTCCTTCTGTACGCTGTGACAATGTATGCACACAGAATGAACAAAATGGCAGTGGTGACCCCCAAACAGCTGCTTTACAAAATGACTCCTAAACCAGCACTTAAATGTGGTCAGAATTTGTTTACTGAAACATAAGAATATTATAATTAAACCCAAAATACAGTGCTTCAGATTTCTCTCTGACAAGAAAGCAATGACCTCTGGATACTGATGTATATGAAGAAATAATATGTAATCCTGTGGGAACATTTATGAATTATCTTTTATTGTAAAAGCTGCTTGAATCATTTTGTAAAGCTGATATCATAAACTAAGCATACAAAGAAATAAATATGTTTTTATTAAAGAAGATAAAATTTCTATTCCTTCATTTTATTACAAAAGATTCAAAAAAAACCAACATGTTCTGGCCTTAAGTATCAGACTTACATTTTGTCTTTTGTTATCACTTACAATAGCACTGCTGCTTGAATACCCAGCCATATCAAATGTAAGTTATTTGTATATCTCTATCCTCTCAGGAAATCTTGACCTTGAAATAGAATAAATATGTAACATGTTCATAGGCAACACCACCAGTGCTAAAAACCGTAGACACTGAACAAAAACATGCAAAAGATGAGCTTGTGCAGTGCTATTTGACTCATTGCAAAATGAGGAATTACAGTTTAAATGTTTTGCTGTCTTTGAATGACCCTCCATTTGTAATTGATTCAGCTCAACAGACTGCAACTCTAAAACCATTGAGATACAGAACTTATTTGTCCCGTGTTTAAAGTACGCTTCAGTCACTCTACCAAAATCAAACTGCACAGGTTGGGATCTTTTCCATTATGAGTGGTTTGATAATGTGCCATGTTACCTTAGAGTCTGAGATGACTGCTTATTCAGGCTGAGATTTTTAGAAGACTGTCAGGAATAAACAAATCATATTTAACATCTGTTAATTGGACCTATAAAAGGAAGTAAATTGCACATAAAACAGAACCTATAATAAGCCCACAACAACAAAAATAAATGGAACCCCCTTGAGTAAGTACTAGAGGCAAATTTTAAAATAAGTAATGACCACTCTGATAAGTGGTCATACTTATAGATCAATAAGATAACAATCCCCAAGATACTTGCCTTGATAACCAAGGGCATGAGCAGCTGCAGTCAAACTGTCAAGTCTTGAGTAATGTGATTTTCAGATGAGAACTCAAAGGCCTATGCTCCAGTAAGGTCCCAGCACAGACCTCTGAGGACAAGACAACGGGGTGAAAAAAGTTACAGCACATGACATGTGTCCTTCGTTTTTCCGCTATCCCAATATGAAGATGGTCTGGAGCCATAAAAATGCCCAAGGAAACCAGATGTCAGCTTCATGTAAGTTTTATGAAAGATGAAGTAAACAAGATTTAGCATCTGGGGATTGCTTCATAATACGTTCAGCTCCCCAAAGGTATAAAAGGCCTATCCAAAATCCTGCTTGTTAAACCAGCAAAGAGGAACACAAAAGATGCAGTGAGGACTCAATAACTGGCCAGAGTACCTGGACATACACACTGTTTGTGCTTATGGGCATGTGGGTGTGAGAAAACAAGTGATCAAAATGTGTGGGAAAAAGAGCATGAGGGACTGCAGTCAGTTTTTTTTAAAACAAATATCACCTCTGCTTTCCAGAAGGTCTAGAATTATGTTTTGTTGCATTAATTTCCTTCAAGAGCACTAAAGCATGAGTTATAAATTAGCTGTTGGACTGAAACAATAAGCGCTAATGTGGCAAGCTGGGGAAGGTGCCTAGAGGGTTCTTACAGGGACTGAAACTAGCTCTGATTTTACTTAATATCTTTAGTGTGATTAGGGAAAAAAAAAAAAAAAAAAGAAGAAGGTTAGAAACACACTGATGGCATTTGCAGATGATTCTTCCTTGGGAAATGTTCCCATCCTTCACTGGGGACATCATGTTATATGGACATATAATATGGAAGGACTGAAGGAGCCTAGGGAGATGTTAGAAACAAAAACACAAGATTGATCTAGGAAAAACAAAAAGTGAAGAAGCTGGAGGAAGGAAGGAAAACCCAGAACAAGGCTATTCAACTGGGCTGATGAATCACATTGTCCACCTCGTGGTGCATACCTTAACAATGGACAGAAAATACTCCCTGAAACTTGTTGTCCAGAAAATATTTTTTATGCTATATGACTAAAGAAATACTCTGTTTACTGATGTGGTGAACAGCAGGAGGGCCATTTAAGCAAGGAAAAAAATGTGCTAATTGAGAAGTACAAGCTAAGGAATCTTATATATTAGTTTTGCATTTTTATTTGAAAGAAATGGGTAAGAGAAGGGCAGGGAAGATGGATGTGAATTTTCACAGTAATATCCCATGCCAATGAATGTAAATACAAAATCTGCATTGCTACTATATAAAAGAAGAAGAAGGAGAAGAAGAAGAAGAAGAAGAAGAAGAAGAAGAAGAAGGAGAAGAAGAAGGAGAAGAAGAAGAAGAACCCTAAAACAAACAAATAAACAACAAAAAAAAAACAGTAAATCATGTGAGATAAGTAGTGAGTTTCCATCTTGAGCAAAGAGAGAGATGATCATAGGAAGGCACTGAGGGACTAGCTGTTTGCTCCCTTGGCTAACTTAGTAGTTCATCTCAGAAAGTATTTCAATACTCTGCTGAGCCCTTCCAATGACATGCTGAGTCATTCTGAGAAAGATGTTGTTGATGACCATAAAAAAAGCTAGATTCAACTCAGCTAATCGGAGATGTCAATATGCAGATTTCTACTCACTGATGGCTATATAAACTGTCCTTTGTAGGCAATACAGGGAAGCAATCATTTCTAGGGTGACTCAACTCCTCAGAGCAGGGTAAAACAGGATATCTATAACATAAGGATGTGACAGAGACAGAAAATTCATGGCTAAAAGGGATGTAATGACTAAATGGATGAATAAAAGCAGCAGCTAGAATTAGTAAGAGAAAGTAGTTTTAATATTGGAAAAATTGGGAGCAGGGATGACCCTCAATGAAAGCAATGAAAAGCCCATCCAAGAACAGATAAAGCGTTAGAGAAAGAAAAATTAATCCTCCACTGTTGGAGCTATTTTACTGGGTATAAAATGCACAACCTGGGTAACTATCATCATGGTTTGATGGAGGGTCTGCTGTGCTGGGCTCTAGTTGCCCCTACTCTAGCATGGATGTCATCTTCAGCAGAGGCAAAATAAGAGGTGAGGTGCTACCTAACAGGCACAAGGGGGTGAAGGCACTAACCTTTGAGATGAGGCAAGCTCATTCAGATCTCCTCAGGATTCGTAGTCCTCTACTCCAATTAAGAAGAAAACAAATCTTTCAGTTGAGTTGCCCGTCTAGCCCTGTTATTTTGTGCAATTCATAAATGGATAGTGTCATGAAAACTGGTACTACATTTTCCAGCAAATTTACTGCTCATTAAAATTATGTATTTGAGCAAGTGGAAATGGTAGAGTTCAAGTTTGTTTTCTTTCTCTCATGATTCATCTATAAGTACACAAACAAATTAAGCAGTCACGGGACTATCAGAGCTACCAGATGCAGTGATGTGGAAGAATTTCTTAGTCTGGGCTAGCAGAGAAACAAATTGCAAAAACATGTCATGAGAAGGAGAAATCAATCAATCAATCAATCAATAAATAAATATTCCCAGCTGACAGGAGGTTGCAAAATGTAAAGGGATACTTTTTTAAAATGAACATTATCTGACACATCCTATGTTGTACCACAAAGCTTTAAACAATTGTGACAACAGGCTTTGCTTTGTTAAAAAGAACTTGTCCCTGACTCTTCTCTCAAGTACTCCTGCAGTAACTACTGAAGTTGATACAGTTATATGCCAGCCACATATCCTTCAGACTCCAGCCCTTTGACTCTGCTATACACATGGATGGAGAGTAAGGAAACCAGCCCTTTTCTGAAGAGAAAAATGAAGTGCATGATGTGGAAAAGAAATGATATGTAGCAAGAATGAATTTTAAAGAAATGATTAGCAGAAAGAAACTAACCTTGACAGAAACATGTGAGTGTAGACTATTTGAAGGTATAATGCTTCCATGTTCCTCTCTCATTCAATCACTTTGAGACGGATTTTTATCATGGACATGAATACTGGAGGTGATCTTTTTTCCTGGTGTTGGATTCAAACACTCAGGGAAAGCCTCAGCTGCACTGAGGTGAGTGCCACAACACAATTTCTCCCAGTGCCAACACAAAATCTTGGCTCCACAAACAAGAAAAAGGACCATCCTCCTTTATGTCCCTGTGGTAATCTCAGTTTGGTCCAACTTGTACATCATCACACTGCTGGCTGAGTGGCAGCCATGCTGTTTCCACACCTCATCACATGCCTCTCAGGCTATGTGAGATGGGGAACAAGCAGTTTATGACTTATTTTCCATGCTGTCTGAGCACAGTTGACTAGGAATAAGGATGAATGGAGACAAGTAGCAGCTACCTCACCTGGAGCCAATCCAAAAGCTCTACACTGTATGCAGCTATACATCTGGGGAGGAGTGGATATCACAGAGGCACAGCTTACGATGCTCCTTCCCCTCTTCACTCTTGGCATGTGGAGTCCTTGTAGTGCAGCACCTCCCTTTCACTGCACCAATGGCTGAAGTGAAACATCCATATTTTCTAATTTCAAGACCACTTAGCAACCCTTTGAGCAATTCATGAAGCCACTGAACAGCCTAAAAAAATCTGTCCCTTTACAAAGGCTGTTACCTGTATGTGTCACTTGCTCTTTGACTCTTTCTTACCTAGCTCATCATTTGTGGGAGTTTCTCATAGCAATACTGCCATGCAATTTGGTTTTGACCAATAGCATGCATCTGGATTTGGAATGGAAACATACTTTGCAACTGCATGACCTTCATGGTCACACATTTATTTTCTCTTGGGCTAGGACTTGATCTCCTCAGCTTTGTGGCATGACACCAAGAGAGACAACACTGTGCACACAGATGACAAGGGGCAGAGGCGGACTAGGAACAAAAGTGAAAGAGAAAGGAAGAGGCAAATGTAGAGAGAATAAATTTTATATCGATTCAATGAGTTGCATTCAAAGGTAAAGAAAGAAGAAAAAATCGTGTAGTCAGTTGCAATGGTGGCAATTTCTAAGTCTCTACCCTCCTTTCTCTATGTATACAGAACTCTGTGAGATCAGTAGAAGTTATGTGTGCACATAAAGATGGGAGGATTTGAAAGTGAAGAGCTTTACCTAGCATTCATTTAGATAACTAATCCAAAGAAAGACATTATAGTATACAAAGAATAATACCCATTGTGAAACTTGGTGGAAAACATTTGCTGTGGAAAAAAAGAAAGGAGAAGATGTTTACCTATGCATCTCTGGAGCTGCTGACCTGCAAACAAGAAACAAAAGAGCTTTATACTGCATTAGTAAATTTAGGCTACCAGATGTTTTAAGACAGATTGTAGTGTGGCTATGGGTTGTCTCACGAAAAGTAGTCCACAATGTTCTATTTAGAAGTGATGGTACAGAATGGTCTAGTTTGACAAATAAAAGAATAATGTGTGTGTCTTGTATGAATACACTGGATTTGTTGTTTTTCAATAAAAGTTGAAAAAGCTAAAGGCATTCTTATTTCCTGTTGAAGAATAAGCATTTTGGAAGATCGTTTTTTTAAATAAAATTCAATAACATTTTTTTTAAAAGACTGAAAAAAAAACAAACATGGAAGGAACAATAGCTAAAAAGAAAACACTGGCAATTTTTGGAGTTCAATTATTTTTAAAGTCATTAGAGACAGAATGATATGTAAAAGATCCTGAGACTCACATCTTTGTGTTTACTAGAGCAAAGGCATGCACATTTTCTATCTGAGTCTTGAAACAGCACCACAGAGTCTCTGCTATATCACCAATAACCTTACCATACATAGAAACATCTAGGAATTGCAATTGCCCAGTGAGGAGAAGCTGGATTCCTGCCTTTGGCAATGCCTGTCAGTCATGCCACAACAGTGATGATTAATGTGGTCAGCTGAGTGTAATGGTTAGCTGAAGACTTTCTAGAATAGTGAAACAAGATGTCTTGACAAAACTTTATTCTGCAGACAAAAGAGTTCTGCAGTCTAGATCATAGTATAAGACCAGATGGGTAATATCTTATCTGCTGTTAACTATTCAGCCTGTATAAATGAGCAGGTTTCTGCCAACCATTAGACATGCAGATGTCCAGTTTATGAGTTTTTTCCACAGCTTTCTGCTTCCCAGAAAAGAAGTCCAAACTATTGGGTTTTCTCATTGGCATTTAGTTACTCAGAACAATTTTAATAACTCAGAGCAATTGGGTTTTTAATTTCAATTTGAGATGGCTGCAAACTGTACTTTTTCTACCACAGAAAAAACTGATATTTCTTCTGAAACCAGAGCAAAGCATTTATCAAAACAACAGGAGTTTTGGTGAAGTTTCTTTCTCAGGAAAAACAAGCAAACAGAAAAAATGACAACCTTGATATTTGACATTTGCTTTGCTTCTGTATTGAAACAGAGAAAAGGAGAGATTTTCAGAAGAGAAAATTCAACTTCTGATAACATAAAATTGTAATCAACAATGCAGCTGGGAGATGCTGTCCAGCTATGGAGTTGGGGGACAGAGAAAAATGTGGGCAGGCAACACCCAAGTGGAGATTCAGTTAGGTTTGTTTAACAGAAAAAGATGCAAATTCAGAAAAAAAAAAATATATATATATATATCTTCTGCTGAAAATGATAAGGTTTAAGCTTGCCAGCTTTAATTGCAATACAATGTCTACTGATGACTAATGATGTCTACTGATGACCCAGGTAAATGTAGATGATAACTATAGGAAATATACATTGAAAGCATGGAAAGATCAATAAAACTAGAAGACCTGATTGGTGATTGAATTCACCCCAACCCTGGTATTTATTGATAGGTTTGACTATATAAGTAATAATTCTTCTGATTTTCCAATAGTAGTCACTGCATCTCTAAAACCCCTCTTCCAAATTTGCAGATCACTGATTCCCTGGATATGCGAGCCTTAATTTGTCTCCAAGCCCACTTCCACAGCAGCTTATTCAAGGCCCATGATGGTAAAGTACAGGGCCATTTGTCTCCAGCTTCTCTTGCAAAGCCCTACCATGGGCCTCAAGTGGTGTGAAGAGCCAATATAAGGCTACTGAGTAATATTAACTTTAAGGGAATAACCGCTCTTGTAAGCTAAAGTGCAGCAAGGCACTGAAGTGCCCCCACATGTTAGAATTTCACGATCAGAGAAAAAGCCATTTCAGTGCTTGAAAGAAGATAAACTTTCAAACGACACTTCATTGAGGGAAGAAAGGGAACCTGTCACACTTGGTTTGTCATTCCTCCTCCTCCCCTGAAGGCAGTTGCCAAAATAGCATAACTGAAAGCACATTGTATGTTGAATCATGTTTGATTCAGCAAAGATTACATCTACTGAGCTTATCGCATCCTTGTAGTATGGAGCTTATGCTTTTACCCATCTGCAGAAAATGCTTTGTGCTCCATAGGTGGATTTTTTCTTTGCTTTCTCATTGTATTCCATGTAGATGCATCTGGGAGCATTCTCTGCTATTTTCATAACAGGGACGTATGGATATGCATGATATGTTCTGCCATGTGATTTCTTCCTGCTTTTAAAACCATTTTTATATAAACAGTATTGAATAAAGATTTAAAGAATCATCCAGTGAAACATTCTGCTTGGTTTAACAACAGAGGTAAGAACCACTGTCTTATTAGAGAAGGAAGAAATATTTGAAAGCAGAGCATTTCTCGTCTGTGTAGAAGAGGGATCAGAACTGAACCTTATTTCCTAAGAAGCCAAGAAAACAAATCATGTAAGAATTCAGACCTCTGACCAACTCTGAAGGGGAAAGCTAATGGAAACAGCACCTCGCTGGGGACATTACTGCATATCATCACCTAACAGTGACCCTGAGGGAAATGAAACTGAAGAGAAATGGCGCTGCATGCGAGGGAGGTGGAACTGTTCTCATTTCTGAATCTGCAGCAGAATAGTCTAATTGGGTATACAGCACAGCCAAATGAACAAATATCACATGAAAAAAAAAATATTTTCAAGCTTCGTAAAGGAATGACATGCAGATTGAGAGGAAGGCAAAGTTCTGCATTTCTAGCCATTTTGTGTAAATGCAGAATACATAATAATTTAATCAGAAAAGGAAAATTTAGAGAAGCCCATCAGTTCAAAGGGCTGTACGTTCAGCAGAGCATTATGCCTCGCAAGGAACAGGCCGTGGAGAGCTGAGCACCCACAGCTCATTGAAAATTTCCTACAGAAGCCACATTTCTTAGAGGTACAAGTTTCAAAAACATTTCAGACACGTTATTATTATTATTTATTTCTGAAAGTGGTTGGTCATGGTAATTCACAGCTCTTTCCTAGGCATGAAGACCCTGCAGCCTGCATGGTACTGCTGGTACTCAGAGTACTCCAAGTGTTATGTAGAAATGTGCTCAGCTGTGATGCTTGTACCTGGACACAAGCAGTGTCCCACAGTCTCCAGCACCAAAGTCACCTCTTGCAATTACGCTGGCAGTGCTGGTCAGCTGCTGAAAATGTGATAGGAGGAAGAAGGAGAAAAAGGACTGTGGGGCTGGAAGAAAGATTAGGAGAGCTATGGCTGGCATCCTCATACTGGGAGGGGTGACAGGAGGCTGGGGAGCTGGAGGTGGAATGGGCAGACTGGTACAAAGTCAGTCCTAGCAGCCACCACCACAGTCAGCAGCCCTGGCCAGGGCTGACACCAACAACTCCAGCTGCCAGCAGCTATGGTTGCTGCAGAAAGCAGTACCCAAAGCAAGATCTGTTTGGAAACCCCTGCTTCATGCAATATGTATTTCCATTTGATGTTTCCAGGCTACATTCAGGACAAAGCTTTTTTTTTTACTGAAAAAGCACCAAAATGCAATAATGAAAAGCAAGTACTCCTTGATAGGTTTTGCAGTGCAAGCTTTAAAGGCTGTAAGTACCAGAGACTCTTCCCACTGAATTTAAATGCAATCCTTATTTCTCACGCTGGGAGAGCCCTGGGCCACAGGTGGCAAAGTGGCAGGACAGACCCCTGCCTGCAGGTGATGGCAGCATGTTCGCGCTCCTGAGCACATCCTGCAGTCCTGTTTGCAACCCCATCAGGAGGAACTGTGGAGATGCTGAGTCACCCAAATGTTTTTTTTTCTTTTTTTTTCTCTTTTTTTGTTAACCTGCTCTCCATCTGGTGCGGGTGAGGGGCCACTGGAGGTTTCATTTGTCTGCAGCACTGAGCTCCTCTGGCTGCACAGGCACTTTTCACCAGAAGCCCTGCCTCTCTGCTGTGAGAGCAGCCTGTAGTAGCCATGCTGCCAGAGAGGTCTATGCAGGCATTAGGCAGATCTGCCTCCATTCATTAGTCAGAACAGGTCTCTAGAAGAAACAGATGATGTGGACCCACCTGTTTCACATATGACTGTGAGCCAAATCTCTGCCTCTTATCCCATCCCAAAATGGTGCATGTAATCCTTCTTCCTCTCACCCTAAGCCCATTAACAATCCTGGAGTGCTTTGAGATCCTACAGAGAAGATGGGATGGAAGTGTCAAGTTTAATCATCGGCAAAGCTTGTCTCTCACAAGTGGACAAATCTGTGATCCTCTCCTTGCCTTCTGGTGACCTGTCCCTGGGAACCTGGAGCCAGCACCCCATGGAGCAGCAGAGCCAGCACAGCAAGTATATATGTCAGTAGCAAAGTGGCTTTTCTCCCTAGGCCTGTGTTAAGTGCCCACTGAATGAGTTTGACTCTGCAGACTCAAGGACAGCCAGCTCAGGTTGCTTTCTCCAATACTAATACGTAAACAAGTTACTCACTTGTTTTTTTCATTTAATGTTATTCAAAGACAGTAAAATGCTGTAGAGTATTCATTCTGGTTCCAGTTGTGGAAACGAAGCATGTATAATTACCCATGTGGGTAGCAGTCCATCTCATATCCTTACTTATGCCAGTGAAGGATATTATCTCATTATATCAGTTTAGCAGTCTTCTTTCCCTGGAATTCGAAATAAGCAAAGCACATAAAGGAATGATGAAACAACTAATTATAAGGGACATTATTTTAAAAACTGCACAGTAGTCAAAATCCATTAATGGACTATTTTACATCATTAAACTACTTCCAAGAAAGTATCTAGGCTTTTTAAGCATAAACATTTCTACATTGAAAATGTAACTTGAACCTAACTCTATGGTTAGCTATTTTTTGAATGAGTATAATATGTGCTTTCATTTATGACAGGGCAAAGATGAGTGAAATTTTTAACTTCATTATGTCTATCATCCAAAGTAATTTAGAAGATAGTCCTGCTACATGGAGACTCTTCTGCACTAGAATGCTAATAATGATTAATGTCTGGGGAAACAGAAAATAAAGCTGCTAGCAAGGACTTGCTTTAGCACATGTTTTAGGATTTTTATGTGAATAGAAAGTACTATTCTAATTCAAAGTTAAGATACTTCTGGACCTTCAGAAACTTCTTGGATGCATTTTTTAGTTACAATACAAATAGGCTTTTTTTTTGTCTCTAATTTTTGGTCCTTCAACCCAAGTGAACCTCAAGCTGAACTTCACTCTTTCCTTCTTGTTTATCAACTCCAGGAAGAAAGTTTCTGCAAGGCTGAACCTGTCTTTTATTATATATGTGAAACATTTTGGTCAGAATTCAGTTTTAAGTGGAACTCTGCTGCCAACCCTGTAGTATTATGGGAGCCAAAGAATCCTGCTCTATGGGTTATTAATACATCCAAAGGGAAGAGAGATCAGTGCCAGCAACAACAGAGGAAGGTGGTGTTGAAGTGAATGAGAAGCATATACTGTTTTTACAGCACACTTTGAAAGATACAGTACTGCGGGGTAGTCCAGTTGATGGAGCTTGATCTGAGCCCAATCTTGGCTTCCAGGATGTTCTATCTGACCCCATTGTCTTAGAGGCAATGAGAGCTGTTGTCAGAGTAGTCAGATTCCTTCTGTGGGACAGGTCTCACAGCCCAAGCTGATCTTCCTTGCCATCTATACCCTGCGTACCTTCCATGTATACCATGTACAGCTTCCTGTACAAGGATGGTCTAAGACCCTGCTTACAACAGAAAACTCTTGAGAGGGTGGTACGTAGGGGCTGACCTAGTGGAAGCAAGTAACTGAACCGAACTCCTTCCTGACAAGAGGAATTCACCTGTTACATCAGTAGTCTGGGCCATATATATGTCAGAAGCTAGTTAACAAAATGCAGGCCTGGAAACAATGCTTCAGAATGTACAGCTTTGTTAATGGGTTTGGTAGCAGGACCAATAAAGTTTATTGTTGGGTTTCACTACAAATGACTCCTTTTGTGCTCAGCTTTTTACATCAGCTTTTAACTAGACCTACCAGTTGTACTAGCCAGACTGAGGGCATGATCTTCCCAGGAGACTCTGGTTCCCATAAAGTGAAAAAGAGACTTCTGAAACATCCCTAGAATTGCCCTTGGGCTTCTGAAATGGTCCTCTTTCTGAAGGAAACCTTCTGTGTCCTCTGTCCTGAGGAAAGAAAGGAAGAAAATCAAGGCCGAGCAAGTTGTGGTTTCTTTACTTTTAAGACTCAGGGGTGATGTTGACTTTAAGGCTCATGTGAGAAATAAATCCACCTGCCATTTACAGTAGGCAGCTTGGTCAGTCTGGCCCTACCAGACCTCAGCTCACCAACCCATCTCAGCTCTACCTCTGAGGCCTTCAGCCCCCAGTGGCATGGCAGATGCCCTTCCTGGACTGTGAGGAGGGCGTGGGGCAGCCAGGCTGCCCCTGCAGAGGGGGAGCAGAGCCCAGCCCTACAGACTACATCCATGGGAACCATGGGCTCAAGGGGAGGAAGCAGACAGGGAAGAGGGACTGTCACTCCCAACAGGCAGGTTTTGAGTGAGATCATTTGTGTATGTGACCATGAATTGGCAAGAGCACAATTTGAAACTGTAGACTATGCTGTTCGAAAGTGAACAGTTGGTGCAGGCACAAATTTTCAAACGGCTCCTCTTGATCAAGGCTAATCGCAGATACTTCCCGAGAGGGGGAAGAATCCTGCTTAGAGGCCAAGCTACCTCTGTGGGTGAGTGTTGAAGAGGAGCTGCAGCAACATTCAAAGAAGCTAATCCTTCCCTCTAGGTCTGGAGCAACGCACAGATGAAACAGCAAAGACTGCCAAAGACCCACCCAACATATCAACCTCCTACGAGGACGAGTGAGCAAAATCCCATCCTGTTTCTTGCTTTCTTTGTCTTCATCTTGGCTCGCTGTCTCTTTAGGGAGAATTCCGACAACAAAAGGTCGGCAGGGACAGGCGGGTGCAAGCCCCGCTTCCCGGGCCGGGACTGCACTTCCCCCGGCCGCCAGCGGAGGCTGCTGTGGGTCGCCTCCGCCCGGAGGCCCGCGGGGGTCCGGACCCGACACAGAGTTCCCGGGACACTGCTGGGAGCCTCCTGGCCTCCGCCGGAGCCTGGGGAGCACGAGTGCGGTGTCTCACCTTGCAGCGATCGCTCTCGCAGAATAAATAAATAATAACATAATAGCCCAGCCGAGGGCACAACGGGGCAGCCGGCAATTCCTGCCGAGTTACAGCGCTGGGGGGAACTCAGGCCGAGCTGTAGGCGGGGGAGCAGAGGGGACAATGAAGGGAGACCTCGGTGCCTTAGAAGCCTGGCAGCCGAGCTGCGGGTAGATGCCCCCGGAGCCTCGTGGCTGGGTGGCCTTGCCCGGTACCTTGCGGCAAAGAGGAAGGGCAGGGGCTGCCCGCAGCCCTCCTGTAACTTGCCCTCGAGTTTTGCTGGGAAAACAAAAGTAAAGCAAACAATTCCCTTCCCCCAGCCCGAAAATAAAGCTCGGGCACCACCCGGGCTGGTCGAAAGGGCTCCATTGTCGTTTTTAAATGAGATATCTTTGCAACCGCTCGCCCCTCCCCGAGCCAGCGGGGAGCCGCCCGTATCCCTGGAAGCGAGAGGTAGTGGGGAACAAAAGGCAAACTCCGAAGTGACATTGAAAATAAAAGGGAGCTTTGGTTACCCCCAGGGAAAGGTCGAGGGGGAAAGGTCGCCTTCCCGCCAGCGCACGTACTCCCGGCGGGTGCGGGGGAGCGCCCCGGCCCCAGTCCCAACCCCAGCCCCGGCCCTAAGAGCCCTGCGCGGAGCCCTCGGCCCGCAGAGAGCCCGGGGCAAGCAGCGGCTCCCCCATCCCCTGGCCGGGGCCGCCTGGGGGCGAGGGAAGGCTTCGGAAGCAAAGCCGGGGCACCTAGGGACCCCATTCCCCCGTGGGGCCCCGTGCCCAGGGAGGGCAGGGCAGGGTGCCAGGCCAGCCACTTGCAAGCCGAGTTCCTTTTGGAAATATTTGCAGGCGACAGGGCTGAGGACGAGATATGTGTGCGTAAATATATGCTCCCGCATACCCGCTCCCAGAGGCATGTAACCCCCAGTATGTGTGTGCATAACTGGGTGTATATACACAAGCACGTAACTCCTGAGTTATCTAATATAAATTACTGATAGCTGTATCTAAAAACTGTTAAATAGTTCGATCCTGGTAGGATTTTGTTTGTAGGTATGTAGCGATAAGAAGTGTTTACGTATGTATTTGTACCTTTATAATTCATGCCTATATTTTTAAGTATCTACAGCACAACTTTCTCCAAATTTTCTCAGCAACCACCTCCGCTGAAATCCCCTTCTGACTCGGCCGTATCAAAGCGGCTTTGGGGCCACACCGAGTCCTGCGTGCACGCAGTGACAGTGTGGCGACAGTGACAAACTACGGACATTAAGGGACTCAGACGTGGACTGTTAGTAGGGTCAGCTCGCTAACTGCGAACTATAGCGGTGCCAGGGCAGCTCGCGGTTCAGACGCGGCTCGGGTGCTGCCGCCGCCCGCCCGTTCCCACTGTTCCCACTACGGACAAGAGCACCCGCGCCCCTCCCGGGGCAGCAGCGGAGCGGCGCCGGGCCGAGGCGGCTCCAAAAACCCTGCCCTGGCACCTGGCACCTGGCCCCTCCCTGGCCCTCTTGGCCGGGAACGGCCCGGCGGAGGAAAAGCCGGGGGGTCGGAGGATTAGGGCAGAAAGCTTCGGCCGCCCGCCAGGAATTGGGGAAGGAGGGGCGAGGGCTGCGAGGAGCCCGCTCTGCCCTCGCACGGAGCCCTGCCAGTGGGGCCGGAGGGGACCGACCGGTCACGGAGGGGCCCCGAGGAAGCCTGCATGCGAGATGCTCCACGCCCTGGGCAGCTGGAGGAGCAACTGTGCGTGCGCTGCGGAGGGGTGAGGATTTTCGGCTGGGGCTTTGGCTGGTTCGTTTGCTTGCTTAGATTCCCACTCCAGGGGACGAGGTCGCGACCGGTACACGGCAGATTTGCCCCCAGCCTAACGAAATATGCAAGGCAGGGGGGCTGTTCCACGGGGGGGGGGGGGAGTTGTCCCGATGAGCCCAACGGGCAGTTTTTCGCCCCAGCCGCGCTCTGTGCCGAGGGGGCGCTTGCAGGGAGGGTGCCTGTGTAGGACGACCCTGCCTCACACGCCTGAGCATGTGCTGCACAGGCAGGGAGCGGTTCCCGGCGCCCTGCCCGGGGCCGGCAATGACAGCGACACAGGTCCGCCCCACGCAGCGGCTGCGGAAACGTCCCCTCCGCTCCCTCCTTCCCGGAGCGGTCTCTGGGCAGGATGCGCTGTGCGCACGCTTCGTTTGCGGGGGGCACGGCACGACACCGTGCATCAGGGCCGGAGTTTCTCTGTCGGACGGGAGGGGGACGAATGGAAGGGGGCGCCGGGTGCCTCTCCCCTCGTCCAGGCGCAGGGCTTTGGGAGGGGATTTTAAATCTGTCTCTGGGTGCTTTAGGCTTGTGCTGATAACCGGGACGGAAGAGGGAGTTCCTCCCCAGCACTCCCCGTGCCCGCTTGAAGGCTGTCCCAGCAGGGGCTGAACCCTCCGCACAGCACTCTGAGTCCCGCTCCAGGGTCACGCGTGTCGCAGTGGCACCCTATGGGATCACGGGGGCCTCGTCCCCTCGTGTTAGGAACCGGTGCCTGAGAAGTGAGGCTTGTGCCGAGGAAGGCTTCGCCCCCACGTTGCCTGGGCCCCTGCCCTCTGCCCCCCGAGCCCGGCTGCGCCGGGGGGGTCGGCACCTGCCTGGTGCTGGGCCGTGAGCTCTGCCTGCGGGGGAAAGGTGCGGGGCCGTCACCGCCCGCAGAAAGGGCTCGGAGGAGGGGGATACAGGCTCAGGGCAAGGAGCTGAGCTGGACGCCCGAGCGGGCAGAAATGACCCCCCCTTCTCCATCCCCCGCCCGGCGAAATGGGTGGCAAGTCCTGCTGCAGCCCTTCCGCGGCTCTGGCTGGACGAGCACATTTGATTCCCGTTGGGAAGGCACAGCGGCTCGCATAAAAAAGACATTGTTGTCTTTGGAGAGCCCTGCGCGCACTTTCAAAAGCTGATCCTTGAGTTCCCAGCCCCCGCAATCCAGTTGATGAGGAAACGCGCTGCGGTCTTGGTGGCACCGTTTCCATTGGGATTGGCACCATTTGATTGACAAAGTCTCCCATTCTTCCACCTCTCGAGTGTTATCAAACGGATTGTGTGGGGTCAGAAGCTATTGAAGGGACGTCCGTGTAGCCGCATTCTGCAAACACGGGGTGAAGACCGAGCCTTTCTCATGAAAATGCTTCCACCAGGCAAAACGCATCTCATCTTCCCTGCTCTCCTCCTTTAGCATTTCCTTTTAACTCGAGCGTTTTACTAAGCAGCATCACCAGGTAAACGAGCACATCACCAAAGGCAGCCTAGGCAGGACCCTGTCGGGGCGGCCACCCCCCGAGGGGAGCGGGGGACAGCTCTGGAGAGCAAAACTTGGGTGGATGGTTGCAAGGAAAAGGGTGAGCGGTCGGGGCAGAGCAACAGCAAGGAAGCTTTCTCGCCGTTTTCCGCGGCTTGACTTGCCCTGGCAAAGTTAATTTTGGGGCGGGAAAGAAGGACCAGCGGCTGACCCGCTTCTCTTCCACTGGATCTATCCAGAGGGGCTAAAAGGTGCTGCTGGGACCTTGAGGGGTGTAGCTGTGCCCGTTTGCGCGCCGATGTCCTTACAAATAACCGATCAGCCCTGCCAAGAGACTTTCACCCCGCTGCCCAGCCAAGGCGGAATGAAGAGCTCTCGCTTTAATTCCCCTTTACAAGACCCCGCGCAGAGCCAAGGCAGGACTGCCTCGGGTTAATCTCCTTGAGCAGGCTTTCGGAGGCGATTTAAGCAGCGCTCCTTCGAGCGGGGGAATCAATAGAGCCAGCGGTGAAAGCAGCGACCGCCGCCGCGCCCCGGGAAGACGTAGGGCGGGCGGTGGGCACCGGGCACCCAGCGCTGCCCGCCCCCGGCCGCCCCCCAGCTCCATCCCCGCAGAGCAGCAGCCGCTGCCCCTGCACCATGCAACCCTCGCCAGCCCTCATCTCTGACTTAAATCCACCGCAGCCTTTTGGAGGATCCCTTGGTAATTTTTTTTTTTACCTTCCATCCACCCCCTATTTTTTTTAAGGCTAATAAAAGAGGCACGGAGCTGATGTGTGAGAAATCAGGGGCAAGCATAAACAAAAACAAACAAGCAAACAAACGGGCAAGGTCGAGTGTCTCTCTCTGTAAGAGCAAAACAGCATACCTTTCTGAAAAACACGCGCAGAAAGAGGGGAGAAAAGGCGGGGTGGTGATGGTGGTGGATGGGGAAGAAATGCTCCAGGGATCTGGAAAGATAAGATCTAAAGATCTGGAAAGAAAAGAGGATGTGGTAAAAGCAGCTGTCCTTGTAGCCTAAAGTCGCCCTTCCGTGCCCTTGGTGGCCCAGCGGACCCACACCAAGCCCACTTCGGGGCACTCGGGCCGGAGGGAGCTGGTGCCGAGGCAGCTGAGATGATGTAGGAGAGCTGAAGGCCTGATTGAAGGAAAGTCCCCCCGATTATATTTGTGTGGAAAAGCTCGCCTCTTGCAGAGCTCTAAAGTGTAATCAAGGCTGAGGCTTACACTTGAAGGATGTTAAATCTCATACGGGAACCTACTTTCTCCTAAACGGTTTCTTGCCTACTGAATGAGAGCCTCCCAATTGAAGCAAAATGATCCTTATGTACTAATATCAAGCACAGTCACAAAGCGACCGGCTATTTATGCTGCCACTTTAGACAAAGATATTTAGTTATTCCCGGGTAGCAAGTGCACTTTTGCATTTTTAAGCACAAACCAGCCGAGCACAAACATATTTACAAGTGCAATTACTAAATAGTTACTTGACACTTCAAAGTCACTGGGTTAACTGTACCTTCGCTGTAATTTTCTTAATATTCAGGTAATCGCTTTATGAAATGAATTTCCCAGGACTGTAGGCCGGGGTATTGAACTCTCAGTGGAGGTTTCTCGTTCCCCCCCGGGAACACCCCGAAATATAAGCTTTGGAGATGCTGGACAACTTGGGAGATTTCTTCAAAGACCCGGGTGACATTAGCTGCTGGCTGCATGTACGTGTGTGTGGCTGTGAAGGGGCTCGCTTTTGTTTTCACACCGGATCCGAGAACAGATTCGAAAGTGCCAGAAATTGCGGTTTATTCGAAGCGGCAGGGAATTCATTGGCAAGGTGATGTAGCAGATGACCTGAGAGGTTTTCTCCATCCAGCTCCCGCGCTATATAAATAACCTTAGAAAGCAGCTTCAGGTTCAGAGGGACCACGAGAGCCTGTGACAGTCTTTGCCTTCGAGAATACCGAGCGACATTTTGCGCTAACCTATTTTTCAGCAGTGTGTCGCCCCAGACAATTAAATTACTGCTCGTTTTTGCAAACTTACATCTTCCGCCTCTCTCTGAGGTTTAAAAAAAAAAGGGGGGGGGGGGAAGAAAAGCCCTAGGTGAACAGAACTTGTGGTTTTAGGGAGAGAAACGATCCTCGCACTGGGGCTCTCACACTGGGGGTCTTGGAAGACATAGGCAAGGCTCCCGAGCTGCTAAATCCCAAGTGCTGCTCAGCCCCCAGCCAGCCGAGGAGCCTGGCACTCGGTGCGGGGTGTGCGGGGCGCCGGGAGCGGTGGCCCTGCCCCGGGAGCCGGCCCCCGGAGAGCCGCGCACCGGCTGCGGGGCTCCTCCGAGCAAACTTGGTGGGGGGAGAGGGGAACTCGGTCCTTCTGCTCACCGGCATCCAGCCCCGTCTCCCCGGCTCTCACAAAGGCTGGGCTGACAGCCTTGCCACCCGGGAGCTGATTTGAAATCCTTTCACCCAGTCAAATGGGGGTCTTTTCGCATTCATTGCCTTCGATTCCCCGTCCACAATATTGCCACCCCCGAGAAAAATAAAATGAGTTCTGCTCACGGGGTCTCCCTCTCTTTCCCTCGCCCTGCCGCTCGCTCTCTCTCTCTCTTTTTTAAAGACATAAAAAAAAAAATCCTGACAAGTAAAACTTAAAGGTGTTTACCTTGTCATCAGCATGTAAGCTAATTATCTTGGGCAAGATGTAGGCTTCTATTGTCTTGTTGCTTTAGTGCCTATGCCCCGCCTCTGGTGGCAGCCTAAAACCTGGCGTCTGGCTAAAACAAACGAAAGGCAGCCCTGAGCCTCCACTCAATCCAATTAAGGCGGACTTCGTCCACTCGGTTACGTGTACATCCAACAAGATCGGCGTTAAGGCAACACCAGAATATTTGGCAAAAAAAAAAAAAAAAAAAAAAAGATTTGCCTCCCCTTCCTTTTTTTTTTTTTTTTTTTTTCCCCAGCCGCCGAATCATGTCGATGAGCCCAAAGCATACGACTCCTTTCTCAGTGTCTGACATCTTGAGTCCTTTGGAGGAAAGCTACAAGAAAGTGGGCATGGAGGGCAGTAACTTGGGGGCTCCCTTGTCAGCCTACAGACAGTCTCAGGTTTCTCAGCCGGCCATGCAGCAGCACCCCATGGGCCACAACGGAACAGTGACTGCCGCCTACCATATGACAGCGGCAGGGGTCCCCCAGCTCTCCCATGCTACGATGGGGGGCTACTGCAATGGGAACCTGGGCAACATGAGTGAGCTCCCGCCTTACCAGGACACCATGCGGAACAGCGCTTCGGCGACAGGATGGTACGGCACCAACCCGGACCCCCGCTTCTCCTCAAGTAAGTGAGCCCGGGGCTGGGTGGCCGGCGGGGGGTGCCTGCGCCCCTCGCCCCTCCGCACCGCGGGCGCCGGGGGCTCCGCGACAGGACGAAAGTGGGTCCGGATTCCAGCCGCCCACCCCCTCCCCATTCCTCCCCCTGCCCCCGGATCGTGCCCCATCCCTTCTCCGCCGGGCGGCTTCGCGGCAGCCTCCCGGGGCTGCTTGCGGGAGGAGGCAGCTGGGGACCCTCGCGCTGCCGGGGCGCCGGAGCCCGGGGCTCGCCGTCCAGTGCGGGGGGGGGGCCGGCGGCGTTACGGCCGGGGGGGGCCGGAGGGAGCCGGCTCTGCCCTTGCCCGTGGGCGCCGCCCGGCAGCGGGAGGGCGAGGGGGAGCCGGAGGAGCAGGAACCGCATTCCCGAGGGCGCGGGGTGGGGAGCGGGCGGCCCGGCCCCGGCGGAGCCCCCGGTCCCAGCGGAGCCCCCGGCCGCGGCGGGCTGTCACATCCAGGCGCCCCCGGCGGGGCTCGGCCCGGGCAGGGCTAGGGGCGGGCGGGAGCCTTTATTCAGCGGGGCCGGGCCGGCCGGGAGCCGGTCCCGATCCGGCTCGGGGCTCTGGGTGGGAGCGGGGGCACCCCGGGACCCCCGGCGGGGCCGGGCTGGGTGGCGGGGGCCGGCCCGGGGGCGAGGGGCTGCGGGGCTGGGGGGCTGCGGGAGCGCGGGGGAAATGAGCCGAGCCGAGCCGAGCCGAGCTGCTGAAAGCGTGCCGCCTTCTCCCTTGCAGTCTCCCGCTTCATGGCGCCGTCCTCGGGCATGAACATGGGCGGCATGGGCAGCCTCGGCTCCCTGGGGGACGTGAGCAAGAGCATGGCCCCGCTCCAGAGCACGCCGCGGAGGAAACGGAGGGTCCTTTTTTCCCAGGCCCAGGTTTACGAGCTGGAGAGACGTTTCAAGCAGCAGAAATACCTCTCCGCCCCTGAGAGGGAACACTTAGCCAGCATGATACACCTCACCCCGACTCAGGTCAAAATCTGGTTCCAGAACCACCGCTACAAGATGAAACGCCAGGCCAAAGACAAGGCTGCGCAGCAGCAGATGCAACAGGAGAACGGCTCTTGCCAGCAGCAGCAGTCTCCCAGAAGGGTGGCAGTGCCAGTGCTTGTAAAGGATGGCAAGCCCTGCCAAGCAGGCTCCAACACACCCACAGCAGCGATCCAGAGCCATCAGCAGCAGGCAGCTACAACAATCACAGTGGCTACCAATGGCAACAGCCTCGGACAGCATCAGAGCCACCAGACAAACAGTGCGGGGCAGTCTCCTGACATGGGACAGCACTCGGCCAGCCCTTCCTCTCTGCAGAGCCAAGTCTCCAGTTTGTCTCACCTAAACTCTTCTACTTCTGACTATGGCACTGCCATGTCTTGCTCCACCTTGCTATACGGTAGGACCTGGTGAAAGGATTAAACAGAGCAAAACAAAAAAAAAAAAAAAGGAAAAAAAAAAAAAGAAAGCAGATTTTCCCAGTCACGCAAATCTCTGTCCTGTCCAAACTGCTGGGTGTTTTTCTTTTCTTTCTTTTTTCTTTATTTTTTAAAGCTTTTTTTTTTTTTTCCATTTTACTGAGTGGTTCTCTGAGGACCCATAAGAGAGAAAGGGAGAGAAAGTGACTTAATTTTTTTGATTTCGTTTTGTTGTTGCTGTTGATGGTTTTGGGTCTTTTTTTTCTTTTCTTTTTTTTCTTATTTTTCCCAAGGTTATTGTATGGGGTGTTAAAAAAATTCTGACTAATAACCACGGAGCAGTCTGCAGAAAGGGGACCATCGTTAGGCATGGTCTGAAGACTTGGATTTCAAACAATGTACACTTTGCCAGCGTCTAGGACTTGCATGTAAATATAGAGATTTTGGGGGATGGGGTGGTTTTCCCCAAAAAAACATTCGCGTCACCCAGACACAAGAAGCAGCTTCCCCCCTCCCCCCGGTCTCCTCTCCCAGCCCCGCCGCCAGGGCCAGCGGATGGAGACGTGGAGTCATCAAAGGCTTGGCTTTTATTTTCCTCCTTACGTTTGATGTGAACCTGTAGCTGTATAATGCTGTCAAAAGTTGGACTAAACCCATAGTTTTTAGTAGCCTGTATATTTTGTTGTAAAAAGAAAAAAAAATACAATCAACCAAACCAACCCCCACCTTTTTATGGACACTGATCGCCCCGTCGTAAATCCTCTGGCAGTTTGTTATTTGCGCACGCCGCCTTTTCCTGTTGTAACTTATGTAGATATTTGGCTTAAATATAGTTCCTAAGAAGCTTCTAATAAATTATACACGTTACGAATATTCTTTTTTTTTTTTAATTTCCCTTTGGTTCCTCCTCCTGACCATCCCTTCCCCGCATACCGTTATTTTTTTATTTTTTTATTTTTTTTTCTTTTCTTTTTTCTGCTTGATGGAAAAACAAACCGGGATGCTGCCAAACCCAAAAAGCCCCTACCCCTCCGGGGGCCCGGACCCCTTTCGCAGAGGGGAGCTGCATCAGGGAGTTAACGGGCTACAGGATCTGTCCTCAGCGTGCAAAAGGGACACGAGCAAACGTGCGCGAGTCACAGCCTCGAGAGCGAAGGGATCGAGTCCAAATTCACTAGCGTGATCGGGGGGCGGGGGGCACCTCGGATACTTTTTGCTCGAGAAAGCAAAGTAATCCAGGAGGAGAAGTTCAAATGCCAAAGGCACGGAGGAGAAAGAAGGTAAAAGTCTAATGCCACTAGAAACAAATTAACGAAGAACCTGCTGACAGTATAGAACATGCGGCCGTTTTGAAGAGCGTCCAGTTTTAATACCTTGTAAAAGAGAAAAAAAAATCATTTCTACAAGGTTTTCCTATGTACTTGTATTTTAAGGAAAGTACAGCCACCTTATTTATAATCAAAATAAAAAGATAGTTTATTGTGTACGAAATGTAGTTTGAATTAACTTTCTTTAAAAGGATGCATTTAATTTTCTACACGTACACACCTCCTTACATACAACCTTGCAGTTTCTCCTGCAAACGTCAACCTTGTTACCCAGGCAAGAGGTTAGGTGCAGACTGCATCTCAGTTTAATTCAGGTTAGTTTTTTTTCTTTTTTTTTTTTCTCTCTCTTTCTTTTTTATTTCTGTCTCTCTCTCTGTGTGTTTTTTTTTCCATTTGTTTTTCCTTTTGTGTGTGTGGGTTTTTTTTCCTTTTTTTTCTCTGTACCGATCTGGGAAGCTTGTAAAGAAGCAGATGAAGAAAGCGTGTGTGCGCGCACGTGTGTGGGTGTGTGTGTGTGTGTGCGTGTGTGCGCCTAGCTGAGAAACCGAGGTGCGTTTGTTAGTAAGGTAAATATTATGGGTACTGCAAGACAGTTAAGTATTAACTTTGCTGTAAATATATAAAGCATATCAAGTTAAGCAGCTTGTATTGGACAACACAGAACTACATGTAATTCTCTATATCTCGGGTCCAAAATATCCTTTTTGTGAGTGTAACAAAATAAGAAGCCCCCTATCCTAAAGGCTCTCATCGCATGTTTCCCTTCGCATCTGCTGCTCGGTTTCGTTTTTTCCTCCAGATCCCCTCAGTTAAGCCACGGAAGCGAATCACAGTCATTGAAAGACCTCTGAATTACAGAGGTATTATGAAATGCTCATATTTTTGAAGAGAAAGAAAGCAGATTGCCCGGAATGAAAACAAACCAACCTCTAGTTTAAGTAGCAGCTTTCGAAAGCTCCAGCCTTTTATTTATACAAGATAACCGGTGTTACTTGGGCACCAAGTGCTGGTTTGGATGGAGAAAAAGAGAAATAGTCAGAATAAAAAAAAAAAAAATCGGATTCTTTCTGCACCCCCCTCTTTTATTTCTAACTAGAGAACATCACGTGCGTTAACAGGAATTTCGAGACCTTTCATTCTTTATACTGCGTCCTGCTTTATACAGAGACAGTCTCAACTAACCCAAAGCATATTCCTTTTTCTTTCTATCTTCTTCTTCTTCTCCTTTTTTTTTTTTTCCATTTTCTGCTGAGAACATAATCGTTTCGGGTATATAACATCATGTTAAACTTGGAACGGAGGGGTCTGGAGCTTAGTGCTGTTATTTCTGATGCAAGGAGAAAGCGTTGGGAATTCCTGGTGCGTGTCACAGCGCTGCCAGCTCCCGGCACAGGGAACAAGGGCAGGGTGAACTCTACGTATTTTTAAATTCAGGTTAGTTTCTCACGGAGTTAATATACAAGACCGAGGTAGAAAGTGCTGTAGTTACGTCGACATTTCCCCTTTAGATATAATTAATGTTTGCATCCTTTCAAACTGAAGAACATTTAAAACTAAGGAGCAGTGAAAGGCATTAAAACAGCCCAGAAATACTATTTTGTCCCCCCCTCCCAGGAAAAAAATATATATATATATATTGGAGTTAGCATGTTTGATAGACATCCAGACAGTGACTTTTCATTATAGACCTCGGGGGAAATAAATGAATTTTATTGTGTCTCGACAACCTCATAAACACATATTTGGTGGTGGGTGTAATTACTGTAATGGATTATTATGTACACTGACTTATCTTTCTTAAACTAGATTTAGTTTCGATTAAATAAACTCGTTTCCACTTTGTCTGATGTCGGCTTAGTTTAAAGTCTGTTTACTTGTTCCACAGAAAGGTGAATTCATCTCTTTATTAAGCACTAGAGACCGAGCAAACACAGTTCAAACTGTATTTACATATCAATCAGGAGAAATGCAAACAAACTCCTCTTTAACAATTTTATAGAAGTTTTTTATGACATTGTGTTATTGCTTTTATCATAAAATTCTTTGTACAAGCCAGTTATGCCTTGAATGGGATGAAGATATTTCGCTTTTTTTTTTTTTTAAATGTAATTTAATCTCTGCTCTCCCTGGAGAACACTCCCGAGAAGTTAGTTACTGTGTAGCTTTCCTAAATTAAAACACGTGCCTACATCTAAACGCTTGCTCCTACCAATATGCTGATTTTCAGCCCTCTCGGTAATCAATGCAGAACTTGGATAATAGGATGGCGGGGGGCATGGTTCAAATCTGAAATGATGGAAGAAATGCACGTTGCGCGATATAGTTCTTTTAGCGACACGAGACCGTGGGCACCCCATATTTTGGGAGGTAAAGGGATGCAGTGACGAATGGCTATTCCCTTCCACCCCCCACACCCTGGCACTGCCTGCAAACGTGGGAGAATTGCGGAGGGCATTTTTTCCTGCCGTAAATGGGAGTTCATGCTTGAGTGCCATGAAGTGTGCGCGGAGTGGCACAGCAGGCAGTGGGGGAAAAAAAAAAAAAGGAAAAAGAGAAAAAACAACAACAACAACAACCGACTCACCACCCACCACTACTACCACCGCAACAACTGCAACAATAGCAGAGGGCTTCTTCATATTTGCTGTTTCATACCCGAGCGGGGGGGGGGGGGGGGGGGGGCTTTGTGTCCCCATTGCTGGGAGGCTACGGGGCAGCGCTCGGAGGAGCCGGGCTGGGACCTGTGGAAGGCTAGAGCAGCTCCGGGCCCTTCCCATCCCACGGGAAAAACGATGGGAGCTCAGCTAAAAGTGTAGCCTTGCCCGCATGGCAGTTCAAAAGGCAGCGCGCTGCCCTAAAACAGTCCTCAAAGTGCAGGTCCCAAACACTGTAATCTGAGACAGCCCCGAGATGACACCGGGACAAGTTGCCACAGGGGGGGAAAAAAAGTATTTTAGCAGTTTTGTGGCAGAGCGCAGGTACGGGGGCCTCGCTGGGAAGGCAGCCCCGGCCCAACTGGTGACGGCTGCTTTTACAAAGGGGACCCAGAGGTAAAGGCTGAGTGACTTCTGAAGAATTGCACTCCTTTCATGGCCGTGTCGGGAGCAAAGCTGAGAAATATTTTTTTTTTCTGCCTGACTCTCATGAGCCCCTTCAGGGAAGAAAAAAAAAAAAAAAAGAAAAAAAAAGAAAAAAAAAAGAAAAAAATCTCCAAACCCTAAGTAAATGGTAATACTGTTTATATGTATCACATGTGTATAGAGATCTGTCCCAGTACGGCTGTTGCTATGAGGTAGAAAGATTACCTTCTCTGGCAAAGGGGTGAATAATACGAATGACTTTTTTTTTTCCTTTTTTTTTTTTTTTTTTTTTCTGGCTGCAAGCACATTAGGGAGCAGGTAAGGTCAAAGTTTTCTATATCCTATGTCTTTCTCTCGAAGGCGTCTGGTCAGCTATATAAGTAAGACGGCGGATAAGATGTGTTGATGTAAAAAGAAAGTGAAATTCGTTTTGATGCTTAAAACGACCTACTGTACAGAAAAAATCCTGGGAAACTTAGAGATGAAAATGCTAATTATGACATATAATATTCGATTTAAAGGTTTTTGGTAGGGGGAGGGTGGAAGAGGGAATTTGTGGTTTTTTTTTTTTTTTTTTTACAATGACAGAGACATTAAGAAGCGAAGACATTTACAAATGGACAAATGCATTACCTACGAGAGATACGAGGAATTCACTTTCCCGAGCCGTCATATAGAACTTTGAAAAAATGTTTATTCTAAATATATTTACCAGGTGACTAACGATACTTCAGTCTGGTTTTACTGGCTAGCCACAAATCTCACACTAAATCTGAATATGATGGTTACTGTTTTCTGAGATCTATTTCTGTCCTTTGTACACAGCGGGACGTTGCGGGTAATGTTGAGCCAGTTTGTAGGCTGCGTTGCTTTAGCAAGTGAATTTACATCGCTGACTTTAGTGGACGTGTAGGACTTATTGCAGCTATTCAATGGGAACTTCCAGTACCGTTCTGATTCGCGTTTCATCCATACGGTGATTCCTTACAGGGGAGAGGAAAAGAATAAAGCGCGAGTACACGTGAGTTTAGAAAAGAAAATATATATATATAGTTACAATGCAGAAAACTAAACGAGGTATGAGATCTTCACTTCCATCTGTTGTTTTGGTGGATTTCACCGCAGTCCTTCTCCTCGATCAAGTAAATTTGCGCAAGTAATAATGGGCTAGAAGGCGACAAACTCACACACACCTGGGGTCTTGGAGGGAACAGACTTTTTTTTTGCTTCATATCAAAGGTGTTGCTGAAGTGGCTGAGTTCATCTCAGTGTGTTAGTGACCTAATAATGTGACTCTAGGACACGGTTCTTCTGGAGTTTCTCTCCGTGCTTTTGTTCCATAAACTTTTTGTTGCCGCTGCCGCTGTTCCTCAGGAAAGCTCTTAAAAATACAATCTTTTCCTTGCGTACCTTCTTGGTCTGGGCATTCGCTCTTAACCTGTGCGTTACTTTACAAACGCGCTCTTGCTTCTGCGAAATGGAGTGCACGCAGCTCCCCGTCCCTTTCACCTCTTTCCGCATTAGCTCATCGCAGAGAGGGAAGGAAAGGAAAGCAAGTGGATGACCGCTGCCTTTAGGCTATGTGCGTGCGTCTGCCTGGGGACTGAAGCTCCAGCCGCCTGCATCTGCACCGCGGGCGGTGCGCGCAGGGTTCGGGGCGCCCGGCGTTCCCCGAGAGGTCCCGGTGGCAGAGACTGCCTGCAAAGGGAAAGCTCTTACTTTGAAGATTGGAAGCTCTGCCCGCCGGCCTGTGCCGCCGCTCGGCTGGGGAAACCCTCCCGCGACTTTCCGGCGGTGCCCACCCGGGGCTGCCCCGGCCGGCAGCGCCACCCGACCCCGGCCCCTGCCCGGTTTTGTCAAACGGGCAAAGTTGTCGCCGGGGCTCGGGTCGCTGTTCTCAGGGTGACGGGCCTGATTCTGCCCTCCCGGCCCCGACGGGAGGGTTTTGCCCTGCGTTTCTTCCAAGCAAAGAAATTGTGCTGCCGAGGGCAGCGCCCGTCTCGCCCTTTATTTCTGAAATGCGGGGCCCTGCAGGGACGGGCTGGGGTGCAGGAGGCAGCCCCAGAGACCCTCGTCCTTGGCACCCGGGCGATGCCGATCCGGCACGGCTGCAAATGCGGGGCCGGGACCCTCGGACTGCCGTCCTGGGGCTGCTCCCAAACGCCCCGACGTGGGGCTCGGGGCCGCGGTGCTGCCCCGTCACTGCCACCCACACCACAGTTGTCCCATGGGGTTAGTGGCGGGGTAGTGCGTGGCACCTCCGCGGTAACTCCAAAAAAGCCCGAGGACGGGATGCGGCCGGATCAGTTTGTGTCTTCCCGAAGGTACCGTGAAAGTGCGGGTGTCCCGCACTGGCAACCTCAGACGTGTCCCGTGCGGCCCCGGCCGGCTCCTGCCTGCCCGGCCCCGGGGGGCTCCCCGCTCCCTGCTGGTGTTTCGTTTGCTGGGGTTTGGCCGTCGGAAAGCAACCCCCGAGGAAGCGATGGGAAAGTTTGGACGCGCTCCACCCCGAGGGGCAGCCCGGGGCGGGCTGCGGGGTCGGGGCTGCCCCGGGGGACGGCGGGGTCCCCCCCGGTGTCTGCCGCCCAGATCCGCGTCCCCGTGTGCGGCGTGGCGAGCCCGGGCTGCCCGCTTTCGGCCCGCTGTCCCCCTTTCCTCGCCTCGCTTTTTAACTGTCCTGCGGAATCTGAACGGATTATTTTAAAGATAACCCCAGACGTGGCGTTGTCCCGTGGGGCTCGGGAGGTGCTGGCGGGTCGCGACTTTAGTACCCGGCTTCCCAGGGGTGCTGTGCGTGGTGGTGGCGGGGTGCTGTGGCTCCCCGTGATGGGGTGGCAGAGGCAGGGGAAAGGCACGGAGCCATCCCTTGGGGGTGTCGTGTGTGTGCCTTGGGGTTCGGGCACGACAGGGGAGGCTCCGCGGTGGTGGCTGACGGAGTGGGGGTGCGTGAGTGCGTGTGCGTGTCGGGGGAGGGGGTGTTTGTGTGTCGGTGCATCTCCCTGCCACAATGGCAGCGAAATTATCCAGCCGAAACATTCTCAAACCGCAAAAAAGTTGCAAAATAGATCGACCTCCCTGAGATGAGGAGGAGACAGTTTCAGAGCTGTGCAACAACCATCATGTCTTTTTTTTTTTTTTCAATACGTTTTAAACAAGAGGATCTAGCGAGTGATTCCGATTCAATACACATAATCAGTTTGGAAGTCCTATTTCCATTTGAAAACAGGCCTATTTGCAATCATGAGGGCCGGACATGCTGGAAGATACAGGACGCATTCAGAGTAGGTGGTAGGTGAGAGAATCTACGGACGAGCACCAAATATTTTCTTCCCGCTGCAGACCTTTTTCACGGTGCTTTAATCACGATGTGTTTTTAATCTAATTTCTCTTTGAAAATATGACTTAATTGCTTTAGAAAGCAAGGTTTTGACCTACAGCGAGACTCCCCGTTGGGGAAAGAAAAAAAAAAAAAAAGGGCAAGAAAAGAATGGTGATTGGAAAAGCATGTTGATTGTCCTATCAGTCTCTTAGGGTTAACAGTCATTTAATCAAGAATACACTGGGTAAATGATTCCGGAGAAAATGGTAACTTGTTTTTAAAGTCGGGCCCGGAGGAAGGACCCTTGCACGGAAGAGCAGAGCGGAGGGAGCGCCCTCGGGGCCGAGAGCCCCGTCCCCCGGCAGCATTCCCCGTCCCCCGGAGGCATCCCCGCATCCCGTCCCGCCGCCAGGGTGGGGAAAGGATGCTCGGAAGCCGCCGCACGGAGCGCGGGGGGCGTTTGAGCCCCAGGGAGGGCAGACCCCCTCTGTCACCTCGCCCCCCTAGCACTCCATGCTCCGAGCAGGCACCGCACCTCCCCGCCTCTGCCTGCCCTGGAGCATTTTTCTTGTTCCTCAAGTGCCCGGAGCCCCAGAAAGCCGGGAGGCCTACGCGTCTTCCATCGTAATCATCCTGCAGAAGAGGAGCGGGCAGGGAAGTTGAGGCTCTCCTGCCGGTAACCAATAGAGAAATAAAGGATCTCCCAACACCTCACGGAGCACATTAATTGGCATTTCCGATTTCCCTCATTTACTTGTTTACGTGCCCGTGTGCGCTGCTGACAGTGCGCTATGGCTGCAGTCAGCGTCCCAGCCCCGGTCCCAGCCCTCCGCCCCGTTTTCTGCTCGGGGTTTGAAAGCAGCCGCTTGCTTCGTGCAGCTAAATACTCTGGCCCGTCCCAGTCACAGCAGTCCTGCTTTTCCCCGCTCCCACCCTCTGCTACCCAGTTTTTTATTCTCTTCCACTTCAAAGGGCCAAATCAGCTCCTGAGAAGGGCGGGGGGGGGGGGGGGAGTAAATAAATAATTATTTGAATAAATAAGTCAATGTCGCGGAAAGCCGAATCAGCCCTAGGAGAGGCAGAAACTGTTATTACTGCCTTGCAAACCACCCGCACACCGACGAGGATGACAGGCGGCTCTGTGCCCCGGGCTCCCCCCACCCCGCTCCGGGCAGGGCTCACGGTTCTCGCCGCTCCCCGCGCCCCGGTTCCCAGCTCCGTGCCACCCCCCCCGCAAAGGAGCGCGTCCCTCGGCGAGATGGAGAGAGGGGGGAGCTTCTCCCGGCTGGGTTCTCCACCTCTCTCCCCAGAGGCCCCCAAGGGAGGACCCCACGCTCCCTCCTCCGCACCGGCTAATTAGGTCTGAGCCCTAATTAGGGCTCTGGCCAGACAGTGTGGGAGGCCCCAAAAGGCTGCGCCTGGGGCTTTGAAGCCTTCCTTCCCCGGCCCGAGGTACCATAGTGACAAATCTCTCCTGTCCCGCCCCCCCCCTTCCCCAAAAGTGGGCACTGGTTGCTCGTGGGACCCGTCCTGTGTCCACACGGGTGCGGGAGCTCCTCCAGGCTGGCATCACCGATTTTGCTCCGAAGCACATTTTTGGGGTGGAGGGAGCGGTATGGGCACCCTCTGGGGGGAAGGAGGGAAGGGGCTCTGCCAGCTCCGCATCCTCGGGCCCCCCTCGGCGAGGGATGAGTTGGCTGGGCAGCAGGAGAAACACCACCGTCGCCGTTTCCGAGGGACAGCAGGTTCCCCACGCTCCCGGCCCCACCGAGAGCCGAATCTCCCACGCAGATGTCGGGGTGGGCGTGGAGGGTGAAACGGGGAAAAAAGGGGGAGTTACTCCCCTTAGGGAAAGTTATGTCCCAGCCCAGGCACTGACGGTTTTATTCGCACGAGTTGCCCCACCGGGATCTATGTGCTAGTCACGGAGAGAACGGAGTAGTTTGGGGCTCCACGTGCTTTTTTTTTTTTTTTTTTTTTTTTTTCTCTCACCGCTTGGGATAAAAACATCCCAAGGCTCCGAGCAGAAAAAGGAAAGAATTCCGATCCGAATCCCTTACTATACAATCACTAAAGAGCAGCCAAGTTCAGTGATGTGGGGCATCAGCATATGGAGACACATTATCCGAATGCTGTTGGGAGTCACATCTTTACCACATCGGTAACATAGCCCCGAATCTGAAACAGCGATGTCACCTCCAGGAGTGTCATCTGTTCCGTCAGACAGACTCTAGTCCTCCGGGTAATTTAGGAACACTCCCCCCCCAAACACACCCTTCCTCGCTGCGGTGCCCACGACGAATATTTGCGCTCCACGAGGACACCGAAAACTCCGCTTTTCATAAACCCCATCAACAAGTGAATCGTTTATTTTATTATCGGTGATTTTCAAGGGAGAAGTAGAAGGTCTAATCCAATCGCCTTTAGGCAGGCAATATTCCCACTTAACCCAATCGGCGTGTTGCAAGGGGCAGTCCGCAGGACTGCCACCTCACTTCCTTGCAGTACTGGGGTCCAGGCTGGGGAGCTGGGGGCCGTTCCTGCTCGCAAGGAACAGTCAAACATTTGGCGAATGACAGTGACCTAAAAATTAGTGTTGCTCCAAGTGCGTGGGGACCATCGGTGTTAACAGAGACCTGCCAAATTGTGACATACGCATGTGCAGCAAGACGCGCGTAGATGTGCGTTTGCAAATGTGTTCGTATAGAAAAGTAATGACTTTTGTGTATGTTAATTTTAATTATTCAAAAGTAAAATAGAGAGCCTTATTAAATCACTCTGAGATTTTCCAAGAGATAGAAGTTATTCATTATATAGCGGGGGGGAGGGGGGGAGAAGAGGGGGGGGCATGATCTCATTAAAAACAAAACTTAGGAGAGGCGAGAAGAGGAGAGTATCCTGCAAAAGTCTGGTGATTGCTATGTATCTCTTGCCAACGCGAAACGGGATTTTTTTTTCTCTTTATATATCTATTCGTTTCATTTAAATATTCCCTCCTGGTGGCTGGTCAAACTGCCGAGGGGATGGAGAAATTTCAAGGTATTTTGGCAAGACACAGACCGCTGTTCTGGGTGCATTTTTAAACGAGAGATACTGAGGAAAAGAAAGAGAGAGAGAGAAACGGTACCCGTCTAAATGACTAACATTTTCTTTAAATTTATCCTGCCAATATTTTAAAGAACAAAGAGATAGATAATTCTTTTGCTCAATGAGTACAAACTAAATACTAAGGAATCTTTAGGAATAACACTAGCAGATGATAGATTTTATTAAATATTTCACATACCAAAAATATAGATACCTTTTATATGTACTTGTCCTTAACCTTTAAAAGCAACTGCTGTAAATACAAGATCCGTACTTTCTCTAATAGATTTTACTAGGAGCTGGTGACAGAGAACTGATTTCTTTTCTATTAGGCTTTAGTACATCTTTGTTGAAGGCCTGGAGAATGACCAGGGATTAGATTTGCATCTCTTAGACTCCCTGTGTGGTCTTTGTAAGAAGCTTGTAACTGTTAAAAATGACTTGTTAGGAAGCGTGTGGGCTCTCATCTCTTTGCTTTTGACAGAATGATTGTGAAATTCAGATTGTTCTTATAGGCTTTAGCCTGCGGATTCCACCTGAACCTTAAGCAATTAGAGCCTAATCTCAGTGCAATCATATTTGAGTTAGGATTTGTTGCACTTTGTTTACTTCAATTAAAAAGCTGCGGAGTATTTCGGAGCAGTTTTTCCGTGATATTCTCGAAGCGTGAGCGAATTTTTCCAACCTTGAATTTTCTCAGCACCGCCCCGTTACTCGGCGGCTCGTAGTGCAAAGCACTCGTCGGGTTCCGCGGGCAGGACTGAAGAGGAAACAGCAGGAAAGAAAAAACAAGCTGCGATTCTTTGCTGGGCGGAGGGGAGAAGATGTCCTCTGCATCCCCTGCTTCCCACAGCCTGCTGCCCGCTGCCGGACCCCTCGCTTAGGAAGCAGGCTCCGGGGCCGGCACCGGCTGGTTTTGCGGCGATTTCGGCGGCTGCATTTGCAGTGTTTTGCCGAAGCCTGGGGCCGGTTTGCTGCGAGCGAGCAGCTCCCGCTGCCCACCTCCCACCTCCGGCTGCCAGGGAGTTGGGGCGCGCCGGCCCCGCGGCTGCCGCGCATCGCCCGGGGAGCGCGGCTTCGAAAAAGCGAAAACTATAACCGCGCCACCTGCCTGTAGCTGTCCGATACTTGAAATGTATAGAAAATATAACGTATTTTTATATCAAATGGTGTAAAGGAAAAATATTTACTCTGAAGGATTCCTTCCCCACTCGGGTGCCAAGTTTCTGTGCTCAGGTTTCTTATGGCTAGCTTCAGAAGGATGAGTTTTACTACTGACATTCACATAATTACGGTTTTCAAGTGCCATCCTTTCACATCAGAAATATTGTCGTTTATCTGAAACATTTTTTTTTTCCAGTCATTAGGACATTTCAGAAAGTCTTTATCAAGTCGCTGTGAATCAAGCACGAAGCTTCCCCAAACTTCGAGAATTTGGGTTCATCTTCTTTAAAATTTTGGGATGAGTTTTTCTCCCACGTGAGATATTTGCTATCAATATCCTATGTTAAGGCTGTCTGGGCCCGATCCTGTTCCCACTGTAGTTACGATGCGAGACCTCCTCCGGCTCCCAGCAGAATAGGATCAACCCCCTCCATGCTAATAGAGGTTTAATAGCATCAGCACATGCCCAACAACCACCATTATAACCTTGACCCGGTCAGGTGCAATGATATTACTCCTCCTAAAGTTATCCTGCATTTCCTTGGTGACAGCAAACAGCTCTTCATCACCTCTCACTTCCCACAGTAACCCACAGGCAGTGATACCAATAACTCACTGCTCTTTTGTCATTCTTCTCCCTCGGAAGTCTACTCCAGTAACTAATAAAATAATAATAATGATAATGTGTGCATTTTCTAGATCTGCCAGCCTGTACTGCTCAGGATATTTCAGCCCGATCGTGAGGGTTGAAATAAAAAGTCACATTTTTAGTGGTGAGCTAGTTACTCGCTGAGTAATCTCCGTCCTGCTGCTGAGTGCGGAACTGAGCACTGGAGTGGAACATCAAGAGCTCCTGTGCGTATCCTGCCCCTCAACCGGGCTTCTAGGCTTGCTCCGTTTGACCTGAAAACCTCTTTTCCACGAGTGTTGGAGTAATCTATCACTTTAAAAACTTTGTTTCAGGGCTGTAAGAGGCACATGACCTAGACTTTAAATTTTATTTTATTCTTATCTTTTTCAGAAATGCCAACTTCGGATCAGTCTTGCAGGATGATTTCTAAACCTCAGACTTTAATTCCTTCCTTAAACCTGCAGTGATTTATAGTATGTCTTTTCCTTTCAGTTCATAAACACAGACACAATTTTCCCTTACAAAACTTGAGGTTCACCATGATATATCTGTAAAATAAAGTGCTCTTCATTCCTTTTCTATCACAGTGTGGAGATACATTTGCCAAATAATTGTTGATCTAAGAAAATAAAATAGTAAAACTCAAGGATACTCTGCAGAATGTAGAATGCACCAAATCCACTGATTTTAGTGTTAAGAAAATTATTCTTATTAAAATGGTGTCATGCAGGCAAATATGTTCTTTTCCTGTAGTCTGAAAGAATGGGCAATTCTTCTTGCCTTAAAAGGCTGTTTTACAGATGAAAGCATCTCAGCCCACAACTTAATCTGTTTTAAATCAGGCTTGAACAGGGTGAATGAGTGATGGAATGACAAGATTTCTGGGGCTCCAAGCGTCACACAGTATCTCTCCTGCCCCTCCTCTTTCCCCTGCTTGCAGAGCCTGTGATTGCATGTATGTGGGATTTTCACAGAAAACAGAAGACAGAAGCAGCTGAACAAAGGCAAAGTTACTACAGCAAAGGTTCTACTTTGACAAAAGAAACCGAAATGTACAATATCGTTCATGCTAGATGACCAGAGAAGCATTAAAGGAGAAACTAAAGCTAGCAGGTACAGCTGATACTTTTCTCAACATATTAGTAAACCTATGCATACGTTGAAAAAAAAAAAAAAAAGACAGACAAAAACCTGAGAGAAGCAAGCAGTTTATTTCTAGCATTATCTCAAGCAAGATTAGGATAATGAGAAGAGCTGACTTAAGAATGGAGAACAAGCATGAAGAAACAAGACAGAGCAATGCTGGCATGTGCAAAGCTCTGCAAAAACAATGTGGAAGATAAGAACAATAATCCCATTCTCCAAAGATTCCTCACCCAGTTCTCATTAGAAGCAGGGGGCAGCTGATCAGACTGTATACAAGTGAGCCAATTCGCAGTCTGTTTTGGCAGTTTTGGCAGTCTGTTGTCTCTAAGGGAGGATAGGTTTTCCAAAACAGTAATGCAGAAAAGTTCTTTGCTGAAATAAAAGGAGAAGCAAAGGGGTAATGAATGATAAATCTATGAAACATACTGAGGCTCTTTTGACCTGAAAAGTGAAATAAAACCTGCAACCCTTCCTGGGTTGTAAAGGTCTTTTCAGCTAGAAACAGTGTGGACACAGTGTCATCAAAAACAGATCTATGGAAAAGTTTGAGATAGAGCTACAAAATCTGAAGAATGGACTTTTTTATTGTTGTTTTGTTTATGCTGAAATTACTATGTCACTTCTCTAGTGAACATTTTTGGGGAGCTCAGAAGTGAGAACAGATTTAACTGTTGCAGAAACTAGCAAGAGCCAGTCACAGAAATCCTCAATAAAGCTGCATAGAGAATTTTTTGGTATTTAATTGGCTGAAGTGAAAACAACTTCTGCCACTCATTTTCAGTAATGATCTACAGCAATAAAAGCCTGGCACTAAAGAAGGGGATAAGGCCTGTGGGGATATAAGAGGGTATTACAACATAGACAAAAATGCCAGTACTACTGTGGCTATAGGAAGAAATGGGGATGGTGTGAGTGTTCAGTTCACAGATATGGGAACTTTATCCATAAAGCAATGGTTAGCCTTAGAGAAAAGGTTATATAGAAAAGGCAGGGTCAAATCAGACCAGTAATTTGTATAACTCTATCTTGTCTTCTGTCGATAGCATTACCTACTGCTTCTAAAACAAGGTGCTCAAACTGTGTGAGTATGGACTAATTGCCTCACAAGAGAGCTTTCTGAAGCACATCTGGTAGCTTTCTGAACTTCAATATTGCTTGGACTCTCCCAGGGGTCCAATGAATTACACCACTAAACCATGACATGATCCACCTTTGGTAGTTTAAGCTCCCTTCTTTCCAGAGCTCTTAGACAGGCAGACTCTTCAGGGAAACCTTTGTTCATGGTGTTATATTAATGTTAGGATTGCCCTTTCTCATTGTATTTTGTACCCTGGAATCACTTCCACCACATTCTTCCCAGTTAGTTTCTAACCCAGCCCTTCAGTAGAAGATGCAGAGAGTAGGGGGACCAGAAGAAGCCTCTCTTCTTCCTGTTGACTCAGTAAGCAGTGCTGTAAAATCTGAAGATCCACTTTTACTTCTTATGTCTTCATTGCTGTTATCTCAGTTTAGAACATGAGCTACACACCACTGTTTTGAACACGACTGCACAAATATTATTCTAATAGTTAATATGTATCCTGAAACAAAAGAACATCAAGTTTTAAGGAATCTTTTCACAGTGTGAAGAATAACTTCTGCTTGTATAATTCACATAGCAACTGGAAACAAAAATGTGCTGTGATACAAACTCTTCTTTCCCTTCATGACACTCTTAGGAAGTTTTTTGTTGTTGTTGTTGTTTTGTTTAAATTCATTGTAAATACAACCAGTACCTTCCTTTCTGTTCCCTCTTACACACTCCATTTCTAACCCAATCCAGGAGTGATATTAAGTTATATATATTTAAGGAATATGAGAGGCTTTTCCAGTATACAAAATCAATGAAGTGTGCAGTAGCAAAGAGGTTGAGATGACACAGTCACAGTCTACATGTAACAAAGAAAAGGTTTCCTGTACAAGATGTTTTTTTTTTTTTTTAATTTGGTAGAGAAAAAACATGACAACCTACTGTTGAAAGCTTAGGCTAGGTAAAGTTCAGCTGAAATAAGGTGCAAATCTTTAACAGAGAAGGCATAAGGGTGGTATGATAGAACCTTCACCATGACTGAAAGATGTATGTCCTTCTGGAGCTAATCCACTATGACTGAAAGATGTGTGTCCTTCTGGAGCTAAATTGGAGTGTGGATAGAAACCTGATGCAGAAATTACTGGTTGTGCAGTCAATAAGACATGAGATCTGCAATGGACCTTTTTTGCCTCTATTTCTGTGACACTGAAGAATCCTAGAGATAAGTATCTTTGTCCTTACAAGGACACAGTAGTCTCCTGTTTCAGAAAGAGTATTACCGGAGATCAATCGACCACCAAATTGCAAACTTAGCACTGAAAATCCAAGATCTGCATTTATGCTATATCCAACTTGAACTCCATATAGAGAGAAATCTGCAAAGCACTTACCTGCAGAAGACTCTGAGACTTTGAATGGCATCAAATGTTTTCAGCTGAAGAAAAATACTTCTGTCCCTATGTTAATGTTCAGTATATTTAGCAACGCTGCTTCTCTATACTTATTCTCTGATCCATCTCATATGTATGGTCAACAAGACAGTAAATCAATTCTCCAGCCAACTGCCTTCTCACCAAGAGGCATTATTTTCTCACCTTAGAGTGTCCTATTGACAAGGCCATCATTACTAGCCACCAGTAGTTCACAGCATGTGAAATCCTGGCGTCTTTCCAACCCCAAGAACTAAACTTGGGTTTCTAAATAAAACAACCTAAACCTGCCAGCACAAAGGCACATGAAGGTATTGTAAGCCTAATTACCAATGAAAAGTCCACGTTAAAATAAAATAATAATAATAAAAAGAAATAATAATAAAATAAAATCCATGATGTTTATTATAGTCAGCAGTTACGTATCTCCAGTGCTCAGTTCTCAGACATGTTCTCTGATGGTCTAGGTCTGCCTGGAGAAAGCAAACACATAATGGAAACACAAGGCAGCTCCTCTTTCATAGTCTCCATCAATGCTAGGGCTCTTTGGGCATGTGAACCAAGAGGGGTAGCCTCCAGAGAGCTTGTTTATTGTTATCACCACCTGTTTATTGCTAGAATTGATACTTCTCCTGTGCATTGCCACAGCTGCTCTGCTTTTCTTCTCCCTGTGTATCTTCTGTGTGGTTTCTGATCAAACCTTTTCAGTAGGCACTGCAGGTTGAGAGGAAGGGAGAGGGCACAAGGAGCCATCTCTGCTGGAAGTTCATGCTGGTGTACCAGGAGCTAACTGAGGCTAAAAAAATCTGCTTTGAAAGGCTGCTGCAATAAGCCTTTAGCAACACTAATAAAAGGGGCTCTTCAAACCCAACACAGTCAGGGAAAGGAGAAATGCCAATTAATCTGAAACATAATTTTCACTTTATCCTGCTAAGCTAAGAATCAGACTAGTTTTTCTTTGTTTAATTCTAGCTTCACATCCAGAACAAGATTATTGAAATAAGATTTGAAGACTGCTTTTGGGCCTTCTTGTTTGACAGCAGTACTTCCAATAAGGGGACATCTAAAGAAGAGCCACATGGTGCTTTCTAATGGAAAAGGTATGACCTGCCTTCAAGGCAGAGCACTAGTAGCCCCATGTTAGTTAAAAAAACATGTTTTGGAGACCCAAGATGTTAGAGGTATTTCCTATATAATATTCCTAAGTGATACAGGTGGTATATTCAGACAGCACAGAAAACACAGTCACATTTTTCAATCCCCAGAGTCAACCAAATGTAAATGTATCAAGGAAGACCTAGTCAATGCCTTCAGAAAATGTGTATCTGAGCACGCCTGCTCTTCTGGTTGCAAGGATCATTTCAGTTTTATCTACTTTGTTGTCAAAACCTTAGATGATTATGAGAGGAAGGAGACAGGGTGAAAAACACAAACAAACAAAAAAACCCAGTGCAGGTGGTAGTAATGGGAACTCAGCTGCAGAGAAAGAGGAAGGAGGAAAAACAAAGGTAAAACATAAAACATGAGAAAATATAAAAGTGACAGGAAGATATGAAGGAACTGGAATACAGTGGTTGTCCTGTAGAGGAGAATTATTCTTTTGGACTATTTAGCACTATAGAAAGAGATTTAATGGAAATAGGTCATTGGATATTTATTTAATACAGGCAGTCTCTATTCTCTTCTTAATTCCTGTGGAAACCTCCCACGAAGTGGGATCTCACTGTGTTTTCTTCTGTGGACCAAAAAAGACTCAAAAAATGACTGTCATTGGCTCTGGGATAGATCTCTGCTTTCTCCACTGTGTGGATGGCCATTGTCACACATAGAGTCTGCAGTGTTTCCTACTTTCTGGCACAAAGGTGACAATAACATGACGTGGAGCTTAACCACCTCACAGCAGTGCCTAAACCCCAGAAAATACCCCAGCTTCATCCAGAGAAAAAGATGGAGAAAAAGAAGTTAGAGAGCAGCAAAGTGACAGACTCAGGGCTCCTCTGGATGTCTGTAGCACAGTGGGGAGCTAGAAAGCAGCCTGCCAAACTGTGCAGCTAACATTGCAGTCACAAGTCTCTCCTTCCTCTCTTTGCTCTCAAATCCCTAGAAGCAGCAGGAGCAGCGTAACAGAAACAAAAGATGCAGTATGCTCTCACTGACCCTGAGCCTGAAGAGGCCTCTCAGCTCCAATTCCACTTTATAGAAGTGTGATTTCATAGGGGTCTGAGAATATGTCATGGTTGCTTGACAGGCATGACAGGGGGAGGAGAGAACAGATGGGTGAGCAGCTAGGACCTACCTGCTATTAACATAAAACCTATGCAGTATTTTGTCTGTGATTGATTTTTTCCATAGCCAACAACTGAAAGCCTGTTCATTCTGGATCCCTAGAAGTTTCTTTTTGTGTGCTTCATCCAACTATCCATCCCCTGCCCATCCCTCCCCTCCCCACAGCCCTCCCAGGCATCAGGAGAACCTCATGCCCCAGAGGGGCAGTGAGTGGTGAACCCAGGCTGATTACAAGACATGAACTCAAAAGATGCAAAGTAGGATGTAGCTCTCCTTGCAGACTGTGGAAAAGTTCTCGTGTGTTGCAGAGTTGAACTGTTTTTGAATTTAAAATCTTCAGATGACTTGGTTTTGGACCCTCTTTTTTTATGAGTGTCTTGTTCTGACTTTGCTTCTTAGAGTCAGTGTGGGCAGGAATGAAGAACCCTTGTAACAAAAATAAAACAGGACTTTGGAAACAAGGATAAAGGACTTTGGAAGTAGAATGAAGAGGTAAATTTGCAGCTAGTCAGATGAGAAATACAAAGATTTTTTGTGTGTGTAGTCAATGGAATATACAAGATGTTTTTAATTGAACTGTTTAATAGTGGTGGTTCAGTGCATCTCTGCACTGAACTTTCTCTAGACGTTAAAATTCCAATGGCACCAGCTAAAGGCAGATCATGGATTCTTATGTATCTTCAATATTAAAACAATATGATTTACACAACAAAATGCCTGCTTCTACAGCACTGAAAGAGCTTTTTAGTATTCCAGCTTCTACCACCCTGAATGTATGTATCTCTACAGATACACAGATGCAAATGTAGGATGTAGAGGGTAACAACATTTATGTCTGATTCAAGGTTAGCTTGTATAAGAGGGAAGAAGGGGAAATCAATCATTGAGTTTCTTTCAGGATTTTCTATGTCTAGGTTTGTTTTAGTTGGATATATTCCTTTTGATATATATACAATTCTGATTTGAAAATGCAATCACAAAGTAGCATGTTTCACATGTGTACTGTACTAATAGAAGGGCAAAATCATGCAAGAAATTTATCAAATAATACTTTATTATTAAATATAAAAACAACATGTCATAGGAAATATTTCTGGTGTACCTACTAAAAACATTTTAAGAAAAAAAGTGTTAAAGTTGTACAGATATTGAATTCATCTGTGTTTAAGTAAAAAATCTATTGAACAGCAAAATAAAAGGTATTGTGTAGCGTGTTCCTGCTTAAAACTGAGAACAGTGGAGCATCACAGTTAATTAGCTCCAGTCAACATAAGATGCTTTACAGCATCTTTACATCAGTTCTTCATCTGTGCTTTGGAATAAATATTTCCCACACTCTGCATGAAGAAAATAACTAGAAAATACGCAGCTTAGCCATAAAAAATATAGTTATTTCAGACAATATTTCCCAAAACCAGAGAAGAGATTTTAAATCATTTCCATAAAAACAGAGACTAAAACCACTGAACAGTAGGGCTTGTAATCCTATTTGCTTAGCATTTGGGGGTTTAATATCTATTCTTAATCATCAGATAGTACGTATATTTTTTAAAAAGATCTTTCAACCTTTCTGTATGGATTGTAATTTTTGTGTACTTTAGTTATCTGTTGCACAAGAGAACTGTCTGCTCTCTGAAGGCATCATATAAAAATCTCCATTTAATGCATTATAAATAATGAAGTGCTACATTATAATAATTATTTCCATATTAACTGAATGCACATCTAAGTTACCTGTAGTAAACATCTACACTTTGCTTAATGCCTTTAAATAGCATCTGATTCTCTCTTCTTATTGCAACTATTCAACTCATGTTCTGGCCCAGAGGAGGCTGCAGAGCTTAGTTCTTAGAGATCTGTATAAGGCCAGTGACTTCCCAAGGAGAAGCACCATACTTAATGAATTTTATTCATTCCATTTAAATGTGATTGTGCAACATATGTATTTAAAGGGCTCAGATTCTTTGCACTTCATGCACTTCAAACAGACATGTAAATTTTATTGTTTTTGTACCATGTCAGAAATGCACTAACCAGCTTCCATTTTACCCAACAGCTGACATGAATTGTCTAAACAGCTTTCTTTCCAAAGGACTGACTGTAATTTCACTTCTGTGGAGAACACCAAAGCTTGTCCATGGATTACTGCTAGTAACTACATCAGAATAAAATATTTACATTATTTTACATTTTGGGATTTACCATTCACTATGTACATATTTATAAATACATACTATTTTTGAGATCAGAGGCTGTGCTTCGAAGTTTGGATGACTGTTTTTAAACCAGGATGTTTATAAGAGAATGCAAAAGATAAAGAAAAATCTTTTGTCTAAAAAGCCATGCTGACTAGAACAGCTTTCTTCTGAACTTTCTGAACCCTGACAGCTTGTTTTCCTCAGACATTACTTATTATTTTTACACTGGTTTTTGCTCTTCACTTTGTGACAACAAATAAGTAGCACTAAGACCTTCAGTTGTAAATATACCAGAGCCAACTGAACAGGGGCCACCTTTATTGCAAAAGTGAAAGGGGGTTTGGGGATGGGATTAATTAGGTGGAGGGAATGTAAGGGCTCCTGCTTTAAGAGGCAACTATGTTGTATCATTAGTCTGCTCGGTTTTGGAAAAAAAAAACAACTAACAACAACAACAAAAAAAATTTTAAATGAAAATTCAAAGAGGAATTAAAAGCGTTTTAAAGACTGCTCTTCATCCTCTCTGAAGTTTCATTTTTGTTTAAAAAATGACAACTACAGCAAAGCATATGCCTTCAAATCATTTAATACTCCTTTTACAGGAGATATTCAAAACTGACCAGCAGAACAATTGTGCCATTGACACTCATATTTCAATTAAACATTTGTGAAAGTGACACTGCTCGCTTGTAAAGTTGTCAATGTTCTTAACACTGAGGGCAATTTTATGAACAGTGGATAATGAAAAAATATTGCTGACATTTGTATTGCTTTTTAGTAAATAAAATGTCAGTGCTTTAATGCCAACTTTGAATATTAAAGTAGTCACATGACTGTCTCTGGAATTGTTGTTTCTTATAGCAAATAAATAATACTGAAAGGTCAAATAGTTTGGGCAAAATATTTTAATCCTATAGAGAGAAAAAGTTGTAAAGGGAATGATGTGAAGTTTGGAAAGATGAAATCAGACTTTGGCTCAAGAGGATGTACTGTAAGAGCAATTTTTAAACAGAGACTTCAATTGCATCATTTGTTATCATTTTCAACAGGCAAAACTGTCTTCTGCTTAAGAGGAGTTAATTTGGTGCAATGTGTACAACTGAAAAGAAAAACGTTTGAAGAAAAAGAAATCACAAGCACAGAGCAGTCGATCAAACACTTCCATCTAGAAAATACTGGGACTTAATTCTGGTCTTCTTCATGCTCCTTGGCTGAGTATCAAAATTCTTATTTGGACAAAACTCTCACAGCTGTCTTTCTCTAGATTTTTGCCTAGCAGAAGTGACAAGAGTTTGCCATTTTGTACACCAGCCTGGTTTTCTGCTCTCTCATACAAATTTTAAGCCACTGGCTTCAGCTGAATTATTTTTGGTACACATTATTGAATGTGAAAGAGCTGATCCCTTGGATTACACATTTTATTTACTGAATGTGAATGTAACTCTAAGTCTTTTCAAGAAATTACAGCTAATGAAACTGAGGAAATTTATTGATGGACTGGGGAAATCTTTCTGCCCTAATCTTCTCTTTTGTCTGTTACTTATTGTAATAGAATCAATAAAAACAACAGAACTGGGAAAGGAAGTAGAAGAAAACACAGAACTGCAGGCAAGTCTATTTTTCCATTAAGGACTAAGCATGCAGGCACAAGGGCACAGAAGACAGCAGCACAGTGATGAAATATTCTACATGGAACACTACTAGTCAGAATGGAAAAAAATGAGACATGGGAAATCCTGCTTCAACTTTCATAATAGCAGAGAGAAAATTACTTTTTTAAATTATCAGAAGAAATGTGATAATACATAAATTTTAGTGTTACAAGTAAACAAATGATTAATCAGTGAAAGAATGTTATATGATATTCTGTTTAGAAAATGTATGTAACAGGGCCTGGTCCCAAAATCTCTTTTGGGCAAGATTTCCATAAATGTGGTATCATATTATAAGAATTGCAGGATTTGGATCCAACAGCTGTGCCTCCAAAACTTAATTAAAAAGATATATGAAAATGTTTCACTTTTATTATTTTCTTAAATAAAAATCTCTTTTGCCATAACAAGCTATTTCCCTTTCTGGGAGAAACATCTCCTTCAGTACCATACTTTTTAACTTGTGATGTCTTGAAAAGATTTCTTGCTCAACTTCTTGAACAGGTGCCTAAAAATGACAGGGATACAATGACAGAGTGCTGATAAAAGGTAGATCTTACCCTTCTTACCTCTAATTTTTAACAAGAAACATATGGAAAAATCCTCCAAATCCCCTTTATTTGGCCAACAAGTTAACTGAAGCTACCTGCACTCATCAGGAGAGTAGAATTTTGGTTAAATACGGGCTCAGCTGGAACTTCAAAAAGAGCACAAAACGGGAGAGGACTCTGAAGGAGAGTTTCCCATGGGGAGACAGTGTTTTGTTGCCAAAGCAGAAGCAAAAAAATAAGATGAAATATCCAGATCTTATGGATTCAGATGAAGTCAAAGAACTTCCCTCACACTGTGAAGATGCACTTATATGCAGTAGCTGGTTGGAGAGGGGGTGATGTGTATCTTTTTCTCCCAGGGATGACTGTGAATGAAAAACCTTCTGAAGGACCCTTTGTTTGATCTCTGGTGGCTGCATACCCACCTTGGGCTTTCTCCTTACGTGTGGATCTATTGAGAAGTGCTGCTGCTGAATTCAACACAATTGAGCCCTAACTGTGATTGGGATATGAGGACACATAATTAGCTGTGTTAGAAAACTGACCCTCAGTCTTTCATTAAGATGGAATTGTACTCTCTAAAGTATGAATGAGTAAAGACATTTTAATCAGGAAAATAAAATAACCAAATGATTTTCCTCTGTTGTTATTTTTACACTGCAGTGAGACAATGGTAGGGAAACTCACTTTAGGTGATATCACTTAATTAGGAAAAGCATCCTAATCAGATCCCCCTCCAATTGCAATAACTGTAGGGAGTCAAGTACATTTCTCTATCAAAGTAGCAAGCTGCAGTGAAGTATAGATATTGATATTTTAAATTGTGATCCAAAAGCAATAGCAAAACAGGCACAAACACTAAGAAAGCAAAAACACATTCTCTATATCTGGTATTTCAGAATTACTTCTAAAAGATGTAAGCCATACTTCCTACAACATTTCTGCACCTCCACTTACTAAAATAATTCCAGGATCTGTACTTCCATAGCCAGGACTAGTGAAGGCCAAGGCACACAGACTATTCCCATTGGTGACTCAACATGGGTAACCAGGATTATCTGAATCCTTGCATTTTCTTGGTATTTCAGCCCATCTCACTAGGTATTATACATGACGCAGAGCAAGGGAAACCCGGATCAGGATGTGGACACAGAGAAGATCTCTTGCTGGAAGGAGAGTCCTCCTGCAGTTAGCAGCTGTGCTGCCTGGTACTTTTGGAAGCACAGTATCCACACATTCTTTAATTCAATGCAGTTGCCCTTTTTTTTTTTTTTTTCCCAGTGATTGTGAGTTAATAGTACAGTTAAGTCTTCTATATTTATAAATATGCTTGCAGTTTCTGTCTCTACATTTCTTTCCAATGCTATGAATGCCTATTAAGGATACCATTCCACACCACTCAATTCTTTGCATAGGAAAAGTTGCTTTGTCTTACAATGCCTGATGCTCTGCCTTCTGCATGGGATGATTGCAAACCCCAAGAACTTCAGAAATCAATTTCAGAGTAAATCTTAGGGTTTATTTCAGTAAAATGGGATTCTAGTGAGGCACCTCCTCCCTAACTACAAGTAGCCATGCATAATGAAAGACATACAGAGCGGGAAGGGAAATAAATATTAAAATACTACCAATTATATGCAATTAGTTGCATTGCCAACACCAAGCACTGAAGAGTTACAAAACAGGCTTTAAAATAACAATTTTTAACATATATGTAGGATCCTGCCTATGCATTTACTAAATTTGAGTGGTTTTTTTTTTTCTCCTTTCCCATTTTTTCTACATAAACAGCAGTTAGTAACTCCAGGATTACATTAAAAAACAACAACAGCAACAATGCTCATATGTTGGCTACACAACCTATGACAGATTTCAAAATGTTTTTTTCAAGGTTCTTCACCAAAGACACTAAAATGAAACTGTCCTGATATAAGAGTGAGGTTCTCTGCTTAAAGGACAAGAAGGAATAACTGTCTACCATTTACCATGTTGATGAAAAATATGGCAGTATGTTACCAGTGAATTCTGTCTAGAATATTCACAAATGACTAGAAAAAGGAGGTGGGATTGTGTGTGGGATGTGTGTGTACTGCGAGAGACAAAAGACTGTTGTTGATATTAAAAAACTTAAGTTGATTATGGAGAGTTGTAGAAAAATCTCAAGACATTTACGTATTGGCCATTAAAATGTCTGACATTAATGGGTACTGATACATACCAGCTCAAAGTGGTACATGATATGTTAGCAATTACTGCAGGGGATAGAGAAGAAAACATGAAGCATCTCCATGCCAAAGAATGAATCTACAGTACAGCTACATATTTAATAATAGCCCTATAGTGCACCCACCACAAAGGAATATAGAAAGACTACAATAGATTCAGAAAAAACTTCAGAACTTTCAGAAGAAAAACATAGATTTTACCAAGACTTGGCTTAACACGTTAAGATTCTTCAGCCTGGAAACCAAACAAAGATGCGGAGAAAGTAAATAATGAAGAACTAAAGGGCATCCAATGAAATGATTAGGTAGCAGGTTTAAAAGTAACAAGAAGAAATGCTTCATGGTCTTATTGTGAAACTCATTGATGCAGGATTTTGTAGGGCCAGAGTACAAAGGGTTAAAAAAAAAAAGACAAATTCATGTGAAAAAAAAAAGGGGGGGGCAGGGGAGATGTGTGGCTATTAGAAATAACATGACTCCAGAACAACTTTATGTTCAGGAAGTCATTAAATAATAGATTGCTTAGATGTGGAAGTAACACCACAGTAGGACCATGCTCTACTTCCCCTATCTGTTAGATTCTTTCCTTTAGAGTTTGTTGCTGACCATTGACAGGCACTGCATCCTGGATTAGCTAGACTTCTGTCTGATCCAACATAGTCATTCTCCAGTTATGTTCTTCACATGAGAAGACTTTTTCTGAAAAAAAAAAAATAAATATATAAATTGAAAATTGTATTTTCTCATATCAACATTCTTATATATATATATACACCTTAGGTATTAAGAGCTTCTTGATAAAATCACAAGATGTGGAAATGCACGTGTGAAAGCCTAGAGAATCTGCATATAACATATAATATCTCATTGATTTTATTAAACCACTATGCCTTTTCTTTATCTTAAAGGCTGCAGAATCATCTATTTTTCACCAAGACTCCACCATGTATCTACCTGATGATCAAAAGTCATTTTGAAGGAACGGAATGGCTGTATACTGGATGGAATCATTTGCGTCCAGCCTTTCTGAAGAATTTGGAAAGAGAACCGGAGCTAACATGATAACCTGTAAAGCACAGTTTAAAAGACTGCAGATCACTCAATGGTAACTTAGGCATAGACAAAGGATGCTGGGGCAGAGAAGGTGGGTATGCACCCAAAGCAGAATGCTTCTGTTTAACTGCAGGACCAGCTGAAGGGAAAAGAATATGGATATATCAAAGCAAAATGTTATGATTCAGGGAAAAAGCTTATGAGGACATGATAGGAAAGGCAAAGATGATTTCTTCAGAGGTACTAATGCAGAGAACACACAAGACTGGCAAGGTAAAGAAACGCCTGCAAAGGTTTATTATTTTTTTCTACTGCTCTATTAGCTAACGGTAGTGCATGATTTTGAAACATTCACAAGCGCTGTGTTGTCTTACTTTAACTGTTACATATGCCTGGGAAGTGATAAACTAAAGCCTGGAAGCTGGAGCTCAGGGTACTCACTGTAATGAGCAGCCTGGTAAGCTGGAGCTGCTCTTGAAGGCTCATGGCAGGTGGCCAGCAAGAACCCATCCTTGTAAAGGGATTAAAGACCAAAAGCAGATGCCTAGGATACATGTCAGAGATGTCAAGGAAAGAAGCAGTGCTGCAGCTTACTCAGACTAAGGGAAGCTTAAGAGCAAACTGATCCAAAAGGCTAGGGCCCAGTCACAGGGTGCCTGGCAGGATGGGCTTTAGGAGGGCTGAGTGACAGTCAGCGAAATAAAGATTTGCACAGGGGGAGAGCCGAAAGCTTTGAGGGCTGGAATTCAACTGCCTGTTTGTATACAGCCTGACAGGCTGTAGTACTAATCTCCTCTCACCTACAGACTGAAGGAAGCAAGCCTCTGCTGACTGCTCCTGGGTTCAGTGGCCACCAAATCTGGGAGAGAGCACCCTGCTCTCCAGCTGCCAGTGGGCAAACAGTGGCTGCTGCAAAGCAATTGCTTTGCTTGCTCTCCCTCTAAGTCCCAGACCCAGTCATTGTAGGAAAAAACACCCCTTGCATTGCAGATGCTCTACAATGAATTTGGAACACATGTGGGGTTTACTGCTGTAATGTCAAAAATCACATTCTATAATGCCTGCGCTACCCATGCATTTTACTGTTAGAATGTATCAAATAACTGATGTTTTGAAGTTTTCCATCTAAATAGAAAATTCTAATTCTACAACTGAATCCAAACCCAAATCTGTTACTCAGATATGTCTTATTTAAAAAGACTGAGGTGTTTTATCTTTTTATTTTTTATTTTTTTGGTCAGCTTTTCTTAACCTGGTACATTCAAAACATCTCCTTAGTAAGTGGATGTTCTAAAATATCTTTGGGGCTTCATTTCTAATCAGACCATCATTTTAACATGTTCATTTATGAGGGCTCACTAGTTTGGTCATCTGTATATTCTAGGTCAACTCAAACATGTAATGTTAACGTTGTTGTGGACATCTAAGGGTGTGAGAGCTGGGAGAGCTGGGAAAAGCAGAAGGCTTCTAAACATAACACCTTGAATCGTCTGCTTTTTTCTCAATAGTGGGTCTGATCAAATATACTTTCTATATATACACAAATATACTTTCTACACATCCCACCTCACACATCACAGACCTGTATAATGCTACACTGAGGAAAACATACTTTAAAATAAGTAATCTTTCATAGCTAAGATGCTTGTGTATTTTCCTGCTCCTTTTTGCTGTCAAAGAGATGAAACCATAAATAATATTTTAGATCTATGCTAATCTCAGTAAATATATTTACTGTATTCTATGAAGTTACTAGAAAGTCTTTATTTGATTTTATCTAATTATCACATAAATGCAGGAACATTAAGTGGGCTGATGTCAGCAATCAGGACTGCTTGTTACACAACATCAGTAACAGGGGCTCAGGTATGAAACAACTGTAATTATAGGTATTTAGCCAAAATGTATGTCAGTTGTAACTGATTAGCTGTGTAAGTCTTTTAAAGTAATTGAAATACTTCATAAATAAAAGTCGCAAACTTAGCAACCAACAATATGGACATATATAGAAGTTTGATTGATGGTACAATGATATTTAATTCTCAATGTCTTTTTCTTTACTTTCACTGATTGTTGCAAACCTGTTTCTTCTTAGAATTTCTTAGAATTTCCTTACTGGATATTTTTGTCCTCCCCATTATGTTTCTTTTCTTTGTTTATTTTGGGATTAAAATGAAGGTTGAGTGAAGATAAGTCTGGAAATTACTCAGCATTCACCTATCTTGCATGTACATTAAAACTTGATTCTGATATGGCAAGCATAAAAATCATGTCTTAAAAATATTTCATCGTGGTTTCCTCAAGCTCTCCTGTGCAACACCTATAATTTTCAATGGACCCTTCAGTGTGTACATCATTCTGTCAAGCACAGTGTTGCTAGGGCGTTCGCCATTCAACAGCATGTTGCAGCTATTGCCAACTGATGTAGCTAGCTTGTCAGGCTGCAAACCAACCTTCACCAGTATGTAAATAATTAATTCTACTCTTTCTTTGGAGAAAAAGGTAAACTGATATTTTCAAACCAGGGATTCTAATGTTCAGAAAAGACGTGATGAGATATATGCCATACTAGAGTGATATACATATACTGATGCAGTGTCAAATATTTGTTTTCCGTCAAGACTGGCCACATCTCATTAACTATGTGATTGCATTAACTGACCTACAAAAAAAAAATAATTTCTGTGGAAGGCACATGGAAAATATGTTTGGTTAATGTAAGTCACCTTAAACTTTATAACCACATTGAATCAGTACATATCACGTGGACCTCCCAATGGGTGCCTAGCAGCAGAAGCCTGGAAGTACCTATCGTACCATACATAAAAATCTCAAACTTAAAGCCCCAATTGCTACACTGCAATCTGGTTACTCCTGCCTGTGCAGCAGAGCTGGATTTCTCTGCTTTGGCTGCCAAAAGACATAACCACCATGTACTTGCAGCAATCTAACGCTACACTTAGAAGAACAAGCTAAAGCAGCTGCAGTCTGTGGCCATGGTGAATATCCCCTAATTTCTAATTTCTAATTAAGCAGAGGATGAAAACATTCATCACACACTGCTCCCTGACATCACCACCTAATACCATTTGCCCACAGAGAAAGGACCTCCAGCCTGTCAGATGTTTGGTTCCCCGTGTTTGTTTACAGCTCGTTCATAAGATCTGACTTACAGCTAAGGCAGGCAGGGCTCTGCCCAGGTGCTGAAAGGTTTGCCATCAGACGCTACTGGTTCTGCCAAGGCTGAACCACTGGCCATTCATAGGGAAGTATCAAGTTGCCTGACCTGAAGTGAGCTGTCACAAATTTCAGTATGGCAAAAAGCATGACTCACCACTACATGCAGTTCCGAAAAGCCCTTAGTAGAGGAAAACATGTGACTTTGCACTTGCTAAAGCAGGGCCACTCTAGAGTTTACAGCTGCTATCAGCCCTCAAAGCTCTTCCTCTTCACAAACAACAGTGCTTTATGCATGAAGACTGTCTCGAGAGCAAGACAGAGGAGCCGTGATGGAACCATATTCCATTGAAACGTGCGATTTTATCAGTTCACTCCAGAATAAAAATTCTGCTTTGTCATTTACAGGACTTCTCTCAAGCACCTGAAGTGCATGTAAACTGGAGCTGGGATTGCATGGGGATAGCGCGTGGTCCATACACTCACCAAAAAACTCCCTGCCCCCACCAGTCCCCTCCCTCCCCATCATTTAGCTTTAGTTTCCTGCTGTTATTTGTCTTTCTCCCTATTACCATGATCCTAGCACCTCTTGTGTTTCCAGGACAGCGCTAAAGACGTGGTGCCAGCACCACTGGGAAAAAGAGAAAGGAATAGATACGTGGATTGAGAAAAGCAGACTGAAGAGGCATCAGATGTGTTGTCAGTCTCTGCTGTTCTTTACATGCAGACTTTGTTTTTGTTGTTGTTGTTGTTGTTGTTGTTTTGTTTTGTTTTGTTTTGTTTTGTTTTGAGGGGATATATTTTCACAGCCTGAGGTACCCATTCACCATGTTTTCAGTCCCCATCAGAAACCCATAGCTAGGATTTTCTCTTTACCGGTTGTGTTGACTTTGGACTTCACTCTTTCATCACTGGCTGTGACAGAGGATCAGGTTATGGCAGCTATGCCCTGAAGGGCAGGCGGAACACATATTGCGTGCATAAGTCAAAATCACGCTCACTGGTGCAGAGCAGGAGTTTAATCCTGTCACACCTGAATTTTTCTCTACCTCGTTTTATATTTCATTGAACACAAAGAGATAATACACATCAGAAATACTCTGGTAAGCCTTAGAAATCCTGCAATTACAGTAATAACATGACCTTCAGGACTCTGCCTTGCAGGCCCAAAGCTGTCCCATGGCATGGCTGGCCCTGCGGATGTCCCCAGCACCTCCAGTGGTGGGTGGGGGGCTTAGTGAGGGGCTACTTGTGAGGCAGGCCATGTCCTCCTAGCAGACTGGATGAAAAAATACTGTGTTTTGGGGGCTTGCCCCAAAATGCCTCTAGTGTCCTGGCCCTGCATTGCGGTACAAAGCCATGTGAAGGGCTCACCCTGATGGCAAAAAACAGCAGCCCCCTTAGGTACACGGTGAGGAAAGCTGGGCAGGAGATTCCCCATCCTGAGCAGGACGCGGGAGGTTGGGAGTCACGTTGCTTCATCAGCTCCAAGCTGGACCCACGAAGCATCTTCGTGTCCCTCATCCTGCCCGAGGCAGGGGCCGGCACGCCCCACTGTTTTCCCACGCTCCCTTTCCTGGGGAAGGGAGGGAAAAAAATAAAAACATATATATATTCGGCCAGTTGAATTTCAGGTTATCCCAGCGGCTCGGGGAGCACGGGGGGCGGCGAGGAGGCGGGCGGCAGCGCTGCCCCTAGCACCGCGGAGACGCGGCGGTGCCCGGGCGGGCGGCGGCAGCTGGCGGGGAGCGGGCACGCCTCGGCTTTCCCCAGGCACTCGAAAGATACTTTAAAGCCGCTGAAGAGACACTTCGCGGGGCTGATCCATTAATGTCGTTTTATTAGCAGCTTGACACGAGAAATCCAAAATTTTCGGGGCGATAAGTTTATGTTTGTTTGTTTTCCGCGCACAATGAACTCCAGGCAATTGCCGCTCTCTGGATTGCCAAGTAGGGGGGTGTGAGCTGAGAGCGCGGGGACGCGCTGAGCCCTGAGCTCTAATGGAGGGTTCTGTTTGTTTCCATGATTACAGCTATAAATAATAATAGTTAAAAAAAAAATCCCGACAACTTCGGGTGTTTTCATTCTCCGTGTCCCGGGGGTTTCCCCGGCGGCGTGCTGCTGCTGCTGCCGGGGCCGCGGCGCTTTTTTCCATTTCCCGGCGAGCTGCAGCTAAAAGGCCGGCCCCGGCTCCCCTCTGTGCCCGCGGCCGTGGGGATGCCGCGGGAATGCCGCAGGGATGCTGCGGGGATGCTGCGAGGATGCTGCGGGGATGCCGCCCCGCTCCGCCCCGCGCAGCTCAGCTCCGCTCTGCGCCCCGGCCCCGGCCCCGCGGCCGTCGCCGCCTCCCGAGCATCCTCTTGCCGGGCTGGAGCTCCATCCCCTTTTTAAGCCGTGCCCCACTTTGTATTGGCTGGCGAGCAAGCCTGAAAATGGATATTACAGCTTTTTATGATATAATATCCCTCTAATTGGTGCTTCATAGGGCCGTGCCTGAATTCTTTTCAATTAAGCCCTAAACTACAGTAACTGTTTCTCTCAGTACATGCTGGAAAAGCCATTCACGAGAGAGGCGACTGGTACTGCACAATTCCAAAGTACCTTTAATGTGTCAAAAATGTTTTGTGAAGAAAGCAACACTGTAAATGCAATCACCTACATTGGTGTCCCCATTGTTAAGCGGGAGCCAAAGTATTGCTAATTGTCCTGCGTTTTAGCTGGGTTTTTAGAGCATTATGTAGTAAGTACACCGAAGGGTCAATTTGTGAAGTGAAATACTTAGCATGCAAAGCGTAATACAAGATGCTGTGTAATACTTGACCTCTCAGCATAATAAATGTAGCAGTGAAACGCTGTGCATTCAGGATTCGCTGAATAGAGCCTCCGCAGAGGAACAAAACCAGAAAATGTTCTCTTCATTCCTTTTTTTTTTTTTTTTCGCTAAGCGAAAATTATTCTTTATAATGGCCATTGCAGCAATTAGCCAGCATTTGGGGAGAATAAATGTGCAGAAATAGCAATTTCTTATTTTAAATGAGATTTTTGTATGGAGCCTGCAAATTACTTGGAGGTATATGAATAATTGTTGCCTTAGTTTTATGCTACAGAATAGGGTGTGGGTGGGTATAAAGATTTCCTATTTGCAGTTAAATGTTTAGACATTTTATTATTTTAATTTCACTCTCAGTCTGTCTCGATTGACCCTGCTTTCCCCACTGATCATTTTATGTATGCCAGGAAGCAAGTACTCAGATGATGGAAGCTTTCCAATTAGAGCTTTATGGTTTGGGTGTGTGTGTGTTGGAGGTGGCGGTGGTGTCTTTCCTTACTATTTATTTATTTATTTGTAGCTTTTTTTTTTTTTTATGAATGTAACATGTAAGTACAATCAGTTTTTACTTTGGACATTGCTATGTTGTTTTGAATTTAGCTTGCTAAATCAAAACATTTTAAGAATGTAACATATTTGATGGACACTTCTCATTATCCTCTAGAATGGTAAACCTAATTGGTTCTTTATTTACACATTTTAAAGGTTTTGTGCTCAGGGAAAAAAAAAAAAAAAAAAAAAAGCAAAATTCTTTCTCTTGGGCCTTACAGATTCCTGCATTGAATTTTTAAGTGGATTGAAATTTTTGTGCTTCACTTGTTAAAGTAGGAAAAGTTTTGTGAATCTGAAATTAAAACAATCTCAGAGAAAGCACTAAAAGTTCTGACAGCTAAAGCCTATTAGGAATAGTTCATTTCAGAAAAAAAAAAATAAAACCACCACCACCAACAACAAAAAGTAATTTTTGTTGCATATTTCACTAAAACAATGCACAGTAATAGGAGTTTGTACCCTGAATAATAGATCTTCCTTTATAACTCTCTAACACTGGACCAAGAAAAAAGTCTGGATAATTAATTTAGAGTGTATAACTTCCACTCCCTTGGTCTAAAACTTTCCTCCACTACATATGTTACTTCTTTTCACTCTTATTCCCCCTAGACACATCCTCACTTCTGTAAATTGCATACAACCTGGATTGTCCCTCAAAGTGTGATTTCTTAGGTAGTAAAATGACAGAGTCTGAAGACAAACACTGTTTTCTTACCTGACCCATAAAATTGAATGGCCCTAGGAAGTAAATATTCTTTCCCAAACTTGTTCCTGTTCTTATAATAATAGCAAATGTTTTTCATGACTTCTGCACTTTAATATTATTTGAGACTTTTGCAAGGTAAGTAAATATAGTTCCTTTTTGATTATACACACTAATATGTTAAAATTGCTAGTACAGTCCTGATCCTGCAGCCACTACGTATTTCAAAACTTCTTCCATTTCATTAAGGTGTCATATCTGCAGCAATTTTTGGTTGAAATTCTGAGGAAAAAAAAAAAAAAAAAAACACAAAAAACATCCATGAACAAATCTGTAATAGTTTTACATCTTGAGGAGCTTCTAGAATGAGCAATTTGTAAATTTAAAATGTTGCTATTAATGCTGTATTCAGATCTTTTTCTCTTGATTTCTTGATAGTAGAAACAGATTCCATGAGTTTATGTGCTAGTAGAAGCACAGGATTAACATCAATGATGTTAATGATGTATTACACTGGAAAGTCATATTTAACCGTGATTTTTTGGCATCCTGACTTGTTCTCTGCCTACCATGATATTTTCTTTGAAAGTTCAGGTCATCTTTGTACTTTTAAAATAAACTGATCTACCACAGAAACAAACCTTCTAACACAAAATTTGTACTCCTTTAAGTAACAATTTGTCCTCATTTCAATTGGAGAGTGGTCAAAGCTAAGCATCTTCTAAGTTAGCAGTTCTCATATTGCATAAACATCTAGAAAAAAAAAATCTTTGGCTAGGTTCTCTGCTGAGTTATATTCTCTGAAGCCAAATAATTTGCATCAGCTGTGTGTCTCCCAGAGATTTATGTTGTTGGAAAACAAAAAATATAGCTGTCCCAATGGAATACATGGGACAAACTTCTAACTTTCAAATGCCCCTAAATATTACATGAAATCAAGTGAGTTGATTTCTATGCGAACCATATACAGTTCAATTTTTTGAGGTATACACAATTGCATTCACAGTATAAAGAAATCCTGTCTTAGGAGAAGATAGCGAAGGCAGCAGATTCAGTAAGTTATTCACAATTTCCCAGGATACTTAAAACTTCTACATTTCATAACATTCATTCAACAGATCGAGCAATAATATCACACCACATAAATACACGTAGCGTATGTTCTGTATTTCACTTTTGCCTTTGTCACATGCTGGGGAGTGAGATTATACTGGTTATACTAGAGCATTCATTGGTAGTCTGCTACATTTAAATGAAAAGTTCAACTTATTTTTCATTATCCAGTTGAGAGCAATACCTTCATGGTACTAGTTGTAAAAAAAAACCACTCTCTTTTCTTTTATTTCCATGCAGAATGTTCCTGGGTAACATGCTTTCAATATACATTATAAAAGCTCCAATGTGAGAAGAAGCTTGTAATGGACTTTTGTTTCTGTCAACTTAGGGAAAGGATGATCAGTGGAGCAGTAAAGAACATGTCACTTCTTCAGCATCTTTATTCTGTGGCGCATGTTATTCTTCAGTGCAGTATACAAGGAGAAGCGCTATTGTTAAAAACATATATTTTAAAATCATTGCTTGTCTAGGAAAACTAAGGGCTTTGCTAAGAGAATCCCCGACAGCCATCTAAAGTATTGCTTGGCCAAAAGCCAGAAGTGAAGAAAATGTAGCTTGTGTTGCCTTAGCTACCTTTATGACAATATTATTTACACATTTTTGTGCTTCAGTGGTTAATTCTCTAATAACCCCAAATAATCTAAACAATAGTCAGACAAAGTCCTTAAACTTGATAAGTGCTTCTAGATATACTTTCATTAATCATTTATTAATCTAAAAGCAACTGAAAATAAAATTCTTTGTCTTAGTTGCAGCATGGGTGTCACTGATAATCTTCAGAGGTACGAGGTAAGGAGCCTTAAAATTAATACGGGGCAACCAACAGACAGTTGTAATATTTAGCAATGTACATGCAGCCAATATTTTTAAATTCCTCATGTAGACCTGAATTTCAAAGTAAACATACACATTTCTTATTTTGTGGGAATTTTTTAACTTATTGCCATTTATACCTTTAGGGGTCTAATTTTGGACAAATAATTATCCATTTGTATATGCATACCTAGAAAGAGGAAAATAAGTGCTTTGTTGAGATTAATTTATTTGTTGGGGAAAAAAAAAAAGCTCTTCAGCTATCGTAAGTCAAATTTATCTGCCTTGTAAATTAAATTCAGTTTCTTTCTCATGATATGCAAGAATGAACATGGTCAAGCATTGCTGATAATATCATAAATTTGATTACAAAAATAGTGAACAGATATTTTTTTCCTCATCTTTCTTCTGGTAATTTTTCTACGCTTTGAAAAATTACTTGATTCAGTATGTTTTATTCATTAGTGGCCTCTACTCCTGGTAAAACAGAGAGTTATGGCTGGTAGGCAAGATGGGGTTCTTTGGCACATGAATTAATGTTAGATGCTGATGAGGAGTTTAAAATTTAGAAAGTGAAAAAGACAGGTTTGCACGTACTGTTCATAACTGCCTCCCCTTTGGTGTTCTTGTAGATTCAATCTCACATGTAACTTTTTCCGATGAGTAGAATTCATGCACAGTCAATTAACAGACCAAATCAAGTATTCTATTCACAGGGATAACCCATACTTAGTGACTTCTTAACTGTTTCACTGAAGAAGATCCATAGCTTAAAGAAGTGTAATTGATGGTGTTTTTAACACTTTTGATTCAAATTTATCAGAAAAAGAAATCTAATCAGGTGTTGGAAAATGGCATGACAGAGCACTGATCCAGCCTTCAGAGGTGACTATATGATGTGTATTTTAGAAGACAGAAGATGGAAGATTGGGAATATATTGGGAAGGCTGGCATGAAACACATTAAGGAAGATCCACCAGGCTTGTCTTTTGTCTTCCACTGATTGTTTTTCCTTTCTGAAATCTTTCTGTAATTTACTTTTTTATTATTATTTAGTTCTTCTTTTTCTTTTTTTTTCCCCCAACTGTTGAACTGTTGAATTGATTCAGTCTGCACTGAATTATGGAATACTCAATCAATGCGTGTCAGTCCCTTTCTAAATTTATGGTGTATTAATACCATATATGATAGATATATTTTTTAACTTTTCTGGTACCTTCAACCATAGTCTGCATAGTTCTATGAGAAAAGTAATTGATTATACAAGAGGCCAAATTTTACTCCCATTTTATGGTTTCAGTTCTGTACAGAACCAGCAGAAAATGTACGTCTATGATTGAGAATGGAATCTCAAAGGCTGGATTTTGCCCTTTGTGTAATGTCTGGCCAAGAGAAAAAATCCTCTAGATGTCAACGTATATGAGAACAAAGGAGACAATGTAGCCATATATATAAAGAAGCACTTGCATTAAAGTAAGATTGTCAGTAAAATGATATATTTTGGAAAAAGTATAGAGTAGGATAGAGGGTGATTGCAATACATTAAATGAGAAAAAAGTCAAAGGCACTCAAAGATGATGATATAAAGTGACAAAATAAAAACAGGACACTTCTGGAAATTGGTGTAGTTTTATTTGCCACATCACCATGAGCATAATAAAATGTATGAAATTTGTCACTACCAACCTTCTCTTTTCTTTCAAGCCAAAATTGTAATGAAGCTAAAATTACAAATGAATGAGATCTGGCTGATGAAAGACCTAATGAATTAGGTCTGGCTTCAGGCTAAGATGGAGTGAAACCATTGATCAATTATTAATTCACTAAACACATAAATAAGTACAGGTTCATCCACTAAAATTTGTATATTTATGAAACTTATAAAACTGTCCAGTACTGTTGAGTTTTTCATGACATCAAATCTGAGCAAGTTTCCCTTGGCCACAGTATTGACTCTGAGTACTTCATATAACTTGAAAATATTAGTTTATTTCCCTATATGTATAGATATGTAGATGTATCTATGTAGGCATACATGTATTTATACAAACTTCTCAAACGTATTTCTCACACTGATAGTAACCAAATCTGTGAAAAGTGCTATATGTAATATGGTATTCATTATATACTAATAGAAAAATAAATTAAAATAGGTAATGGTTATGTTTGTAGCATTATCTTTCTATATATTAATTCATATTATGCAATTCATCAATACATTTGAAGAAAAATGGAAGTATGGGGCTTTGATTGAGATCTTTTTTCAACACTGAAAAAATAACAAATGTAATACACTGTCAGATTGAAGCATAACTTTAACCTATTGAAATAGGATTCAAAGTTGTGTTTTTACTGTCATAGCTGCTAAAAACCTTGAACTTTAAGGTAAGTGTTTTCACTACGAAACAGTAAGCATTGCATGGGTTAATTAGCTGTAGACTTCATTTTCCTCACAGATTTCATTTCGAAAGCAAAAATTAAGGATCAAGAATTAATCAGCTATGTACAAACTATGAAAAATTGTTGAGGCAAGTGCTGTCTTGGTAATTCATGACTATATTTAGACATTGTAATGATTAGATTTTAAAAGAAACAAGCTAATTAGAACATTTTTCCAAAGTCACACAGAGGTCAGGGATGACAGCAACCTTATGTAAAATGGAGACTAAATATCTGCTATTCTGCACATTGTATGGAACTGGTACAGTAAGGCTAAAGCCTTTTCCTGTTCAATGAGTTGGAATTAAACATGCTAATTTGAGATCTCCTTCAAGTATTTTATTTAACTACTTTGGCCTTTAATTCCTTTATATTGCAACATTTAATGTAATATTATTTATATATACGAAGCACGTTATACTTATTAACCAATGTGCAAAAATCTAAAGTACGGATTTTATGTAATGGGCTAATTACAGGACTTTAAAGCCACCTACTGAGTTTTGCTAAGCTTAACAACAGGTTCACTGAACTGGATAAATTTATTCAAACTTGTGGAAATGAACCCCATTCTATGTGCAACCGTACTGGGAAAACACACAAATTATACCTCAATACCAGTTTAATGGGTCAAACAGTGAACCTGAATACCAAACTTATCTACATCTTGCAACAGCAGAGAAGCTATAGGCCCTGGGTGAGAAGAGGAAGTGCCCATTCATAGTTTCTTCCTCAAGTTTGTAAATAACTCAGACTGAGGGTATGGGACAAGCCAGACTTTCAGTGTACATAGAATTGGGTTAATTTTTATGGTGTTGGTCTTTGAAGCCACAGTCTTAAAGTGCTATATATGTATCATACGCAAGCATAGAAAAAAAAGTAAAATATATGATCTTTTACTCTATCTTCCTATTACACCTACTCTATACAGGTTCTATCTATTTATTTATTTATTAAACATGCTTTTAAAGGCTAATTTACTTCAACCAGTCATTTTGTATCTATCCATTATGTCTGAATTTCATCTAATTTATGTGTTTGTGAATTGGGTCAAATTTAATCAAAGATAGGCCACTGTGTCTATGTCGGAATGAAATGAGAGTTGTGTCAAAAAATCTCTTATGACTCTACTTCTAAGGTAGTGTTAAACTTTTTAATTCTCTGAAGACAGTACAAAAGACATACATTTCTTACATATTGTTAAGTTTCAGAAAGGTTCGCAAGGCTTCTACTTTCCTTGGCTGTCCAGAGTCACTTTATTGATTTCCATCAAGTTAGCCTAGTTTTATGTCAGTAAAATTCAGCAAAATATGTCTGTTAGTAACCTTTTCTTTTCAACTTTGAGCAGCATTCAGATAAAAGCAAGACGGAACGGCCAGCTTTCTTATACTAGCCATAACACGTCCTTCAAAAAAGAGAAAGTGTTTATCTATTTTAAACACTACTGTAGTGTAAGGTTCATATGTGATTTTTTTTTTCATTCGCATTGTTCTTCAAAGGTATTGTGCAGATTATTTAATTAAAATCTTTTCTCAAGAACTGAATATTCTGTTGCTGAGATTTTATGTATCTATATGCTGTTTTGGATAACTATGCATAATCTATTCAGTAGCTGACATTTGGGTCTTGATAGATACATTCAAGCATGTACTTTCAGGAATAATAATGCCAGTGCACTGTGTTCTACAATGTGTGCAATGAAAATGTGCCTCATAAAGCCCATAATTGTTGCTTAAGTTACAAAGATGATTTTTTTTCCCCAGTAAATGAGGAACAAGCCACATAATCTTGCTAACACTATATGCCCAGGAAAGAAGAGTTTAAATAAGAAATGCATAAATTTAGCAGACTGCTGTAACAAATGAAATGGTGTAGCATTGAAAACATTTGAGGCAATTAATCAATGCTGTGTTTGCACATATCATTAAATATATTATACTAAGTTTAGATTTGATTTCTATGCTTCTTTTATAAAGAGTTAAAAGAAAATACATTTGAATTCATGCTGATACTGAAAACATGCTCCTAGCTCCTAGTTTCTTGGATTTCAAATCATTTCCATTAACAAACAGCTATTTGCCCTCTAATAAAATATGTCATTATGCTTTATTCACATCACACAAAAGAATCACTGAAAAATCGCCCCAATGATGGCCAATAATTACACATTTTGCTCCTGCACGAGCAATGAAGAAATCTGTTCATTGGAGAAAGCAGGTGCTGGGGCATCATGCTAATAGTCAATGTGTGCCACAGTAATTAGCCATTGCAATTGCTAAAATTAACAATTAGCTAACATGCAATTCTCTTTTTGCAGGCTGCAGTTTACTTTGTATAATCCTTGTATGTTCTTAGTAATTATTCTGACAGCTTATTATTTTTATTTTTTCTGGTTTGAACACAGCTTTAACATTTGAATCAGTCTACCCAAATGTTCAACAGGCAGTATGAAACAACTGCTTCACTAGGCAATTTCTAAGGAACAAATTTGTTTTTATTCTCAACTTTGCATTGTTCAGGAAATACATGATTCTTTTATAGAGTAAGTATTCCTCATCTTATTTGAGGGCTGGGGAGCACAGCAAAGGTATTAACACTTCTTGACAGTGGTAGGCCATAGGGTTATCACAACTTTTAGGAAAAAGTCTTATGAAATATTCTTTGTGGATTTGTTCCCAGTTCAAGGCCACTAGTTGCCTGTGGAGCTCTTGGTGACAGTCTATGGAAACTTGGCAGGTTACAAAGTTCTAAATCTCTTTGTCACTACTGTCAGCTAAATAATGCAAAAAGAATCATGGAATATACCACTGTTTTTCATGTGAGCATGCGGTGGTATTAGTCCTGGAGTTGTTAGATATACAAGGGCCTTCACAATCCTACTAGGAATCCTACAGAATTGTTACTGGCCTATGGTCTTTATAGTGGACACAAAAAGAAAACAGAAGAGTAAAGGGCATCATCATGAGACTGCGGCATAAACTGGTTGTGTACCCTCCTCTTGAAAACTGTACGTTGGTTCGGCAACCCACCTCAAAAGAGAATAACAGTAGACATGGAAAATAAATTCAACAAGGATGAGCAATGGTGAGGAATGGCATTTGTATTGGGAAAAACTATCCAGACTCATCAGGATGGAAAAGACGACTGACTGGAATTTAATAGAGGCTTCTACATTTACTGGTTGTGTGGAGAAAGGGAGTGAAGGAAACTTTCTGCATTTTCTTAAAGAAAAATTGAGGGGGTGTCAATAAAATCATCCAGTTAAAAGGTTCAGAAACAATGAATTTTTCTTATGGTGCATAATTCAGCTGTGGAACTCATTGCCACAGGATGGCTAAATGAGGTGAAAGAAGAAATGACTGGATTCACAGCTGGCAAGTCCTGAGCAGTATCCAAGATCACTCATTTGGTATCAGGCTAAAAGAGCATCTAAAAATGAATGTCAGGATATGTAACTGTATGACAGGAAAGGTGTCTCTGCACATATATTGCTTTTCCTTTAACATCTTACTCTCTATTCTAAGCCACTGTTCCAGAGCTAAATGAAAGTTTTGTTTGACCTAGTATAGTCATATTTTATTATTTTTTTAGCAGTTTTTTTATGTTATATAAAAATGTTAATAATGAGCTACTTCAAAGAGGTTTTTTTTTCCTTTTTTTTTTTTTTTTTCCCTGCATATACAGGTCAAAATTCAGCTGACGTGAATCTGTACACCTCAGCTCAAAGCACTGAAGAGTGAAATATAAGCATAGACAGATTATACCCTGCATGTCTTGCTTTGTTTTTATATTAAAACATAGGTAAAGATAACTGGACTTGAAACACTGGTAACTTGCTAACCAGAAGGGCCATATTCTTCTCCAGCACTTGCTTACACCTGTGTAACTTCAATGACTCCAGTGGAATTTTTCACATTTTTAAAGGTGTAAGTGACAGGATAATAAGGCTTGGAGAATTTATGTAATCTTCTGTAATCAGCATGGCATCTGTAGCTGGCACAAAACCAAAAGCAGTTTTTTAAACAGTTCTTTAAAGCTCCTCCATGTTTTTTAAATATTTTAAAATGTGATTTGCTCCTGTGCATACTAACAAGCAAAGCCATGCTAGAGAGAAGTAAGCTGTCTCAACAACTGTAGTTTCTGACCTTATTTTTCAATCTAAAAGCTCAACACAGAGGCAGTCAGAAAAAAGCAACAAAAACATTCTTCAAGATCAGTGTGATTTTCCAAAAGAAGACAAAGTGAGGTATGAGGATGAGACTAAACTTGGAGTCCAAGCCTTTAGTAATGGCAGTAATTATAGAAGGATAGAAAAGTAAGGATCTCTGGCATATTTTGACTGCACCTAGCACACTAGGCTTAGTAATTCTGTGGCTTGTGGGCAATCAGAGAACACCTAATAAAATTCAGAATGGAAAACACACTTCATTCTTGAGGAACTGTCTCATATTTAAGGTAACATTCCTGATGACCATAGCCTCTGTGGACTTCAATGAAAATATTTTTACATACCTCACCTGATAAACTATAGTTTATAGACATGGAAAGAATTAGTTATTCATCAGTTCATCAGAAGATGTGTGTCAGAGACAAAAAACTGAATAAGTGCTGGCTTTTGAATTTGGTTTCCACAGATAGATGTCTACTCTTTGCACATTTTTGCAGGTACTTCTAAAAGTTAGGGAACTTAACTAGTTCTGAAAGAGAAGGCTTCAAGATATTCACCGAATAGTATCTGTTGGATAAGCCGCATAAAAGCCCTTGGGAGGAAGGAACTCAGGAGTTCTTCTACCTGTGCAATTATTCTAAGTACTGGGTTTAACTGTCATTCATCTGATTTTCCTTCTCTCTGTCCCAGCAAATTTTCAATTCCTTTCTAAAAAGTGAAACACCTTCAATGGGGGAATTGACATTACTTCTTTTGTAGGGTCCATTGCCTTTCCTAGGTGCTTGGAAATCCCATTTCAGGGAGAAATATGGGCACATGAAGCTGTCTTTCATACACAGCCCTTCGTAAGGTCAGAAGGGAGGTGGGACTGTTAGTAGCCAGGTTTTCACAGGGCAGAAAGAGGCCAGAATCCTGGAGGAGCACTCCACAACATATGCACCTCTGTAGACCTAGACATAAAACTTGACTATTTGGGCCTACGGGAAGAAGATTTAAAAGGAGATTCAGGAAACAGAATTCCCCCCTGGAAGTCTCCTGATGAAGCAGATAAAAAGATTTCACTGGAATGTATAAAATTCATAATGACCAACTGACAACAATATGTTGGTGCTTGAACTTGTTAAGTAAACTATGTTAGTTCTTATGCATCACATGCCCTTTGTTTCACAATGAGCCCTACAATTAAAGGCAAAAAGCAGGATCACTTCTGACCATTGCTTCATTGTTGCATTTCACATCATTTTGTGGAGAATTAGTTGCCAAATCTCAATCCCAGTGGGAACAAAGTAAAGAGACGAAATGAAAAGCTTAAGCTTGCATAGCAATAACACACTTAACATAGCACATAGATTTCCCTGAATTGTGGGATATTCATAATTTAATGTAGCAATCCACTTCTGTATGTATGTACTTTAGTGAAAGACATCAGCTCATATCACCCCCATTACAATTTTCTTGCTTTTCTCCAATAGCACACAGTGATCCAAAAGATGGGCCATTTAGAAAACTTTGTGTCATATCATGTTACAATACTTGCTTCTATACTGCTTACATTTAGTTTAATCTTTAATCTGGTTGTAACTGGAGTATGTTTGGACTCAGATGTTAGTTTTCGATATCTAACGATACCTTTTCCTGTGAGCATTCTTGTTTGAAAATGTTTCCTTTCAGGTTTATCTTATTGAATCAAAGGCTAGGGGAAGGAGTAAATATTAATGTTTCAACTTTCTTGCAGTGTCTCTGCAAGTTGGTCAAATAGCTATCCTCAAAACCTGTGGTCCACAATAATTACTGAATGGTTGCATCAACTTCCTCCCATCCCCATCTTCCCACAGTAGAGATAACATTTTAAATGCAAACAAAGAGAAATTAAAATCTCATGGTTTCTCTTACTTTACAACTATATTATGTCACCCATGTTGTATAAAATATATTTAATTACTAATTTGACATATACCTAAGCACACATTTTGTATGGCTTGGTTATGCTGATGACAAATAAAAATAATATATATATATAATTTTAAAAGAAATAGATTATAATCTGCTACATTCTAAGGCATATTTTGGTATACATCTGGTACTTGGTATACATTTATTCTAGAACAGTTCATCATTTGTGAACAGGGTAGCAGAAATGAATTACATAGGGCATCCAAAACAGTAGACAATTAGACAAGTAGACAGTAGAATTCTATATTCTTACCTAGTGTATACCAAATGAATGCCAAAAATGATACTAAAATATTTTTTGTAGCTTCTGTTATTTTTGTTTCCACTATTGAGACTATTTTTTATGGTTCTGCCTTTAAGACCAAGGGTTTCACTAAGCTCAGTCTAACAGAGGTTTGAAAGCATGGGAGCAATTTAATTCAGACATTGGAAATGACCTGAAACTCAGGATGAATTCAGGGTAAGATGCAGCTGCTCTATCTCCCATTGCAAACACTTAGAAATCAGCAATATCTAGATCATGAAAGATCATGTGTTGCCAAGTTTTAAATTTATTGTTGGACTAAGCTGAACACAATCAATGTTATATTTCAGAGATCTATCATAGTCCTTTTTCAAAAAAAAATCATACTGTGCAGGAAATGTACTGATAATCATTATAACAACTCAGCAAAAATACCTTTACAGTGTTAGAAGCTTCAAGGAGCAAAGACCAGATTTCTGAGATTGGTCACTTGGTGCCACTGGTGCTACCTGGGCACTTAGAGCACTGCATGGCAGCAATGAAATGTAGGTTGCTTGTTGAAATGATGTATTGGTTCTCAAGAGATGAATCAAGAAAATTGATGGGCTCACTGGCAAAAGCTTCTGAAAATCAATGAGAGGTTTACTGTTGACTTCAACAGGCTTTGGATCAGGCTTATGCAGGGATCTTCAGATACATGAATGTTACATGGCTGATCCCTCTGAGGGAGGTAGTGACATAGTAAGGACTCAAAATCATGATTCCTTAGACCCTGTAAGTAATCTAAAGACCTGTATTTCATTTCATTTGTACTGGCTGACAACACAGGGTGACAAAACATAAAGCTAAATAATCTCCAGAACCACAATCATTTTTAGAACAATGAAGTCTGCTTTATTTTATCATACTTGTAAAAGATGTGCTAAGGATTCCATTTTTAGCTATGAAAGTTAAGAAATCAGAAATTAATTATACTGCATTACACATCAACTATATTATAAAAGATTGTCCAATGAAATGAATAAAGCTGTTAAATTGAAATTGAATGATTTCTTTTTTTTTTTTTTCATCCAAGATAGACTTAAAATGTGCAATGGCATGTTCTCCAGAATATGTGTGCTATGAGTAAATCTCTTACAGCAAAAGGATAAGTATGTTAGAAGCTTCCTTAGTTAAGATGTTGCTGTATATAAGCTGGGGCATATAAAACTATAGTGTGTTTCCTTATATAGAAACACATAATCAAACAAGAACAAATCTACCACCAACTGCTTCATACTGTGTTGTGCTTTGATAGGGAAGGAAAGCCAAGTTTCTAGCCTGGGTCTACCCTGACTCAGGCCATAACTTGTGAGTCCTGCTATTCTAACCCTTTCTCTTGATCTGCTTTTCAGCATGTCTTAGAGTACACAGCTCAAAGCAGCAGGGGAGTTTCTTAGCAAAGGGCCACCCACTTGCATATTATTCCTTCCTTGCCTGTGACATGACACAAGAACAAAGTAGACATTAACCGCTACATTAAACCCAGAAGGAAAGTAATCAGTAACCTGTTATTCCCTTAATAAAGGGAAACACATGCAGTGTGAAATCCAGAAGACTAATCAATAGCCCCAGACAATGCAATGTGCCAAACAAATTGCAAATCAATTAGAATCCTTGTTTTCTTTGAAATGGTTCACTATACCTAAAGCAATTACTCGTTCATTAGACCTAATTTAACAGCATGACTGCCCTAGCAACAACTGGCAGCGTCTGGCTATCAAATGGAAGAATGGCAGCTTATTTCTGTCTGTCTGTGAGTCTAACGCCAATCAAAAAAAAAAATTCCTTTATATAAGACAACTTTTCATTAATGGATACATTATTTTCTGTGAAGAAAGAATTAAGTATATTTTATTTGGTTGAGTTTAGTTTTATCAACTAAGTAAAGGAAATGACATTTATATAGACTCTATATAAAAAAATTTGGAGTTATTTAAATGTTTAGTAAGTTGCAATACTAAAGTATGCAGGAAGGAGGGGAAGTTTTAGATTTGCTTCAGTAAATCCTTTGGGATTTAGAAAAAAAATGAGTCTGATACATGTTTGCATCAGCTGCATGTTTACTGCAACTGAAATGACACAATAAGACTAGCATGGTCCAGCACAGGGTGACAAAAATTCGTCAAATGGTCCATAATCCCTTTGATGGGCTCAGAGGGCATTCAGTATTTGGTACAACCCCACCCCCACATTATCTTTACTTGGCATTGGATCAGGCCCCTAACACCCTAACTCCGGGTTTAAAGTAATGGTTTTATACTTTGTTTCCTGCTCTATCCAGTGATATGGTAATATCACTGTAATACCACCATTCAGTGATATGGTAATAGCCACATGGGCCTTAAGACATTTCTAAAAAATTGACAAGTTTTTAATATACGCTCCTTTCCCTCCCTGCAAATCTCAAATTTATGAAACTGCTTTTTTTTTTTTTTTTTTTTTTTTCCCCTCTGGCGTATTGCCCTGCAGTGTAACAATGAGAGGGATGCACCTGGAATGGGGTCAGCTGGCAGGGAGCCACCTCCAGGAGAGGGGACTAGCTGCCTCTGCCACGCTCTCAATGTAAGCATTTCTTGTCCTTACAGTGAATAAAGGCAAACAGGAATGTTCCACACCTTTAATGGCTGATATAAGGGGTGTTTCCAGGACCAGAGCAAGCTCCAGAGCTACTGGCAGAATAGCTGGGGCTTTTCCCTTTTCAGTATTGCTAGGGAAAAGGTAACATGCTGTCAATCTGTCCAGGATTAAATCTACCACAATTTTGGCTTGTCAACTTTAACCACACAGGAAAAAAAGGAAATGTTTCCCTAGAGGGTTATTTTTAATGGGGAAGATTTGAAACCCTGATATTGGTTATTGACCTTTAAAGACAGGACATTCTTCTGTAAACATCCTTGCAAATTCTTCAGTGGATACACAATGTGCATATATAAAAATATGTATGTATATCCTAAATATATACATAGCCTGTATATAGGGACTAAATATATATGTACGTATTTATAGATTATACATATATATATATATTTGTAGCATGGAATATATTTTTGTATTAATTGAAGTAATTTCTAAATTCCAGCAGATAAAAAACCCTTCAAATTATTTTAGAAAGCCTTTAAATATTTTTGGGCCTATATTTAGTGTCAAGTTGATCTAATTACTTTTAGAACAGCTGCTGTTACAGGGAGTTGGAACTGTTAAAGTGACCTTAGTATTTATCTAAAGATACTCAACTTTGATGTTCAGCCTTGTCAGGTCTGGTAGAAGTTTATCCGCCTGGTTCTTATTATCTTTTCATGGGGTATAATACTCTCTTCCCTTGCAGAGAGGAGTACTGAGATGATATTTTAACTCTGAGAGGAGAATATTTTTCTGGATTTTTTTTTTTTTTGTGGCAATCAAGGGCTGCTAACAGGGTAAGAACATAAGAGGTAAGTGCAGTAATCACAGAAGCATAATAAACAATCACAGTTCCATATTTTACCTTGTCTGTATCCACATGCATGTTGATATTTGATGTTATGCTGAAAATGCAGAAATCATAGAATCATAAAATTATTTAGCTTGGAAAAGACCTCTAACATCACCTAGTCCAATGACACCTTTCCTCACATCTCACATAAACCCAGTGAGCTGATCTTTGTATCAATCTGGCATTACAGACTCAGGCAATGCTCAGGGTTGCAGTTTAGCTAGCAGAGATGCTGAGATCCTGTCTGAAAGATTCTGGACCACAGAATCCAAGTGTTCATGAACCTTCTGGCCCTTCTGCAGGCTTATCTTTTTCCTAGAGTACAGACTAAGGAGCCATGAAAGGCACCATAAAAACTAATAAAACATGTCATTAAGTTTTATCCTGATGTTTTAATATATACCTTACAGTTCACATGTGCTATCCAATACTGAAAAGATGTTTAGCTTTTTAAGAGGGTAAGAAATCTGACATCACTTTATAACTCAAAGGGTCTCAAACTGAAGTTCACAATAATCTCCTGCAGTGGCTCTGCCAACATTCAGAGTTCACTAAGAATTATTTTTAACACTTTAGCACAAATAAGTCAATAGATGAAATGTGTTATTAAGTGTAACTTAACAATTGTTTAAAAGTAATTGGAAGCACTCATCACATTTTAAATCTTAGAGGAAATACCATGAGGCACCTTGAAGATATTATGACCTTGAAATTAACTACAGATTACCTACTATCTTCTATATCTTCTTTGGATATATTCAAAACCTGCCTGGATGCAATCCTGTGTAACATGCTCTAGGTGACCCTGCTTAAGCAGGGGGGTTGAACTAGATGATCTCTGGAGGTCCTTTCCAACCATTTTGCGATTCTGTGATTCTGTGATACTAACTTCTGCCCATAACATATTCAGCAAAGGAGGTCAGCCATTTATGCCTTCACTATGGTAGAAAGCTTAAACTTACGTTCATGTCCATTCTTTTTGGCTAAACTGAAGATTGTACTTCTTATTCATCTGCTTACATCTTCTTAGTGCCCATATGCCTTAAGAGTACCTACAAGCATTCTGTTATGTAGGTATGGCAATCTGAATCATGCCCTAAACTGGATATAATTTCTCTTTGTTATTCACATTTGCAACACAACAGCATTTGCAACAAGCCAGAGGACATTTTAATACTTGCAAATGAGATATAACCATAATGCAGCTGTCACAAAATAATGAAATTAACAGGCTTAGACATACAATAAATCTCATCTTTTTGTTCTGTGGGATCGTTTGCAGGCGAGCTCCATATATTTTTACACTTATCAGATTTTAGTGCAGACCTGAATTGGAACTAAAGTCAGCTGTAGGCAGCTTACTTTCTTTCTTTTTCTTAATTGTGCACAGATAAGTGTGCAAGTGTTGATTTATTGCAAAGCAGAGCACATACTTTAAGTTATCTTGAGGTACAGTAAAAGAGTATCTACCTAGTGTTTGCACATCATGGCATCAAGGTAATGATCCTGTTTGCTGGCCTACACCTGAGTTTCTTCACCAGCAAGGCCAGGATCTGTCTGGTGGGGAACTCCACCTGAGCCAAAGGTGGATAAGAAACCCACTGTGTATCTGATTTTGTGAGGATGCTTCTGCATGCAGTGCCCTGACACCTAGTGGATCACACATAGACCTTTCAAAAACCGCTGAGCAGATGACACTTTGGAGTCTCTCCTTTGCATATGAAGGCAGAGGCACACATTGGTGTAGATGATGAACACAGTACACAGAGAAAGCACCCACACACAAGCATAAATGATCATTATTGCTGTTTCTTATAATTTTAATAACATATGTTTTCCATTTTACAAACGAGTAGGAATAAATACTTTTTTTTCTGCAGTTACATCTGCATCATTAAGGGTTGTGCCAGATAAGCTGAAATAATTACAGTATTTTTGTTCAAGCTCTCTATGCTATACCCATAAGCAGGGTTTACTACACCAGTTCCCATGTCAGGGGTGACAACCCCTTAACAGGCAAGTCAGGATAGGATGTATGTTTGTGCCTCAGTCCGTCTTAGCTTACTGCTCGGCACCTTAGCTTAGAACATCAGTGAACTACGCTCTATTTCTAAAGACAGGATTTATTCCAATGCCTTTCAACTGCCTAAAAGTGAGGCACCTAAGCTGCCAGTCATTTAGGGTCCTTTTGCAGATACTGAAGAGACACAAGGAGTTCTGGAGACTGTAAGACAGTTAAGCCCCTCACTGTGCAAACTGTGCATTTAATATTTAGCTTAGTAGCAGATAACACTTATTATATCCAAAGATTAGCTATACGTTTCTGATATATGATGTCTAGTTAGACTTAAAATTGTATTAGACTACAGCTTCTTACAAGAAAACAACACATTCCTACTTTTATTTAGAACATTTTTTTTTCCTTTTTGGCAAGAATGTGGCTGGGGGGATACCTCTGGAATTCTTTTTTATCTTCTAACATATACATTTTCTCTAAGGTCTTACGAGTAGCCGAAGACTGCTGTGTTTTCCAAGCTATTTTCAAACAACAATGTATTTATCTTCTTTGGCTGGCTCTTGCTTGTATAGTTAAAGGTAATTCAGTAGCAACAGCTAAGTATCACTTTTCTGATTCATGTTTGGCAATGCAGGACATATAAGCACACACTGATGACAAACAGATTTCTTTGTTTCCTATTTACTGCAAGTGTAATAGGGCTAAATGGGATCTCAAGATGTCATCACATTGATCTTCCAGTCTCAAGGCAGAATCGACTGTATCTTGAAGCTGATTAAGGGAGGAAATGTAATCTGTGTTTTGTGTTCTGGTAATTAAGCATTTTATAAAGATGTGGCTGTGGCTAATCTCAAGAATGACTATGCATATACATATGTATGCCGTGATGAGGCATCTCTCAATGCAAGGAAAAACTAGTCCTAATAGGGCTGCACATACCTAAGCATTATATTGATAATGTATGAGTCAAAAGGGGATGGGATTCATACTCTCATAGTTGCACTGGTTCAACAGTGGGAAAAACTTACTTCAGTGTCTCAATAAATGTATGTAAAGAAGAATCCAGAGGGACAGAATAAAGAGTATTCAGAAAGGGACTCTCTTTAACACTTTCCATATAATTCCACTCTATAAAAGGCTTTTTCCAGGCTATTGAAAGGGCTTCTTCCAGGCTATTGACAGGGTGATGAGAATCACCCAATTGTCCTGTTGAACAAATTCCCTACACTGAAACTATTTATTATTTCTTAGTATGTAGCTGTAGTTTGAATAACAAGAAGTTCATATTTTTTCAAAGCTTTTAGGGTGTGATTCCTTTTACATCTGTTGGAATCTATATCATAGCCTGTATCATAGTGAAGCCATTCTCTGTCATCTTTGAAAAGTGACAGAGACCAAGGGGAGCTCCATGATGACTGGAGAAGGGCAAATGCTGCATCCATCTTCAAAAAGGCCAGAGGGGAATATGGGAAGCAATCATGGAGTGAGTTCTTCTTGAACATGTTTATGTGTGTATGAAGAAAGTGGCGACTGGAATGTCAGTAGATAAAATCATGCTTTACCTGATGCTTTCTATCATGAAATGACTAGAGCTGCAGATGAGGGAAGTGCATTGGATGTCATTTACCTTGACTTTAGCATGTTTTGGGGCAGTCTCCATAATGTTCTTGTATTTAGGCTGGTATGTTATTGTCTAGACTGTTGGACAAATGGATGAGTAAAAACTGTTTGGATGATCAGGCTCAGAAGGTAGTGACAAATGAGTTGTGCTCTACCTGGAGGTTGGTAACAAATGAAACACCATAGGGGTCTTGGAAGTTTTTAAGACCTGACTAGATAAAGCCCTGAACAGCTTGGCCAGGCCTCAAAAATGGCACTATGTAAGTGGGAAGTTGAACTGGCGACGTCCTGAGAGCCCCCTTTCCTACTACACTTTCCTTTACTACACTTAAGTATTGTGTAGCCATCTGAGTTTTAGACTAAAGTGAGAGCAAGTATCCCTACTGATGAAGTGATGTATTTGCTCCTCTGGACTGACATACTATCTTTACCTCAGTACCCTCTGGCTTGAGCTTCAGGAAGGAGAGCTGTGAGCCATGACTGTGGCTTGGGAAGGTCATTCAGCTGTGTATAGTGGAGGTGGAATTTGGGTAGTGCTGCCACAGAAACAAAAGATTAACCCATGGCAAAACCAATCAATTATACAGATCTGAATTTAAAAAAAAAAAAAAGAAAAGAAAAAAAAGAGAGAGAGAGAGAGAGAGAAAGAGAGACAGGAAAGAGAAAGAGAAGGTAATGATCAGTGATTAAACAATATTTTAGAATAAAAAAAAACCTGTAATTAACAGGAAATGCAGAAAATTTTGAACCCATAGACATGAAGAGAGGTACTTTCAGAAATATCAAGGTGAATTAACTCATAACAAACCCAGAGTAGCCACCACTTCAGGACGTTGCAAACCCTCAGTTTGGTGAGGCTTCAAATGCATCTTAAAGTATCCAGCTCTATTTATTTTTCATTTTCCCCTGTTCACTGCAATCAATGGAAATTAAGGGTACTTAGCAATTCACAGAACTTCCCCAACAATCTGAAGGATTGGCACAATCACAAGCTCTCTGAGAGACTCTGGGCATCTGGGCAAAATTCTTATTTGAACATCTCCCAGAGGTGTGGTTTCTTGCCCAGGGCAAGGATCATTTGAAAGCTCTGGAAATTTATAATCCATATTCCAAGTGTGCAGAATATGAACACATACCACAAAAATATCTCATAATAAAAATAAAATTAAAAAAAAGGTAAATATTACCAAGACAAAAACGAGAACAATCTTTTGTTCTGTGTTTGTGATGTTCAAGAATATCTGGGCCCTAAATTCCCATTTGGCATCTTCATCATTATTGCAATAAGAATCATAACAATATAAGGCAATTAACTCCAGATACTTGAATAAGAAGTGAACAATACTTTCAAACTAATTCAAACAATTCAAACTAATACAGATTACATCTTAGAACAATAGCTTAAAATACTTGGCAACACTCTAGTCACATAAATAAAAATCAGTTTAGAACAGCTATTACATTTTATAGACTTGTAATTTTAGTATATAATTCCAGTAAATAATTTCACTGTTTTCACAAAAACGTGTGTATGTACATATAGGTGTATGAAAAAATGATTTATGTAAGGGACTTCAACATAACTAAAAAGATCACAAGAACAACTTTCTACCCCTAAGCTTGTGTAATTCAATTGCGTTTCCAATATTCATGCATGTTTTTTATTAAGATATTCTATTTTTTTTTACAAAATTCAGTTTTTAAACATAGGTTTAAGCTTTAGAATGCACCTCACATACACTTTTTTTTGGTCAAAATGTTCATAGAGAAATTCAGACAAGCAATTTAACTGCCATTGTATTTAAAAATGTTGTTCTATAACTGACTATTAATGAGCAAGTTTATTACAGATATTTTCATTGGTTTTGTGGATTTTCTTTTACATGTAACACAATATGAAAACCTTTTAGCCCCTATGAAAAATTCAGAGTGATTTAAGACAACTGCCTTATAAAAGACTCCACCTTTTGAGGATCATCTTATGCATTAAAAGGAAGGAAAAGTTCAGCTTGACCATTACGGTCAAAATTAAGAAGTAGGGAGGTTATAACCTTTTTATGAAGATAGAAGCAATGAGGTTTTATGTATATGAATCATTATTTGTTTTCCTCCTGAGGGAATCATTCAAATTGTCCACTAGCTTTCAAAAAAAAATAATAAAGGAAAAAGAAAAAGAAAAAGTAAGTTAGCTATATGAGTCTTAAAACAATAAATTTAGAGAGATTCTTTCTTGTTATAATTCTTCATGTATTTCCAAGACCAGTCAATCACTATTTTTGACAGATAGCATGTATGGCACCTATCAAAATGTTTTAAATGGCTTTTGCTAAGAGACTCACCAAAAAATATTAAGGAGATTTTCTACACGTGATATATTTCCTTTTACTACAGCACATGTTTCAAAGACTTGATTACTGGTAAAGCACAGATAAAAGCTATAACAGAATGGTGGTCAAACAAGTGGAGCCTATAAAGTATGCACTCCTCTTTTGTTTGCTGCTATACAAAAAGTGAATAGACAAGCCCTTTTGCAAACTTGCAGAGGACCAACTTTTTCCCTACCCCCCACTCCTGGGAATAAGCCATTTTAATTATTTAAGTTTTTTTGTTTAATCTTCCACCAACAAGTAATATGAATATTTTATACAACACTGATGAATGCTTAACTAATACAGTTCTTCATACAAATGCAAACTTCCTTTTTACTGGCCTCTGGTGACTATGCATCTAGTGCCAGAGTGGCATCATTCAGCTCCAGTTGCTATAGCATTTTCAAGAACCTCTCTGTTCTTGTCATAAATTATCTTTAAGTGAAAAAAGCTCCAAGGAGGTCTGCAGCAAACTGTATCAAATAATGAATTTCTAAGCTGTGGTAGAAAACACTCATCTTACTTATATTCTTCTACCATCGATTGTTTAGTGACCCTTCTTTGGGATACAGATGAGCATAACCCTGAAAAATGTTTGTGTTGTCTTTCTCTTGCTGGCAGCCTGCAGCCTGCATGATCTAATAAATATTGGCAGGACCAAATGAAATAATATAGAAGAGCTTCTCTTCTTTAAAGTCCATAGACCAAGAGACTCTTGTCACTTGTTAATATCTCCATCAAACAGTGAAGTGTTAACATATGTGATACGACCACGCAATCAAGTAAGGACCGATTTGTTGACTAATTAAACCAACACAACAAGCTCTTTAGCACCTACAAGTGACAAGTTTAGAGCAGGCAAGTGGAAACTCTCAATTGAGTCCCCTTTTATGAGACTATCATGCCAAATTCAATTCTGACTGAGTAGTATTTGAATGTACTTGACTTCCACTATGTGCTGACATGCTTACAATAATTCATCATGTGTGACAATAGCCCAATATTAGAGATTTATGATATATACAAAACAGTTACAAATGAAATGTAGCCCTAACATGTGTCTGCTTTACTTATCCACAGCCTATTGATATTATAATTAATGGTCAATTACTTAGGGATAGAGAATAGAAAATAGTCATTACCAGTTTCAGTCATCATCTGTTTTTGGCAAATTCTGGAAGTAAATGAAACCATTTTCATAGTGTTTGGCGGTTGCTGGAAAGTACACTATTGCTCACTACAAGAAGATTGGGTTTGCTATCTGTTCTACAGCTGAAGAATTATTTTAGGAACATAACATTTATTTTATTATTATCATAATGTAGATAAGATTTAGAAAGTGTATCTGTGAAGAAGAAAATACAGTGAAAATTGTGTACAAATATTTTAGGAAGATTGCTAGCGCTGGCCAATTTTACAGACATACACACAGAACCAATCCCCAATACAATTTAAAAAACTTAGATTCAAATAGAAAATCCTTTAATGGGAAAAAAAAAAAAAAAAAAGAAACAAAAAAAACCATGAAACTATGCAGTTGCTGTTAATCATTCACAGGTTTAGATGCTGCCTTAATATTGACAAGATGACTCATAGTCTAACAGTCCAGTTCAAGAGGGAGCTCAAACTACTTGCAAAAAGGCATGGCACTTTTAGGCCACTGATTGTGCAAACGATGGTGAATACTTTCCTTTTAACCATGAATAGTTCAACTGAAATTGGGCTATTCACATGCTGAAAATTATGTATGTGTGTCTTTGCAGTATTTGGGCCCTTGTCTTTAACAAACAGCAACCAAAAGTGCAGACCTTTAAAGGTTCTTGGAGAGCTAATTCAAGGTTCACCTTCTCCCTGCTAAGCTTTCAGCCCTGAAGGGGCAGGAAGGCTTTCCAAGTTTAGGAGAGTATTTTCAGGAATCACCCAGCTGGCTGGGCACCTCCCTCAGCTCCCAAGCAGCAGAATGTGAAGAGACACTTTACTGGCTCACCTGTTGCAGTCAGTTAGTGGGCTAGAGAAAACAATTCGCTTAGCTCAAGATCCTCAGCTGTACAAGTCTTCCCTGGAGTTAGGTCACAAAGATGAACTACCCTCAGGGATGTGGTTTAGAGGAAACCATATCTTTTCCAGCATGAACTTTCTGATAATCGCTCAAGCATGGAAATGAGGTCAGGAAGAAGAAAAAAGAACTCAGACTGAGCAGAAGTAGCCTGACCATTGTCTCCATTTTGAAGACGTATTTAACCAATGACCTGGCATGGAGGGCACCTTTTAAACATATGGTTGTAGTAATACAGGAATGATATAGACAATGTTTTGGTTTGGGTGGTGGCATACCTTTACTTGAAAGAAAAGGGGAAGAATGAGAAATAACCTTGGCCTTATATCTGGCAAATTACTCTAATTGTTAATTTCACCACTAGTGTTTACACAGTACTTTGACATCATCAGTTGGAAGAACTGCAGAATAATTTTTTCTGTCTTAGAAGCCAGCAGTGACAAAAGGAGTTCTTTCCAACAGCAGGGGCTCATAATTATAGTGATCCCTTTCATATGTTACTGCTAAGCTTCTATTGCTAACCAAACTTTTAATGTGAAATTTTTAATGTCTCTAAGAGCAGAACATTTTGCCCTTTGATGGAAATATATTATTTTTCCAGTATTCCCAATTTACTTTAAAATTATATCCAAATAAGTAAATATCCCTAATTCATCAAACATGTCAAAATAAATTGTCAGAATTTTATATAATAATGATCTAGAATCTAGATAAGTATGTTTTATTTTGTAAGTACAATCTTGGAAAAGAAAGGCTTTGATTCAGTTCTCAGTGATACTGGTGCAAACAGAGAGCAATAATATAACACTGAACTCATGCAATTTAACTCCAGGTTTAACATAAAAATTCATTTAGATATTTTATTAACTAAAAGGCTAAAAGCATTAAATAAAAATGCAATTATTTTAGTAACCTTAAAGGAGACGAGATCTTATAGACTTGTGTTGATATCTGCATCTCTAGAGGAATCAATGCAATTTCAACAAAAGAATTGTACCACATTGAGTTGTTTCATATAATGCCATTGAAATGAAAGAGGTTCACGAAGGGTTGATTAAATTTAAGTGGAAGAAACACAATGAGCAAAATTCATCGCTGGTATAATTCTGTTGTCTCCTGCAGTTCCACCATGAATGGATAGGGCCCATGACAGTCTGAGTTTTTTCTGCACTTCAGCAATTGAATTAGCTGAATTAGAATATTTTGAATTGTAAAACAAAACAAAACAAACAACAACAACAAAAACACACACCCCTCATATTATACAAACCAAATTCAATTAAAGGAAAATACAAAGGAAGATAAGCACTTGATTATATATAAAGATGAAACTCAGTCATTAACATGCACTATGGTCAATATTGATAGTGTAGGTCACATCAGAAATATTTCACATCACTCTGAAGATACGATGTGCATGACAAAACTACAGCTACTATTCAGACAGGTCTGCCTTTTCTTTCTTTCTTTCTCTTTTTTCTATTTAGGGAAGAAGAGAGCGGGGTCCAAGATAGACTTTAAACCAACTTCTTAAAACTGTACATGAAGATTATTTCTAAACAATACTGAAGTCAACAGGAACTACAAATAGTTATTGTCTCACAGGATGAGGCATTAATTTCTTTTCACAATTAATCACATGTAAAACTCATCAGTTGCAGTAGCAATTGAACAGATGAATCAGTAAAGAATATCTAACTACTCTCTATACAATCTATATTTATACATGTAGACATATGTTTAATAGGTGAAACTTTTTGAAATATAGGTAGCACAAGAGCTCACGCACCCGACCTGTACTTATTATGACAATGATTTTCCACTCCCAGGTACCTCAGAATTCAAAGTTATTTTTCAAAAGGGAGAGATGAACTTAGTGACTACTGAAATTAATCTAACCTACATCTTTCTATTTCATACAAAAGGAATGAAATAACCTACTTTTATTGGAATGGAGTTTGCATACTAACTCCATCAGTGTGGATGGAGTTCAGTAGTCATACAAATAAATGTATTCAGTTATCTATTAATTTAGACACTATAACTGGGAACCTAGAAAATCTTTCAAAAAGGAGAGGTTAAATGCCAGGAGAAAAACCTTGGGTTTCTTTTAAAACAAAGTCACCAGATTTCTAAATTTGTAGTTATATAATTAGATTTGAATGTAAAAGCTTCAGAGTAAGAAATAGCTCTGTGAATATCAGAATTATGAACCCATGTTCTATAGTCTCTCTCCTGTACTACCCTTGATGTCTTGTCACATGTCTGATTTCATACCACAGCCTAACGGGCAATGAGTGTGCTTAAATTTCACACCACTGCCCAGCTATCTGCTTTCCTGTATCTCCTACTCACCTTGAATCTGAAATATTTCTTCTTAACAATTCCAATCTTTCTGTATAATATCACTGAAATTAGACTACATATTGAAGAATTTGTAAAGGCAGTGGGGACTAGCAGAAGGATAGGCAGAGCAACTCCAGAAGCCTTTTTCACTTTTAGAAATAAAATTAATAAAAAATATTGTCTTCCCATGACCTCAAAAAATCAATTTCTTTCCCTGTTAAGCAATAGAGTAGAATGAGTATTGGCATATTTTAGGATTATTTTCATCTCAATGTTTAAAAAGGACTATAGAGAAACTATTTAACCCATCTTCAGCTTGCCATACAGAGTTTCCCTGTGGAATGGAAAAACTGCAATATTAGAGCACATAGAGCACGTCTTCTAGCATTTCTGGGATTTTCTGGAATCTTGCATTTCAGCTGAGCTTTTTTCCAGTTCTCATGAAAGTAATCTTGGGATGTACCTCAGTAAGGAATGAAGAACTATATCAACAGGATTATGGCTAGAAGGGTATACTGGGCCATAGCTTTGCAATTACAGTGATCTCTACCTTTGAGAGACAGATCATTTGAGTCTGATCACATTTGTATCCAGTAAAGTTTAATCAAAGTAAGCTTATGTTAGATGTGGACCAGATGTTTTATTTCTGCTCCCACCTCGACCCAGAAATATTGCAGTCTGTTTTATTTTACCTCTCTAGAAAACATTAAAAGATGTTATACTAGATTTTTCACTCTATTTCAAATACATAGTGCCTTCTATTTGTAGAGTTGCCTTATTCCATTTACAGCACTTTTGTACTTGAATAATTCATCAATTTCAATGAAGTTACATGTGTTTTCTGCTGATAAAGATTAATTTCTAATTGTCTATGCTGACAAGTGCCACCAGCAGCCACCACCATAAGTCAGTGGAAAAAAAAAAAAGGTATCAGATCAAACTATTCATAATTTCTCTTATCTATAACATGCCAGTCTCTGAATTTGAGCTTTTTGTAGTTTCATTTATGAGCATATTGGGCATTTCTGCCTCGGTGAGTGGTGAGACCCATGAGAAGGTTGGAGTAGCAGCAGTATTAGTTGTCTAATCTTAACGTGTTACTATAACTCTGTTGGAGCCCTAAATATCTTGGATATCTGCCTGCGTTCACACCTTGCTCTCTCTCTTCCCATCCCCAGGGTCATATTTTTCTTTATTATCCTCCCACATACCAGCACTGGACTTTGGTCCATGTGGAATACTTGTAAGACCCAGGCCTACATTCAGGGACAAGGAAAGTAAGAGGAAATACGAGATATAGTAACTCTAAACAACACAGTTTGATGGCTCCAATAAATTCACTCTCTCTTGATACAGGTTGAATAGTGTTGTCATGAGCTGACTGAAATAGGTCTGCGCACAGGGGCAGGTCCAACAGTACTTTGGCTGTTCTGACCACTTGTTTGCCTTGCCCTTAGGTAGTCTTACACACTGTGGTCTATATCCACAAATGCCACTGACATTACATGGGAATGCTGTAGGGTGAAATCTTGCCTGCCTTGAACTCAAAACCAGAAACATGATTGACTTAAATGGTGACCACGGTCTCTCACACAGACTTAGCTCTAACTCCCAGAGATCACAATGTACTGCAAGCCATAGAAGTCCTGTTGATTTGAGTGGAGTTGTAAGTGGTGGATCTGGTCTAGCCATATCAGTGGGTTACCCACAATGCATTAAGCTAACTGTATAAAAACTTTGAAAGAAGCACCTGGGAAGAAGTGTTCTGCAGAGATTAGGATCGGTCTTGATCTATTTTAGTCCTTATTAAAACAACTGCAATTACATTTAAATAAATAAAGTGATCATATAAATAAATAAATCATATTTGTGATCATAAGTGATTGTATAAATAAATAAAGTGACCTATAGGTTCCAAATGTTATGTCTGTGACAATCTCACCTCCTGAGGCGTCATCTCCATTGCTCTCTTTGGACTTATCACCTCCACAGGAAAAGAAACAGATAGAATTTCATACAGTGATTTTCAAATGTAAGTATGTGATCTTTTCTGCTGCTAACATTATTACAGCAGCAGCAACCTTTGATGGGAAGGCACAGCAAGGTGTGTGCAGTTACATCTTAAAACATATTGGTTAGATTTGCCAGTGATATGCCCCAGCACCTGCAGATATGTTTCTTTCACTAAGCTTCAGTTCACTTTTGCCTCTGAAAAATAAATAATGCTCATAGAAATAACAACGATATTTTAAGTGTTGTGGTTTTGTACTTGTTTAGTTTCTGATTATAGGACCTTGCAATTGAATAGTAGAATTCCAGCAGCCATGTTTTTTTTTCTTATTTATTTTATTTTTATTTATGTTTATGTTTATGTTTTTATTAGTAGAGGTAACCTGTAGTTTAAAACCCTTCACCTCTGGAATCTTGATCTGAAATATTATTTATGCCACAAATGAAAATGAGTACAGTGACATGAACTTAATAGCATGTAGGCTGAGATTACAAAGCTGTCCCTTTGTTCAATAGGTTTCTGTTTAAGCAAAGGCCAAGGACTTGAACAGTAGGGATGTTTGAGCTCAGGACTCAGGTGCATTAGAATAAATGAAGAAGATTCTACAGTTTCCATCTCTAAAAATATTATTAGAGTTCATGAGACAAAGAAGCCAATGTAGGACTCCAATCCACAAAACAATTAGCATTCCAGCTTTAATACTGCAAGACACTTAAATAGATGCTGCTCCTGAGAGAAAAAATGTATGATGTTAGTCTGGACTTAATTGCTCCTATCTTTTTAAATGTATTTAGTTCTTAATAATGCTATCTCCCCATTTTGCAAAAAGAAAGTGAGACAGAGCCTGAGGGATCCACTTCTGTACATGAAAGTAATCAACTATGGTAGTTTAAGACACTTCTTGTCCCATCTATTCTCCCTTCTTTGCTGGAGGTTGCAGCCACCACTGCAGGAAGAGAGAGATTTGAATCAAACCTGTGCTCATTCCCCAGGTGCTGTATTTCATAGTCCAGTCTCTCAGTGCAAACTTCAACAGCCCTGAGCCCTGAAGTTAATATACAGAGTTGTGAGCTAGAATGGCTGAGGTGCCACCACATATTCTTTTTTGACAGTTTTGCTATAGGATTAGTAACTTGCAGGAGAGGGATGAGGCAGGAAGCTCACAGTAGTGATGTCTAAAACTGCACCAGCAAGATTCTCAAAAATGTACTCTCAGAGCTTGAAGATTTAACTCTACAAAGGGACAACTATGATTCCATTAAAGCCCAAGACTAAAATCCTCAAAATGCTTCTTTGTCCATGAAGATGGTTAAAATCCACCCAATTTTTAAGTTTTCTGTGTGTCTAAGTGCTGGGATACCCAATATATCAGTCCTGATAAAGGTGAACTACTCGGTAATTGGTAAGGCTTACCCTTGTCTACAAAATGTTCCCCTGTCTGTTACCTCTAGATCTTGATCATATAACTGTCATAGAGCACACTTATTAAAGTAGGGTCTGCACAAACTTGAGCAGGAAAGAATACAATGCCTTTTATAAAATAGAGGAATCAGTAAAGGATGTTGATAAACCATGGGAGATTTTCATTTGTGTCACTGTCAAGCTGAAGTCTTAGAAAGTCCACCCCAAGACCATAATATAGTTAGCTGTTCTGGGCGTAGAGATCTTACAGTGACTGGCAGAGCTTTGATGGATAGTCACCAGATGAAATCAGCACATAACAGACATCATGCAATTCTTCAGCTCAATTAATAAGGCAACAAGAATGGGAGAGGGAGGTGAATAATAGTGTTCTATTACACCCACTTTTGGCTATTTCTATATTTTAGTTGTGGAATTTGCTGAACAAAACAAAACACATTCTGTGAATTGACTTCTGCTGAGTTCCTGAAGTTACAAGTAAGGTCTACGGTGGACATCAGTAAGAAGTGTCCCAGTTCCTCAGCTAATGCCCCAACCACTGGCTTGTCTTTTCTATCTGAGTAAGTTTTTTAGATCAAGAAGACTGTTCACTAACTTCAGTAATTTCCCAGAGAATGGCCAGCATCTTCCAAGATGAAGGTCTTGATTCCTAAAGTGTAGCTGGAAAAGAAGAAAAACCCAACATGTTGTTTGTCTTATCAAATTGGTATCAGAGCTGACAGAGGATACAAACTATGGTCTCAGTCCTGCAAAGGTATTTGTCCATTTCCAGGATTAATGATTAAATTACCAGTTGTTGAAAATCAGTCTGTCCTAAGTGAAAATAAAGAAAAGCATGATTTCCTACTTTCAAGCAGAAAATCACAAAGCAAGCTGAAATGAAGGGGCCCAATTTAGAGTGAGGTGAGGGGAACAAACCAACACGGTTTGTTTCCTTCTAGAAAGTAACATCAAGACTATTTTTGGTATTTTGAGACCCTGCCTAACTCATGTGGGAAGACTGCTATATGCATATGCATATTCCACTTGGCAATACATTCACCACGGCACACAGCCACCTACTAAATAATAGAACTTAAAAATGGAAAACCAAATGACAGAAAAATCTGTTTCCAGGTATTTAATCAAAGGGAGGATCAGAGTACAAAGCTCAAGATAGTCCCAGCACACAACTCTGGCTGAACTGTCACTCTACAGCGGGTTTTAAACATCTGCATTACTTTGAAATACCATGAATAATTTATAATAGAATAAAGAATTTAAGAAAAATAGATTTTTTAAAAAAATTAGTACCCCGCAGTAATCACCTGCCTTCATGTTTATTAGTGAGGTGCTTTGGGGATAGAAAACATCATTGATTTTATGAACCTTTTGGGAGGTTTCTTTTTAAAAATTAACATTTCAGCTTGATATTATTTTAGTATTTACCACTCGGTATTGTCTTAGATGTCATCTTGGCAAAGGGCTCCTAAACAACTGCCACTTTTAGCACTGCTGCCAAAAGGCCCCCTTTCACAATAAAGCATGCTGTGCTTTGGCAGGAAATCAATAAAGTGAAAATCTGTTCTCATCATCCATACATTTACCATCACAATCAACAATCAAAGGCAAGACCTGGGTTCTTTATCCACAGGCTCCAGCCTCCCAATTTTCTGCTATGAAAGGCAGCATAAATTAGAACCCTTGGTTCCTGTTAGCTGGGCTTAATGGGTATGATTTATGAACCATTAAATGAGGTTATGTAAATTGATCCTTAGCAGAATGCTAGCACACAGGTGACAGGTGCAGTACATTTGAATGATGAGTCCACAAGGGTTCTGTACAAATCAGATTTCAGTGACATTCAGTTTTAGGAAGGAGAAATATGTTGTCAACAAGGAAGTGATTTAAATAGTGCCCTGGGTTTGTCAGCAATTATGCTTTTCTTCTTAATTGCTGCAAACTATATAAATTCTAATAGGAAATAAATTACTGATTTACCAGTTAATGACAAGGGGGTATAGACAAGAATGGTTTAAACATTAAAAAAAACATTTGCCTTGTGAGGCCATATTCAGTGATGATTTCATTTATGCTGTTAAAGTTAACAGATGCTTTAAAGTCACACGATAAACTTTGACATGAGCTAAGTAAAATTGTTTTTATTGATAAGTTAAAGGAAGCTGGTTTTGTGCTAAAGCAATGGTTGTTCTTGAAAGGATGAAATCGCATACTTACGTAGAAATTAAGATAAATTATTTTTGTAATTTTTTGTGTATTTGTTAGTGGTTTTTTTTTTTTTTTGGTCTTAACCTTTTCACAAAATCAGAACAAACTACGTTAACTAGATTTAAAATATTCTGGCTTAGCGTGACAGGATTTTTATACTAATATTGAAAATGATCACACCTAGTGATCTGATGTTTGACTCATTTCCTTCTCACTGCTATCCCAAGTGACCATAAGGATTGACTAACTTTGTTATCGTAAGGTTTCTATAGGAAAAAATAGTTTTGCTGTTGTAACACATTTAAATCTCTGCCATTGGTATTCAGGCTGCTTTGGTTTTGGTAGGAGGGCTTCTGGAGAACTAGATGTATTTGTGTGATATTTAAGTTCTGCTTTTCTCTAGCCTCGTTAATAATAGCATGTTCCAACCAGTGGCCTGGCACACCTCAATTTAATGAATATTTGCATCTTTCATTGGAAAGAAATGAAATAGTAATAGGAATGATTGATAAGGATTGAATAGGAATGATGGATAAGCCTGTATGAAACTCAAAGCTGCAAGGGCAGCAGTTCTGGAGAAAAGATTATACAGGAGGGTACTCAATATACAGATAACAGAATGGTATGAAAATACTTCCAGAGGCTTGGTGATATTAGGTCATTTTCATCTACGAAATAAAATACAGATGATGAGAGGGAACTGGAAAAAACAAAAACAAACAAAACCAAAACAAACAACAACAACAACAAAACAGAAGCTGGGAAGCCTAATAAGATCTAAGACAAATTGAACAAACCTGAGATATTAACGTGTCTATTTTGCCAATATATACCTTGGCTATGTTTTTCCTTTTTTTTTTTTTCTCAGAATTTGTTGAAGTTTGTTCAAGAACAAGCATCATTTGCTAATTGAATTAGCTTTTCCTATTGTGTTTTACTTCAATGGAGGTTCCCTCCATGGTTCAACTGTTTACTCATTGCATTGATCTGCTCAATGCAGAATGTAGTTCTCTAGTTCTCTGCCATACTTCCCCTTTCATAGAAGCTGTCACTTTTATTTCTGTAAAGAGAAACAACAGGAGAGAGTCCAGAGTTTGCAGTGCTTTTAGGGGTGTGGAATGCAAATTAAAAGAATCACGAGGTTGCAATGTGGCTAATGCAGAACATTGGTGAGGTGAGGTGGGTTTTACTCCAGGTATTAAGGAAGAATAGCCTACCTATCAGTATCTCATGACAAAGCTGCACCAAAAGACAAGCACCCCAGAGTTAAGGGAAACCTCAACTGCACTTGTCTATGTGAACCTCATTCAGTATCTTCTGTGACTGCACTACAATATAGCCTTCATCCTGCAGGATGGTGCTTTGGAAGGTCCAGCTTCACACCTACAGCAGGGACCGTGTATCCAAAGGTAAATCAGTTATTTTTAAAGGCATTAGCCTGAACTAATCAGTTATCCTCTCCCACCACACAGCTTGCCTTAGATTGCTGTCACTAAATCACCATTGCTACCACAACCCTATAACTTGAGTCACAAATAAAACTCTCTGATTTTTCCTGATGAAGTTTTTCCTGAACTTGCCTCATTCAGTGTACAAAGTGGTCGGTCTTTGTGCAATGGGTTACTGCTCTATGCTTCTCTGTATCCACCCTGTCTGCTGCATATTCCTTGCCCTATCTAAGCTTTACTTTAATATAGCATTACTCATTTCTCCATATATCTTTCTCCACATATCTTACTGCCACACTTTAAATTCAGTGTCTTAGGAAAAAGATTAATGTGGAAGCCAAAGCCCATCACCTTCTTATATAGAGAGGTGAGCACATCCTTTCTTAAAAGGTTGATCCAACTTCAATCTTTCATTTTAAAATATGTCCATTGTCCTTTTTTTTTTTTAACATAATAGCTAAGTGATTATAGGACTTGTGTAGAAGTCACAGAAGAAGTAGATTCAGCTGCGTCCCTCACCTGAGAAGATTTAAGCTTATGTTTTGTTTGGTTTCTTTCTCAGGAGAGTTCCCCACTCACTAGGCTTCTTCAAGTGTAGGCAACAACATAACAACACTGACACTGAGTCAGACCAGAGCCAGCTAGCTTACTACCTTGCTCTGTGACAGGGGCAAAAAGCAGATGCTGCAGAAAGAGTACAAGAACAGGGGAAAGATATGTAGTATTTCTGAGTAATCTTCCAGCCTCCAGTCATTTTTCATTTAGGGGATTCCAGAGCTGGATGTTATTTCATTATGCTTATTAACTTCCAATGGATTAACTGCCGATGGATTTGTCTTCCATACGATTGTACCATCTTCTCTTAAACTGACATAAATTTTAGCAACAAATTCCAGATGTCAGCTATTCACCTCTCCTTTTGTTTGTTTTGAACTTGAATATCAGTGCAGAAAAGAAAGTGTTGGGAAAGAGCAGGAGTAATGGTGAAGGTACTGCAATGGATCTCAGTGCAAAGATCCCTTGACATGAACTTGTACATCCACACAATGCTGAACAGCTTTACGCAGACTCAGCTTCTCAGGTTTGAAAGTATTCTGGTTGTGCTGGTGCAATGCAGCAATGCAAGGAAGCCAAAAGCCATGAATTAAACAGCTATGTCACAGAAGCCAACTCCTCTAAATTCAGCTAAGATATCTTTGCGTCATGGTAGGGGGAGAATCATCTGGTTTAGATTCCTTTCAGATCTAGTTCTGAGTTCTTCAGGACCTGAGCTACTCCTTCCCTGAGGAGTGGCATTATCTTTCCTGTGGTCCAGATGGGCAAGAAAAGGGAGGGCAGGGAAAACACAATCCATGGGTACAGTCTGTCCAGCAAGGGAACGTAGCAATGTCTCCACTTACAGAAGATCTCTTTTGGACCAAATTTGTGGGTTTATTTTGAATAAATCAGAGCTAGGAAAAAGAATTGATGCTGCAAGGAGTCATCCAGTACAGAAGCCCTCTGAAATTCATTAATACAGAAAGAGCCACTGACATTAAAGCCCAAATTGACAGAAGTGGCAAGTAAATGTGGGTGACTGTTTTGAAAGACCAAAGGTTTAATTTTGCTGTATATTAACCTGAAAGCACTTAATTTTCACAAAGGAGCTTGCAAGGGCTCTAAAACACAGAGGTCAGAGATCAGTACCACAGTGACGCACAACCATGATATATGGAATGTGACAATATGAAAATAGTGGCCCTTTGTGAAAATGGTGGCTCGTGACTTCCCAGCATCACACAGGATCTCCATGACAGAATTTGGGATAGCAAAGAGTTTGCTCGAGCAACATTCCATTGCTTTAGTCATCAGGTCATGCTATGTCCCTTCCTACAGTTCTCTTCCTCACTAAGTGCACACTTTCTCAGGTTTCAGCAATTAATGAAATAGGGATACTGAGGTGGTCATATCCTGAAGCACATAGCACAGATTCATCCTCAGACTAGCCCCTAGGTACAGTGAAGTGAGGTTAAGATCATGCTGAGAAAGCTTACAAAATCATGGAATTAAAGAGTGTATCATTATGCTCTTATTAATTAATAATGACTGTCAATTCTGGTAATTCTTTTGAGTGTTTGACTATATGACCTTTTTACAACTCTTTAAATATGGATTAAAAAAAAGAAAAAAAAAGCCTTTTTTTTTTTATAACTTCTTAGATTATAAATCTTAGACTTTGGAAAATCAAGCATTTCATGTACCATTGCAACCCATTGTACATAGGTTTGTTAGTAGGACTGAAATATCTAAGGCCACAAAACCTTTTGGAGCCGATTGAAAGAAAGATAAGAAGGTCATCTGAAGTTCTGGTCCCCTGAGATTCTGTCCCTTTCCTGCAGCTTCTGCACCTATTGCTCTTTCTCATGTCCCCAGATTCTTCCTCTTTTGCTGTCCTCACTGCCTCATCCTCACTACCAGCACTACTCACATCCTCCTGTCTCTGATTTCTGCCCTGTTTCTAACTTGTTCCTCTTCTCCATTTCCTCTCTCTTTATCTGTCCTCTTCTTCATCTGGATTTCTTCCTTCCCAGACCACATCACCACATCATAGCCCCTCTGAAACACACTGGAAACACTTAGGACTTGCTGCCCCCGATGCTGAGCGTTGCAATGGACACCTCTCCCAGCCTCCTCCAGCTCTGCCCCCCAGGTCTACTGCAGAGAAAATCTAGATCAGGACAGCTTACAAAGAGTCCCAAAGTCACAGAGTGCTTTCACTATGAGATGGGGCTACAAAAGTTATAACGGCACTATCTCCAAGTCCATCTTTCAGGTATAAAGGAGTACTGTCACAGGGTTGGGATCCTAGATCCTGGGCATTTCTGCTGGAGTCAGGAGTAGACCTTTCAGCATTATCCTGATCCACAGTCGCCTCACCCAGTTTCACTGTTAAGTAACTGTGTAGAAAGGTTGCTTCTCCAGCTGAAAGAAAAACAGTTTGTCAAAATTGTTATATGAATGCAACGACATAAAAAAAAAAAAAAAAAAGTTAACAAATTTAATTCCTTAAAATACCTTCAATTTAGTTTTCTGAATTATTTCCATTTACTTTGCTCTGGACATAACATTGTCTCCCGTGGTGAGGCCCAAAGACTACAGCCCCATGAAGAACGAAGGACAGGCTGATGCAGAAACTGGGCTGTTATGAAACCGTTGCAGTGGGAGCATTTCAGTGTGGCTATGGGAGAGCAGGAGATCAGGCCCATTGTCTCAAGTATCATTAACTGGCTTTTCTTGAGGACTGATTGTAGTCTGGAGTAAGTATCCATTTAGCTTGCCTCTGACTTTTGTCTCCTCATATCTGTTTCTGTTCTTATTCCAGATGATTCATGGAAGAATCTATCTGGAGAGAAGAGGTTCAGGTAAGAAGGGAAAAACCCTTCAAAAATCACTTTCTAAACTGCTTGCCCCCATCTTAGCTTTTTTAATAGATTTTTCACTCCTGTGCTCTAGGGGAACAGGAAGTATATACATATTGGTTATTAACATTTATTTAACCACTGCTGCTGGCTGAATTGAAAGGAGTTCAGACCCCATGATTATTTTATCTAGACATATTAGTTAGATTTTTTTTTTTTACCACCATGGTTCATACAAGATAGATCCTTATATGTAAAAATGGTGACAAATCTTAGAGTGGTTTGTTGAACTTTCATTTTTCGTCCTGCTAGAAATCATTCTAAGGTGGTAGGAATTTCCTTTAGCTTTTTTTTTTTTTTTTTTTTTTTAAATTTATAGTATCAAGTTGTATCAGTTTCCTGCTTTTTCTTGTTATGTCTGAAGTTGATTTTTTTTTCCAAATGCTAAGAGATGCTGTGGACTTACTAATTTTAAAAGAAGAAAACACAAAACTATGCTAATGAAGAGTCATGATTTTCAGATATCTTAGGCAGCATATTGGCACTAATCACATGGTATTCAAAACAGCGAACATTATACACAAGGTATTATTTTTATATTTGCATTCTTAACAACCAGTTTTTTTCCTGCTCTTCTGGAGACCACACAAATTTGGTGGTATGATCTGCTCTGGTTCTTTGTACCCCTCATTACATATCTCAGAAAAAATAATAAATATATCAAAAATGGCAATATTTCCTTTTGAAAGGAAATGCAAGTTGTGCCAGTTACTAGTGCTGTGCATCCTGCCTTCTCCTTCAGTAAAGGTTACACTGGGAAAAGAAAGAAATAGCTACAATGGACACTTAGAGTATGGCCTTTTGCTATTGATACCCTCTTTGGCACAGGATCAGATGGGAATCCTTCATCACTAGAGAAATCAGGGCTACTAGAAAACAAAGGGCAAATTCAGTAAAGACCAGTCTCCACCTCCTGCATGGTGGAGACTGCAGAAGTCTCTGGGTAGAAGTAGGAAGAAGAGGTTCAGTAACTGATGCCAGGTCACACTTTGCTGCAAATACAGTTGAAGAATGCCAAGTCAAAATGCAAATTTCATTTCCATTTGGATTTTTTACTGACAAGTTCAGAAAAGACCAGAAAGTGAAACTGGGAATAATTTATTGGAAAGCTTGTGCAGTAAGGTTAATTTTATAAAATAGAAAGATTCACCTCAAAAAGTGATATCTACCTGGAAGCACTTCTGATGAAAGAGTTAGTTGTGCCCTTTGTAATTTCCTCAGTTTTAACCAGACCTTTACATTTCTGCTCAGATTTAATATTATATTGTGTTAAATTTATTTCTCCATCTCTCAGTAATTTTACAGTTATTTTTTGACTGTCTTGGGCCTGATCCTTACTACTTTGGCAAATGTTTTATCAATTCAATTGCAATAATATTAGTAGAATAACTCCTGCCCAGCACTTGTTCCAGTAAAGACAGGTTTTGGCTTTATATTTCAGAACTTCTCCAAATGACAAGTTTCTATACTAAGCGTTTGCTTGAATCCCTAACAAGAATAATATATAAGATAAATGCCTCCTTTACAGCCTAATATTACAAAGCAATGGCCTCTGTGAGGGGAATAAAGTTGCTCAGTAGGAAAATAACTTCCACCTAGTGGCTTTCCAGAAAACTGCCATAGTAGTGAATTCCTCGTGGAACTCAAATTTCTATTTTTACATAAACTGAGGATAATCTTGTCACCACAATGCGTATTCAGTTTAAGTGAACTCAAATGCACTACCCACACATATATAGTACTTAGTATACAGTTCACAGTTATTTTAGCATCACCATGCTTTTGAATTTATCAAAACGTAATTCTGACAAACTTTAGATTAAAAACTCTTACAATTTCTAGTGGTAAACAGACTTTATTTCAGCTTTGCTATTTCACATTGAAAACATGTTTAAACACTAACTATACTAATATCCCCATACCCACTTCAGAAAAAGCTCTCTGTATTATCTCTGTACTTAAACAACCAGCTCATCAAAACTGTATATATAGCCATTTTGGGTAGTAGAGCTTACTGAAATATAAATGAATAATAATTCTGATAAGATCTGAATCCACCGTTTAATTTAAAATTGAATTATTCAAGAGTTTAGTATTATACATCTGGCATAGCTGAATAAAGAAACGCCTGGAAATGTGTGTCCGTACATTATTTCTCATGCTATTGAAACAACTATTCTGGATCAATGATTCCAATGCTCTCACTAGCTAAGAATTTGGCCACTAGGCTACTCTGAATGTTTTCTTTTTATTCTGGAACACGAATATTAAGAAATTATTTTTAAATTCGGGCAGAGATTATTTTCTCTGCTATGCAATTAGTGTTACATAGAATTCAAGTTAAGCATCAAAGATATATGTATTGGTTGAAAATGGACTCTGATGAATAGCATTGCTTGATAAATAATTTTTATGGGACTTATTCAATTGCTAGCTGTGGGCTAAATTCTGAAATGTAATCCAAACTCATGCTTTTATAACATTAATTTTTTTCCAAACAAAATAATCAGTAGAAATATTTAATATAGCAAAAGTATTTGTTGGAATCTGAGAAGCTAAAAGGAATCTCATAATAAGCTGCAGTGAAATTTGTTTCATAATTTAGAAATTCCAGTGAATTTTGGACTTTTTTCCATTTCAGTAATGTAAAGTATTTAGTAATACAAAGAAAGGAATAAACCATTTTCCTCCTGCTGTTTTGCCCTTTGTACAACCTCATATTATTTTGCAAAATTATCAGAAACTGAAGGCTGCAAATTCTTTGCATATGTGTGTAAAATTATGTGTGATGCAAAACAGGCAATAAGACTGTACTTTTCAAGTTAACAACAATTCTCTGTACTATTATAGCACATACTTAATTAATTTAGAATAGTTCTCTTGGCAAGTAAATGCAGAAATGTTAATCTCTTAATATTATCAATGTATGTGCAATTGTATTTGTAACTTTATCTTAAGCTAGCTGGTTACCCCGTATGTATCTACTATAAACTCTGATTGCATACACTGCAACTGAGGCTTTGCCAAAGGGAAAAATAAGGATTAGAGTCAGAGCAGTAGAATTTAGTTAACATGTTTTGCACTGATGTTTAAAAGATCCCATTGTGTTCTTCATTCAGAATGCTTATCCCAGATAGAAAAGTTGTTTATATTTGGGTTTTGTGTGAAATGGGTAGAAACCGAGTTCAGAATAAACCAGCTGTGTGCAAACTGATTAACTTTGATTCTTATGATTTCTAATGGTAAACTGATTTTATTCCAGCTTTGCTATTTCACATGGAAAACATGTTTAAACACCAGCTATAATAACATATCCATACCCACTTCAGAAAAAGCTTGGGAGCTGGCGGTATGCAAATATTTTTTGTATTTGTGTGAGTGGTTAAACTAGTAAATTAAGCTAAATCAACATTATTTTGAATTAGGTGATTACTATATGGCAGTTTTCATTAGTATGGTTCTTATCAACAGAGTTTTTGCTAATTTTTCTTTACATCATCCACCATGATGTATAATATTTTAGTCATTATGTATCAAGCTGTGCACTATGTGGACTATGTAAATTCAGTTACATGAATTATAACAGTAGGATGTGAAGAGAAGTCTTTAAGTATATGACAGGAGATCCGCAAAGCCAGGCAGCCTCTCTCAACCCTAACTATGGCTTTGTTGAAGCTCAGTGATTTCTAAATGTGATGGGAATTATCTTTAGAGTACCTTTAAAGGGTGGTGGGGCCATATGCCTCTCCTTCAGTCTGGCTTGAAACAGGAAGTTACCCTAGTGGAACCAGGAGCAATGGGAGAGGAGATGCAAGTCTCAAAATCATCATCTGGCTGGCCACCTCCTTGCCCTCTGAAGCTGTGAGCCTATTCAACTAGCTTTTAAAAATCTTCATTTTCAGGATCAAATGTTTTTATCCTGATGCCCTGTAGTGAGGTGTCAGAAACAGTTTGAGGATTGCAGTGCACCCATTTACACCAGACTTAAATTATCATTACAGCTCAGACGCAGAATGCCAGTAATTGATTATTTACTATAATGGGTATATATTTATTCAGGCTAGCGAATTGCAATTAATCTTGTTTATGGAAGGCAAAATTAAACAATTAGGCAATCAAACATACCGTACAAATTTGTCAGAAAACACTACAAGAAAAAAATAAATCAAAAGACATATGGCTCCTTCACTTTGTTCCCAAGATTTTAAATTCTATTTTGGAATAAAAATACAAAAAAATAAAAAAATAAAAAAAATAAAAAGAGAACTCATAAAAGTTTTTAAACAAATCATTTTATAATTACAGGAGGTTTTTGTTTGTTTGTTTGTTTGTTTGTTTGTTTGAATTAAAATTTTTTATTACAAGCAATTCTCAGCGTAGTGAACTGACAAGTTGCATATCATGACTCTGGATAAGAGATAATAAAACCCACACCTTGCCACATCCTCCAAATTAGGCAAATAAAACTCTAGTCTATGAATGCTCTATTAAAGCTATGAAAAAAAGCATCTGGAAACACTTTGATATAAAGCTGGAAAATGAATTAAGATGAACACAAACAATATTATAACCAGTGAGAAAAATAGAGAATTGTGATAGAATCTGACACCCAAATACGTAGGCAAGTACTGCATCTTGTCCAGGAAGACAGGCAGTATGTGAAGAGTTAGGGAAGGGATATTTCAAAATATGTCTGTGATGGTTATTTGCACAGTAGACAGAGAAAGAAGATTATTTTTGTTCCTATGGAAAAAGTGCTGGAACTGAAAAGGTATTTGTTGCTCTAAAAATGAACACGTTCATAATTTTTTACATTTTATCAAAATACAGACATAACCATCACCTTTCTCCTTTTCTCTCTTTTTTGACAATAAAATACTAACATTGGGTGAGTTTGGATAATAAGAAATCATTTTATTTCTAACTGTCTGAACAAAATGTTAAGTATTTTATTTCTTCAAGAGAATTATTGCTGCTGATATTTTCCAAAAAGGCTACATTTCGACAACAAACAAACTACAAAACCATGTCAATCAAAAAAAAAAAAAAAAGAGAGAGAGAGAAGTTGATATGCTTATTTATTACTTTTCATATCATATAAACAAATACATCTCCACCTATCCAAAACTGCATGTCTGTTTGAGGGGAGATTGATCCATGCATGTAGGGGTGAATATAAATATTTTACGGTATGCTTAACAAAGGGGAGGTGCAGACGTTTTATATCTTATTACCAAAAATGTCTAACAACCACTGCAGCACTCTAACAACACACATTGCACCACCAGCCACACTGTAGAATGGATTTATAAATCCACAGCAGAAAGTACACTGACAGGCGGCCTCCAACAGCCATATAATAGAGAGCCAGCCATAACGCTCGCTCTTTTCTTTGAAACTCAGTTGCTTCTGTTGTCACCAATCAGGTTGAAGTACTTTGTATTTACAGCTTAAAACTACAAAATGGATTAGTTTATCACAGCATAATATCATGACACTAGGATATGAAGGATAGAAGATTTATTCTCTTTGATGCAAGTAAAAGAAGCTTTTATTTTTAAATTTCTACCACTCAGTGCAGTACATCAAACAATCAGTTTTAATATCTTTAGGGTTAAGTGCACTCTTGTAATTTAGAATTAAATGATTTTTATTAAGCACTTTTACTGAATATCTACATGCTGTACAACTCTGCTGATTAAGGATCTGATAGTGACTGGTAAAGCAGCCACCTCCACGAATTAGGGAAGCATTAGTGAATGCATTGTGTCTATGGTCCTTAGCGCTCAGGGAGTATTTCAAAATAAGTGCAATTTCTATAAAATGTATCCATAAAACTGCGAGTGAGTCAATGCACATGAAGCCCAGTGCCTGTGCTGCACAGTGACATCTTTTAACAGGTTAAAGGCATTTTTCCAGAGTGAGGAGAAATCAAATAGAGTCCCCGTGGGGTGAAACTTGCACTGCAGGGGTTATGAAATGTTCCTCTGTGACACTGAAACTTGAAATGTAAAGCTAGCTAGCAATACCCCACATGAGATGGCCAGCTTGCCACTGAAAACCTAGACCTGAGAGAGGCCTGGTCGGACAGCCTGAGCGTGGCTCTGGGACGAAGGAATGTCCGCTGCATACTGATAGTAGCCTCCTCTGCAAGCTTCCACAAGCTCCTTTATTTCCAGAGATGTTGTTCCCTCCACACTCTCATTAACTTCAATGGGAGCCAAGAATGCACAGCACCTTTGAAAATCAAGCGGCTCAACTCACAGCTTCAGTTTCCCCAGCTATAAAATGAGGCTAAACCTTTCCTATCAGCCTCACAGATCTGTTGTGAAGATTAATTAGATAATGACTGCAAAGCCCTTTGAACATGAAAAGTGCTAAGAATTGTTGTTACCAAATGATGGCAAAGATTGGGCTATTCTTCATTGCTGTCAAATAATAATAAAGAGATGTGCTAGTCTAAGGAAAGAAGAGGTGGGAAATAAAGGGCAATAATGGCTGCTGTTGTTTGCGCATATGGTACTGAATAATCTTTGCAAGAAGAAGCCAATCTTGTGAAAAGCTATCTACTGTAATGGTGCTAGGGTTATTGACAGGTCTGGCTATAAGTGCAGGTTCCATTAGATACATCAGCCGCAATGTATTCGCGGCAAATCTCACTGATGATTGCCCTCCTGCAGAGGGAGAGATAAGACAAACTATGATTGAAGTAAAAATGTAAACAGTTAAAAAAGAAATAGAAGTCAACCACCGCTCTCCCACAGGGGCAAGGACCAAGGATTGTTGCACCTGCGAAGCTGTAATAACATCAAATGTTAATGTGATATGTGATTGTAGCACGGATACTGCTTCAAGCTCTTGCTGAAGAATTTATGTTGTTTAGTATTTTTATATGTATATTAAGTGAAGTGCACTTTCCTAGCCTGGGGCAGTGCAGGGCACAATACTGGCAAACTGAAGGGGTTTTACATGAGTCGCATTAACAAGAGCATTCTTTGGCAGTACAAGTTATAGCTTTTGCTTTTTACAGGTCTCCAGCAAAAAACTCTGACTGAATACTGACCCTCTTAATCTCAGGGCTGCGTTATGAAGTATTTGTGCTACTGTTTTCTCTCTTGTATTTGAAGTTTCTATTAGACTCACTATTGTAAGGAGATATTGTTAATTCTTGTCAAAACATGACATAAATACTTGTATTTGGCAACTAGAAAGGAACTAGGTGGTACCTCAGTGATAACAAGGTACCTCCCACTTTCCCAGGGACAGGGAACGTGCTAAGCACTGATGTTAAATCATTTTCAGATCTGAAGGGAGGCATAATATGCATCCCAGAGTTTTGAAACAATTGGCCAAAGTAGCATTCTAAGGTTGATTTGTGTGCGTGTCTAAATAAATAATGAAGTTCACGTGACTGTTCCTTCAGCTGCCTATTAACTCTCCTTCCCCACCCTTTTTCCCCCACCCCAATGTAATTTTCACCCTTTTGGTTAGTTGCAGTCATATTTAGCAGAGGGATAGAAGCAGCAATTAATTTTCTACACATTTAATTGAAAAAAAAAATCATGTCTGGGTAGAAGAGAGACTCTATTCATGCCACAGAAGAGAATTCATTGTCCATCACACGTAGCAGCAGCCAGCTCATTCAACGACTACACGTGTACTAGCCAGCTAGTCAGCGTGCCTGTGCCAGATGTGTTGTCTTTCTCCCAGCTGGCAGGACAAAATACAGAGGTAGAGAACGTGGGAAAAAAAAGAAAAAAAAAAAAAGAATATAGAGAACACAGAGCTTTTGTTGCACTGGACCTACCGGAGATAGAAGGAAGCTAGAGACAGGTACAACAGTATCAGAGATCAAAGACACTGGAAGGAGTGCACAGCAGTGTTGTGGGGAGTTAGGTGATGTGATGGAGAAGAGCTGGAGACATGGAGGGGAGGGCATGGCAGAACTATGTTGGGAAAGATTAGAAGATACAGAGAGAGCTGGGATTAAGCAGTAAGCAAGTGCAAGATACAACTCCAAAGATAATAAGGTTTAATTCTTTCAACTACTCAGGGAACAACCTCTTAAAAATATTGCAATGCTGTTAAAGTTTCAGTAAATACTGGAAAATACTTAATACATTGACATTTTTGAAGAAGCCTGAACAACATTACCAAAGGTACTAAAAATTGAGTGACCTTATATTCATTCCAGACAGTACATTGGGATATAGAAGAGAATGGGATCTAATCAGTAAATCCATAAAGACAGTAGCATAATCCATTTCAGTGAATGAGGTTTCATGGAAAATTAGTGATAAATCTGGTTACATTTTTTGATGAAATGAAAAGGTTTTGTTGCTAAAGGAAGTTGCATAATATAACTGATCTAAAATATTTTACTTTGTATTCTGACCTTCTAGTTAAAAGTGACACAACATAAAATCTGTGTAGCATATTTTAACTGGCTTGAAATTGCTGATACAGCAAAAAAAGTAATTGTATAGAGGGCATCGTTATATAATGGGGTTCCACATAGATCTATTCTTAGTTCAGCGCTATTCAATATCTTTATCAATGAGATGGAAGAAAATAGAAACTTGTTGTTGGTAAAGGCTGCAGATGCCATATTCATATATAAGAAGATAGTACGTGACCTGATTTTTAGAGGCGTTATGCATATTTAGGCAATCAAAAAGGAGGGTTTTGGCTTAGAAAATAAAACCACAGATATGGAGCTCTTGCAGTGCCAAGCTCTTAAGCACCTTTTGGGCTAAACTCATCTCAAAATGGGCTTCATAACAGATGGTAAGAGAGAGATGCCCAAGACGGCCAGTACAAAATGGCCCTGTTCTTCAGTACTTAGGCACCTATTTCTGATTTGTCAGGCCAGAAGGAAACTGCTTCATCACAAAACCCTCACATTGAAATAAACATGTAATTTCTGCTCTACACAACCAAGCTGTCTAGAAGTGAGTGCTCACTGGGCTACTTGGGATACCAGGGCTGGGCAGGGCTGGCAGGGATACCATACATACCCTTTTGTATGAGCAAGCTGATGTGCACCTCTCTCATTCTAGGAAGGTGTCTTCACATACAGGATGGTTTTGATGGAGGCACTTTCCATCCCTCCTGTCTAAAGTGGGGCACTATGTAGAAGTGCTAAAAGAACACCATACATACTCAGGTAAGTATTATATGACGTAATAGCTACAGTGTTTTCAGCCCTCACTACCTGATAGTGAGAAACAGACAACCACTGACATAAAATAAAATTACTCAGAATTACTCAGTGTTATCACACTTTTTTTTTTTTTTTGAGGCAAAACTTGGGGCAAGAGAGAAAAGGCGAGCAGATGAGCATATGCTGGCAGGTTTTCTCTTTCTATGTATGTAGAAAAAAAAAAAAAGCATTAGGATCTTGCTTCTTTATGGTCCATGTAGGAACCTGACCAGACTATGTTACCACCACTGTTGCTCCTCACATTAAGGTTCGTTCTCCATGAAAGGAAGAGCAGAGGGGACAGACAAAGAAGACATATACACTCCAGCTGAGAGATAAGCTCCTACTTACATCATGTACCTGGAGCAGAAGGTGGAGAATTATTCCCAAATCTTGAAGTTAAGACATAGCCTGAGGGAACAGAAGTTCCTCCTCAGTCTTCTGTCTCTTTATTCATCATACATACTCTAATCTGATCCCATTTATTCACTTCCTCTCTCAGGTAATTATTTCTAGGCTTTTACATTTCTCTTCATAAAACTTTTTCTAGCCCTAAGAGTAAAACAAAGGCCTAGAACACTCATTACTCCAGACAGCAAATATAAACACACTGGAAGGAAAGAGTAAAAAAAAATAATAATCCTAAAGGATTTTTATTAATTATGATCATGAAGTTGGGGGTAATAGAAAAGGATATCAACCCCTTTATTTGTCCAAACTATGGATTCCTAGTGTCAGAGGCTGTGCAGACCTTCCTGATGCACATATTTACTATAGTGGCACTTGGCAGCTTGCTCTCCAGACTTACTCTTTCTTTATCTTGCTGCTGGGACTACTAACAAATGCCACATTCAGGTGTATTTTCTATAAAGTGGATCATTACCAGCAAATACGTAAAGGGAAACTATCAATTCATTAAATGTTGAATACCTGTGAGCATTCAGATGCCGCCGCTTCTGGGCACGGATGCTCTTGGCTAAATTTGATTACCTGCGCACAGCACTGCTTTCTGCCACCAGCCTGGACCTGGATTCCAGGTTGTGACTACCAGATGCGCTGGCCATGAAAGAGCTGATAGAACTCCTCTGTGCTACCCACACAGCAGCAGTCCCTCTGTGCTCTCAGTGACCCAGCAAGAACTGCAGCTTGTGTTGTCTCAGGGTGACTTTTGAAGAAGTTCTGGGATATCTGATGTGATTTCAGCTATTGTTTTCAGGGCCATTTTATATCTGTTGTACTGCTAGAACAAAAAGACCCCATGCATGAAAAGGTTCTTTTATCTATATATGTCTTTATTTTTTCTAACATCTAAATCAAAGTGTCCAAATGTCATTTTATAAGAAAAAAAATAATCACGGAGTAACTATTTAATTACAGTACTTGCACATGGACTACTTTGTGCATGTCTGGGCTGCAATGCAGGGTGAAATATCTGAACTGGCCTTAAATGACTTAGATGCAGTCTAGCCATTCCAGCACAGCTGTCAGCTTTGATCAATTTTCCCTTCCAAAAAAAATTGCTGCCATCAGTAGGAACTCTTTGTGAGCTATCTTGATCCCTCACTACAGTTGCAGCAAGGATCTAGCTTATTTATATTCTCCAGCAAACAGCAATGAATGAGGGCTCCTGAACTGGGAATTGTTGTGTACCCCATTCCTGTTGTAACTAATGCCAGAGGGAATTGCGTTGTAGTCTGCAAGAAAGTCCCTCATTTGGATGACTGCATACAGGGATCTATTATGGCAACTACAGTCCAATGACCTTTATCAGCCCCAGCAGAATTCAGGTCTTTTATTAGAGATAGTGGAGTTTATCTCAATTTTACCTAACATGATTTGGAGCCACTTTATGTATTTAAATACTTCTTCAACACAGAATGTAGTCCTCCCCAGCACAGGTAATTAGTAGCTATCAGTGTGCAGTATGGTAATGTTTTTCTCATTTTGCTCCTACAAAGAGAGCACACTGTGTATCACATTAACACGGTCTGATAGCAACAGATGACAGCTATAAAAAACCCAACAAGAAAATTAACAATAATGCTTCAAAAATGATCACTAAGGACCTGATCGTGCTAATTGATGTTTAGGATGAGTCATCCAATTAGTTCTTTAAAACCGGACTGGCTTCTGTTCTTACATTATTCAGATTGCTGTATTGTAGACCTTTGACAGTATCAAGCAGTCAATGAATGCAAATTAATGACCATTGACCCACAGAAGCAGAAACAATTATATCTATGTTATCTTGCTTCAGCAAGGGGTGTCCTGACTCACTGTCTACACTGCCTAGCCACTAACAGTCCCTCCGGGACTCTGTGTTCTTCGACTGATAGCAAGCAGGGAACCTCAGAGCACCCAGACCTTCGAGTACCCACAGGGCACTATGGATACCTGAATGGTCTACAGAAGCTCAAGTTAGCTAGAGAAAATACTGAGAAATGCTTCAAACAGGGCTAAAGATGGACAGTTTGTAATTATGCAGAAGAAGGTAGACTTTGTTCCTCAGAAAGAGGGGGTCAAATATTCTGGAGACAATCTCAGAAAGGCTGTAAATGAAATATCCATTTCAGTGCATACCTCAATACAAATGGACCCACAGAAACCTCCGCTGTGAAGGGTGAGACATCTCATCCCATGAACAGAGTGTGAGACCACTGCCAGCAAGGGGTAACTATCCAGCACCACACTTCCGCATACCCTGCCACAGTCCGGAGCCTCTCCGTATCTGAGTAAGGATGGAAGAAGAATGCTCAGTGGGGCAATGGAACCAGGCTCAGCGGAACAAGATGGGAGTAAACAGGAAACTAAGAAGAAAATATCTTGTAGAGAGATGTTGGATGCTGGCAGGTGGGAGGCAGGAAGCTACATGCTTCCTTGTACATTTTCTTTGTGATTATGTGAAGCGAATTCATGGAATGACTGTTGCTTTAAATTCTAGTTGCTGTCTTCAAAAAAAGAATTGAGAAGAAATGTGTATAATTATACACAGAATATTAATCTTCTTCCTGGTGATCTACAACTCTAGCATATTCATCATACTGGAACTGTGCTCAAAAGTATTTTCATCTGATTAAAACTGCTGATTCATCGATGCATGTAATCCATTCCTAATAGTATGTATATAAATGGCTCTTAACAATTTGCACATCAGTTATTCCTCATTTTTCATTGTTATTTGCTTTCCCTTAAACACTGGATGCAACACAGAACTTTTATGTTTTGATCTAGCTTTTTGGAGAGGTAAGGTGCAGTGGTCTGGGATAAGAAGTAGGAAATCAAAAATCCTAACATCTCATTTTAGCTCTGGCACCAGCTTCACATTGTGACTTTGGAAAACTCATTCTAGTCATGCCTACACTGATAGCTAGGAGTCAGTTTTACAGTTACCTTCAATCCTGGACCCACATTTTTAGGACTTGTGAATACTTACACATGATTAACAGCCATCTACCTCAGTACTGGAAGCTCTGTCAAACTTTGGGGTGAGGATACTGACAATAATACTGCAAGGTCTTTCTCCACTAGCTCAGAAATTCACACTGGAAGATACTTGTATACTCTCACCAGGAATGCATCAATTTACTATTCTTTAATTCTGACTCTTCAGTACCTCCAACTATTTAGAAATGGAAGCTACCTTAGAGAATAGACTAGGCTGCCAAATGATTGACAGCTGTGTTCCACAAGGAAACTTGGGATACATCTTCTATTCTTATGAAATAAAAATGCAATGCAAACAGCTTTGGTTTACACCAAGCAACCCATAGAAATATTATGCAAACAGGAAATATTTGTCTCATGTGGCTCAAACTGTTTGACAGTAACTTCAAGGTGAACCCTAAATATCATTATAGATATACCCTTAGGGCATACATTTATAAGTTTCAATAGCACCCTGTCAGAATCATCAAAGCTGAAATTTAGTCACAAAGGCTAGAGATAGTGTTAGATAAAATTCCCACTGCTTGAACATCTGCTTCAATACATGTTCAGAACTACTCAGCAGTAGAACATGAATCTAATACCCACTATCCCTTGTTCATATCCACAAATTGGGCATATCCCACCTGTGTCTCCTGGGGATCCTGAAATAGTAGTTGTGCTCATAGCATGTGAAACATATCTGGGAGATTGATTTTCTGTGAAACCCAATGTTAGCCACTTCATTTATTAAAAATTAAGACATTGGCGATCAGAGCATTTCCCCTATGTTCAGTTCTCTCCTCAAGCTGGGAGAAAAATCAAGGTCAAATCCACACTGCCCAGGAGCACAACTTCACTATTTGGCTGCAAACTCTTGGGAGACACTGATCTTCTCTGGCTCTTGGAGCTAGTAAGTACAATCCTAACATTTCCCCACTCTTGGGAAAACTCTAGGCAATAAATTTTGCAATCTTGCTCCCAGTCTCAATCTCCTCTTCCACTAAAAATGATTTATGCAGTTAATGCCAAGAAAGGCTTCAGAGTTGTTTAGCCTACATGGAGGGAAGTTTGTAAAGGGTTATTTATACATCAGAACAGCTGGAATTGAGAGAATCTGGAGATCATTCTTCCCTTCATGGTAGTTTAGGCAGCTTCAGGCTTACCTGCTGTAATTATTATTCTGAACCAATGAACTCCTCCCATGTTTTGATCTGGGTAGTTATGCAGTCACTGCACATCTGTGGATTGGGTTATAGTTACATAAAAATTTGTAATAACTCAGTATTTTGGTATCCAAGATTGTTTAGGAATTTAGCTACTAGGCCAAAAGTTACCATTATGAATATGCAAATTTCTTCAGTGCTTCTGAAAATTAGATCATGTATCTATCTAGTCTGTGCCTAATTTTATAGTCAATATTCAGAAATGTTTTCCCAACCTCTGTTTTTTTGTTTGTAAAAATGGATCATTAATACTTCATTGCTTCTCAAAACTTTGTGGGAGTTAACGTTTCTAAAACATTTCAAGAATGAAAAGGACCACATAACTGACAACTACTGTAATTAAGTACGAATTATTTAAAATGGAAAATTTGTATTGCAAATGAAGTGCTGGAGCAATACATTGAAGAAAACACCAAAAAGCTCATAAAAATTACTAACCAAAACATTAGGCTTAGACATCTTTCACTACCACCTCTTAGCAAAATATTAAGCATTAACTGAGCTGTAGTGCTTGACCATATGTGCACATTGTCTTATTTCCATGGAAATTATAAAATTTAGCTGCTAAGCTAAATGAATAGCTTAATTCTCTACTCGTTCCTTTTAAAATCTGTTCTGTGAAGACTGTCTTTTAACATATAAGACAATATATTAAACAAAGCAATGTAGCTTTTTTCCTATTTGTAAAATAATACTTCCTTTTAAGGACATTTACTATAAATAACTATATGCAAGCAGATAAAAAATGCAAAAAAAATGCATTTAGAGTAAATAACTCAAGTGATTATTTTCTAGATGAAATATAGACGGTGGATTTAGTATCAGGAAAAGGAAACTAATAATTCATCTATAATATGGTATAATAATATAGTGACATTTAATAACAACATTCCACTAGTAAGTAGTTACCGATATTCAATATTTCTGTTTAAAAGTACAGGTGTTATTATTTTGCAGACATTTTACAAAGTCATTCTATTCAGCAAAAGACCTGATGGCTGGAAAATGGCCAACGTAATGTCACTATTGAAGATAGACTCTGGGAACACTTCAGAAAATTATAGACCATTTAGTTTGGATGCCTTTTGGGAGGAGGGAATCTTAAAAAGCATTTTTTGGAGATTAAATGGGTACCATTTAGAAAAGCACAGCTTGATGAAGGATAGCCAATATTGCCTCAGGAATGAAAAGTCATGCTTCACTACATTCTGAATTTCTTTAAGGTTATACATAATCAGGGGGACAAATAGTATATATTTGGTCATCATTTTCAGAGAGTATTCAGGAAAAATTCAAATCAACAACTAATATAGTGTACTATGATTTTGGTAAAGGAATAAAGGAAATATTTCTTTTAAGAGGAAAACTTTATTATTCTGAAACAAAGAGAAGCAGAACAACATGGGTATTAATGATAGGGCTTTGTATTTTCATTTTATACATATTAATGTGAATCATAGTACCGAGATCAGGCTATCCAAAACACATTATTTAAGTCCCAAGAGAGTACTTAAGTATGTATACAACTCTATCCAGATGCTGAAACAATATTGTTAAAGTAAGTGGAATTACTCAGGTGCTTAAATGATTCATAGAGAACAGAATGATCAGCCCTTTCAAATTTAAGCTTACAGGTTTCAGATGAAAAAAAAAAAAGTATCACTCATATGAAGAAACGAAACAATTTTTGAAACATATTCATCAGGAAGCTGATATGATAATTACAGGACACAGTTTCTTAACCTCTCCCCTCTCATCACTTCCAAAATACTGTGATTTCTTTTATGAGATTCAGATCAGTTCAACTTCCTGAGCCCGTGGCCTACAACTTTTTGTGTCCCTGGCTCAGAAATTTTTGTGTTCTTTAAACAAAAGAAAATGTAGTACAATCAAGAATTTACAAAAACAAATGAAGACTTTGAGTATCTTTTTGCTTAGCCATGGGAACAAGAAACCTTTGAAGTACCTGCCTTACAGAAAACAAGTAAGTACCAGCACCTCTGAAAATCAGTCCCATTTTAAAGTCCCAAATTTAGCATGAACAAATGGAGACACCCAAGACTATGAGAGGTTACCCTACTTGAAATTCTTAGCAAAGAGATACTTAAAGCATCTAAGATTAATTGTGCAGCACATTCAACAGAAACATATTATTCTGATGTAGAATTATCCAATTCAGATAGAGATAAAGACATATAGATATCAACAAGTTAATTACTGTATCAGTTTACATTAAGCATACCACTATCATAAGACCCAAGTACATAATTATATAATACATATTTTAAAACTTAATAAAATTAAATTTTATAACTTTTATTTTTTATAAAATACAATTTTAAAACTGAATAAATTTAGCTAAAATTTTCTCTTCTCTTTCTTCCTCCATTCTTTTTCTGTTTCTTCTCCAATATCAGTAGTAGTTTGAGATTTCAGCTCAAACATCAAGCTTCATGCTTAAAAGTGCTATTATAGAGAAAATCCTTCAAACAAATTTATGACTGTAATTCTGGAAATATTATGACAAAATAATGACTTAGTTTGCACAGCAGCATTTTTTTCATTTCTTCCAAGACCTATGCAGACATCCATTTGAGATACAAATACTAAAGTTAATATCTTATAAACATGTTAACATCTCATTACCTTTCAATCTCTTACTTCTTTGAGTGTTTGATAAAGGAGCTCCTAATGTGGAAAAGTATGGGGAAGACTGACAGGATTAAAAAAATGAAAATATGTAAGAAGATTTTTAACAATTACCCTTGACATATGCTTCATCTTGGAATCTGAACACTTTCCAAGTCATTTACTAAAGACAGTGCTCGGAAAATGAAGCACAAGGAGAATACAAGATAGACCTCTCTCCAAGAGATCTTAGAAATCCTAAATTTTTCACTCAGGTTCTGAATAAAGAAGTCAAGACAAAACTCCTCAATTAACTAAAGAAAAATAAATCTCCTAACTGTAATTTAAGACACACACAGTTCATACAAAGAAATAATATTTTCTGTAAGACAAGTTGGAGTAGCTGGGAAAGGGGAACAAGCATTCAGCTGGTCCCTAATCACAGCTCTATTGGTGCAACAATTTGGTGAGGAGACTGCTCCTAAAAGCTTGTCTTTCTTTCCCAGCTACATCAGCTAATCTTATTTACTTCTTTCTCCATGCTCTGTATCCTCTCTATTCTTAGATCACTGCTACGACAACAGCACTACTATTTCCAGCTGAAGGCAGGGAAATCTGACACAGGATATTTAAATAGAGGAAAGTGAAGCTAAAAGCCATTTGCAGGATAAATCATATAACTACTCCCTTTTCTGAGCCCTGCTTATTTATACCCCTTTTAAATATGCCCTGAGATTATGAAGTTAATGGAAACGTATTCTGTGAGTACTAGTACAACACAGCACTCACAAGATCATAATTAGTTTGATGCAATTCTACAGATGTAAAAGCTAGTCTCTGTGGTTTCACTCTATCATGGAATATTGCAAGCCTACTCTAAGACAATAGGAAGTATAAAATAAAAGTGATTCATTAGTGATTCAATTTTGACCCCTTTAATTCATTTAAAACCAATAGCTTTAGGAAAAAAAAAAAACAAACAAACAACTGTCTATAGATACAGCCCAAATGCTTATATACTGATACTGCCCAGATGATTTGGGCAACCTGATCTAGGGGGTGGCCTTCTTGCCCATGGCAGGTGGGTTGGAACTAGATGACCTTTAAGGTCCCTTCCAACCCAAACCAGTTCTATCATTCAGTGATTTTATCACAGAATTCTGCTCTCTGATCAGACCAGATGGAAGTATGGACATACTGAATTTTTTGTTGAATATAAGGTTTAGCCTGGCCTGATGCATATATGCCAATTATAACTGTGGTCTCATGATCTGTATGCACAAGTACAAGAGTGTTGATAAAGGGAGACAGTGTACATTACCTTTTTCTTGCTGCAGGTTCAACCTTTTTTAGAGGTACTTTGCTTCATTTCAAAGGAAAATAAACAATCACTTGTATATTGCATTAAAAATGTCTTTAAGGTAAGGTAGTTTGCAACTTAGCTATTTAGCATTCATCTGATGGGTGTACCTGGTAAACTGGAGCTGTTAAGATAAAGAATGATTTGGCCAAGTTCTGTAATATTTTTACTAAAGAAAGATGACTGAAGTCTTCAGTTTGGGCAAATCTCGGTACAAGACTCCTATTGCTGAAATTAAAAGCTACATAAATTTAGACTAAAGGTCCCATTTTTTTGATAGTTATGATAATCTTTGAAACATCATATTCAGAATTTTGGTAAATTTTTCACGTCTGGAAATGTTATAATCAAGAAGAGAATGCTTTCTCAAACACAGTCTGTAATTTCAGAAGGAACCAATTCCAGGAAATTCTTAGATCTATGTTATGTGGGAGGTCCAACTAGATAATTGCAGTGGTTTCTACTGGCTTTATACTATACAACCAACCTAAAAACGTGTGACTAAATAGTTGTTGCCACTCCTGTCTGGGCAATAGGCATTATGGTCACAATGCTCTTTCAGTGGCAAAGCTCATTTTAACTACAGGCTAAAGTATCAGACCCTAAAAAGAGACTAACAATTTGGCAGTATCACCTATTTTGTATAGCTCTTTGTACTTCTTTAATAATTTTACATTTCTTTCTAGTTTTACTGAATCATTGTCACTGATTAAAATCACAAATAATTATCAATATTTTTGTAAATGCACTCATTAAAAATATATATTTATAATGACAGATCACACTGATCTGCCATGTATAAGTTGACTATTAAAGTCTAGTAATTCAGTGATTAATGTATGACTCATGTATATATCTGTCCAGATAATACAATTGTAAAATAAGCATTCAGAAATATATTTTGCCCAGTATTATAGTTTGAAATAATATTGATAGAAGCCCATACATGTGAAGAAGACCAGTTGTCACCTAAGACATAAATGAGGACTTTTGATCACAAAGAAATGAGATTTTTCTGAAAGCAAACTTTCAGAAGTTAAAAACTGGAAAATAAGGCTATGACAGCATTTCTTGTTATAGTATAAGAAAGATTGCTGAAGTACATCACTATATGTAGTTTCAATACCTGGCTCCTATTTTTTTTTTTACCAACACTGGTACAGTTTCAGTTTGGATGCTGTTTTAGGAATCAGCTTCTCTGGTTTTGAAAATTACAAGTGTGCCAGGATCTGTCACCCTTTTATCTTTGTGAAGAATGCTGGGCTAAACTGAATCTGATTCTTGGGCAAATGTAAAGACTGGTGAGGATGCAAGGGATCCTAACTTTTGTAAACACTAGCAAATCTGCGGAGGGACAAAGAGAGGGAAAAAGAGAATGAGAAACATTAGTGAAAGAATTCACGGTGCTTAGAAGCCCCAATTATGGACCAAGATCCCATTTGCATTGTTCAATAACAAAAGATGGTTCTTGCCTCCAAAGCACTTACAATAAATGTGGATTTAAAAATCATTTTCAAGGAATGCTAAAATACTTGTGTGTGCATGGTGTTTAATACATAGGCAACACACTTTTGGAAATGGCATGTATTAGTGGAATAAAGCCAGCCTGAGCCTGTATATTGTTAAATTCTGTTCACAAGATAAAAAAATGGTTGTGTGATATCAGGCAAAGACAATTTCTTCATTAATTAATTTAAATTTTTAAATGCTTTTCTACATTAGCTAAAGAATTTATGCATCTAACAATATCTGAATGAGAAAAATAAGATTTTGCATTCTGTCACCGAATGACCTTGACAGCCATAATAGAAATTAGAAAATATGTTCTGTATTTGTTATGACAAATGTATTCCCCAAAGTATTACAGTAATTATTTTTAAAATCATAATAATTTAACAGTTCTTCAAGTACTTTGGCCTTGGATGATTGAGTGAACCTTCACATACAGTACCTATGAAATATTTGTATATGTTTTTTAATATCTAAAACTCCTTACTTTCCTTGAAATATGTTTAAAGATAGTGTGATTTAATGAAGAGCCAGTTGAAGATATTTCATGGTCTTTCATGCCACAGCTGAGGTAAAATGGAACTATGTTCACAGACATATTATCAAGTGTTTTATCTTCACTTTTATGAAAATCTTTTTATTTTCTGCTGTAACAAAAGAAATGAGCTCCCACAGAAGATACATCTTTCATGTCGAGCAGCAAGCACCACTGTTTCACTCCATGGGCTTGGATCTGTGAATGAAATTCCCTACCATGACTCCATAGGTCAGTTCTTAGCAGCACTGCTAATAGATGAACTAGTCCCTGTGTCTCAAAAAGTCATTAGAAATGGTGCACATCACTGCTGACACTCCTGGGATCTTGCCACGCTTTTAAGCACAAACCATCACCCTGACAGCTATGCTGATCTGTGGAACTCTCTGGAAATTTTCAGTTGTTCTTTTCCATATGCTGCTTTTTTTTTTTTTTCCCACTCCCCACCACCTGCCCCTTTCTGTAAGCTGATCTTGTGCCACTACTCAAGAGAACAACATTCCTCCCTACACTCCCCACATTGTTTGGATCTACGGCATCTTAATCAGCTGTAATGTTCCATGAAGACAATAATGTTGCCTGTAAAACTACTGGAGAAGAACAATGCCTTCTCAGACAGAAGGCATTGTCTCCATTTCTGGTCCCTCAACTTGTCAGTCAAAATAGGCACCCCGCCATGAACTCCCTCTCACATTTCCTACCTATGTTCCCTAATTTCCTAACCTATTTGAAGTCCTTAAACCTATAAGGTGCAATCTTCCACTCATTTCCCAAACTGTTTCTTACATGAGCCATCAGCTGGTTTCTTTCTTCCTCAGATTTATTTTCTTCCCTTCAAACAAGGTTCATACTCACATCTTTTGCATCTGTTTGCACATCAGGTCGAGCAGGATCAGGCTGGAAGAGCATTTATCGGCACTATCTACTGACATACATCTGAACCACCTACAGAAAAAGGTATCTCATTGTGGTACTGTCAGGAGATGGTGAATACATTGCATTACACCACTTCCTTTCCCATGACACCTGATTTGTGAACCTCGACTGTCAGAAAGGAGCTGCTGGATGTATCCAAACCCTGTTAAGAGGAAAACAATTCCACTGAGCCAAGAATGACACCATGCCCCTCTCCCGAACCACAAGAACCAGTTCTTCTCTCCTAGTTATCACAGGACCACAGAGATTCCTCCTCGGCTCTAACAAGCAGCCTTCCTCTCTCTTCTGCAGTCTGTCAGCAAGCCCAAGGAGACCTGCTGTAAAGTTTATTTGGGTGTATGTGATTATACCAAGGTCTACTTTCCTGTGTTTTACCTCATTAAGTCCATCCTTTGCATCCACAGTAGCAAATACAGGAAGTATTTCTGTCTTATGAGCATTTACAATGAATTCAGAGCAAAACTGCCTCTGACTTCTGCTTGCCAAAGTATTGTGTACTTGAGCAGAGTCTAAAATTTGCCAAAGGTACTTCCAAAGGTTATGCAAGGCCGTGATTCAGAGAAATGGTGCTGAACATTTATGTCAGAAACTGAACTGTGCTCAGCTGCATACACTGACTCAGCTGTTAAGCAGACACCTGGCAGATACAGACCTTCAGCTGCCATCTGTGCTGCCTGCATTGTGCAATCACATCCCTGTAATCTTAGAGTAAAAATGGAGGGGAAGAAGTAGCAATAACTGTGAGAAAGGAGAGTGCAGTAAGTTTCATATAACCTCTAATATCAAGAAGTGTAGGTCACAGAGTAGTTGATTTTGCTTGCCACCAAAGCAATTTTCACAGTAGGTGATATACAAAATTATCCTAGACTCATTCAGTTTTTTAGAATAATCGAGGAGAATTACACACACATAAAACTCATGTTATATATAGGGCAGTAACAGTCATTACCATAGGAACTGTCTGTGAGATGCCTGCTTCCAAAGAATCTGTCAGAGACATCACAAGGAGAAGCCATTAGGTTTTTGTAATCTGCAGAGGGTAATAAATTCTGAGTGACACTATTGGGAGCAACTTTTTACAATAGCATCTCTAGTTGCTGATAAATGCCTCTTACCTTCTCCCCCTAGAATGAAAAAAATGAGGATGTCTAGTGGCAGGAAAAGGTTTATTCTTTAATACCCAACTCTGTATCAAACACACAGGAACACATCCCAACACCAGAAATTTAAGACAGGGAAAAGCAGCAATGCAAAAGCAATGTACTGGGGTGGTGGTCTCACACCTTTTGGGCTAAAAGGGAAATAGTCGGAGGATGACTATGTTGACCATTCGTGCAGTTAACTCTACCTCTTGCTTATCTTCCCTACCTTTCACAGAACTCCTCAGAACTTTCCAAGTTGAGCTGGGCTGCCCTCAATATGACTAGGTTTCAGAGAAAGGCTATCCGGAATAAATAGACTAAATTAAAAAAATCATTTGTACAATGGCAATCATGCCTTGAGCTTTTATAATTGAGCTTTTGTTTTCAGTCCTTTTCATATGTCTTTTTTCTTAGAACTAAACTTATGTGTGAAAGCTAAAGCAGCTTCTTCATAGATAGCCTTCTGTGCCCCAGACGTCATCCAGAGATTAGCCAAGGAATTATTTCTCTTGTCATCTTCTTTTCTGTAGCTCTGTGTTTGGTTTCTGTAGTTTTTTTTTGTTTGTTTGTTTGTTTGTTTTCCCAGGTTTAGAGCCCATATGTTCATTTTCTTGTTATATTTAGAAAAATTTTGAGCAGTATGTGCACACAATTCCAGGAACGTACATATTCTTAATATGGATAACTTTGTTTTAATTTACTTTCATTTGGTTTTTTTATGAATTACTTGTTGCACCTAGTCTTCAGGTGAAAAGCAGGCTCATCCTACACATTAGTATATTCAGTATGCAATGCGGTAAAATCATAAATTAAACTATTCTGCTGTACTACAACATATTAAATGATATAACCTGCAATTGCTTTTTCTTACGGAGTTGCTAGGTTTGCACACTGGAACTTTTGGTTCCATTTTGTTCAGTTGACTGTTTATTAGATTTCAATAATGAAAGCTTTATTGTACTGTGTTTATTATTTCTTTAACTTCTGCATTCTTCCACGGGCTTCTATGACAGAGCCAAAGGCAGTGTGTTGTTTGGGAGAACCTTTTCTCAGGGGAGGTGAATGTGTGGGAGAGGCACACAGCACAAGACAGTAGTTCACTAAATGGCTTGTTGCTCTTACAGAAGTCTCAGATGTTAGGGAATGTTCATCATCTATTGAATTTCCTTGGTTTTGCTAGTACATGGTAGATGTTTGTTCCTCCTGCATGAGTAACCTAACATTTAGTAGTATTCTTTGATGAAGCCCTTCTCCTAGTCCACACTTGAACCAGGCACATCCTATCCCCTTTGGGAGAAGAAGTGGCACGTCTCTCATAGCCTGACCCCACTGCTTTGTACTGAGGCTTCTCTTATCTTAATACCTCCTGGGGTACCTGGCGAGCTTGGGAAGTGCCTCTTTTGCATGTTAGGCTAAGCACAGTCAGCTGGGCACTTTGCCTTGTGTGCTTTTCACCATGTCCATTGTGCCTGCGATTCCACTTCAATGTCATCACAATTCCTAGTATTCAAGGAATTCTGTGCAAGCTACCCACTTCAGTATTTATTTTACTTAATCATGAATATTTTAAAACACATGCCTCTTGGAATCACAGAATCATGTCATTTAATTAAAAAGTTGGGTGACCATCAAATGGCTATAGATTGTAGTTTCATCACATGCAGGCTGCCCCAAAGATACAATCTTTAGTGAATCTGTTTCAAAACTTAGGAAAGACCTTTCTTACCCATCCCTTCAGGAACTCAAACATGCTGCTTACACTGAATTGGGAAAATAGTATGAAAGCATGAAGTGCTTATTAAATTAAATGCTCTTGTTACTGCCTCCTCATCTGCCCTTTACTTGTAGATAACTTAAGATAGAAGCTGAAGTAAATGCAGTTATCCTGCTGTTGTCTATTTAGCTTTCATTAAGTAAGTTGGTGTGCAGCTCATACTCATGCGCAAAACCAGCCCATCATCTAAAAGTATTTACATAAGACTCTTTGCATTATGTACCAACCTCTGCAACACTAGTATTAACTACTGACATCTGCCAAGGCTGACTAGCAAGTGCTTTACAGTATCAATTCATCCTAAGCAAAAAGCATGTTTGAGTGCTGCAGTGCTCTTGTTAACGCCAATAAGAAGTATCAGAGCTCATATGACACCTAGCAGAAATTAGTACCCACATTCAAAGAAAAGCTTTTGTTATTTTCCAGAGTATTATGTGGACTTTATTGAGATGACTGCATCTGACACCTGCTGTAATATAAAATGCAGCTATAATTAGCCAACTGATGCTCTCCGCAGTTTAGGTCGAATCCCTTCTGTGGGAATTATGCTTTAAAATATTCAGAACTCCAAGTGGCTCTCATTACATTTAATTTTTACTTAGAATTAGGTGGTCTAGAAAAAAAATTTAGGATTGTAATAGCCCCCCGCTGAATGCCACACAGCAATGTGAAAACCCATAGATTTTTTTCCAAATAAAAAAATGAGAACAGCAGACTACACTACAGCCTTCAATTGAAGTCTGGCTTTGCTTAATTGTACTTTTTGCACTCATCAGTCTCTCCTCTTCAGAGCAAGCTACAAAAATTGCCTGAATAGCCAAAGAAAAGTTTCCCACAGTCACTGGCCACAGAAAAACACCATTGTCCTTCCTCACAGTTTGATGGACAACATTTCTATAAATGGGTAGCCAGTCTGTCAATGGCACCCTTGCTGAAAAGGCAAAAGAAGAGAACAGATTCTGCCAATATCTGACAAAGCATGTTAACACATAATCAGGCATTCACTAGTCAGGCAGCTGCCCCTGGGACCTTCATAACACAGGTGCCTTTAAGCCATTTCCTATTCACAGATAAAGGAAACAAGCAGGAGATACCTGGGAAAGGAGCAGTCTATTGTGGCCTGTCAAATGTCCATCTTCTAGGCTGCCTGCATAAAAACAGAAAGAACATAAAGGAGACTTCAGCATGAACTGCTAAATTATTAAATGGCAAAATACTCTCCAACTCCATAACTTTTATCTTTGTTTAAATAATAATTAGAGTGGCAAAGGAGGAACACCAGGCCTTATAAGGGCTATCTTCTTCCTTCTTTTTATTGCTTCGAACTGAGCAAAAGTTCTGTCATGTCCCCAAAGCCAACAGCTAGAACAAAGCCAGCAGTGGTGGTCCCAGGACCATCACCTTCACTCACTGCATCTTTGGTATGATTTTTTTCCATGGCTGATATGCTCACTTCTTCGAGGTTATTAAATTCATCCTTTAACTGAGGAAACAAGAGTTTTCTTGTGGATCGGTCTATTATGACTAAAAGTTGATTAAGCTGCAAGTCATTCTCTCCCTTTTGGCAACTTTATCATAACACCTTCATCTTCATGATAAACCAGGCTCACTGAGTGTAACAAGTGACATTTCACAGTTGGTATTACCTAAAGGCCACTAAGTAGAGTGATCATTGTAGCAGGGAATAGATCATGATCAGACAACAATCACAGTTAGCTTTATGTAAAAAAAAGATGTTTCTCTTTTGTGACAGCACATAAACATGTCTGTTTCATACACTCAGAATATTAAATGCCAAAATCTATAGCCCCAGGTGGGAATTTAGCTTACATTTATGTAATCTCCTTGATTTCTTACAGTCAGTTAAAAAAAAAATGGTGATTTTGGTAGCACTGCCTGCATGTTTAATGTTAAAGACATGAACAAATATTTATCATTTTCTATGGAAGTTCCTGATGTAAGCACCTCCCAGAAATAATATTGAGAAAAAGGTTTTGGGAGATGTATCATAACCACTGGAATCACCCTGATGTTGTTGAGATGCTCCTGCAGGTGAGGAGCTGCCTCTGAGAACACAAACTGCTGCAGCACAACACAAAGCACATGCAGCAGAAGCCAGAGTATGTCAGGGTAAGAACAAGGAAAGCTCTTCTGCGCTCTTCTGTATGGAACAGCACCTTCTCCAAAAGCAATGAGCATGGTTATGATTTCTCACAATTATCATTCTCTAACCAGATCTATTCTTTAAAACAAGCTACATATATGTAAAAATAATAAATATATGTTTATACGAATTTTAAACAGGAAAGATCCTGAGCTCTTGCAATAAAGTTATTCAAATGGAATTCATTGCCATAATGAAATTAAGCTGAAGCCAAGAGTTAAAAAGATTTAGGAAAAATGAAGTATCATAAAATGTAAATGAAAAAAGACTTGGGATACCCATTGTCATTTTTTCTTGGTCAGCTTTGAGAGTTCCTTGTAGTACAAGGTTTCTTAGAATTGCCCATACCTGTTCAGCTGAACTGGAGTTATACTTCTCAACATTTAAAAAAGACTGCTTGTTCTCCCTTGAATCAGCCTCAGGTCATTATCAAACTTACAACCTAGGCCCAGTCTTGCAAAGGCTTTTACACACAGGCTTAGCTTTATGCACATGAATAGTCCTTTAGAATTCATTAGAATGATTTGTGCACAAAGTAAGCAGGTGCACGGCTAGTTTCACTGAAGGATTGGGACCCAAAATGTCAAAGACTCCATATTCCCTACTAACAAATGCCTCTTCTGCATTAAAAAAATACTGACAGTGTAAAGATGAGTGTGATCTTTTGTTTTGTCTGTTTACTATAATACAATGGAGAACACTCAAATAACTTTATAGGTACTTTATATCAAAAATAGAGCATTATGTATTTACTCATACAGATGTAGAAGCTGAAGAATACTGCAGGTGGTATGAAGACAGGATGATATTTCCAGAGGAGCCTAAAGGATTTAGGTGCCCATCTTACATTGTAATATGGATATGTTAACCCCTTAAGCCTGTCTTGAGAAGCTCAACTCAACTATGTAATATAGGCCCCTAATTTCAACCATCAGTTCATGAATCTCATATCAAAGTTCAGATCTGGACCTGGTTCCTGAAGTCAAGAGCCTGAAAGGGTACTGAATGACTGATCAGACCAATAATGGCAGATGCGGTCTAGTGGATGGTAATTGTCCAGCTACTGGGCTATAGAAATGTATAAACTAAACTGCTGAAGCAGGAGGTAAATTTAAATTTGAGCAGCTTCATAGTTCTGCAGAAAATGCTAGGAAGAGTGTATGTTTAGTAAAGGATTTGGCTCCCATCTAAGCTGATCTGAAAAACTTGTATATAACGCAGCTGAAGAACCCCATTTTAAATATTCTGAACCGCCTATCACTATTATTTCTTTTAAAATAATAGTCCAATTATACTAATAAAGATGCAAGCTACAGCTTTTAAAATCAAGCACTCAGCAATCAAGGAATCCCAAAAGTTAAAGTTTCTCTGAAGTAAATGTGCTATATTCCTGTTTCCCTGTTAAATATAGATTTTCAAGCATCCTATTAAACCTGAGTTAAATATATAATATGTGCAGCATGTACATATTAATGCAGTGGAAAATTATTAATTCTTAGAATATCTTCAGGTATGAGTGCTTAATTTCACAATGCTTGTGTCAATTTACTGACAGTTCACAGACAAGTGAAACACTGTGAGCATAGATACCTACTCTGCAAGATACCTTCCTTATTTTCATGTTAGAGTTTCAAAAGGAAATTATAGGAAGGAGGTTTACAATCAAACCTTTCCAAGTAACTATAGAAATCTAAATTTCAGCACACAGAATGATTCCAATAATAGTTCACCGTCTTCTTAGAAGAGTTGTTGAGCTGGGCCTTGCTGAGGTCAGTTCTTGATCCTAAATTTTATAAGATTTGAATTAATGAAATGAAGAATTTTGCAGAGTATGCAAATGTTATTTGCCAATGGGTCAAGAAAGAAGGGGGCAGGCAAGGAAGATAAAACTTAAATATGTTAGGAAAACTACTAAAGAAAGACATGAAAAATAATGACCAAAGTAAAGCAAAACATAGAGCATTATTAGAAAGCATCAAGGGTAAAACAAAAACAGGATTCTGACAGGAATAGCCATGCATCTAAGTGCATGGTAAGGTAAGGACATTAATCATGAAGCAGGTAACAGTTGCATGAAGATTTTGTATTTTGTTAGGAATTATAAAATTACTGCAAGTAATAAATATAAGATATTGATAAGTTTGTGAGTTATCTTTTTCTTTTTCTTTCTTTTTTTCCTTTTTCTTTTTTCTTTTTCCTTTTTTCCCTCCCTTTGAATGCAAATACATCACAGCTGTATTTCCCACAGGGCTTTTCACACAAATCCCATTCCAATCCTGTCTGAATAGGGCTTTTTTAATATTGATACAGTGAGAGAAACACCAAAAGGTCAGCAAAGATGTTTGCTTTGAAGGAAGACAGTTTATTTGACAATGAATTGATCTGATATTTGATGAAGTGATTAAGCACATGGCTACACTTTAGTGAAGTAGGCTACATTTTAGGGCTACTGCATAAATTTAGGCACCAGCTTAAGCATCTTGTTGAACCAGAACTGAATCACTCCATTGGTTGGAGTGATGCCTTTTCCTGGGTACCCAGGCAGCAACAGAACAAGGGCTCTTCTTCTGAAATTAATGCTTGGAAAAATAAATAAACTTTTATTCTGGAGGGGACTTTGTTATGTGCTATTCTATTTTAATCCAACGAGTAGGCTACTATCAATTTTCTATTTATAACCTGAAATGATTTGGAGCAGCACTGATAATCTGGATATTAAGGAAAACACTACATTTACAGCAGTGAGTGCTGAACTGCACCACTTTCCTGGGGCTCTGGGCAGAATTCAGGGTATTGTTTTTATCTTTCAAGCTTCAGATAATTTCAGTTTAATTTTTCTGAAGTGTTGTCTCTTTTGCCTTTCCATGGTGCTATAGCTGACATAAGCAAAAGTATGCAAAATGAGCTTTTCAATTCAGGAGATAAATCTGCTTGTATGTTACACAGGCTCCTTAGCTCAGCACTTCACTCTTTAGCACAACAAACCTCAAACACTGCTACATTCTGCAAAGCACCCACCTTTCTTTGCGTGTTAGTTAGGGACAAAATTAAAGTGCGAGTTCAGAAACGATGTTTAATGCCATGCTCAGCAGAAGAAATAGTGTTAGTAATTATGGTGATCAGCAAACTCAAGTTGTGACAACTTATTAAAATTTACTGGCATTTTAGAGTCCTTAAAGGACTCTAACCTGGAGTTGGAAAGAGCTGTATATCTTTATTATTTTATGAACCACGTTAAAAGGAGCAATAGTCCAGAAACCAAAAGAAAATCCTTTTTTATTTCAAAATAATTTTCACTCTTTTGTTGTTGTTGTTGTTGTTGTTATTGAACAGCTGAATGTTTTGATGTTTATATTTTTCAAGTTGTGGGGCTTTTATATGTCTCAGATGTCAATTTCAGGGATCAAAGCTGCAGAAAATTTAATCTTACCCCAATAACTCTATCCCTCATTGTTCAAAGCAGTTCCAGATTTTCCCTTCCCTCAGTAGTCACATCATTAAAATATCTGAAAATGACCACTATTGCCAAGTTATACATATTTAAATCTTCAGATCCTTCCTTGGAAACTAGTATCTCTATCTCCGGCAATCCACTTTTTGCCAGTTTTCTACAAATTCCCTGCAAATGAACAGTATCTTTCCAGCAATGAGAGCTTCCAATATTGTATTGTTTCAACAGCTTTAGTGAGCATGCCATGTAATTTCCTCTGTCTTTATGCGAGGCCTGGATTTACTGTGGCCAGTTTTACTGCCAGAGGCGATTGCAAGTGTATTCATTTTCACTGAGCACTACATGCAGTGAGCATATAATCATCTTTTGGAACTGTTCTTCTCTGGTCTGTCTTCCCCATTAGATATGAACATTTAACACAGTTTGTCTTAGTTGTATTTCCACATTTTTTGCTCTGTTCTCATTTTCTCACATGCTCTCATCTTTCTAATCTCTTAAATCACTGGATTATTACTGTTTCTGTTCATGTTTGCATAATGCATTACATAATTTAATCTGTGGAATTTCAGATGATACATTTATTCAGCTAGCAGCTGCAACATGGATCAAGGCTTTCTGAGACAGTGAAAACAGGAAGAAATTCTGTGCCCTCTTTACCAACATGAATCATTACTATTTCTCAAAGAGAAGACATGATGGTTCACATCATCTGAATCCAGCCAAGTGCAATCTAGCTCAGTTTAGGTAAGATATTTTTGTAAAAAACATCTCGAAATGAAATATGTTTGTAAATCATTAGCTCTGAAGTCAATTATTTTCCTCTGGAACTGAGCAGTACTTTCTCTTTTGGTGGATGCTCCAGAAAATGTTCATGATCACATAAGAGTTCTGAAACAGTGCCATCTCCCAAAAGCTTAAGGCAGCCATAGCAGCTAGAAAAACACTACCTGGGCTGCTGGAATTTCAGCATCACCTAGAAAAAAGCAAGGGTAGCAGGACAGAAAATGAAATAAAAACCAAAGATCACAGTGCTTTCTCAAAAACTCAGGAGGTCTAATACAATATGAAAATGAAACAATACATCTGGTTGATCAGTGGGTATCCTCTGTCCATCTTGTCTGGATTTTCTCTTACCCTTAACATTCTATTCCTTCTTACTAATGATGTATGTTCTGAATTACTACAACTGGCATGAAAAGTGCAAGATAGACAGAAAGGAAAAACGTCAAGACTGATCTATGCTGCACAGCTATGTGGTCTCCCTTTATATGAGAGAATGAGAATTTGTTCATACACCTAGGAAGATCCTTTTCAAGAGATAGAAAGAGATAAAAGAATCAAGAGAAACAACTTATTCTAAAGGAAAGCTATTGGGGGAAGGGAACAGGAAAATGTATGAAGGCTAAAGGATCAAAATTAGGCAATGAAAGGAAACATCATGAAGAAAACCTTTGTCAGCACTCCTACTGTCCTAAAAAAAAAGTTGAGACTGTGTTTGAGCAAATATTTTTGCAAGCCCTATAAACAGAGTATTCTGAGAAACTTGCTCCTTGTGGTCTAGTGAAAAAACAACCTTGTTGTAAACTGAAGAGTCAAGGCACAGCTGAAACGAGTGCACTAATCTGATATACTTAGATGTAGCACACGTCCTTCCCTCCACGAAAGAGCACTCAGTCAAGGCACTGCTAGAAGTGCCTGCCACGTGCCCATGCTGACAGCTCTTTGGAAGCAGCTAAGGACCTGAAGGAGCAAGGAGGCAAAAAGAAGGGCAAGGGGACAAGCTGACCTTGCAGGGAGAGGATGTAGCTGCAGTTCAGGCTTGAAAAACTGGTTATACCATAGGTGCCAAAGCAGCACACAGAGGGGAGTCTATGCCACTGGCCAAACACACTTGTGACTGTGCAAAAACTGAGATGGTCTTTTATCTGAGAGTGGCAATGGACCTGAGCTGAGAACAGCTTAAAGGTCCCAGGGAAGTGTAAGAGAGGAGCAAAAGCTGAGCTAGCTTATGATAGGACAAGAAGGAATGGACTAATGTTGCACCAGGGGAGGTTCAAGTTGGAAATTAGGAGACATTTCACAGAAAGAGACATTACTCAGAAAGAGTAGTCAGGCATTGGAACGTGTTGCCCAGGGATGTGATGGAGTCATCATCCCCGGGAGTGATTAAGAAAAGGTTGGACCTGGTGCTTATGGACATGGTTTAGGGGTTGATACCAGTGGTATGGGGATGGTTGGACCAGATGATCTTGGAGGGCTTTTCCAACCTTTATAATTCTAGGATTCTTAGTTTCCTCAGACTTGGGGAACCCATACGCTTAACATGCTGGGGAGCTGGACACTGCAGGCCACACCACAGCGTGGACGCACAGGTGTCCTTCCTTCCCTGTGGTACAGGGGACCAGAACTGCGCGACCTACGGCTCCTTCCCCACCGGGGGCCCAGCTGCCCCATCCTTCGCCCCCAGCCGCTGGCCGAGGAGCCCTGCGTAGCCCGGTCCCCCTCAGCACCGCCCGGGACAGCCGCAGCGCCCGCCTCAGGAGCGCAGCCCGCGATTGGCTGACGCTACCGTCCATCACCCGCAGGGGCGGGGCTGGCGGCAGGGCCACCCGAGGCGTTCGTCATCGCCCAGCGACGCCGGGGACGGCGCTGACGGCGGGGCCCGGCCAGGCCCGGCCCGGCGTCATGGCGGCGGCGGCAGCGCCCAGCCCGCTCCAGGCCGGCGACCGCGCTCCAGGGGCCGGTGCCGACTTGGCGGCCTCGGAGGTGGCGAGCAGCGCCCTGCGCTCCCTGGTCGGGCTGGCGGGGCAGGTGAGTGTGGGGCGGGTGGGGGGATCCCCTGGCGCTGAGAGCTTTGGGGTCTGGCGGACAGCCTCGCCTGTGAGAAGCTGGGTGCTGCCTAGTAGTGGTCTCTTAAAATTTGAGCATTCTGAGTTGAAATGCTACCAAAGAGTTATTGTAGTTTGAATGACAATAAATGATCAGGAGCTTGACGCTTGATCTTGGCGTTGATGTAATAATGTATAATCAGGCACAAAGTGCTTAAGAGTGGCTTTGCTGTGTGGTACGTTAGGTTGAATCACCTGTTTTAGGTTATAGTGGTGCTAAATTATTTAGCAGATGTTACAGTAGTGGTGGAAGGCCCTTATCACAGTATCACAGCCATTTAGGTTGGAAGGGACCTCTGGAGATCATCTGGTCCAACCCCCCTGCGCAAGCAGGAATACCAAGAGCAGGTTGCCAATGACTATGTCCAGAAAAGGTTTCAGTAACAACTTAGTCATAACGCTAAATATTTTACAGATTAAATCCTTTTCTACTGTGGAAGCAGGTATGCAGCTCTGTGAAGGCAGTAGAAGCACACTTACACTTCTGAAATTAGACAGTGGATTGAAGGTTTGGGGCTGGGTGATGAATAATGTCTTGGGGCAATAAGATAGCTTCATGTTAGAGTTGCTGCATCCCCTCAGTTGAGCAGCAGTAGTTATGGTGCAGAATAAAATTGTCATTATTGGTGTCTGGAGTGTTTTCTTTCCATGACAATTTAAACAATCCCATTTTACTGTAAGCTGCATTGAACTATGAGCAGGTAGGGTTTGGTTGGCCTATCTTAGCTGAAGAGACAATTTTAATTGCTCAGTCATGATTTTTTCCTGTTGTCCAGTTACACTTGTTTGCCAGCGCTTGAGTTCTGTTAGATTTAACCATGGTGTATTATTAGCTTACCCACCCTAGTATTCCATCTTGCACTTTTGGCTAAAGCTGCTGGTCTCCTCCCTTGTCTAGAGAGGTGGAACATATGCCAAGTCTATCACAGTTTGTCACAGTAGCTTAAGTTAGATTTATGCTAGCCATTTGCACTGTAAACAGGAATCATTCTGGCATAGGATTTTTATTTACTAGAGCAGTGACTTGCAGCACATTGACTAGGAGGAGATCTGGGGATAACAACTCTTAAAACCAAGATGACTGCCAAGTTCTTTAAGCCCCGAGTGATAATTAGTGTCTTTCATAAAAACACTTTCAAAGGGCTGAAATAACTTACGTTCTTGTAGACTGCTACAGAAGAGACCGTGCGGCTGTAAACCTATGAAGGCTTTGAAGTTATCAAATCACAGAATTTACAAGGCTGCTTGTCACAGTTCTTATAGGTAGAAGGATGTGAAACAATGAGAAAACTAACTGCACTGTATTTGAAACATGTTTGGTTGCAGGAGGGGTTTATTCTTTGCTTAAAAACTGCGTGTGAGTTTATTGCTATATTATTCTAAGTCAGAAGCTGCAATGTTTTTGCACATTGAACCACCTGGGTTGGAGCTACACAGTATGATATGAAGGCACACATCAGCTGATCCTTTTTGAAAAAGGAGACTTATTAGACAATTACAGTAGGACTCATATTTTGTCTTGTTACAATGGATTGCATCTACACCTTTTTTACCCTGTCAGTGGACTATAATATAGCCTATAACTTTAGGAAGTTTCTTGCTTCAGATAGAGCCCTTCAGATGATCACATACACACAGTTGTTTAATTTTTAAGGTAAAGTTTTATTCTCACTAAATTCTTTATGCATTCTTGTTTCTCTAAGATGTTCAAAACTACTATTTCCTAAACCATTACTTTCTCTGCCTCCTTTGCAGATTAAGAATTAATGGACAATAACAGTTTTTGTGAAAATTATCTAAAATATATATCTAGCCAGATAAAAAGCATGATACAATCAATTGCTATTTTGTAGTGCATAGAAAAAAATGCAGATTTGTTCACTATTCCACTAGGTGGTTTTTGTTTTGTTTTGTTTTTTCTTTAAAGGTCAGTAGATCTCCCATCTCTTTTACTATGTAATTGATTTTGAATCTAACACTGGATTTAATGAGACTGTTCTTTGACTAAAGAACGAAGGTTCAGGCCTGGAGTTCTTTACATACAAAGTTATTATGGTAATGCCTGGTTTTGAAACTAATGTAGAGCAATATAGTATTCTATTGATTTGCCTTCAGTTTAATGGAAGCATTCTTGTGTTTGTTTCTCACTGTTTCCTAATGTGCTGTGCGGTGGAATCAGGAAACAAGTACATACACATTCTGTGTATGTATCCATAATATTTGATGCTGTTGGAAGTAGCCATTTGTAGACCACGTTAAAGGTCAATTTCATCATCTGCCTAAATGTTTTTATTTATTTTTATTTTTTACATGTACTAATATGCAGACTTGGGAATTCTGCATCTGTAACAGGGTACCTGTAGGTCCTGTTGATTTTTAAACAAGAGTTTTATCCGTATTTGTAAACTGGGAGATCACTTGGGGGTTGTCTGGTTGGAAAGCAACCTGCTTGGCTTAGGAAAATGAAAGTGTTGGTCACTTCCACATCTTGTGCGAAGAGCTTTAGCGTAACAAATATGACAAGTGTGTGTGTAGAAGTATGTAATTCATTAGTGATTATTAACAATCAGCTTTGCATTAAGAAGTCAGACTTTATTTTTGGCTTATAGAATACAACTTCAGATCCCCTACATGTATTTCTCTTTATTGTTTTGGTAGTTAAGTGCTGGCTTTCCTCAGCAAAGACAATAGCATTTGGTGATTGTTTGTTTTTTTTTTTGTTCTGAATGTGTATAAAGGGAAACCGTGATTTGGAAATAGGTTTGGCAGTTGTGCTGTGTAGTCTAGAGTTTGTTTAACCTGAAGATTTTGTAAAGACTTTAACACTGTTAATCTCAATGTAAAGCCTGCTTTGGATTAGCAACAAGTACAAACGATGCAGATCAAGACCTTATTCATACTGGCTGATATATACTCTTGCACATGTAAGAATAAAATACACGGATTTACAGGATGCTGACACCCTGGGTGTGTGTTTCTTTCTATTGCTGGTTCTGTCATATGTTTAAAAAAAGATTTGAGTGATTAACAAAAACAGTATGTTTTAGTACAAGGATTAATTGAATAGATAAATGACCAAAGTTAAAGCTCAAATTAACACAGTAAAATTGTGATTAGGTAACTAGGATTTTCAATTTTTTTTAACATACTCTACAAATATGATCTTACTTTGAAAATGGAAGCCATTTTAGTAATAATTAATGTCAAACTTATCCCGTATCCCCACTTAAAAATGGGATCTGTATAAGATTGAGTGTAATTGTTGTCCTGTAGAACTCTTGCATATTTTTGTGACATTAGCGCAACATAACATATTTTTTGCGGTGTTTCTTTTGCTCTGTTGAAGCTTAACCTTGGAGATGATATCGTGAAAGTTGTAATCGACTGGAGCAAGCTTCAAAGCACATCAGCACTTCAGCCAACATTGCTCTTTAGTGCGCTCCAGCAGCATATTTTATGTTTGCAGGTAAACATTTCATTCGACACATTCAACTTGACTAAAGTGGTCAAAAACTGGATGTAGTTACATTATCTAAACTGTAAAATTTTAGTTGTTTTGATCTTATTGCTATGTTCAACAAAAAAGGGTTCACAAGTATTATACACTTGAGATCCTGGTATGCTTCATAGGTACTCGCAGATTTTTCAGATTAGTGGTGGGAATAGCCACTGTAGGTGAGCAGGCTGAATAAATGCAGCCTCATTGATTTCTAGACTTGCATTGTAAATGTGATACATTTCCATCTATGGTGGGTTATAATTAAGCAATAAGACACGGCAGGTGTGTGTCATGCTATGATAATGATTCCATGCGTTGGGTGAGTTTTGAGGCTCATGGAGTGCTTTCAGTGGTTCAAGAAGTGGCATTATCCCAGCATGACACATCCTGGAGTGTCTTACTGCAATTAAATATATTTTCAGCGTAGGTTTTTTTTTTTTTAAAAGAGTAATTTCTTTGACATTAATGTCTCATCTTGCCAAGTAGCCAGTCACCATTACTGTCATTTCTTTTGACTGTTTGAAACTTTCCAACCCTGTCAAAAGTGTCTAGAATTCAGTTGCATGGTGGGGAGCGTGTGGTCAGCTGGTAACTGAACAGTGTTTTGACCTTGATAGTTGATGTGTAAAAGGTGGGGATTTGAATACCTGTTTTCCTTTCAGCTAGTCAATGAATTATTCCAAGTATGTAGTTCTGAGAGGGTGAAAAAAAAAAGGAAGTTTCTGTATTTGCTTCTGTTGTGGTTTAAGCCGGCTGGCAGCTAAACACCACACAGCCGTTCGCTCACCCTCCCCCCTCCCTCTCTGGGATGGGGGAGAGAAACGGGAAAGTGAAGCCGGTGAGCTGAGATAAAGACAGTTTATTAAGACAGGAATATAATAATAACAATAATAATAATAATAGTGATAATGATAATAGTATTAATAATAATAATGTGTAAGAAAACAAGTGATGCACAATGCAATTGCTCACCACCCGCTGACCGATGCCCAGCCTATCCCCGAGCAGCCAGCCCCCCACCCCGGCCAGCCACCCCTATATATTGTTTAGCATGACGTCAGATGGTATGGAATACCCCTTTGGCCAGTTTGGGTCAGCTGTCCTGGGTCTGTCCCCTCCCAGCTCCTGCTGCACCCCCAGCCTGCTCGCTGGCAGGACAGAGTGAGAAGCCGAAAAGTCCTTGGCCTGGTGTAAACACTGCTCTGCAACAATTAAAACATCAGCATGTTATCAGCGCTCTTCTCATCCTAATCCAAAACATAGCACCCTACCAGCTACTAGGAGGGAAAATTAACTCTGTCCTAACTGGAACCAGGACACTTCGCTCCAAGTATAAGAAAAAACCTTCATGTTTCCCAGAAATAAGAAAGCTTTGGTGCAATAAACACAAAGGGAAAATAAGCGAGTTAAATAAAAATAAAAATTACTTGTGGTGTTCTTACAGTTGAATGGAGAAATATATTCCATTTCAGGAAATGACTAGCAAAAATCATGTGTTTAAAAATAAATAAATGAGTTGTGGATTTCCAGAGGGAAAAGAAGTACTAAAATTTAGATTAGATGAAACTGGTAAAAACAAAAAAAAGGGGTTATGTGACTTTTCTATATACAGCAAGGTCTTGTTTTACATCACGTGTAAGAGTTACTGCAGTAGAATAATAAGCATTTATTTTGCTGCTACAAATGTAAGTGCATTCTCTCATTTAATTTCATGACCTAAGTAGATAATCAACCATGTCAAGAAAAGCATGTGCTCTGGATAATACCTATATATTTCATGTCCGTGTTCTCTCATTCACTTGGGCAACTGCAGTTTCAAGTGGAGAATGTAGTGCTGTGGTGATAAAGTAAAGGCTTTACAGTGTGAAAGCATTAGCTTTCGTGTTAAGAAGGAAAAATAGTAAGCCTTACTGTTCTGAGTAGGCATTTGAATGACATGTTAATTAAGTGGCATTGGTGCCAACGACTGAAGCTTTGATTTAGCTACCAACAGATGAGTAGCAGACAGATTTTCTCAGAAATTTGTGAGTTTCCCTATACAAATCTCTAAAAGACGCAGGTCAAAAAGGCCAAAATCATGATGTGTGTAGTATTTCTAACTATAGATTTTTATTTTAATTTTAATTAATGTTCTCTGTCAGAGGCAGATGTTACAATTCCTAAAATTATTTCAGTTGGTCTGTTTCAGAAATTATAACAGTACTAGATTTTTTTTTCTTTTTTTCCCCTTTAACCATAACATACCGTTTTCTTTGTTCAGCCTCTTTTAGAAAAACTCCAGCCATTGATTAAAGAGGAAGGTATAGGTCATGTTGAACCTGCAGGTAAAACAGAAGGCCAAACTTGTGAAACAAGTTTAAATATTTATGATGATAACTCTCAGACTGAAGAAAAGTATGCAAGTTATGACTTGGGAGATCTGAAGGATGCTCATATTAATTTTGATCCAGAGGTGGTCCAAATAAAAGCTGGAAAAGCAGAAGTAAGTGATTTGCCTAAATTAAAAAAAAAAAAAATCTAAATTTTAAATTTAAAGAATGACAGAGATATATGCCATCATGTTTATTACCTACAGATTGACAGGCGGATATCAGCCTTCATCGAGAGGAAACAAGCTGAGATCAATGAAAATAATGTCAGGGAATTTTGCAATGTTATTGATTGTAATCAAGGTAACTGGCTGGCCAGACTTTAATCTTCATAGCAATTTAAGTTTTTTTATTATTGTTTTTATTATTTTTTTTAAGATACCATTCTATATGTAAAACAGAACTTTATTTTAAGAGTAACTTTTCTTTAAAGTTAAGAACATGCATGTGCACTGTAGATGCTGCCAGATGGACCAAAAAAGCAAAAAATACTATTTACTGGATGACAGTGTTTAATGGATTCCATACGGAAAGATTACAGATATTACTGTATTCATTTTAAAAACTGTGATTTTAAATCAGATGATTTTTGCAGCTGTAGTTCTCAGTGTTTTAGCTAGATGTTCCTTCCAAAGTTAACAGAATTGCAATTCAGAAATGTCTTGGGAACGACATATTTGAAGTTAATTTAATGCTAGTTGAAGCATTACAAAGAAATATTTTTTTTAATCATTGTGAATTGTAAGCTACTTGGAATAACTAACTCTTTTATTTCAATGTAACTCATGCTATTGGTATTTTTAATATACCACCTTGCACAATTGATCAGTCTTAAATCCATCTGTTAGGCTGGATCCCATTAGTACAATCAGTGTCTGTGTAACCAAATGCATCTTAACGGTGAAGACACTTATGTATATAAAAGTAGTAAAGAGACATAGATTTTCTAAGTAACTGTGAACCCAGATGTGCATTGTCTCTGTGATGTACTTAATCCTTTTAGAGATCAAAGTGTATTGTTCCACAAGTTTTACGTGAAGAGAGTTTAACTCTTTGAATATTATTTGGAATGAAAATGACATCTACAGTCTAGTAGAAGGTGCTAGCTGGTAAAATACTGCTTCCTAAAACTGTTAATTAAGTACAGAAGAAATGACAAGATCTTCCTTTGTATGTTCAACCATAATAAAATACTTGTAAACCTTTGGTGTATATGAACGGATATTTAAATATAAACATTTGAATAAACTAAGATGGCCTGTACAGTAGATTTTTATGGCAGGAAGGTGAAAATAGGATGCTGATGAGTAAATTAAGCCAGTCCAAAATACGAGGAAAACAGTTTCAAGAAAGGACATAAAAACAGAACAACAGTGGTATGCAAGGAAATGACTTCTGTGCAGGAAAAAAGGAACAAGTTAGAAGAGTGCAGTAACAAGTGTGTTTTTTTTTTTTCTTTAAAAAAATTGGTCCTCTGTGTGTGTGTGTATATATATACACACACACGTATATATGTGCGTACATTCGTATAAGTGACTTCTCCAGTTAAAACCATTTGATCCATGCAAGTGTGTAAAATTATTCATGAGCAAGTGTTTATGGAATGAATGAATTATTTCTGATGTTTCTGTTGTATTAAAAATTTTAATTAGATTTGTTAAAGTCTGTAAACTGATATTTAAAATTATAAATACACAATTAGGATTTCACTCTTTTCATTATTGTTACTATTATTTATTTAGAAAATAGCTGTGCCAGAACAGATGCAATTTTCACACCTTATCCTGGATTTAAAAGCCATATAAAGGGTAAGCAACTATTTTAATACCCATTTATTAAGAGAGTCAAGACAGAACAGTACTGATAAATTTTGGCTTAGAATCTTTTTACAGAGTGCTTAAAAATGGAAACTTAAATTAATTTATGACTGTAATGAATACTTCTAGATCTTCCCTTGCGTCTCCAAGGTTTTCAATCCCGTAACTTCCTCATTAGACTATTGGTTATGCACTGAATACCAAAACAAAGTAGCCTGTTGTCATTGTCTGAAAGCAAAGATGCAAAACATAAAGCATGACAGGGAAGCTGTACGATTCATAGCATTTTTTTTTCTAAGGTGAAACCAGCAGTCCAGTTAAGGAATTGAGATTAAAAAAAAATCTCTTATTTTCCATTAATCATTATAATTATATTGAGTTAGAAAATAATTTGGGGACACGGTGAAAGTTCTGAGACAAATTTATGGGAAGTGACAAGTTGGGGAACAAAGTTACCATGGCGCTATCTTTTGTAAAAGATTAAATAGTGTAGAAATGATTATCTAGCAGAAGTTATTTATAAAAGATTGCTTGTACACAGGTTACTCTGGGATTAAAACAAAATCCAAGAATGGAAGTAATCCTCTCTTCCATTTTTGAAAAACTCAGAAAAATACTGTGAAGCACAATGCTAGGTATAAGCATTAAAGGGTCTCATGAGCTAAGAAGTGGATGGGGAAGCAAGTTAAAGTTAAGGATCTTTGTTTAAGAACTTCTCTCAGTAGTCTTTTTTTTTAAAACTGACTGTGCTTCTGGTCGTACATCTTCCCTCAACTGCATGTACTTTTGGTGCTTTCTGTAATATTAGGTCTGAACTCTTTGCATTCACAACGGTCCACACGTGCAACTACTGACAGATACCTATTTTTCTGCTATTCATCTGCAGCTGATGACAAATTCTTCATACTGCCATACTGCATGAATGCATGATTGTTTTTCCTTTGCAAATATAAACTGCTAGTTTTTTTTGTTTAGTTTAGTTACTCATATATAAAAATAAGGACTTCCACCAAACCTTTGATCTCAGTGTGTGAGGGACCCTTCAAATATGACAGTAGTGAAATAGATTTAACACAGCTTTTCACATTTTAATGACATATTAATTGTTTAACAACAATTTTTGTTTTAATTGTACATATGTTTATGTTTCATGTGCATATGTGTTAAATTTCTTTTCCTAGTTTCTAGGGTAGTAAATACGTATGGGCCTCAGACTAGATCTGAAGGAGCGCATGGGTCCAGTCACAAAGCCAGTGTACCCATTCACGATTGTGGAAACCAAGCTGTTGAGGAGAGATTGCAAAATATTGAAGCACACTTACGGTTACAAACAGGTTTGTGCTACGTTTTAATTTTGACATTGGTGTGCCAGTTTGTATTACAGTTATTACTGTACTAAAAATGGGCAAGTCTATAAGCTCTGTGAATGTAAAAGCAGTGGGCTAGATCCACTGAAAAGTTTAGTTCCCCCAAGTACTACAACCTAATATTAAGGATCTTATGTGGAAAATGGAACCCAGATTTATGTCCAGACTAGGTTGCTGAGTTAATAAATTTAAGCTTCAAGTGGTAGCCAAGGAGAGAGAAGTACTTCAGTGGGATTTAAAACAGTCTGGAATTTGGACATAGAGGTTCTCCACAGTCATTGCAGTCCTTCTAACTTCTACCTATTGAAAAGGAAAAGATGAGGTCAGGACTCAGTCTTGCTTTGTGGACAGCCTGTGGGTTCTGGATAGGATGAACCCAAAACACCACCTGAGACCTTTTCCTAAAAGTGGATGATTCATGAAATTTGGTTATCTGAGAGGCTTGTGATAGTCCGTTTACTAGAATGTGTGAAGCTCCTTGTCAATAATTTCCTTTAGCCATATGGACATGAGTCCACACCTTTCACTAAAATAAATGCTCTAGCCACCAGGCTTCTGATTTCTTAAAAAGTAGCTCATCCCAGCCCCGGCTTTCTAGAATTCAAATCCATGAGTACTCATCAAGGAGGAATCTGTATTTTTCTTGAAAGTGTTTTCAAAAGAGAGTAGAAATCCAGATCCTTACCTCTTAATGTTGTACACGTGTTGTACACATCACACTGCAGGCACATGCTGACTTTTTTGTCTTTTAAATAACTGAATAGATGCCACTCCATTTTCTAGAGTATGGTGAATAAGTGACTAGACCACTAGATTCCTGTGAATGCATACTGCATCAGTCTTCAGGCAGAGAGGAGAGTAGATGCTCCTTGATACTGTTGAGGCAACAGTCAGAGCTTGATACTTAGCTGCACTATCTCAAAAATAAGGTGTTTTTCATGTGTAGAAATAGAATTTGCAAGTGGCTGGTGGGCATTAAAGCTACAAATATAGTAGCTTTGGAGTTAATGCATATCAGGGATGATAATTAGGGGTAGTTAAGGAGGGATCCTTGCCTCAAGGTTGTGCCTACAATAAATAAATGGCATAATTTTATTTGAAGGAATGAATAAGCTAAAATACAGTATAGGGGGGAAGAGGATGAAAGTGTGTAATTCCAGCTCAGCTCCTGTCCAAATCAGCATTTCTGGGGAAGGCCGTGAGATAACTTGTTACTTCCCCAGCAGCTGTGCAAAAAGTATTCATTTAAGCAGGTAATCTACCTCAGCTAACTGCTCCCTAGCTTTCATTTCTGATGTCTGAGAGGTGTTCTTGACTTACTAGTTGTTTTTCAGAACGATTTCTTTTAGTGCTAGTACTGTTCTTTTCTCTGCTCTTTAAATTAAGAGACAGCAATATTAAGAAGAAGGAGAGGTTTGCTGAATTTAATTAGTAGCTGCTGAGTGACAAATAGAGAGCAGAACTGAGGGAGAAGGTACCTAAAAAACTGTCTATTTGAAGTGAGGAAATAGATGAATGGCAAAAAAGAAAAAATTCGACAACATTAGTTTGTGGAACAGAAATGTCTTATCTAACAGACCGAGAAATAAACAGAAAGAGGTGGCAAGAGAAGAAAAAGCTTACAAAGGCCTTGATTGTCACTACTGATCAGAACCAATTCAAATTGGAATACCCAATAGTTTTGATAAACAGTGATTTCAGTTTATAGAATACTATGTAGCATAAATGAGATGCTTTCTAAAGGTGATCTTTTGATCACTTTTGTTATGTGGGGAAACAAGCCCAGGCTTCTGTAGTATAGCTGCCAACAGCAAGTGGGTTTAGGTGGTGGTGTTTGTTTGTTTGTTTGTTTTAAAGCTCTTTTATTTCATCCTCCATACACATTTCCCACCCCTACTTCTCCCATCCATACCCAGGCAAATGTTGTTCTTTGTCAAGCACAACTCATACCTCTTCCCTAGCCTCTCTGATGTTTGGTGGAGATAGGCTTCCTTCACTTCAATCTTACGTATCAAAGCTGAATTGATATGTGGCTTGCCATCCTGTCTGCACCCTCCTGTTGTCACTGTCTGTTTTGAGGTGGCATCTGGCATGTTTGCTATTGTAAAAGTGATCATTTGTTGTTCTGGGGGCCTTCTGAGACATTCTTTCAACCATGAGTTGTTGTTTCAACCATAAAGTTGTCTATTGGCTTCATGGATTGTACCGGCTTACCAACCAGGTTTTACTGTGATTTATGTTAATTACACTTCCCTTTTATTTTCCCATCCACTCATTTTGTTCCAGCTGCTGGTTGGTAGCAGGACTCAAAGTCAAAACTTGCAGTCTTTAATTAAAAAAAGTTATTCAAGTGCTTTTCCTGATTTTTTTTTTTTTATTTGTACTGATGTATTTAGGTGGTCCTGTACCAAGAGATATTTATCAGAGAATTAAGAAGCTTGAAGATAAAATCCTTGAGCTGGAAGGACTATCTCCTGAATATTTTCAATCTGTAGTAAGAAATTCTTTCATTCTTTTACTATACCTAAATGGATTTTGGGCTTCTGTGCTTGAATGTTTGATGTACAGAAAAATAACGGGTTAGAGTGCAGATACTATTGGTAGACAACTCTGGCTTGGTACAATAGTTACATTTCACGGGGACCATTTCCGTAACGTCGTATTTCTACCTAATTTTTCATTTGAAAGAAAACAGTTTTTGTTTGAAAAAAAATAAATGTAGCTACCTGAGCTTAACTAGTTTGTAAGAACTGTCTTATAGAGGATGGATTTTGTTTTTTGTCCCCTTAAAATATGAAGTGTTTCTGATGACAAGAAAATTGACTAAAGTTTAGATCTTGATACAAATCATTAATGGCTTAAAAAATCAGCTGCAATTCTTTGGGCTTCTGTACATGATCTGATTACTAAAGATCAGGTATATAAAATAGTTGTTCCAGTAGGATGAGAGGGTAAACCACTTAGAAATTGTCTGTTTTATATGATTCTATGACTTCAGTTTCTTTGTTGCTGGTTTTCAGGCAGAGTTCTGTCTGTTTCTGAGTAGTGGGCTGTATCCTTCATTTGCTAGTGGAGATTAGAGCAAGAGAACAGTAGTTTTTTCTACATGAGGCTCTGCATGGCTGCACAAATTTCTGATCTGGTATCTTGCTCTTCCTTCTTTCCTTATGTAATAATCAATAAGACAGTTTCTGTTGATCATATTTGAATTTATATATTCTCCTTTGAGACCAGTCAAAGAAGAGTCAGCATTTAAAAGTCAACAGCAACAATACCATTCTTTTTCACTTTTTTCCATGGTAGAGACCAATAAAGTCCTTTTTCTGTAAGGTTATTCCTTCAAGTTCTTGTAAAGTAGACGTTAAAAAACATGTACTTTCATATGCTGAAATTTCCTTGGAAACTACTTTATGATCATCTCTATTATGGGGACCAGGGGGTGGGGGGAGTTACGGAGGCAAGATTAGTTTTGTGGAGGAATTAGTTTTTTGGGTTTTTTTTTTGTCCAAAGTTTGCTTAAATATTAGTGTGGATACAGGAGAATCTTAGGGAGAAAAATATTGATGGTTTCAAAAGCTGGATATTGATTTTTGTTTTTACTGAAGGAAGCTCCAGTTAAGTTGATGGTGAATATGTTGGCTGCCAAGCATGGAGAAGCTTCAACAACTTCTGACTGCTCTCCAGTGGTATTTCTCATGATCCAGAGTACACTTAATTATAAAAAGGTTTCTTTAACCCATGGAATGGCAGTCACAATTCTTTCTGTACTTTTAAGACTCTTGTCAACATAGTTACAGGCTCTGTAGATTTCGCAATTACTTATCTGAACTAATGTCCTCTGTCAACTCAACATTAAGTCTGTTTTGATTATGTCTTTTCTTTAGAGCTGTTCTGGCAAGAGGAGAAAGGTTCAACCTCCGCATGTAAGTGTTGTTAACTTTTGTTTACCTTCAGTTTAGGATGTTTTGAGAGAGAAGTAATCAGAAGTTTTACCAAGCAAACGTCTGACTTCTCAAAAATAGCTGCATCAGTATGGGCTAGCTTGCTGCTAAAGAAAGGGCAGGATGGAGAAAAAGTTAATGGATGTCACAATGAAACGAGTCTTTCACAAGTCTGTACTAGGGTTGGGTTACTTGATGTTTTCAACAATTAGAAAGATGATGGAGCAAAATAACACTATAATAGATTCTAATCATGCTGGGGGTAACAAGCAGTTTGTGAATTCTAATCACCTTCCTAGTAATGTTGTCATCTTTTTTTTTAAATTACTTTATCAGTTTATGAAGAGACGATAAAAGTGGAAATTGCTGTCTCAGCAAAAGTGTTGCAGCAAGACCTGACATTTTAGCAGACAGAAACTTAAGTCAGTGAGGCGTGCTATTTTCATACCACTATCAGAGAATACATTACCAGTGACAGCAACACAAGAGGGAATTTCTCCTTAGCGGAAGTGGTACCATAATTGGAACACAGTCTGCTGCTAGTAATGCTTGAAGACAGATGACTGGGGAGAACACTTAGAAAGGGATGTGGGCCATATAAGGCTTGAGGAAGTAGGTTTATTTATGCCAGAAAAAAAGTCTTCTGTAGGGTAAAATATTTTTATGAAATTGATGATGACCGTTTCTTCTTATGTGTAAAAGGTGGTCAAAACACATGTCACTTTATACAGACACAAAGGAGATTGATGTTGGGCAACAGGGGAAAAATAAATTACTTGAGTTGTAAAGCTGAGTTCTGTGAGCTCTAGATAGTCTGATCCAGTCTTTTACCATCAGTGTTTTATTTATTTATTTAGGTTAACAGATTAAGCAAGCATGTAATGGAAATAGTATGGATATATTGATCCATGATTAGGATCGTCAGTTTCTTTCAAGTTCACATTCTTTTTTTAGACATAGACAAGATTCACACAATTCTTCAAAAGTATTTCTGTCATTTAGTGCAATATGCAATGACCTCAAGTATCAAATGCTAGGCCACTGCTCTAGCAGTTACAAGATGTAAATAATTACTTTTTATTTCGTTCTTTCAGCAGAACTATTCGTTGGCTGAACTTGATGAAAAGATCAATGCTATAAAACAGGCATTACTGAGGAAAACAAAGGAAAGCAAGTGCAAGGAGGCTGAGCGGCTTCTTCGATAATTCAAAAAAAGTCTTTTCAGAATCTTCATCATGGTTCACACAAACCCAAACCATAGGACCTGAGTAGTGTTCATCAAGGATGACTTTAGCAATGAAAACAAAGCATGCATATATAAGCTCATTTTGGATGATTTTGAAAGCTTGCTTTCAGAAGAACTCATTTAAAAACAATCTTATGAATGAAATAGTTACTTTAAAATGAAGAATGTTTTAGGAATAGCATTCTAATATTCTGTTCCCTTCTGTTATAAAGGAGGATTGCAGTATTGTTCTTATGTGGGAAGTCTTAACCTCCATACAAAAGCTACACTTCACATGTAATTCTTGGTGATTGAGTATTCAAAAGGGCTATCTTTTGAATATTTTTCATGTAAGTAGTTTGCAGAGACTTGTGAAATAAAATGAAATGCTTCCTCATAAGTAAACTGTCTTAGTAGGGGAAAAAAGGTATTACAAAATTTGCAGTATGCATATTTATCTGCATTTTTGCCATATTTGTCACTGTTTTCACAGCTGTTAGAAAAGCAGCAAATTGCATTTTTGCCATATTTAAAACAGAAAGATGGTTACAGAAATCCTGCCTGTGTAAATAGAGACAGACAACTGTTTTTTCAATTCCTCAGTGCCCTGTAAGAATTAAAACTTTATACCCTGCTAACAACCTAACTTTGTTATAAACACTGTTCAAGAGGAGGTTCTGAGGAGTTGCTAGGAGGCACCAGCTTCCCTTCCTTCCATAAGCATGTCTATATCACTGAAGAAGCATGGATGCTAGGTGTATAGTTTATATTAAAAATCAGACCTTTGACCACATGCTGAAATGTGATTATCATTGCTTATTTGTTTTTGAGTAAACCATTTTCTATGTATGCCATTTTTTTTAGTGTATTTGCTGTCTCTTTGTTCCACTTTAGAAGAGAAGTAGCTGTTACAGAGGGAGCCTTTATAGGGGAAGTGTACTTTAACTGCTCTGCTTACAGCAGCTGTACTATTGATGACCCTTTATCAGTTGCTGTGACAGGTGTTATGAACAGCACTGACTGGACAGTCCTGCCCTTTGAAGAATAGCAAGCATTTTCTGTGATTCAATGCTCTTATCTAGAGTAAGATCTGTTGTAGCAAATACACATATTGCTTCTCTGTCAGTGAATCAACAAAGGTGGGTAACTAAGCTGCCTGAGGTCTGGTCCCAGCTCTAGGAAAGGAAACACTACAACAGTTATCTGTTCAGATCCTTAATGTCCGCAGAAGAGATTGCCCCAGGCAGTCATGACTGCATCAAATACGACACCAGGTACAAAGAGGTACTTTCACAATTTGAAGACTGGGACCTGCCTGTGCATAAGACCATTGCTCAGATTGTATGCTACAAATTAATACAGCATCAGACATAGGCTACTTGTGTTTACACTCTGTTGCCATTGTTCTAAGCCCTAGCAGCTCATACAGAGGAGTATTTTGGTGAAGAAGTACCCTCAGTTGCAGCTTTTACCTCAAGTAGGTAACTGTTAGGTGTTCCCTGCAATACATTTCCTTGTATTGTGTCTAAAGATCTGGAAGGTCAAAGGGTGTAATGCAGAGATAAATGGGCCCAGCACCACACACTTCACATGGTGGTGCTTGTAAGAGTGGTGTGAGGTGGTAGTTACAACTGGGGACAGGGAGGATGACTGCAGCAACTTAACTTTTATAAAGCAATAACTTCTAGTTACATGCAGCATAATTCAAGTACACTTGGGACATGGTATTTAACTCTATTGCATTTGCACTATGCAGTTTGCTCTGGAAAATTAGAGCACAGCCATAGAGGAGACTAACCTGGGTCAAGATTTGTCTCAAATTATTTGCTGTTAACATTAAAGCAAGTGCGTATGTATTTGTTTTCTATGTGTATATACACACATACAGGGGGAACCTTAAGTCTTCATCTGGGGTCAGTTCTTGGAATAAATTGCAAACACTGCTGATTTCTTCAGGGGAGACTGGTTACAAAAAGACTGCATTAGCAGTTTCAAAGTGGCTTTTTCTATAGTGAATTGCCCTGCTACTTGAAAGATCTCTTGCCATGGGATTCTCCTTCTCTTAAGATGGCAGCAACATAAGTTAAGGGTTGAAAGCATAATGAAGATGCATTATAACAAGACAATAGCTAAAGAGGCAACAGCAGAAGTACTCTGGATGGTAATTTATTAGCCCTATATACTTTGTCAAATAAATGGTACAGATACACTTGAAAAATGTCAAGGTATTCATCTTGCTTTGTTATTAGACCTCTGCCATTCTTTGGTTTCAAGTTGTTAATTTCTTGTGCACTTAATGCCAATATGCATGTACTATAAATATTCTTTAGAAAGATGTTCTCTGCTCTAAGTTGCACATTAGATGTAGTTGCAGATTTCAGAGGGCTTCCAACCTGTTGGAAGTTTCCCTTTCTCTGCTATGTGTATACCACTTGTATGCATAAAGGGATGGATAAAGAGGACATAAAACATTGTTCTGGTCTTAGCAGTTTATCCTTGCTTGCCTTCTGTCTGGGCTTTACCATATACGACTAATTTTATAAGGACAACTCCTGCAGGAAGAGATATGCTACTTAATTCCATGCACCCCATTACAAAGGGGAGGTAGAATGAGAGACCTCTTGCATTATTAGTTTTCCAAAACTATAATTTCAGCTATTTTTCCTCTGCCTGAAACACCATGGTACCAGTAGGTGAGGTTGTGTTAGCCAAAGTCTGAAACATAACCACAAGTGAAGCACAAGCAGAGGCACTGTTTATTATCATCTCATAAACAGTCTCACCACCTGGACCAAGATCTATTTACTGATAGTGGACTGATTTCTACTCACTTTGTTCCAAAAAGGGATACTGAAGTACTATTTTCTAACTAGAGCACCAGCAGTGCAATACAGCAGTGAGGATACCTTCCTTCATACAACATTTTCCTCTCAGGCTGCTCTTGATAATCTGTCTGATTATCTGATAATTAATAAATCTGTCTTGCCTTCAACATGTGGACATTTGGGAAAGGTCTCGATACCACTCTCCCCATAATCAGTAGCAGAAAACTTCCTGACATCAGTCAGCCTAGAATGCCATAGCTGGATTCTGAGATCTGTTATAGGAGTCACGCAAGAGTAAGAAAATGGATTCATTTTTAGGACAGTGTGAATGCCTAATGTAGTGGAAGCCAAAATACACCAGGATTTGGGTTACATGATGGTAATTCTGTGTAGGTTTCCCCTTTGGGGAATCCCTTCATAGAACATAACTACAATCTATTGTGGGATGATACTCCACAAGGTTCAGATGAAGTTCTGTTAGCATTTCCCACACATGTCAAATCTGTATATTAAAATTGCATGTAATTAGGAATAGTATTGCTTAACTGACTTACCTAGGGAGGGGTTAGTGTTCTAGTGCACAGCTGTTTTGTCAACACCAAAAAGCTTATCCTGCTGTAAACTGTCTGAAAGAACAACCATGGTAGGTCCTGTTGGAGAGAGACTGCAAAGTATTTCAGCCTGCCAAGACCATTAACCAAACTGCATCTTTTTGTCATGATGTTTTCAAGATGCATGCTTTGGAGGAAACACTTACAAATCTCTAGCCAACCAAGAATTGCAAGGACTTTTGCTTACCTGAAGCTAATCTAGAGATCTTCCCAGGTTTCTCCTAGAGTCCCATAGCCTACGGTACAAACTCCACCTCAGTTAGCAAAGGCTTCCAGTTAAATAAATAAATAAAATCCTACAGTACTGTAAAGTTGGCATTAATTATCTGAGGACAAAGTCTAAGCATTGCTTTTAAGCCAAGAACATTTGTCCCCCTGAGGAATGCTGAACAATTGCTGTTTAGCAACTTGCACAAGAGATGTAGTGAAGCATTTGATCCTGTGTTACTGTGCAGTTCTGCAATGTGTGCATGATTGGTTTCTTTGCTGCAAGCTCCCCTGAGTAGGGAGTGATTCACCTCTAGGAGGCTAATTTCTTATAGTTGAGTGCAGGATTTTAATAAATAAACCCAAAAGTGAAGTACCCTTTTGAACAGCCCTCATATCAGCAGGTAATATCAGTAATTTAGGAAACTCAAACCATTCACCATTCCATCCAATGTATTGTTGTGATTGGTACTGGATTTTATTTTATTTTTTTAAATACATAACTTATCTCTTGTTTTAATTAAGACCTTACAATACCACTGAGAAATTTTAACCCCAGAATGCCAAAGATGTATTATTTGAAGGAGAAACAGTCAAACACACTTTTGGTTGATTACAAATTATTTGCAGCAATGAGAAAAAAAACAAACCACTTTCAGCTGTAACACAAGCTGAGCCACCCTGTTTTGAACACAAACCCATATAGTCCTCTCACAATTGTTTGCTACCACAAGAGGTGCCAGAAAGTAGCTGAGAACTGTCTGTATCCAGTCAGCCTGCCCAAAAAACATTGGCCTACACCTTGTGTTTGCTGCCAGCATTGCTTTAGCCCAGGTAGGTGGCTCTTATGGCTGGAAATAGGATTACCGTCCTGTTGGAGACTCTATCCCACCCAAGAGCAGTGAGACCAACTCAGGTCTCCAAACGATGATTTTTCTTGCCATTGCTTGCTGGGATAAGTGCATGTGACTTCTCCTGACTTCAGGGAAGGGCTTAATGGGGGAGAGGTGGGAGTATTCATTGTAAAAAGTCTGGTGATGGGGGGGGGGGGGGGGGACACAACACACATTTAAACACCTACCTCTGTAGATCTTCTAATGAAACTATGCCTTGTCATGGACAAAACACTTACAAGTAACAATGAAAAGAATAGGTATTGTTTAAAGGTATTATTTAGAAATCATCTAAATTTTTAAAGGTTAATTAGTGTAATTTACCCATCTTAGTTATTAAAAAGGGTTATACATAAACAATAAATGCAAGAGTTCAATCCATTTTATTTCCACAGTTGATTCATCCACATCTGTTTAGCTTTTTATGACCATCTAATTGATTTGTAGAATTCTGTCCAGTACAGATGGGCTACTGCTCATGACTACTTTTGTACCATTTATATTATTGTTGCTCTGATTTTTATTCAAGGCCAAACAGAGGGGAATATAAGAGTGTGATGTTCACCTAAACATAACAATGACATTAAATTTCTATTTGGCTCTGAGACAAGAATAGATTTGCAGAGACAATCCACTATGAATACAAATAAGTTGTTTATACATAAATATAATAAGAGTTCTTACTTAATTATGACCTATTTTACCGGTTCTACAATATGCTCTGTTATTACTAAGTTTTGTAGCAACAGCCAGGCTAAATCAATTGTCACAAAACTCATTTGGCTGAAAACTAGAATTACACCCCTACTAACACTTGTGAGAGAATAAAAGCTCCTTCTCTGTAGCCTGCTCTGTGCCTATGGTAAGGCTGCACTTAAACTTACTAGAATATCTCACACAGCTGTACATGCATACGCTACATTATTTTATACACAGTTTATATGTATAGGTTTCTGCATGCAATTGAGACTCTCCCCATTCATTTTGAGCTGTCAAAACTATCAGAAGCTGGCTAGGTGTTTTCCACTATGGAGTCTCTCTTGTGAAAGCACAGCATAAGCAAGTCTTCTACCAACCCTGACGTTCAAAGCTAGCTCTTGCTCTGTTTTGCTTCTGGGTGTATGGGGAGTAGTTTGAATAAGTTTTGCTAGTTGTCTTTAGACATAATTATTGTTATTAATCACATAGCACAAATCATTCAAAGAATGAAGGAACCATCCTTACTTGCCTACTTCTGCACTAGGTGGCTGGGGTGCTCATGCACATAACCTGTGTGTACAACAGCTAGGAAGTAAGGTGTATGCAGTCAACTCATTAAAGAGAGGCACACTTCCATTTCAGTCATTTTGCAAGTTATGTTTCAGGTGTATGCTTAAGTCTGCTCTGCTGAATACCACACAGGGCATTTGTTTTGTGATCAGTCACAACAGCCTCCACTAGTTAACCTGAAGAAAACTAATGAGTTTTAATGACTAGACATTGTGGCCAAGAGGTTATGTAGTAGCAAGCAAACTCAAATCCTGAGCTACAATCTTTGCACAAAAATGTGAAGAAAATATATGGATTGTTGCCTTCAGGTATGCGTCAATTTTTCAGAAATGGTTGTCACTAAACATCATAAAATGGAGGAGGAGAACAGAAAGACTCTTGTGTTTGGGACAGATTAAAGGCAGCCATTTCGGATAGCACAGCTAAAGAGATCCTGCTGTGTGTAACTCCAGTTACAGGTGCAACAAGAAGCCTCATGCTTGCTTGAGTTATCCACTACAGCTGAGCATAGGGCAACCAGAGGAATTCCTCAGTGCAGCAGGAAAGCTTCCCTGGCATGTTGCAATCCCATATGACAAAATATTCTTATGTTGTGGAATCAGAGGTTCTCCTTTAGAGTGGTCACTGTCACAACTATTCATTTTGCATGTCCCAAACAGCAAAGGAGGAAAAACACTGCAAGACTGGAATGTTCTGGAGCATTTAAAACAACCAATATGTTAAAAGGTGCTGAGGCTAATTGCTTCTTACTCACAGAGTGCTGATCCACCCTCCAGCATAGACTGAGGAAGTGCTTCATCTCTGCTTTGGTTTTACAACAATAACATATTAAACAAGTCATCCTGGCCTGCAAATTCTGCTTTAATATAGTACAATGACATTTGCATATGTGGACTTGTCTTTTATCTATACCGAAGTGTGAATGGAGTGCCTCTAATGCAATTACAAGGTAAGCAAGCAGCAGAGAATGAGAAAAACAGGTATAGCAAAAGCAAAAAGCTATTTCAAATGCTGTTTGAGACAAGACAGAGTCAAAAAGAGAGAAAATGAAGTTGTTCCAGCTGGTGGAACAGCAGAAGAGAAGACACTTACCCATCAGAGGCAGCCCTGAAAGAAGGGAAGAGACTTGTGTGATACATGATGAGCCAGAGGAGAGTGCCAGAGACTGACCTTGCAGGATACTCGTGACAAGGAGCTGTAAACAAAGGAAAAGCAATTTGACAAGAGAGGAAGGAACCAGTTCTGGTTACGCGACTCTGATAGCAGCCAGGCTGCTGCTGTTGAAGGTTACACAGGCACCAGGAAATCTTAAGGGTATCAGGTCACTAAATACATAGAGAAGAGCTGCTACCATGCAGAAGAAAACCAGACTAATAGTCCCTCAGAACATCACAGTGCAAGTGATATTTCTGATGCCCCATGACAGAGAGCCCCAGGGTTCTGCTTGCAGTGGCCGCAGGTCTCAGGAAGAAGCTTTCACTCAGTTAATACCAATATTGATTCTTATAACCAGGGCTCAGGGTTCTTGGCGAATTAGCTAAGGAAGGAATCAGCTTCACAATCTAGGTTTTAAGGAGACCATTATGGTCATTTTTGTGACCATAGTAATTTAGTCAATTAGAAAATATTTGTAACATCCTTTCAGTTCTATTTAGCCATCACACAACATCTGTTGTGCAAGAACTGTGAATTTTGCCTGCTTTCCTTCTTCTGGGGAAATAGACTTACTACAAAAAGTGTCAAAAAAACAGCTTTACCAAGAACATGCACACACCTTTACGACAAGTAAACCCTACCATCCTTCCACCATCCAGCGCTCCTCACCACATCCCAGCATATCCCCCACAACTGCAGCTGCTGTGATTTAAGTCACTCCCATGCTTGACAATTTAGCTGTGCAATCACTGCTACCATTCCCACCTGCTCTTCTTTGTTGAGATCTCTGCTCTTGTCCTTCCCTTTTCTGCCATGTTTTTAGTGGTTTTCCCATTGTTCACTGCTTTGACCATGTGAAAAAGCCCGGTAGTTTTGTATAAGGATGACACAGAGGTCTCCATTTTACAGGAAGGCGCCTTCGTTTCACGTGTGGTTCTGCGGTCAACCAGAAGTCAGCAAAGGTTTGAAATACAAGGGAACAGAAACACTCAAAAACAAAGAATTCACTTAAAGGAATACAAACATGTTCTTAGTGGAAAGGATGTTCAAATGGTTAGAGCTCTCTCTTGAGATTTAGCAGAGACTGATCCAGTTCCTGGCACGTTAACAATTTACTAGTGAAGCTCTGTGCAAACCTTTTGATTTTTCTGTGCTTTATCCCTAAGTTCCGTGTTGGTAAATGTAGATCATAAAGTCTTTCTGTCTCACAGGGTCGCTCTGATCATACATCAAGATTTGTTCAGGATGTGTTTGGGTTCTTCAGTGCTTAAAGTGTTGCTACTACATATTTTATTATCTAGAATAAGCAGACTTTCTAGTAGGATTTAGTTTTAATAATGCTGCAGAGTAAAAATGCCTGTATCATATTCTATCCAGCTGCAAGGTTGTAGGTAAACTGCTCACGTTGCAGCTGAATCCAAACTAACACAGCTTTACAGCTCCTGAAGCCAAAGCCGTTCAGGCAAGAGCTATGCTGCAGGTGGTTTGACCACGAAATGTCATCACAAGCTCCTTGAACTGTCAGCACACTTCTGCCAACCTCTGCTTTCCCTGCAGGTCCCTGCAATGGGGGAAATCTGTTCCCTGCTCAGCATGAGGTCTTCAGGCAGCTCTGGCCCGGCAGCACTGCCTGCGTGCTGCGCTGGCTCCAGGTGGGTCTGAGAGCAGGAGCTGGGCTTCAGGCTGGAAGCCCTCCCAAGTGGCATGGCAAAACCTTAGTTCTGGTTTCAACCTTTCTGTGTGTGGTTCTTTAAGTGTTTATAGGTATTTTCTTCACTTTTTTTTTTTTTTCAGGAGAATCAGTAAAAATAATTTTTAAAATCCATTCTTTTAGAAAGACATCATTTCTGAAAGTATTTCTTTAAAGGAAAATTAATTTCTACCCAGCCAGAAACCACTAGTTATAGTACCATTCCTGCATCTTAATACTTAGGTGTCCCAAAGAAAATAAAAGGAAAAAAAAAAGGAAAAACATATATATGTGCTTTTTTTATCTGTGTTTATTTCACTGAAATAATGTTCTCAAATTGAAAGGAATGAAGGGATGCAGAAAATATTGAAAAGTCATGAATCAATTTCAATCAATTTTAATTCCAGTATAAGAGGAAGTAATGCCACTTGTCAAAAACAAAGCAATCATTTCTGACAGCTAAATTTGCAAGAGACTTATTGCTGTCTGGAGAGAGGTAAAGCTGGATGGCTTCCCTGCTTCTACCTCTGCATTAATTGACTTTCACTGCTATTTGATTTATTCTAACGAAATTTCTGTGTCCTGTGACTCCTAGTTTTTTTCCTTTAAATGAGCACTTCCGTACAAACATTTTTGTTTTGTTTTGTTTTGTTTTTTTCCCTCCAAAGCAACTTTTCTGGCCTGTGCATAGTTTGTGCTTGAAATAAGTCAAAGTCATCTTATAACATATATTCACCACTTAGCACCCACCAATCATTTTAGATGGTGGTTGCCTAAACAGCAGTAGCACTTGAGGGACACATTTCCTTATGCAACTATTTAAATAGTTACAAGCAGTGATCAAAATACCTTTCTAGTATTGTAAGCAATTATGAACATAGGTATTTTAAAACTCAAATGCATTAATCTTTTATGTATTCTGCAGTATAACTTTTCATGAGACAGTTTGAAGCAAATTATGTTTTCCACCAAAAACTGTATGCTGAAAGTAAGAGGTAAACAGTGTCTCATTTTAATCTAGCTGCTTAGCAAAGGTCTAGTGTCAAAGCCTGACAGCACACCAGGATTGTCTACAAACACACACCTCATCCACACCCCAGCAGACATCTGATCCCCATGACTCTCACAGGCATTGGGTGGCATGCACTGCCTAGCATCATGCTGCTACACATGAGAGTGTTCCAGTTCCTCAACCTGCAGCAGAGGAAAGTCTGATATATCAAAAAATTGTACATTTAATATGGAAATTCATTTACAGTAGAGACCCCCATAGAGCTACCTCGGTAGGTTGGCTTGATGGAGCCATAACAACTCTGCCAAGGGTGGCCTGAAGCTCCCCCTCTGCTGCCAGGCACTGCTCAGAGCAGCCAATTTCCTCAGCAATACTCTGTGCACCAGTAGTAGAGATAGAGGGATGAGATACTGATGTGTCCCTCTGTAAGTCAGAAGTCCCTGTATGCACAGTTAGCCAACCTGCAAGGAGCCAGGCAATTCCTTGCTTGCCCAAGTTCAGTGTGGGGAAAATCCCCAAGGTAATGGCAGTGGGAAAGCCTGAAAGTGTTGAATTGAGCTGGAAATGACAAAAACAAACAAACAAACAAACAAAAAAACCACCAAATCCAACCAACCAAACAAACAGAACCAACCAAAAATTCCTCAACCTTATACTTCATTAAAAAAATATTTATTTCATTAATAATTGTTATTTAAATTCATTTAAATACTCCATTCATTTAAAATATACAGCAGCAGATCTGACTCAGTAAATTTAAAGTTTTAAAGATAAATTCAATTACTGGACTCAAACAGGTAGGTACCGTTTTAGCTCAGCCTTTTATACAAAATGTGTGTTTTACACATTTCTTCACACATAGGAGGAAAAAAAGCTTGCTCTGCCTATGTGCCCACTACTTGTGTGAGTAATTCCTTGCAGTGCAATAAAGGCGGTTGTAAAGGCTCCTTGCATCATTAAAGACTCATAGGACTGGGTCCATCTTTTGTTACACATGTTGAGACTGAGATCACTGTAACAAGGAACTTTTAAAACTTTTAAAATACCAAGAAACAAGTATTTCATCTTAGATTTCACCCCTGATGTTCATAATTGCTGGTTAACTAATAGTTCCCTCCAAAGAGAGTCCACAATGCAGAAGTATATTTTCAGACATTCAAGAGCCTGTCAACGTGACACCCAGTCTTCCAGGCAAATTCATTAGGCCAGAATTAAATACTTACTTTTGAGGAAAATATAGGAAGAGAAACTTCATCCTTTGTCAACCATACTTTTGTTAACCTAGACTTTGCCAGATTTGGAGCATGTTAAAACTGGTGCTTTCCTCAGCCATTGAGGCACCAAGAATGCATGCTCATTGTTAATAAGTAGTTTCCGCTTGCATGTGACAAAACAGCTAGCTGGCTAGTCAGCCTCAGTCAGTGTCTATTTATGGCAAAATGTCAAAAAAGAATGTCCTGCATTTGTGGCTCAACAATAATGAACATGGCTAAATCTGAAAATTAACAAAGGAAAGTGAACAGCTTTTTAAATTCTGAAGAACATTAGATTCTGGTGTCCTTTTTGTTCCAATTGTTTTGGCTTAACCCTGTGAAAAGACCACCTGTTGGGCTGCCATTTTGGGATTGTATTAAATGCAGTGATTGCATGAAAGACCACTTTCCAAAATAACCTAGTATTATTATTCACTTATTTTATAGTAAATCTGCATTCAAAACCGGCAGGAAAGTATAAGGCTTTTTTTCTAAGTGAAATTTAAAGCTGTAAGTTCTCTATAAATGCACTTTCTGCAGATGCATGATTTTATAGTGACAATCATGATACTTTAAAAGGATCTCAATTAAATCTTTGATGCAGCAATAGGCTTCTGTATAACAGAAAACTAACCTTTTGAAGTAATAAATATAAGAGGAATGAGAGATTAAGTTACACAGGACTGAGGATCTGTGATGATTAAATTAGCAAGAACTACTTGTAAACAGCATAACTAAAATATTTGTTTTGCTTCTGGCATGAACTTGAGATTTTTAGTGACGCCAATTATTTTTAATGTCTATAACAATGTTCCTGTAATTTACTTTTGCTCAGAAGACCACACTGACTTGTGCTAAAATCTTAGTGAATTTTGAGAAAGTTTACCATAAACCATTATAAATACTTTATTTAAAAATATGAAAGCTGCATTAATTTTTTAAAGTTTTTGTTTGATTGTTAGTTTTTAATGAAAGTTATTATATGCAGTTAAGTGATGATTTATTTAAATAATAAAATCAGAGTAAATGCTACCCAAATTAAAGAAAACAAACAAACAAGGAAACAACAACATAACCTCATTTATCTTTTAAAAACGTCAAATAATCCAACCATTAGATTTTAATTTCAGACACATGAATCCATTCACACATTTTAATTTCTTTTAATATTATGCTTAAAAACTTCCACCTGATTCTAATAAATATGCCCATTAATGTACAAATGTAAATAACAAGTATTTTCCATGAGTGTTAAAGAACTTTTTTGCCCAAAGCTAATAATGCTTGAATTAGAAAGGAACAACAATGGTTTCCAAAATATGTTTTCTTTTTATATATTCATGAAGAATTCTGAAATTATCTACATAATCTTCAATATTTTACCTTAATTTTTCTGAAATATAGATGTCTGCATAAGCCTATTGACACATGAATGTTATTTAACAGGACGAGCAATGAGCCTTCTGTGTGTGTCTGTGTATCAGAATATACACTCTCGCCTTCTGGTATGCAACATGCAATTCCAAAAACTTTATATGAATTTTGACTGGGAAAGAACTTCAGGATCAAAACTGGGTTACACAGTACATTTGAGTGATAATAAAAAGGGAAATCTGCATAAATAATTGGTCATTTCCAGCCCCCTTCACCAGCGTCAGTCACAGAAGTTAAAGCTAAAGCTCAGGCATTAAATCTCTGAGGTTTTGCACGTTTTTCATCCTCGGAAAAGTCAATGCAGTATATTGGAAAAAATATTTCTAAATGTATTGTCATACCTGTGAGAAGTTATTTTCTAGAAAGCCCTGTATATTTTATGCCAGCAGAAATGTAGTTTAATGTTTCTTCGCTACCACTACCTTCAAAAGTTAAAATGTGATTTTAAATACATTGCTATAGGCTAAAGTGGCTCTTATGAAACAATAGTTTTGTTGGTCAAACAAAACTTCTGGCCAAGCAGATTTTTTTACACGGGAACTATTTCCTATGTGAGAAAAGTATGAGTTTATGTGACTATTGGATTCAGAGGGGGAAAAGGTAAAATGCAAGAGCGTACAGCGTACAAGTATAAATTAATGTCTGGCTTTATTGTTCACTGCAACATAAAGAGCATGTACTACACACAGCTATTTTGCCAGGGAATTATGGATACTGAGGCTAGCAAGCAAAAATGACTTATGTCTGAATAAAAATATGTATCTTTGGGAGAGATACAATGTGTTTGGAACCCTGAGGGTTAATGAGAGGTAAGCTGGTGAAGGGGGAGATGAGATAAGGGAAATAACAGAAGCTGAATAGATGAAAGAAGTGATTCAGTGGGAAGCATTGTTGATCACAGCTAGGTGTCAGAAACAAACTAGAGAAATGGGAACTGCTTTAACATTGGCAGGAAAATAATAATAATAAAAAAAAGAACTTATGCCACATACTAAAAAAGAAAAAGAAAATAAGAAATAATAAAAGGCTTTCAGGCTTTCTTTGGACACGTCAATGAAAAATAATGCAAGCAAGCAGGAAAGAAAGCACTGAAATGGAATCCTCTCTAAAGGTATCTTGGGGAGAGGGACTTATTGTCCCATCCTTTTCACATTGAGAATTTAATTTTGCATTCTCTTTGTCTGTCTTGAGATACACTTGCAGTTATTCTACGCCGGTTACTTTTTTTTCTTTTTGTCCACTTAGGTAGGCTACACTAGTGGAGAGACAGTTAGAATGGAAGAAATCTAAGCATGAATTAAAACAGCCAGGTGTCCTTTGCCAGTGTGGGTTTTGCCTGAAGTTGGAATTGTACTCAAAGGCAGAGAGGGATTCTTATTCGCGAGTCCTACAGGGAACTGCAGTTTACTTACAGTCCCCTCATTTTCTGCTCCTGCTTATAACATCTGTTTTTACAAAGAAATTATTTCTGGAGCATCCAGATTTCAGTACGTTTATGGTATGCGGGATGCATGCACAGCTCATTGAACTTTATCACCTCTTTACCCATATTTCACTTTAGGCAACTTGCAAATAAGGTGCAACCTTATATTTTCACTCTTGAAAGAACTGCACCGAGGTGTTATTAACAGAACATTTGAAAACCCCCAAATGGCATTTGCTTTTTAGTGCCAGGGACATTCCAGTTCCTACCTACGTCTTATGTTTACACCCATCCCCCATGAATTCCTAAGACAGTTTCTCTTATATTAAGCTTCCTTCTGGTGCCCATAGCAACACCATCTAGTACTGAAATGTTCCTGCAGGATTTGCAGGAGTCCTTTCAAAACAAGATGCTGATTCTGCAGTTATTGCACACCCGGCTACTTGTATCAGACACACAGTCTGAGTCCTCATTTCTCAATGAAAGGCAATTCAGCTGGCCACTGGCTGTCCTCACCACCCTTACTGACAACGCGTATTTCATACGTTCTGCTTGTTTGGGTATTTTCTTGACAATAGCAATAACTTATTTATTTTTCATAGTTGTCTTAACTATGCAAAAAAAAAAAATCACATAGGGTAGAGGGGTTATGATTTTAACACGATTCTGTTTTCTTTTTTTTTTTTTTTCTTTTTCCATTTCTCCATCTGTAAATGCATTGACATGCAAATGGGCCTCTGCCCTCTGCTGCATGGCTCAGGAGCCTCTTCCTGTTCTTGTGGGCAATAGTGTGTGGGGACAAAAAAGTATGTCAGGTTAAAAACCAGACAGGATATGTTCAGGGGATGCCCGGTGCTGCAGGAACCTCTCTGGCACAAGCTTGCGCACTGCGAAGCTGGGTCACTTGGGAAGCCTGGTAGGGCTCAGAGCCTTCATGGGTAGGGCCCATGACTTTGCCACAGGCCCCTTTGTGCCTTGGGGTTGAGTAGGCTCAAAAATAAGTAGCTACATTCCCAGAAGTATCTCTCAGGTCCACGAGGTGCTGCCACCCTGGTTCCTGTGGCAGGAAGAGGCCTTCAAGCCTTCCCCACCTTGCTCCTCCCTGGGGGCCACTGTCCTGTCTGCAGCGAGCAGGGAACTGCCCCGGCCCCACAGCCCTCCGCAGGGCAGCCCTGCCTCCAGTGGGATGCTCTCTCCCAGGGATGCTCCCTCTCCTTGGCTGTGGGAGCTGAGCTGCCTCCAGGCCTCTCTCCTGTGCCAGGGCAGTGGAGAAGACTCGGGGCTTCTCCCAAAGCAAGCTCTGAGCCTCTCAGCCTTCACTCCAGATCCGTGGGCTGAAGAGGAAAAAGGCTGTTCCCAAGCGCCTAAGCCCTGCTAATTTTCAGTACCGGTAGTTTATGCGATTTTGGCCAAAAAAAAAAGAGTACTGTTTGACAATACGTACTTTGTTCATTCATTGTGAACACGACATATCATTTAAATTCTGTGTTGTGCCATGCTTCATGCTAGGAAATGTACCCTAGGATATTTTTACAGCTATAAAAGTTCAGTAAATGGAGACTTCCCTGCAGGACTCAGCTATTAAATCTTTGCTGGAAAGTGGGAGCCACGTCCATTAAAAAAATAATATTCTGGTGAGACTAATCACATCTTTGCGCTACTAAAGTATGCTTGAATTCAGATGTTAATCACATAAATATTTGGCAGTTATACGTTGTGTAGAACAAATGCTGTGATTTGACAGAGTTAAGTAACCCCTTATCTCTGGTGTTATCTCAAGGGCATGGAAATATTTGGGACATAGGTGAAGAGTGAACCCAGAACGTTTGCCAGGTTAAGGCAAGAAGAATCCCTTCCCTTTCCATTATTTAGCAAGAGAATAATTCACTCAGTCACAGCAGACTGAGGTGGGGACTGGGCCAGCAGCACCCCCAGGAGGAGCTAGACATAAAACAGACAGACAGTTGGGGCCTCTGTGCAGAAAAACTGCAAAGTATGGAAAGATATCACACAGCCCCATTGGTTGAGAGATGCCTCAGGCCTGGGAAAGGGGTCAAAACAAGCTTTCTCAAAACAAGCTTTGAGAAAAGGGAAAGGTGGTAGACAAGGCAGCCTCCTGCTCGCCAGCTGTAGCAGAGACCTTCCAGAGTCGTCCCTCTGGCACAGGACAGGAGCTGTACAAGCAGCATGCAAGGGGCAGCACCAACATTTTTCTTCCTTGCAGCCTTCACATAGGTAGTGCAAAAAGTATAATCCCAAATAACTCTAATAAACTAAGTTTAATTCCAAGTTTACAGCTTATTTAAAGAAAGAAAAATTTATTTATATGTCAAGCACCACCTTCACTTTGCAATGAGCTATGAATGACTTCTAAAATTACTATTGGACAGTCTTATTTTTATCTGATGTCATTCTTCCTATCCATTGTTTCTTCACCGATTCCTGACAATTAACTCCTTATCTGGTCATTGCTATTCCTGTTCAATCAAAATTGAGGTTCCAGGAATTTTCCTTTTTTTCAGGGATGGAAAACTGCTTATCATATCTAGTCCACAAGACAGTTTTATCCATCCTCCTGGGAACACTGCTTGCTCAGAGGAAAGCAAAACTTGAGGTATTTGCATGTGTGTTGCAGGAAAGAAGGGTTGCCAGGGGGAGGTAGAGAGGAATTTGCAGCCCAGCTTGAATCTGGCAGCATGTCTTTGATCATTTGAGATGCTGCATTAATATTTCTGTATTGGAGGGGCTCAGAATACCAGTTTAGAGTTGGAAGTGGCACCCAAATATACCGAATTTGGTGATCCCTCCTGGCACAGACAGGACTTGGTATAGGGGGCTTGAAGTGTGAGAGATGGAAAAATATGGGCCAATGCATTTGGTTAAGAGCATAAAAGATAGGAAAAAAAAAAAAGTGTTATTACAATTGATTTACACTGATTCTCAGGTTTTCATCCCATTTTGTTTGTTTGTTTGGGTTTTGTACTCTCCTTTATATCTTATTATTAGGCAGTATTTCTTTCATGCAAAGGAATTCCAATGTTACACAAATCTTCAAGGAGAAAAAAAATACATTTTTGTTGTTATGGGTCTTACGTAGAAACTGCAATCTGAAAGAGTTGTTTATCCTCCATTTGTTAAGAAATCATTTTTTGTGAAGATGCATTAATCCTGCAAAGTTAAGAGTAAGATTCTGCAGTTAAGATTCTGTGATTTACTATTTAGATTTCAGAAAGGTCTAAATTGTGGGGCATGATTCATCACTTTTAATTGTGGTTTAAGCTTGTGTAAAGCTGTTGCTTCTGAGTTATTTTAAATTAGTGTAAAAAGTTTTCAAGACACATACTTCCTCTTTCTGATGTTTTAGAGAGTCCCTGGCAAAATTTACAATGGAATTTTTCTCAACATAATCCATAATGATAATAATAAATCACTTCCAAAGTTGTTTGTGTTCACGTGTGTGCAATGCACAACTTATTAAAAAGAAAGGAGAAAAAAAATGCAAGAAATACTTGGAGAGCAAAACTGCATAACTCAGGGTTGTCAAGATTGCTCTCTATTATAAATTTTGTCTTAGTTCTTAACCTAGATTAATAGTCAGTGTTTCTTGCAATGGGGATCCTAGAACACCTTTTGAAAAGCTGTTTTGCTACTTGTAGGTGCTACTGAGGGAAAACCTGGGCTTTTGTCCAGCTATCGTTCTCTTTAAAAAATTCTTGGTTGCCAGTCTTTATCAATATTTACCAAGTCAAGAAATGCTATTCTTTATCTGAACAGTCTGTATAGTTGTATCCAGTTATAACCCATGCTTTTATTATCAATTTGCTGTGCTGAAATAACAGAGATTCTTTTCTTAAAATGATGAAAAATCAGAATTGTTGATCGCGTAAGTGTTTGGATTTTCTTTTTGTAGTAGTTTTGTTTAATAAGAGAGGTAACAATCAGGTACGTGACATACAAATTTTGAGAATGAAGCCTAGTTAATTTAATATGAGCGATGAGTTTCATATTCTGAAACTATAAACGCTACACAGATTAATTTTTTATAATCCCATTTAACTAAAGCTCCCCATTTCATCCTTCTAACCTTTCCTCATAAACAAATCTTTCCAACTTCTCAGTCATGTTTTCTATCCTCCCTGGAATTCCTCTCTCTATTTGTCTACATATTTTGAGTATAAAGAAGGGCTCAGGGTGAATGCAGGAATCGGGAAGCAACTCCGTCAGCATTGTGCTAAATCCGTAATTAAAAAGGGTTAAAGTTAATATATTTAAGCTACAACAGCGAATCCACTTGATCACACATGACAACAGAAGTATTTATAATTATAACAATTGTCTTACCTCTCAAATGGTCAGACTTAGAGTGTATAATCTGTACAGACTTGTTTTCTATAATGAAGATATTAAGGGCATTTCCAAGACACTGCAAATTTCACCTGATTTGGGGAAAGAGAATTATTTTTAAAGGGTTTCAAAAGTCTTATGTCCTGAGGATTTGGGTCGACAAATAACAAGCTCTCTATTCTCTGCCTTCACTTTAACACTGAGCCTTCTGGCTCGGTACAGCAGGACCGGCGGTGAGTTTCCTTATGTGGTAGCCTCTGCATGCAGGCACAGAGCACTCAGGACGATGCTCAGCAGCAGCGGCAGCTGCAAATAACATTTGCAAAACATTTTTGTGCACTTTTACTGAAATGCTTAAATAACAGAGTGGAGATGTAGGAAACCCACGCGTTTATTCCAGTGAGCATTACTGACTGCAAACAGAGTTTTCTTCTGTAAATTTTATTATTTGTATATCCACATAACTACGCTGGAAAAACAGCTGCAGACAGAAAATCCAAAGCTGTTGACTGCACGGGTGCAGTGTTAAACTCTGAGCCATCACAGATTACAATTAGACAACCATAATCTGTTTTTTTATTATTATTATTTTATTATCTTTCTGACCTAATAACCAAAGGTGAATATAATTTTGGTGTAGGCACAGTTTAAAGTCAAGAACACAATCTGTGCCACTTGTTTATTAACAGGAAGCATAGCCCACATTCTGACTAAAATCTGTTTTTTTGACAACTCTTCTGCAAAACTGCTACTTGTTTTGCCACTGATGGACATGAATGTGGTTCCTAGGACAGCCCTGTGCAGTGGGACCTTGACAGGCCAATGACACTTCCATCCTCACAGAAGATCTCTGATCTGAAGAACTTCCAGTGGGCACAAGTTCTCAACACCTCATGTTATCAGACTGGCAGACTCAGCATTCAAAAAGTTTGGTTTTTTGTTGTTGTTGTTGTTGTTTTTTACCTTTCCAGCCATTGATGTTATGGAATTAATCCAAACCAGCTAACTTGTGAAAATAAATTGTATTCTTTGCAAAGATTAATTTAATGGTATGAAGCACATATGCATGTGTACCTTACCCCCCCACACACCTGCACAAGTACACACACACATTTACATGAGTAGATTAACTGCATCTAAAAATCAATTACTTATCTGTATGCACACGTGTTATTAAGATTTATGAAGACTATGCATAGATTTAACTACAGGTTCTACTTACATTCCTAAAAATTTAAATCAAAATATAGCCCTGATGCTCTTCACCCCAGCGCTATTTACCTACACACCATGAGCATGTGATGTTCATTTTTATATGGTATATACAGATGTTGGGGGGAAGATGTATACAGATACATACATAGATGTATCTGTATATGACCATCATGCATTATTTATAAAAGGAGTTTATTGCATATACAAACAATAATTATTATAAACATGCAATTATATATCCATATTTGTGTATATAGAGAGATTTTTTTGTCCTTAATGGAAAACTTGAACTGCCAGCAGCCATGTCAGAACTCAGATGGTTAACATTCACTTCTTGCTGTTTTATTGCATATTACTGTGCGCTCCTGAGCAGCAGGAGCAGATTCAGGCAATTACAATCAAGTCAGGGCACACGCCGTGGCTGAGCAACACGATCATGATGAGGATACTGATGAGGCACTTATCGAAAACCCCACATCATCCACACTCATCAGCCACAACATGTCACCCCAAATGAGGCATCAGCTGCCTTCAAATGGCTCATTGCACACTGTTTACAGCTTTCTTTGGACCCACTTTTGATTTTGCGGTCAGGACTTAGTTCAAACAGCAGCTGACTGGCACTGGCAAGCCTCAGGTTTCGGCATTGCCGCCTTCCTGGGAGTCAGGAGTGTTTTGATACGGGGCCTGACCGGCGGAGAGAAGAGATCCTGGCTCGGTCCCCCCAGAAACTGGCCCTCGGAGGCAGGGTGCAAGCTGCTGCACAAGTGGCTGCAGCTCAGAAACTTGGCCAGGGGGGCACTGGGGAAGAAGGAAAGGGAAAGCAAACAAACAAATAGTCCCACAGCACTTGCTGATATTTTTGATTTCTTGTCTCCAAGGGCAGCCTTAACAAGCAGCTGACAACAGGAATTTGGGCAGAAACACCGTAGACCAGATCCCTGTTCTTCCTGGGGCAAAAGGGTCCTTAAAACTGGGGCAAAACTCACAGATTCTGGATACAAAAACTTATTTGCACTAAGCAGGGCAGAAAACTTTTCCTGAGCTGCAAAACGTATTGGTATTCAGGAGGACCTTTATTTCTTTCTGATTTATTTAGTTATGCAAAAAGCAACCAAACTAAAAAACAAAACAAAACAACAACAAAAAAAAAAGAGCCAAGAAGGGAGGGTGAGGGGTGTCAGCCTCACTACAGTGTGCCCAGGCAGACTCCCAAGACAAAAAACAACTCCAAAACAGAGAAATGGCGAGCAGCTTCCCCCAGCCCCACTGATAGGTACCCTGAAGAGGGGCTTGGAGACTCGCTGAAGTAAGCAAGGCCACATCCAGACCCTTGCTGAAATGAAACTCCAAAGCAGAGCTCAGTTACTGATGGGTTGCACTTCCCTGGGCTGAGCAAACGTGTAGAGCTTCCTCCTGCCACCACCGCCTGTGAGCAGGCATTGCCACAGTGTGGATTAAAACTCATTTGTTTTGACAAATAGAGACTTCCTGATGAGGAAGTGCTACGTCATGGAGTCCCTGATGCTCTGCCAAAAGGAGGTGAAAGGACCTTGGGGTGCACAGACATCTGGTCCTTGAACCTCATCGTTTTGCTAGTGAAAATGATCGGTTGTTGTCAGTCCAGCCTATGTGAGAGGGTGAAAAAAACACATCTATTTTCTTTTGCTATTCTTCTTCCCTTGTCTTGTCGTATCTTATGAAATTAATGTATTAATTTATGACAGTATCAAATACCAGAATTCCCAGATGATTGGCTTCCGTGGTAATTAGACTACTTTACAAACAGACAAACTTCTGAACTGAAAGCAGAAGTTATTCACCCAGTTTTATGTGGCCAGCTCAGCCAAGGAAGTAAATCTTCACTCCCTTTTCAACACTCCCTTTTCTGATAGCTCAATTAAGGTGTAGGATTATATGTATACATATATATATATATATATATAGTTACCTTCACGGTTACTGTCTGCAGTCTGCACTGTCTGCCTCAGTGGTTCTCAATGCTAGATTGCAGCACGCTCACTCTGTATGCCACACTGTAACAGCATATTGCATCACGGAAACATTTAAAGCAAAAACAGCAGATCTGTGCAGGTTTTCCTACCTTGGTACATATATCTGATTTTTTTTCCCCCTTGCTGCTTTTATTTCTAACTTGTGTTGCAAAATTCTTTTCCTGTAAGGGACGGGTCTTTCCTGTTCCTTACTTTAATGAGGGTTTTATTTAACATTAAATAGAGGAAAAATATTTTCAAAAAAGGCCAAATATACAGTCCAAAGAGAGAAAGAAATTAATTTGTGCAATCCGTTTACCATTCTTACTAAATCCTTTTTTTCTTTCCCAGGGCTAGCAAACACTCTATACAATTCCTAAACTAATTAATTTTCTCAGAATAGCTTAAACTTGTTAAGGACTCCTATCATACTGTCTTCTCTGTGGTACTCAGCGATATAAGCAGAGGGGGGAGGTAAGGAGTGTGCATGCATTAGGATGGAACAGCATAAAAATCCCTGAAAACTGCTTGGGCAAAACAAAATTGAGCTCCTCATGCACAGCGCTGCAAAGACACTAAACTCTGTGTGAATGATGCTAGATAGGAACTGAAGCACCAGTGGTAAAACATCCTAATTACAAACCTGCGGCGCAAACAGAATAATGGACAGAGCAGCAGCCCTGGTAGCTGCGTAAAAAGGAGTGGAAGTTTGCATTTTTGTGTCTCTATCTTGAATTGAAGTGTGTGCATGCGTGCGTGCGTGCGTGTGTGTGTAAAGAACTGTTTTTGGGTCATCATCTTACGCTCTTTGTGATGCACATTCTAATTTAGGCAAAAGGGATGCATCTTTCAAATGCAGATCATGTTTGCATTAGAAGAGCAATGAGAACACTTGTCACTTTCAGAACATTTATGTGCTAGAAGTACTGTTAGCAGAAGAGCAGTTTAGATAAATTCAAGACTTTTTTTTGCTGATCACAAACATTAAGCTTCACACCTGAAACCCTCAACCCCCCGCTGTGCTCTAATCCTAGCACCATTCACCCTTAGAGACTCAAAGTGCTGTGCCACTGCTCTCAAACATTTGATTGCCCTTACTTTGAATGCCACCACCTGCAAAAATGCCTTTTTATTCCCTTTGAGCCTCTTGAGAAGGAAGTAAAAATGATAATTCATGACAAACATTAATTAATTGTTTACAAGATGATCTTTTCTTTTTCTAACTTCTGTTCAGCAGACATGTTGAGCTGCAAGACTCCACGCTTGATGCCAGAGCTTGTCAAGAGGTCTGCATTGTTGTTTATCACTCAGGCATAGGATAGACTGCAGGTCATTGTTTCTTCAGTTCAAGTAGCACTGTCTAGCTCTTGTTTGAAGAATGGAAGCGACATGCATGAGTTCTCGCGTATAAAAGAACTACCGGTTCTAAGAAGGAACAGGGATTTAGCTTCTAATGCAGAGTAAATAAACATTTTTCACCATCTCTTTCTCCATGTGATTTCTGAAAGGTCAAGAGGTGCCATTACAGTATTTTAAAAGCTTCAAATTATGTTTAAATAACGTATCACTAAACTCGGAGAAATCTTATCAGAATTTAAGAACCTATTGTCGTTGTTTTAGTTCTTGAATTCGTCACCAGAGGAAGGCGTGTTTTGAAAGGAATGCACTGTTGTTGGGAGGGCTGAGATTCACTCGAGGCCGGGACCCAGGCTCTCCCACCAGCTAAAGGAGAAAAATTGCCCTGACAACGCAGACTTGATTTAATTGAGTCTTTAAATTCAAGAATCAATTCCACTAGGGATGTTATGCCATGCTAGTGTCTGACCTGTGTATCCTGATGTCAGGCTAAAAGAGAACAAGATCACCAAATTTAAAACAATGAGGATGAAACATTGCAACTTGGGCAGCAACATTTACCTCCCCAAAATTACACTTAGGCAGCTAAAGATAAACACACGTGTTCACAGAGAAAATGAGGTGCCACAACCCTGCTGAAATCATTAGAAACCATGGTGAACAGCACCCTTACAAATCAGACCACATTTTATCTACACATCCATGCATGTAGGCTGGCATGTTTGGTCATGTCACCCCACTCCTCTTGCAACAAAACCAGTCTAAGAACTTTAAAATACATCAAAAGTCCAGCAAAAATGTAAAGAGAGTGAAAGGTCTTACTTGTAGGAAGCATATAGTGATACCGCTTCATGGAGAACTCAGGCTTCCACATTCCAAATTAGGAGCCCTTAGATCACGGCTGCAAGGCTAAAAATCAATGCTATATTTTCTGAGTTAATACTAAGGGTTGCACTTAACAGACATGGAGACTAATAAGGTATGCAGAAGGAGTAAAAGCAGTGCACAAAAAATTCAGGCCTTCGTCTTGGCGATGATCCAGCACAATGATGTTTCAACCAGATTTGAAAAAAAAAAATAAAAAAATCAATAACATCTGTGGTATAATGGTTAATTAAAGAAGCTCTTCAGCAGAGCTCAAGATGAGAGGCTCGGCCTGAAATTCAGACAGCTGAAGCTTGATTATCAGGAAAGAATGCTTTTTTAGCTATGAGTGGATAGGCCAAAAGCTGCAATGTGTGGAAATGGGGAAAAAATTGCTTTTATTTTAACTTTCTTTAAGTAATCAATACATGGTTTTCACCTGCATTAGGAGCTGTCTGTAGCAAAAGCCTGTTTCTATATATGTAGAGAAATATAAACCACTGCCTTTGGAATGTATAGATTTTAAAACAGCAGTAAAGATAAGCATGTTGGCTGCCTACCCTTAATTCACAAATTCTCCACCTGCCAGCTCCTCTAACTGAGCTTTACATACAACACCCATCCCATGGCAGATCCCTCAAGTATTGTTCTCCTCTTATTTAGTTTAATTTTTAAGATCTCAGCCTTTCCAGATTAAGCCTGAAACAACTGAATCAAAGATTGAATATGAAAGCATAATACCTCTAGTAACCATACAATTCTACTGTTGACCTCTACATCTTTTTGTCCTGTTCTTTCTGCTCTTTTATTTATCACCACTGTCTAAAATGTATATGCACAAATTTACAGGCAGAACGGACTATTCTAATCCCTTGCATGACGCAGGACAGGTCTGCAGCTGGTGATTCCTCTGTGTGTTTCTATATCCCAGGGATGGGCAGGAAGACACATAGTAAAAAAATAATAATAACAAATGGATCCTGATTTAGAGATTTCATATGAGAGAAAATCAACTCCAGCAAGTTGTTCTGAAAGTTAATTAGCATCACCATAAAACTGCCTTACTTTCAGTCTGAATTTTTCTGCCTACTTCTGCAAAGTTCAAGAGCCCTGGGCTATCAGAAATCATCTATCTCTCTGTAGGAATTACAAACCATGGTCTCCTCTGCATCTTCTTCTGGATAAACTGAAAGAGATGGTACTTCTGTACTTTCTGTAGAAAGTAGAAGTTCTGTAGACACTCTTTCTTACTGCAGACAGATTTCTCAGACTTTTTCTTGTAACTCTTTTCTGAACCTATTTCACCATGTCAGGATCCTTTTCAAGGTCAGAGAGATGAACACAATCTCTTCTTCCAGTAGCAATCTCATTAATGCTTAGTATTAGGGATCTGGCTTCTGTTTAGTTTTTTCTTTTTTTTTCCATTGATCCATCCAAAAACGTCTCAAGCCCCACACCAACAGCTCAATCGTTTTTAGCCCCAATTATTCCAACCCTTTTTTCTGAAACTACTTTCCAAAATGCTTGCTCCGTCCTCAAAAATAAGAGCAATATTCCTTCTTCCAGAAAATGAAAATACCTTCTATTTGTCTGTGGTATAACATATCTTTTTAGAAAGAGCACATCTCTACAGATATAACCATTCTTTCATTCTGCAAAGCTAAGTGAAAAGTCTCCCAAATATTACAACTGTCAGGAAACGCATTTTCCATTTTCCAGGAGATTCCATAATGAAATTCAAACAGACAGCAATTTTTATTTATTTATTCTTTTAAATTAGCCATCAAATCATGTTTCAGCCACAGCAATGATTTTCACTAGGTAAAAGTGATTTATTTAAATGATTTGAACATTCAATTTTTTATTTTAAAATTAATACTGCTTCAGTTTACATATTGCTTCTTAAAAAGCACATAGAAATTCAGTATGAAAAACATGTTCCAAAATGTTAGAACAAGTTGTGTCAACACTATCCCAGTGTTTTCTTTCTTTTTCCTAAGTACAGTCTCTTGAAAACATTAGTTTTTGCAGACTTTAGGGAAAAAACACTGCTCATTGAAAAAGATTATAATAAATGAGTTTAACTCATATGAAATCAATGAGTTTAATGAAAATCTAAACAGGCAAGTCTTTCTCTTTAAACTGTAATCTACGTAGTAGCAGTAGAACTAAAAGTTGAAGTTTTGTGAGCTCAGAGTTTTCAGGGCAGGGCTTCCAAAAGCAATCAGGGTTGATTTACTTACGTTTCCATTTAAATCAATGTTAGCTTTACGGCTGTCTTCAAAGGCAGCAGACTTAAGTCAAGTGAGAGTCAAAGTAAAATTCTCCCCCCTCCAACTTTCTGTCAAAATTCTTCAGATTGCTCCAGAGTTCAAGTGGAATTTTCCTAAGCATGTACCCAGTGCAAAGATCTTTTATGTCGTCAGCGCTGAAGAAATAAAAACATCAGCAAGTACATATGTGGAAATATAACTGCATTCACAGTCACTATCAAAGGAGCTAGATATCATTAAGAAATATCTGCACCTGATGTACTCCACGTCAGAATATGTCTATCATTCCAAACATATATTAACATGCATTTTTTTCCTCTGAATTAAATTGCTCAGTTTTTGTGTGTGTGTGACATTCAAGAAACAAATAACTGTTTTTTCTACTGGGGGAAGAAAACTTCCCCACCCCTCAGATCTGCATTGCAAAGCATCTGGTTGGCTGTTCTCTGCCACAGTTATAAGCTCCTGCAGGCACTGGACCATATCCAGCTGTCCTGTCTTACACAAGGTGAGAAGAGAACTGGTGATGCCTCAATGCTCCCCCACAGCACCTATAAGAGCCAAACACTCCATTAATAAAATATTTCTGCCTGTAAACCTCCTCACGTGAATTGACAGCTCTCCACACTACAGTAGCCCCCAGTGAGATCCCCTACAAGGGCAGTCTGGATAGCCAGAGTCTGCCAAGCAAAGACACACTGAAATGGTGTCACTTCTAAACCCAGCTTTAATAATGATCTGGCATTGCTCTAGGACTATCAGATCCTTCCTCCCATATTCTCATTTAGGTAATCAAGTAGTTCATTATTGTTTGGCAAGTGTCATGCATACTCATTTTTCACGGGAGAATTCCTTCCAAAGCAGACAAGTGCCTTCAGCCCGAGCAGTAGTGGCTGTAAGGGCTGCAGGGGCAGGCAATGGGCTTAGGACTGGGCTGAGGATCTGGGGCAGTCACAGGCTGCTCATGTCAATAATGCTCTCAAGATCACCTGGAGGGCCAGGAGCCAGAACACCCAGCTGAGAAGCTGGGGTGGTATGAGGATTTTATGTCATCCACACAGAATGACCTGTGTCAAGAGATGACCTTGAATGTCCTTGACCTTAGCAGACTCTCTAACAGGGCCCCAACACCAGTCCAACTTTCTTCTTTCTCTCACAGGGTGTCAGTGGATACAGGCATGGCTTTGCTTCTCTGAGTACCCAGGCAGCCCCATCCGTCTGGCATGTTATTAGGAACTTCCATGAAACTTTGAGTCCTGTGAACCTCTTTCCTGTCATTTCTTCCATCCCACATCTATGTCTATCCCAAAACTTAATCATAGGTAAAGTTTGCACATCTTTGCTCTTACTTTTCTCCTTTTCCCTAAACCTTGTTCCCTCAGAAGCTGCAGATTTCTGAAATCCATTGGACATGCAGTTGCTGTGGGTAGGTTGTGCAGAACCTTGGACAGGCAACCGATGCCTACCTTAGTGGGTTTGCCCTGTTGGTTTAATCACAGGACTGATGTGATTTGGATCTGGGCACAGCACAAGGTTAAACATATGCAGACATCTCACAGCATGCCTGAAAAGCCAGCTTTAGCAACCAGCCTATAACCATGCTTCAAAATCTGCTACTTTGCAATGTCCAGGAAAGCACAGGGAACTTGAACTGCAGCTTTTGGGCAACTGAGATCCACCAGTAGTTAACAGAATGCTCTTGATCCTACAAAACTTAAAAAGACCAATGGTCTCCTTTATGTATGTCTGCAATAATGTTTCTGGGGTAGATACTGAGCTCATGAAAGTTACTCAAGTGCTGGCTTTAACGTATCTATTCTTAAGTGTTTCTGTGGTTTGTTTCATTCCTGGCTATCCTAGAAGTTGGTATATAATGCACAGTAGCAATCGTTGAAACATATAGAAAACATGCACCCTACAAAGGAGATCACCATAGTATTTCACACATGGTAGCCCACAAAAGAGGCTCCAAAGTTATCTTTAAGTTGCTGCAGGATTGATGGGGTGATGTAGAAATGTGAAGTTCTGTTTTTAACAATTAACCTCTCTGAGACCAAAGCGTCAACCAAAATGTGCATTGCAGTGGTTGTCCCTGGCCGGCAGACAGCGTAGGTTCTCCTCTGCTTGTCTTGATCTGAGCAAAGATAGGTTTATGTTTTCACTTGAATCTTAAAGGCAGAATAGAGGCCATGATAGATGTTTACATCAAAAGATGGCATGGGATGATCATGATATTCCACTGTGTTACTAATTTTGATGTTTTTCTTCTATATATTCAGGGCAAGTGTGCCAAGGTAACATTTCTGATTTGAGTTAATGACAGAGGCAGATTTCAGAACTTCATTTTGCAGTTCAGCCTCCGAACCCTAACCAGTAAAGCAAAATTCAGAGCTAGATCCTCCCACAGTGCTTCAAATTGAGATATGCACACTTCTAGAAAGTCTGAAACAACACAGCAGCTGGCAAAATCAAGAATTAATACCCAAACTGCATTCCAAAGGAGCTCTTGCTCAACAGCCTCTCCTGAAGAACTAAGAGCCACATGCCTCACTGATAAAAGACACCTCATTGCAGTCTGTTGTTTCTGTACCTCTGCTTTGAATTCTGCAAGTTTTCATGCTTCAGTGTTTTGTAGAACTAAAAAAGGAAAAGGAAAAGGAAAAGGAAAAGGAAAAGGAAAAGGAAAAGGAAAAGGAAAAGGAAAAGGAAAAGGAAAAGGAAAAGGAAAAGGAAAAGGAAAAGGAAAAGGAAAAGGAAAAGGAAAAGGAAAAGGAAAAGGAAAAGAAAAAGAAAAAGAAAAAGAAAAAGAAAAAGAAAAAGAAAAAGAAAAAGAAAAAGAAAAAGAAAAAGAAAAAGAAAAAGAAAAAGAAAAAGAAAAAGAAAAAGAAAAAGAAAAAGAAAAAGAATGCAAAAGATTAAATAAAGTCATGGCTTTAGAAAGATGATAGAGTTAAGTAGGATCTGTGTGGTTCAGAAAAAACAGTGAGGTAACAAATATCTTTATACAAACGAATCCAAAGAGCAGTTTCATTGTAGGGAATGAGCTGCTTTTAATTTTTCCTGAACTGATTCATCTGTGCCCTGATTCATACACCCAGACTGATGATGTCACCCCCACTGCAGAAGAAACATGGAGCAAGAGGCAGACCTCCGTTATATTTGCAGAAATCTGGAGCAAGTCCACTGACTTCTGGCAGTTACTCTGGGTTTACAATGAAATAAACGAGAGCAGAATCTAGCCCATGAAACCATAAACTCAGCTGTTATCAGGCTGAGTCTTAGAATTCACTATTAATATCTGCACTGAGAGCTATTCTGATTACAATTGCAAAATAATATTTTATATCCACTTTTACTATCTTATTCAAATACAGGAAATGAGTCAATCTTCAGAAAACAGAAAGACCAGTCAAAAGAATTGGGGAGTTGTATAATTCAGCATCCAACTTTGAAGTGAAGAGAAGGAAAACTAATTCCTGCAAATAGTCTGCAAGTGGGACTGTTAACACATTGCTAAAGGTCATATGGAAAGACTCAGTGCAATGGTTTCAGCCTTTCTCGTAACAGCACACACAGTCATGTGGATGCACCACTTAAGTGAATGCAGAATGAGTACAAACACTGCTGAACAAAAAACAACCACCAAGACCTTCCCGCAACTAACAATAACTCACTGTAAAGTAACTTGGAATTCTCTGGGTGAAAAAAAAGCAAGGCCAGTACCTGCAATTCACATCACTGAAGCATTTCTATCTGATGCTAGATATTATACACGCTCTTAAAATTGGGATCTTCAAGTATATGTTTTGTACAATTCCTGCTTAAAGACGCAATTTACTGTAAAATACAATTAAACCACACTCACTTGCTTTTCACTGTAAACAAAGTGTTAAAAATAGAAACCAAACCACTTGGACCCTGGTGTGAGGGCTCAAGCTGTCTCTGCTCTCAGAGCTCAGACTCTGTTTTCCTTTCATGGAGTATTACAAACGTGTCTCAAAGAAGAGCCAGCAGATACTTCTACTTTCATCCCCTGATTTTCATTCAGAAACACATGCCTTCTAATGGTTCTTAAAAATCCACTTAATATTTACACGTGCTAACTCTCACTGGTGTGGCTTTCACTGTAGTAGTGAAGCCACAGAATTAGAAACGGGCTTGAGTGCAGGTTGTACAACTCTGCCTAGGAATTTGTATATGAACTTGGGTGCCAGTTTGATACATTCTGGTCATGATATCCAAGGAACAGTTTTAACCTACCTGAGATACTCTTCTAACCCAAGGGAACAGCATGGTGCTGCAACAGGGAAGGGTCACGCTGAATGTCAGGAAAAGGTTCTTCACTAAGAGGGTGGTCAGGCACTGGGACAGGCTCCCCAGGGCAGTGGTCACAGCACAGAGCCTGCTGGAGTTCAAGAAGCATTTGAACAATGCTCTTAGACATAGGGTCTGATTTTGGGGTGGTTCTGTGTGGACCCAGGAGTTGGACTCAGTGATCCTTGCGGGTCCCTTCCAACTCAGGATATTCTAGGTACTGTAAGCACACCAGGACAGCCACAGCTGCAGGAAGAAGGGATAACAGAGCCAGGAAAGTCTAAGAAATCATCAGGAAATAACCTTCATGAGCTCCTAGACAAGGATCCAGGAGCTGTGAGAAGGAGCTCTTGCTTTGTGTCTGCATTTGGAAATTGCCACTGCAGGGAAAAGAGCAGGATGGCATAGCAGATAAGTTGCCATTTTGTTTACCCCCAAATACTGTCCTGGAGATTGCCTTTGAGACATTTCAAGTTAAATGTCTTCCATAATGGATAAGAACATTATTTATATCATATATTTCCACATATTTTAAGGTACCTTCATAGAATACTCTAATAGGACACACTTCAGAGAAGTCTTTTGCAGAAGAAAAAATGTGAATTACATACTTGACTGATTCTTCCTAAACAGCAATGGTGCTGCTACTGCGATATGGGTGCCTAGGTCATTTCTCCCATAGCTCCCTTAAGCATTTTACATTTAACAAGAAGAAGACATAAAAATAACTGATAAATCAAATTGGCAGAAATGATCAGCAATGTGCATTGAGCACCTCCGGTGGGTAACATAAAAGCATCTGGCATGTTAATTTTTTTAAGTGACTTGAAACTCCACTTCAGTTATTGAAGTCTGTTTTATTTCAATGAACCCAGGTTACCAAGGTCATGTTAACTACAGGGCTACTGGAATCTGAAGTCATTTTATTGTGAATGAGACATCAGTCTTCTTTTCTCTCTCTCTCTCTCTCTCTCTTTTCTTTGCATGTTCTTGCTGAAACTGTTTTGGGCATTTTTAACCTCACAGACAGTAAAAGCAGGCTATGCTTTCCTGCTTTAGGGATGGAGAGAAGGCCCAGCTACTACTTGACTCAGGAGCACATGGGCAGGAAGATGCAGATGGCTTTGTCTGGAAGCTAGGTAGAAGCTGAGGACTATCAGCACATCTCAGCAAGTGCATTACCCCAGTCTTCAGAAGACTGAAGGTTAGTCTACATGGAGGAACTCAGGAAAGTTAACTTGAATTGACTAATTCAAGCAGTTGAATTAATTGAGCAGTAATTGCGCAGTTAAAGTAAATGCATTAAACTATATGAAACCCCTCCCTGCATTTATGTTTCGGTCTTAAAGAAGCATTGTCTCCTTTTTTTTTTTCATTTAAATTTGATTGTCTAATTGATTCTTCCTAAAAACCTCCCCTGCCTTATTCACTTCAGCCCTTAGTCTCCTTTGTTTATTAATGCATTTGTTCTTGTGTAACCACATCAAGGCAATGGCACAAAAAATCCTTCTAGAACAATATAGGAATATAAGTACTTTGAAATGTATATATGTTTGGCTAAACTAACTGTTAGTTTGTAATAGAATTTAATAGTGCATTGATAAACTATTGAATAAAAACTCTTTGTGTTGCAGATGAATTAAGAAAAATACCCGCATGGGTTTGCCCCAACACAGTGTTTTGCAAGTGACAGTGCTATCTGGTCCTGGGGCAGGGGGTTACATTCACACAGCAGCTCATCCGTCTGTGTGTGCAAGTGATCAGTGCAGCATGTGTTCACCCATGCAGCTGGAGGGGTTCAGCTTGTTTGCAGCAAACAACGTGATGTGTTGTGCACATGTGCTCACAGGACTGCTCAGCTCCCTGAGTTTCCTGCCCTTCATCTGTTTATGCCACAGCCTTATTGTCAAAGACTTTTTGTTTGTTTGTTTGTTTTGTTTCTTACTGGGGTCAGTAGCAAGGTGAAAGAATTGGATCTCTGCTTTAATAAAATTCACGAGTCTTTGTTTAAGCGCGTCCAATATACTTGTTTCTTCCCTTTGAACATGAATGATATCTCTTCCAATGTTAATTAACAGTTCACAAGTGGATAAGCTAAATAGCCATTTAGAACTATGGAAATGTAATTGCTCCACCATCTGGTCAGCTGTAATATTTTATAATGACTATATGAAGAAACAATGTTGTTTTCTTTTATTGCCGGTGTAAACCACCATGATGTTTCCTGAGTGCCATTGTGTAGATCTGGATTCTGCCCCAACGTCATCCTTGAACTTGAAGACCAGCTTCTTGGGCATCATGGTTGATGGTCAGGTAAAGTATCATTTTTATTTCTTCTAATTTATTCTGAAGTTAGCACTTACAGATGCTTTGGTTTAGCTTTGACCATTGTTAAGCTAGCATGAACGCTGAACCTGGAGCTGTAATGTGCTTTAATTCCTTCTTATGCAATTGTGATTACTGCACAGTACACGGAATTGAAGTAAAGGAGATATCATTCCAAGACCAATGGGATATCCTTTGTATATACACTGCCACTTCAAAGGGAAGGAAAAAAAAAGTCATTACCATAACAATGTGCAGTTCATGTATCACAACTATAATAGAACCCTAGTAACTTGCTGGCTACTGAGACTTGGAAATTTAAATGTAATAACACAGTTTTGCTGCAAATGTCAGGTGGCAGAGGCCATTTCTTAGGTGCTATTGTAGAAAGGATCTCACTGCATTGCAAATGTATTTATTCTTTTTGAAAGGAAGGACAATGATGTGAAAAACAGGAAAATGATCTCTAGAAATTGATTTTTTTCTTTTAAGTTGTGGATTGGAAAATATGTAGATCTTTTTATAAGAATGTAAATGCTTAGATACAGCTTTGGCAGATTTAAAACTTTGATGAGGTATCAAATAAAGACAAACTGTGAAGAGAGAGCATATACTGAAATCCCTATGGACAAAAGTCCTGTGAAAATCAGTAGGAATTTTACCACTGACTTGAAAGAAATCCAGACTTCATCCATTACTGGAAAGACCATAGGAGTCTTCATCAATGAGAACCCAGCTTGTTATAAGGGACAAAGAATGGACAGCTCAGCCCTACAAGTTGGAATTAAGACTGAAGAAACAATGGTGACTCTTTCTTTGCAGTCACAGTAGGCAATATCAGTAAAATCTGTTCATGATGTTTTCTTGGAAGGGTTCCTCCCATATTTGCCTTCTGTTCCTTTCAGTTCTGCTGGGGGATGGTGCAGGGGACATGGATGTGTGATGAAGCAGGGTAGGGGCACTGCTGTAAGGCTGGTGCTGATGCAGCTTTGGCTGAAGCTCCAGCTGAGGAGGATGGCAGGGACTCAGATCCTTGCTCTACCTTGAGCATCATCATTTCAATCTGGTTGAAACTAGCCAGTGGGCTCAGAAGTTGTGAGACAGAAACACGAGGGATGGAGGAGAGAATGGATCACTGGAAAATATTGAAAACAATGAATCAAAGTCCTTAGATTATTTTATTCCTACTTTACCCATAGCAGTTTTTCACAGTAATCAAGGAACCGAAATACTGCCAACAATCAATTACTTATAGGCCATGGGATAGTTGTCAGGCAACCCTGAACAAGGCAGAGAGAAGGCAGACACTGTGCATAATTACCTGCAGTAACTAGAATGCCCACACAACCCCAGTACCCACAGAGAACTCAAATCTGTGAGCAACCTACCAGTGAGACATGGATGTGAAATGCACAAGTTGGCAAAGAATTTCCTCACACGAAGAGACAAGATATTGTGCATTGTGATGATTTGTTTAGAAATCTTCTTCCCTTAGTGACAAACCCTTACATCTTACATGGTGAGAAGTAACTCAGAGAAAATACCCAGCTTGGAGGCTGGAGCTATGAACTTACCTGCCAACCACTTTCTTTCAATGTTTGCACAGTAGTGCAGAGAGGATTTTGCCCAGGGAATACAGGACTCATTTTCTTGCCCATATGAGGAAAGAATTAGAAACTTCAGGATGTTTTGTTTTGTTTTGTTTTTTTTTTGTCTGCACTGACAAAAATACCAGATTTTGTTAAAAGGCAATGAAACCTGAGACTCCCATGAAACACAACCCTGAGCAAACAACTGGAAGCGATGCAAAACAGGCCCATGGTTATCTAGGCTCCTAATGTCTGCGGCTATGTTAGCATTTGGGTTTGGAAGAGCACTGAGGTTTCACAGCAAATCCCCCAGACATCTCCACTTACCGTGTGTTGGTTCAGACCCCAGGATGGTCTTGGTGTGCACTAACTGGATTCCCTCCCTTATCACATTTACGGCTACTCAGAGCCACCTGACGCCAGCGGAGCTTGGATCCGGCTGCCCCCTTTTCAGACTTACCGGCAGGATCTTTTTTCTTTCTGGAGCAGTGCGGTCCTATAGCACAGCTGGGATCAGTTCCAAGGCTGTGCACTAGAGGGCAATTACACTGATCCATGCGCGCTGGCTCATTATAATAATATCCTTGCAGTAGTGCAGAATACGTCGATGCAGATTTCCTCAATTACCTGCAGGATTCTGATGACTACAAATCATTCACTGCAGGCTAGCAAATGGCACTTTTTAGCTGTCTCCATTGTATAAGATAGCTTTGCATTTTGAAAATTACCTGAATATCTTATTTTTATCCACCTAGGAGATGAGTCTCCTTAAATAATCCTATTTTCCACTGATATCCATTTAGATATTATTTCTTTACTCATCTTTTTTAACTTCAGTTTAAGAATGCAGCACCAGTGATTATATGTCTCTATAGTCAGGTATTGGAAAACAATTCAGAGTTCAAATTGCTCTTTCGTTACATTAGATTTTATTTAAGGTTGTGTTTCTTTTGGAGGGAAATATTCTCAGTTTTGCACCAAGTAAAAATACATGTCCTGTAAAAGTCTGATTTAAAACTCTCGAGCTCAGTGTATTTACTTTCTTAGTTCAATAAAAATGAGGTAAACCACTTTTCTTGTTCCAAGATATCAATTAACTTTTATTCTCTACAAAAACAAGTTTTGCCTTTTTGTATAAGACAGTGACTTTCTACTACTTAGAAGGAGTTTGTGTCACCTGTTTTCCAGTGACATTGTGTCTCACTCTTCCCTAGGACTTATTAGCTCTGGTAGCTTGTGTGCAGGAGTGATGGGAGTATTTTTAATTGTCACAAGGAGAAACTTATGTGAAGAATCTTACAAGAAGAGAGAAGCAAAAGGGGGTGACAAATCTTGGTGAGACCTTTGCAAAAAACTGTCTGAGAACAATTTTTCATGTGAATTACTGGAGATCTGGAAGGTAAATGATAACTTCTGGAGGTGAATGATGAGACGATTGTTAATGGCAGAAAAAGGGCAGTAATGCAGTCTTCCGAGATTTGGCCAAGCAGAAGTCACATGAACTTTCAATGAGATAATGAGGGATGAAGATAGACTAGAAGGATCTTGGATGAAATAAGAGGGTAGGAAGAAATTTGGGGGCAGTTATTATTTAAATAAAACATAGTAGTTTCTGAAACAACCAAGATCTGTTATAGAATCATCGGATCTATTATTCTCTCTTTAAAAAAAAAAAAAAAAAATAGGAAGACTTAAAACTGCAGGTCACCACACATAAACATTGTGGGAATTAGATCTAGAGCACAGAAATAACAGCTTCTGGACAAAGTCCTCACTTAAAATACCCATTTTCACCTGAAGATATGAACTAGACCTTCCATTATTCAAGGCCCTGAGGACTTGATGAACTCTTCTTATCAGCAGCTGGCCAAGCTTGGAGACCCACACCATGGCCCCAAGGACCACAGCATGACCCTTGGTACTTGAGCAGATTCTTTCTGTGGTGCACTGCTGACTTGACACTGCTGAAGGAAGTGACAGAACGATAGGACTGTGTTCTTCTCTTGCTTCCCAGTTCCCCACAGCCCGAGCTCACCTCTGCAAGCCCAACAAGACTCCTCCTGGCAGCTTATTCCTCTGGGTGTCAGAGGAACCACTCTTGTTGCTGGCACCAGACTACCTGTCACAGCAGTTTAAAGAAGAACGTGCAGCTTGCATATTCTTGTCCATGGAGAAGCAGCACCTGTGTCCTTTGATGATATTCTGTCAGCCAGGCATTATTCTTCTTCCCGCTTCGACTTAAAAGAAATGAAAAACATAGAGACTGTTTCAAATTCCCAGCCTGACATTTCTACTGTTGCATTTCTACCTCTTCTCAGATTCAGGCATGGATTGCTTGCAGCATTCCTTGTGCTATTTAAGAATATTGGTTTATCTTTCACCTAGAAAGCTTATTCAATGAACCTGTAGAGCATTTGTTCTGGACACAGTAACCCAAAACTTTGAAAACTGAGATAGGCTGCTTATTTGCAAATGCAGTTGTTCGTTCATCTTTAGCATTCTTTTTCTTGTGCATTTAGTGACATGAACCACTTTTCTGCTAGCCCTTGATAACAGAGACCTTTCGGCTGTTTACAAGAACAAGTTCCTTAAGTAAGAACAGCTTAGGTTTTACATCAGCCAGACTGTCTAGATCAGGCTGTAAGAGGCATAAAACTTTATTTATGGGTATATTTAGTTAGTAGATAGATGCTTAATGGAAAGAAAAGTGAGGAGCATTGGACGTCGAATAGAAGATGGGTGAGCAGGCCAGGAAAGGTAGAAGATGCAAGAGGGGGAGAAAAAAAAAAAAAAAAACAACAAAAAAAAAACCTGAAAATTCAATGAGGGACTCAAACAGCTATCAACGGATGGAAGGGGACTCTTTGAATATCTCAAAGACTGATACCTCTGCAAATACTTCTGCCAGCTGCAGTTTGGTGAGTTGTCTTCGCTGTTTGTTCATGGAAAAGGAGGGGGGCAGGGGACAGTGCAAAAGAAAAAAAAATTGTCTCTAGGTCATCATACTGTCAGTAGGAGATGGGTATGGAGGGGGCAGAGCAGGGAGAAGAAAGGTGTTTGCAGCACTCTGTGTAGGTCTGAGTGCAGACCATTCCCTTGTTGAAAGTGCACTAGATCATAAAAATAGCCCCAAGCACCCCATGGTGAAGAGTAGTACTTTAGGTCATTCCTGAAGTTTACTGGAGTAAGACTAATTATGGATTGGAAATTCAAACATCAGAAGTCCAAAACAATGCAACTCAGATCAGAATATGGCTACTATGTGGAAAGGAGAAAAATAAAAAGCAGTGAGGACTTATTCAACTGAAAAAATCAATATACTGTGTAAATATTTCAACTTGGTTCCGCTAATATACTAAACAATCTTCTATTTCTGACTTAAATACAAGTTTCTTCTTGCATTCAGATTTTTTTGACTATTACCGTGATTTTTAAATACCAGGAGAAAATAAGTAAAAAAGAAATGAGGTGATTGAACCCCACAAGCAACCAGAGCAATTTAAATGTTATACTATGCTAAGAACTACAGTCCTTCCTTTAAAAAAAAAAAAAAAAAAAAAAAAAAAAAAGATAGCAATCATTTACAAGGGGAAAATAGTGATATAGTTTTAATAGAAACAGTATTATATGTGAAAACATGGCCACACAACATTTCCATTAACTGGAACAGAATGCCATATGGAGTTTTGTTCTTATATTCATTAAGGCCTTTATTTAACCTAGCACATACATATACTGCAAATAATAATGTATACAACTTGGCACTAATTTATTCCTCTGTCTCTTGTATTCATTACACTATTTTTTCCTCATTGATATCAAAACCTACAGTGAAACCTATCAGGGAAAGAATTTTTGTGCAGATACTTTAGTAAAACGTTCTTATTAGTAATACCCTAACTTGTTACTAATACTTCTGATAAACATAAAGAAAGGTTATTTTTTACAGACTTTTTTACTTTTATACATTTACATGGGGAGAACTTAGTGCTCAGTAAAATCAGACAAGATCAAGTACCATGTTTCGAACATCTTGCATTTACAACATATTGAAGAGAAAGCGAATATTTCCACTACATTGAAGTAATGGGAAGACCAGGTCAGGGTTTTACCCAAAATGTTTTTCCAAAGAAGGTGAAAACTAGCAGTAAAAATGTTCCCTGCTTTCAACCATAAAGACAGAAGGATCAAAGAAAAGAGGATAAGGTTAAAAATAACATCTGTACGGGCCACAAACTAAATTATTATTTTACTTTAGGTTTCAGTTAGGATAACAAAGAGGAAGCTGGGAACAAAAGCAGCTTGGCTAATGGGAAAAGTATATATAAATGGTTAGAATAGATTTTTCCATCTTAGGTGTAAGAAGAATTCAAAGAACTCAATGTGCTCCAGGAAGGTACACTAGATAACCTTCATCCCAGACTACTGAAAGGACTGACACAAGAAATTGTGAGCCCTATAGAAAGGAGTAAAAATAAAAATCTATCAACTCAGGCTGATATTATCTGACTGAAAAGAGCAAACATAGCACCTGTATTTAAAACAGCAAAAAATGTCCTGGACTAATACAGACCAGCAGTATCCTGACCTCAGTAGTGTATAAAGCTTCCTGGCACAATTTAAAGGAAGAAAATGCCATATTTCAATACATATAAATGATACACAGAATTTCTGTGCTATGGAGCATCCCCTTAGGTTGTGTACGTGCGTGAGCAATAAAAGGACTTGTTTATTTGAAATAAGCAGCCAGCTCAGATCCAGAAGAGAGACTTTTGGAGTAAACATCCTCTTTAGGTCCTTCAGGGGATGCTCTTTCCCCATTCCTTATTCCTGTGTCTCCCTCATGTTCTGACCCTGTTGCAGTATTGATGTCTACTACCCTGGCCCTTATTCTGCTGTCTTCTGTCGTGTCCTGTCCTTTCCTGTCTTGTCCTCTCTTCTCCTCTCCTCACAACTTTTTGTTTAGAAATCCATTTGATACTGTACTTTCACATATATAATCCACATGTTACTTGATGGGTTTGGGTTACCTGGGCACCTACCTTTTGAATACAATAATTTTAAAGGTTGATGGTTGTCTAATATATGGGTTCTACCCATGGGAAAAAAAAACGATTAAATATATGAAGGTTAAATAGGTTTGAAAGTGCAACACTGGGTTTTCTTTATCAAAAATAGGTTATGCTTTTTTATTAAGACTTTTCATCTGTATAAACTAGAAGTGGTATATCTAAGGTTCTACAAAAAACTTTGATGTGGCAGAGATGCTGTAACAATTCCAAATTGGAATTCTCCAAACTGGAGAAGAAGACCCCAAGGCGGGTATTCTTCTCCAGTCTGCCCATCTCCTGAACAGGCACGTTTACAATTCTCTTGCAGAGTTAAATTTCTGGAGACAGCTGTATTTTAAAGAAAATGGCCTGCCACAAAGGTATATTAGCCTGTTCAAGGTATGTCACAAGGCACTCACAGGCAGGTGAAGAGTTTGCTGCCCCACTTCTAGCAGAAAAAGACACCCTATCCTATGACATATCTTCTTTCTGTGTCTCCTTTCATGGATGCTTCAAGGTAGTTAATTGGGAGGAGAGCCAGAAGTAGAGCAAGGAAGAACATGGTCTTCTGTGGGGAAGAAAAAAAAAAAAAAGGGGGAAATAAGGTCTTTTAATGTTTAACATCAGGACAAACAGGAGAAGGCCAGGGGTGGCAATGACAGGCCTGGTATAAGAGAAGAGGAGACAGATCCAAAGGCTACAGTGTGCTAGGGCAAGCATGTTAGTGTGCAAACCAAGGTAAGAGTCCCAGCCTTGTTCTAGATTAATCTATTCTCTATCCTTACTCACCAGCATAGCTATGGCTTACCTGAGCTAGTCTTCAACATAGCCCCTATTCACTTAACCTTCAATTTCCACACTTTCTGTCTTATTTTGATGGTTTCTGCTAAGCTTTACCATTATCATTCAGATCTATTCCATCTAATCTCTCCAATACCTCATCTAATTTAACATAAATGGTACCCAGTAAACAACCTAAGCTCACTTTCTAATTTGCCTTTGTCTCTCCTCATAGCTCCAATACCCCAAACTCCCAGGCGAGTGTGGTGGGGGTTGACACTTTTATGTTGAGAGAGAAGTTCATTTCTGGTTTGGGAATGTTACTTCCAAATAGCCTGAGCTCAACTAAGCATTTGGCATTTTTGGTAGGATGGTGGGTTTTAGATGGCTGAACAAAGGAAGTGGCCAGCATCAGTACCTGAGTGAAATGCAGACATCTCAGAGGGCAAAAGGGAAGGAGTTCTGTATGTGGAAATAAATAAATAAATAAAAGCATATGGGGTTAAAAATCTTTATGCATCCATGTCTATCTGACTGTTGAACTTAGATGTGAAAATGGTGCTAAGAATCTGATGGGCAAGTGAGAGAGCAGAATTTAGTGGGAGAGTGGCAGACCAGATGTAAGCAGCCTAAAATCTCTTATAGTGCCAACATAAAGAGATGACCACTGCATATGAGGTGCTGTTTGGTTTTGCTGTAGCTTGGCTATCATTGGTTTGTTGAGTTGTTGTGCACGCCCCATCCTTGGCGCCCACCCATCTCCCCATCCCGTGTGTTGGAGACTCAGTGATAAGTGCTGATGGCTGTGCCAGGCAAGGATTTACACCTACTGTGAACATCCCCAGCTTTCTCTTTGCAATGGCCAAAGGCTCCTTTACATAACCAGTCAAGTTCAAAGTGCTTCAAGCAAGCACAAGGGTTTGCCCAAGCATTTTTTTCAGATAGTGGTATTAATTGTGCATTTAAGCAATTAATTCCACATGATAACTAAAGCTGGCCACAGGATATACTTAGGAGCCAGCAAGGGCATGAAAGAAGCCAGGAGTGGGCATAGAGGCAATTTTTGGATTAGGCATGGAGCAGTATGGAAAAGACTGGCAGCACAACTATTGCATGCCATTGTTAGGTAAACACAAAGAAATGGCCAGGGATTTGTGCCCACTGCTGTTTCCAAATTGCTGAAACACCTCCTGGCTATCCCCAGATACCTCACAGTTTTTAAACAGCAGTTTCCCTCCTCTATTCCCCTCCCTAAAATGTATAGATTATTCTCAACAGTAGAAATCACGGATGCATTTTCCTGCAATAGCAGCGGAAATTCCCTTCCCCCTTTCCTATAAAGAAAATACCAGAACTTCTAACATACAATTGGGAGCTTATAATAGGAGGCTGTTAGCACAAAGCTAAATTTGGGGTATTTCAGAGAAGAAGTACAGTGTTATGTCTGTTGCTTGATTTGTGGCACAGGTACGGTTGCAGTTCAAGTTTGTCTTGGTCTGGAGCAAAGGTCTGTACAAAAGGCTGCGATATATTTTACAGGGGATACAAATAAACACAAGTGGTTGGTTTAAAAACAACAAGCCATCACTTCTAATCAATGTTTGACACATGTCCAGCTTTCTGGAATTAAAGGGAAAGGTGAGGTCAGTTATTCGCTGCACAATCTGGCCATATTTATTTGCATCCGTGTGTTTGAAAATCCAAGTTTACATTTTTAAAGCTAAATAAAGTTGCCTTGTGACACTCATATTGTATCTATTACATATTTCACTTCAAAACCTCATCTCTCCTAAAGCCTCTTCAGTGTGCTTGAAGTAGCAGAGCAAAAGAAAAGGAATTTTCAATTTAACGAGAGCGCTGACATTCTGTTACACAATTCGATCTCGTCTATTTACCTGCTCTTAAAAAACACAAGACACTAAACAAAAATGCTGAATGCATCCAGTCTGCAGTGCCATAGGTGTCTGAATGCATCCGTAGCTTCCCTCTCACTCATCAGTGTAATTGTTGTCATGTTATTCCATTTTTTGATTAGTCTGGGCCGCCGAGCTCCAAGCTTTTTCTGGCCAAACGTTCTTCTGCTGGTTGTCATGGTGACTGCATTGTTAGCGGGGAGAAAGGCTCTGTTGTCTGCCATTGTTCTGTTGTGCTTTAGGTAATGCACGAGGCATCACAAGTGAAGTGGATGGACCTTTTTTGCTCGGCAGCATTGCCGAGTATTGAAAATCTCCCATAAAAAAGGAGCAAATAGGCCCTGACCAAAGAAATAACCAAGTTCCTTTTTAAAAGAAAGTGCGCGTTGTTGTAAAGAGGTAAAACAGCGCTAACGATTAACTGAATAATCTAAGAAAATGCTATAGAAATTATATTTATTACAAGAACAATTGCCAGGATTTGAATGTTACTATACAAAACTAACCATTTTGCAATTTAGCTTGAATATAGTTTTTAATGACACGGTTTTAGCATCGCTTATTTCTCTCCATTTTACAGTGTCATTTGAACCTGATTCTATTTAGCTTAAAACACTGCACTTTAAGAGGTGAATGTAATAATTTGTTGTCAGAAATTTCATCCACAAATGCCTCCCTTTTTGAGCAAACTACCACAATTAGTTTATTACTTTGTGTATCACTGTCAGATTGGGCTCTTTCCCCAACCCCCCCCCCCCCCAATAAATGAGTATTTGCTCCACTATTAATCTGAAAAAAAATAAAATAAAATAAAACATCAGGCACTATTCACAGTTTTGACTTTGACGTTCAGACAATTGCTTTAAGAGATACCTCAGACCAGAAAAACATTAGAGGGGAAACCCTAAGAAAGTTTGTCAAAGGCGCCTTTGCTTATTTAAATGGATCATGGGGCAAAATATTTGCTTTAAATTGTGATTAATTAACACCCAACAGCAATTTACAGTTTCAAGATCGAAGATAAAGCCAAGGTAAATCACAACTGCCTCTAAAAGTCACTAGTACATGGTTCAAGTACCTGTGATTTTCAGCCTATATTCAGATTCACCTGCTAACACCATTAGGGGAAAGCAGCAGGGCACCAGCATTTCCCTCCTGTCACTCCAGGGGAAAAAACACCTTCCAGCAGAACCTGTCACTGGATGTCACCAAAGTTCCATGGATTTGCAGACAAAACAGCACTAATTTATCAATAAAACTCAAGAGTCTTCAAGCGAGCAGGCAGAAATGCCTGTTGCAGGTAGCCCCGCATAACTGTAAAACAGTTGGGGTACACCCACTGTCTGTTGAGCATCTACTGGGGTTCACCCCAGCTACGATGCAGCTCAGTGATGTGTCTTTGAATGGGCTGGTGTCCCACAGGCATGGAGTCAGGTGAGATTTCGGCTGCTGCCACAGGCTTTGCCTATTCTGAAAAACTGCACTAAGGGGCTGAAGTAGGGCTGTGACACCTGTTAACATATTTTTTCCTATTCACTTCTGTAAAATGAGACTGACATTTGACCTTTTCTTCCTTTTTTTTTTTTTTCCTTTACTATTTTTTTTCCCCCACAATTCTTGGTCTGGATTGTTCCTGGAGCCCAGCAGGGCTGGGACAGTCCCATACCCCCTGTGTCTCCTGCACTGGGGACTGCTGGTGGCACACACTGAGTGCCTGAAAGAAGCCTTTGCCTCTCAGGTTCTCAGCACCTCCACTTGTCAGACTGGGAGTCTAAAATGAAAAATGATCCAGTAAAAATAGGAGAAACTGATTTTCTTGCAGGGGAAACAATATGAGCACATAACCCACAGAGTATCTCTTTAACTAATGCCAAAATAGTTTAGGTGAAAATGGAAAAAAAAAAAAAAGCCATAAATATGAAACTTTTAAGTATCTATTATGCACAACAGAAAAGTGGTTTGTCCTTTGGGGGGGAAAAAGAAGATTGTCCCATCATAGTGCCCATGCACTTTTAAAGCCTAAGAGTGGGGATTTCAAAAATAATGAAGTGACACAGGCACCTGCGTCACAATGACTTCCCACGGATATTATGTATCCCCCAAATCCTTGTTATTTCTAACATTTTTATCCCTGGAAATTACTTTTAAAAACTGAAGAAATGGGCAGTCTTCATAGAAATTGTCACCAGATGCAAATGCTGATATGATTCTCTACTTCAAGCTCCTCTCAGGCCCCACTGGCCTTTCACAAGCTCAAGCAGCAGTGGCTGCATCCAGGCCACTTTCTGCAGCAGGCACAGGTCTGGCCGCAGCTGGACCCCTTCCTTCCTGCTCGCCCCTGCCCTGGGCACAGCCAGGTGCTCAGGCACCTCTGAGGCTGGAGGACAAGTCAGCATACAACATGCTTGTAGACATGCAAGCAGATTGTTTGCTTGCACAGCAGAAGCAGGTCTGCACGCAGCCTTACATCAGCTAATGCCAGCCTCATCTACAGCAGAGGTGTAATTGCTACTGAATTCCTAATTCTCTTTTAATTCTATGAAATTGCTATATAGACCTGTTCATTTTACCCTTATAAAATTCAGGAGGGCTTTTCCATAAGGGATAGCTTCAGAAACATTAAAATAGGACAATTGCTGGTTTTTGGAGAGCTCTATTGCAAGTGTATTGCCTTCTCAGCTGGAAAGGATGATTACTGATGTCTGAAAAAGGTACTTACAGCTTAGTACACAGTAAACATGTATTCTGTTTTTCTTTTGCTCTGTTAAACAATATAATACATAGCAAAAAATCTACAGAAATAGCAATCAAAACAGACACACTTTAAGAAGAATCCCAATGCTTCTTAATTTGTACTTCATTCCTCCCATCAGCATTTCCACTGGCATTCATCACTGAATATTCATTCCTGCTTCTGGCTCCGGGCTGAGCATGGCAGCAGACACCAGAGTCACATAGGTATTGCCATCGAGGGGGTGACAAGACGTCCTCCATCCCCCAGCCCTTCCCTGGTTTGGGATTGCCGGGCTCCCCACCAGACCCCTTTCCCCTGCCTGATGCGCTGAGAGCTCCCCCTCCTGTTGCAGTCAACGTTAACCGCAGTCGGCAGATTAATATTATTACCTCATTTTAATTAATTCCTCTCCTCGACTCCAAAAAGCACATCTGGTGCTTTTCAGAGCCAGACAAAGCTTCTTTCCTCCCATCCTCTCCTGAACATCAATTAATAACTTGGCAACAAAGAGAAAATAAGAGTTTGTTCTGCATACCTAACAGTCAGAAGTGAGAGAGAGAGAGAAAAGGACTTGCTCTAGACAGGGATCAAGGAAAATGACAACTGCTAAATCTTCCGTGTTACTGCACCTCAGCAGGGCTTATTAGGACAAGCCAGAGCAACACAACTACTGTGTCTAGGCTGTTTTCAGGCCAAGGTTGTCTCACATCTGTTTAACTTGAAGTGCAAAGAGAAGCGATGCTGAACTGTTTACAGCTGTCCAAGTAGGGGGCTCAGAAGGCAATTACAGCCCTTGCTACCAACGTTTCCTCCCACAAGCCCACACTTCAACTTCCAAATGAGAGCGACTCCACTCCTAGAATTCGAAAAGCTCTCTCCTAATACAACTAGAAAAAAACACTGCTTCTTGATCCCCCAGTCTGTCCTACGAACGTAACACGGTAACCAGCGGGGATGAAGATGATGAGGATGAAGACCACTCAACAGTTCTCATGAACAGATGGAGCTCTCTCTGTTTGACTAGAAAGATGAAAATCAAGTTCAAAGGAGACTTCATTCACAAAAAAAATAAAATAAAAAAAAAATAAAATAAAAAAATCACTAAGGACACAAATTTGTTACATTCAGTTGGAAACTAAAAAACGTATATTATTTTTCAGGTTTCTTGCAGACCTTAGGACTGCAGAGCAAGACTCTGCTTTCATAGGTGTTGTGATAAACACGGAGTAATGACACTGAAGCCCACTAAGTCAAAAAGCAATGTGAGATAAGACTTGAAGAACTAGAGAACTAGTTTTCAGAAAGGGAACTGGTGCCACATTGTTTTGTTTTTGTCTACAGGCAACTTGATGACATCAGTTCTTCAGTTCTTATTGGAAAGATAGGCTTTGAAGTTACTGTCAAAACTGACTTTCTTCATTCAGACTTGACATTATTGCAAACTCCAAAATTCAGGTTTTTGTGTCACTTGGGAGCTTGACTTTCCCTTTGTCTCAACATTGGAACAGCTGTCTTCCTTTCTGTCTCCATTTTATTTTATTTACGTTTTTTTTTCCTTTTAGCCATTTTATTTTTAAACTGAAATTGCAAAAGAGTGATCCACACTCTGTTTGTGTTTTTTGTTTTGAGCTACAACTCCAAACAAAAACTCTTCTTAGGAACCCAAGTTTTCAATACCCAAATACCTTGTGGTATTTCTAGATGGTGTTAGATGCATAAACAATTATATTTAAAAAATCAAAACAGACATTAGAATGGGATGAAAAAATGTGCTTATGCGTATTTTATATCAAACACAAACAAATTTTACATCAGAAGGAAAAATTCCTCACAGATGATAGATTTTAATAGATAGGATGTAAATTTCATTACGACTAAACTAGATCCAGAAAAATCAGGAAAGACAACAACAACAAAAAACAATAGCTAGCTGCTGATGAACACGGAATTAAAAATAAATAAATAAATAAATAAGAAGAAGAAATTAATTAAGCTGTACCAAAACATGAGCTACAGCAAACTACAAGTATGTCCACTGTTAAAACTTGCTTGAAAACTGTTATTCTACTTTTATTATAGACCTGCATGTCACAGAACAATATAGGGACCGGAGCGGTGTTAGCTAATCTGCCATAATCCTTTCAGCTCTTTGAAAGAACAACAAGCGGTTGATAAGCAGGGTCAGGCTAGGTCAGGATTTCGATGGGAGACATCTAAGGAATGCCTAGGTGCTTCAGGAAGGGGATGTGACTGATTTAGCAAGCCGGCCATATCAGCAAGCTTGCTCTCTACTCCACTTTGGTAATGAGGAAACGGAGCAGACCATGTGCTGCTGAAGGGGTAACCTTTTGGGGGAGATATAATAACAGAAATCCCGATTGAGGCATTATATTACCCTTTCACCTGGCAGTAGCTTCAACTAACACCAGCTCAGATACGTGCTTTTTGTTGGCTGGCTGACTGGACAGACAATTTCCCATATCCAGTCCTAAAATTTGTAGAGTGTTTTCAGGTGCTGTTAGACCAGAACATAAGCCATGTTGTCAACCTGTTGTCTTAATTCACTTCACTCCTACACACTTTGGATGTGTGGAAAACATATTTCTGTAAAACACTTATGAACTGCAGGAATACCAGCTGCACCCATTCCAGTTATTGCCTGCATCAAGTCCAGTGTTGGTTTTAACTGATAACATAATCAAAAAATAAATTAAAAATGGATGCTATGTCATACCAGTATTTTTATTTCATCCACACAAAGTTCTCATCTGAAACACAAAAATGAATGAGGTAAAATTGTTTTAGAAGTATGTACCTTGCATTTCTGAATTGCCATGCATTCTGTGCTGGCAAAAAACAACCACCCTCCAAGAAATATTTCATTGAAAAGTCAGTATCTGTGGGTTACTGAAAGAAACATAGCCGTTTCAATGAAAAGAGTAAAAGCCTCTCTCTCAGCACTCATTTCATGCTTTTTTCTTTCCACTGAGCATATTTTAAGAACTAATCAGCCTTATAAAAGGTACCACCGTTAATCTACTGTTTGTCTTCGTCTTCACTGCAGCTGCTTAGTAGATAGAGAGCAAACAAAACCAGAATTAAGGTCATTCCATTTAAATCCTTCAAAGTGGAAGACAAGGACTAAATTATTGCTGAGAATTACATGAAGGAAAAGCCCAGGATAAGATAACTAATGTTTATTATTTGCCAGACCTATAGTGGCACTGCATTTACATATTTGTGAAGGGATTACATGAACATTTTCTGAGATTAATTGGTAGCATGGGGAGATTCTCTGATATACTGTCCTCACAACTTTAAAGTATGCTCCTCTGCTCTCAAAGATACATATGCAGCACACGTCTAGAAAGAAATAACCCAAACCTACCAGTTACCATCAGCTGTTACGCATGAAGTGTAATGACTTTTATTTTCATATAAATAAAATATAAAGGAGACTACACCAACATTGCAGTTCATCATACAGCACAGGTTTGAATCACACAGGATCATTGTAAAGACCTTAATGGATGATTTTGCTTTCCTTCACTAGACACCGTAAACCTGTATTTTCACATCTTTGAGGCAGAAGGAGCAATAGCACAAAACATCTCTTTTATGCTAATAACAGGAAATCATTTCACAGTAGTCAAATCTGAGTAGAAAATGAGTGGTCAAATAAGTAGAAAATCTTTTGACCATCAAGAATCCACAAGCTTTTCCTTCAAATTAGGAAATATTCCCTGGGAGCTACTCTATAAATAATACATGGTGGGTTTTAGTGTAATCTTCAGTGTGAGAACACGCTTGCTTTAGAGCCAACAGTAATACCACTTCAAGGAGGAAATGCTGTGTGAAGAGAGGATCTTGCAGCTCTCTCCCACTTTAAAATCAAGTGCATTGGCTCCACCGTGCCTCCAGCCCCCAGGAGCCTGATGGCTACAAGCCCTGGGTCAGCGGCACGGCCCCGGCCCCTAGCGCGTCATGGAGGCATGGCCTGTCAGGCTGCCGTGTGCTGGCCTAGGCCTCCCGCACACAGCCTTGCCGACACTGGCGCCGGGCAGCACTTAGAGGCGGGTGTGAAGTATTCACAAAAGAAACAACAGGAACAGTACATCCTGGTGGGGTTATCATGCTTGCCCATGTGCGTTTCAAATAGGTGATGGCAAGCTGTCAGAGTTCTGGTCTGGACTGGGTGCACTGCAGGCTCCAGTGAGAGACGTCACCACTTCAACTAATGGTTTTGATATGCAATAAGTCCCAAACACCCAACTGTCCTGGTTTTGACTGGGATAGAATTAATTTTCCTCCTAGTAGCTGGTATGGTGCAGTATTTTGGGTTTAGGATGAGAATGCTGATGACACAGGATGGTTTAGTTGTTGCAGAGCAGTGCTCGCACAGAGCCAAGGACTTCCCAGCCTCTCACAGGTACCACCCTGCCAGCAGGCAGGCTGGGGGTGCACCAGGAGCTGGGAGGGGACAGAGCCATCACAGCTGACAGACTGGCCACGAGGATGTCCCATACCTTATGGCCTCGTGATGAGCAATAAAACTGGGGGAGCTGGCTGGGCTGCAGGTGTTTGGGAACTGCCTGGGCATCGGTCAGTGGGTGGTGAACATTGCGTCATGCATCACTTGTGTTGTATTTTATCATTATTAGTAGTAGTAGAAGGAGAAGAAGTAACTCCTTTCCTTTTGCCCTATTAAACTGTCTTTGTGTCAACACGTTTTTTACCTTTTTTTCCAAATTCTTTCCCTCATCTAACAGGTGTCAGGGGGAGAAAACAGCTGCATGGTGCTTAGCTGCCTGCTGGGTTAAACCACATCAACCACCATGAACTTGCAAATGGCCTCGGAATAGCCTTCCTTTTACTATCCCTGCCTTCCTCTCTACAATACAGACATGACACTTTTTTGTCTATCCGATCTCATTTGATCTCCCCAGCCTCCCTGCACAGCCTGATTTCACCCATCTAAGAGGGGGCCTCAGCAACAGACATCTAATCACAGCTATTTCTTCTCAGTTTTGATGGGTGACAACAGCCTGGCAGAAGGTGGACATGGAGCAGGGATATGATCCTCTCAGAGCTGGGAGCACCCAGCCACCAGGTCTCCCAGAATTTGTGGACCATGTGCACTATCCTGCTGGTTTTTGAGGGACTGGCAGGGCTTGGGGTGGAGAGACTTGCATTGGCCCCTCAGATAGCTTGGAAGCGCACAAAGTCATCATCAGGTACATCCTTTCTTCTAAAAGAATCACCTGAGTGTGATTCATTTTGTGTGGTTCTCCTGGACTTATCAGTAAGCAGATGAACTGCAACAAAAGATAAACAATAGTGGGCTCATAGCTCTTTTAGGTGTAATGAATCACTGGTACCTGTGGAATTTCTTGGAATATCCTCATGTAGGAGATTCAGGGTGGAACAAGAACAAAATCTTTTTTTTTTTTCTCTCTCTTTTTAAAATTAATGCAAAATAGAAAACATTGCTTTATGTTTTACTTTTCTCTGTGGAATACACCTGTCTGTATTCAAAAACCTAAACTATATCTGTGGTCATCTTACAAAACACTCCTTGGTTATCTTTATTTCGGACATAAACAGCCTTTGTGTCTTACCTAGGTTGTAAAGCAGAGGACTTTCACTAAGAAAATGACAGCTGTATACAAACAGCTGTTAGGTGTAATAATATTGAAGATAACAGTCATTACTGGAGCCACTGAAGAAACACATAAAAATTCTAAAACTGTCACAGGTGGCATCTGCAAATAATGTCACTTGCATTTGTACAGCTCTGAAACATATTTTGAAACACTTACACAAAGATGCTGCTAACATAATCCACCACAGAAATGTTCCAAGGATGACAGGACTATACAAGTAACAGCTAGAAATATGTATTAACAGGAAAATATTTTCCATTATGTGCATTTACAAATGTCAAAAAAAAAAAAAAGAGAGAGCTAAATGCCGAAAGCAGTGAATATTGAAAACCTAACTTTAGCTTAGGATTTAGCACCTTCTGTATCTGAAAAAGCAAGGACAGATATGCAGTATTTTCTTGTATGGACATAAAGCCAGAAATCATTTCCTCCTCATTTCCATTTGTTCCGAGAGATGCTGCTACTGTCTTGTTTATTGTTATAATCATTTCCAATCATGGCATTTGCGTGCCTTTTCAAATACTAAAATAATGAGAAGATCCAGAGCTCCAGGCTCTTCCTCTGCCTACAGCTGCTATAAGGGGCCAAAAAGGAGACAAGCCAGAGATCAAAAAAAGTTCTACTAGACAGAAGCACAACCCAAGAAACACAGCATTGATTCTAGCCTTAATTTGTTGGAAAGCATTAATCAATAAACAAGTCATCAACAGATGCATGTGATCTAATGCACTACATGCATTTCTGCCAGCAAGGCACATGGGCTATGCTAGCAACTGCTGGTTCGCATAGGCTTGAAATTTAATTCTTAAATGGTGGTGTAATGAGGAAGCCTGTAGTATATGGCATTAACAGTGAAACTGGAAAATAGGTGTAACACAACAGCTAGCTAAGTAGTTTGATGACATTTTCAAAAATAATTATAAGGCAACAAAATCATAAATGGCCTTATGTATCAATCATAAAACACACCTTAATATTTTTCTGTATTTTCTTTTTCATCCCAACTATTTGCTCTGCTTAGGAAAAGGACTGTACACAGGCTATGACTATAGTTAGGGAACTAAAAAGTTATTTATTTTTAAATGTTAGACTTCTGAAAGGAAGTTTCATAGGATTGCATTAAATAATTTATCTAACATAAAGAAGGCATTATACTTGCATCATGTAAATATTGACTGACTTAGCTAATGAGTGGCTGTGTATAAACAGCCTCCTTTTTTATTTCAACTGGAGTCTAGTGCAGACAGCTTTGTATATTTTACAGTCTCTTGTACCTGAGCCAACAATTGATAGTGCAGGAGATCAAAGCCTTGATATAGAGATGCCAAGCAATTTGTGTATAAATGTGCTTCTTAAAAAGCGATAAGAGCACAAAAGATGTTTTAAGATACTTTCACCACAATTTAAATGGTAAATAGCTAATTACTCTGATGAGCTGTGTTGAAGTTTTACCTGACGCTAAAAATGTAACAACAGAATAAAAGTGCAAAAAATGCTTTCTATTTTTTCTACAGGTTTTGTAAATGAGAAAATATTTTAAGTTAAAAAGCAGCCATGCCTTATTCTGTTCTCAACAGGAATATTTCATTTAACTCCATAATTATTTCTTCAGATTTTATGTAGAACAGTCTTGTCTGCATAATTTAACTATGATATTTAAAGAAATGAGTAAGAAAAAATGCCTTCAATGGCCATAAGATACTCAAAAGTAATGACAGTTCAATTACTGTCATTATTAACACTTTAAAGTCACTATTGACACACTGAGTGATAACATTCAGTTCAAGACTCCAGCCTCTTCCTGGCTTCTCTAATAGTTGCACTGCCTAATTTAAAAACTGGCTGAGCATACTATGCCTCCATAAATCATTGTGTTAAGAAAGGTCATTTGAATGTATAAAAGCTGTAAGATGTATTTTACAACTAGCTTTCCAGGACTCCAGTTCTGACCTGTAGAGCTATGGGAAGTATTGCACCACGATGTGTTCAATAATTTTAAAATCTACGGGTTATGCTTTGATTCCTATGTATGACTTGAAGGGTTAGATTGTGGGCACAAGTATTTTCTACTCCTATAAAAAAGTACTTGGCTTCTTCACTTTTTATTATGCCATAAAAGACAACAAGTCAGAAGTACAAATGTAACACTCACTACTGCTCTTAGAAACAAACGTTATAACCCTTTCTCTTGACTTGTTTTCTCACACTGTATCAACAAAATTGGCTAGAACAAAAGGGAAAGGTGAATAGCAGCTGAACAACAGATGCTTGTTTACTGCTGCATAGTACCAGGAGGCACGCAGGATAGAGAGGAACAGTGAAAGAAAGGCTTCTCTCCATGCAGAAGTATATTTGTAAACATAAAAAGTAGCATTTTCCTCTAATTCTGCTCTTTTACAAATGAAGCAAGGAAACAGACTACACAACCAGCAATGGAGTGCAGGATAGAATTGTCTGAATGAGTTCTGCAATGATTTATATATATATATATATAATATAATCAATATGCTCCATCTTGTGTTGCTAACTATTCTTGCATTATAAGATCAGGCTGGGTGTAGGAGCAGGCAGAGTGTAAGGGTCAGCCTGCACATGCAGTGCTATCAGCAGGAGCGAGGAGCACTGGCGGAAGGAAGGAAGGAGAGTCAGAGGCATGGGAGAGCAAGTCCAAGCTCTGCCTGTGTGTGTGTGCACTCCAGCTTTAATCCAGATATCTCAAGCAATGAAAGCAGTGTAAATAGGCACTCGAACAACCAGACTACGTCCCAAAGCCCAGAGAGCTAAGCAGCAATTTGTGCTCCTGTCTCCTGCTACCATCAAGTGTTTGACACCACTGCAGACATATGTTCTGGGGCAGCAGCTTCCCAGGTGTACGCAGGGAGTTAGAACACTGCACCCACTGCTCTCCCTTGGCTCACACCTCTTCACTTCAAACAGACTTCGGGGAAAATCTGCACATAACCTTTCCTTCAGATGACCTTGGCTTATTTTACGTGGGTGTCATGACACAGGTAGAGGAAAATCATTGCAATATTTCCCCCCCATTTACTTTAATTGAAAACATTGCAGTAAACAGAAACAAATTTCACATGGTTACAAATCCCTTTAATGTATATCTACAAATAGCTGTGCTCACATTTGTGCTGCATAAAAAATAAACCTCATTACTCATAAAGCTAACAGTATGGCAGAACTGGAGTTTTGCTGCCAGCTGAATCCTGGTGAGGAAACCTGTGACTGCCAGACAGAAAGTGCTGTAAAAGTCAGGCACAGCCCTGTACACATCTGCTTTCCATCCCTCACCAAGGAAAGCCCCAATGCAAAGGGGGAAGGGGGTCAGGGTGGCATACAACAGTGTGGGTACCATGAGGGGGATGTGGGATGCTTTCTGCCGCCAGGGGCTGCATCCACATTTACAGGAAAGGTTTCATGCAGCTCAAAGCAACATGCAGCCTCCAGCTCTGACACAGCAAGAGCAAACCTTACACTGAGTACAGAACCAAGCAGAGGTTTTGTTCTTCCCTGCACAGTCCCAGAGGAGACCTTACCCCTCACATCCCCCATCCCTCTGCCTCTGCGTGGCTCTAGGAAAGTGAGTGGTGCTGGCTGCCCTGGGAGAGATGCACACAATTCTCGAGAGCACAACCCCACACTCAGATACACAAATTCTCTCCTGCTCTTGTCAGGTGAGGATTGTTTTGTTGTTGTTATTTTATATTGCCTATTTCTTTGTTCCCTTTGGAAGCCTTCCATATCTTGGGGAGAGTTGGAATGTCCTTTGTTCCTCTTGAAGAGGAAAGAGGACCCAGTAGGTTCAAAGTGATGACAGTTACACAAAAACCATCAATCTATTAATGTCTCTGATGCAGGGTATATTCAGTCCTTTGCCTCTGCAGTGCCTACACACTCAGATGCATTTAGAACCACCCCCAGCAAAATAATAGTGAATACTGGATGCAGGTCAAACATTTCTTACTGGATTTTCTAGTCAAACTGAAGAGTATTGGACATGAGACCTGGGGCTTAAATAAAAGATTTGCATTCACCCAATTCAAGGGTTACCTGGAGGCTAAATTCAGAGAGGATGTGTGGCATTAAAAGGATGGAAAATACATCCGAGAGCAGAAGGCCAAATATGTTGTCTCTATTTAGTTAATTAAAAAGGATAGGTACTAAGGGGCACCTTCATCACAGCCGACAAGCGTCTGTGTAAGAAACAAAAATGTAATAACAAATTCTGCAGCCTGACACAGAAAGGTATAAACTTCTGCTGCTGAGGTTGAAGCAAGGTAAATTCAAGCTTGCAATGAGGTGTGGCACTTTTCTGATGACTCTAGTTAATCACTGGAACACTTTGCTGGGGATAGTGGTGGTTCTTTGGGAATTATAACAGTAAGTTTAACCGTGCTCCCTTGGGAACATGCTCAGCTTCCAGCCAGGTGTCACCCAGAGGAGCCCACACCAGCTCTGCATTTTGCAGGCAAGATTTTACCTTGTAGATCCTGCTCCAACAGCCTGGCCCTTCCCCTCCACCAACCTGCTTTTCTCTCAGCACTTTATAGCAGGGCACAGGAGCATGGTGCAGCTGGGCACACATTGTCCCCCCCTCACTGACTGTTTCCCTGATTACACACCAGGAGGAACCATGTCTCCAGCCGAGTGTACCTCCTCTGTGGGAAAGAAAACCTAAAAGAAGCTGCACCTCTAAAACCCTTTCTCTAGCATCATGCCATGTGGCAAATACAGTCATGCAAATAATTTGCAAAATATCACAAGTGATCATATATCATGCTGAATACTAACTATCAGCATGAATCTGATACCTCCACTCCATGTTCATTTGCACTTAAAAAAAATGCTGGTGCTTGGTAAAGAATTTTTTATTTTTTTAGAAACTACTCAAAATTAATTTTTCCTAACATTGTTTTCCCATTGTCATTTTTTGATTATGCATGAATACACCAATTTTTTTTTTACCCCTTCCCATGAAATATTGCTACCTAGAAGAAGCCAAGATTTCCATTCACCATTGACATGCCCCCAATGTCGAGTACCTTTCCCATTTACAGTAATGATGTTGATAAACACACTATACTTAAAGAATATATTCTTTATGTGTCTAAAGTTTATGAGATTTTTTTCTTAGCTGCTCTAGCATCTTAGAAGCTCACGATGCTCTCTCATTATTCTCCAAAGCTTTGCTGACAAGTCTTGGAAATTTTTCAGAGTCAATTTTTTTGTTTCTTTCTCTTTAAGATTATCACAGCTGTTTCAGGCAGGTTCCCAAGCAAAATGTTCCTTCCATCCTTTGTCTTCCCATTTATCAGTATCTAATTTTCTGGTTTTGGTCCTGGGAAATCATAAGTGCATGCAGAGGCTGAAATCATTTAAAGTCATTTCTCCATCTTAAAGGTACCTGGCTTTGATTTTTTTTTTTTTTAATCTAATAGATCTCTAGATAGAGAGATAGATTCATAGCTTTGGGATGTATTTTTTTTTTTTAAACCTCGTTCCCCTGCCTTTAAGTCAGAGTAGCTAAACTTAAGAATTACAGAGCAGTAGTTAATCACAGATATGTTCTTTTTCAGCACTCTTCAGACTACAGAAAGTATTTAAAGCTTCCTTAGATGATGAAGTGTGCTGCCTGGTCTGGGTCTTTTCTTTGCCTCTGCTGTTGAAGGGACACATGAACACTGTCTCTACTGCAAGTGTGACCCATACCCCAAGTCCCTCCCACGCCCTGGGCTAACCACCCTGCAGCCACCCTTGCTTGCTCATGGACCCTCTCTGCAGCAAACCACCCATATCTTTATGAGTAGAAATCCAGGCAACAGTCATGGCATGTGTAGCTCCATGATCCATGCCCCACACAGACCAACCTGGGGCTGTTCCTGGTGCGAGGCAGGCAGAGGCAGCCAGCCCACACAGGAGACGTCTGCAAGCACCTCTGTGCTCCTGGCTGACAGGCCAGGGGATGTCCCTGGGGCAGCTCAGAGACATGGGGCAGTGGTGTCCTTGAATGGTCTTTCACAGCCAAAAAAGATACATCTATAATACTTGAAAGTCTGCTCTTTTGCTGTTAAAAAGACTGAAATGACTTATTATTTGCAGACAATTACAGTTTATGCAGATTGAACACCAGAACATATTTCTGCTAGGATTTTATCATTACCTGACACTTTTCTACGTCTGTAGATTTGATGATGTGTTTCTGTTACACTGGCTTTGAAATTGTTGCTCCTCTTCATTACACAGGTAGTAATTTACATTCCCTACTAAGTCTAATGGGGAGTTTCCCATTCCTTTTAGTAGAGATGGATAAGACTTCAAGTTGTCTTTGGTTTTTTTTGGGTAGTAAATCAAATTTTCCCCCAATTATTCCTCCACATAAAGATGTTATTACATCTTAACAAAAAATAATAATGTATAATAATAATAATAATAAAAAAACACAACACAACAACCCCTAAGCCATATCATCAATTTAATAATAACAATAGGAGCAATAGGGATTTCTAATGTGGTTCTATGTAATGCCCACTTTCAGATTAGATTCCACTGGAGTGGACATACTTGCACTTCTTTTTTTTATATTATAGTCATCTCCTATTTCTTGCCAGAATGCCATAACAAATTTTTGTGTTTTTCACAGTCTTAATAGTTTTAATTTAAATATGCACGTTGTTCCCCACAAAAATGATGGTGTGTCATACTAGACCACATTAGATCCCACACTATTCTGTAACACTAGATCCATAGCTCAATTCTTTAATTGATTTATCGTTTAGACATTCTGCAAGAAATCTCCCAAAATGCTAAAGAGATAGTAAGAGCAAAACAGTATTCAGTGGCAGACATGTAGATCAGATCTTAAGGTCACATATTGTAAGCACTGCTATTGCATACTTTCACGCTAAGGGGAGAGAAGCTGCACAGGTGACACAAAGAGATGGCAGAAATGAAATCACCAGCCTGCCTGTCCACCCTGTCATAGCCAACTAGCTGGCTATAAACCACCATGAGACTCTCCACAGAGTTACTTTAAAAATATCTGGAAGATATTTTTTCAGAGTATTACTCTTGCTACCTATAAGTTCAATATTTGAAGCTTACATATTCTTCAAGTTTATTCAAGCATTAGTTATATTCTTAATTATGCTTCATGGAAAGGAGAGAAGTCAAACCTCTCTTTCATCATCCAGCTTCAGGCTGCAGATACCATGAGTAAGAAGAAAATAAAATAGATGGCTCATTCTGTGGCACCTTCAGTTGGTACATCTAATAAGTATTATCAATCCAGCACCAAAGAGGGAATATAAAAAGGAGATTAAAACACACCCCTTTAAAAATTAATAATACTAAATTAACACTGAAGATTTGCAAAAGGTAAATTCCCATGTTATTATGACACTCTATGAATTGTAGTAGTTGTAGTAGTAGTTGGAATACTTACATAATTCCATAGGAAATAAATGTCACTTTTCTAATTTTCTGGGAAAAAAATTGAGAAATAAATAATCAAAAATCATTAGAAAATTCAAAGTAAGCACTGACATTAATTTTAAATTTTCTAACCACAGTGAAAGATATTCTGCTTTTGCCATGTAAAGCTTGGAATCAAAATACAATGGTTATACATTTTAAAATAAATATTTTCAAAGAAAATGCTAAAAATATCTGTAATATCTCTTTTCTATATTTACATGTCCAATTCAACCCTAGATAACCACTAAAACAAATTCCGATTGCAATCCAGTTACAATGCACACCAAGCACAAAAGCCTTCTAATGATCTTTGATTAGTTCTTTATTAAATTCATCAAGGGAGCAAAGAAAATTTAATAATCTTCACCATTTGTCATCTTTCTGATTACAGTTTTGATTAGAACTTTCAGCTTTTATTTTCTTCTTTCTAGTCATTCCTATTACTGTAATACTGCTTCTTTCCTCTAGTTTAAGAGAGAGTGTAAATGAAACAAATTTGTAATTCCAGCTCTGTATTTAACTAGGTGTGCTCATGCCCTAAAAAAAGCTAGCTAAGAATATTAGATCTTAAAAACGCAAAATAACACAGTGGAATGTTCCAAATTCCTATCATAAAAAATTCCAGAATCCCAGGTAAATAACATCCTACTTAACTAGTTAGATACCTTAAAATTTCCTATGTATAGATTTATGTCAAATAATAATAATTTAAATAAAAAACAAAACAAAAAAAACAGCACTTGAAGGGGAATTTACATTTTTAAAGAAACATTAGTAATTTTATTTGACTACTTTAATATTCAGTGTTATGGTTCCCTTATTTAATACAAACAATTAAAAAGATACTTTACTGTGCATTACTGATATCCTTATTTTAAGAAACAGGGAAGAAACAAATTAAAATAATTCAAATAGCTAAAACAGTTTTCACAATACCATAAACTGTATTGTTCAAAAATATGTGTATTTCAGTCTCTGTTACAAATGTCTAATTTTTTTCATTCCTAATGCAAAACATGAACTGTCACCATGACTATTCACTGGGAAGAGCTAAGGCAATTGCTGCTTTTTTTCTTCACAAGGATTACTGAGAAGAAGAGGAAGAAAAAAAAAAAAAAACCTGCAGCAGCAAGTGCTGTCATCTGTGTGCAAAGGACACGTTAAAGAGTCACTGGACCAAGGCTGAAGTCAGGAAGCCCATCTTTAGCAGACAAATATCCCTAGAGCTGTCCTCACTCATCCTTCCCCACTCCCCAGCCCATGGAACCTGTACGTCGTGTTACAGAACCGAATGCTTCAGCAGAAACAGCAAGCTTGTGCCATCTCCCACCCATCGTTCCCTCCCACCCGTGTTGTTCATGCATGTCAGAAACCTGTGCTTGAGCTCCCTCAGGCAGAGAACAGAGCCCAGTCCATGCTGGGACTTGTCACGTCACATTATTTTTTGAGAATTCTGAGAAATGAGAGAGGGAAAAGGTCTCCAGGCTTGTTCCCAGGTTGTTGCACACAGAGCTTGTGCACCTGACATCTTCTCCTGGCTGTTACTGGTCTCCAGAATAGCATCCTCCACAGTCACCCCCATAGTACCATGTGCTGATTTGCAGTTCAGGGAATGTGCCTTCAGTTAAATTTTGCATTGCCTAGAGAAATGTGCTTCAGAGTTGCCTCAGGACCATGACCTTAAGGCTCACCACAACGAGACCTGGAGCACCAGTCACCTTGACATTCCTGCTAACACAAGCAAATGCAACTACTTACTTGTAAACTCCAAAATATACAGCACAAAGATTCATAAAAAATGCAGGGGGAAACAAGGTAGTTAGCAATGCACTTAGTCCACTTTTCCTGAGATTGTATTTAAATATATGTGAAATCCTGGACTTACAAAAAATATTGGTTTGTCTTTTTGTTTGGGGCATTTTTTCCTGGGTTTCAAGATCGTTTTAATGCTATGTCATTACAGTAACTGCTCTATGAAAACAAAATGCTTATTGTGATGTTTATAATATGCCCTATTGCAGTTCCCCTGAATGCTAAGCTCTGTATTTTTCAGATCTTTGCATTTCCGAGTACATAAATGAGCACTTTCCATACCTAATTGGAGCCCTTTTTCTTCCTCACAGGCTGTCTACAGTCTCTTAAATGCTTCAAACAATTATGTGATGTCTCAAAAGCAAGACATTTTATTGGATCTTTCTCTCATGTGCAGTGATGTATTTGTCATGTGGTAGCAACCATTTCTTTATATTATTTTTGCCTTAATAGCAGAAGTAAGGGAAGAAATGAGAAGAAGGAATAGAAATAGCAAAAACATTTAACGTTGTTCACAGTATAATCTAACCATTTCTTTGGTGCAGAAGATTCATGATGTGGCATTGCCACTAGATAGTATAGGCTGCATTTTTAAAAAGAAACTTTAGGTTTCATCAAATAAATCATCTTCAGTATGGAGAGCTTGCAGAGAGGCAGAAATGGCAAAATCTGCAGTGGAGCTGACAACGTCATTGAGAAGAAGTCAAAGTTTTACACCTCCTAACTGCTCTTTATTAGAAAATGATTTCTTAAATCTAAAATAGGTTTTTGAAATGATGATGAGATTAATCAACTTGTTAGCAGAGAAAGTATTGAAATAACTTCACGGTTGGCATAGCTAGTTGTCAGAGCAGCTCTCCCTTTCATAGGCACTTGTTATAACAGGCAGGGGGCTAACCCTCTCAGACATGGAGCTAATCAGTCCTTGAAAGTCACTTCATCCAGTGGAGTGGAATAATGTACTCTATCGTCAGCTGTCCACCTCTACCATTTGGAGCGACGGTATTTAGATTGACCATTTTTGCCTCATCAGCTTCCATTTTAAAGAATTTTTTTTTTCTGGTGGTATCTTTTATCAGAACATCAGGTTAAATGTATTGTATTATACTAGCCTCTTGATATCTGGCATTGTTAAGACCAGTCAGTGATATATATTGTAAGATAAAAAAAATGCAGCCTTGGAAAGGCTCTTCTTTAAGCCTGATTAAGTTCTCATTTAAAAAAAAAAAAGAAGTCTGGACAAGAACTAAGATCACAATTAATGGCAAAGAACAATACTCCTAGTAAAGTGTTAATATAATCAAACTTCTAAGCTGTGGGATTCATTTAATATTGCAGAGCAGATGCCAGCAGCTTTCTGCTCACCCATGCCTGCCCACACAGACATCCTTCATCTCATTTTTCAATATTTGTTCCTACCATCACAACTAGCCATTTTCCTGGTCTGTAAGAATTTGTACTTTTCCTGACTCCGGGCTGGGACTAATTGAACATGAATAGATTCTCTGGCCCCAAACAAGATCGCTGAACTTGGAGAAGACAAAAGCTGACAGACGAGAACGACATAATAAACTTTCCTATGCTCATGTCTTTTCCTCCCTTTCACTCAGCAATATCAACAAATAAAATTACCACAAGGAAAGGTGTTTTATAAATGAGGTACCCCCTCTCCTTGGGAAATACCCCAGATTTCTATTTCTTGAATAGCATATAAACCAATCTTTTGGGAGCTTTGGTACTAGGTGTTACCAAGCCCTTTTAAGTAGCTTCAGAATTTAAGCAATCCTCACTCAAAAATACCAGTTTTCTTTAATAATCTTTCAGACTTTCCATGAATGTATTGAATACAGTGAAATGTGTATTAACAAGTGGAAATTGCCGTTCGTAAATTGTTCTTCTAGCTGAACTTTCCTGAATGTTTCATTACTCAATTAACCATGATTTAAATTAATCAGAAAATCCAGGAAATGAATAAAAGTAGGACTAGACTAAACAGTGTTGACAATTTGATTATGTTATACACAGAATTCATCTATTCACTGAAATCCTCTTAGTGTGATAACTCCACTCTTCTGATTACAATTACTTCATTTATGTGGTGAATGTGTTTTACTCATGTTCTAATACCCACTATTATTTTAAGCGACCCTTTTTTCCTGTCTGGAGGAGGCTGGTATCAAGAAGGGAATACACATCTTTTCAAATTTGTTCACCTAAATACAGGAATAAAAGAAGCGCCCACATATATTCCTCTTTTAATGCAGCAACAGCAAACAAGTGGCTGCCTTGAAACCATCTCCTAGCCACGTGTACCTTTCTTACATATCCATACAGCTATGATGTGTCTGCTAGATGGCCATAGTCCAGCGCTGGGCTCCCAATGTCTCTAGCTGTCTTCTTCTTTCTTCCAGTGACTCCAGTTATGTACAAAAGATCATGAAAATCAATTTCACATAAAAGATTGTCATTTAAAAGTCAATAAGAAAAAAAGGTTGCGTGGGCTTAAGAAAGAACATCACTGCCTGTGATCTGAGATGAGTGTGGGTCTTGCTGTCAAACAGAGAAGTGTATTCATGCCAACAGGAAGCTTTCAAGAAGATGACTGTTTGCACTGTTTGGGCCTGTCATAGTGTTAAAAACAAAACAAACAAACAAACAAAAACCTTGCTCAATTCGCTTTATCTTTTGTCAATGTTTCTGCTCTTGTTCTTAATCATAGCACATAATATATTTATTTCCTGACCAAACATTTAAAGCAGAAAGCAAGTTAATCCAAAAGCAAGAGCAATTTAATATGTACATTTTTCAGTTTTGATTTAAAAAGGTTTTCTTGTTTATCTAGAAAATTTTGGTCTGGTATTAAAAAACAGGGAACTTTAAGAAAATTAATATTTCTTATAAAAGCAGAAACTTTCCAAAGACTATTTGTAACTGAAGCTAATTCTTCCACTGAAAATCTTTTTGTATAAAGATTTCAGAGCAGTCCTACTCATAAAGCTGATGTTCCATGATTCTGCTGAGACACTGAAATTTGTCACTATATCACTCCTGGCAATTTCACATGCAATTTTCAAGGGAGAGGCAGGTTGTATTAATAACTCTTCATCCCTCAACTCTGTCTTCTGCAGTGATCCATATTTTGCTCTTTTCCAAGTTGTGACCTTCAAAAAACAGCTATCACAAGCAAGCTTGTTTCCCCTGCACTTTGATTTGTCCTATGAGGGTCTACACATCTAGTGGAAAATTTCTGCCAAGTCACAAAAAGTTAATTGCAAGGAGAATTGCTACAACTAGGCAAGACTGCACGTGAGAACAACCTACCACCTACCTTTCCATTTACTATAAAAAAAATAATCAAACTGTTTCTCCATTCTCTGTAGAGAACCAAAGGCCCAGTAACTTGACCTCACTTTCCACTTCCGCTGTACTTACCCGCAGAAGAGGACAGCATGAAATGAGGTCTCCCAAGGCCAAGCCAAGAGCTCAGAACCCACCAGCAGTAAACCTGTTCACCTGCAACAGCTCAAATCATTTTGAAGAATGATGGAAGCAGGACAAATTAAAGCATAAATGAAATGCAGCTGTAGTCTATCACCTGTACTAAATAGCCTTTTGCACAGTGCTGTTTTACTATTTCTCCTTGACATTCTCTGGCTCTACTCCACTCAATAGTGAAGCTATATCTAAACCATCAGTAGACAATATTTTCATTTGCATGACGCCTGTGAGACTGGGAGAGGGAGGAATAGAAAGAAGGATCAAGAGCTCTGTTGCTTGTCTGTTGAGCTTGAGCTGGCAATTAGACATTCACAGCATATGTAACATACCCAACAGCAGCTACAGCACAAAGGTCTGTCAGAGCTTCCTATAGTGCTTACTCTTCTGCTCTCTTGGACAGGTAACCACAGTGAAACATCATTACACTACACTGATAGCTTTGGGACTACATAAGGGTAATGATGTGTTCTAAGTTAGGACTTTGCCAATAAATATTATTTTTACCCAGATGTTTATATTCTTGAATTTTGTAATAGATTAGAAATAATTTTCATGGAACAGAATACAAAATTAAGCAAAAAGAGTAACTGGCATTTAACATAAGTTACTGGGTAACAATCAGCTTAATTAAACATACCTTAACAAATCAGAATTATGAAAATAAATTAATTTAAATAGTTATTTCAGAACCTTCACACCACAAATCACAATAGTGAAAAAGACAGATAATGAAATATGCCATGTGATCACAAATTTATTTAGATACAGTTTATATTCTTCTTTGTTAATGGTTATGTTATGATCTTGCCAGATTTTCTTCTTTTTGTCATGACTCTTAAGACTGCTGCTGTTCCTCATTAGTGTATGCATTTTCCCCACAAGAATAATCTCACTAAATCAAGTTAGTACTTCTGTCTACAAGACTGTAAGCAACCATTCATTGAATCACATATTTTACGTTTACATGAAAGAACAAAATTGATGTTTAACAATTTTAAGAGAATAACTAGTGCTTCAAAGGAGAACAGGGGACCTTTCTGCAAATCTACTGTAAGACTCGCCTAAAAGTATTTTAAATTCAATATCTTAAGATTTTCTGCCTATCACGTGACATCTTACTCTATAAAAGCCAGTTGAAATTGTTAATTGAAATAAATTCTAACAGCATCTGAAAGAAAATTGAAGGCATTACATATAACTTACATTAACAGTTAAAATAAATTTAACGTTGTTTGCAGGAAAATATAGTTATCTTTTTCAAAATCCACATAGGCATCCTGAAACTGTGTTCTTGAAGAAGAAACATAAGCCAGTACCCACCGACTGCACTACACTACCGTGCTCTTCTGTAATTCCTTCAGTATCTCCAGTTACCAGACACTCTTCCCTCGTCTTCTTTGCTTATGACTATCTAATCTCTCCAGCATCCTCTTCTATGATTCCCCATTCAAAATCTAAGAGCACTGTATATTAAATCCTAGTACAATTATGGGCAGCTACATGTCATATTATCTGCTAAGATATGTTCTTAGTGCTGAAGTTGGTGAAATTTGGCTATTACTATTTCCCTGCTAACATTACAGTGCAATTGGAGCAATGTTTCTGAAAGACCAGTTCAGTACATTAGCTCTCAAATATGAAAAAATACACTTTCATCATTGAAATTATTCACTTAAAGCAGTACTTCAACAAAACATTGTCCACACTGACCTTGCAATTATATCGCATCTCATGTGTACTGATTTACATACTGTATGCTTTTCCACCTGTAATTGAGGCTATTAAACAGAATGCAGAGGCTGTGCTCCACCCTCTGTATCTAGCAGATTACAGAGAAGGTGTAAACTCAACAAAACACACATTGGTGAAGCTGCTGCTGAAGTTAGGCTACAAGTGCTCACCTCGGCTGAGGGTAACACCCCTGCCTGGAGGTGTAGCTCAGCCCCTTTGTTACCAGAAACGCTGCCATTCCCAGGGTGGTTCATAAGCAGCAATTAGTAAAAGTCATCCTGGGATAAATTAATCTGAAAAACAGAGAGATGTCACAATTCTGATTTTTAGAATTAAATTAGAGTTTGAGTTTTAGATTCGATTCGATTTTTTTCCAGTAATTTAATACTGCTGTTTGAATTACTCCTTAGAAAAAACGGCATTTCTCTCCTTTGAATGAGGCACTTATAAACATTGAATTTTAAATAACTGATAATCACTTGGATTTAAATAATCATTTGACCACAGATTCATGAAACTTTTCAGGATTTGGAAATTAATGTGTCAGGTTTTCTTGGCTACTGAAAATACCAACAAATCAAAATCACCACTTTCATTCATGTGAAAATGTCTCTAAATCATATTTTTTTACAATACTGTAGGGTTTGTACACTGTTTGTCTCTGGTTATTAATGTAGTATGAGCTAAGAATGCTGATGATCTAATTCACTTTTAAGAATGTGGAAAATGTCTAAATTGGAAATGTTCCTAGAGGCCCAGGATAAAGAATAATAAAAGGAGAGAAATCTTGAGACCCTAATTTGGAATAGTATTTTATATTGTTCTTGCAATATAAAGTAATTATGGAATCAACTATTAGAAGATTCTGAATTAGAGTCTGGATGGCACCAAAAATCACTGTCATGAAGGATGGGATAGGACATTTGCATGTGAAAGGATTGCGAACAGTATCTATAAAGAATTGTGAAATTACTACCATATTTATTATTATAATTTTGTATCATCACAGTCTCATTTCAGTATGACCTGTAAGAATAGATTAAATTAATGTCATTTTCTCTTCTTGTTAACATCTTTATCACAAGAGCAAGCTGTCACAATTTTAGTGTCTAAAATAGTCTGTGAATTACAGAGGGCAGGAGCTGGACTATTTCCCCCATTCTGTGCTTTGGTTAGCTAACCTCTCCCGGTTCACTCTTCGTTCTCAACCACACAGGGTGACAATCAGCATAAAAGCTCTTTATATCCTGCTGGATGTATATCCTGGTAGAAAAGAAGACAGTCTTCAATGTTTTAAACCTCAAGGTGAGTTATAAATGTAGAAAACCAGAGCTGGATGAACAAAAGAGAGCAGAGGAAGAAAAGCTCTGAATGGAGACATAGATCAGAAAGCATCTTACTAGACAATTAAAGCAAGAATATACGTATTTATTTTAATGAACACACGTGTACACATACCCAGAGTTAAAATATACACTGTCAAATTAATTACTTTTATATGTGCAAACACTGAGTCCCCCAAAATGGTGGTTTTCTATAAAAAGTATTTGGGAAATGAAAAAGACCAAGACTGTTACATGAAAATAAATTGGCCTTGGAAATGTTGTCTTCTTCCCTAATTGAACTATGAAAAAACAGAGATTGGTCGGTTTTGTCTTGCTTTTCCCTGTCGACCTCCCCATTTCCTTTTTCTTCATCAATTTCAAATAAAAGAGCAGGAAAGTAAAGACAAAACATCACCAAGGAATTTCCCAAGTGAAATTCTGAGAAATTTCCTTGAGTATTTTCAAATAAATACGATACCTTTCCTTTGGATACCTGCCAAACCAAGGCTTCAGGACTTTTAAACTAGTTTGTCCCTCTCTCAAGGATTGTTTTCCTGGTTTTAAGATACTACTCAGTAAGTGCAGATATTTCTGTATGATGTTGCTTCATGTATGATTCAGCACTGTTAATTATTGTCTGAATTTTTATAGTCCATTTGTATCTATAGAAATGTGTGTGTCTCAGGTAGAAGTTATGTGAGATCTCATTATTTTTTAGGAAAGTGAGAAGTGGCCAAAGGAAGTAAAGAGGCTAGTTTGGGTTATCAAGTAGAAGAACACTGCAGAACCCTGTTGCATTATGAATAAGTATTACATCCGTTTGAATATACTCTGAGATCATATTGTTCACCAGGTAGTATATAAAAACCATTGACAATCAAATAAAGCAGCTATGTTCTTTTCTCTAATAACAAAAGTTCTGTTTTGAACCTACTACTCACTTTTCCTGTATTGGCCCTTAGCCGTCTCTTAGGATCTGCTAATGCGACAATATCCAGCTACAGAATGGATTGACAACATAAAGCAGTATCCACAACTTCTGTGAAACAGAAACAGACTGTTTTTAAAATCAGGATTCTGATTTTTCCACAACCTTGGTTTTCCAATTAGAGCTGCCCATTCTGGACATTTAGATATTAGCCTAATGGATATCGTCTCCTATCTTCCCTTCAGCCAGCTGAGCTCTGCCCTCTGCTGCTCCAGGACATACTCCTTCCAGCACAGCAAGAGGTCTGCATGCTCACCTGCATCCCACACAAGCAAAGGGATGTAGCAGGTTTTGCAACGAAAGCTACAATTCCAGCAACAACTATAATGTCAGCACAGAAGTTACGTGTTCCATGTAAAATAGTCAAGGAAAAGAAAAATGGTGTTCCAGTTGTACTTCATGTGACCCCACAAAATACTTGTGCACAGGCATAACTGCTGAAAGCTGTGGCGGAGCTGGCATCAGGATGCCTTTGCCAGTGGGCATCCTGTGCTGTGGTGTTTGTGGAACTGGGGACACGAAGGAAGCAGCAGAATGAGCTCTGCCGCTCTGTTTAAAGCTGCATGACGCCCACGGCTTTTGAAAGACCACTTGTCTATTCCCTTTAGTTTTACCCATTCCATTTGCCTGACAATCAGCAGTGAGGTGAAACTAATGGCTTAAACAAGCAGACAAATGGTTCTAACTGCTGATTTAGCAGGTTTAGTGCCTTTTCACCTAAACATGGTCTTCATTGTTTACAATTCAGAGGTGCTGCCCGTCTGATCATTCCCCATCCTCTACCTGTCAAGCTGTATGGCTTAAAAAGAATACCACAACCTAATACCAAGATAGCAGCTAACAACAAAGCTGACTGAACTGGGGCTAAGGTGAAGAATTACTTTTGGGTAGCCTGCTGTTCCAGCTCAGCAGCAAATAAAACAGTTTGCAGCTTTGGATGCAGAGCTGTATTATTTACATGCATAATTCAAAATGGTTCATCTTAAAGAAAAGTAAAAACAAACCCTTGTAGAGTTCCAAAATAATCTTTAACTTCTTTTTGGATTTGTTGACAGCTTATTGTATTATTATTTTTTTTGTGTGTGTGTCTAAGTGTATCCAAGGGGCATTACTGCCTACTATTTTCCAGAAGGATTAGGACAATAAGACATAATTTGACATAGGTCATGTTGTTGTCAACTGATGGCTTTTCAGCATTGTATATTTATATATTACTAATTCCAGTTTCCATTGTATGTAAAGGATGATTACTTATTTAATGAAGAGACTTCACTGGAACAGAGTTTTGTCACAAGATAATGGTCTCATGCTGTTAACTAAATGGGAAAGCATTTACTGTAAAATGTATACACTCCAATTTAAAAGATTAGCTTGTATGAAGAGAAGAATGGGATGTGAGCAAGGGTAAGAGAATATATTATGAGAAAAATAGTATTTACTTGTCTGTAATAACAAACATGGTAACACAAAAAGAGAGACAACTTTGTTGTGTCTTTATCCTCACAATAAGTACATGTCAATAACTGATTATATCAGTGCAAGCTATAGACTTTGGTAGGGAAAAAATACTGGTAATGATGATTGCTACAGAACTGCAGGATTCAACCTTTCTGTCACTGGAGACTGGGTAAATAAAACAAAAAGGTATTTTCTCCAAGACTCCATGCCTCTCAGCTTAGGCATCCTTCAGCCTTAAGTACATGTTTTGTTGTGCATTCAGCACGTGTTCAGCGTGATTCCGACTCCTCTTTAAGTTCTTCCATTTCTATTACCAATATAAATTAATTTGCATATAGGCACCTCCTAATATTCCTGAATGTGATGTTAATATAGAGCTATAAACCCAAAGTGTTAATCAGGACTAGTGAGACAAAAGATTTCCCTAAGGGGAAATTGTCAGTTACATAATCAGAATACATTAAAATCTAGTAGACGGCATGTTTTTAATAAAAAAGAGCAAAATGAAGGGCTGAATTTATAGATAGCAGACAAAGCTCCCTTAAAAATAAGCCTATTAATGCTTTCTGCAAGGTCAGATCAAGGGTGATGAAATGAGAATTGACCAAACATGAGAGCAATTCCCAGCTAAATAAAAAGCCAGATATTCTTTTCTTCACTGACAACAGAAAATGAACATAGAGACAAGAAGGGTTGATCACCGATGCCAAAAATGTACTTTCCATTCTCCGAGCTTTCTAAAGTCTCTTCTTTTATCCATTTTCTATTTTTCATCATATTGCCATTCTCCCTTTTTTGTCAATGACCTTTCTTCAGTCCAACTCAGCTTCTGTCTAATGACCTGAAGAGGCCTTCTTCACAGGCTGGAAAGCTTTAGATTTAAGATCCCCCTCCTTCATTAGAGTGAAAAGTGAACAGCCTCTATGTGCTGGGTGTTAATGAATGTGAAGAAAGATTTTTTTTGTATGTGTTTTACACATTATGTTCTTGACTCCTTGAGGTGCTACAATAAATTGCTGCGCTTCATTTACAAGGAGTGATAACAGAAGCAAAATGAGGATCTGGCGGCAAATTACTTCTCAGTTCACCCTGGGTCAGGCTGCTGGGGCTAATGAGAAGAGGTGCTCTAATTTTAAACTCCTCCTCGACCAAGCTATTCTTGCATTAATGTTCACTGCTATAAATTGTAAAGTCAAATGAAGGAGCACTGCTGAAAATTAACCAGTATTTTTATCCGCTGAGTACCCAATAGAACATATTTTGGCTTCTAAGCCTGGTGGTTATCAAAGGCAGCGTGGCTATACCAGCCGCTCCTTTCTCTCCGCAGAAAGATGCTCCCCGCGTGCACATACGCACGACTATTTCTGCCTTTTCTTTAAACAAGAGGAGGAAATGGTGCAGGTTTCCAGCAAGATTATAATTTAACTGAAAGAAGAAGGTGTTTAAAGCCAGCTTTTTGTGTCTCTTTAACAGGACACTGCACACAGACATTAAAAGTCGTGCAGAATTACTCTATCCATTTAATGCTGCTGCATGTTTAATGAATTGTAATTGTGTATATGGAAAGACCCTGTAAATCACTGACCCATTTAGGTCTATGAGCACTTTGTTGCTATAAGCCCAAAGCAGGATTTGAGTAGTTAATGAGAAACTAATGCAGCACCTGCTTCTCTCATGAAACATCTTCCTACGCCTATATTTTGCCAATTTAACAAAATCAAATACAATGCAAATACAAAAAGAAAGACGAAAAAAAGAAGAAAAAAAAAAGAAGAAGAAAAAAAAAGAAGAAAAAAAAAAGAAACAAACAGACAAAAGCCAAAACAAAACCATAGCCCAGAATTCATACAAGGGTATTTATGCTTCTTTGAAGGACGTGGTTCCAGATTCTCATCACTGGATTTTTTTATTGATAACTTGGCACTGACTGAAACGACATTAATATATTTAAAGCATATATCAGTGACATGGCATTCATTTGTTGTGTGATGCGTCTGTCCTGGTACATTCTTCCATGAAATTGCTACATAACATACAAATTAACCACACTACCCTACTCTAATCATTGTAATCAGTTATGTTTTCATGTGTACATTACTAATATATAAGGTTGTTGTAGTTCTTGTGTGTGGTTTAATTGCTTGTTTTTGCATATCTTGTGTGATTGATGATGTTCTAGAAATCTTTTCCCCGAAAGGAGACTTTCTAAATTACTTTGTTTAGATGCTAATGATTGTATTTCATTAGTGGCCCTCTCATCCAGAATCATCTTTAAATGAATGAATATGCCATAATTAAAAATCTGAATTATGAATTACTTTGAAAGGAGACAACATTGTCCCGATTTCCCACTGCGACTCAGTGTTATTTCAATTATGTAAATATGTTTAATCATTCCCCTTTTGTTTTTCTAATTATTTAATATTAATGTTGCTTTACCCCTTTATTGCTACAAGAAGGGATATGGCATCTTAAATGAGAGTACTTAGACAAGTGATACACAGATGACTAGATTCAAGCAGACATTTACCAGAATGCATAACCCATTTCAAAAACAAACATGCTATTAACATTCATACTAATATAGCAACACTAGCAGTAATTGCACTTCATGCATGTTTTGTCTTTATAAACCTAATGTATTCACAATGTACAATCTCCAATCAATTTCCTTATCATCAAACTTCAAATCCATTTGTACAACTTTAAATTCACTTGCAGTGCAGATTTTAAGCAGGGAGATTTCTCTGCCCACAGGCTGCACTTTTTCAACAGTTCAAAAAAACAGATAGAAATTATAAAGCAACTGGACGTTAAGATCTCATTATCTTACCATTACAGCCAGTGCCGTTTCATAGGACCAGCAAGCAAATACTTTCCCATGAGTCTGAGCAATACAAGAGAATTAATGCTCCTGAAAGTTCATGCAGAATATAGCACTTTTACTGAAATTCTCAAAATCAAAGGTCTGTGAAATTAATATCTGTAAAACTATCAGTGTCATAAAACCACATAAGGAGGATGCTATACAACTGAAAATGGGACTTAACTATAAAATATTTCTACTTCATGCAAATTTTTAGTTTCTAACTAAATGCAATTATAATCTATAATGCAATAATTTTTCAATTATTTCATCCTGAAATGGTAGAACTCCATTATCTCACTCCTGAGCAACAGTAACAACATAAGATTAAAACATTATTTAAAATATCTTTCTATGTAAATTATCTGAAACACAACCATAGAAGACAAGAAGAAATGTGTTTTATTCCCGCACTCTTTCAAGACCACTGCAGCCCTGTGAAAAAAGTCAGAAACTGTTAGTGGAAGCTAATGCATTTGTTTCAGTTCTTATCAGCATCAGACATAAAATGTATTTAATATGAAAAAAAATAATTTTATCATAAGTTTTACATTTTACCTACTACCAGGGTCAGAAAGCATAATGAAATATGCACAAGAGTTATCAGCAAAAACATCCTGCTATTTCCAATTTGAGTTTATTACTCTCTGCTTTGTAGTCTTTGTTGAGTGAATACTTCCAATTAACATTGCTGCTCTTTCAGTCTCTGAATTGCACTTGGATGATTAAATACAAATGAAGAAAAAATTGCTAACACTACATGTTAGTTTTGATTTGTTCTCAAATGAAAATTTTCATAGGCAAAAGACAGAGTGGTCATTTTCCACGGACTTGTCTGTATTGGTGTAACTACGGTGGTGGGCTTTATTCAACATCTTGCCCTTGCCATCTGGATGGAGGTCCTGCCTGCAAGCAGATGGGTGCATTTTGCCAAATGCATTCACACTTCTGGACAGTTCAGTTCAGCAAGTTCTGTCAGGGCATGTATTTTTGTGTAAAATTATTTTTTGTCAGTAACTTCTTTCACAGTGTTTTTTACTGACACTGATATTTTCCATCAAAAAATGACACAAGGAATCTGCTGCAATTTTAATTGATACTTTTTTTTTTTTTTTTTGTAAACTACCAATTGCTCTTGCTAGTTTAGAAAAACTAAGGGAAGCAACCCCTGAGCATTTCTGTTTATCATTTCCAGTGAACTGTTTTTTTCTAGGGAGACACATTGTTTGGGAGAAGATACTTTCCAAAACAACTTCAAAAAAAGTCAGAGAAAATAGAAGAAACAGATACCTAAACTTCAGTGGTCTGGTATGTTAAACACAAATAAGGCAAAGAGTGAAGAAGATTAGCCTTGCAGCCTCCATTTTACACATTAAATTTTTCACACGACAGTTTAATTACAAAAATTAGGAATGGTAATTGCTACATATAAATGTAAAGTGTCTCTCTTGGCCCAGCACAGGGGTGAAAAAAACGGCCAAATCCCCAGCCCTAATGCCACTTTCTGTTCTCAGGATTCTTGAGTATGCAAATAGTTTTTCCACTTAAGATCTCACAGACAAATCTGGTCAAATCAAATTACCCAAACATTTTGCACTAATCAGAGAGAAAAAGAGATGATAAGGCAGATAAAATCAATGAATGTAGACATTTTGAACAAAAGCCTGCCATTTTACAGAGAAGATTATCTTGTACTCTATTTCTCCAGTTATATAGGTAGCAGAAACTTATTTTCATATTATAAGATAATGTGAGATGAAATGCCAGATAAAACCTGGCTTCACTGACGCAAATGACAAGATTTTCATTGACGTGAATGAAGTCATTTTGTTCCACAGAATTTACTGTCATTTTTTCAGTTTTCTTTTTTTTTAATAAAAATGCCAACCAACCTTTTTAACAAAGTTATTATTTAACATTCAGTATTATCTGCACAGTCCACACACAGCCTGTTCACACAGAATTTATCACCTCAAAAAATCAGCTATAGTATCACTTGTAATTCATTTTTCTTTTATTAATTCCATGGATAAAACATTCCTCTTTTCTTTAAATTTTAATTAATATGGGCATATGCATGTAATTACTACATGGAATATTACTGTGGGAAATATTAAACATGATTGATCCTCAAATAAAATTAAAAGGTACATGAAATCTTGCTCTTGGGATAAATGCTTATAATCTTATCACATGGATGTCCCCAAAAGCACCACCTGTTATTCTGTTAAAACTATCGTTGCCCAATATTTACAGCCAGATTTGTAGCAGAAGTCAGACTCTGATGCAAAACTGAGGCAACCAGGCTCCAAAATTTTGTGCCAGGCTCCAAAATCACAGATAAAAACAATCCCTGCTCAGCAGCTGATACTGAGAGTACCTAGCCTATCTGGGGGCTCCTGGCACAACCAAAAACCTTGCTGAATATCACAGTTGCTCTGCACATCTTGACCACCACTGCTCCACATGGGAGGGTGCCAAGCACCCATCTCTACCCACCTGAGTCAGAGCTTTTTGAACGATGGTGACGTGATGCTCTGGTTCACACAGCACAAACCGTTGCCTACCATGCAGTGACAGGACCAGGCTGAAAAGAGGTGGTGTCCAACACCAGTATGATGGCTGGGTGGTCAGAGCACCAAAGCCCCTGGGGTCAGGAAGAACGAGCGCACAGCATCCACCCTAAAAATGCAGCTATCTGGGCTGACTTCACAGGGAGGCAGTGAGACAAAGAGGCAAGGCCTCTCCTCCTGCTGAAGTTAGAAGGGACTCAACAAGGTGTCCTAGCCCATCTCCCACCTCCAGGCAGTTTCAACAAAATTTCATGCAGTTTGTCTGGCCAAAGCTCTCCTGTCAATGCTGTCTGTGCAGTTGCACGTTTACTTGCAGAACAGCTCCATTCTCTCCTGGGTGTCCATCTTCAATCAGAAATAGATGTTACTGGGCATCCCAAACACTTTGCCTCCATTCCCAGGATGCTGACATAATTTCTGAAGTGCACAGAATCACTTTGAGTAGTTTCATGAGTGCTGCCCTAAGATGAGAACAATGACACGGTTTCCAGTTATCTGGATGAGACTAAGAAACCTTTGCAACATGTCTTGGCTGAGGATGAATATTCATATTATGACTAACAATAGAAATAATTAAAATGTTATAAATAAAACTGGTTGTTACAAAAATAAGGAAGACAAAATGGTAAGACGATCAACTAATAAGATTAACCCAGTATGGAGAAGCTGAAAAAGCAGGTAAATCACTAGCAATTATTGTTCTGGTTACCCTTCAGCCTTTTGGGTTTATGCAGAGACTATCACTGACCCACCTGAAGAAAGGCATTCTTGTGATGCAATGGATAAACCTAGTTTGACTCTTAGTTGTAAATGGATTTTTCTCGGATCAAAATTCTTAGGGTAACCATGAGAAATAAATGAGTAAACCCTAGTTCATCCTAGAACAAGCAAATCACTCAGACCATAAGGAGTGACTGGCAGTGCCATTAGTAAAAAGTATCACTGCTAGCACAGCCCCCTTTACAGCAAGCAGCATAAAAACTGAACTTCATCACAAAGGCTCTTTTCACCTCAATCTGAAATAGGAACTTAACATTAACAGGCATACAAGAGGTTTTAATAGAATCAGTTTTTAATTGCTTATAGCTTTCTCATCAGCTGTTGAGGATGTTAAACCCATCAAAACAACAAAATCTTTAACCTGAACAGCACAAAAGATCTAATTTAACTCCACCTGCCTCCCCAGAGCAAGTGCTTACATCACCGGGATTGTCCTTGCAATATTTGGAAACATGGCACTTAAAGAAGCAGCATCAGAAAGAGCTCCCGTCTTCATTTTAAAGAATGGAGCAGGAAGAAGCACTTCATTAACTAAAGCCATTGGTAGGGAGAAGATCTGGGCACAGTGATGCCCATCTGGGCACTGGGAAGTGGAGAAAAGAAAATCTCACCTACGCTGATGAAGCTCCTGCCAGCCTGGTGCAGCTGAGATGTGTGGGTACAGCTTTATTATTGAGTTTAGATGGGTGAATGTCAAAACAAATAATTATTACACATCTATTTTGCCAGATTTGCCAGTTCAGAGCAAAAGAAATATCTGCTACGGTTGCCTGCCACTTTCATAGGCAGAAGAATGCCAGGCAGACAACCAGCATGAATCCTGGTCTTCCAGTTCAACAGCTGAACTGAAAAACAAGGGCAAAACAGTTTTTAAAAGCTTGCATTTTTTAACCTATTTAAAAAATAAATAAAAAAATAAAAAACAACTTTCAGGCTCAGCAAAATAAAATATCAAAAGAATTCCAACTTCTCCAAATTCTCTTTAACCAAACTTATCACCCAAACTTATCAACCCAAACTTATCTTGTGGGAATGTGGATTGCTTAAAATTCTGGATCTGAAGAAGAAACAAATCTCAACACATTTTTTATATATTTTTGAGAAAGAGCAACTAAGTTATAAAATTAGATATCCAAAGACACAACACATGAGAATGCAATTTTATTTTAATCTTTTGGGCCATTCAATGTTTTTAAACGAATTTCTAGAAATTTATCAATTTCAAAATCTAAAATCCATTTCAAAATGAGATAACAATTTCATTCTCAGAAAATGCTGGAGTATTTCAGCTTCGCTCCCCCTCCCCCTCCTTTTTCTTTTTTGGTCCAATATATTAATCAAACTTGATCTTATTCACTTATGTTTTTAGCATTTGTGTTCTGTCTCCTGCACAAAATGCCTTCTTGAGCAATTCTAGTGATCCATTAGAAGCTAATAAAAAAGACAGTTGTGTGCATGATAGGGAAAAGGAGGCGTTCCCAGAACCAAAAGAGAACATACAAGATGCATTGGGAAGACCAGAGGTGGGGATCATTAGAATTTAAGCACTTTGATTGCAACATGAAATGTCAATCCATAAGGAAGAAATGAGATTTGTTTTTTTTCCAAATCCAGGACAACTTGCTAAATGATTATTTTTCTCCAGAATTGAAACTCTAGAAAATATTGTACTTGAAATGCCAAAAATTTTGAAAGTTCTAACTGAAGGAAATATTACTACAGTCTTTAAATTCCATTACAAATGCCTTAAAAGTAGTTCCTAGTGCCTCAGCTCAACTTAAATTGCTTTGCACACATTGCTGTCCAGGAAAGAGACCTTGCAAGTCAGCCTTTCTTTTCTCACGGGGAGTAGAGAGAGAACAGGAGGAGTGTGTGCACTGAAAGTCTTGCAACGCACAGGGAGAAAAACTGAAGAGAGATGCAGTCCTCCTGCAAGCCGATGCAATAGAGAGATAGTGGGGACCTGAACTTTGACTCCTGAAGGTAATTCACTGCCATGGAAATAGCAGTATATTTTAATAGCTTTATATTTTTTGAGTCAACATGAAAGAGAAAATTGCACCAAGGGTCAAACCAACTCCACTTAAACCTTTCAGTTAAATTAAAAACATTCACAAAGAAGGGATTTCTAATGAAAATATTTCTGTGTAGAAGCTGTGTTTTCCGGTAGTAGATCATCCCAATGGAAAATACATACCTATCTACATCTATTTATTGTATTGTTTGCTCTCCTAGTTGTAAAAGACAATGTTTAGGATTTGCTGAATTGTCTCCATTAGGTGGAGAAGCTTGTGATTCCAGTCAGATATTTCTTCACTACAACTCTTTTTATATACAAAGAATGTACATATCCCTCTGCTTCTCTGAACACAATAGGAACAGACAAGAAGTAGTTCGCCTGGGCACGTTTTCAAGCTTGCATTTTCAAACAGCAGTCTGCTCTAAAGAAGCTCAGTCTTGGCTTCTTCTCAGGGCCATGGTACCAATGCAATGCTACTCCGAGTGCTCCTGCCTCTCCTTCTGCAGGCCTTGCCTCTCTGCTTCTGCACTGTCAAACAATGGTAAGTTCCCCTTAGCCCCCTGCAAAAATACCACCTCATTCTTTCAAATATAGAGGGTTGTTTGGTTGGTTGGTTGGTTGTTTTGATGATATTTAACATTTTGGACAGAGGCATCTCTTACTTTATTGTGTAAAGGATCTTGACTGCACTTCCTGGTCAGTTAAATTTAAGAGACCCAGCGTGCCATATAGCTTCAGCTTGGCAGTGATGGCCAACAATAAGTTTGCTAGGAACCATCCCCTTCAATGCCACAAACCTGTTCACCGCCCAGGTAGAATACGGAATAGAGATTCCTTGTAGAACACACCTCTGATTTATCCCCATTGAATTAACAGTACGTACTTTTTCCTCCGACCAAATATCCTCTTCAATGACATTTCATCTTCTAGTAACACCCACACCAAAGTGAATAAATCTAAAAAGAGGCATTTTTCAAGGTACAGAAATCAGGAAGTTTTACCTCTGCTTTTAGGAAATTATAACAGGAAAAGACAGTCAGACAAGGAAAGGCATACAAAGTAAGCAACACAATAGAATTCTTTTGCAAAGCTTGAGGAAGAGGTTAATCCGCAACAATAACTGGTGATGTTGTACTGCCCAGTTTTGGTCAGTAGGTGTTTTGGTGAAAAGACGCCCTGGCAGAGTGAAAGTAGGAAGAGGAAGCATGTAGTCACAAGAACTCCCAGCACCTCTCTGGGATAGAATGGAGAAGATAATAGCCAGTCTGTCAAGCTAGCTGAGATGTTGAAGCTGCTGCAAAAAAAGGAGCTCATTTGATAAACAGCCTCAAATTGTCTTCTCTTGTCCTTCGTATTTCTTTCCACGCCTGTAGATTCCATGTGCTTTACCTCTTATCTTAATAGAATGAAGTTAAATGACTTTTTAAACAAACCATGTGAAAAGCTGGAGATGTGTAGCACTGCTGTTATAAAAATACATGAGAAAACTCCCACAAACTATTTGGCTAAAACATTTGCCTGAAACACCAGCAATGTTATGTAAATACTGATTATGATTAAATGCCTAATTAATTATTATTATTACTTGTATTACATCCATATTTGAACACTAATTAGGAACACTATTCTACTGAGTTCAGTGCTGTACAAATATGTCAGGGGACAGACACCATTTCCACAGAGAGCCTGCAAATAGCAAATGAAAAGTAGAAAGGGAAAGAACCTGAGAAAGTGACTTACCCAAGGGCACTTAGCAAGTCATTGTCAGAATTCAGGGAAAAGAAAAAAATAAAAGCGAGTCTTACTGCTCTGGCTATCAGACCACACTTTCCCTATTCAAATCACGAAACATGTAAGCCTGTACGGCTCTGTTAACCCACGAACAATTATTCCTTATTTTTCTCCTTTTGCATATCCATATTTGGTTTGGAAGTCAGCTGAACCATTTGAAATGGCTCAGGTATGCTGGGAGGTACAAAAATTCTTTCCATACCACAACATAAACTGAAAGTTTAGCTCTTTCCATGCCACATATATTTCACCTGTGACAGTACAGCATATATATTTATAAACCAAAATCATACAAAACCCCAGAGGTCAAATTAAGGACCCAAAAAGTCATTGAAAAAAATAATCAGGGGATGAGATGACCAATGATACCTCAAGCAGAAGAGAGTACCCTTGTATTGATACCTGGAGGAAGATAAAAACGTGCTCTCACTAAAGGAGGTTCCTAGATCCAAGGAGGCACTTATCCTGCCATAAAATTGGGCTGTGGCTCAGAATAAAGAGCAAGACCAGCTAGCCCCAAAAACAGACTAAGCAACAAACAGCGAGGACAAAGAGGTGCCTTGCCGGCTTACTAGTGGAGAGATGCAACAATACAAGATAAAACCTCCAAAACAAGTTATTTTTATGTGGTTCTGCTTCAATTTGCGGACCCAGAGAGCTGCTCTCAAGCTGTGGAGACTCGGCCAGTGGGACCAGCTGGGAGGATGTGCTGGTGCCACAACTCCCAGGAGATCAGCACACAGCAGCGGCAGCCAGAACAAAGCGCACTGTGGCCATTTGGCAGCATTTCCACTCATTTCTTGCTTTGTAGTGGAAAAGGACAGACACTTTAGTTGCAACAAGTAGAGAAATCCTTGACAGAGACTGGGGGGGGGGAAGATTCACTGAAATACTAAGATGAGAAAAAAAAAAAGCAACACAGTTAACTGCTCTTTCTCTGGAGCATTCTTCAATTTCAGCAGAAGAGAAAAAATATTTTAATTATGTACTTTTGGACAAATACAGAAAATTCCAGTTTGCAAATGTTGGTACTGTGACTCATTGTCACTCACCACTGGGACTGAAGCTTGCTGGCCTCAGTTTGGTGGTTTCCCTTCTGGCTGAAATGTCCATCGCTGCCATCCTCGATAACGTGTACCCTACAGAAGTGTGACAGCCAGGGGAGTCCAGCTCAGAGAGAAAATTAGATAATCAAACCACATTTTGCATACTTTCCACATGTTCAGGTTTTCCAAAGAAATCTCAACATCTTTAAGGAAAGCACATAAAAGAATAGGAAAAAAATATATTATTGATTCTCTGATGTGGCACTGAAGAACTATTTCATGCAAAAATTTTCAACCAGCATGCAAAGAATATTTATTTACACTCATTGTGTTATTCACACTGGTTTATATTTGCACCTGATGGCAGAATTCAAAGACCTGACTCTGCAATGGTGTTTTAAGATACTTCAGATATAAAAATGAACCCCCTAAGAAAGAGAACCCCTTTCTTCCATTCCCTCCCCTCCCGGCACACCTGGCTACTCCAATCTATGATGTTCACCTCAGAAATCTTTTTACAGAAAGACCATGTGATAACTTGCAATCAAACCCAACTCCTGCTTTATTGCACAGTTACAGCCAAGCTGTACTCAGGACCAGATCAAGGGATAAGAAAAAGGTAATTTTCTGTCACCCTTGTTATCCATCCACATCTCTCACACAGTAAAGAGCAAGGAGCTAATTCAGTCCTCAGGACAATTCAGAGAAGTTTTTTCTGAATTATTTATCTGCAGTGAGCCTCAGAAGGTTGCTCCATCAACAGCGGGTAAGCAAAGCAGAGCCGGAGTCTGAGCTCACCTCTCCCCACCACAACATGCCAGACACAAAAGGAAGTGGTGAGGAATGCCAAGACCAGGCAAGGTATCCACAGGAGGGACAACAAACTTTATATAGTCCTGCAGAAAGGGTCAAAGGTGTCCCTGGGCATCCCAGAAGTTCAAGCTCCTGCTTTTTTCTGTAGTAGGCTGTACCACTGCAATGGTATCTTGAAGATAAGCAGCAGCACTTAACTATTTCTGCAAGGAAAACAGGTACCTGCAGGTCCTGCTACTACTGACATTTTCTGTGCAACTAGAGGTGCCCCCAAACCTTTTCATGGTGCTACTGTATTTCCTCCTTGCTGTCCCTGGTAATGGCACATTCTCCTGCTTATTCATGATTCCAGCTAACAGTGGAAGCTTCCTACAAGATCCCAGAAAGAATGAGAGGACAATGCCAGAAAGACAGAGCAGCCACTAGCACTTGCAAAAGAGCTCCAAAGTCCAGCAGTGCTGCAGGTCCCAGCGCATGCCACGGCTATCAAAACGCAGCAATCTGGAGGTTGGGCTGATTGCCTGAACAGCTAGAAGAGAGCTCAAATCCGAAGAAAGTTGTAATTCAAACACCTTGCAGACATTTTGGTCATCCCACACACTTTATGCCTACTAATGACTCCAGAAGCAGGGAGGTTCTCTGCTGAATCTGTGGTGGTCTGTTTGAGTCCTGAGATAAATACATTGGCCACGGTCCATGTGACAAATCTGGGAAGGAGCAGCTGAGCAGTCAGCAAACAAGATACAGCTCCCTCTCAAACAGGCAGGTTCATCAGACAGGTACACAGCTCTGCAAAGATAAACACATTAGCTGCTTTTCTGGCAAAGGGCGAACACCAATTCATCAGCACCAACTGGCTATTCGGGAACTGAATTAACAGATCCAACAAGATTTCGGTTCACCCACGCTGCCTGGAGTATATTGGCTGTGAAAAGAGATGGACACACATGCTATTCGTGAAGGTGTACATTACACCCACTTAGCCTTGCTGCCCACCCCTTCTTTGCCACCAGCTCCCTGGAGATGTTGTACCTGCTGGAACTGCTTCTAACATAGTCACAGTTTAAATCATGTAAATTTTAGGGAAATTTATCATTTAGTTCATTTTCTAAATTTCAGTACTGTATACTAACCAAACCTTAATTCATCAGAAATATTCCACGTACGCCAAATAGTAGAGACAAGCATTCTAGATATGTTTTTAGGTAATCACTTTCCTTTATCACAATCTAAGACTTTGCAAGCATTATTTCATTTTTATTGTGTCTGAAGCTCTCATTCTCCATGTTGGTTTGATCCTTTTTGCCGAGCCTATTCAGCTGCAGAAAGCCTTGGTCTGCTTTCCAGTTCAGGTTCCCGTCTGCCACTTCTAATCCTCATTTTCATTCTTGCCAGTTAGTCATCTGATCTCTTTGATCCTTTGTAGCAAGCCTTGAACTCTGTTTTTATTCAGATTAGCATCCAGTGTCAAGAAGTACTGTTTTCTTTTCCCTGTGGTTTTGCAGCCTTTAGCTCGTTTAAGCTTGTTTTCTTCTTCCCAAGTTTTCAATTGCATTTTCCATGGTCTCAGGCCATATTTCTGAGCTACACACAGCACTTGTGACAACAGCAATCAGCCTCTGCTGGCACAATTGCAAGTGATGAACACCTTCCATTTCTTCTGTCTTTTCCAGCTCCAAGGTGTAGCTAAGGCAATACAGAGGCAGCCGTGCACAGGTATATATCGCTCTCCCTCATGGAGAGAGCTGCCACAAGTGCTCGTTGGGCTCTCACAGCACATATGCCTGTGCTCCTTGGAGATGCTTGGGACAATGGGGTCTTTTCAGGGCTGATGTTAACTGGGATGCACCCTGAGGGTCTCTGTTGTCTCACAGCAAGTTCCTGAAAATCCTTCAAAACTCATGTGAGCAGAGAACACCAAGCAGTGGGGAATGATGTATGTGCATACAAGAGAGGGGTCTAGCCTGGCTGCAATATTTGAAATCACCACCACAGGATAAATGTGCCTTCTCCATGTGTGTACCAGAATAGATCCCACCACAGACAACTGACAAGCACAATTCATCCGGCCCACACGAGACGGGATGGTGCTTGGTTCTAGCACAGGTCATCTGGCTGAAGATGCTGGTGGAGAGTAAGATCTCTTCCTTGGTACACAGCAATGATGATGAACCTTCAACAGCCAGCATGATTGTCTGTTACCGCCCCAATGGGATCCAACAGAATTTTTCTTGGTGTTCCTTTCCACAAAGAACGAAGAAGGCTTCTTAACTGAAACTAGTGAAAACAAGTAATTGATTGGGGTTGATGTGGCATGGGCTTTTGAAGTGGCCCAACTGCCACAAGGACCAGTGTTAGCTGCTGATTCCCTGCAGAGGACACTGTTGGACAAGATGTTAAATCCTCTATCTGGATGCATCTATGTCCTTAATAGATTTATCAGTAATGATCAGTAAGTGATGCTAGGATTAGTACCAAGTTTCCCTTTGCATCCACCACGTAGGACTGTATTCTGTATCTCCATGTAAGGGAGCAAGGAAAGGATGTGGAATCTTTAGTTTTAGAGTGATGTAACGTTCTTAGTCTTCTTTTTGAAGGATTACATGTAGATTTTTGAAATTAAGTTTATTTTCCACCATTCTCTCATATCACTGCACTTCAGTGTTACGAGACTGGGTATTGATCCCACATTGTCAGCACAGCATATCTTAGCATTACATTAAAAATATTGAGATGACTAGTGTTAAGGACCTTAAGCCAAGTATACCCACATTTTTGCATTTTCAGACAGAAGACGAACATGCTGAACACTTCTATGGGACCTGGCTTTCTTCAGGTAGGACAGGCCATGCCTATACGTGAATCCCAAACATTTAGAATTTGGCTTAGAAGCTGCCATGGGTGCCAAACAATGAATCTTGGTGGACAGGCCTCAAAGACAGATACAACCTTTTTAAAAAAATATCAACTTCAAAGGATGGGTTGAGCAGTCATTGGATTGCATCTTAAAACACCCGGAGAAGAGACATTAATTCTGTGTTCTTTATAGCCTCACACAGAGGCAAAAAAGTCAGGGATTACATACACATTCCCAAAAGGCCCTGATATTCAGAAGTTTTTGGTTTCTCATGCACAACGCATACGTGTGCCGTTAGATCCACACTGGTAAGTACTCACTGAAGACAATACATTATTCAGAAAGAAAATATGGTCAAAAAACAATTCACACCAGACACTCCAGAATCTATGCCAAGATATTCTATGCCACATACATTCTGATTTAAAACATCGTTGACAAATTTTAAGGACTACTGTTCCCTTAAGTACAGCTGATGAATTAAAGGTCAAGGAATCATTGTGAGTCCTTCAGAATGGTCGTGTTCTTCAGAAGGATGAATCACTGTCTGTCTAATAAACTCCAGCACTTCTCCTCCAGACTCTTCTTGCTCCATAGACCTGGGAAAGGCTGGGGCATTGGTACTGACTTACCTCTTTGCTCTGATGTTCTGACCAGCAATGCAAGCTCTGACTCATTATAAAGCTTTCACAACACACCCAAAACATCTCAGGTATAAACCATTATTGGGAAAGAGAGAGTGTGGATTTTTTTTTTTTTTATAACTGTGTTAAGTTTTCTTAGGGAAGGTGATCTTCTTATCTCTTCATCTTATCTGTCAGGCATTAACTGCTTCCCTGTTGTGGCAGTTTTCTTTTCCTAAACCTCTTTCTCTTATGAATACATTTTATGCATTTCTCACCTGTATAGATCTACTGGACCATTTGTTGCCATGGTTTCCTTAAATGTTTCCGTATCTGTCCTCTCCGATTTTCCACAATAAAAAATTCAAAACTTTTGTTAGACAGAATTTTAATTACTGACATAAGTCCACATAAGTAAACCAGAAACCTGTACCTTTAACACTACAATATTCCTATTTTATGTTTTGATTTAGCAATTTTCTAAGATTTAACAGAAAACAATCTTCTGTCTCCTAAAGCACTACTTCATTGCAACTCATAAACATCATGAAATAAGACACAAAGAGCAATGCTCACAAACATAAAAAAAAAGTTTCACCTAATTCTAAAAATTGGGTTTTTTTAAAAGCACTTTTAATATCTTCCAGACTCCTACACTATCTTCACCTCCACTAAGACCTCCATACTGCTTAATAAAGGGTGGTGAAGTGCCTTGTCCAGATAACTTGTGCCTAAAAATGTATGGAAGAATTCAGTGAGATTCATAGATGAGACTAATCAGGAAAAAAAACAATAATAATAAAAAAAGAGTCTATGTTGCTTTTCTTCCATCTACTCGCATCATAAGCAAGTTTCACTGCTGCTGGCTACAGGACCAGCAGGAATATCCACATCCACTCGAGTTTCTCTATAATTTGAATGCACACATATTTATGTGTACATATTAGCCATGCTAGTAGCCCCTTCTTTCATTCTGAACACAGAACAGCCATCCCATCTTTAAACAAATAAATAAACCGACCAACTACCAAATTTATTTGGCTCACATTATAACCTAAAGTTGCGTATGATGATTTTAAAAGGTAGAGAATGAATACAAAATATTGTATTTTCAGCAATAATATCCTGGGCAGAAAAACGCACCAATATATAATAACATCTTACTTTTTACAGTGAGTAAAAGAAAGTTTTTATTTAAACCTAATAAAACAAGAAGCTCTGCATGACCACCGTGAATAACTGTGTGTGCCCAGGTGCCACCTTCACAACTACCGCACCCTTCTGAACGTGGCTTGCAACCTCCTTTTTCTATGGACGTTTCTCATTTATGAATCATCAGTGCTCTTTGGCTAATTTACACGCTTTTCCTGATTTTCAGCCCCCCCCCCCGTCAGCTCGCTCCTACTCCGCACCGAGAAGTATCCCGGAATTTTGCAACGAAAAGATGGCACTGATCTCAAAAAGGGGGGCAGGCCGCGGAAGCCGCTCGAAAGCGAAGCTCCGCTGGGGAGCTGGAAGGGAAACTCCGCGGCCTAGGCCCCGGCCCCTGCCCCTGCCCCTGCCCCGGCCTCGGCCCCGGTCCCGGCGGCGGGCGGTGTGCCTTGGGCAAGGGCGCCACCCGGCGGCCCGGCCCGGCCCGGCCCCGCGGCCCGCGATGGCGGGCAGGCCCCCAGAGGCCCTGGCGGGAGCAGCGCCTGCCCCTGCCGGCGGAGGAGCGGGACAGGAGAGGGCTGTGCCCGCAGCTGTAACGGCGGGCGGGGGCCGGGCGAGCCCCGTGACTGCCGGGGAGCAGAGCAGGGGCCACCGCGGCGACCCTCCTGCCCGTGAGGAGCGGCCGGGGAAGGGTCCCGCCGGGGAATGAAGGGGTCTCGGGGCCGGCCGCTCGGTCCCCTCCGTCGTGGGGAACGTGAAGGCCCACGCCGCGCAGGAATTTGCTCGGAGAGCCCCCTCAGCGCCTCCGTGCCTGAGTCCTCGTCTCTGGGCTGTTTATGCTCTCCTGTAGTGAAAACGGAGGTGCTATCCTCTGTATTCAGCAGACTCCGGTTTCGACACATCTGTTTTTCACCCCTTTAGCTTCTGCTCACGAGTTTTCCCCTTTCACCTACACCAAAAAAACAAACAAACAAACAAACAAAAAACAGCCCCTGCCCCAAACAGCCTTTATACACATGCAAAACTGCTGTGGTTTTGGCAAGTCGGAATCTGGGGTAATTTTCATCTCTCTCCTTCAGAACTGCTACATCTGAATTTTAACACTACTTGTCTCGACAGAAATTGGTATGCTGGTAGAAGAATAAATCTCAATAGCCGCACAAGAAGAATTTGTATTCATTCAATCTCACGTTGAGGACTTCGCTTTGTACAATAGGACTTTACAATATGTCAGGTTTTGCATTTCTGACCTTTGTTGTTTAAACTGACGAGCAATACCCACCTTTTGTTTTTAGTCTCCATCGCTAAAAAGTTAACAATTTCCTACAACATAAAACGAAGCACAGTGAAAAGAGTAAGAACTCCAAGTGAAAAATACTTCAAAAAATCTTGAAAAATCATACCTACTCTTGTTTGTAATGTGAGAAATTATTACAAGTATGTTCACTATGAGGACTATTGATAGATGACTCACAATTTAGCTAAATTCAATAAACCACATACTGTGCCTGTCCCAGTAGGTGACTCATGCATTTTGTATTTCAAGTATCAAATGTTTGCCAAAAACAGTATTTAAAAAAGTAGGAAAATTGTTCAAAAGGGCTTGTGAATAGGTTGGGACTACCCACAGGCAGCTCTTACTTGTGTTCTGACCACTTACGTGGGATTTCACGGCACTACGGCAGTATTCTGTGAGAAGGAATGCTTAGCCACAGCAGCCCCACCTTACACACTTCATAGGCTTTTTTCTTCACATATATTGTACCTTCTTTAAATACACACACATTAGTATTTAATGTGATACTTTCTAACAGTTGTGTTTTAAAGAGAAAAACCTGCAGGGTAAACATTTTCCCCACAGAGTTACTGCTCCGTAATTTTATACACATTTCCTAATTTTCCTAGCACCGTGCTTCGCCCTTCTAAAATCGATTGTAAAACAGTAAAATAAAACAGCAGTCTCAAAAGAACTATTCAGTTGATCCCTGAATACTGTATAGTAGTATTTTAAACCAAACAAATCAACGTAGAAGTGGCAGAATTGCACCCAGAAGAAGGAAGTTTCAGTCGTGGTGTTGATGCCTTTTCACCATTTCAGCAGCCGGCAGGGTGGCGAAAGAGGCTACTACATGCCGGTGACTCACTAACCGGGTTAGCTTAGATTTTAGGCACTTTTCCAAAATCATTCATATAGACCTCAGAGTACATCTGCGTCTTATTTTTAATTTTGTGCAGGAGTTGCCTGGCCCCACAATATCATGCACTGCATATGCACAACATCCTTGTGCCATAAACTCCTTTTTGAGGACAGACTGTCATGTGGCCACACCGGCGCATGAGGAGGCACAGTCTTTTCACCAGGGCGAGGGAACTGTATGTGTTTACAGCGAGTGTGACTTAAGGCGTCTGTATTCTGGGTGACTTGGTCACTTGCTGAACAGGTGAAATATTGGGTGAAATATTTTTAAATGCCCAGCCACTCCTTTAATTCGTGTCAAACACTGCAGGTTCCTGTCCTCAAAGCAAAAAGAGGTTAATGCTGACTTCGAGAACAGGGCTAGGAGGGCTACTAAGTTCCTGTCATTGTGAGGGTGAATGGCACCCTGTTCCCAGAATAATGCCCTGTTCTCCGATAGTCCTGGTCATTGACAATAGGATTAGACAGCATAAATCCAGGGGAACTATCACCACCTACATTTTAACAGGGTGTGGGGGGAATCTTGTTTTTTTAAGGTATCCTGCCAAAAGTCATACAGACTCATTCCATATTCACTTGGAAAAAAATAGGTAACAGTCTTTCATTACTGATCTTCTCTGCATCTTTTTTCTCATTATTCCTCTGGCACTTTCCCTGCTGAGCTGGCTCTTGCTCTGACTTAACTGAGTCCCTTCTGATCCCTGGAAGAAGCCGATACAGTGTCATCTGAAAATAAATGAACTCAAAGTTCATGTTGACTAGGGATATATTAAGATGATGGAGTCACAACTTTCATATATGCAGAAATGGTAAGACTAGGCATAGTATTAAGCTCTGTACTTTAATTTTATTCATTTAAAACCAAGCATGAAGCATGTTTTATTCATTGTTTTGTCAACCACTTCACATTTTCACCCTGTTTCTCTTGTAAAAACTATCAAAAGATCTCCTGTGCAAAAGTATTGCAGGAAAACATTTGATCTATTTTAGTTTAATTTAATGAAATTTGTCATCCAGAAAACAGGTAAGAGAGGCAGCATCAGTATGCCCAGACAATTCTCCAAAGGCCTTTAGCAATTGCTTTTTAAGAGGATCATTAGCTTCCTGCCTATGAAATTACCAAAACTGATGTCTTTGTATTGACATGGGTACAAGTTATGCTATTTGAAGGAGATATTAAATTTTAAGCTGACAAAGGATACATACTTTGATAGTAATACCAATTTGTCCAATTGTCCCACAATGGGAGTGAATGCACGCACACTATGGAAAATCTTAAACTGCATACGAAGATTATTTTTTGAAGACTAAAGCATTTATACACATGGGAAATCTTATTAGTTGTCAAATGATGACAGTTGTAATATTAACATTATTAACAAGGGATGAGAGTATTGTTTTACAATCCATGCATCATGCTAGAAATGTTATTTAACATCAGAGACTCAATATTTATCAAGAGCATTTGGTTTAATAATATCCAGTATAACGGTACTCCACAGTTTCCATTAGTTTGATTGAATGTTATATCTGTCTAAGCAAACCAAGCATTAGGCGCTTCGGTGAAAGTCACTTGTAATAGAGAAAAATATAATGCATGAATATTTCATTAGTAGATGAATACCCATCAAAACTTTCCTTGAAATGCTTGAAAGTACCTCCTGAATGTTTGCCAGTTATTTCATAAAACAGAGATGGTTGTAATGCTGCTGTTGAAACAGGAAAAATCTATTAGATCATTTAACATACTAAAACAATTATGGTATAATTATAAGGAACATAATTATATGTTCTTGATGTCTTTAATTGTGCAAGCCTTACTAATTAACATTAGAAATTCAATCAAAACAAATTATGCTTTAAAATTTAAGGATGAACTTAAAGAGAAAGATGGCATTTCCCAAGTCAAACAATTATAACTTTGAATTTCACCTGATAGTAGGCAAACTATTGATGTGCCTGTTGCAGACTCCTATCGTTCCGTCTCCTGAATGTATTTATTCAGTGTATTTGGAGATACATATATACTCAAGTGACTTACCCTTATTTAAAGCTGTAATGTCAGTTTTGCCTAAGCTAAAATCCGACAGAGGTTCTTGTAGCCTTTGCATTAAACTTTAAAGGAAGAGATGCATACTGTGCCCTCTGCATTTGGATGTTTTCTGCACAGCCCTGCCTTGTGCATAGACCTGACGCTGTCGGAGTCAGGCCTCAGCTCTGTTCCTGGTTTACTCTTTGCTTCCCTCTGTTACTTCTCACCTCTCAGGACCATGGATTATTTGTAGGAAAAACACAGCACTGTTTTGGGGAAAAAAGAAGGGTTGGTCAGATGCATTTGCATACATAGTGTTCTTTTTTAAAACATCTTTTCTGCATAACAGAAACTAGCCTAATTACTTCAATTCTGTTGTCATCTCCAGTTTTCTGTTAGGAAGGTATTTCAAGCTGATTCCAGTAAAACCAGTGGCTGTTTTTGTGGTGCTTTTTTTTGGTTTTTTGTTTGTTTGTTTTCAAAAAAACCCGATATGTTCTACATCAGAAATACATCTTCATGTCTGGTTAAGTTACTGTTGTGCTTTGCAGGAAGATTGGATCAGTTTCCTGTAGCCCCCCATCCCTACGTGGTGGGCACAAGTTCTTTAAAACATGTACAATTCAAATATTATTGAAAGCCTTTACTTTTTTTTTTTCTACTAGGACTGGACCTAACAAGAACACTTTAGATGCATTTCTCTCTCTGTCATTTACAGTTTCAGAAAGGCACCGCCAGTCATAAGAATGGCAAAACTGGAAAGCTGGGCGGACTTAGCTTCTCTCTTAAAAACAAAGCAGCATATAAACACCCACTTTCTGTATTTTTGCTTTCTTCTCATTTTCTTTGATTAACCAGAACAGAACTGTCGTAAAATGAAGATTGTGGCCATTTTCCACTGTCCTTTTCTCTTAAGCAGGTACACACATTCAAAGATCTGAGTACAAAACTTGCTGAGCATTGAGTGCACCAGTCAGTTCTCTTCGGAGCCCAGTGCTATTTTAGAAACCATCAGATATTCCAGGCATCCTAGGGTAGGCAGATAGGACTGTAGGAGGTGCCTGCACCTGCTGGCATGGCCCTTCAGCACCTCCTCTAGGACTACATGACTCCTAAGTTAACTGAAGCCCACCATATCTTTCCAGGTACAATCTGCCTAGCTCTAGCTGAAGGTAGCTCCATTTTGGTTATCTCAATTCCATGTTTTTGGCTGGCTAAGCACTTTGGAATGAAAACTTCAAAGTAAAAAAAAAAAAAAAAAAAAAGCCTAGAATAGGCTTTATAACATGGTTATAAACTGATTTATGACCTAATTTTATAACCTAATTTATAACATGGTTATAACCTAATTATTTTAGGTTCATCTTCAAAATAGTGTTGAGCTTTCAAGAGCCTTCACTGATAATTAAAACAGCTATTACTTTAGATCCAAGTATATTCCTAGAAAGGATTGACTTCCCAGATCACATCAACCACAACAGTGATCAGTGCCAGAGAAAACTGGTGAATATTTTTCATGGAATAATTGCATCAGAGTATTTGAATTGTCAGAAGAAAATTCAGACAACTAGACAACTCAGCATAATTTGAGTGATCAATACCTCCTTAGAGTGTCTCTCATTCTATCAGATGTTGAATGGGTGTAGTGGGTTTACGTGGCAAGGTTTTGGTAGCAGGGGACCATAGGGGTGGCTTCTGTGAGAAGGATCTAGAAGCTGCCCCATGTTTGGTAAGGGCCCCACCGCTGACCAGAGCCGAGCCAATAAGTGATGTTGTTTTCGCCTCTGTGAGAGCATATTTAAGACAGGGAAAAAAAAACGCTGTGCCACACAGCAGCTGGGAGAGCGAGAGGAGTGAGGAACAGCTTTACAGGCGCCAAGGTCAGTGAAGAAGGAGGGGGAGAGGTGCTCCAGGCGTTGGAGCAGAAGTCCCCTGCGGCCTGTGGTGAGGACCATGGTGAAGCAGGCTGTCCCCCTGCAGCCCATGGAGTACCACGGTGGAGCAGGGTTCCACGCTGCAGCCTGTGGAGGAGACCACGGTGGAGCAGGTGGACCTGCACCAACGGAGGCTGCGGCCTGCGGAAGACCCCTGCCGGAGCAGATCCCGGGCCGGACCTGTAGCCCATGGAGAGGAGACCACGCAGGAGCAGGTGACCTGGCAGGAGCTGCTGCCTGTAGGGGATCCAGGTTGGAGCAGTTTGCTGCTGAGGGATGGACCCCATGGTACGGACCCATATCTGGAGCTGTTCTTGAAGAGCTGCTGCCTGTGGGCAGCCCACGCTGGATCAGTTCAGCAAGGACTGCATCCCGTGGGAGGGACCCACAGCAGAGGGGATGAGAGTGACCAAGAAGGAGCGGCGGCGAAGAAGCGCTATAGACTGACCATAACCCCCATTCCCCCGTTCCCCTGCACCGCTCGGGGGGAAGAGGTGGAAGAGGGTGGATGGGGGGGAAGGTGCTTTTGGTTTTTTTCCTTTGTTTCTCACTTCTCTAGCTTGTTAGTAATAGGTAATAAATCTCACTATCTCCCTACGCTGAGTCTGTTTTGCCCATCATGATAATTACTGTGCGATCTCCTCGTCCTTATCTCAACCCTTGAGCCCTTTTCATCGTATTTTCTCCCCGTTCCTCTTCGAGGAGGGGAAGTGAGAGAGCGGTTGTGGTGGAGCTCGGCTGCCCACCTGAGTAAAACCACCACAGTGGGTATAATGGAATATGCTGGGAAATGACAGAAAATTGGCGGATTACCACAGAAACAAATTTGCCAAGGACTCCACATACCTGACAGCTTTTTATTTCAGGTGCTGAACAATCATTTCATGGAACCAAAAATGATGGGCTGTCATGATCCTCCATATAAGCTCATGAAACATAGCAATGTAATGCCTTCAGTGATATATGATAAGATATCACTGGTGTGGTAAGACTGTTTGGAATGTTTTTATCCCTTCAGTGCTCAATGTTTTTTGGTGCGGCAGGAGTATGGAGAACCATTTGTTCCTTTAGATGCTTTCCCTAATATTTTCACTGCTGCACTGCACTGCATTACCGTACCCTACCATACCCTACCATACTGTACCGTACCCTACCGTACCGTACCGTAACCTACCCTACCGTACCCTACCCTACCCTACCCTATCCTTCCCTACCTAACACTTCCTTCTGTAATTTGGTAGGCTTAACTTTTAAAAACAATTTCTATACATATTTTATCTCAACATAGTCATCAGTGCAATAATGTAGGTTTCTGTTCATTTGGATTAGATCGTAAATATGTTAATAAAAACTGTCAATAAAGTTTAGTGTTTTTTTCTTCCTTTAGTGGTGGTTATAATAACATATTTTCAAAAGCCTAGTATCTTCTTTCTTCCTTTAAAGAAAGAATAGTCAAAATGCCTCTGTGGCATTGGCATGCGTTTTGCTGGTGTTTTGAATGGTAGCACACAGAGATAGATAGATAAATAAATAAATAAATAGTAATAAATAATAATAATAATAATAATATCTACATCCATTTCACTTCGAAACAAATGATTACAGAGCAGCTGATTACAATTGGAGAGAAGATGTAGAAAGGCAAAATGCCAGTAGTAGCAATTGGAGTGAATTAACTGGGGTGCTCAGACATGCTCTCAAGAAATGGATTGACTCACAGAAGGAGTTTTAGTGGTGTGAAAACTTGCATCACGTTTCTTCAGCATACAGAAAAGCAATCTACCTGATTTTCCTGGAAGTAGCAAAGCAATCAGATATTTTAGCAGTCTATTGCCTGCTAAGAGATGAGGAACCATGGAAAGCACAGAAATGGGAGGAAAAATATTCAGAAGCATCTTTAACATCCACCAATACATTATCAATAAAAATACTTATTTCTGGGCATTTTTGTCTTAGAATTGAAATTTTCCTTCAATTTAAGTGATTTTTCAAAAATAGTTTTTGAAGAAAATGCACCCCTAATTCTTACTGAGATTATTAATAAGAAAGGGAAAATTAGGGACTCAGAATGTTTCTCTTATTTTTCATTGCTCATGCAAATCTGGCTGTACCTTTGTCCTTAGATACAAGGGTATCAATGTCTTGTTAAAGTAATGCACCACAGCAGAAGAAAATAATCTTCTTTAACATATTTCATCCAGTGATCTGGGTGAAAACAACAACAACAACAGTAGATTCCCTCCAGGATAAGTTTATTTCATTCACAAATTGTCTTACTTGCTAAGTAGCTTTTCATCAATGATATCTATTCACAAAAATTAGCGATGTGAAAAATAACAAGAACATAATTTGCTATACTAAAATAGAGCATTTACCCTGTAACTGTCATTCAGATCAGACAACAAAAGGAAAGACACACTAAATTAATCAAGAAAACACAGTATCGTAACTTTATGACCAAGATCACCAACTTGGAAAATCGGTTGTTAAATACTCACAGCAGTTAATTCTCAGAGTTTGAGAGGAAGCTAGTGCTGCCTTGAAACAAGGGCAAAGTCATTACCCATTGGACTTAAACAAATGGCATGGAAGCCTTCCAGAGTAATTATATTTTCTTATGTATTCACTTATGAACTGTAGCTGAAGGTGCATTATAAAACTGTAAAGAGGTGGAAAATAGTAATAGAACCAAAGCCAAAAACTGAACTGTTCAAGCTGGAAGGTGCAAGTAGTGTTGAAACTTGACTGCCATCAGATACGGTAACCTGGCCCTAAAGGGAGAATAAGAGCACGAAATCCGTGGGCTCTGTTATTCCATAACACCGTTTTTTTCGATTCTTCCTCAAAAGGAAAAAACAAACAAACAAACAAAAAATTGATATTTCAGGTTTGTTTTCATGGTTTCTTAGGCAAAAACAGGTTTCAAAACAACACTTGCAATTAAGTGAATTCTGATGTGCCCACCTGGAGGACATCCCAGTTCCCACCAGTAACGCAGTCCTTACTTCTGTAATTAACTAGAACAAGAAGCTGAAGCACTAGCACTGTTTGCTTTGCTAACAAAAACACTAGTGCTCCCTTTGCCTCGCTTATTTTGGCTCTTGTTTCTTGCATTTAATCCTTTCATCCTCTCTACCTCTTCTGCAGTTTTCTGGCACCTTCTGCAGTTTTTCCTCTTGCCTTGTGTGCAGTCTCTGAAATAGAAACATGGGCTCTACAATGACACCGAGAAACCTCCATGGGCCTCTTGACTCCGCAGCAACTTCAAACCACAGGATTCCTGCTTGAAGGGTCTTTTGAAGGCTGCTGGATGGGGTGTGTGTGTGGTTTTTTTGACACAGTGCAAAGCAATTTGTATTTCCTTTTTCCATCTGCTATACAGGTGTTAATATTTTTTTATTTATCTTGATGAACAGCAAATTTGTAAACAGTTTGGAGAGGCTGGAAGGAAATAAGTATAATCAGAACAGTGGCATTCATCTGGGGCTGGATCCTAGGAAATGCTGACTTTCTTAGTTCACTTTGACTACTGAAAGCTGACAGCACTCAGCACATTAGACTAGTAAGCCATAAACTGTTATTTTTGCACCATGTCTTGTGATATGAATGTCGCACCTACTTACTCCAGGAATGTAAAGCTGTTTCAGTGAGTGCTTTGTCCTCATAATCTTTCTGCTTGGAAATGAAATCATGCATGTTAAGCAAATCCCATCTTGTATATAGATATTATTGTAGGGATAGAAGACTGCAAAAGTCCTGGAAAGATTTGTAAAACCTTTAAAAGACATTCACTTTGATGTTATATATCCAGTATGAACAAATTTGCAAAGATCTCAGTAAATTAATTCTGCACAAGGTATAGCCACACAAAAAGGAAAAATAAAATGAAATAAAGAGACTATTAATAAGAAGCTTTGTTCTTTTAAATCTCAATTATCCATCTGGGAATCCAAATAAGTAATCAGAAAATTTTGTCAAAATGGGTCAGACTTTTAATATCAAAAATGTCACCTGAAGAAACTGAAGAATGAAAATTATTAGATGTTCTGCAAATACTTTAGAAGAATGAGTGTGTTTGAAAGATTATTGGCACACGGTACATGACCAAAAATAGAAGCCAAAAGCAAAAATAAAAATAATGATTAAAACAAAAAAGTTAAATAATTTATAATGAATTCTGTGGCAAATTCAAATTTGTTTTGGCATGTTAGATAGATGTTAGAAGTGTTAGCCTGAATTCTCTTTTTTATACCATAAAACTTTATGGAACCTGAACTGATCTTGGTCCAGCATCTGCAGGCTTTTTGGTATGGGGTTTTGAATATCATTTATCTGTCACGTAGGTAAGATCCTTTTGAGCTAAAGTCCAAAGAAAAGCAATCTCATTTCATCAGTGCCAGGAAACTTAAAGTTCATGAAGTTCAGCTGGTGCAGGATCTATAAAGTCTGTCATTAGCTCCCATGGAGCTGACAAGCCTGATGAATAGAGCTTTAAGTGATCAGTCTTATTTATTCCTTATCATTATTGCAAACAAACAAACAAAACAAAACAAAAAAAGACCAAATGAAAAGAGAAATTCTACATAAAATTGAGCAGATGGTACTTCAGGCCTAGTTTTATTTTTAGCCAAATGGAGAATACATGATAGTTTGCTATTAGACAAAAAATGTTTTCAGTTCCTAGACAAAATGGTCTCACCCTTTGCAGAAAGACAGGTAATTCTCTGAAACATAGTATATTCCAGTAGTTTCACTTTTTTTCCTGTTTTATATCTCAAATCTTCTTTGCTTAAGTGAAAATGGGGCAACCTTTCACTAGAAGCAGGTTCTTTAGCAGTCAGTGTCCACATCAGTGTTTAATCTCCTTCTGAAAACAATTATTTCATAAAATAGTTTCCAAGGAGCAGGGTCTCAAAACTGCATTGGGTGCCCTGTAAGCCTTCCCAAAATGTAGTGCCATTCGTCTGAACAAAAAATATTTTTGTTATTTTTTCTGAGTTTCCTCTCTGATGTTTAAAACTCCTCACAACTCTCTCTCTCCTCGGTAGGACTTGCTCATGCAGATCAACCTTGGCCTCAGAGAGGAACCCCCCAGAACAAAATCCCCATCAAACGCTTGAGCCTTTCTGCACCGAGGACATTGTAGAAAGGCAAGCACCCAGTTTTGTCCTTCGCTGTTCTGCAGACATAAATCTTTTCTCCTACAATAAAATTGTGCTGATAGATGTCAAGGTCCATCTTCAAGCACAGTGAAACAAATTTTTCCTGAGGGCAGAAAGTAAAAATTCACCCTTCGGTAACAGCTTACAGTAATTTTGCTGTTTTGCATAGCATAACTATTTTGTGGGGCATTTAGTCAGTTATTGTGGTACTGATAGCCTTCTTTAAAAAAAGACCACACCTCAGCTGCTTGGTAGTGTGCTCTCAGCTAGGATGCTCTGAAAGGTCTTTGCATCAGTACTCTACAAATACAGAAGCATAGGATTCCCTTAAACCCTTGCTGAAGGTGGTTTACGCTGATCCATTTCACTGTGCATTGCAACACCAACATAATCAGTTACCATTTCCCAACTAGCAGGCCGACAGAGCTGGACATGTTAACATAAGAGTCTGAATGTGCCCTAAGAGTGCCAATGTGTCGGTTCAATCAGCTGATGTCAGCGTGCTGCTAAGAATCATATTTATTCATTCATTATATCCTGAGTTGCACGTAACGCAATTAAAATTCCATTACAGAGAACACAGAAAAAGTAAATTTTTTAAATCTTCATTGTGGTGATTAGAAATTTAACAGAGAATAAGTATTGTTGATTCCAGAAGTCTTTTTTTCCCTCGGAAAACAGCCTTAAGGTAGCGGAGGTCACATTTTAGATCTAAAATATGGAGATAATGAGACTCGTCTCTTTTGTACAGCGCTTTAAAATCTCCTGATGAAAAGTGCTATATAAGAACTCGATATTATTTTGATTAATGCTCATAATCACCATCTCGTCAGTACTTTTTCCCCTTCTGACCTTGTAGTTTCCATGTAGTAAAAGGCACTTACCTCACTGCTTGATCAAGCTCTTAAGACAGCTCAGGCAGCAGGTTTATGCCTCCTTTCCAGGAGGTGGATTCAAGAATCTACCTAGGTGGCTTGATAAAAGGAATGGGATGCTCTGAGGGGAAAAGAAATTAAAAAAAAAAAAAAAAACACACCACAAATTCTTGTTTATCCCCCCAAAGATTTTCATCTCCCAACTCTCAGACTTTTTTCTCCTTGGGTCACCGTCTCTTTGCAAAGGACATTCATGAAAATCATCTTAAGTGATTTTTTTTGAGAGGGGATACATTAAGGGTAGTATTTTAGCAATGCGGATACCTATCTTTTCAGCAGCGCTCATTCCACTACAGCAATTTCAGGTTTTGGGGCAAAGACTGCATATCTCTCCACAGGATTTTGGCCAGCTGGTACCTGAGTTATTCTACACAAACAGATGAGATGCAGCCCCATCAGATATACGATTTAGAAAGTACTGTAGAAGAGAAGTTGTGTAAATTAAACCTTTTTTTTCCTTCAAGAAATGGATATCCAGAGTTGGGGGGGGGGGGGGGGGGGGTGGGGAGGAGGTAAAGTAGGGACTAATCTATTGTTGCAGATTAACCAAATATTGTTCTATGAACTTATTTCATTTATGTCGCAATGTTTGTTTCTATGTTTCTAGGTACCATTTCTCCTTACAAAATAGAATAGATCAGAATGTATTGAATAAACACTTGATGACACTGTAAATAGTATAGTTGAGCAAGGCCAATTTGATAAAAGAAAGCGAGATTCATTAATTTTAACTTTCTGTTAGTTCATGCCTTGCTACTACAAGTAGCATGTGTTTGCATTCGAGGTAATGTGACTGACTTGTGAATGCCAGTTTCCTAAGTTCAGGCAGAAAGGAATTTATTACATATTTTGAATGAGCAGAGGTCAATATTTCCAAGCTAGAATGTAGGCACTGTTCTAGCAGACTCCCTACCCGAGATACTGATGCACAGATCATGCAGTTGTGTCCAAAACTGTAAAAAACAAACAAACAAACAAAAAAAAAGCAACATGGAAACAAAGAGGGAAGAACAGATAATCACCAGAGAAATAAAAATATTTTTTCTGTTATAATCAAAATTTTCTTTCTGAAAAACTAAAATTAATTTTCTAAGATACTGAAACTAGATGGTATTTTAGGCATTAACAAGCACATGATCTACATTTTTCATAAAACTATAACAATCTACACGGATTTTAAACAGTGCACTAGAATCTGCAAAGCAATCCCTGGCACTGCTTGAAGTTTAATCAAGGATAACACAGATATTACTGGAAGAATTGCAGGGAAATGGGAGAAATGACCACGGTGGTTAAAGTTTTGTATCTAAAAGAGAAATACCCAAACTAAGACAGGAATTAAAAAACCTCTAATTAGCAGTAGTCACTGAACTATTGCTTGGGAAAGAGGCAAGGAGTTTATGAAAAATCTTAAATGAATAAATATATTTTCATTCTAAACAAACAAACAAACAAACAAAAAACAAACAAACAAAAAAACACTCCCTTGTAGTAAATATTTAAACATATGTGTGGGACATTGTAGAGGAACTGTCAATAATGCCACCAGAGTTTGGTCTTTGGAAAATTTCAGCATTCAACACGTTTCATAAGCCCAATATTCACATTAAAATATTTTCATTTTCTTGGCAGCCACAGGTAGGTGATCAACCCTTTTCCATGCAAAATCAGCCTTTCTGCACACAGACTCGGATGTCTCTCCCAAATAGCCTTGGATCATATTATTTTTGAATTTCTTTGTACATTTCCCTCTTTGCTGTGCTGAATTAGTTGTGTTTATTTTTACCTCACTGCCAGCTGCACAGATACCACTAGCTGTGAGACAAAAACCTTCACAGCTGGAAACAAACTAAAATAGTCACTGGGATGATGCCACAGAAACACAGCATCAATTAACAACGGGAGCAGCTGTTGCAGCAAGCAAGGGCCTTCCTGCGTGTGGTGGTTTGCTCCCTTGTTGTTTTGCATCAGATGACACCACTCCCGAGCAGGAGGCAGTCATTGTACACGTGCTGCACCACACTCATTCCAGCACAGAGGGCCAAAACCTTTGGAGGCACTCACAGGTGAAATAAGATCTATTTTGAGTCAGGTAAGTAGTTCACATGGTTTTTTGCTGGACCAAATATTCCTGAGCAGCTTTCCCTCTGAGGAGTAAAGCATGGTGAGCCCTTAGTTACCCAATAGCTGCCCTGGTTTTGGGTGGCCCAGATTTGTGGGAGTTCTCCATCATCTCAGTTATGGTGTTCCAAGGATGGTCTGTACTACAGAGACCTCAAAAGCCACTAATGGTACTCTAAAGGAGTGTGGTACCTACATATGCTCATCTTTCAAACTGTAGCAAGGATAGGGGCTGAGCCTTCTGCTACTGCCCCATGCTTTCAGGGAGAGAGACACAAGGAGGAAAAGACATAAAGAGGGAGTGGATGAGGGGAAGAGAAAGAGAAGGAGGGAGAAAAAGGGGGGCAGAAGGGAGAGAAGAGAGAAAAGATAAAGGAGAAATAAGAGAAAAGGTCTCATTAAACTCAGGTTGTAAATTACAGGCCAGATAATAAGCCTGTTTCATTAAATTAGTGTTGTTAAACCAAATACAATTAGCCTCCCTGCATTTTGTGCGTATGCAGGTTCAGATCCTAAGTAGGTTGTTCCGTCAGGAATCCAAGATACCGTCACGCATCAATCTACAATAATCCTGCTGTGGATCACGAACAGAATTACTTGAAATATCTTAACTTCCCCCAGCAGGTCTTTCTAAATGAGAAAACATATAGAACTATTGTGTACAAGGCATCTGGAGGGAACCATGAAATGAAATGCAATGAAATAAGCTTCTCAGGGACAAGCTACAGCTTGGAAACATGTAGAGATTTCAGTGCCGCAGTGCTTTGTAGGTGGGATTTTGGTGGACAAGTGAATGAGGCACATCCACTTAAATCTCTCAAACTCTTCTGCCTCCCATTTCTCAATATGCAAAATTAAGCATAAAAAATTATACAGGATTTCAGTATGTCTTTAAGAAACACAGAGTATAGAAAAATTAAGGAAATATTCAGCCATGTTTGTTGTGAATACTTTGAAATATCAGGATCACAAAACACAACACCATTATGAGGTGAGGTTTTTTATCTTTGAGTTTAATTCAGGGCATTTAATTCATAACACGGTCATCTGTACAGAATTAAGCCTCAAATTAATGGAGGTTTAATAGTTTTAAATGATTCTTTAAAGGAAATGAGCAATGAAGACACAAATCTTTCAGAGGTGAATCACCAGGGAGATACAAAGTGAGGCATTTAATCTCAGATCACAGTGAGACAGTTCCCCAAGAGAACCAGTTACATCTCTCAAAAAGAGCCAAATAACATGACATATATATATGTGTGTGTGGTGTTTTTGTTTTTTGTTTTTTTCCTTAGAAAGCATTCCTGCAGCCTCCAACAAATGCCCATGCCAGACTTGGAGAAGTGCATTTTCCATTCCTGTTTGGCTCCTCCAATGTTTTAAAGCCCTGGCAAAAACATTAATTACCTCACCATAACTGTTTCACAGACCATAATTTGGATTTCAACATTGATCAAAGAGAAGACTGGACAAAGCCTAAAATGGCAGAATTTATCTTCTTAACTTCCTAAAAGTAGTCCGGGAAACTCAGCCATAATTTGCTTAGGTTCTCAATGGTTAAACCTTCAAGATGAAGGTTCCTCTAAACCTGTAAAAAAAAGTGTCCTAGGTACTGAAAGATACCATGTTTTTGCTGAACCACCTGCGTACTGATTTCCTGTCTAAGACTGCCTGAGGTACTCAAGCCTCTTTCTCTGCAGAGCCCAGTATGGTGGCAATGCCTTCGTTTCTGGGCATTGCTCCCAGCCCCAGGCTGCTCAATAAAGAGCAGCCATCATCATCCTCTCATTTTAGAGGAAGAGTGATGCAACATCCTCAGATCAGGACGGGGTTTCATTGAGTCAGGCTGTCCAGCTGAAGCAAGAAGGCATGTCTGTCACCGTGTCCTTGGCATTTGGTACCAGCTGGGGTAGGTGTCCTGGCATCAATGCGTTGGTTGCTGTGAACTTTTGGCCCTCATGCATGATGGGCTGAAATCAGACTGTAGCCCAGTGACAATCTCTGATGATAAGCAAATAGCAGAAGAGCATCAGAGACCAAATCAAGCTTTTATCTGTCAGGGTGATCACATTAGGGTTGTGATGAAGGCATGTCAGTGCAGCAGGGCAGGAGCACCACTGCCAGTGCTGCTTGCACTGTGCATGGTCTGTGAGTGAACTTAGGGCCTCTGTTCCCTGGGCTGTCAGTGCAGGGCCTTTCACAAACACTAAATTCACATAAAAGTGCTGTAAAGTTTTATTAGGGAAAAAAACACCCTCTAAACAGTTGGCTCAATTCTCCACTGAAGGGAACCTTTCTGCTTGAGCAGTCAAAAGCACTCACGGCCAGACAAAATTGGAAGAGTTTAACAGAAACTGGCACTGAACTAAACAGTAATTTCCACACGCCAAGTGTCACTAGTTCCTAGCTTTTATTATAAGTCAGGTGTGCCCATGTATTTTCAAAACTGAAAACAACAGTCACTGAGTTATGCCTGAGTTCATGATCAACTCTCACACAGACCAGACTAAGCCAATTCTTTATATAGCACCATATATTATGTGAAATGGCTCTCAAGAGCTTAGCAAATTAAACTAAGCGTTGTTACATTGCTCCAAATGCTCTCAGCATGGTTCTTTTCTTTTTTTCCAGAGAAATAACATGGGATTTTAACTATTATAGCTTGAGACAAAATGAGAAGAACAGCACTTACTCTTTTCTTCTCCATATTTTCTATTACCTTAGAACAGATAATGCATCAGCAAAATGCCATGAGAAACATTTCCAAAGACACATAAGTGCCTCTGGAGCCTTAGCCTGTTGGGTTTTAATGGTTAATTCCACAAATGTAATCAGGGCCTAAACACATACAAAGACAGATAGATAGACAGACAAACAGACGGATAGGTAGATAAAGGCACTTAAGAGCCTAAGAATCTAATCTGAACTGATTTTCTGCTGAAAATCCCAGACAAAGAGTACCACAATAAAGTGAACTTCCTATGCACCTTTGATGAATCAAAATAAAGAGCTTAAATGTACTTTCACACTATGTATCATTAAGAAGTTGCCTCCATGAGTTCGATTCAAGAGGAGAATCTAGGCATCTTAATATCACTATAGGCACCCAAATCACAATTTCAGATCCTCAGAGCTTCCTCAAGTTTCCACAGGTGAAATCTCCCAGGAGACCAAGTTCTGCACTAGGAATGAGCAGAAGTGCTCGGGTCCTGAAAGCACTTGGCAATGCAGTGTCTGTCCCGCACCTCGACCAACCGACATTCCCAAACAAGTCTTTCTACCACCTGCCTGATCTTCAAGAGCTGACATGTTAGATGTACCTCAAGCACGTCTAATCTTGGGCAAATCGCAGCCAGGTGGAGAAGCCACCCATTCCTTACTCATCCCAGTCGCTAGTAGAAGTATTTCTGTGGGATGCAGGATCAAATTCCCCTTGAACTCTTCTCCATGTGGGTGTCTTCACTATCAAACTGCAGGTTGTCAAAACTGTTGTTTTGTAGAAGGAAACCTCACACTTCATACACACTGATGGATTTACAGGGTCGCAGAGAAGGGGATCACTCTCTCTCCAAGCTGACTTTGGCGGAGATGTGAGAGGAAATTCAGTAAGGGACACGGCAGAATACTCAGCTGACAGTATGAAATGTGTACTCATGTCCCCAGTACTCCTCAGTATTTCTTCCCGTGGGCAATTTGTGTCTCTCTCAACTGTCCCCTGCTCTCTCAGATCACTGAGTGTGCAATCAGAGATGTGAATTCAGTGTGTGGCAAGACCCCTGGAAGTTGAATGCTGCCTTGCAGAGCCTCTTTCGTCACCCCAAGCTGAGCTGTTTAAGGACCTCTCTAGTTTTAGAGCACCTAACAGCCATTTATTTGATTTTCAGTTAATTGATTCAATTTATCACTTTCAATAAATGGGGCTCACATGTCCACATAACTTTAGAGACACAGCTGATTTTGAAACTGTGGATTAGGGTCCTATATCATTAAGATACCTTATGAAATGTTATCAAATATGATATTCCTCAATATTTGCAAAAGACTAAAGCAGCTAGAGATAAAAAAAAAAAAAAGGTCCTCATTAAAATGCTGTGAGAGATCACTCTGCTCCTACACCAAAAACTGTAAAATAGATTATATAACATAAGGACAAACTATAATTAGATGAAGTGAGACTAAAAAATTGCAGGTTTGTGTTCCCCCTAATATTAATTCTCTGCCAAAGCACTTCATTAAATCTCAGTTACAGGTCAGAGTTGCACCATGAAATAGTAGGATATCTTAAATAATTATGTAGTAAGCACGGGTCTATATTGCCTCACTTCACTTCATGAGAAAAGTAAATGTGATTTTGTGAGGCAAAAATTCCATATCCACGAGACATTTATAGATCAGGAGAAGGAAATACATTTGGTTGAAGGATCCCCCGGTGTTCTTCCTCCATAAAGTATTTTCTCAGGTTACCTATGAAATCAGTGAAGCAGTGGCACAGCTGTTACTAAAACATGCAGCTAAAAAATTTAAAATGAAGGAAAACGCACCCTTTGTTTCTTCACAGCCTAGATTAAAAACATTCGATAATTCTTTTGTGTTTTCAGTAATTTGACCAGGAAAAATCAGTTTAGCAGTGTAAAGTAATGGGGAAGCAGGGAATATGTGAGTCTGTAAGGCCAAGTGCTGTACCTAATTCTTCCCCAGTGCATGGGAACAGTTAATGCAGAGGAAGTGCAGTCATACCATGCAATATACTCCTTCAGTATAAGGAAGACTAAGATACTGGGCCCAAACCTGTGCTCTTAACAGAGCAAAGCTTCCCAAGTCAGGGGCATTTTTGGTTTCCTCTTTGGCCTGTTTGAGTCTGCGTTGAGTTCCACCTGTCTTGGCAAGACATCTTCTTCCACAGCAGTCAGAGCAAGAACTGATTTTTTCAAAGTGCAAAGTTTGTTGTTTTTTTCCATTAAACAGTTCTAAAGTTCAAACCGCACTATCGTATGGAATTAATAACAATGCTTTTTCAAATTTAGTTTAGTAAAATTAAATTGGTGGTTTTATTTAGAGATGGTTTCATTCGTCCTTTCTGCTATTGAGTGCTCAGACTGGATAATTGGCTACCTTATACATGCATAGTCGTAAGTGAAGCTTAAAACGTGGTCCTTTACCCTAAGCATAATTTGGAGGAAAAAGCATCCTAGACAGATGTCTACTCCATGGTTTATAAGAGTATGTGATACCATCCGCACTTTTCACAGCTAAACCCTTGAAAACTGGGAGATTGACAAAGGGACCCAAACGTGAAGAGCATTCATTAAAAGATGTAAATAGCTAAGATCCGTGCTGTTTTGTTTCAATCTTCTTTATCCTGTTGAAAACAGGAAAGCCTCCTGTCATGCAGGCTCAGGGATTTTCAGGGCCCAATAAAGGTTAGTGACATTTTCAATTCATGTTTGTTTTCATTCTTCTAATCATGAACCCTGTGTCAGCCTGAGAAACCAGCTGAGCTTAATCCATAACCTTTTACAAGTGAAACATTAACTCACAGCATGTTCTGTTGTCTTTTTAAAGCAATACAAAAGCAAAGGGAGAAAAAAAAAAAAAAAAGAGCCACAATATACATGATAAAACATAGCAGCAGCCAAATGTGAAGGTTACTTGAAAGCAGTTACACTTGTGGAAAACAGCATATTTTTTAGGTCATTAAATTCATCATATTCAGATGTCATAACCACTGTTTATTTCACAGGAGGATTCAGGACTGTCAGCATCAGAAGGTGGTAGGCAAAAATGTAGAAATAACCGTTGAAACACAAGGCAGGAATTTTATCCCACGTCTTCATATATTACACAAATATTCTGATGCATTTTCATAACATCATTTTTGATTGGTAATAAACATGGAGATAATATTTGACTAGTTTCTCCTCTTTCCTTCTACAGTTTAACTGCTCCCACTGGTTTCCCCTCCAAGTTTCATTCAGCTGTGCGGACGGTGCTTTAGGTTTTTATGGCAATACAGTGTGACTGTCTGGATTTTATACAAGGCAGACTGCTAGCCACATATGGCAACCCTCCTGCCCCGCAGAGAGTGTGCAATGATGCACACGGAGCAAACCTAGAGGGAAGAACAGCTCTGACTACAAAGCACACATACCCAAGGAAGGATAATTATTTCTCAAGCCTGTAAAAACCATTATGGAGAAATCTTGACCTCCCATATCTCTGTTGGATAACAAATACAATCACACATGTATTAAGGAGGGTCTCAAGTTACAAACTTTTACTACCAAGAACAAGAAACCATGTTAGTTCTTAGAGAAAAATAAAGAAACAGCTATCAGGAGCTATACGAAAACAAAACAGTGAGGCAGAAATTAAAGGGTGTCTGATTTCATGGAAACGAACATACTGAGGATGACAACAGAAACCTCAAAAAAAATGCAGAATATTGTTTGAATTAATGTGCATGCTGCAGAGTGTTCCTGTGAAAAACAAAATGGGGATTAATGCAAAACCTAAACACTGGCTTGATGAAGTATGACTCAAATATCTGAGGTTTTAAGGAGCGCAAGCATGAGCTTACTCATCATTAAAGAAGGCACATATACAAGTGACCCAGCATTGGAAATGCTTCAGCCAGTTTTCCCTGGTTAGACTTTAGAGAACACAATGAGAGGTGAAATGAAAAACTTCACTGTTTAACTACAAAATTTCACTACAACTGTGTACTCTCTAGTGCCTAGTGGGGGCTAAGCACAGGTTGCATTATTTTCCTGAGAGATGGCATTCATGGGATTATTTTCCTTACCTGACCTCCTATTTATCTAGCACCTTTGGGATCTCTATTTCTATGTGATTGGGTTAGAAAAATAGGCTAAATATTATGCAGGAGAGGGAAGGAGAAAAAGGGAGAGAAGACATAACTAAGAGGTAGGAGGACAGAAGTATACACAAACGCATGCAGTAAAATGGTGTAAGGGCTATTTCCTTAGAAAACCAGGCTGAAAATATCCAGAGTGAGCTAGAGAAAGCTGATGTAGGGAACCAAAAAAAAAGGAAGGCTGAACTGTCCGAGGTGTTGCTCCACTGATTTTGCACCAAGACATGATGCTGTTTCCCTACCCAGACTGGCTGTCCATGACATTTTGACAGCGGTTCTGAGCCTGCTGGCTAGCACTGCTTTGAGATCTCCTTGTCTACCTCAAGCCCATGAAAAGTTAAGAAGCTGAAGCTAAGACTAATGGAGAGAGCAAAATATTACATTACCTGCTGCATGTTGCTCTCTTGTGCAGCAAAAGCTTTGGCATGGAGCGCAGGACCCACTGCCTGCAAGCAGGTCAGCAGGGACAGAAGTCATGGTATCTGCAAAATGCTTTTCCCTCTGATTTGTCAGCTAGGGTTACTGGTTTTACTGGAAATCACACTGCCACAGCCCAGCCTTGCCTTCTGAAGTAGAGCACAGGGAGAGACCAGAGCTCCAAGTCTTATTTAATTCTCTAGCCTGCTCCTGGGGCAACATAGCTACTTAGCCAGGGCAGAGTGTAGCATTACAATCAAGCTCAGAATGAATAAAAGGGGCTCGGGAGGATTAAAAAGGCTTTTATGGCTAGGGAAGTAAATACTAAAGAGAAAGAAAGTCCATTAACAGATGAGGGGATGAAATTAATGGCAACTCAAAAATGGGTGAGAAAATAGCCTTGCTAAATGAAAAGTAGAAGGAACAATAAGGAGCTATAAGGTCCACTGAAAATAACCATTGGTTATCACATCTAAGACTCCATGTTAAATATTTCATTTATCCTCATGTATTAAGAGAATTAGCTAACAAATTTATTCAATCACTGCTTACTATAACTTCGGTAAGTACATCTACATATTCATGCATGACTTGTACTGATGTCACACCGGAGTTTCCAGGTGCTTTCTTAGATGGTATCTTTGTGGCCTTGCCAGTCTACCCATCATCTATGTGATCTTTAAGTTGGCTAGCCTCCCCTATGTTATTCCACCACTAGTGCTCCTGAAATTGCTTTCCTGATTTTTTTTCTATCCATATACAACTGTAAGTAAGATTGTCAGCCTGTTTTTCTTCTTTATAGAAATACTTTATCTATAAATAAATAGAAATATTTTATCTTTACTACTTATGTCAGTGTATGTTCTTGTTGAATCTTTGCATCTTAAGCATGTGAGGTGGAAAGTCAAGTGTCAAATGCTTTCTAAATAATATATAAACTGTGCAATTAGTAGGCGATTGTGGTTTTTAGGTGATGTGGTTTCAGCACTGTGGATGAATTATTTGTCACCCTTCTCAGACTCAAGCTTTCTGTAGGTTGCTGATATTTCTAGTTTTTGCTTCCTTTTTAGGATGCTGATATTTCTAGTTTTTGCTTCCTTTGATCCTGTATTATAAGGAGATTAATTTTACTTGGAAGTGGTATCAATGAGAGAACTTTTATGTCCACTTTCTCTGATACAAATAGAAAAATTCCATTCATCCAGTTGTATGGTCAGTTTCTAAACATTCATACACAATTGCAGATTTTCTACAAGATCAATATGGCAGCTGCCAGTCAAATTTTGCAATTCTGCTGAGGCATCATCTTCCTGTAGTGATTTCCCAAGCTGCATTTTCAGATTAGCATGCGACACATCCCTAGTAAAACTGATGGCCCTGATGTTTTTCTGTGTTTCTGCCATCCCATATTGTGAGTAGGTCTTTTAAATGGCATCTAGTCATTCCACACAGATGTTCAATTGCAGTAGTTTCTAAAGAAAAGAAGGAAAAAAGGGAAAAAGAAAAAAGAAAAAAGAAGAAAAAAAAAAACAGAAATATAAAGAAAAAAAAATGAAGAAGAAAAAAGAAAAGCCCCGACACCTGGGCAAATTTACATGGACTGCTCAAGCCACGGTTTCTCACCTACCACATCTCTGCTGTCACTGAGAGGTGTGCCGGAGCTAGCAATAGTGGTGTATCTGTACTACGTGATGTTCACTGCCTCACCCTCTCAGAAGGCTTCCTCTATTTGCCAAATCCAAATTACACTAATTCAAAAATCCCTCCATACCTGTCCCCTGGGAGCACAACCACATGTTTCGGGCTGTGCTTCAGGCAGGACCTGAGCCCAAAGTCATGAGGCGCTCTCACTAGTCAGCACGAGGTGGGGGTCGGAGCCAATGGGTATCCTTGATCTTTAGCATACCATTTATTTCATTACATCTAATTTGGTTGATATTATCAACATTATTACACTGATAGTTGTTTCAACTCAGACTAATTTAATTGATAGAATTCTCTGTCCTTGCTATTATATGAGACAATTAGCTCTCATTAGTTCACATTTCACTCATTTTCCACTGACTGATTGCACTACAGACTGATACTTGCTAATATCAATATGTAATGCAATCAGTCAGAGGAAGTGTTGGTACAGTATCTCTAAAAACTATCACACTTATCATTCTGATTGTCTTCGAAGTACCAATATTTTCCTATAACTTAATGGTTTCATAATGTAATATTTTGTATTAATAACAATCTCTTTAAGGTCACACAGTTAATCACATATGGATTAAACAGCAGTTAACTAATGAGGACAGCAACTTATTAATAAATTGCAGATGATACATTTCCGTTACTCAGTGTAACCTTTAAAGAGCAGAGCTAAGACTGAGGGCTGACTTAAAGACTTTTTGCCTCCCTTTTCCTATTTCTTCTTGAGTTTTTTTTTCCTGAATTCTAAGCTTTTTTTGTAAGCTATTGTCACAGTCCTGCTGTAACCATATGGGGAGCTTTAGCAAAGCAAGAACATGCAGCTGATGCTTTGATAGAAAAGGTGAAGAGGTTACTTGAATTGTACTACTGTTAATTTGTCCTTTAAGCACCTACAGCGGGGAGTCTATAATGGTAAGAACTGAAGCACAGAGATTTGTCTATCAGATTATTACGTCAGAAATGCTAAAGATTCAAAGGAAAGAAAAGGGCAAAAGGCTTTTTGTATCCAATTTAATATAATCCACTGAGCTTTCACTGAGGCCCATCTGTAAATGCACCAGCAGTTTACTCAGAAAATTGCATGCCTAAATTTCTCTTCTTAAACATTTGTATACCACTACTCACTGGCATGAATTTGTAGTTGTGTTTATAAACAATAAACTTGCAGTCCTTACATTTTTATGAAGCATGAAATCCCTCAACATGCCAATATAGTACAGATCATTCTGTGAAAAATAATAGTCAAACACTCTCCAATGTGCTATTTGTTAAATCTCAGCTATTCAATAGCAAATACATTTAATCACCTCTACAGTTAGTCTGAAACAGGCTCATAATCTTAGGAAGGAAACAACCGATGTGGGAAATATAAAAAAGCATAAAATACATGGTTTGCAGTTTAGGACTTTAAAAATTCCCAACAATCATATTTTAAAGAGTAAATCCAAATTAGTCTTAAAGAGTAAATCCAAATTAGTCTTGCTATGCTAAATTTGATGCTGAATAATGACAGAGGACATTTAAATACCATAGTTACTATAATAATCCCTGTTTGAATCATGGCTTCCATGAACTGGGCTAAGCCTTCAGACAGAAACTAATTGCTACAAACACTAATTTTCAAATCCCTTTTGTTTCCTATTGCAGGCACCTCTGGATGCAGAAGGTACCCAATTAGTAGAATTCATGGTTCTGATTGTGCATTGTGGGGCTAGTATAAACACTGCTGATTACTATTCCACTGTAATGGTTGATTTTTATTTATTTTTTTTTCTGATTGCTTAATAGGGCCATCTATTCTGCATCAGGCACTGGCAAGGCTGCTGGTGAAATCAGTTAGGTCACTTTTTCTGGTCATAGTAGCAGGAGGAGCCTTGTGATGGTAACAGATGACTAAAGGCGTAATTATAGGCTATTTAACCACATCTGTTTCCCCACTTAACATTGTTTGCTCAAGTTAGATGTAGTTAAATAAATCAAAAGGAAAATAATGGTGAAGACACTAAAAAATTACTATTACATGGGTAAAACTCTAGGGTTTGTTATAATTACAGAAAACAGAGTTTACAGTGATTTTTAAAAGGCACTAATTTATATTAGAGAGTTTCTATACACATACACTCTGGCTGGTTGCTGCTGATTTTATAGCCTATGTTATTTAAATACCTATTTGTACAGAAAAATTAGTTGAAACTAGAAAAAAAATGAAGATAACTATTATGTATTCAATTTAGCTCTATGTTCTTATCCAGTATAATAATTATATGTCACATTTAGTAACTCTTTTAACAGTTTTGTAATTAAGAACAAATCCAAAAATCTTTCTGTGTTTCTCCAGCCATCCAGGGATACTGTTTTTATCCTTTATTTTTTTTACAGGTATATCCCTTGTTATCATCCCTTAATATATTACTACTTCATAATCAAATATAGCACATAAGTACATTGAGTGTTATAGAAGTCCTTGTTGCACACAGACATATAGCCAAACCACCCAGCGCAGCAGGTACAGACATATCCATGTGCCTAGCCAACATCAGCACATGCTTTAAATGTCCACTGCAATACTTTTTTTTTTTTTTTTTTGTGCAGGAAAAATGTAGTCAAAATATGCACTAAATTATGTCAGATAAAGGGACATACTGGTGTGTTTTTTTGGTTGTTTTTGCTGTTGTTTTTGTTGTGGGTTTGGGTTGGTTGGTTTTAAACTAAGGAACTGAAGAATTAGAGCAAATATTGAACTTCTTTATGACAGCTGTCACCAGCAGGCAGATTTTTAGAGCTGTCCCTGAGAAAACTACTGTACTTGTCTACACCTTCCACCAGGGTAAAACCCACTGAAAAAACTGAAGTCTTTCTGATGAAGGCATGTGTCCTTACATGTTCAGGCTATGAGTTCTAGTGTGAGACCATCATATGCTTTAAAATAACACGGCTTGACTCAGGGCAGTGGAGTTCCACACTCTTAAGTCTGATATGTCTATAGCCCTATTTTTATTTTTTCAATTTAGTTTTGTTTGTTTGTTTGTTTTTGGCAGACCATTGGAAAGAGCTTGGGACCTTGTAGGGGAACTAGTTTGGTTTTTCAGGGTTCCAAGTGCTCAGGGCTGCACTGGAAAATCATTTTGCCTAGATACGTTGGATTGGAAAGCTGTAGCTCTGTGTCCCCTAACATTTCTGACCATTAGAGGGGGAAAAAATAATAAAAATAAATAAAAAAAAAAAACAGGAAACAAACTGTTCTAAAAGTAAAAATGTATTTGCAGAAAGATGGGTTAAATAAGCGGTACAATCTTAATTTCAAAGGTGTGGTGGAAAACAGTGTCCTTTCAAAACTAAATGTTCCAGGGTCGAATACAACAGGGGTGTGACGGGAGCTTTCATCAGATGTCAGTGTCAGGACAGGCAGAACCTGCCAACTAAATTAAATCTGTAGGAGCTATTGTTGACACAGGAGGTTCCTATTGTGTGAAATTATCAGGTGACAATTTTTGCTTGGTAACAAGTAGTTGTGACAATGCACATCCCTACTGTGCATGTGCACTTGTACACATATGCTCACCTATGCATATATATCACTTAAGGTCAGATGTATGATTATGGAGGATTGAGAAATTCACTATTCTGCATGCTGTAAAAGCATCTGTACTTCAATTACACTGCTTGTTCCTGGGATTAGACTCCTCATTTTCATGAGACTCTCACTCAAGCAACGCATTCAAGACTGACCTTATTCATACTTCATCTATTTCCACACTCTGCACAAAGAAAATGAGGCCACCGTTCCTCTTATCATTACAGCCCCATTTCATGATTTTGTTTTCCTCTAAACTAATACAGCATCTTCCCTTCTAGCACATCTTCCTCTCAGCTCTCCCCTCTGTGTGCTGCCCAAATTCAAACAGCTAAGACAGAGTTCCTCCTGTGCCTCCCTCTGACACTTCATTAAAATTTAAAATCCTGCTCTCAATTTGAAGGCCATATAACAGCTCTTCTCCAGGTTCTCCTGTGCTATTCAGTCATATCTCTTACTACAGCTCTTGCAAAAAAATATGATTATTCTTTGACCATTTCTAGTGAGCTGTGACTAAACAGAACTCCACGGAACCATTTGCCCTCTGTAACTACAGACACTGGAGTCATGTTCCCACTGTCACAACTCCCCATCTGAGCCAAAAAAAAACATTTCGGAAAAAAAGATATGAATGTGATACAAATACCTAAGCTATCTATACTATCAATTGAATTTCTTAACAATTTCAGTACAGTCCTTGAGGTGCCTTGTGGACAACCAACTCTCAAACACTTCCCACCCTACCTCAGTACTAGTAAGAGGGCATGCTCAGGCTCCTGTGTTTCAAGCAGCTGTCACTACCATGTGCTGGAGGCCTTCTCTGGGTCTAAAATTAAATTAAAATTAAAATTAAGATAAATTAAAATTAAGATAAAATAAAATAAAATAAAATAAAATAAAATAAAATAAAATAAAATAAAATAAAATAAAATAAAATAAAATAAAATAAAGCAGATCCTTCCTACCCCTCCATCTCACTAGTCAGTTTTGGGGACAATGCTTCTTCTCCATCTGGAGTACAGCAACTCTACAGCACCCTGGCACAGAGACATGTAACACTACATTCATGCATGGACAGTGGCTCAGTGAATTCCAAGAGGTGCACGTGCATTTATCGGGCAGGGGGAAAAGAGAGTACAGCCATAAACATGATCTAGTACAATTTATATACAGCCAAATTTCATGGCAAAGTCACAGCCAAAGAGGTCTACAGCTTCTGTCTCCCATTACCACCAGGTTCAGGCTGAATCCACTGCTGCTGTAGTGGTAAAGTACCATAATTTAATCAGAGATAAGCACAGTAGGAGTTCTGAGCTGCCACTATTTTAAATATGATTTTGTACACTGTTTTCCCTGGGTAATTAGGTTGAGAACCATCAGGAGCACCTAATACCTATCTGAGGCTGCACAGTGCTGCCAACAGCTTGACTCCCTGCCCACAGCAGTGCAGTTCATCACCAAGCAATAGACTTAGAGATGACAAGGGACAATAGACACGAGGTACATCATCTCTTGGTTAGCTGCAATATTTTCTAATAAAGCTATTTCAGGGAAGTTAGAGCTAGCACATATCTTTTTCAAACTTACATGAACAAAGGTATAATTACTTTGCAAAAGAGCCCAATTTTCTGTTGCAATGATGAGGAACACCTCTGTGAGTTGACCTGTATTTCTGGCAAACAACAGTTCAACAGATTTGCATAAGTTAATGTTTACTTGTCTATATAAAATATTCTAAGCCCATTCTCTTAGACTCATTAATCCTTCACTGTTATTCAAACATTACTTTCTTTCCATTTAACTTATTTTTGAAATTATTGTTACAAATTACATCTTAATGTTTTTAAATAAATGCTCACCTAGTTTGCTAAACTGGTAGTGGAGCCAGAAAAGTGTGACCTCAGTCAATGAGCTTGAAGGTAATACCCTGCAGAAAGCATACAGAAGTTGTATATATATACACTATAATCATGTTAGTAATCACAAACCTCCATTTTTTGTAGGAATTTACTGCTTTCATAGCAGAGGTGGTAGAGAACACAGAAAGTGCTGGTGGTCAGCTGCAGCAGCTGAAGTTTGGAGCATGATCATTCTCAGTTGTAATGGTGGCAAGCTCTGACAAAGCAGAAGGACAGAGAGCATGGTAAACTGTTGTCACTTGTTACAAAGGAAAATTTTTTTTACTTTTTTTTTTCACTTGGAAGGAGAACCAGCCCATAATTTTCATTGTCAGTGTTATGTGACTGTCCTAGACTTCAGCGAGATGCTGTTAACCAAACATGTTAACAATATCACATCAGAACTATCTGTAAGGCTCTTACAGAGCCTTAACTCTTAAAAGGACAGTTCTTACAGAAGAACTTTTAAGTGGCCATATAGCATCAGTCCAAAGGTTCGTCTAATACAGCATCCCGTAGCCAGAAGCAGATGCCCATGAAAGAGCACAAGAATGGGAAAAAAATATATGATGCATTTTCTTAATACTCTCCCAGGCTTACTGCATCCTTCTTTTGCCCAGCCCTGTTGGTAATTTGTTTTTTTTTTTTTTTTTTTTTGAAGATTTAAGGATTTTACATTTCTTAAACACATTTGTTTTCACACCCATGTGCTGAGGAGCAGGAATATACAATACTACCCCTACTGCTGTTTAATGTTGTTTCATTTAATTTGTCTTGTGCAGAGTTAATATGTGTTTAGGTGAGTCACTTTTGCCATCATACTCAGCCATCAAGCTGAAGTTTCCATTCCTCTTCTAGAAAGGCTGTTCTCATGAGCATTTTCTGATAGTACCACTCCTACAAATGCAGAATAGTATGGCAAATTTACTTGGATAGCAAACATCAAGTGGGTAGAACTCAACCATAATGTACAAGCAGTAGAGATTATTATACAAAATTAATAAAGGCACAGAAATGTTTCATGTGGTTCCCACTTATATATCCTTATCTTATTAAGCATTTTAGATTTGAATACTCAAAAATGGTTAATAAAATATATAAAAAAAATCAACTATTTAAAAATATTGGGCTTCATACTTGGGTTAAGTAAATTTCAGGAAACAGTTATTTAAAAAGTTATTAGAGAGCAGACAGAGACTGAATCTTGTTTTAAATCAAAGGATGCAATATTATTCACCTAAGTTGCAATTTCAAACTTTGTATTTTAAGAGAGAAGAGCCTGAAGCTTTGTTCCTTTCTTGTGTAATAAGTTATTTAAATCTATTGAAATAGATACCTCGCTATGCCAAGTAGTGTTACCAAGCAATCAAAATCTGGAAGCACACAAGTGTCATTGAGGACAAAACATATAGATCACGTATTCTGAAAAGTATGTTACCCTTTTGTGTCAAAAATATTATCCAGCAACTTTGTTCCAACTGGATGCCTACCAAAAAAACAAGACAAGTTGAAAATCAGTGGAGTTAAACCCCTTGGAGAGATGTAATACTGTGAGTATAATTGAAATGTTAATAATTATGCTCATGCTGATAATTACCAAGAATAGTTTGGTATAGTAGTTACGGAGCTCACCTTTCACCCTGGGTCTTGGATTTGATTTCTACCTGGGACTGTATGAAAAGAGTTCAATTATCTCCATCTCCCTTTTAGTGGATGGATTTTCCACCCCGTTCACACTTCAGAAATAAACAAGAATAAAAATGGAGAGGGACAGAAAGAACATTTTACGGCCCCTAATTAGCTAATTAGTGTGAAGTTGTTTTTGGTTTTTTTTTTTTTTAATTTAATTTGACAGGAAATGTAATACAGTTTAGACCATTTGGGAAAGACACAAAATGACTGAAAAAATGCAAGCTGAGAACAAAGCTCTACTGAAGACCTTCCTCTACAGTTTATTTTCATATTTTGAGTATAACGTACAAAAATTACAGTGGTCTCGTAATGTAAAGATAATACACTTTGTTGCTGCGCAACAGCCTTATAGCTGCATACCCAACCTTATCAACATGACACAAACACTTTAGCTCAACACTTATTTCTATTCAAGCTAATGCATAATAAGAAAAGGAATTAAATTACAGCTTATGCACAGGATTAACAGCAGAAGTTTGAACAAATACATCAAACCTACTCAATGTTTTGATGCTGGATTTTAACCAGCCCAATTACATCCATCTACATATAGCTGAAACAAACTGTGAGAATACATAGCTATCTATGCTATCTCTAACTTGAGGGTTTCAAAGGTTGTATGAAGTTCTGCCCACTTTGGAGTGCATCTCTTAGAACTGAAAACACAATGATAGTATAAGCAGGTCAGCACCTGATGCCCCAGTGCAGATCTACAAGACACTATGCAGTCAGGAATTAAGGAAACTGAAAGGTGTCTTATCATACCAAGTGAAATCTCAGAGAGTTCTGCTGTGCTACACAAAGATTAAGGCCAACATTTACAAACAGTCATTGCTTATGAGATACTGTAATTAGTCTCCACCAGTTACTTACTATTTACTATGGTAAATGCTGGCTTAATCTGTGAATTGTACAAGTTTTAAAAAAAAAAAAAAAAAAGACAACAAACAAACAACAACAACAACAAAACAACCAACCAACAAAATATAGTGGACACAAGCTGCATTCCTCAAGTATGTTAAGAACAAACCAAATGGGCTTTTACTCTGTTCTTATTTGGAATCAAAACCATCATTATCTGTACTCTTCTTTCTAAAGCATTGTAGATACCAAGATAAAATAGGAAATGAAATAAGATCCAGGCATCATGAAGGAAATATATATTAGAAAATGTATACTCTAGTAACTAAATACCACAACACAGGAAACTACAGCCTACGCCTGGAAATGAATAGGAATTTCCCCTTGGGTTTCAGTAGCATTCAAAAGGAATTTGAAATCAATTAGGCTAGGGAGAACAACACGAGAGGATTCAGCTTAGCTTAGAACTGAAATATATGTGCCTTTGCAGCGCAGTGGACTTTGAAAAATTCAGTGTAATGGGATAAAATCCACACAGGTAGAAGGAAAGGGAGCACAGCCCTCTCATACCAGAAAGTGCTCCAGTTACTGACAGGGCACACTACACGTTGCTCCAGTTCTGTTCTGCTTTCCCTGGCTTTTATTTGAAAATGATTTGATTTCAAGTCAAATGGCAGGTACTGTGTCATTATACTTGTTTTGTCCCTTTTCTTTCAGCAAGGTAGAGAAGTATAAGGGAAACAGGAGGGAACTAGGGCTATTGCAGTTCAAGCACAAGGCCAAAAATTTGTGAAATCAAGCTGCGCTTGCTCTGTGAAGCACCTTAAGTGCTTTATTCCTCATACATGGCAGAGCCAACTTAAAGCTATTTTCTCTAATAAAGTGCTTCATGAGTCTTTATTTCTCTCTGTGCTAAGACGACACCATCCACAATTGCAAAATTAGCCACAAGAGGATATTTATTAAGCCATACTAAAGTTTGCTCTCACAGTGCTAGCAGGGTACCTTGTGGATGAGCTATACTTCCATTTGGTAAACATGCAAATTGTCCTACATTTGTCACATCTGCAGCTTTAAATGCTACAATTACAGCATATGAAATGCTCTGGGCATCACACAAAAGCCTCAGCAGGGATTTGAGAGCGGCAGCCCACCACACGCCCCACTGCTAGCACCGATGGCACTGCACCCTGGCATATCTCACTTAGACTGTCTCAAGCCATCAGTAAATATGTAATAAGACCTCGTGTCAGAGTGCATGCCATGATGCGTGGTGCTTATCTGCACAAACTCTGCAAGAAGCAGTGTGCTCGGTGTGTCAGAGCTGTCCGTCTTACTATAGCAGCAAACAGGATGCTGACAGGAGGGATGGCCCAAAGCCCAGCAAGGAATCCTGCCCTAAGTCTCACAGGAAAGGACAATATACATGACCTGAAACAGAGGAGAGCATTGGAAAGGCCTTGCCATGCATATTTCCTTTATCTGTGAGAGGTGTCATACACAAGTGCACAACGCTTCAGCATCGTGCAGTGCCACGGTTTGTTCTCTGGCTGTATATCACCTGTGGTGTTGCCACTCACTAAAATAGATAAATAAATAATTAAAAAATCCACAACCATCAACCAGAGTGTTACGGACATGGTTACCTGTCAATTAAAATGTATTGTGAAATTTTTGAAGTGGTAAAAAGGCATAAACCTACAGGGAATGCAAGAGTCACTGGAAGGAATAGGGCAGGGAAGAAGAAACCCCCCGGCTTAATATAATCAAAGGCTTTGATAATAAATGTACAGGTGCTGCACTGCACCCACAGAGTTTCAAAACAGTGAATATAAGGTTTTTCTTCCCTGGGCTTTAAAACAGGAAAAATACTAAAACCCAAGTGAAAATGGGAAAATAGAGAATCCATTAAAGATATTCTCACAGTAGGGCACAATAGGCTTTCTATTTAGCAGCTCACAGCTAAAGCGTTTGCAAACTGTATAGTTATCAAGAAAATGATAGATGAAGGAATTTAAAATAGTAATTTCAAATAGGTATTTCTTTGGCCTTGCTCTACTTTATTTCACAAGAGGAGTTTACCTACAAAATGTTTAGACATCAAAGAATTCTGGCCTTGAAACTCCTCTCACACCTGCTTTATGCTTGTACCTCTTATGTCCATGATTTCTTTCAAAATATAAATAATTCCACTTCTTTATGTATAGCTTGACTTATTTGTGTCCCCAAATCCTCTGATTTCTAAAGAACGGAGATTGGTGCTATTGGTCATTCCATATGCACTCTGTTTTTTCCCCGTATTAAATGTCCTTCTTTTTGAATTAGAATTTCAGTACATGTGAGGACCTAAAGGAAATGCAGCATTTCAAGTGCGGATGCATTAATGCTGTGTGTCTTGCAGACACTGTTACTTTGAGTTTGTGCACTGCCTCACAATACATTCCACCACAAGCAGCCTGGCCTTCACTCTGTAATTTCATATCCATTTATATATCTCCATATATTCGTATTATTAAAACTCTACCCGTTCCTAAAGTTGCTGATATCTGAAGAGCTAATCCTCAGTTTGTATCCAACCTGTTTATCTGCTTTCATGTGCCATATATATGACTTTACACTTGCTGGTATTTAACATTATGTCAGATGCAATTTTTCACAGTCATGTACTTTCCAAGCTTCCCTTTTTTTCCCCTGATTTTGCCCAGTGAATGTGCAAATCTCTTGGTAATACTTCTGTTTTCTTTGCACTTAGTTTGCTGTTTCTGGATTAGCACGTTTTCTCATGTGTGCAGGCAACTCCAACATGAAATTTGTTGCCTATTGCACACTTACACAGGGCTGCCAAAGGTCTCGGACAGGTCACTTGCTCTGGGACCCGGCAATACAAGAGACAGGTGCCTGGGGCACTGGTATTCCTCACACCTTTTCTCCCACTTCTCCCAGCCTATTTTGACAGTTTCCAGGTTCTGCCAGTCGATTTCCTTATTGGAAAATGGAAAACATTGTGAAGAGGCTGCAGGCAGGCAAATACTTTGTTTGATCAGAGAAAAGCAGTCTTTGATATATGGTTATCGTTCGTGGATTTCACATGTTTACGGAAACATTTGCACACACACATACATACTAGCAATATGATTTATGCAAGTTAACTCCTCTGTCTCCTCTTTTCTTTCAAGTGCACATTTTATACGGTATTTTCTACAGGCATGAACTGGTAATCAGACACCAGCTAAGCCAGGGCTTGTCACCATGTCTGGCAGTGCTTCCCTCTGCCTGCCCTCCGCCAGCACCCAGCGCCGCAGCCCGCGGGTGCCAGCCAAGGAAGGCAGATTCCCAAGCATCGCGCTGCTCTCGCTGGGGCTCCTCTGCTTCACATCACCGCCCAGCTGCAGCACAGCACAGACCTGTTCTGCCTAGGACCAAACCAGCTGCATCGGGTACCACTCCTACTCAAAGCAGAAAGCCTCCTTGTATATGGTAACTTTTCTTTTTCTTCTTCTTCCAACTGTGTGCTTTTATGCTCTCTGCGAAATGACAAAAACTTCCAAGGCATTCCCTCGTCAAACAAATGCCAGTTTCTTCCACCTTGATCAGCCTTTTCCTTGTGTGTAGATTATGGTTCACGTTAAAATTGAACAGCAATACCTTATGACATTCACAGCACTGTGTGCCAAAAGGAAAAGAAATTTACCTTAACCTGTCCTTTATCATTCTGTGCAGACTCCATGCTGGTTCATTGGATGTTTTGGATTCTCTGACTGATTTCCTTTGGAAAATCACTGACCGTGATTTTTTAGACACCTGTTATTTTTCACTGTATCTTTGTAAATAAGTGGGCCTTTTTTACACTAAAATATGCTAGCTTGGTTAAAGAGCTTTTTTTCCCATTTTTCCACAAATACTGTTCTGTTGAAAATGGAGTCCTAGGGCACTGGTTCTCTGCTTGTCTTTGTAAATTGACTATGCTTTTTGTTGTTGATGTTGTTGCATGCCCTCCCTCTTCCCTCTGTCTTCTTCATATTTCTATGGCTAGAAGACAAAACTGAGCTGGTTATTGAGACTGTATCATTTATTTGTGTTCTTTAAGCAGGCTGCAGCAGAGCCAGAAGATAATGGGCACCTCATTTATTCAGGCTTTGAATGATCATATTTAATTCCCAGTGACAGCTGTCTTCACTGCATTAGCATTGCAAATCAGCTCTGTTTTGTAATGGCCTTCTATTGAACATGATTCAATTATGTGTGGTCCATAGTGAGGCAGGATACGGTCTTAGTATCTATAGCAATATTTCTGCAAGCTGCTGCTCTTTACACTGCTCACATTTAAGCTGTCTGTTTACCACAATGCTTTCCTTGAACTACACTGAACTCTCTTCATTTTGCAGCTAAATAAAGAAGAATGAATATAATTCGTAAAAGCAGTTATCTGGTCAGACATATTACATACCCCATCTTCTTTACACATGCCCGGAATCAGGAAACACTTGTTAAAATAATTGTTATTATACTTAAATCATTTATATTACAAAAGTCATTAAAGTGGATTTAAATGATTATAGTGTTAAATGGTACTAAGTACTAAAGCTCAAAGCTGGTTTGAAGAAAGATTATAATAATATTCCAAACAAGTAAATTTTCTTTTAATGTCAGAGCTTCCCAGGAAAAGGGCAGCAAGGCTTAACACCTATAAAGTAAGCTAAAAAACACAAAATTTTGAAAACACAATTTCAAAAGGTTTGAAAAGTCCTATCTAATTTACTGTGAAATGGCTAAATCCTGTGCACCATAAATTCCAGTCCTTCTGCATCTGGGGCTGACGTGCAGATTACTTTTCAGACTAAGCTGCTGAGGGTCTGGATCACATCACAGTAGCTTAATAGGTCTGTCTACTTGGTATAATATAAAAAACCTTTCTAAATTCTGATTCCACTTGTAAGGCAAGTCCTCCTATTGTGTCAGGCAGCCTCAAAAAGACAAGCTTCCTCTGTACAGATCCTGCAAAAACATGCTTATGTCGGTGCAAGGCAAAGCACAAACCTTACCCTCTTCTTCAGGATTTCCACTCCTGTGATCTGTAAAATATTCCACGCTTGCAGAAATCTCATTATACACAACGCCACTGTCCCCAGCCTCAGGGCTCTTCTAGCACCCGTCATCTTACTGATGAAGTGCACGTACGGCAGAAATATCTTACTTGTTCCACACACTAGAGTGCTGGACCATCATTCCAAAGTATCTTGTCAAACAATGCAAGGGAAGGTTTGTTAGTCATACACTACTTGGAATTGTTTAAAGATCCCCTCTAGCTAACAGTGATAGAGCAGTTACGGTGTACCTCCTGCGGGACCCCTGGTCTGAGGCTGGACCTGGGCTGGAAGGTCACAGACACTCTTGTAAGATGCCGTTCCCTCAAACGCTGCTGCACTGGACACTGCTGTGCATTTACAACTTTCTTCCAACATGATGACCTCCAGATAAAGAGGCACTCTTCCGTCACAAAAGTAACACTTCAGCTCCTCTGCTTATGCACTGCCTCCCTGAGAGAGAAAAATGACATAGAGGTATAGAAGCAAATGTGCAACTCATTTTGACTGTTGAGAATCCAGAAGAGAAGAAAACTTAAGAGGACTGCTGTGTATTTTAAGTTTTGATCTTAAATTCCTTTTCTATTTTTTCCCTACAGAACAGCCCATCAGAAACGTCTGCTAACTTCCAAGTCTGAACAAGAGGGCAGCTCAGCAAGGAACAACTTGTATGGGTATTTCTAACCTTTTCCTCAAGCCTGACTCTCTTGAGAACACAATCTGAAACTGATATCTGTCTTTTCTGACCATTTTCTGATCCATTTTTTTCTTTTTTAAACCTGCATTCACACCTTTCCCTCTCCACTGTTCCCTATGACATATTCAATTTTCTTTTCTGCCAAGATTCTGGACACTGCCATTTCTTGATTATGTTCTTAACTTAGTTTATGAGGTTATACTACATTTTGGAAAACATAGAACTTATATGAAAATAATGACCACTTCATCACTCGTATAGGTGATACACATTTTTTAAAATAAGACCCATCTGTTTTTAATGGCTGTTTATTTTACATACCTCAAGTTGTACATTCACCTACCTGGGAAACACACTGAATTTACAGAAGCAGTAACTTTAGCAGGGTCTCAGGCCCCAGTCCTCAGAAGTATTTATGGATCCAGTGCCCATCAGCTTAGGTGCTAGATGAAAAATTTGGCTATATATTTTAGAGAAAGGAGGTGCCAATATTTCAAAAATTAATGTTAAATTGTATTTAAAATCTACTCTGCTCAGACCTCCAGAAAAGGAAGATCTCTTTTTTTTTCTTTTCTTCTAATTTGCTTGAACCTTTCTGCTGATTAAAAGCAGTCTACAAAAGGAATGAAATACTTGATAATGGAATAAACCAGTCTCCATCACATTAAGAGTTGCATTCTCTACACTCTTCACAGACAATCAGAGATTTAAAAAAAAAAATGTTAAAAGGGAGTTGTTCAGTTCTCTTTCATATCATTTCCCTTACTTTCTGTAATAACACCCGTAAAGGTTTAAAGTAAAATTAGATTTCTTAACAGAAACTAATTTTACCAGGGATAAAACTTTCCTTGTGGACGAGTAATGGAACCAGGAAAAAGAGCAAAAAGAAAGCCTGCACCACAAGCTCTACAGGGAAGAACAGAGCAAAAGAGTTTGGCAAATAGATTAGAGGAGAAACAAGATCTTAACTGTACCTTTTAATTTCTTTCTTCCACTGAAAAATAAATGAAGGAAATATTTATTCCATTAAATGTGAATATCCAGGATTTCCAGTAGTAAACAATTCCACTATGGCACACATTAAGAACACTTGTACATACTAGAGTATCTTCCTTTTTCATCATAGTCTTTCACCTCAGAAGCATTGCACTGTGACTGAAACGGAAAAACAAGTACAACGTCTACACTGTGGCAGAGGCTGGTTGCACTCCTGGTGGAGTATAGTCTCATGCTTTGGCAGCCAGTCCCAAGGCCCATGCTATCTGACACTGCTAGATTGCTCTCAGGTTCATATTTTTAGATGCTGATCTTCATACAAAATATTTTTTGCCTAAGGAAGAAAGGTCTGTGTAACCATAGTATCTCTCTCTCATCTATTTTTCCCCTCCTGTAATCATTATTAACCCAAATCCCTAAGGTATTAGAAGTCCTAAAGCTGCAGAAACCAACCAATATCACCTTTTGTATATGCTTTGCTATTATGTAAGATTGGTCATGTTTACAGTCAATTACAGAGGAAAAAAAATAAAAGGAAATTTCTTTCTATATTGCTTTATGTAATGGATACTAATGAAAACTTCCTCCACCTGTCGTATAATTTGGTGCAATTAATGCAATTTGTTCTGGTAATTGTAAAAAGGTCAGGACCAGAGTTCATGAAATATGAATCACATCCCATTTCAATATTTATCATCCTGTGCTATCCAAAGATACCATTAATATACAAATAACTTCATTGAGAAACAATAAAGATTTCTAGAAAAAAAATAAACCTGTTAGAGAAGCAAGAAAATGGAAAGTAAATCCCATAACACCCTCTCATTCTTCAACTGAAGGCAGACATTCTTTAGCATTCACCCACCATAGGCCATCGTCTTGTAGCCAGCCTTGCAAAATAACTGCTGATCAACTGATTTGTTGTAGTACTTTGAAGTTTGTGCTGTTGTGTCTGCCCCAGATGTGTTCCAAGTACAAAGGCGATTAATGCAAATAGATCAATGAGGGAAATAAAGCTAACAGTCATCTTGATCTCACATGACTGTGCTAATGCTGCCCCATGTATTAGTCCTAGTTAAGAAGAATATTAATTAATTAATAGATAAAAAAATATTAAAAGATAATTATTAAGGTTGTGTCTGCCTAGACCTTTAAGTAGATGAAGAAGCTTGTGTTTGTGGGCTAAATAGAAGTTGGTGTCTTGCAGATAAGATGATAGGTAGGTTGTCAAAAGCCTTAAGAATGAATCCACAGCTTAGGTTTGGTGACGCTAAGTGGACTTTTGTAAAGCAAAGGAAGTAAAGGTAAGGGAAACATAGGAAGAAAGATTCTTGCAGCAATATGAAGAATTGTAAGAAGAACAAAATTAAAACAAAAGACAAAAAAGTTATAGTAACTGAGGCACAAGATAATGCCAACTTCTGCTAGCTGGAAAGAAATACAGAAATGTATTTTAAATATTTGAAATTTGAAATGTTGCAGTGAGAACACATCCCTCTTGGACGTATAAGAGATTTGGTCCAAGATTTTTGTTTGGACAAAATAATCAAATATGCTTTAATAAAGTATATTGCACTGAAACATCAACACTTTAAAAGGCGTAATATTATCAATGCCAGTTACTGAGAGCAACATAGGTGCTATGGGTAAGCTGGAAATAAATGGCTAGTTTTTAAATCAAAAAAGATGTGTTTGGTTTCTTAGATATACAAATCATAGAAGCTTGTTGGTATTTGTTTGGTTGGTTTGGTTTTCTGTTTTGTTTTGTTTTTTTACCAAGAGAAACCACTGTTAAGTAATAAAGTGTAGAGAACAATATTTTATAAAATGAGTTTCTAATAGAGGAATGCAGGTAAACAGTGACAGTTTACATGAGTTAAAAAAACAAGCAGTCAACAATTGCTGATGTAAGAATAGGCAAGTGTTTGTTTATTATTTCCCAATTTCCCCTCTCATTAAGTAATTTAAATGGGAAATGTTTAATATGGGGAATATTGGCTAGTAAACTTGAAGCATACTCCAGTAATCTATAAATAAATGAATTATGTTAAATTATCACAGGTATTAATAAGCCTTCTAAAATCCATATTGTCTACAAATATATATTTAATTTGATCTTGACTGATCTTCATACAGAGTATTCCCTAAATAACAACTAGGAGCAAAGCCATGTAAAAGATTATAAAATTCTTTCTTCAAAGATAAAAAGGACGCTAGCATTTCCTGGTTTCCCATTCTGTTTTATACACACTTTTTTTTTTGGTGGAATGCAATTTATTTTCTCTTACTTTCCTTTCTTCCATACAGATTCTCTGTACTTGATATATGGTAATTGACGATCACCGTTTTTAAAAGGCCTTTAAGGGCACTATATGTAGAACAAAGAGAAGCCAATTCCCTGAGTTCTCTGTGGACAAAGAAGTCAGGTTAGCAAGCTTCTGTTACAAAAGAAGCCCTCCAGCAATTTCAAACGTCTGGTTCAAATTAACAGTTGTCAACTAAATCAAGGAGACTGAAGCTGAGAAGTTAAGCAAGATAAACATGTGAAATTGCTCATGAAGAGCTGAAGCCAATCAAATAACCATTTTATCAAATTCCAGTACAGTTAAATGAATTAAGTATGGTATTATTAATATGGTGAAATGGTCCCCTCACTTTCTAAGACTCTGGTTGTCATTCTCGTGAATGCCATGGCCACTTGGAGCTCAGCAGCAATGCTGGAGATGAAACTCAGAGGTTACTGCTCTGAAAGCAAAGCCCTGAGCTCCACAGCTGGTGAAAAATCTGTACTAACTTGGAGCCCAACAGAACATATGACAAAAATAGGGTTGATTACTTTAAACATTCAAAGATTTTTGAAAGATAATTTATCTTGATTTTAAGATGTCAGGTAATGTGTATCACACCACTTAATCTTCACTGTTAAAAATGATCATTTCAAATTTGTTGGCATTGATTCCATGTCTTTTTCTACAGGCTGTCTTCTATCTGTATCTGTTTCTACCACTTTCTTCTGTCAAATGATCACTCTAGAACACTGTTTCTTAATCTGATCACCATACAGGCAAAACTATTACAAAAAACACTTGGCAACAGACAACTGCATTTGCAGTAGACAACTGCATAGTTACACATGCCCATACTCACAAGCGAAAAAAAAAAAAACAACAAACAAACAAAAAAACCTAGAAACTAGAATACACTATAATACATTTTTTTAATAAAAACTATTTTGATACTGCCATACACCAAACCACTCTGAAATAAATCAATTATCTTTGGGTTTTTAAAGGTTGGAAACACAATAGAGTACAACTAAGGCATCTAAAACTTAATGACAGTTTACAAGTGTCATGCTTGGTGCAGTTCCGTGCACTGTAATATTGTTCAGTACCACATGAAATCAATAGTTGAGTAAGGAATGCTCCAGATTTTATCTTCAGGAAAAGTCCTCCTTCTTATATAATAGTGCCTTAATACTGGGGTTGGATGTGAAAGGTTGCAAAATATGGGAGATATGTTGGCATGGCTTTATCCAAGACATTCATGCTTTAAATATATTGTGACATGCAAGATTAGCTGTATAAACAGCACACATCATGTCTGTTCAACGTGTTATGGTATTTTAGGATTACTAAAATTGTATACATACGCCCACAAAACCTCTATCAATATAACTATCCTTTCACTTCTCTTCATCAAAAACAAAACAGTTATTTCTGAGCTGGTAGAACAAATGAGTTAAAAAATCAGTGATGTCTTCATCATGAATATTTGTCCATATCAGAATGGAGGCTCCTGGAACAATTACTACGTATCTAGGCAGCAGCACTATAAGTGAATGTGAATTAGCATCACTACAGATTATTCCAATAGTTCCTATTCATCACAAACAACAACAGCTTCAGGAAAACATAGCACTAACACATGCGACCAGACAGGGAATATAACTGAAAGCACATTTTCAAATCAAGAAAGAAGTCTAAAGACTATCAAAAATACTAGTATATAATGAAACCCACAAGACAGTGTTCAAAATTAGAATATTCAATTGAATTCCTTAATAATTTCTGAGAACTGCAGCAGAAAAGCTCTTATATGTGCAATACAAAAGGTTATAAGCAGACAATCCATTCAGACAGTGACCTTGCCAGCCAGTACTGGGGGATAAATAAATAAATAAAACAGTACCATTCCGTGTCACATTCTCCAACACCCTTATTGCTCTACCTCCCAATAGAAATGTCATGCAAATAATAGAGGATAATCCATGTTAAGTTGTGGTCCATACATGAAAAGGTTTTGGAAAACATAATTAGTGTTAACATGAAAAATGTTTTGCACGTTATCTCCACGGTTTTTATTCTAGCAAATGAAAGGAAATAAGCCTGGTCTCTCCCATCCTCCCTCCAGTTATTAGTTATCATGAGTACAACTACATGCAAGTAGTACAACAGCTCTAGATCCTGCATTTATACAAAATTGCTGAACTAGGTTTTACAAATAAACACAAGGAACAAACATGTTGTTTAATATGTTCATTTCGGATTAATCTTTTTTAAAAAGTCAGTCAACTCTGTTTATTTGACAATAATTCTAATAGCAGAACCTATGTTGCCAAGAAAAAGTGAACAAATATTTTCAGAGATTACAATCTGCATACACTTAATGCCATTATCACTTTATCAGTATCATATGCCTGGGGAGGAAGAGGAACCATTATTCACACTTTACTTAAATTAGACTCACCTCACTGGGCTGGTATTTGGCAATCCAAAAAGCAACCTCATTTCTAGACTCCACAACAAATTTGCAGAGGTAACAGTCAGTAAGAAGATGGATTTATTTTAAAAACTTTTATACCTATATATATATATATAGGTATATATAGGCATACATACCAGTCCCAAATAGTATTATCTACTTTACATACAAAATCATTTAAAATATAGCCAGACTTTACTATCTGCATTTTAACAGTATGAAGAAACAAAGCCTTAGAAGTTTTACTTAAAAATGCAGAATAACAGCAGGAACTGAATCCTATTCTTTTCACCTAATACTTTCTCTCCACTAGCCCATAGACATCAAACCTACACTGATATTGGGTCATCCAAACCACACTCTACAAATTTTCCACTTTGAGTATTCCTACTCGGGCCAAAATGCAGATCCCATATCTATTCTGGTTTCATTGAACTGTCATTCCAGGAGTTTAAGAAGTGAGTTCAGAATATTTCTGCAAATAACTACTTGGTTCAACCAGCTGCAAACATATCAGATGTAATCAAAAAGCAATTGGCAGTGACCACATGCATCAAGCATGCCAGAGTGGATGAGAACTTAAAAGCTAAGATCAAGAGAGTAATTTGGAAATCTAATCCTCACTGATACCTGCATCCAATTTGCATCTCAATTTTTGCCACAAATTCCTCAAAGCACCTAAAATTGGCCACTAAAGCATGTGCAACAGCACCTGAGCCCTACTCAGGGACAAAGTGACAGGGTCCTTGGAGTCTAAGTCCCAAGAGCCAGAATGCTGATATGGTCCTCAAGACTGTGCTGTCTTAAGCTACAGTCTTATGACCTGAAAGGACTATTCAGCCCTTTGCTGTTGTACAATATAGCCAATGCTGGATGCACCTCTACACAGTGGCGTTCCCAGGTCCAGCACCAGAACTACTACTCATACAGCTGGAGCCCTCCTGGACAACTCTTGGAGCCATGCAGAGCATGGGTGTTTCACATGAAGTTGGGGCTGAGTTTAACATAGCCAGACACCTTACGTTGGAAGCAAGTGATAGCACAAGTCCCAGCTCCCTTAGGAAGCTGCACGAGTATCTGGGTGCCCATCAGACAGGGCCGTTCATTCTTCAGCTTTCAAAAATCCAGGCAGTACAGTAGTACCTGTCTATAAATTTTAAATATATAACAGAACACTTGATTCTAGACTGTTCATCTCAACATTTCAGTGGCTGATGTCAATATTAACAGCCAATCTTTCCTTTTTCTGTCATTATTCCCATCTCACAAGTACTAAGGGTATGATTCTGCCTCAAATATTTAGGGCTTTTTTTGCACAATACTCTCGACTCATTCAGCCTTGCAGTCAAAAGAATCTAATTTTCTCTACCCAGAAAGGGGGGAGGAATACCCCTCTAACACTTTGCAGACCTTCCACATGCTGATTCCAGAGTTACGTTTTTGTTCATATTGGGCCTTGACAGAGAAAGGATTATTGTCGCATTAGCTCTGCAGACCTGTGAAGACACCCGCTTTCTCTGACCACACTGTTTTCTGTTCCCACAGAAACCACATATTTAGTGGGGGCAGCCCTTGAAATGAATGGAAGTCTCAGCATTCATACAGTAATAAAGGACTACAACCACCTGGATTACTGTTCTTCTGGTGCTATTTTATAAATACAAAGATATTGAAAATACTGAACCATCCCTTCCTTCCCTGTTTTTGCTTTACTAAAACAAGACTGTAGAGAAACTGAATTAACATCTTTTGCTAGATCATGTAGGTACATCTCTCATTTGCCCTTCACCCACACTGTACTTACTGTTTTGAGTCTCAGTCTATGTGTTCTGTTTCATTCCTTATTCAAAGTAACATTTAAAATAGTTGTATATTCTTAGATATATGATAAATGAATAAAAGGAACGTTTGATTGAAGGTTTTGATTGGAAGTTACACCAAATTTAATCATGCAACCCCAATGAAAACCTGGTTAGCTTTTATGCTAAGAATAGGCCAGCAGAAAGGATAGCAGAATCAGAGCTTACATATTTAGTATTGAATAAACCCTATTTTCTGTGCTGTTTTCCATAAAAACAGACATGCTAGATCAAACTAAAAGATTTTTCTCAGCCAGTGGCCAGAAGCTGATGTTTAGAAAAAAAGAACATATGAAAGAGGGAAAGTAGAGTGCTAGTTGCCAGCTATTCCTGTTTAAAATCATCGACCTCTTATTTAATAGCTTTTCATGGTCTTTCCTTTATAGGACTGTTTAATCACTTTGGAACTTTTTTGTAATTTTGGCATCCCTTGAAATTGAATTTCAAAATATAATATTCTTAAGCAGAAAAGGTCTTTCTTATGTTTGTTTTAAACCTGCTGCCTAATAGTTTTCTTGGGTACCCCACAGTGAGTAATCACTCCCTATTCAGTTTCTTTGTGTCATTCATAATTTTATATTCCTCTATCACACCCACCTTTTGTTGTCTCTTTCCAGGATGAAGAGTACGAGTACAATTCTGATACAGAAGCTGCCCCATACCTCCAACCTTCCCCTCTGCTGTTCTGCCTTTTCTGGGTCTACATATCCTCCAGCAGTTCCACAAAGCATTCACTGTGTGGCAGTCTCATCAATATATGCAGGGACATAATCAAGCTTTCTGTTTTGTTTTTTTTTTATTGTTATTATTCTTTTCCTAATACTTCCGAATATTGTTTGTCCCTTGATAGCTGCTGAGAATTGGGATGATGTTTTTAGGGAATTAATCAGAATAGCTCCAAGATCTTCTTTGCTAATTTTGAATCCACCACTGTGAGCTTCATAATTGCAATTGTTTTTTTCCTCAGGAGTATTGCTTTGCATTAATTTCTCACCCAATCATTCAATGCAGTAAAATCCTTCTGCAGCTCTTTACAGAAAGTTTTGGCTATCTTGAGAAATTTTATATCAGTCAAAAATTGTTTCCTAATCTCCACCCTTTTTTTAGAGATGTTAAGATGTTGAATAGCAGACAGCTCCATTCATTCCCCTACTAAACCTTTTGGAAAATGACCACCTGTCATATTCTTTTTTATTCCCCTTTTCTTTAATATATTACTAATTCAGAAAGAAACATATCCACTTATATCCAAAATGGTTATTTTTTATTAATTGTTGTTAAGAAAACTATTAAATATCCAAGTATGTAATACCACGTTTTGCTGATTTTTCCCCATTATTACACAATAAAACACTGACACATACTTGTTCTGGTCTTTTTTTTAAATTTTAGCTAATCTGCTCACTAGAGAATTGAGATACACTAATGAATTTCAGTCTGACACTCTTCAGTTCAGGTTCTTTCAAAAAGATTTTTTCTTTAGTTTAAATCTTTCTTGAGTGGTGCTTTGGTACTTTGTCAGAACTACAGTCAGCCTTCCTCCTTTTGTATTTTAAATTCTGTAATTAGTTGTGTCAATGCTTTTAGCAAGTCAATGTTCAACAACATTTGGGGCTTGTTTCATAACAGTTAAAAATTAATTTTCTATGTTCTCATTTTCTCTATGTTTCTTTTTCTAGGGTTTTCTATGTTCTCATTTGGACAGAAGTTCCAAAATGGAAGTTTTTGCTAATACTTTTAATAGTCTTCTGAAAGCATTTTACCCTTTGAAACACCTCTTTTAACTTCTTTTGAGAAATGTTCATCTGTATGCACTTTCCTGTTTGAAGCTATATTATGATGGGAAGATGGGCATGGAGTTCTTTCTTTCTGCCTTCAGTGATATTGAATTTGAGAAGGCTGTGACCAGTATTGCAGAGCAGATTATCGTTATGATTTTACAGCAGAATTTCAAGAAATAAATAAACTTTATTTTCATTACAAATGTCTAATCATTCATTGCTGGATTAAAATAACTGCCTTAGGAATACACTCACAGGTGTTTGCACTGCATGGCATATAGTTAACATAAAAAATCTGATTTAAATTACTGCCACTAAGTGAGAAACTGGGATAAAATATATGTTGGCCTGGGTTATTTGTGAAATATTATATTATTATGATTACCTTCATCTATTATGTGGACCTTTTTGTTGTTGTTTTAAAATTGATTTAGTTCGTTGACCTGACTAAGCCTGCCTTTTTCATGGAAGTGTAGAACCTTTCACCTGGGATAAAGATTAGATACTGCATTTCATCATTCAACAGGAATACATAAAATCTATTTATATTGCAAGGAAAATAGATCCTTTTAATCATTTCAGCAATCCCTATTTTGCAGATTATTCAAATTAAGAAAAAAAAAGAGGAAATAATCCATTGATATTTACATCACTAAGGACGAAAAATAAAATAAATAAATAAAGAAAGATAATTGCAGGTTTCTAGTTAAGTAAATATCTTAAAAGAAATTCTTATTAAAACAAGAATTTCTGCATGTTGCTATTGATATGAGTGCCCTCAGAAAATATTTCAAATTTATCTGCAATTTGTTTTCATTCTTTGCATATACTGTGAAAAATACAGTACATTTTTTTTCAGAAACGCCTTTGAATTCCCATTTTTAAGCACGTTAAAAGTCAAAATAACTGAAAATGAATTACTAACTTAATTTTTCTTCTGTGTGACATTAATTGTCATATTGGTCTGTCCACAATGATATTCAATGAAAGTTTATTTTTGGTTGATGATTACAAATTTTTATTTATTTTCAATACTAGACAGTATCGATCTTCTCTTCATTTTACCAGTGACTGTGGCAGACTACAAGGTATTTGAAAACACTGACCCATGCATGAGCACAACAAAATTCAGCTTTTGTAGTCAGTGCAGAACAAAGGCTACAGGTGAAAACCAATTCAAAATCAGTGTTTTGCTTGTTTGTTTTTTAAATAAAAGAAGGTCAGAGGTTAAGAAATATCTATTTTATATAAATACTGACTAGTATTTTTTGACATTTTAAATTACAGAGTTGTTGCAACAATAGTCAATGTCAGCAAATGACTCAGATCTGCACAAACAGAAAGAATCAGTTGTCTTCAGATCACCTGGACCGCAACTAAATTGGCCCAGACATATACAGATAATTCTTTATAATTTCTTTTCTACCTGTTTTGCCACCTACAGCATTTTTTCCCCAGTTCAGTGAGATTCCCCAAAATAAGAACAGAATGGAGACAAGCCATGTTCATTTTACCCAGAGATAAAGTCACTCAGGCTGCCCCCTCAACAGTGAGTGAAAAATAGTTAGTGGGTGGGAGAAGATCTTCATGTTAATAAAAATGTGCTGAATGTTAAAAAATAAAACAAAGAAACAAACATGAGCAGTAAAGCTAATTTTGAACAGAAGTTAGGGGCTCTGTAGCAACAATTTTCAGAATTGTCTCAAATTTAAAGGATAGGAGCTGAATAATGACAGCCCCACAGACAAGAGGAATTTCCCAACTTGTAATTACATGGATTGCAACCAAAATCACCCTTTTATGCACTCCAAACAGGAAAAGCAATATTTTTCTACCAAATACACTTTATATATAATAAGATACGGCACACAAATACCTCATGCAAGAATTCTAAAGAAATCAAATTTAGACAATTTAGAGTATAGGCAAGTATACATAAATCTATGCACACACAACATTGAAAATCATTTAAACTACATATAAACTACATAACAAATTGCAACAAACTTCTAATAAAAATATTTTCTTTTTACCCTGCTCTTTTCAAAATTAATACATTTTTCTCCTTTCCTCTATATCTGTGTATATTGCCTTGTTTCTCCTTTTTCTGTTAATGTTAGATTTTCTCCCTCTTCCTCCATTTCCATGTGTATTCTTTTACTCACCTACCTGACTTCCCTCTTCTTTCTCTCCCCTCTTTATTTATTGCTCTGTATCTAAATAGCTGGGTGGGACATAGACTCTGCCTAAGCCAATCTCAGCGACTTTATACCCACTGCTTAGAGAGTGTACTCAGGGTATAAATGACTTTTTCCCTGGTACCTCAGTGTCCCTTGTATCAAGGCACAGTCTTGTCAAGGTATGGCCTGAAAATAATGAGGATGGAAATCCTTTTGGCTTAGGGATCTCCATGTCTGTTTGTGGTTTAGAAAAAACAGTAGGTATTTTACTGTACTTTTTATTTTTAATCTGTTTTTGCATTTGTTTTGTTCAACAGCATGTTATTTTAAAAATAAAATAAAATAATGAAATGAAATAAAATAATAAAATAAAATAAAATAAAATTAAAATAAAATAAAATAAAATAAAATAATAAAAAATAAAAAATAAAATAAATAAATGTGTGTGTCTTTTTTCTCACAGTGATGTTTCTTGTCCCCTCCTCCCATCTCTGCGGTGCATAACAGAGCTGCTTGTCATGCACAAAGCGGGGCCACAAAGGAAGAGTGCAATCCTGCATACTCTTTACAATTTCACCACTGAACTTTGCCTGCGGTTTCATGTTATTCATGGAGCAATTTATAAAAAGATGTCTTTTGATGAATATGAAGCCATATTATCTTCCGTGAAATGCTCAAAAACACGATCCTCGGAGTACTTAGCACAAATACCAACTCACGTTCCAGTTGAGATAGAAGCCAGACAAGTTTTCCAGGTATCAGACAATCACCTGCATGTCTTTTCTTGCCAACACCATAATGTTTTCAAGGACAACACTCTTAGTATTCTCCTATGTAAATAACTCACAGTACAGTCAATGGGATGTGTAGCTGAAAAGCTCTGGAGAGATGTTACCTAGCTATAAAACACTACAATGAAAGTTTTTGTTGCTGAATATACACCTGTTCACAGAAACTAATAGGTATTTGCTGCATTTTATGAAATGTAAATATATTTAAGCTTCAATTATATTAAAATCTATTGATGAGGAGAGAAGGTTCTTTTAACAGAGTGCTAGGAAGACATTCATGAAGCCTTCTCTATCATACTTTGCCAACGCTTTTACCAAGAGGTTCTTGCAAAGAGCTTCTGCCTTAGCTTGCTCCAAATCCTATATCCCAGATGTACATGAGCTTGAGATTCTGACGATTTTTTATGTTTAGCCCAACTTTTAGGCAAAAATGCTTCTTTTAACCAAGAAGGTGAAAAATATCCCTGAATCAAGAAACACATTAAAACTTATCTTCCCCCACCCCAGCCCCCGAAATTAATAGAATAATACAGTTTCCAATTTACCTAATTTTAAATAAAATTAAAAATATATGTATAATAATAAATGAAATTCCTGTAAGCAAGAGATTTTCTCTTCAGAAATATTTTGATGAATAATAAAAATAACAATGAATTCTGCTGGGAATCACTTCATTGTGAAATTGCCATTCAATATTAAATCAAGCCACTCAATACATCCATAAAATAGAATCATTGGCCCATTAATTTGTTGATAGAATTGTTACCTTCATAAACATCACAGTTATAACTGCTTATAAAGCAAATGCCATAACAAGATTGGTCATTAGACAATTAGGAGATGTGTGGCTACCCTTGTGGAACACATTTCCTCCTCTTTTATGCATATTTCTTCATTGAAGTATTAGGTTGCCACGGATTTCTTTTCAATAGCACGTGTGTTTTTGTGACCAGTCAAGTTCTCTCTTCATTCTTCTCTGCGCATTTATCTGGTCTGTTTACACTATAATCCTGTTGCAATTAGGAATTAAGGCAATGCCAAGCAACACATGGCCTTTATTATTTATAGAGCAGTAAATAAAGTTTTATAAATTGCTTATATAATCAAAGTAAGTTTCTTTTTAGAGCTCTTATGTTGTCAAAAGAGAGGTTACTTTTATTTTTCCATATATTGATAGAATGTTTTTTTTGCAGTTATATTGGAATGGTTCCACTAAAGAACTGTCTTCCAGACACAGCAGAAAATAAACCAGCCATGTGTGCTGTTGCAATATTCATATTTGACACATTCCATATCATGCTTCATTGGAAGCTTCATTCACCAAATATGATGTCAAATGTGCTCTATTTGCAAACCTGAGTTGCAGTATTTTTGGCTACTCTGCTGTTTGCTAGGGCATGTTTTCTGTGTAGGGACTCTTCAAGTGAAGTCATGTGCAATGACAAGGAAGCCATAAGCACTCTCTGTTCAGATGCAGGCTGACACAAAAGAAAAGGCACACCATGCTTCCTACAAACACTTCAGAGCCTCTAGTTCTGGACTTTGTTTGATATATAGAACAAAAATTATTAGACCTTGAAAGCAGAAGCTACACATGGAATGTGGCAACACAATTTCTAATACACTAATAAATTGTTTATGAAAAAATGTTGAATTTCTTTAGAGCATTGTTACCTGTAGGCAAGAAGGTTAGATGGCTATGTGCTTATTGTATCAAAGTGGGCAAGAAAGGCTCTAGGGAGACCGTACTGAGGTCTTTCAATATATAAAAAGAGTTTATCAGAAAGATGGACAGAGACTTTTTTACCGGGGCCTGTAGTGATAGCACATGGGGCAACAGTTTTAAACTGAAAAAGGTTAGATTTGTATTGGATATAAGGAAGAAATTTTATATGATGAGGGTGATGAGGCACTGGCACAAGTTGCCCAGGGAAGTGTGGATGCCCCATCCCTGGAGGTGTTCAAGGCAAGGCTGGATGGGGCTTTGAGCAACCTGATAGCAGATCTCTCTGCCAGAGGAGGGGAGGGAGGTTGGACTAGATGGTCTTTAAGGTCCCTCCAACCCATACCGTTTTATGAGTCTATGATCTCGAAGTCAAGCTGGAGGCAGGAACAAAGTTGCCCTGGTCATGAGTGACACAGCACATAAAGTCCAGCTTCCCAAGGAAGTGAGCAGCTATAAGCCAGTCTCCACATATGATGTGAAGAGAAGGCTCAGATCCTGGTGAGTGTGGAATAAGACAAAGGTGTATTCTATACCACCCTATGAGGGCCTTCAATAGCAGTCTATTGAAAACTGGATAGCAATCTATCGACTAAGAAGCACTACTGGAATGTACACAACTGGTTTGTTCTGTGGCAGTGAGGAATAATTTGATGAACATTAACAATTTCTCCCACTAATTGGTTGCAAAAACAATCTGTGTAGAAATTGCTAGGATAAGGAAGAACCAGTTAGATCTCCTCAATGCTTACAGTTAATTAGGTTCACCTTTTTCTAGTGTTCAGGTACACAGACAGGGGGACCAGAGCAGGGACCATTCTCAGTGCAAGAGAACTTATGTTGACAGACAAGCCAGAAAAAAGGAAATATATATCCTCTGTAACAAATCATGAAAAAGGCACAGAAACTTTAGTTGTAGCTGTAATGGAACAACACAAAAACATTCTCATTATCCGTGAAGAAAAAACAAAGAATGCACAGATCACTTTTAATGTCTGCCTGACTTTAAATGTCTGCCTAATTCAGACTTCTGCCTGAAACAAAAATAAATTTTGACAGCATAGACAAAACAGGATCATTTTGACAGAGCATGGAAATACCTTTGGGGGGAACTTAAAAAAAAAAGTAATAAAATGTAATATGGCAGGCATGGCAAGGAGGGATAAAATAACTACAATCTTGCTCAAAGTGGCAAAGAGAATCTGGGATGGCAGCCCTGTGTCTGAGCATACCAGTCACCTGAAGGACTGGGAAAAAGGAACCACTATGAAACTGTATTACAAATGGTATTAAAACAGCCTTAACAACTGGCATGCAATCATATTGCTAACTATTCATGGCAAATATACCACACAGTTTTTCTGATCAGAATGCTAGCAAATGCAAATTTTAATTCCCTACCCCTACCCTGTCAGTGATATTTTGCCTTTCGACTTACCCTCGCCTTGCAGAGTAATAGTTGTCACAAAAGAATCTCATTGAACAAAGCTGGATGGGTGGTATCTCTCCTCTTTTAGAAAAAACTTCAGTAGTGTAGTTGAAGGGCATATGTGTAGACAATGGCGAGATGTTCCTTTAGATAAAACAACTTCCTGAAGTATTGTCAAAATAGATATGTCCTCAGATGTCCATACCAGGACAAATTTATTGGCTGAATATTTCCTAAATGATTAAATACAGATATATTCTTTTCCATTTGAGCTTGCCTTACAATAAACCTCTTTCACCAAACCAGACTTCTGCAGAGAGACAGAGAAATTAATTTTGCTCATGTTATCTATTTCCTGCAAACATTGACAGATGAACCAAAAACTTACTCAGTGACTGGAGTCACTAAATGTTAAAACTTTAGGAGAAAAAAATCGATGAGATTTCAGAAAAGGTCTCTGTTTCAAGACAGTTGACTAATGCATTTATCTAAGCAGTACACTCATTGTTCTGATTACATTTTTAATGTAACAACTTAAGTCAGCAACGAGAACCGTGCCTCTCAAAACCTCACCTGAAGAGCTTAACCCCATTGCTCATCACCCCTAAGCAACAAGGCTTCAGTAATAACTTTGGTGCTCCTGTGTCAAGGGCTGTGAAGGAGCCACAAGCCTTCCCTAGAGAAAGGCTTTCAGTGCCGATGTATGTGACATACTGTGAAACTATTGGGCAGAACAAAGCAGGTGGAGGATTCGGAGCAGTGACAATGACCAGCAGCTATGCAGCAGCACAGATGCAAAAGTGGACACATCTGGCCAAAGTAATGAGCTCTCGCAAAAAAAAAAAAAAAAAAAAGCATTATTTTGGCAAGCCCAAGAACAATTCACAACACATTTAAAGAGTAAAAGCTAAAAAATTGATGAAAGCATTTATCACAATTGTCTGGGATGAGATCTCTACTTGCTATCTCTCAAAGTGCAGGAAAGTGACTGGACTGGGATGGGGGGAGGAGAAAATTAAAAAAAAAAAAGGAAGAGTAGCAATTAATTTGTTTTTCTAAAGTTGAAGAGCAACACTCTTCTACATACTTTCTTCATACTTATACAGCTCAATGGGCACAAAGATGCAGCTCAGGGCAACGAAGCTGGTGAGGGGTCTGGAGAACAAGTCTTACGAGGAGCGGCTGAGGGAGCTGGGATTGTTCAGTCTGGAAAAGAGGAGGCTCGGGGTGACCTTATCGCTCTCTACAGATACCTTAAAGGAGGCTGTAGCGAGGTGGGGGTTGGTCTGTTCTCCCACGTGCCTGGTAACAGGACGAGGGGGAATGGGCTAAAGTTGCGCCAGGAGAGGTTTAGGTTGGATATTAGGAAGAACTTCTTTACTGAAAGGGTTGTTAGGCATTGGAATAGGCTGCCCAGGGAAGTGGTTGAGTCACCATCCCTGGAGGTCTTTAAAAGATGTTTAGATGTTGAACTTAGTGATACGGTTTGGTGGAGGACTTGTTAGTGTTAGGTCAGAGGTTGGACTAGGTGATCCTGGAGGTCTCTTCCAACCTAGACGATTCTGTGATTCTGTGATTCAAAGTGTATCCCCAGGGTTAACAAAACTAATGATCTGAAGGAAGGGAGTTTCACAGCTTTTAAGCCAAGCTATAGGACATATAGACAATTTTTTATAACACCACTACTGATTCACATTGCTTCCCACGTAACATTAACTCAGTGAAAACTTGAGAGCATAATTGGCAGTCATTTATCATGTTATCGTTTCAAATGGAATAAATCCAAGTGCAGATATACACATCAAATGATTCCAATGAGTAAATGAAATAAATTTATGATAGATAAATACAGTGCTTTATGAGTAATACTTTTTTTAAGGCAAGAGTATTTTGTAAGACGATATTTTACTAAAGGAGACCAGGGACAGTTTTACTACAAAGCCAGGGAAAGATCTTGTAGCCTCCCCTGGCTTTTAGTCTTAATTCAAATGCAGTAACAAATAACATGCATTTTTAAAAAGAACCCTTCAAACTATGCTGCTGTCCTTCTGCCTTGCAGTTAATTCATTAATTAAAACACTTCCACTAAAAATACTAACTGGCTGAAAGTGGAGTAGGATACAGAGAAAAATGAAATTGAGCTTCACTTCTATTATAATCTCTATACAGCTAAAGGAAAATATGAATTTATTGAGGGTGACAATTTTTCTTTCTCTAATGGACAATTTCCATTTTAATTTTTTTTAAATTCAAGTATAGACTAGAAAATGGGTGGTGTTTTACCAACATTATATTTTCATTATGTTAATTCAGATAGTAAGCATCCACTGTTTTTCAGATCAGACAGATAGTTAAGATGATTGCTTCTTTTATGTATATATACACATTTTAAGAAATTGCATGCTGTCTGCTTCTGCTATTGATTTCTATCCCCTTTTTCAGCTGATAAATGCAAAAAGTGTCTATCTGCTTGGTGACCTTCCCAATATATAAATGCATACTTTCAGCGAAGGCATGCCCTTTCCCAACATTTTTTTTTTTTAGTTTGCATTTAACAAAATAACTGCAAATGTCAGGTATTAGAAGGGTTGAAACAACCTTTTCTATTTTGTTGTCTTTAGAACCCCATCTTTTATTCATGACTTCTCTCTTGGTGCTGGAAGGGAGGCTGTGTTGCTATAGCAATGCCCTGCATATCCTTGTGGATAGCTTACAGTTTCACTTTTTTTAAACAACAAAGAGCCATTGATACTACATGTTGCCAAAGGTTATAAAAGTTGAATTCTAAAATGGAAATATTTCTTCTATAAGACTGCATAGTATATATGCCATGCAAATTCAAAGATTCAAGTAAACATACAGCCCTTTTGTAAATACAGACGAACCTGGGATAATACTGTTTGGTGTCAATATATTATGCAGAAGAAAAGTATTTAAAATATACTCCTTGTTATCTCCTGTTTTCAAGATATAAATGTTCAGATATGTACAACATACTCTTACAGCTTTCTGACCTATGTTAGAAAAAAAAACCTTTCTACATTTTAACAGTTCTGGATAATAAAATACAATCTTGTATTCCAATTATGATTTAATGGTAAATACACTCCCAATGTCAGGGAACAGTCACCTTATAGGAGCTTCCTTGCCCACAATGGATATTAAATATAGTTGAGTGTCCTTCAAGACTTCTCAAGTATGGTTTTTGTTCCTACCCTAATTGATTTCGCTTCTGTCATATTTGAGTCCCACAGATAGATGTTTACATAGTACGAATTCAATAACAGTTCAACAAGTTAAATCAAATAACGAGTTAGATGGAAAAAATTAGGGTTACAGTCATAAAAAAGAAAGGTATACTGGTGATTCAGCAGGCAGCACCCAATGACTCAGAACAGATCAAAGAGGATAACAGGGGCAAAGCATCTCCTGTTGCTTCTACAGATGAGTAAATCAGAGAGAAAATCCAGACTTTTCCACCCGCAAAATGCAAGACAGATGACAGAACAAATGCCTCTCTCCCTGAGCATACTGAAGATCTTTACTCCTTTCTCCTACTATACTTAGCAGAGAACCAAAGCAACTTCAGTAGGGGTTTCAATGAAGTGTGCATTCATGTGCAATCCTTTTGGGATCACTGACTGGTAGCAACATCGTCCAGGTTCAGTTGCCAGATCACTAAAGTACTCAACATGAGCCTTTCTGTAGAAATCTGGCACACAAAGGCCACCACTTGACACCTGACAGCAGTGCCACACCAAGCATCTCCTGCACCTCGCGCCCACCCCAGTCCTCCCTCAGGCCTGTCCCGATGCAGCCGTCTGCTGGGGCCATGCAGGAGTCCATCTCACAAAAACAGCAATCACAGAATCATAGACGGCTTGGGTTGGAAGGGACCTTAAAGACCATCTCATTCCAACCCCTCTGCCCTGGACAGGAACATCACCCACCAGACCAGGTTGCCCAGGGCCTCATCCAACCTGGCCTTGAACACCTCCAGGGATGAGGCATCCACAGCTTCTCTGGGCAACCTGGTCCAGTGCCTCACCACCCTCTGAGTGAAGGACTTCTTCCTAATATCTAATCTAAATCTCTCCTCTTTTAGTTTAAAACCATTCCCCCTTGTTCTATCATTATCTGGCTTAGCAAAAAGTTGCTCTCCATCTTTTTTATAAGCACCATTTATGTACTGAAACGCTGCAATAAGGTGTCCCCAAAGCCCTCCCCTCTTTAGGCTGAACATCCCCAGCTCTCTCCTTCCACTCACAGAACACAGAAGTCTGCTGTAAGCCCTTGGGTTGGTTGTCAAACCTCACTAGATTTACTAATTCACAGACAGTTGCTAACACAGTAACGGGCAGAGTGCAACTGACGGAACAAGGAAATATTCATCAAATATCATCCTGACTGGACCATGTGGGTACTTGACAGTAAAACTTCACCATCAAGCAGAGACTGGGACAGGCAGGTTTAAACAAACTGTTTAAGTGGAAGAGAAGGAAAAGGAAAAACATATATAAACAACCCCAAAACCCACCACCCTGGCAGAGTATCTAGCATTTGTCCTGATGCCATCTCCTCCAGGCGAGAAACTGCTGAGGCAAACACGTGTCATCTCCTCTCTCCCTGACCTCCACCACTTGCCCCCTGACAGAAGTCAGTTAGCTGCCTTTCTCTGCAGAAAGAGCTCCCCAGGCTTTCCCCCGGCCAGCCCAGACAACCATTCTCCCCAGGTCATTGCCAGCTGCTCTGATTTTGGTTTTGCCATCAGTGCTGGGACCAAGTCTGCTGGTACCCCTCTGCCACACCACCTCCCAGGAAAGCAGTGACATACCAGCCCCACCTGGGCCCCTGACCCAAAGGGAAGGCCCCACTCCAAGTGGTCCCTTGGCCTTGCAAACAGCTCCTTGAATCTTTGGCTCCTCACCTTTTTTTTTTTTTTCTCCCCAACTCTCAAACTGCAGAATTTAATTAGGGTGGCTCCCTCATCCCAGGAAACAGCTAGGCTCCTTGAGCTTCTCCCAACATTTTACAACTTTATTTATTTTACAACTCAGAAATGCCCTTAAAAAGCTGCTCAGTAAATAAATAAACAAACAAACAAAACTTTAAAAAGCTGCTCAGAGAGGGACAGGTTGCATTGCCCTGGCCTACTGGCCCATTTCAGCCACCACTTCCCAAAAGAGGCTCTCAGAGGAACAGGGGAGCTCTGGATTTAGAGTTCCCAGAAAAGTACTTGTCTTTGTCCTTCTTGACACCCACAGTCAAGCATACAAGGAAATATTATAAACAAAAGACTAGAGTGAAAATAAAGCATGCCACAGCATCAACTCACATTCTGTAAATTACCACAGAACATTTTGTAAAAAAAAAAAAAAGAAGTTTTCTTTTTGTATGTGATGACAGTGAAAGCTTGCTAGAAACTCCTTGCTGGACATCTACAAGGCTGCTGTGTTTGAGCCTGTCCCTTACCAAAAACAGTCCATAGAAAGCCTGTACTCCATGTCTTCATACACATTTAGACATTTGTGAACATGATGCTGCTCACTTGTAACAACATCAATGTTGTTAACACCAAGGGCAATTTTATGAGTAGTGGAGAATGAAAAATTGTTTTGCTGATACATTTTTAGTAAATAATATGTCAGTGCTACAATACCAACTTTGAATATTAAAGTAGTCATAGGATTGTCTCTGAAGTCACTGTTTCTTACAGCAAATAAAACTCAGGGAAAAGTCAAATGGTTTAGATGAAAATATGTCATGCTCTCATCATGATAGAGAAGGCAGCCAAACCCATTTAAAATAAAGCTTGAGGTCTGATATGATGCATTCAATACCAAGTACAATTAATAGGCTGTACACAGGCAGCTGCCCCAGACTACCATGTGCAGCTTTTAACAACTTGCACCTTCCAAACCTGGGCCTAGAAGCAAAGCCATCATCATTAGCTGGAGCCAAGCTGGAACCCAGACTGGCCAGGACGGAAAGATCTTGCAGAGACCATACTTAGGTGTCTGAAACTTTTATACTCATTTTCTGTGTCTCTACCTACTGCCTGTTAAAAATAGTATTTGTGAGTTGCACAAAGCATCAAACAGCAGTTTGAGGTGATTGACTGGGAAATTTTGTGGGTTTGCTTGCAAAGTAGAAGAAAATAAAGCATTCAGAAGAATTTGTGGCACATATTTAGTGCTTGAAAAGTTGTTAATTCAGTAAGAAATAAATTTGTTGCCATCCTACTTTAACCAGAATTACTACTTCTGGTTTACTTTCATTTTCCACTTAACCTGGCATTACAAATGCCTATCCAAGAAAGCTACCCACCTCCCACTGCTGAACCACCTGCAGTTCCTACTACTGTCTTTTGCTCCCAAGTTCTCAGCTGCCCATCCCTCTTCCCTAGCCCTATTTCCCTGCTTCTGACCCCTTATACATCTTTCTTCTGCTCTCTGATGGGTTCTACAAATATCTTCTTTACTGTATGTGTGCTCTTGCAACTCTAAGTCCCACTCTCAACATGCTCTTGCAGATGAAGTCTTGGGTTATGACCACAGGTCCAAAAACTGCTCTTGGATAGTTTTATACCCCAGATCACTGCTGAGCAACAAATGTATAAGGGCTTTATTTCTATCATGCTAGTCCCCAGTTGGCTGCTGTGTTTAAACGTATGGTTTTATGTTGCAAATTTTAAGTAAACCTACATGCATTGGACCTCCCTCCAAAACCCAACAACAAAGATCCACGTTTACTGTCAGATAGATACTACTGGAAGATGGAGCTGAAGTTAACAGTACGCAGAAAAGTCTTGTGGTAAAACCATTAAAGGATTGAATTGTAATCATTCATAAAATCAGGTTTTATAAATCCTTGGAAAATCAGGATGAAAATTACACTTCATATAAATCCAAATATATCAAGGTATTTGGGATATCATTATATGCCTTTTTTTTCCCCATATTCAAGGGCCTTATGTACTGGCCTGGAATAACACAAACTAATAATCATGAGATTGTGATTAGGCAAATCTGGCTGTTGAGGCCAAGCTCAGAGTCCTGCAGCTGTCCCATGGAGCTATATTGAAGCTTAGAGCTTTTGCTTAGTCTTTAAAGTATTTGTCCTTAAAAGTCTGATAATAGCTGTCATAGCAGACCATGAATTTCCACGATTGTCAAAGTTTTGAGGGCTCTCAGATTGGGGATTTTTGTGCTTGTATGCCTAGATGAAGTCCACATTTAAAGCACACTTCATTTTTTATGCTTTCTTGCCCTCACAACAGGAGGGCTATTCTTATGGTCATTCAGAACAAAATAAAAGATGGAGAACTGTGTACATGACCCAATTTTTAATTATTTTCAATTTAATTTTGTCATACTGATATGTTTTCTTTTTTAATAAAATAGTAACTGAGTCCATCACATTTTCTGAAGAAAATCACTGCAGCTTTCATATATTAATGCTCAGTGCAGTACCACATATTAAATGGTTATGCTGAAGATATATATTCTATACAATTTCTTCTGTGTTTCATATCAAAATGGTAGGACAGATAATTCTAGGCAGCAGCACTCAAAATCTGAGCTGTATTTGCAAATACCTTAATACATTAGTGTATCAGGCAGCTTCTAGCGTACAAGTGATAAACCTTGTAAAGAATTTAGAGGGTACAGTGATGTATTAAAATCAATGTGAAAGATGACTTAGAAGAACTTATTATGGACCAGAAGCACAAAATCGGGTATCCAGGAAGGCAGGGAGGAGGATGTCACAGTTGTTTAAAAGAGAATGACTTCTCTATTGAAATGACGGATTTAGAGATTCTGAAGAATAAGTATCAGGATTTGGGGCAGTCCTGACAGATGGGTTACCAACTAGTAGAAGGGCTGAGTATTATGCAGAGGCTATCTAAGCTAGTGGCATTAATAGCCTCTCTCTTTAACTGTTAGTTAACATGGTTCATTGTCTCTTTGCCTCGATTATGTATTGCAAATAAACCTCTTCAACGTTGCTTGAGCTTGTAGAAATGAACATTAAAATTAAATGGTCTTATTCAATCATGTGGCAACATTTGCCCAAATTAGAAGTTGTTTTCTCGACCTCTGAATGTTTAATAAAATGATAAGCAAAGTATTATTATCTTTTGTTTGTTCAGAATGACTGTCCCATATCTCTCTCATCTTTCCCACTTTCTGACAACAATTAATAAGCAGTGCGCCCTTTACAAGCTTACGAAAGCAATCTAACATTCAAAGGAAATGCACAGCATCCCTCTGCACCTAGAAATGATTAATCCAAAATTTTATCTTCCATTTTCTTCATATACATACATATATATGTATTTTAGAACACACTGTAGTTACTAGTAAGACTAAGCACACATTTCATTCAGTATCAATTTGAAAAATTAAACATATATTTCTATACCTAACCTATCACTTGGTACTCACACATACTTTTAAATGTGTGCATGTTGTGGATTAAAGCCAACATTTTAATAGATTCCAGAAACATGAAAAAGAGACAGTGGTCGACAGACAGACTCCAACACTGTGCTTCAACACTCACTAGGCCAATCACGGGCAGGATTCAGCCTCTGTCTATCCAATTCAGAGAACAACTTTCAAACTAAGGTCTACCTTTCTCACCAAAAGAGTCCCTTAAAGGAGTCCTCAGAGAACCCAACAGATGCATTCCGCTGTCATTCCAGCCGCAGACACTGTGTTTCATATAAAAAAATAAAATAGTATCTAAAAACAAGAACTTAAAAACGGGTGTACCAGAACAGTGACGTAACTGCTAATCTTTCTCCTTTTATGTTCAATAGGTATTTAGAATATTTGTAACATACACAAAAATCAGTTTTAAGCAGGATAGATTTTTACTCTAAAACACACATTTTTGGCCTGCTTGTTAAAGCCTTCTACTGGGACACAGACAACTTGGGTTGCAACCTCTTTCCCAAATCAAACAACAAGGAGATCTGAATGTAGGTTTATACATTCTTCTTGGGAGTCTTGGTTACTGACTGCAAACAGATTAGGGGGGTTTCTCGTTGCTGTTTCTGTGAATGCTACATATCACCTTGAAATTTGTATTAAGCCAAAAACAATTCATCAAATTGCACTCAAATTTGCAAAGCTTTTCCTTTCTCTTGAAACTTTCTCAGTGGGGGAGGAGGGGGGCAGGAGGAGAAAAACAAAACAAAACAAAACCTCAACCATAGTAACTATAATATTGGGCATAAAAATTCTCAGTCAAAAATAAGAGGGTATGCAGATGTGATAATTTTCAGGTTTGAGAACCATAGTTAATACTCAAAAAAGAGTAGAAACATCTACTAGCTACAGAAAGGATGCTGTTTAATACTACTTTATAGCTTTACCTTAAAACATATTGAAGGATAAAAGGGAATTCTGTTCTTTAGTCTCCTGGTCTCGTTTTCAGTTATATCACACATAGTTGTTAAAGACAGTTGTTAAGAAAAAAAAAATCTGACTTAAATTAGTCCCCAGATTCTCCTTTATTCCTTGCACAATTCTCAGTTACTGGTGAGACCATAGAATAAAATATATGTGGGAATGCCATAGATGCATTCGATTCTAATTGGGTTTATGGGCACTTGTCTGGAGTGTCAAGCAGATAAGCTGCCCCTCTGTGAGTCCAGTAATGGGTGCACAAGAGATCCCATAACGTCCAGTACAGAAAACTCCTGACAAGAAGTTAAAAATGAGCATCCTTTCTAAATGACTGCTTTTGCACAAGTCAGGACCCTATACAGTAATGGAAACAACATGGAAAGAAGCAGGGGAAAATGACCAGAATCATTTTTGATCAAGGTAATTTTATCAAATTTTATACCAGAGGGTAATCACAGGAGATAAGAGTATTTGAATAAGTATAATAGAAGAATTAAACTGATAATGCTGAGCACACATAAAACATAAAATTGTTTGTGAAGTCACAAGATTTTAAGTAACATAGTACTATAACCAGTATATAAAAATAAATGCAAAGTATTATTGTACGATGGCTACAGAAATCAAACCAAGTTATCTGAAGACTTAGAACCAGAAGCAATTATTTTTCTAAGGGGATGTGTAAATTGATGTGGCGACTGCATTAAGACACAGGAGGTGGTAGCGTGCTGCCCTCCAGAGACTGGATTGATTGCTTCTGTTACCACTTTCTTATTTCTACTATTAGCAGCAAAATGTTATGTCCTTGCTTTGCCCTATGCCCAAACAACTCTGAACAAGTTAGTTTTGTGGCACTATAGACTTCACTAGCCACTTTAGGAAAATTAATAATTTTATTTTCTGCTACAGCTGAAATCCGATTCTAAGTGCAATAAGTAGGTGCAGTTCATTATGCTTTTCGTTTTTGGGCATCTGAAGTTTCTAATTTGTCCACAGTCATCAAAACAAATTTGAATATTTATTATTTATTCACACAGAATCACATATCCCCACATACAGTTTCTTTGTGTTTACATTTAAGAAAATAAAACAATAGATGATTGCATCTTACTTCATCTGACCTGCTTAGCAGCCATCACAAATGTACCAAGGTAAGTCTTCTAGCTCATTCTTCCACAACCTTTCTAGCTGCCTGAGTTCTTGTTTGGATTTGATATACAAAATCATGGAAGATTGTGTAATGTGGGAAATAAAGTGTTATCTTCAAAAAAATAGGCCTAGGAAGCCAGAACTCAAATATTCACAGCTGGTTTGCTGGCTGTCTTGCCTGTCACTCTACATATATTTATTTTTTCATTAAACCTCTCTAATCTTCTCAGAGGAAATCAGTCTCAGGTATCTCCTCCTTTCTGGTCCTCTGCCTTACCTGGTTGCCTCTCTTCCTTTATTTTGGTCTGTTTTTCTCCTCATCTTTTTAACCAAACTGAGTATTCGCAAAGGACTACTTTCTGCTTCATATCTTTTCTTTGTAAAATTCTCTCTTTGTATTGTCTACTTCAACTCTATGTTTTACAAACCTGAAACCATAGTCTGCATTTAAAATTAATGAAAGTGTGGAGTTGAATTGCCCACAGAATTTTTCAACTAATTCTTTCTGCTTTAACATCCTCCTCCCCCACCTCTACATCCACATGCTTTCTGTTTTCTCTATGAGGTCTCTAAGGCTAAGTCTGCCTTGTCTTGATTTTGGTTTAAAACAAAAAAAAAAAAAAAAAGAAGAAAAAGAAAGAAAGAAAGAAAATCAGCACAAAAATAAACAGAAACCCTGGTAGAGAGTATTTGCTGTATGGTATTATAATGTCAAGGAAAGAAAATGACTCATTTCTCTTCTGTCCTTCATCTTCAATCAAAATGCAAATTTGTTATTTACAACAAGCTGAGAGCTTGTCATACTGTCCTCTGTATTTTGAAGACAGAAGAAGCGATCTAGAAAAGGAAGGCTTAGATTTGTGGGAGATTGATTACAAGGCAAGTATACATCTTCTGGGTACATACAGTTCAGTCCCAGCAGATTTCCCCTGAAGCAGGTGGGAAATGAGGTGCAGGAAATATAAGATGAAGTTGCACGTAAGTGGTTAACCCTAGATGCAGGGACATTTAGCATCTGTACAATTTTTGAGTGATATTTTCACAAGGTTGAAGGTAAAGAACCACACAGGTAAATAGAAAAGGCATGTCCCCATCAGTTCATCAAATTAGAAAAGTCAGTACTTGAGCTCACAACATATATTTGGGGTTCAGACCGCTTCTCACAGCACTACTGTTAATCTGCATGAAGAAACATAATCTCTTGCCCGAAGGACTCCAGGGAGAGCACACAAAGATGCAAGGACAGGGGTAGTCTTGCATGCTGTCATTATTCAAAACCAACCAAGGGCTTTCAAGCCACTGATCTGAATCAGACCATTTTAGCTTTAGCCCAGTAAAGAGCTCATACAGAGCCAGCTCCCCCTGGCCTTTTTTCCTTAACCCTAAGAAGAGAAGATCTCACTACCTGGTGTCTGACTGGCTTAACAGAGTAGTTTTAATGATCACAACCAAGAGCTGTTCATGTCATCAGGTATAAGTTAGAACCAAAACAAAAAATGGAGACAAATATTTTGGATTCACTGGCAAACCTCAGTGAAAATCCTCTTTCAACAGGACACAATTGTAATGTGGCACATATTTGTTATTTAGGAGTGACACGCACAGCATCTGCCACTTCCCATTTCAACCTCGCTGATTTGTAGGCAATGTTTGAAAAGGATCGCTCCCTTTATCAAAAACCATACGCACAAACCAATGGCAGAAGTTTAATTCAGCACTTCAGTCATGACTAGCCACCACTTCTCAGGTATAAACATACAAATACATATATGCTATACATGTCTAAACATGACTGATACACAGTAGGATTATATGCATGCCTCCGAGCAACCTGCAGTGGTGACTACCCCGACCACAGGCCACCCCAGCACCAGCCAGGCCCTGCGTGGGCCGGGTCCGGGGCCAGGGCCTGCCAGGCTGGCACACAGGGGTTAGGGACAGGTTTGCTGCCACAGGCCAGGGCCAGGGCTGTGCAGGCTATCACATGTGGGGGCACAGTGGCCAGGGCCAGGGCCTGGCAGGCTGTCGCAGGCCTGCATGCAGGTGAGGGTGGCCCAGGCCTGCGGAAAGGGCACTCTCATGGCAGTAGGTGTCCCCTTTTCAGCTCAGTAATCAAATCGGTTTGACTGGTCGATGTCTGCCTTTGTCCAGCGCTGACCTACATGTTCTGCCGAAGGACATCTTTGTCTCACTTTTCTTTGGTCACCGAGTTCATGGACCTCAATAGGCTACGGCTCGCAGTCCATTAACAAGGGTTCTCAGCGCGGCCCGGGCCACCCAGGAGTCCCGGTGCATGTTCTCACTGAATGGCTTCACTGGTGGCCCATTCAAATGCGCTAATGTCGGAAAAAAAGGGTTGAATGGAGGAGCCAATGTACACCATTGCTCAGGCAAAGTGACTGCAGCCTCCAACAAAGCCTCCCCTGTGGCGATGTTAAGCAGAGTTATCAATAGTGCTAAGGCAGAGCAAGAACTAATGCTCCAATCATGTCATCAACAGGTGGCACAGATGCAGCCACTTCAATGCAGAAATCACAGGGCAACATTTCCTGGTAATTCTATCCTCTTTCCAGTGCTAACGTACAGAAAAATGCGCAGATGTCATGTGGCTTTCTTGTAGTGTGTCAGACCCCCTTGAACTGCGCTCCAAAGGACTTTTTTGTTTCCAGTTTCTTTTACTATTCACACCAACTGTAGGCAATGTTAAAGTCTCATTTTGCGTAAAGCAGAAGACTTGGTTTTAAGGTACACATAAATAATTTTCTGTAGTTTTCCCTTAGCTGCATGAATGGGCACTGCAACCAAGAAAGAGAACCATTTCAATATGCACAATACTGGACACATTCTTATACCATTTCATTAATTCTTTAAGGAGCACACTAAGTTATTTCAATTTATTTTAAATCAAATTATCGTTGAACTCACATCAACTACGAACACAATTATCTTTTCTTTTCAGTTCAGTACTATGTCCACCTCCAAGATTTTGGGGGAAAATAGGGCACAGTAAAAACGGGCCTCACAACAATTCTGAATGCAACATCTATACAATGTGAATTTGAAAAACATATTTGAGGCGAAGAACTCCCACAGTTTCTGGCTCTAATTAACTCATCGTTTTTGCAATGGATTTCCATTGCTGTGCTCATAGTAGGTGGTAAATGTGCAGCAGAAGGCTAGTAACCATCTCCACAAATGTTACTTCAGAGGAAGATGGACACCCTCCTCTGTTAGGCCTGAAGACTTGCATTAATTTTCAAACTATTAATATGAGACAGAAGGGGAGGAAAAGAACACTATGGAAAATTCCCTGCCAGGGGAAATCCCAGCACTCCAGAAGGCTGAGATAGGACTCCTTCCAAAAGTGATTCCCACAGTCATCAATCTTTCAGGACAAGCCCCAGGTCATGGATGGAGACCCCTCACAAGAAAGCTTTCGTGAACTCTGTAACTAACCTGAAACCAAGAACCACAGCTGGAATAGGTCCCACAAAGAAACAGAAGAAACTGCACCAATGTTCTAGGTCTTTATGCTACAGGTTAAATGGAATTCCCAGATGATTTTAGGAAGCAAATTGAGCCCCATGCTACAAAGGTGAGAGGAAAAATTCCTTTTGGTTTCTAGCAGTCAAACCTGGGGAAGAAAAAAAAAAAAAAAAGAAAAGAAAAGAAAAAGAGAAAGCACAAACAAACAAACTGAAAAACAACAACAAAAAATTCTTATTCAGACTTGGGCTATTGTTTGAATATCCTGCTTACCAGCAGGGAACAACTTCTTCTTTAGATAGACAGGAGAGAAATTGTGGGCCAGAAGCATGAACTAGGCAATAGTCAGTGCACAAGTGACAGGTTTAACATTCCTCCAATTCAATGAACAGAATATCGGTTTAACGTTCCTCCAGTTCAATGCAAAGAATATCCACTTTAATGACAAATAGAATTGATAAAAAGAGATAAGATTTTCATTGCCATTAGGTAGGTGTACTGTCAGAAGGGGTTAGTTTTTTCCTAGCTGCTCTAAATTCTTATAAATCCATTAATGTGTATACAGAATACTGAACCAAGATTTCAGTTTATTTGTTTGTTCAATTGTCTGGATGTGATCTGCACTGTTTATTGATAGCTACTTTAGTCATACATAATTTAGCTATTCCAAATTCAGGCTGATAATATATATATATATATAAAAAAACACCTAGTAATACAGAGTGGTAACATTTTCATATAATCATTAAATCAACCTGGCTCTGAAATATGTGATTATTCATTAAAAACAATAGAATGCCTGTACTGAAAAGAGAGCTTTTGCTTTAAACTCTACAAAACCCTAGAGAAACAACCGTAAGACAGAAATGAGCCCTTTATAGATACCTACCCATTACAGCAGATTTTCCATGGCCCTTTCCATGAGAGTTTATGGAATAGTGAATCAGCAAACACGTTAGCCTTCTTTCTCTGAGTTTTTGAAAGATGGAAGTAAAAGCAAAAGGATATCCTGATAAAATAAATGTTTTCCCTATTTCTTTGCAAATTGTTACAAATTGTTTTCAGCTTCACATCCAGCATACAAAATTTCCAGCATATTTCACAGAAATTTTGTCCAAAAAGGGGTCTAACCTGCAGAATTCAGGAACCCTTTAAATCCTGTATTTATCTTCAGTCTGTGCTTTGTAGTAATTTTCATTATAAATGGAACAGAACAGAGATTTTATATTTAAAAAAAAAATACTTTTTTTCATATTTTCACCTTAAATGCGACTAAACTTTTTTTTTTTTTATTTCAAGTTAATTTGCCCCAAGCAAAACTGCTTTTAGTTAGCACAGAATCACCTGTTTTTCATTATTTTCCTCTTCTTTTATTCTGTACGCTTATGACCTTAAAGGGTTAGCAGATCCCTGCGGACCTTTAAACTGTGAAGTGGGAAAGAAACTCCTGCTGCTTTGCATGACTTAGTCTTTACTGCCTTTATAAACATGAACACAAAATGAAGGGCCAAAACACAGACTGCAGTAATTTCGCGGCTAGCCTTCTCCTTCCACATCTGAAATTCTCCATGTCTAAAAGCAGCACCTCTGCGCTGCTGCCCTGCACAGCTGACAAGAGTCAGCGATCTGGTGCCTGTCCCAGGGGAGTGACCACAGGCTGTGGCTCCCAGACGGAAGCATAACAACTTTTGTTCTTAAAGGACAGGCCAAAGTGTTTTATATACTCATATTTATACTCAGAATGTAATAAATAAAAAATTCTTCCTATAAGTATCAGTAGCTCTTGCTTGTTTTTTTACAATGTTAGGATTTACAATGCTGACTATTCTTCCTTCCTATTTCATCCAGGTGTTCTCACTAGGTTTTCTAGTCACAGGAGATACAATGAGGACTGGAGGTTCATACATGTAAGGCCTCATCCCTACAAGCATACTTAATATACCTTCCTGCTTACAGTCAGAGAAGTAATTCATTTGACTAAAGCAGCCTTTGGCTAAAACAAATCTTTAATATGCTTTTTGATGTTATACATACGTGGATGGAGGATCCAAATATAACACAGGATCATTTTCTGAAATACTACTTAGTACCTTGAAGAGATGGGACAATAAAAGACCAAGATTAGAATATCTGTATTTTAAACTTTAAAGCTGGCTTAAAAAATTGCTCCATTTCCAATGGGAAGTGGCAGTTTCAGTTCTCCACACTGTAATACTTAGCACTGTGTAAGGAAAAGTTTTGTGCCTTACAAATTCTTTAGTAGGCACCATTTCATATCTAGGTATTTAGGTAATGGTAAGAAATGTTGGTATTTCAGGATAGAGTAGCCAATGGAAGTATTTGGCTCCAGCTGCTCTGTCCTGCACAAGTTAAAGATGGAAGTGAACAGCAGCTCTCTCACTGGTGCTAGAAGACAGAAAGCACTGCCAGTTTTCCTTAGGTCAGTAAACCAGCCAGGCAAGGTGAGAGCCCTTCTCTTTTGTTATAATCCACCAAGTGTTCGTATAAAACCAGAGAGCGTGAGAACCTCACAGGGATCAAAATTTGGAACAGCATCTGATAGCAGAGATCCTCAGCTATACCTGCAGAGGAGCCCTCCCCACCTCCTCTCTCCCGCTCCCATGCAGGGACTATAAAAATATCCACCACAGGGCAGGCAGGCAGAGAGATAGTATAGGGAAGGAAACACTGTGGCTGTGACCTGCTTTTTGAAGTATGTTTCTCTTTCTTCTTGTCCCCCTTTATTCTAGTGCATTCTGCAACTTCTGTGCTATCTTCCGCTCCAGTGTGTAAGATTTCCTCAATCATCTCTTTCTGCGGTGCTCAGGAGGGCTGAGGGAGCTGTGAGGACCTCCTTTTCTGCCTTCCACCCACCCCACACACAAACACGTTCCCACCTTTTTCTCTTCACGGAGTGCAGCAGCAGCGTGTGCTTTTAAAAAGCAAGAACTTGAACCAACCCCCACCGGCTTTTTTTTTTTTTTTGTCCTAGCAACTTGAGAACACAGAGCAGAGAAAGGAAAAACAGGAGCTTGAATATGTGCCAAAATACTGAGATACTGCCGTGAAATCATAAAAATGCAGGGCTGAAATAGACTTCAAGAGGTCATCTAATGCAGCAGGGTGCATTAAAGAAGAAACCTCTCTATTCACAATACTGATGTTAATACTACCAGTCCACCTCAGCGACTTCTTATCAGAGTATTTAGCTGCCACTCACTCTTTTTTTTTGAATCATGCATAATTTCTGTCTGTTGTTCAGCCAAGTATCGCACCAACTTACATCTCAGGATGCAGCAAGCACTAGCTCCAGATAACCCTCCCCTCCTGGGCTGTGTTCTCACATGGTTTGCAGACACTGTTGTTCAAGGAACTTCTTCCTGTGAGTTCCTTTCAGAAAAGGACAGATGCATTAAAGGGTAGTTATTCTTACTAAACCCATTGAAATTGCATTTGTGACATCAAAATGGATTTTTTTTCAGGCAGTGCACTGGACTGGTGAGAAAACAGTTTTTCAACAGCAAATGAGAGTGAAAATTAATAGGAGACTAAGGCAAAAGAAAGACCACTGGTTTTGTTCACCCAGCTCACACTGCTTGGATTTGGAAGAGCACACTTTGACCTTCCCCGGACTCATTACTGCTTTCTGTTTGACTGTTTAGGACGTTAGTCATCCTCATAGAAATATGCAGAAAAAAAAAAAGTTCTGCAGAGAAAACAAAAAACGTGTATGTTTTGCATCTGTTATAGCAGAAGGATTATGTGATATTTCCTTTCCTATGAATATATGAAATTGCCACAGACTGCTGTGCTAAGCTACAAACTACCAATGTAATTACCAATACACATATGTGGATTTGCACAATGATTCATTAGTCCACTGCACCTAGCGCTGGGAAGGGCACTTAGCAGAACGTGTGGCCCTCTCTGTAACAGATGATGAGCAAATTTCATACATGCCATAGAAAGGCAGCAAAGAGAAGGAAAGAAATGGGATGAGAACAGGTGCGGTAAGGGATAAAGCTATGAATTCAGACAGAGGCAAACGTGGCAGGATGATCTAAGGTCAAAGGCTCTACTGAGTCTGTTTCCAATTCACTCAGACTCTCTTTGGGGTGCTGGATAAAAATACTTCCTTGCAATTCTGCAGCTGGTCCTGTGCAAAGCTGGGGGAGGTGTGGGAAGAGGAGTGTGAGTCTTCATTTTCTCCCTCAGGGATCTCAGTGGGACCAGTTCTAGAGCACCTCAAGACTTAATTTTTGCTTCATCTGCCTACGATACAGGGAAAATAATGCTTCCCTTTCACCACCGTTCTTCCTTTAATCTATGAATGTATGTGCACTTTCAAATTCTAGTAAGAAGTAACATACATGCATTGAACAGTGCATACTAAGTTCTTATGGCCTTGCATTCTCTGCATCAAAGAATAAAGCAGATTGCCAAAAGGCTCTCCAAAGCTGTGCATTGACTTTAGTGCCAAGACAGCAACAGCTGGGATGGGTCATGTGTGCCTATGGTTTGCTCCACCTCTCCAATCTCAGAATCCATCAACATTAACACTTTCAAGATGCAAAAATATCCAAAGAGAAATTAGAAGAGCAGTTAAAAGATGCATTGTTCAATCCTAAATACTGTGTGTCAACATAGGGATTTTGTACTTCTCTGAGTAATTTCTCTCCTCTATCATAGTCTCCACTTTGCTGATATACAAAACCAAAACAGATTACTACTAGCAAGATAAAAAGTTCTTCTAAACAAGCTGTTTTTCATTAAGATAGATTAATGCTTTTTTTTTTTTTTTTCCTGGAGGGAGAGGCCAATAGGGTGGAAATAGCAGTATAAAGTCAAACAAACAAGACAGAGTATTTTGCAAGTTATATGGCATTCCTCCATTTTTATAGCCCTGTAAAAAGGAATAAAGATTTTTTACATCAAAGGTATATATTGAGCTTGTATAGGAAGGAAAAGCAAGGGAGGGAGTATTGGACACATTAAACTGCCTTGACATAAGGAAAAAAAAAAAAAAGAAAAGAAATAAGGTAAATACGATACACCTAAACATCTCGTGCTAAGTTATATTGAAACGGCTTGTTTCATATGTGTTGGAAACAGCCCCATTCATAGCTTGAGCCTTTGCCTGTAGTTCTGGAGCTAGCTAAGGACTGCTACAACTGTGTTTGCCTTGGGTTACCAGTTTCACCCAGATCCAGGATTTATAAGCAAGGTGTTTACTGTATCATGAGCAGCCCATTACGACAGCACATTTAGCAGGGATGTCGCTGAGAACTGTGTGCTAGCAGCAGGTTCCTGTATGTTCACCACTGGCACCAGCCAGGCACTGCATTTTTCCACATCCATCCCAACATGCTGAGGTGACCAGAAACACCCCACTGCCAGGGTGACATATGCTCAGGTCATACACTCACATAGCCAGCAAAGCAGTCTGAGGGACGATGTGCCAACTTCTGCTACGGGGTAACCATGAAACATCCAAACTTACCTTCCTACAGACGAACACGACCTGCACCAAGTAACTTGGCTTACAAAATAGGTTTGATAATAGTATATTAAACTATTCTATTGGGTAATTCCTGACAAAGTACTTCATTTCTTGAAATAAGACATGTAGTTTAGGGCTTCAGCTTATTGTATATTACTTAGGTGCACTGGACGTATCACAGTAGGTCTGCAGTCTCCCTTGGGAGAGACTGGTGTGTATTTCTATATACATACATGTTTAGGTATGTAAACAGACACAAATACACATGCAGAGGTGTACTGTAAGCTTAGTGTAAATCACGCTGCCATGTTAGACTTATGTTTCCCTTAATATATCTTTGCCATCACATTATTTTTGGCCACTCTTCAGCAGAAAAAACATGAATCTGAGTTTAGGAAGTATTTGGAAGCAGAAAATGCCTACTTAACTAAAAACACTTGAGGCGTTTTATTTTTGTAGTAGTTGGGTATAGCAGATTATCCTTATTCTACATTAGACCCACGGCTTTCCCAACAAACACAAAGAATTCCCTCTGTCCTGCAAAGAGTCATACTGCAGTATTTTTATTTTTTATTTTTGCCAGCTTAGCGCAAAACTCAAACTTTCCACAGTCTGAGTGGAAAAGAATCTTTGGAAACAGAACCTGGGTTTTCATGTAGTGATTGAAGCTGTTTCCCATAAAACTGTCTTAACAACCACATAAAACATTTCCAAATTCTTTTATGTGGTATATAGCCCATTACATAAACTAGAAGATTTTGGCTAAGTCTAAATGGTTAATGCCCACGCTTGTACATTTTAATCCTTATTATATCAGTGAGACTTGTTTTATATTGCAAATCTAATTAGAAGGAAGCCATTCATAAATAACAGTGTACATAAATCAGAATGGAATAATAAGGATGCTCAATATTTGTGTACTTTTTCTATAAGGTTTCTGGAACCCTTTCTTCTCACAACAATAGAAAACCTTGAATTTAATAGTTAACATAATTGGCATATATTCATTTTCTGTGCAAATTGGATGAGAAAAGTAGAAGCAAACATGACCCTGAAAACACAGAAATAAATTCTCTAAGTACGTCTTATAAAGGGACTTATGCTATAACAGGTTCTTCATTTTATTTCACCTTTCTAGCAGCTCAAAAATTTAAAAACAAAACCACCAAAAAACAAAAAAACACTTTCTAGTCAGATCCCTTATTCCATTCTCAGAGCAAAAAAGACACATCCACAAACAGGAGAAACCACAATTTTAGGTCTTTCCAGAAATCCCGTAAAAAGGAACACAGTATGTTCCACCTGTTTAAAAATACTGTATTTTTATCCTCTGAAGACCTGTTTTTGAGCTGTGTTTTAATTAAACATCACAAGACCATCACACAACTATTAAAGGTACAAATAATCATTGCTGAACATGCCCAGTACTTGTGATTTCAGAGCAAACCCATCCTTTTCCATACTTTTAGATGTTCAGAAGATTTTAGCAGAGAATAAGTGATGACATTACTAAAAGTACAAGGATGCACTAATAGAAAATAGAAACAGAGCTGGGTTTTAAATGGATATCTTCTGTGTGATTCCCTCCAAGAAATTAATGAGTAACAGAGCAAGCACTTTGTCCTTATATGCACCAGTAGTTCTATGAAAACGAGAATCTCTTTCCTGCTGTCTTTTGAAGCAAACAGTGTGTTAAGCAATTCAGTTCTTTACTGGCCAAACCCTCCTTTCTTACAAGGAAATAAATAAATAAATAAATAAATAAATAAATGAAGGTTATGAAAGTGCAATGGTAACAAAAAAAAAAATACTAAATTAAAAAAATAAAACACTACAACAACAAAAAAGCCAATTCACAATATGGTAATCCCACCTTTAGGATTTCTGGTGTTGAAATTTTTCTGGTCTGAAAAAGACCAAGTTGCTAACTGGTGTTTGTATGCTCTGACCTCGCAACAATGCGGCGCAGGAATAACTGAGTTCCATGAGCATTATTATGAAAAACAGGTGGAATATTACTTCCAAACCACCCTGGGATCACAATGTGCTCTGTGCATTTCTAAAAGAATAAAACTGAAACAGACTTAAATTTACATTCCTGAGATGGGTTTCTGGGTTTTGTGCAAATCAGGTAAGAATTGTTGTGATGATCCATCCAATTAAAGTTTTTTCTCCTTAATAATACCATTTTTACATCTTCATTCTTTGTACGTCTAAGACCATATTTTCTTACATTAGCCAATTAACCAAGTGCTCATATACCCTCAAAATACGAGAAGTTTTTACACACTTTTATTCCAAAAATCACAGATTGTTTTTTCTGGATTACAGGATATCAGTGTTAGCAAATAAATGGCAGATAAATGCTTTTAAAAGTGAGTAGTCACCGCACATAAAGATTGAAAAATAATGTAAGCTGTTTTAAAAGGAAAATAATACAAGTGCTAGTGCACCAACCGCATTCATATTTTCTCTTTTAGCTCAATAATTTTGTTTATTTTAGAGAAGTTGCTGTGAAGCTTCCAGCATTCAGCAAAATGAAGGACCTTGCACAGAAATTCAACTCCATTTACTAGATTCTTAAAAGCAAGTCCTTGTTATTTCCTCCGAAATCTTCACCCAAGGTCTGCCAGACTCGGATGCCTCAGGCTATCACCCAAAGTGCATTTCAGCAGGCACCAAGCACCGACGAGTGCATTTCTCATTTCTCCCAGACATTTCTCTGCCAGCCCCAGCACTTGCAAGACCCAGCAGCAAACTGTGAAGAGAATTTGATTGAGGTGAATGACCAGGGAAGGAAACACCTGAGGAACCCTGCCAACCCCCAGATGCTGCATGCCTGACCCTGAACCCACAGAGAAGCCAACCTTGCCCACACTTCACAGCAAGGCACAGGGCTCCCGTTTTCTGTTTGTGTGTAAAAAATACTTGTGGTTTAAATCACAGACCACTGTGAAAAATATTTCTATAGCTTTCCTAAGGTGATCTTATGCAAAACATTAACAGACAAATTCTATATTATGCAATGTCAACAGCAATTTCAACTGCTGCTGTAGCTCACACCTGTACCTACCAGCTTGAAAGGAACATCATCAGTGGCACAGACAGCGACACGGTGGCCTTAGGAGTACAGAAGTTCTAAATATAGAAACTGAGAGAAGGTTGGTAATTCTCCATTTTCACTGAAAGACAAAAGCCTGATCCTTCAACAGATGCACACCCACACAAGCAGATCTGATACCTCTGCAACCCTCCTTCGGGTCAGTAAGGCCCTCCAGGAATGCAAACGTTCATCCACAGGTTTCTCAGGTACAAGAGTGGTCTGCCTGTTCTGACAGCACCTGATATGCACAGAGCTAAACCGACATTAACAGGCATCTGCACTACACAAAACAAAAGGTAAACAACTGGAACTGAATAGCAGGTCCTCAGAGTGGCTGGAATAGCACTCATCTTTTCTTTGTACACCTACAGTCTTTTAGGTCTTTCAAGCTCTTATGGGGTTTTCTCTAAAGAAAGCAATTCTGCTCATTTCTACTGCCAGCCACAAAGGATGTTCACAGGAGGAGGTGATGCCTTTTGGACAAGGACAAGGCCCCGCAGGTGGTGCAGTTGCTGGTATGGTGACGGCAATGGCCAGCTCCTCAGCACCCTGGCTGGAATTGCTGCTGCCATGAGCATGCTGCTGGTGCTCCTGGTGCACGTGGCAATCCCCCGTTAGTTGAACAAGCTGCAAAGCCCTAAATCCTCTTTATTTTTCTGTTTTCTTCAAGAATTCCTCACAGCATTTTAAAAAAGAAAAAAAAAAAGGAGGAGAGGGAGGAGAGGGAGGAGAGGGAGGAGAGGGAGGAGAGGGAGGAGAGGGAGGAGAGGGAGGAGAGGGAGGAGAGGGAGGAGAATAATCCATGTATATTACACATATTTAAACTTGATGTACCAACTATAAAAATTAAATTCCCAAGCATGATAATATGCATAGAAAACTCCAAAATATGTCCGTAATACTCTTCTCATGATTGTTTCTGGTCACTTCCTAGCAGTTTAGAAAAGAAACTGTGTACTGTGATAACTTTCAGGCTACAAATTACCAAGAACAAAAAAAAATATGGACAGCAGGCAACAGTTTGAACATTTGGGATTACATTTACAATTAAGACATAAAGCACTATAAAAGTTATAAACAAAGATGTAAAGGAAATAAAACCCTATCCCTCATTGTATTTTGCTTGCTCACTGCTTTTGATATAAAATACACATAGGATGGGCTTCCCCTGCTTCCCCTGGTGACAGCGAGGGCCGGCTGAGAGCTGTTTGCGCAACACCCAGAGGTAGGAACATGGCTGCCTACCCACGCTGCAATTGCTCCTGCGAAGGGAAGGATGCCAATTTCCCCAAAGCTGGCAAAGCTGAAAGCGTTTCTAAGTGGATATCACCAAACACAGCTGCTAACAACAGTCTGGCTGGGTATGTTTCTAAAGTCAAAACTAGGGATAATGTCATTAGTCTGGTCTAAGGTATCAGGAGATAACCACTGTGGCAATGGACTCCTTCATAAAATAAAATATGAAGGTGTTAGGGTGAGTCTTCTGAAAAAAAAACAAACAAACAAAAAAAAAAACAACTTTCTTGTGTTATAAAACACAATAATAAAGCAAACCACATCCTGAATCCTACATAGCCAGGAAAAACATTTTTATGCTATGCTATTCCAAACAATACCGGGCTATTTATATCCCATAAAAGCAGAAAAAGAAAAAAGAAAACAAAACACAGTGAGCATTACTTAAAATGAGAAACAGCTTTTTGTGAGTTGAGCATGAAATTTTTATCATAGAGCCCAATTCACATGAAGCCTGATTAAAAATGGTTCATTTGTAGGCATGTTGGAATTGGCTCGCTACTACCTAATCATGAGGAATATTTATACGCATCTCAAACTATTTAAAAGGGAAACAATGGAAGAAAGACTTAAAAAAATAAAATAAATAAAAATGTAAGCTTTCCCTTACTTTCTATTTAAAGATTTAAGTAATACTGCAGTTACACAAGTAGCAAGACCACGCAATAAGAGAATGAAAGAACCTGAACAAATATGAGAATTTAGTATCTGTGTTTTGCAATTAATAATACATTTTATCACAGTATCTCATAAATTTTTCCACAGGTGCCGAGTTTCAGGCTGTTAAGCACGGTACTGCACTATTGCTGTCTGCAGCACCTCCAAGCAGACTCAGCCGTGTACCTGCTCCTCTGGATCTTACCCACAAGAGACTTAGAATAATTGGTGGTAGAATGGTACCTTGAGCTCTTCCTCAGATGTTTGGGGAACGTATTCTGGCACTTTATCACCTCTCACATTTACCCATCATTTCACTTTGGTTAATGCTTTACGTCGTATTTCACGATATAACTCCTCTGTGCATCATGATGGAGCCAGCAAGAGAATTCCAGCTTATTTTACTTAAAGAACTGTGAAGCACTAAAATGTTCTATGGTCTTCCTTGGTATTTAAGAGTATATATAAGATACTATATATCTCCCTGTAAAAGATTGAATTGATCTGGTACTTTTATAATTTTGTCACATCTACTTTTTTGATGAAATTTGAAAACACAACTTTTCAGCCCCCACTCTTCTTAAAGAGCGTCTGTTATTTTTTCTGCAAATGGTGATTACGAAAAGATTTTCTTCTTTTGAATGCATTTGAAGGTTGCATTTGAATGTATTTGAAAGCCCTAGCAGTTGTCATGCAGCTTCATATCCACCATAGCAGTGCGCCAAATGCTTTGGCATCATATGTTTGCTGCTGAATAAATACCCTGGACTGAAATACTTTAGCTGTCTCCTCACACCAAGGCAATCAAGAGCTGAGTGGCAAACTGAAGGAGAACAATTTTTACAAGCATTTTGCCAAGATAAGAAAGGTTGGAAATTATTTGGTTGGTAAAATAAAGAGTGAATAATCGTCTCAGCCTTTAGAAAGGTGCAGATGGCTTAAGGGTCATGTAATGACTGGTGCAGTGCTAACCACAGAAAATTAGGAATTTGGTATTTTACAGACGCTAAACACACTCAGAGCATAACACAGGGCACGTTGTTAATCATTTAAGAGGATAAGTAAATGGTGACAATTTTGCATTATAGTGAGGTAAAACAAGATTTCCAGCAATAACACTGGATACAACGCTTGTGGTGATTTCCCCTTACCCGTGAGGTGTATTATCCTAAGGCACTGCAATCTCATAGCAGAGAGGGAAGCCAGCAACCACCAGATGATTCAGCACGTGCAGCTGAAACAACTCAGGTGGAAGGGGTGGGGATTCTGCCAGCAAGAGTCACAGGACAGGCAGATATGTGTTACAATGCATTCAGGTAAGCATCCCAGTGCATCCACACAAGGAGGCAGAGCAACCAACCCATAACCAGCAAGAACGTAGCAGCTCAGAGGACTCAGACATCCAATAAGATTTTTTTTTCCTTGGTGTTTTAGTGCAATTCACAATTTTTCTAAATTTCTAAACTCTTTACTTCGCTTGTTTGTAATAACACTACAGATAGCACCTACTGCTTCCATTTGACATGAGAGACATTAGGGCAGTTTTTCATTAGGATCAGATGACTCCATTAGGGAAGGCTTTTGAGACAGGAGAAAAAAATGGCCCTAAGCAGTTTTTTCACAAAGCTAAGACACAATCCTCTTGTGGAAAAATTGGAAACAAAAAAAAAAAGAAAGAAAAAGAAAAAAAGACATTCAGAGAAATTCAAGCTCAAAATGCATCTCAACATGTCAAGAACAAACAAAACCGCTTATCAATAAGAGATATTAACAGCCAATTACTAGACATCCAAAAGCAGTTATTCTCTGGACAGATTGCACACAAATATTTTCTTCAATTAAATTTTGAAAGTTTTGGGATAATATTCAGTGTGGGTAGTGTTTATATCTCTTAGTTCTAGAGAAGTGTCACTGATTTACTCCTTTTGTTTTTCTGTTAGATACAGTTGTGCATAACATAAAATATAATCCAAAGTGTTGGAATTTTTATAAACAGGCAGATATTTCGTACCAGCGCAGACAGGACTTAAGTACCAGATTTACATGTTAAAATGTTTTTTTGACAGGATTGAAAAAATAACATCTGATCCATTACAGCATTTTGTATCGTAAAAGATTTTTTAAACTAGTGATAAAAGTGAAGAATCACAGAAGAATTTCAAATGGAAATAATTTAGTAGCTTAAGGCAAGACTCTAGACAAATGTTTATTAACTTTAAACACATACAAGTAAATAATATCAGTTAATTGAGTTTCACTTCAGTGTCTTCAAATGCATGTAAAGAAGAAAAGAAGATGCTTTCATAATATTCCAAAATAAACCTGTTCCTTAATAATTAAGCAATGGTTTTACTAAAACACAAGTATACCTGCCCACATGGGTTTTTTGGGATCATCTCTAAACATCTTTGGCATTGCCTTCCCCTCATTTTTAAACATTTTTTGCAATTTTTGTTTTGGGGTGGCAGTGGTGATGTTACATTCTAAGTTGCAGCATCTTGATTGTAGAATACATTTATTTATTTAACCTAAAAACACTCCAAAAAACATTTAAAAACAACACATTTTCCCCACCATACACAACCAATTTCTTTGCTAGATTGGTCTACGTTGTAACTATGAAGAACTCCAGGTCACTTTGCCTGATAAAAATAAATAAATAAATAAATAAATAAATAAATCTTTGCCTTCTGAAATCTTAGCAGCGGCAGGTAGGCTAAAGCATGGAGGACGAATATGTTTCAGCACACAACCCGAAAAAAGAAAACCAAAGGGAAAAAGTCAAAATATTTTTCTAGGTTTTCTTTGTTTACTTAAAGATACTTGTATGATAGCGTTGGTTGCCTAGACTAATGGATGAGATGCTTTAGAAATCAGTTTAAATATAGGCCATCACAACAGGGCACACATACCCGACGATGAAACAACTGGTTGTTGGAGGAGTAGAAGGTAGGCAGGCAGACCTGAAATGAATTCCTGTCTCAGAGAATTCCAGGATTTTCCTTCCTCCTTTTTTTCCCCCTCTATTTCCCTTTTGGTCTCAAGTGAGCGGGTAGGGATGGGACAGACTTTGCCCTTGCGGCAGAGCTTGCTGTCTGTGTCCCCTTCTGAAGTGTCCTATGATTTGTTGAGACCTGGAGGTGCCAAGGACTACAACTAGGTATCGTAAAATAAAGGAAGGATCATAAGAAGGGATAAAATAAATTCATTTCATGTAGAGGCCTTGCAAGCAGGTGGAGGCATACCGCATAAAGTGTTCCCAAGGTAAACAGTGCCTGGATGGGGTAGATTCTGTCATTTTAGCCACGTTTTGTAGTAAGTACCTGAACATGAAAGCAAACATTGATGTGAATACAGGGTTTCTTTTAATCTTCCTTCATTTGCTTCACTCTGACAAATAAAGATGACAGATCATATATTGACACATTCTACGTCTCTCTCTTTTTTCTTTTCTGTAGAACTGAAAGCTAACCAATTTTAGTGCTCCTCCTATGGCCACACTTTGAGCCATGTGCTAAATAAAAGATCCTTCCATGGAAGCATGCGTCCTTAATTTACTGTTAGCAAATGTGGTCAACTTCAGAATTAAGCTAACAAAGAGCAGTAACGGTCACTGCTACCTTTCTGAACTTTAAACCATGACATCTTATGATAAAAAAAAAAAAAAGAAAAAAAAAAAAACAATTGAAAACTCAGGTGAAACTTTCAAAGTAAATAACATTTCATAAGAAACCTCAAAGTGCCCTCTTCTGGCAGCTGGTACTAACTGCTCGCTGACTCGAAATGCATGCTAAACCCACAGCACTTACTTGCTGATTTGATGGAAGATCTTTTGACACATTATCTGATACGAAATCGTCTTATATTCATTTGCCTTGCAGATGAACTAATCCAAAAATACCGATTTACAGCTCAAAATGTTAACATGACATTGTTACACGTCCCCAATGTTTTTAAGAGTCATCTTTTGAATGGTATGCAAAACTGATGTTATAAACAGCAAGCATAAACGTCACAGAGCAAGGATGTGAATCTCTTAATATACTCTTATAGAATAATAAGCATTGAAGTGATCTGTTATTTTAAAGTATATGAATATGAACTGTTTAATTTACGTCTGTTTTCCCCCCCAAAAATGTACTTAAAGTTTGTATCATAGTATCATCAGTATCACATAATATCAATGTTACTAATTTGCAGCAGTACTGATGAGAGACCTCAATGTATTACTTACTGATTAACACTCCTTTTTATAACTTCACCCTAGGAAACAAAATATTTTTGCTTTGAGTTAGCTGAGTGCCAAATATGCAGTAGACAAAAATCGTATTATAAAAATAATCCCAAATCCTGTTTATTTCTTGATGTTGCAATATAAAACACTCATTGTCCAACCTTTCCTAAGTACTTTTCAGTGTAAGAGTTTAAATATATTTCATTTTGTTTAATTACATATTTTGTTTCTATAGCAACTAGAAAACATCTAATCCGTTTCTATTGCTTCCTAAGCCTTTACAAAGCAATTTTCCTTCACGATACAGTAGCAAAAGATAATCCTTCTTTAGAGCTCTGTGTACTATCTGTTCTTTCTAAATATCCCTTAATTAGTATGCATTAGGATTAAAACCAATTGTAATAGTGCCACAACTAAAAGAAACCAAGTAAAAAAAACTAACAGGATCTTGACAGAAAATTCAAAACCTACCAGTAATTTGGGCATAAATTTACTGCCACCTGCAGGCTTAAAGAAAGAGCACAGGAGCAAGGATACCCCCACATCTGGGATCATAATGAAATTTCTGCCAATTGTTTCAGACTTATTTTGCTCATAGGAAAAAGAGGATCCACTCATGCACCCTGTTCAAGGAAATAATGCAGTTTATTTTTCCTTTGCATTGCCTTATTCCAGTTTGTTTCTATTCACGGAGACACGGTGCTTTCTATAATTCAAAGAGATTATTATTTTCAAAAACATAACACAGATTTTAAAAATATCTAGCAAATCAGATCTTATAATACAAATATTGTCAGTAATAAAAACACCTGAAAACAGTTTTAGCAGAATTTGGAGATTACTGACTTACTAAACGTCTGGAGTCCTTTACATTTCTATTCCTTCCTACACAGAAGCCATTCTCAAAGAACATTCACACTTCCAAAGGTCAGAAATGCCAAATACAGTTTGCCTACTAAGCCTTTTTTGAACTCATTGTCATGGAGGACAATTCTTAATTACAAAAGCTTTTCTTCCTATCAGGAGTTGTCTGCCTGTGCCCAGGATAACTATGACTAAGTTACTCATTGCACCAATTTTTCAAGCAGAAATTTTTGTCACAAACTTCATTTTTTCCATTTATCCCTTCAATCTTTATTCTGCAATTGAAATTTCTTCCTTTCAACATTTCCTTCAGCACCACAACTTTGGGTCCTCTGCCAGCTGGTCAGTCTCTCAGCTCACTTCCAGCATTCAAAGTCTTTGTACAACATGCCTGAGAAAGTCAAATTTCTAGAAATGAGGTCTACAGGAGGCAGCATGCTGAAACAGCCGCCAGCTCAGCACATCACCTTCTCGAACCACCTGACTGCAAAGGTGAACCCAGAAAAAAATCTTAAAGGTTCAAAGTCATACGTTTCACCAGGACCAGGCTTCCCATGCAGAGAAATAAAAACATACGCTAGTATCATTAGGCTGACATTTCCGGAAATATCAGGCTTAAGGAATACATGCTGTGTTTTTGATTAAATCGTAGACTGCAAATCCCATGCTGATTTCCTGCAACTGTATCACGCAGCTGAGCTACACGCACGCTGCAGAACCACCAAAGGATTTCCAGGCATCAGGCAGTTACCAGCAGTACCACCAGGTAGTACCCAGCACCCAGAGCATCCTGGCTGCAAGTCCCTGAGGTAAAAACATTGGCTACTTGGTCTTAATGTCAATGGCTGCTGTGCCCCTGGCCTAGAAGGGCCTTGTTCCTGAAGAACTTCCTTAGGAAGGATTAAGTGCCCTAAAAAAAGAGCTCAATCAGCCATTTTAAAGGGGTTTTTGGACAGAGTTGTCATAGGTATAAACTGAAGAAAACATGCCTCATTTAGCTAACACTAGGAACAGTGAGAACCTGCACACCCACCTGATGCAGGTAAAAGCACTGAAGATTTTGGCTACTGAAATGCACAATCTACTGACCATGTTTTCTCCGTAACACTTCTCCTTGCCCTCAAAAAACAGACAAAAAACACACCTCTTCCCACATTATCAATTGAAGGGGGAAAAAAAAAAAAGAGTAAAACAAAAAATGGAACAAATTGAACCTGTCGGTGGAAGACAGCATAGATTTTGAAACTGAGTGAAAATTTTAGTACTTTATCATCCCTTACCACTTGATGGGGTTGGTGAGCTGGCTATGCAGGCATCGGCTTACAAATTTTTAACAAAATGTTCCATGAACTATAAATAGCTGATTTTTAGTCTTAAAACACACATAGGGAGACATGCCAACATCTGAGTGTTTTTAGGAAGTTTAAGAGCTTGTTGTTACAAGATACCTAAGCTAAATTCCACAATATTCATGCATTAAATGTTTTCAGATTACATCAATAGCATTTCAGCTGAATATACTGGATATTTTGTTATGAGAAAGATGAACAGATCATCTTGCTCCACGTGATCGGCAAAAACAAACAGCATCTCCTCTGAAGCACAACTATATATATGTGTATTTATATATATATATATCTTTGTCTATACATATACAGAAAGATATTTTTGTCACAAAATGATCTATTTCCATTTCACATAGTGTATGCCAAGAAATCAATAGTATGCTCAACATCTTTTTCCTTTTGGTGCTCTACTGATTTTAATCCTATTTGTAGTTTAAAACAATGCTACTGAGGCTTGAAATGTTTTACTGTAGCAGTGCAAAAGATAGAAAAGATGAACAAGTTGACAATGTCTGTCCTTGAGAAGATTTTAGTCCTTTGAAGACCCCTTATACTTCATGACAGAGTGAGCAAACCATTACCTGTCAAAATATAACAAAGATATATAGCACGTATCAAATATGGTTTGCATAAGAATAGAACAATTATAAGTCATATTATAAAGAACAAAAACAATTATAAAAACCCTTCTCATTCCTTTCCTATCACATGCACAGAAGTGACCACGTGTAAGAAGGAAAGCCATAGCTCAGTTGCCAGGAATTGTAGTAAAGGAATAGCGAGATTCCAGCTGTTTGATCACTAACATATACTGCTATGCTTATTACCTGCCATGTTAATACAAATAACGTTTATTCTAAATAAAGAAACCACACTCACCATGTGTCAATCCAAGCTGCAAAGTCTGTACAAAGCAAAGCAAAGCTCTGCACCGCAAGAGATCAGATTACAAACAGCTTTAGAAATAATCGATTGCAACTAGTGTGGTGCATAATACAGGGGAGAAGGAAAGAGGTGAACCACAGCCCCACTACACCCTAAATGCAAGTGGATTTAAGCTCTTTGGGAACCAAAACGTTTTTAACAGTGTTTAAATTTGATTTTATAAACAGTGCAGATTATTGCTTGCATAAAATATTACAGAAAAAAGTAAAACAAAAGATACACATCTATACATACTCTCAAATTTTGAGAGAAAATGCAAGTCAAAGGTCTTTAAAAAGATTTACACTTTCTGAAAACAACTTTTGATTTAGTATTTGTTACATGAGCAACTCCAACAAGACTAGAAAACCAAAAAGCAAAACAAAATACAAGATGTTCACTACCACCAATGATTTATTTATATACTAAGTTAAAAAATACGAATATTTTATTACAAAAAGATTATCAAACAACTGTATACATACAGTTCATATTGTTAAAAGCCAACGTCAATTGATACTTTATATACATTTGATTATTAATGTCATACACTTGTAGAAAAGCATCACTCAGCAGAAACCGATTTGGCATTTGGAAAGTAGTTACTACCCTGCACTAAAAGAGACAACTAATATAGGAATAAACCATTTTTATGTTACAATAAAAATACTTATTTGCTGTGATCCTTTAAACCAAATGGATGCTTTCTTTCTCCAAGAAGAGTCATCATAAGTGGAGATTAAAGTGCATATAACCAACATATTAAAAATTCTTCAACGATCCCATCTAACATTCTAGATGTTCCAAGCACATCACAGTAACATTAAGGATTTAGGACCTTTCTCCATGGCTTAAACAATAAGATTCAAGGGAAATTCAGCTTTTAAAACTGCATTAAGTAATTCTGGTGTACGATAAGACAAAATAGGTTACAGAAATTTGGAAAATTGTGTTTGGTGAAAAAGTCAGTGTAAATTTGCCCACTTAAATGATTTCTGGAGAGATGTTTTCCTTTTGAAAAAAAATTCATAGTATTCCATAAAACATGGACCAAATAAGCAGAGCATGCAATAATATTTACATAATTGTCACAGCAGCCATCCTTTGTAGGCTGCATATAACAGGTTGGAGCAACACTGTCTACTTTATGCATAAATTTTGCTGGTAATCTGGGGGAGAAGAAAAAAATCACCAATAATTTGTTTACTATAGACTAGGGTCCTAAGCTAGAAAAATGCTCCTGAAAAATTGTAACTCAAAATATTGGCTTTGTCTCATTATAAGCAAGATAGTAAACCTTACAAAATATAACGCAGTTAGAACTAGCAGAGCTGTTGAGGGCAGATTTTAATAAATCGATCCACTTTGGATAAAAGAATGCTTATGCATGTTACAATCTATTTAAAAGCAACAGCTGAACAGGCTAAATTTACATCCACAAGAGAAGCATGACAATGTTCACTGAAAACAAAGTGAGTTGCTGGTAACTGTGGTTATCATTTTTATCACACGAACTGGTCAACTATGGATTTATTTTTTTTAATTTCATTTTACAAATATGACTATTAATGAGAAGTTCTGAGCCATTACATTTGAAGAGCGTACTTCATACCTTAGGCACTGGACCCAGTTTAGAGGTAAAACTGTCAACATGATTTAACGTCCTCAGGTTTCTGAAGGCCATCCATATGAAGTTTACATACAGCACTACAAATACACATCAGATACTGCTGTAAATTTATAAGGAATACAAAACACTATTAAATACAACTTTCATCCCATGGCACATCAAGCATGGCAATACCACTTGTTTCATTTCTGGTATCAATAGTCAGTTGTGGTTATGCTTTATTGAATATTTTCCTTTCTGTAGCTGAGAAATATATAGCTTGGACTTGCTTCCATCCGGTCTTTTGAACCAAACTTCATCATGGTTAATTGTTGTAATTATGGCACTATAGAAAACAAGGGAAGAAGGGTCAGGGAGAGAAAAAACACAAAAAATTTAGACATCTTAGAAGTAATTAAATAACCTCAAAACTGCAGCTGTATTTCTGTACTGTAAATGAAAGTACGCAGTAGGTGTAAACGCAAGCAGAATTCTTTAGTAACTGCACGTCTTCAATAAAGGTAGTTGATTTTCCAGCCAACTGTTTTCTTCTCCTGCTATAAGAAAACCCTCACAGTATCTACAAATATTTTAACTGTTTAAATGAATAGTCACCTATAGTAAACAATAGACTACCCATAGTAAAAAACAGATCTGCTGGAAAACATATCCAGAAAAAGGTTAAACAGTCTGAAACTCAAGACAGACAGGAGGAAAAGAAAAAAAAGCCCAATTTATTGAATTTAATTGAATCATTCTTACATGAACTTTGCTTTTATGCTTTTTGTGGTAAACCTTAATACAAATACTGAAAAAAAAAAAAACATTTTTTTCCAAATAGAATTGATGACAAAAATGGCTCAAAAACAGAGAGCAAAACAGTTAGTGGAAGAAAGATCCATCGCATACTGAGTGTAACAAAACACCCTGTGGGAAACTGTCAGCATTAACAGTTGCTGAAATCTTGAAAAGCTGGGGAAATTCCGCTGTATGCTAACATCAGCTTTTGGCCACTGTCAGACACAGGGCACTAGGAAGATTTTTTTTGACAGAGTACAACTGTTATGCTGTGCAGAACAACTTCAGAATTCTTTAAATTTCAGAAATAACATATAATTTACTAAAACACCTTTGTTTCAGCTCTGAAAAAAAAAAAACACCTTTGTTTCAGCGCTGGAAAAAAAAAAAAATCTGCTCTCCCTCACCAGGGAATGAAAGAAACAGACAGTTTTACAGTAAACTACTGCTATATAAAGTCAAAGTCTCCCAATTCATGCTTATTTTCCTTGAGGAACAATATCTGTCTTACCTGGGTAGCAATGCTTATTTAATCAACACTCTGCTCTTAGACTGATTTATCCCATTCAGTGGAATTTAACATATACTTTTAACTATTTTTTAAAAATATACTTACACTACAGAATTGACAAATACGATCCATATAGAAAAAACACATTTAGATATCTTTAACAGTCGACCAAATTTGCACTGTCATATTTAGACTAGGGAGAAACTTAATTATGAGAAGGAACACTGTTTAAAAAAAAGTTCTATTTGGTTTATTTCTGAGCAATCAATCAATCAACAGAAAAACAAAGCTTATCTTTAATAGTAGAAAATATTTTTCCATAATTAAGTATTTTTCAGCTGGCCAACAGACCAAATCCTCAAAGGAACAAAATCCCTGCTAAAAAAAATAATAAATGCCGCACACTGCAATCCCAGGTATTCAGAAATGAGCAAGAGCTGAAATCCTCTAGTGAGATACCACCCTGACAAAACATCACATTACCTTCAGTGAAATTCAACCTTTACTCCTCTCTCAGAAGCCAAGGGCTCAAACTTCTTTGATAATGCCTGCCTTCCAATGTGAACTAATAAATGTTAGTAAGCTGGCACTATCTGCAAACAAGCCTTATTCTTCAATGCCATCATGTTATCTTTTGCTTTAACAGGACTGCACAGAGCGGTATAAAATTAATGATCTTTACCTTGTAGGACATTCATCTTTCTTATCGATGCATATCGTTTGTCCACGTCCATACCACTCTCCATCGTAATAGAGCCTTCCTTCTTCAGATCTAGCACTATGTAGATGTTTCTCTAATTTGACAGGTGCTGAAATGACCAATAAGAAGGGATTTAATATCAACTGGCAGAAGTCAGCAAAATTTATAAACACACTTTCAGTAAGTTATTTACATACAACACACAGTTTTTCCATTGTCAAAAGTAGCCATTTTCTAAATAATTAACTCCAAATGGATGAAAATTAGAAGATAACTTTTTATTTCCAGTCAGATAAAAGTTACATTTCCATTTTCAGATAGAAGTTTTCTTCTCTCAGTGTATGAATTTTCACAAATGGAGTAATGCAATGTAGACAAGATTGCAAATGGAAGACTCTGAAACCTCTTCATCAATGCATTATCACAAAATGCACGTAAGTAATGCATCGCTGAAGAAACATACCACCTACTTGTTTTCTCTCCCATTTCCTCATGTACTTGATTTTACCTGGCTTTTACCTAGCTTTAATGTGCTTCTCACCTCAGGCCAAATTATCGTTTACCACTCCTTTATCAGACCTCTATTTTTTCCAGAGTTGTAGCTTGCAGTGAACTTGAGCTGCTTTTAGAAAGCTCCCCTAAGGTTTCTCAGTTTTCTGCTTCATGTTTTGTAAACATTGGCATAGCTTACCAATATTTATTGGTATAATCCACTTTTAGAAGTCTAATTTTTTTGGATAATTTTCTACAATTTACCATCAATAAAATCATTAGTAGTCAAGCTACAATTATCAGCACCTGAGAGCAGCGAAAGGCAAAAAGCCACATCTGCCAGTTACCTCACCCCATCCTCCACCAGTATACCATGGCTAAGATAAATATGACCTGCCTAGATGCAGTTTGCATCACTGCACACAGCAAGTTCTGTCTTGTGAAACCAGACAATGTTTACTTACGTTCCGGCTTTACTCTGTGTGGCCCCAGTGTAGCCATTGCCTTGAAACACACACACAGAAAAAAGTTCGTCAGCAAACAGTCTTTTTTCTTAACTGTCAGCTTTAATTGTGTTGTGCAGTGTAGCTCAAGATACTTGCTTTTGCATGCAAAAACACAATCAGAACAAATCTGAAAAGTGTGTTGAACAGTGACTCAGTAACTGAAACAGGATTTGGGACGGAGGGGAGAACCACTTTTTAAATTAATTTTTATTTTATATAACTCAAATTTTCTAAATTAAATCCGCAAAACTGCTGTTATGTAATTCTATCAAAAATGCAAAGTTACATTAATTCTGATTCTGAAAAAGAAAGTGTCATCTGAAGCAGTTACTCTTCAGATTCATAAGCTATACTCACAAGCTCACACAGTAGCAAAGTAGGTTTAAAAAACATAAAACTAAGTTTTTTTTTTTTAAATGATTTCAATAAAAGGCAAAATCCCCATCAGATTCTAGCTTTAAATCATGTTACACTACAACAAAGAAACTGAGGGAAAGCTATTTTGTGTCTATGCCTCTGATGTGATAGGTAGAGAAAACACTCAGACGGGCTTTCCCATAGGAACCACATTTTACTTCTTGTTTAGGAAATATTTACAAGTATAAAGCCATATGGAAATAGACTCAATGCCGTCTCCCAGCAAGCTTTTGAATTCTCATAAAGTAGTCTCCTACTCCATAAGCTAGAAAGCACTGATTTTTGCTAGCTTACTATGGGATATCTTCCAACTGCAGATGCAAGGCAAAGATAGCATTTGGTTACAGCAAGTTGTATTAACAATATGGTAAAGATCCTATATGACACTCTGTACCCAGAAGTTGGATTTATTTTTTTCCAAATATATTAACTGGTCAAATAAATTTATCTTCCTGTAAACCCTGATCCTCTTATAATCTGGGAAAAAAATAGTTATACTTTATACCAAAAAAATGTTGAAAAGCTGAAGAAGTCTTCATAAAATAAACAATTTACTATCAGAAAACATACTATATGACATATATTCAAATTTTGTTATTTAAAACAAAATCCTACCAAACTATCCTATTATAGTCTACACAGTTGGGTAGAAATTCTGAGAAATCTCATCTCTTTCACAGAAATTGTGGTCTACACATTTTAGAGTTAAGCTCTTCCACTCCCTTATCAGATTCCTCTGCATGATTTAGGTAGAGTCGGAGAAAGTAGCAATAACATAGCTCGAACAGAAGCATTAGCTGACCAATGAAGAAATGAAAATCTGCTTTAAGTCTTGATTGTATTCAAAACACATTTACATATTTTTAAGAGGCAAAAGGAACAGTCAAGAACCCACACAAAACCCAAAGGAAGCTACTGGCATTCAACTTTTCATCTTACCTTCCTTATTGTCGTCCAGTCTTCAAGAATATCAAGGTCTTGTAACATATAAACTATATAAGGGCGTGGAAAAGTTAAGGAATACTCTTTTAAACAGTGATAATAAAAACACCTGGAAGATTGTAGAAAGATATTAACACCTGTTCTGACAAGCTCTCACATAAAAAATACATACGTGAAGTGAAAGCTCAGTAATAATAAATGCATCTTTGAATTGTGCAACCCAGAATCATAGAATAGCTTGAGTTGTAGGAGACGCTAAAAACCATGACTGAAATTGCTGGGCTTTTAGGTCTAAAACTATGTTAATGTTTTCTGTTTGGAATGTATCTTAAAATGGCAAGGTATTTCAAAATCCACAGAATCAGATGCTGTTTACCTTGACCTCCTAAAGACAACGATGACTGAGAACTAAAGGAATGCACTTTCACACCCTGGCACTGAAATTTCCAAAAGCAGTTAAAACTAAAGAAGGCATTTGTAATCTGTATTGATTAACAGCACTAGGCTTTTAAGCACTAGTTAAAAAACATCTCCACTAAATTGCATGTATGACACATTCTAATGTCAGTTGTTATTAGTACATGTCACTCATCTGGGACGTGTTCTGATAAATCAACCATCCTGATGCAGTGTGTCTCAATTAGGACAGGTACAGAAAAAGAAAAAAATAATACAAATAATATAAATATAGAAACTAAATTTAAAAACATTTTAAAATAGAAAGTGACCATTCTGTCAAAGCCTTATTTCTTCATATATTATCCTCCCGGTTAGTCAGAAAACCATGTGAAAGTAACAGGATTCTTTTGCAGCACAGCTTAGCAATAAAAATTGCGTTTATGCCACATAATGTCAGTATTTAGTAGACAATTTCTTTTACAGGCAGTCTCCATGATTCAGGCATCTTCTAAGCCATTACATCTCTATCCTGTAATGTGGGGTAGGGCCAGAAGAGAGATAGAACACTCAGTTTGCAAACACAATTCCTTCTTTCTCTTAAGAAGGATGATACTGTCTCCTAGGTCTTACACCCTAAGAAGTTTCAGCTGCACTGTATGCTCATCTACAGCTAAAAAGAAGTCATCAACACAAAATACTTAAATACTACACTGACTCTACAGGAATCCCAAGCACACAAAAAATTTTAAAAGTTAAAAATTCCAAGAACTGAGACAGTTAATCAAAGAAGGTTCTAAAGTCTATAGAATTGTTAAGGAGTAACAAATTGAGGTACAGATATCCCAATATGACAAGCAAAGTTATAAATCAGAAGTTACACCAATCAAGTTATACCCTGTGAACATAACGCCTAATTGTTTCTTCTTTCGCTTTGTAGCTAGCTGATCATCAGGCTGAATCCCCGCTGCACTGAAGGTCAGCATTTTACCTCAATTTTCTTTTCACCAAATTAATCCTTTTAGTAAAATCAGAAGGTGGCTCCAGTTACAAGAAGTTATTACTTATTCATTCATGCCCAGAAGAGCTTTTAATCTCAGGGTAACCACCTTTCTATGTCTCTGCACAAGAAAAAAAGTCTCTTCCTAACTTGTAATAACTATCTACACCTTTCTGCTCTAAGCCTCTTCTCCCAAGTTCCTTGCTTTCCAGAAGAGCAGCTGGACTGAGCACACTTCAAGATACGTTCTTCATTATGTACAGGATATTCCTTAATATACAAGGTGCCTAATTCAGACCTCTGAAGTCCTTCCTTTCTAACCCGCCATATTGAAAAAATGATGGCAAATACTCACCAAATACCTGAAACATGAGACAAATTACTTCTATTTTCTGAAGTTAGAAAAGTCAAATATGAAACTAGTAGTTAGAGATTCTTAATTTCAATTTCAACTACGTTTCTCTAATCTGAATTAGAATAATATCTGCCATTCCAAAATCAATTTTGAGAATGCATTATCTCTTCAACTTCTTATCAATGACATATATAGTAAAAGTCCCTATGCGAAAGCTACCAGGAAGAACAGCAATTTCAGTAAAAGGATATCTGATACAACAACAGGTTTCTTTTTATCTGGACTAAATGGATCCTTTCTTTTCTTCCGGGACTGTAGCTCATCATTCCATAATTCTGAAAAGACGTAATAAGAATATGTTATGAATCAGAAATGTGCACATCTGGCTTTTCTTACAGTAAAAAACACTGTCCAGAAATGAGAAATACGAAATTTTCTGGTGAGATGCTGTTTCTGAACAGAATGAAGATGTTGCATGATTATGCAGTCATAGATTAATATTCTCAAAACACACAAAAGATGCTGACAATTACTGGACTAAAGTTTGATTAAACCTTAAATTTAAGTTTAAACCCACCTCCCAAAGCCTACACTGTAGTTCTGAACAGCATTCTACTGGATAACCTGAAATTCACCAGAAATATTATGAGTACTGTCAACCAACTAATCAGCAGCTACAACATTAAAACAAACCAAACACTTTTAATTTCCATTCACCTGAGGTAATATCAATGCTATGCCTGTCTTCTTCAAGTCTTCTAATCTTCTCTTCTAATTCACTTTGTACAGTATCATACAACAGAAGCTTTTCACTCTAAAATCAAAAGAAATTAGGCATTTATACATGACTAAGTTCTATAATCTAAACATGCATAAGAACTATTTAAAGGCTCAGTGGAAGGAAAGAACTGATTTGAGATAAAAAAAATTCAGAAGCAGTAAAGCATACAACGTATCCCCATATCCATTTCCTTACCACAAGATCCTGGTTTCTCAGAGACAGCACATCCATTGGCATAAGCACAAATACAGTTATCAAATATCAGAACCAAGAATAACTAAGTATATAAAGCACACAGCTAGATCTCCAGAATAGCTACTTGTATTTTGACACAAATACAGTATTTTCCTTTTGGGTAGCAAAGATTTATTCGCGATGAGTAACTGTAAAGTCTTAAGCTCTTCTCCAACTTTCTTTAAAGATCAAAAAAGCTAATGTTTTCATGGAAAGTCCTTTATTAACCCACCTCCAATATTAACAAGACTGTAGTCAATGATAGAGAAGTATCATCTACTATTACAGTATTTATAATTGCCTATTTTCAGAGAACTGAAAAATACCTACTCACAACAAAAATAACTTCTTATGCACACAAACTAATGGTCTAGAAAGTTGTGAAAGCAAAACTATGTACCTTAAAGCTAAGAGAAACACTTTAAAACTGCTTTAGAAAAGTATGCTAGTTCGTTCTTTCAAAATATAATTTCTGACCCAAATAGATTAACACAAACCTTTAACCTTTGTATATAAAAAGTGCTAAAAACACACCTAACATAAATGGAAACACTTTGGTGTGAACTTTCTACAGAATTTTGTAGTCTACCCTCTCTTTCATCTCTAAGCCTTTGACAATGAGAAAATCAACTTTGTAGTACAACTGCTCTCAATTATAATTCACCATATAGGACTGATGCCAAAGTTACACAGTACCTATACAGATGAGTTACCCTTTTAAAGGCAGCTTCTGAACACACTAAGCACACTAAAACAGTAACTTCAATTTAAGTTAAGTTCCAAGCTTCAAGACAATAAATGTACTGCATAAATTTGCACACTTCCTGAAACACAAGTAGGAAATGCAGCCAACTATTACATTTTAAAGTTCATTTTCGCTGAGCAGCATCTCTAACAACTCTGGAAAACAGAGACTTGGACTTACAGGAAAAAAAAAAAGGCAGCTTAAGCAGCACAAGTATATAACTATTAGGTACCACATTGCAACCAGAAGTTGCGGTCCCTAGAGCCACGTCAGTATATGTCTGCACCTCATCTGCTCCTGCCCACAGTACAGCATACCAACAGAAACTTACCTTAACCAGTGTTCAAGCTAGTATGCAGGTGTGAAGCAAAAGAGTTATAAAGAAAACAAGGACTCCTATTGCAATAGATGGCTGTCATGCTTAACATTCCCTTCAAGTCACAAAGTACTTACACTCCAGAGACCTCCTTTCGTATATTTTTCAACCCCTTGTTACTAAAAATAAAAATATTCCCTACTGGAATTGAAAAGACAAAAGCTTTCTTATATATACCTGAAAGGTCAGATGAGTGTTATTTGTTCTGAGACTGTTTTAAAATTAAATTGTGTTTGTGTTTAGACACCTGTTTTGCTGCAAGCACTTGGTGACAAATAAGGTGTGAAAAGCCGTTACAGGCAACAGAAGCTGAATGGCTGTGCTCTAGTGTAACAGTGATTTTACAAGCAGTTCTACTGACTTTGAAGAGCTTTCTCCCTGAGAGACCCTTACTGGATGGTGCACATTGGAATTCTGAAGGTTTCACAGGAGAAGCACAGCAGCAAAACAAGCAAGAAGAACCACCTGAAAGAGGAATAATATATAGCCAAAGCAAATCATTCAGTTGTGGATGGAAAACCCTGCCAGTCTTACAGCATTCTGTCCAGCCTCAGGAGAATTCACAGGAATGAAGAAAGTCAGTAATGAGTAGTCCTACACTATACCTTGAAGTAAAGAAGAAAACAAGCAAAGAAGAAAACACTGTAATGGGGGGCTGAGGAGGACTATGATGCAAACCTCAGGATCTAAGCAGCTAGGCTAGAGGATCAGACATGCATGTACTTGAGTATTTGTACAACAGTATGCAGTATTTAGATACTTAAATACAAGTGTTTATGCTCAAGGAGAGAAACATATTTTTCCCGTAACTGCTTTTGAAATGACAACTCTTTCCACCAGCAGACCAAGATACTTTAAAAAGACTTAATAAGACTATTATTATTACAAAAGTGTAGTGTACCTTTTCTTAAAATTATGGTAGATAATTTAGCTACTGTTCTTAGTAATCATTTCATAAAAAAGGCTAAAAAAATCTAATAAGAACTTGCTAATGAAAAATAAGAGAACTTAATTTATATTTAAATCTAACCTAATATAAAGACAATTTTGATATGCTTTGAACAAACTTTAACGTGGGCTTAAATATCACAAAACAAATGCATTAAAATAACTGCAATAATAAAAGTACGCACTGAACATGACACAGTAAAGACAAATGAAATTAGCTATCAATATAGAATAGCTAGCCCAACCTCACAGTGCTGTCGAGAGGCTTGAATTTCACATTCATATTTGTTCTTCACAGATTCCAGACAAAGCTCTCTATAGATACCTGTAATCAAGCAAATTACAACAATATTAATTTTTTTTAGGTGACATCTGATTTCAAAGTTCTCTTTTAGGACTTCCTGCACATCCCAAAATAGGTACAAAAGGGAAAATATAGATATATTACTTTAGGCAATTACAGTGGCTAGCTCCTTTACAAAGTAAAAATAAGTACAAGTAATCTCTTAAATCTAAAGATCTGATGAAAAATAAATGCTATTTTCACTTTTTCCCTTATCAGTCAACAGATCATGCTAACCTTACAAAACAGGTCTATTTCATATTTCTGATCAAATTATCCTGGATATCCTTACTTTTCAAATACGGAAAGTACTTGATGGCCTCTTCTATTCTGAAATTACTATTTTAAATAACAAGGGGAGGGGTGTTAAGCAGCTAGAAAACAGATTTTACAAATTAATATTTGGAATGAGGCTTGCTTTGCACAGCACAACACTAATAAATCACATCAATTAACAAGACTGTTCCATTCTTAGAACCAGCCTTCTTGCAATACAAGGAGCACTGCTTCTGAGCATTAGGACTATTTCTTACACCTACCAATTTATAATCATTGTTTAATTGCCTGAAATCAGCAGTGTGGGTATAAATGTTCCTAGAAGAAACAGAGATGTTTCATTGCCTTGCTGAAATAGTCAAGACTCATGTTTTGTGTGAAGTGCTCACTGCCTTAGAGAGCAGAGGAAAACAAGTTTCTTTTCTATTACATCCGTAGTTTTTGTTTTTTTCCCCCCCTTCCTCCCCTCCCTAAGGAACAAGTGGGTCCTTTGGACCTGCTGGAGCTCAAGTCCTGCTACTACCCACTTCTGTCAAGGCTGTGAAACAGCAAGGGCAAATAGACCCATTCTGCAGTTTCCGGTGTCCTATGGAACAACTCTGTGAATCTCATTAAGTAGAGGACAAAAGGAAAAAAAATAAATCTGATTTCTAGTCTCAACTTCAAGGAAACGCGTAGTCTTCTCCCTGGGCTCTTTTTACATTGGAACATGCATCTTCAGTGCTGCTGAAGACTCGAATCAGGAAAATCTTTAATATTCTCCCTATCCACACCCACCTACATGAAAGCACTGACAGAAAGTCACATTTAAAACTGAAAACCAACAGCTTGGGTTAAGGTTGTTTTCATGTCAAACTTTTGGGGAAGTTCATCTGGGAATCTACCATTAAACACAAGAGGACTGCTTAGGATTAGTCAAGTAAAGTTGCGGTAAAGATCTTAAAACCCAGGAATTCCAGGTCATCATCTGAGGGAAAGCATTACGGAGATGACCAGGAGGGAGAGAAATGCAATAGACCAAAAGATTCCAATTTCATTTCACAGTCTGCAGTCAAAAGTACCAATGAAAACATACTATGTGCTACTAGTATTATAAAAAACATAGCAGGCTTGTCATTTTCCAGTTGGCTGACGTACTGCTTCCGCTGAATTTTTTAGAAAAGACATTGGCATAACCTCTCACAGCTGTCTGCCTTTTGTCTCTGACTGCCTGTTTCAGGTAACCCCTGGACAGCTGAATTACTCTTTTAGGAAGCTACAGAATGAAAAGACTTTACCATAAGGAAGACAAAGTTGTAGATGTCCCATAATAGCACTATTCCATATGACTATATGGTTGTATCCTAGAAGAAGATAAGACTTCTTGCCTGCTTCTTCTATGAGCATAAAAGCCCACCTAAACATTCACTAAAATGCAGTTCACATAAAAGCTGTTAAGGACAAGGATTTTCTTCCTTCCCCAGACTGGAACAAGAGGAGGGGAGCAAAGGACTGAAGAGACATAGACTAGAGGAGCAGAAAAAACATGATGTTCTAAGATGACAAGAATGAACTGGATGGCATCTACATACTTCTTCATTTCAACAATAACCCATGTGAGCAGATTTGATCCCAAATCTTCTGACTAATAAAAATGATTACTGTTTCTAATTCAATAATTTTACGCTCACTCCACAAAGACAGCCAGACATTAAATGAAACCTAAATGAGCCATATTTTTAATGTAATGTTATCAGGCAATTTGTGGAAAGAAGCAAGCAACCTATTCATTTTGACTTGAAAACTACTTTAAGTTTAAAACCATGCCATGGTGTTTCTAGCTTTAAAACACACTGCTTTAACAATTCTAAAGTTAAAAAAAAAAAAAAGATTTCCCTTAAAATTCATAGCAACATTATACTGTTGAAGCGGAAATATTTACTTTTTATGCCTACCTGCCACCTTGGTTCGGATTTGCATATTTTCTTGCAATGCTGCCAACGGTTCTAAATATTCAGGTGCTTTTCCAGCTATGACCTCCTGTAGTTTTGCATCCACTTGACTTAATCTTTCTTTGTAAAGTCTTAAAAAAATGAACATTAAAAAAATTAAAGCAAACAAATTAGAAGAAATATTTTTTAAAGACCTAATCTGCCTCTCTTTGTTAACATTATGGCACACCCACTGAAGCAAATTTAAGATTTGTTACCATTTGAATTTTCCATGCTTGTGTCATGGAAGGGAGGGAAGGAGAGACATTTTGTGGACAGAAAATCCCATCCACTTTGTTGTTCACACATCTGCTCTCATCCTACCACAAACCAAGGCAAAAGATAGGTAGGCTCTTATTGAAGCAACCCTCATTCCATCCCCTGTGAAAATCCACGTATCAAATACCATCAAAACGTCATGGGATAGCGTGTAACTGCCATCTTCCATTCCCACCAAAAGGAAATATTACGGTATTTTTATTTTACCTGATGTAGTATCAATTACAAGCCTTTCAATCACAATAAAACTCCACTCTTCATAACTAGTTAATTAAATATAATGTTAAAAGATAAAATCATCAACATAAACAGCTCATCCTGTTCTCATGTTTTTACTTTGCACTCCACAATCAAAAGTGGCAACACTGAGGCAAGCACATACAAACTTCCATGTATGTGCTAAGAACACATCAAACATTACCTTTTAACGCAGTCTCCTCTTCAGGACAGCAATGCTACCTTTTTACTTGTTTAGAGTGTATTGCTTAAGTAATGAATTAAACAGAAGAAAGTTCACACATACCAAAAAATCAAGACCTGCTTGAGAACTACTGGCTGTTCACTTGAAGCAACACCAGCCTGATTTTCATTTTATCTTGATGACAACTCAAATAGTTCAAGCATATGTACCTAACACAGCTATAGTTAAATAGTGATCACTCCCACTTATCTGCAAAATGATAATAGACTCAATCTGACCTGCAGCCAAATGACATAGCCTGCAGCTGATTAAAGACCAATTTGGTGTTCTCAGTCCTTGATGAGCATGCTATGCACGCAGTCAATAACATCTAGCTACAGCAGAATAATCTAACAACAACATAAGCAGAGGTACATAGCGCACATGACTGGCTGCATCACTAACATCAGATTACACAGCACCAACTTCCAGCTAAATCAGGCCTGGGTGCTGCAAGCACTTGGTATCACATAGCAGTTGATGAACTAAAACTGCTTACCCAGTAATTTCAAACAGTGATTTGCCTAAAATGGGTAACTGCTGTCAACAAGTGTAAACCCCACTTACAGGATCCAAATTTAGTTTCCCTATAAAACAATCACTTCATCTCTGCTGCTGGTTGAGGAACACCCTGTTGTTCAAGCATCTTTTTCTTCTTTCCCTATTTTATAAAGTTTGCTATTATTTATCTTAGATCTCCAGTAGAAAGAGCTATCACACAATATGAACACTCATCTGGAATGCAATGACAACTGACTCATTTTCAATTAGAATATGTATGCCCAAGAATAGACAAGGTTTCCTGAATGTTTCTTTTGCAGGTACCTGGTTAAGTTAATTGCCGAATTCCCATCAATTTAAACTGGAACAGATACATCTAGCCTACCTGGGCACATCTGAAAATAAATTTTATATACATACAGACGACTGGGTCTAACTCAAACGAGATTCTCTTCTGAATAACTGTGACTATTCAGTTCTTCTTTTCTACTTACTAGGTCTTTACTCTGAGTGATGCAGATATTATGGCCAACTACTGACAAAGAGCTAAGAAAGGTTTCATTTCCAGTATTGGTTTCTGGTTTGCAGTAGCCACAGGAAATTTTCATTAGTACTGGCTATAAAAACTGCTTTTATACCTTGCAAAAAAAAAAACTCATTTCTAGTGTAGCAAAGACAGTGCTTGGATCTGTTTATGCAAGTCACATATATATAAAAGGAGGACAAGGATCTTGATACATACCTCCAAAGATAACAATTCCTTGGTTTTGCTAAGCATCAATTCCTTGGTTTTGCTAAGCATCTAGATGCAATAGACCCATGTCAGCCCTATGTAGCAACACTTCAGAATCATTCTTACAACAAAGCAGAAATAAAATAAATATTTGTATACACACACAGAGTAAATACTCTCTCTCTCTCTCTATATATATATATATGTGTGTGTATATAAAATATATGAAAACAAATATATTCTCTCATATAAGAGCCTGCAGAAAATAATTTGGAGCAACTGTCTGCAAATCATTTCAGAACTTCCAATCCTTATTCTTCTCCTAAAGTAGTATCCGCTTATTTGAAAAACAAGGAACACCAGCTGCACACAGTATTCTCATGGAACAAACCCTCAAACGAGGCACTTAAAATATTAAAATACTTACTGATCTTTGAGGTCTGTAAATTGCTTTTCAAGATTGGACATTTCATCTAAACACTCCATTCTTCTTCTTTCACAGTCCTCATCATCCATTTCTAAGAATAAGAAAAGGTAACACATTGTGAACAACATAAACAAATAAACTGGATTTTTTTTCTAGCAAATTTTCAACACATCTGAATTTTAGCCAAAAACAGATCAACCTCTATTATCTTACAGCAGGTTATAAGAAATCATTTGTCACATGAACTGCGAGGTTAAGAAACTTGGGTCTACCTCTAGAAGAAACCCCATAAAGTGCAATTTTTCTTCCTCAAAGCAAGATTACATCATTGTAAGTCTTCAAGAGGCTAAATTTTGTAACTGATAATGCAAAGTACGTCTGAAGAAAATAAGAAACAGAACAATTAAACGTTTTATAGCACGTCAGATGAAAGGCAGCATTACCCATGAAGATTTATTTGCCATAACTGAAAATTCAAGTGCATCCTTGTGTTAGTATGAGCAAAAGCAATCCGCAGAAAGCAAGCACAGTCCAAATATTACATTTGTCATACATAATTCAAAGTTTAGTTTTAATAATATCAGTTAAAAAGAAAAATGTAACACTTGGTTTTGAAAACAGGTTTCATCCTTTACAATTGGGACAGTTGTTTAAGTCTCAATTACTCATGTAGAAATATCTGCAGCTCGTCATAAAGACCACTTAAAAACACTGTATTTGTAATGAAACAGGTCTTAACAGCAAAACCTGCAAAATCTAGAATTTTGAAGAAGTTTGATTTCATATGCTTTTATGGAACAAGAGTTATTAACATTAAATTCTTTCCAGAGCTTCTGAAGTGCTTTGAGAAGTTGAACTAAAAGTTTTAGTTTAGTTTCCTTTTGTTGAAGAAAGCATTATCTACCTTTTTCCTTGCTTTTGTGATGAATTAAATAAACTAAAAGTTGAGAAGGCTTTCCTCAAAACAGCATTTCTTGCTTCATTTCCCTGTACACAGGATCTCACCCTCTGCTCTTTTAGATTTACCAAAGCACAACTCAAGAGGATAAAAGGTACGGTATCTCAAAAGATGTATGTAACAAGTAGTAAAGCACATAATGGAAAACTGCTGAATTTTAGTGACATGCAACCTTCTGCTGTACTTCAGCAAATATAAGGTAGAAAAAGGCAAGTTCAAAACCCTATTTCTGTCAAAGAGACGCATTTCCAAGGCATTAATAAAACCGGTGCTTCATTAACCACAGTTCTCCATAATAAAAAATTAAGTATCTAGGCTCGAAGCTACGAAATTCTTCACTCCTTCCTGCCCTTCCTCCACCAGCCCTGCCCATCTGAGCGTTTTAAAAAGAAGAGTGAAAAAAAGACTCTGCTAAGCCACATTCGGAAGACAGAGATATGCTGAAGCAGCTTTACAGCAGCAGCATCTCAAGGAAATTGCTCCTGTACAAGTGACTGATGATGAACAATCACAGGAAGAATGGAGAGCCACACCATCAGGAGCTGGGGCTGGACTGGTGCAAGCAGGCCCCAGTGTGAGAGCTGTCCTGAGGGGGCCATGCCCAGCTGAGGAGTTAAGAAAACTCCCAGTTGCTGATGGAGAGGCAAAGCAGGATGCTCTGCATCCGTTCTTCTAGACCACAAACAACTTCAAAAGCCTTTGCTTCTTCCTCACCCACATCTTTACAGCAGACACCTTCAATTGCTTTATGCTGTCTCCTATACCAGCTTTAAAAAAAAAAAATCAGCGTTCCTCCTGATTGTTTTGCAAAAGAGCATGGCAAATTGCAAAGGTGATGGGATGAAAGAAGTACCTTCGGGCGTGCACATCACCTCCCTGACTCAGAGGAGCCAGTAGCTCAGATCTTCCACTTAAACCTCTTGAAGTACGAAGTTAAGTCCACATACCTTTATACTGAAACCATCACAAGCTTTTCAGACTGAACACCACACTAGCCCTCTCTGCCTGGATATGAAAACCAACAGGCAATGGAGCAGTACACGAGTCCAAATCAAAGCCTTATTGCAGCTCCTCACACTATAGTGAGTATGAGCAATAGAAGGCAGCCTTTACAAAGTTATAAAACGTGGGATAGCCTGAAGAGAGAAAATCTGAAGTCAGAACTTCAAAAATTGCTTGGCATGTTGAGAAGGGTGTGAGAAGAGAATATGAGGCTGCTAAAAGACACTTTCATTTTAAAGTATTAGTCTCATAAATAAGGCAGATCCCAGAACTCAGAATAAGATCGAAAGTCAGATTAAAGAACAAAGTTTTAGTTGGCTGTCCAATGCAACGCTTGAGCCAAAATTGACTGAGCAACTTTCATCTTGGCCAGATTTAAGGAATGTGCCAGTCACATTACCTGAAGTCTTGTCTGAAGCATTTGTGTGCTATAAAAATAAGTTTGCATTAAAAATTGAAGGAACCTCCCCATGAATCCAGGCAGCAACAAGCCCTGGGATCCAGATGGCTTTCCCACTTGCTTCTCAAGCTCACATACACGTTTCAGACATTTCCAGGTATGGTTTTGTTTCTAAGTGTGTTTTGTAAATAATTCATTCAGAAGTTTTCCTTAAATTAACATGGATTTCATTGCTTGGGCATGCTTAAGGACTGCAAATAAAAAAATAATAATATTAGAACTGTGGCCCTTTCTGAGGATCAATGCAGATTGAAAGCGACTGCATCTTACATTTTTATCTTCTGCTGCAAGAAAACAAGCATGCATTGGGATGTGAGGGCACAGCTGATACTCCTGTAGATGTTGAAATAAAACACAGCTCTCTCCAGTCTCCCCTCAGCTAGGTCCACACTCAAAGATGTTTGACTTCCTGCCTAGAAGGCTATGTTCTACCTATAATACTGAATGGCAACTGACACGCTAAGTCACTCTTCTGCTGTTTCACCTTTATTCTGCCAATTAACCTTTTTCAGATTTTCAGAGTCTTGAAATACCTTCATTTTCCCAATTATGGAACTCTTCCCCACAGCATTAAACAATGTACAGATCGGGAAATATTTAGTATTAAAAAAGTAATTTTTGAGATTAAACCTCATGGCTTTTCTGTTGAAAATTTGTATTGCTAGAGACGGAATATTTCTCATTTTATATTAAAGTACTTGCTAACAGGCCAAAACTGTCTCAACGCTTCAAATTTCCCATAAAGTTCTGTATTGCAGAAAGCATTTGGGGCATTTTTAACACCATTGAAATCGCAGTCATTTGTTTCCTACTGCATTTGAGTAGTCCAACTCCCTAACTAGCACAGCTCAGTTTTAAGACACACAAAAAAAAGTACTTAAAATGTAACAGCACCTAAAATAGTCCTTTTTAATAAGCTATGGCCTATATAAAGTGCTCTACAAAAATGTTCAAATTCTCATCTGGGATGGCAAGCATAACTTGTGGCTTTTTTATTCATCCCTGATACGCTATTGTATACCCTGGTCGATAATTGAAAAAAACTAAATATGTATCATCAAAAGGAAAAGGATAGAAACAGTGCCAGCTTTCAAGAGCATGTTATGCTGTTCCTAACCACATCTTCCGTATTCTCAGTCAAATACTGGGGGGGGGGCAAGAAAAAACCACCAAATGCAAGTAAAGCATAGAACAAATTTAATGAAAAAAAATCTCTTCCTTCTAAATCTTTCTTTTTTCCCCTACTAATTTTAATTAAGACTTATTTCTTGCAGTGCTAATCATCTTGTATCTGTAGAAGCAATACGATTCCATGGAGTACATTCATATTTGTCAAGACCCCAAGACAAGCATGCAATTTCCTGTAATCATCACTTTCTAAGTGCTCCCTTAAAAGCATTTCTCTGCGGAATGCTACAGAAATTATCTGGAGGGTTTCTGGTATTGTTGTAAAGAAACACTCTCACACTACATTCACTTAAAACATAGCTCCTCCTTCTTCCTCCCAATCCCAAAAGAAACCAAGACCAGGAAAAGATAACAGAATGATTTGCCCTCGACAGAAATAAAATTAAATTAAACAAAAAATAAAAAAAATAAAGAAATCGACCAAAGCGTCTTTGTGGACGTGTAAACACCAAAGTTTGGTTTTAAAGTGTCAGCTGGTTAAAACTTCATATAGTAGTACAAGCAGGTTTTGAAAGAGAGCAAACTTTTTGAAGAGAACAAAAAAAGTCAGTGGCTGGAACTAACAGAGCCATTTTTCCTTTCTCCAGAGCCAGGGAGCTGGAGGAGAGAAAGAGATAACTTTACATCTGTCATACCAAGCTCCTTTCTCACATAGAAAATGAGATATATATATTTTTTTTAGACATACTGATCGGCTAGAATAATAGATGAAGAAAAGGCACCCCTAGACAGCATCTAATTGTAATCTACATAAACTACATAATCTGTTGTAACACAAACTCGAAGACCCTAGACTTCCCATGGGCTAAGTAAGTTGGGGTAATTGTTGCAGTGCTGCTCCTGGACCTCAACAAAGAGCCCTTCACAACCCTGTCTCTCACCCCCATAATGCCCAATAAACTTGTGTATTCCTCCTCTACACGATTTTGTTTTCCTCTGAAAGATTTAACAAACTTCATTCAGCTGTGTATGTTAGAACTTTTTTGAAAAATAGTCACGTTTAGGTGGGAATAGTCATGTCTGTGTATTTTCCAAAATACAGAATTCACTTTCTAGTCCATGTACAATAGCGATAATGAAAGAATTGAAACACACCTTCCTAAGTCGCATCTAAAAGGAGCGGAGCACGCTGCTGTGCAAACAGGGACAAACTAGACATGCTTTTCCAACTTAAAACTTGATTACCTCCAGCTGCTTGTCCTTGCATCCGCACTCAAGTTTGCCTTTCGTTGAGCATAATCACCAGCACATAGGGATGCTGCCCAGCTTAGTTTTCATCAAACCAACCCGTGACAATTAAAGTATAGTTTTCTGGCCCTGTTTTTCAATTCAATCACTTAATGTGATTAAGGAAAGACCAATCAGTCTTCCTCAGCAGCAGATCTGTAGCTGGATCAATACACTCTCGACCCATAACTGGAGCCCAACTGTTTATAAAAGTTGTGTGCACGTTCATGTGTCAGTACAGGAGAGCTTTGAAGAGAGTCTGATGACTGTGTGAGCTTACCACCCACGGGGTCAGTTTGCAGCCGTTTTGGAGAACACAAACCAAATTATTTTCTTATCAAGTTAAACCCAAAGCTTCATTTCAGGTTCTTGTCAAACGTACTCAGATGTCTACAGAGAACACAAGGGTTTGAAACAATGACTTGCTCTTCAAGCAGCTTCCAACCAAATGTGTTCAGCTGGGGATACATTACGTGAAACAAATCCCTACCTACTTTGGAGATGTATGGGCCTCAGTACCATCTACTCTGGACTACCCATCTCTATTCCTGCTTTGCCAAATCAGTTGTTAATGTAGGCACAAATAAAATCACTGTGTTTATGGTCATTTTGCTGGCAGTGTAGTGGCATCCAGCAGTTCTATCCAAGCAGGCAGCCACGGATCAGCAGGCTAGAGCTGTAAAATGGGGTTCTGTCAGTGATATTTGACATCTCAGAGGCACAGGGAAATAAGGGAGAAGGGAGGGGGAAAAAAAGACACACGGGAAGCTCTATATAAACTCTGGGCAGATTACCTGGACTTGGGGATTAGCCAAGGCCTCTACTGGGGGATCACCTCTGCTCCAGTGAGTATTAACTCAGATCAAGGGCACGACTGCTGTCTCCCAGCACAGCAGCCACACTTTCCCAGCACCAGCAGAGCCTTCACTCTACTTCTGCGGAGCCAGTGTGGCCGACCCTGTCCCTACCGTGCCTCTGCGGCCTCCAGCAGCTCAGCAGCCTATGCACAGCCCAGACGGGAGCAAGTGCCACAGGTCAGCATGGCACAGCCAGGGCAGGGCTTTCCCTGAAACGAAGGGAGCGTGAACATAAAGATATACCGGGACATAACACCCAAGATCTTCTAACACCAAATAGTGACGAGTTAGCCTGAGGATTAGTAGTACACTGAGGGCTCCAACGCGCTCAGGTGGCTCAGTTACAGCAGCAGTGCCACTTCCCAGCTGCCTGACCTGCCCAGCTCACAGCGCCCTACCCCTCATGGGCCAGTGCTTGGGAGCGGTGCCGGGGCAGCAGCACCCTCGGAACGCCGCCAGGCTGCCGGTAGGTGGCAACTTCCCCCCGTGGGAGCCCCCAGGGGAGCCCCCAGGGGAGCACGGCGACCCTCGCTGCTGCCCGGAGCCGGCCCCCCCTCGCCGGCCCGGGGCGGGGCGGAAAGGCCGCGGGGCGGGGTCCCGGCGGGGCGGGCACCGGCGGCGCTGTGGGGGCCGGGGGGAGGCGGGAGGCCGCTGCCCGGCCCCGGGGCGAGGGGCGCGGGGGAGGGTGAGGCGGTGCCGGTACCTGAGCTGTCGCCCTCCTCGGACACGGAGGAGCTCTCGGTCTCCTCCTCCTCCGAGCTGCTCCCCTCGTTCTCCCCGTAGTCCACCTCCATCTCATCGTGGTTGTTCTCCTTCTTCTCCCGGGAGTGGACCGGCATCGCGCCGCCAACGCCGGGCCCCGGCCCCCGGCACGGCCCCTTCCCGCCGCCGCCGCTGCCGCCGCCGGCCCCGCCCCGCCGCCGCAGCCTACCCCGCCCGGCGCCCGCCGCGCCCTCTCATTGGCTGAGCCCTGCCAGTGGCCGGGCCAGCAGGTTCGGTGAGCCCGCGCGCGGGGCGTGCTGGGAGTTGTGGTCCTCCGGGAGCGGCGCGGCGGGGGCGGGACTCCGGGACGGGGCCTCCGCGCCGCTGCCTCCCCTCCCGGCCCCTGCCCCGGGGCCGTTGCAGCTTCCTCACGGGGCGAGGCGGTGTCAGAGCCTCTCTGCTGGGTGTCAGCTCGTTTACCCACTGCCTTTAGTAATGCTGTGCTGTGTGAGCTGCCCACTTGGCGAGGGAGCTGCTCAGCCTCACCTCACAGCACACGTCGACAGCCCCAAATCCCTGGTGGGTCATAGCCCACAGGCAAGCGGGGGCAGTTTTGTTGTGGCCACGGGCAGGTGGCCCAGCTTAGCTTTGTTATGGGTCTGGTTATTTAAAATAAAAGGGGAGCAACAAGTGATGGTGTCCTCACGTTCTCCTTGTTTAAAAGCAGCTTTCAGGAGCCCCAAATGTGACCAAGTGCTGGTTCGTAAAGTTCAAAAACTTAAAGGATGTTACCAAAGGGATTGTAAGCTGGTGTTCTTTCAAGCTAATGTGGCAAAGTGCTTCAGTAGTGGTGTCAGATATTCAGAGAGCTGGAAGGAATTAGGAAAAGGCCTGAAGTGAGCTGGAAATGTCCCCGAAGAAAATGGATGAATTCCACAAACAGGGGTCCACAGGGATCTGCCAAAAAGAGAAACCAGAGGAAAAAAAGAAAAAAGGAAAAAAAAAAAAGTTTAAGAATTGCAAATTCAAGGTTTGCATTTTCGACTAGTAAAATAAAGCTAGAAGTCTAAAGATATGGACAAAAATAAATAAATACTAAAACCAGCGGCAGGGAAAGGAATGGCAGGAAATCAGAAAACCTTTGGCCTCCTGGTTGTAATTTCCTATCCAAACAGTTGAAAGTAGGTCTAAGGGAGCTAAAAATAAGTTCCAGAAGGAAAACAAAGTTCCCATGCCACAGTGGAAATCAACAACTAGGATGGGGAATTGAGCCAGTTTTTTTTCAAGGTTATGATATGTTTTTACATGTTTCTTCTATTCATTTTTTATCCTTTCAAGGCAAGAAGGAGCTACCCAGCTAAAGCAATACAACGTTTACAATACAACATTTACTGTCTAGAGTAAGAAAAAATGAACCAGTTGAAGTCAACCTCACTGCCTAAATGGAATGCTAGAAAAGCTAAGAGAACAGGCTAATTGCACAAGCTGTGTGTGGTGGCAGAGCAGTGTTGGCACATTATAACTTGTTTCCAGAAATATAGGTTCATCTGGTTAATGAACTTTATAAGCCCATAACATATAAAATGGCAACACCTGTCTGAATCAGCTATCTAAGGCCCAGATTTGTGCTAGATGGACAAGGAACGATGCAATTCTGGCTTGCTTAATAGAGGACATTCAAAGATTTGTGTTCTTGCCGTGTGAAGATACTATCTAGGAATCCACATTCAGCTACCAGAAGACCAGTCTATAGATCGGCCATCTTATCAAGGTAAGTGAAAGGAACCATTAGATGCCTGCAAAGCTATGATATGTTTCTGGACTAAGTTATGCCTACAACCAGAAGAAAAATAAAATAAAATAAAATAAAATAAAATAAAATAAAATAAAAGGCCATAAAGAAGAAGATGATCCTCATCATCTTCAATAGCTCCACTCTGCATTTAATAGGGAAGTGGTGATTAACATCTGGTATGTGGTATTTTTGAACAACTAGAAAAAGACATGGTCCAATAGCAGGCATAGTTGGCAATAATGTAAGTTTCAAAACTGGCAATTCTGTTAAAAGCTGGTACTGAAAAAATTTGGATACAAGAAGAATAGTTGTAAATGAAACATTGGCCTGCACAGACCTTGACAGATGGTGAAATCTCTTTCCAGTATGGGAAACAGAGGGATGATTTCAGATCAGGAATGTGCTGTCTGTCTGTCTCTCTCTCCTTCTCTCACACACACACATGCACACACACGAAAAGCTTGAAAATGCAGGCATCAGCTTCATAGGACTTAATCTGGGCCAATCTTAAACCATTAATAGGAACCGGTTATTGAATAGCACCTGTGAAACACACAGAAAAGTGGAACCTTACACAAGCATGGTGGCTGTTTGACCAGGCATTTTCAGAAAAAGGCTGGGAAGCTGAGATCTAATTTTGTACCTAATTTGTTGAGTGGAGACAGTGACTGGAAATATGCATCACTCTAGAATCTGATAGCAGTTACCAGCTTTCTGATCGTCAAACTGATTGCCAGATTTCATTGTAAAGTAAATGGAGAATAATCTTACAACTTTCTACATGCATTACAAATCCTCTTTAGAGAGGTGGCTTGGTGAACACAAAAGAAAAATGGTTGTATGTGTCAGTTTTGCCTTCTCTCTGCCCCCTAGAGACTGAAACCACAATAGCTATACTTCAGAAGAAAGGCCAGAGTGTTTGAAACCTGCTTGAGACTAGCTTTCAAGTCAGATTTTCTGCATCTGAAACTGGAAAAAATCCCAGTTAGTTTGCTGAATATTTCTGACAAGAAGAAGACTGCAAAGAGAGAAGCCAAAGATGTAAATGAGAGTAAATAGTGATGCAGGTATGATGACACCCTCAGGGAGAAGCAAGGACAGAAAAGTTTCTTTTGTGTGCGATCCAATACATCATACTACATCTAAGTGAGTTTGAAATATCTTGGTAGGAGTTGTTCACCCAGTTCGGGGATGTAATTTGTCTTGTACTAACCACAAGATAGATTGGGGGGCACAAGAACACAGAAAAGACTATTTTCCCTTGCACGACAAGGTCTGCAGCAAGGTAAAGCAGCAGTATTCACAGTGTGCAAGCTACTAGCTGCATTGAAAAGCTATTGGAGCAAGTTCCTCCCTCAGCTCATGTGTTATCTAGGCAAGATATTCTGGTATATACTGCGAATGATCTAAAGTAAACTTAAAACTACTAATGAAAATAAACCCAAGGAGATATGATTTATTTCTAAAAGACCTTGCTTACTCCTGCAGGTGAGATATGAGGAGAGATTGGGGACAAAATATCTTCTTTGATAAAAAGGGAACAATTGGTGCAAAACTGGCTCTCCCCTTGAGGCTGGAGGACATGCAGAGCTTCTGCAGGGCTTCTCTCTTCTAGAAAGACTTTTTGTGGGTTCATCAGTATTGCAATACTATTTCATAAGCTGGGAAAGGAAAAGAGAACATCTTAGTTGTTGAGAGAGAGAGTTTGAGCATTTTCAGTTTAAAAAAGGTTTCGTAACTGTGGCTATCAGTACATTCATATTTCAAAACCTCTGTCATATCAGATATGGGTGCTAGTGCTTACATAAGAACTCAAACACTGTGAGTTGGAGGTGACTTATTACAGCAAAATTCTAAACTCTCTAGCACCATTGGAGGGGAATTAGTAATGGTTACACCTGTTAAAAATAACTTTCACATGTTTGTAAGTTTCTGGTCATGGCAGGACATATATCCCTTCTGTTCTTTAAGAATGGCTGATGTCATTAATTAAGCTTTGTTTTTGTAATTTGTTAGGACTTTATTTTTTTCCTCAATTGGACTCTCTCTTTGCTACTCTTGAAGGCGTTGTCTAATTTAGATTGAATTTTACATGAAAGCAGAAGCATTAAAAATACAGTTTCTGAGAGTTTTGAAAAACTGTAACTGAAACAAAAAGCCCCTATTAATGTCTCACAGAGGACACTGTAAGACTTCATTTTTACCTTTCCAAGAGTCAGCAGTGAGCTCACCAACCTGTATACACGTAGTTAAGTCTTAACTGCAGTTGGGCCTCTTGCCTGCCTCAAATAGGTGGGGAAGGACTAAGCAAAGGAAGGTTTATAGCTGTAGATGGAGGTGACTCATGGCATTCAGTGGCTAGGGTAGAAATTCAGAGGAAATCTGGCTTCATTAATCCTGTAGCTCATGGAAAAAATATTCAAGCTTGGGCTCTTTAGTGGATGAAAAGACTACAGTGTACAGACTTCATACCAGATGCCCACACGAAAGTGTTAATGCTGATATAGTACTTAGCAAGTAAAGTAATAAAGCAATAATTGGTTGCTCGGAACATATGCTCACAAAGAGCTCTTTTACTCAATTACAGAGGAATATAGCTTCCAGATTTTTATCTGTGAGATAAGGGGTTGTGTGAATGGGAAGCTGTGCTTATTTTGCAGATGAACAGGATTTTGTTGCTGGCATAGCTAGCTGTACCATTATTCTCATGCTAGAAATATCTTACAGGATCTTGATATTTGACTGCTTCGGTCAAAGTGGCCAACAACTCCAGTATCAATATGTTACACTAGAGTAAAGAGTTGTACAGAAGCCTGGTTTTGACGAGTCAAACCTGAATTATTTAGATTTGGGGGTCTTTTTCTCAAATTAAAGTTGCCAATCAAGTTAACTAAAAATTTGTTACGCAGGATGGTTCACTGTAGCACTGGCAAAAGCCATATACCCTGAGGATTACAGCACACCACCCTAAAGCACAGTATGCAACTTCAGTTAAACTTAATTGTGGAGGTGCCCTCATGGCTGGATGAAAATATTTGAAAAGTTCTTTCTTTAGAGTGGAAATGCAAAGAATTGGGTACAGTAATAATGACCTAGAATGTAGTACAACCTAACTCCTCCCTAACTAATTCTGGTCTTTTCTAACCTTGTCCTCTATGCATTATCAAAGTCATTGAAGTCACACGCTTCAAAGTCAGGCTTTTGCAAGACCATGGCCTTCTATAGAACATGCCCTTCCTGCCTGGTATGCTTTCAATGAGGACGTTCTCTACAGAAGCCATCATTAACTTGGTTAACACCACTCCCTCCCTCCTTTCATTTACTATTTTGTTGATGTCTTACTCTGTTCATTTATTATTTTTAACCTCTGTCTTAAGTTGAAGTCCTAAAAATAATCAGAAAAGCAAGTAAGTTCTTCAAAGTGTTTTTTAAAGGTTGTGAAAATACAAAAATATGCATAGAATTTGTAAGATCTAGAATACAAAGCACTTAATTTATAGTTGTCAAATCTTACAGAGGTAAAATGTACTGTTATGGAAAAACAAATAGTTGTAATAGTAGCTATTACATAACATCACTGATCCTCAGATCTTATTTAGAAAGGTGATAGAACCGTGAAATAATTTGTGGCAGACCACATGGGCAGATGACACTGATTCCTTAAAGCCCTGCTGACTAAAACCCACTGCCCCACTGCTCATAATATTAACTATGATTGGCCATGCATTTAAAGATTTGGGTTATGTTATTTATGTATCATGGATATTCAAACTCTTGACAACTCCTATGATTTTATGACGTCTGAAATGGTTAAGTATTCCCTATAGTAAAAACTCTGGCTGTTGTAATCACTTATGGCTGAGGGAACTTGATTTCCTTGATAGAAATCCAGGCTGAGGGAACTTGATTTCCTTGATAGAAATCCAGGTACCAGGGACTATTAAAAAAAAATAATAACTCAAGCAGAGCCACTAGAAATCGTAAGTCTTAATCATTAGCAGAAGTTTATTGAAAAGTCCAAGAATTTGGCAGTACTAACAGAGGCCTCAGCAGCAAAGTTCCTGTGTCAGACAGCACATGTTTTTGGCTGCAGCCACAGGCCTCACTGGTGACTTGGACAAATTTGGCTTCTTGAGCCTGTTCCTTGCATTTCTCCCATTCTTGAGGAGCCATTTTGCCATTTATTGAGGACCAGCAAGGGCGTGAGCAGCCTAAAGAGTGCAGCACAGAGGCAAGGACGATGCCACAGAGTATCACGCTGGTTAGACCACCTCTGTCACTTCACTCTTGATGTCAGCGCTGCCACCAGAGATGAGGTGACCATGGGCAGGAGCTGGGGTGAGGAGCTGCAGCACCTTGAGAGCTGGTGAGGCAAGAGGGGCTGTGAGGCAGATCCCTGCCTGCTGCTCAGCTGGGGCTTGACTGGAAGAAGGCTTGGAGCCACTGCCTTGGCAACCGCGGTCCTGGCCTGCGTTTTCTGTCCACGTTCCCCGCAGGACTTCACAAAACCACACAGAACTGTAGGGCTCAGAAGGGACCTCGAGAGATCATCGGGTCCAACTTCCTTTACCTCGCTACATTTCAGTGCCTCTGTACCATCAGGAGCACCTGAAAAGCTGGTTAACTTTCTATTTTACACCTGAACGGCCACCAGCGGCTCCCGGCCCGCTCCCTGCCGCCGGGCTCAGCAGCACGCCGGGCCGCCGGGCCCCCTCCCCGGTCCCGGGGCAGGACGAGGCCCAGCCGGGCGCGGCTCCCCCCGCCTCAAGCCACCGGCCTCCGCCCGCCGCGCCTCCGGCGGTGACGTCACGGCGCCGTTGCCATAGGGACGGCCGGGGTCGCACCTGACGGCTGTCGTGAAGCAGCGGGAGGAGAGCGAGGGAAGGAGGAAGGAAGGGGGAGCCCAGGCCCGGCCCGGCCCGGCCCCCGCCGGGCCCCTCCAGCCCCGCCGCCCCGGAGGAGGAGGAGGCCGGAGGAGGCGGTGCTGCCGCTGCCGCCGCCGCTGCCGCCGCCGCCGGCGGCTATGTAGGGGCCCCGGTGCGGGCGGATCCGGAGGCCGCTGCCCGCCTCTGGAGCGCGGCGCCGGGGCCGGGCCCGGCGGGATGTTCTCCAAGAAGCCGCACGGGGACGTGCGGAAATCCACGCAGAAGGTGCTGGACACCCGCAAGGACCCGCTCACCCGCCTCAAGCACCTGCGCGTCCTTATCGGTGGGTGAGGCGTGGGGGGGAGGCGGCGAGCGGGGTCCGGCCCGCGGCGCTGTGCGGCCGCCGCCCCCTGGCCCCGGCGGAGGAGGGAGCTGGAGGCCGGGGGCACCGGCGGGAGGGGGGCTCGGGGCCCGCAGGGACACCCCGACCGCAGCCCCAACCCCAAGCCTCGGGGCTGGGCCGGGCCGGGGGGCCCCAGGAACTCCACTCCCCGCTGCTGTGCCCAGGCACCAGCAGCCCCACCTTATCTGGGGGAGGAATTCATGGGGCAGCGGGGGACAGAAGTGAAAAACGGGTGGATTTCCCCACCAAAACGCTGTTGTGAAGTCAGTGAGTTTGAATAGAAGTGGTGAGCGAGCAGTAGTGGGGCCCCTGGCTCCCTAATCCGTTTTCCACCAGTACCTAAAGTAACAACGGTGTTCTCTCGAGTTGGAGCTACCAGGGTGAGTGCTCACCAGGACCCCAGTAGGTGGGCATCCATACAGCTATCCCAAAGACATCTCTGCTTCGCAAATTGGTCAAGAAGGGAGCATAAGCACTTAGATGCCACCGTAGTGCAGTGCGGACAGCTGTTTAACCTGACCAGCGAATTATATTGTGTGATTATATGCAGTAACATGCCTAATGGAAAAGGCAGAGTTAACCATTCCAAAATATCTGCTAGCTGGAGGTGTTTGTAGAGATCTAGGTCCTTGTCATCGAGCTGTCCTTGAAAAAAGCAGCTTCCTCTCGAGCATGTTTTGGGTCCTCAAGTTCAGTAACCGTATGGGTTGTTTCTGACAGTTTATTAATGTGTGAGCAGAGCAGGGTCAAGGGCAACTGCATTCCGTATTTAGAACAGAGTGTTGAATGGATTATTTTGGGTTCAGCCCACAGTCTGGGGGTATTTAAGTAGATTGTCCTCAGCCTGCAAAGCTGAATTCTTTCCTTTCAAAGGAAAACGGTTCTTGCTCTCTTTTTTCTTTTGTATTAGTGTTTGAAGAAACAGCTGTTCCCACATGGCAGCAACTGTTGCTGCATGACTTATTTCTGTAATGTAATTATGTCTTTTGAAATGGAGAATAGTTTTGTAGCGAGCTATCCCAGACACTTCGGTAGTCAGATATAGCCTCTTGCCTCACTCAGGATCTTAGAACTCGTCCTAGCTAGCTGCACTGAGCCAGTTGTGGCTTGTTTTATGTTGATTTATGTTTATTTTTAGCTCCTTAATCAGTTGAAGAAATTTAAGAGGAAAGATCATTATAAAGAAACTAAATACAGCTCTGAATTTAGTTTTCCTGGCTGTTGTGGGTTAATCCCAGTAGGCAGTACACTGGGTAAAGCATGCTGAATGTTTCCAGTTTGCTGTAGTCTTCAAAACATTATATTTGTCTGATTTTGATCTGGTTTGTTCTGGATTTGGTGTTTCTGTAACTTGTCTTCTATTTACAAGATTTTTCCTTCAGGTTTGTTAACAGTCAGGTGCATTTAGTGAGATGCAAGCTGTGAGCTCTGTGTCAAGCAAATGTTCTTATCTAATCTTGGGTTTCTGCTTACTGGCTTTAGGACAGACTAAATCTGCTGGGACATGTTTTCATGTGATGGCCATTCTCCTTTTTCCACCGCACATGCGTATTTCTTGGCTGTTTTAGCACAGCTCTCGCGTATGCTTTCTCTAAGTTTGGGAGAATACAATTCAGTGTATGACTGTGTGTAGGGAAAGGTGTGACACTGCTCTTCAGTTTGTCTGTCTTGTATCCATCTACAAACTTCTATTGTTATGCAGGCGTATCTTAGATCCACAAGGTACAAAAACAATGTGTTTTTTTTTTGTAAGGGGAGCAGAGGGATACTTCTCTAATTTGTAGTTGAGTGCAAGAGAAGTGTAGTGCAGATTATTTGAAGTCCATTTTCTTCTGTGATCACATCTTTGCTTTATTCCTTAAATTTCTCTCCTCCCTAAACAGGCCTTCAAAGTGTAAGCTCTATGCCTTTTCTTCTCCATTTGTTTCTTTGACTAGTCAGCACGACCAGATTAAAGAAAAGAAATGTGCCCACATGGGACAGACTGCTGCCTGAGATGGCTTTGGATGCAGACACCATCCTGCAGCTTGAGCAGCTTAGTGCTGCATTCTCCTGTTTATCTTTTTTCTTCAGTGACAACTTCCCCCCACCTCACACACACCCCAGCATAATAATCAGCATGTTTCCATGTGCTTCAGGGGAGCCAAGCGAGCTAGTGCCAGCAGGCTGTCTGGGGGAGAGGAATGGAATCTCTGTTTGGTATCTTCATTAATGAAAAATTGTTTGTCTTGTTCATTGCTCTTAGCCTCTGTGTATCGGAGACTAAAAGACCGTCAAGAAGAGAATTCTCTGATGTTTTGCATGCAGAGAATGGGGATAAGTGTTTCTTGTTCATAAATGGCAAAGTGCATTGGACCAGAATTATTTTTTTTGCTCGGCATTTTAGTGTTCGGTTCAGTGACAATAAACTGAAACATGGCCTTAGATTCGTGGTTAAGACTTGCAAGGAAGAAAGGAGTGCTACTTCATCTTCCTTGTATTTTAGCAAGGCATCAAAAGCACTCGTTTTCCATTTAGACATTACGAAGATAATGAAATAGTCATGAATAGAGGCAGAGTGGTCAGGAATTTTAGACTGATTATTATCTATTAGCCAAAGAAGACAGATACAAACCATTTCGTTACGGTGAAAGATGGACAGTTGAATCCCACAAAGCAGCAGTGCAAGTCAGACATTATCTAAAAATATTTAAGCTAGGATCATATGGTTGTTAGACAAGACCAGAAGAGAGTGAACAGTTTCAGAGAACATAATACGAAGCTAAGTGACTGGATAGCACAAAGGCAGGCAACGTTTATTTTTAACAAATTAAAAATAGTGCATATTAGATGGAATTACGTAAATGCCTTTTACAAGACAACTTAGAATCCCATGAGTTGTATCATTTCAAGAAAAAAAATCCTGTTGTTGACAGCTCAGTTTAATTTTAGTCAAAAATGCAAATTAGTCTGCCTAAAGTATACAGAAAACTTTGTCTTCATAAAACAGTAGTGAAGTTATCTGAAAATATCACTGCGGCATTACTAGTCTTGTTGCTGTAGTCAGTATAGAGAGGATTTAGAGATGAGAGTGGCCCAGATAAGAATAAAAGTTTAATGTAAAAAGAAATCTTTGGAATCCCTTTTTGGAGGGATAGAGAGTGAAAAATGTGGAAACGTACATGAAAAAGACTAGGAAGTAAAGCCTATTAAGAGCTACCGAATTTGAAGTTACAGTAGAAGATTTTGGCTTGGGGAGCTCCTGAGCGCTAGCCTGTCTACCAGGTACGGGTAAAGTGGGGGGTAAATGTATTTGCCTTAAAAAAAAAAAAAAAAAAAAAAAACAAAAAAAAAAAAAACTCATGTAGAATCTGCTTTTTGCCACTTCAGTCCAGTATCCTGGTTCTCTGCTCTGGCTCAGTATGGCTTTTTTCATGGGATATTTATTCAGTCCGTTTTGTAATTAAGCAACCAAGGAAAATTCAGAGAAATTTAGGTGACCAATTCCTAATTATTTAAATTAGTTGTTAAAGTAAATACAATAAATAACCAATTTATGCATGTCACAGACATTAGGTTTCCTTATAGAGGTCAAAGCCTGGAGGAAACCTCCAAATAGTAATAAGTGCTGTTAATGCTAAGAACTGCCATGAAAAATTGGAAAGAGATTGAAGAAGTCATCCTGCGATTTATCAGTCTGTGAGCAAAGGTAATCTGCCTTTGTGTGTTGCCGCTGCAGTACCTTTCTTGAAACAGATGGAACTATCTTCTGTCGAGAGACTTGATGCTTTTAAGGTGGGTTAGTTTCTTCCTATAGAGAACTGATCATCCTCTTTATTTAATTAGTTCTGGGACGTGCCTTTGAAGCATACAGGCTGCTAGCACTGTCTCTGTCAGCATGTGACTTTTTTTAATCAAACTCTTCTCTCTGGTTCCTCTACACCGGGAAGGCTGTGGCAGTTGCGCTTACCCAGAGCTGCTTTGGTGGTAAGAGCGCAGGAGCATGGCGTGGGATTCTGCTGCCAACGGCGTGGAAGTGGCTCAGCCTTGTCAGCTAATGGCCATTTGGGGGATTGTTAAGAGGAAATAGCATGGAAATAATAGTGCCTTTTTCTTATCATCATTGTTGCACTGCTTAATTGGACCTCAGCATCAAAGAGGTCCTTTTGCTGTGCATATGCACATAAACGCTAGTAACAACATAATTAAGATTCTCTGGTTTTAAAGTGATAGCTCTTAGAAGTTCGTTCTAGTAATTCTTCAAGCATCAAGTCATGCTTGATTTGTCCTGTTGTTAAAGCTGTGCTTTGGGATCTCTGTAAATAATTACGGCAGCTAGGTATTTGACCCTTTCATACCGTCATACCTTAACAATATTGACGGCTTGTTTTTTTCTGGTTTTGGTACCAAACATGTTGCTGCTATGGCTGAATATGTGGTTTCAGTCCGAATTTTAAATACATGTATATAAAGAAAGCTAAAACCCTGATATCTTTAATGATTTCTGCATAGTCTTACTCTGTGCAAGCAAGACGAATTAACGTGCTCAGTTTAGGATTTACTTCTGTGGCTGAATTCTTAAGGGAAATCCTTTGTTTTTCTACTTTTTGGTAGGGGAGGAGTTACAGGCCTGTAATCTGTCAATCCAGGGTAAAGCAAAAAGGAGTATTTTGTTTCTCAAAAATTATTTTGTGTCTGATACCTTTAAAATACACTGTATCTCTGGAGCCATGGAGAGCATGGTTGTTAACGTTTAATGCTAAGAGAACAGAGTGTTTGAAGTGTGGATCTTCTTAGTTGTTATTTGGTTTTGGTGTTCCCAGCGGTTGGTTAGTGCTCGACATCTCCTGTGAGTGATCTCTGAAAGGGAGAAGTCAAACTGTGCAGGACAGAATGAGACAGTCTATATTTGACATTGTCTGATATATTTCTCAATGTTAAACAATATACTTAGACAAAGATTGCATTTGTCTAAAGGGATTTTAATTTAAGAAATGTATCTCACTGGCAGCCAGCCCTAATGCTTCAGCTGGATGACATTCATTGGTGTTGCACATGGTCAACATCGTTCATTAGAGTATCGCTGATGTACTGTAAGAAACAAAAAATGTTTTACGGCTGTTCAGATGAAAGGCGGGTGGGGAGCTGCAGCAAACTGGCTGCCTGGAATTTCCTCTGGAGATAACTGTTCCAGAAGTTTCTGTGGATATGCAGCGCTGTATTATTTTTGGCATGAGTTGTGTGTATTTTTTTATTTCCCTCTCCTGGTAATTCTAACTGCGGAGGACATGTCACCGGCGGTATTCATGGGTTCGGCTGCAGGCTAAGTACAGTTTAAGGCATCAGAGTTGGTGTTCTGTCAGTCTTAAGCCTGAACCTTTTCTGATCTGTTTTAGCCAGGGGGAAGAAGTGCTTTGCTTTAGGATTTTGGCCAATGTTCCGCTTGACTTGCAGGCAGCAGCGCTGGCCAGTGCTGCCGGCTTGCAAGGACAAGGGCTGGAATCGGATCAAAGTCCCAGACCAGACAAAGGGACGGCTCTGACCTCTTGGATGCGAGGGAAAGGTCTGCGTGGGTTCAGCTTGTGGCAGTTTGCAATGGAAATAAGTATACTGCTGTGGAAGTGTTTGAAGTTACTCAGATAAAACCTACCTTCTGGAACACGCCTGAGTTGTCATTGAAGTATTTTTGTAAAGCTCACCGGTGTTGTAACTCCTCTGGAGTCTGCAGGCAACCTGAAACTATTAGGTTGGAGAGCTGTAAGCCGCGCTGCTCATTCCTACAGAGCACTGGTGTTGAAATTTGGCAACGCTTTGTACGTAGACCATGTTCATTAGTGCTGTTAATGTGCTTATTCATTCATGGGTTTTGCCTTGTACGTTTGTCTCTAGAAGGTGCTCATGATCTGGAGTTCAGACTTGTCCAACGCAAAATTGAAGTCCATTAAAAGATTTCTTTTAGTATGTTCTTTTTTCAGTACCCAAACCCTCAAGAATATTTTCTTTGACAAAATTACTTCCAAAAAATGGAATTGTCTGGCCAAATAGTTGTTGTTGCTACAATAAAGCTAAGGTGCAGCCCTTGTTTAATAGAAGTGCACTTGTAGTGCACTGATAGAGCAAACCAGGTTGTTTCCATCAGCTCTTCTTCGCTTTTTCAGTCTGTTAACTATGTCAGAGCCATCAGTTAGTTCCAGATGTTTTCTACTTAACCTTTTAAAATGACATATTTTGATATTCCAGAGACTGCTTATATATAACTGAATCTCTGCACTGCTTTGCTATAAAGCAACAGTTAAATTTTCCACCTTGGGAGTTTGGAATAAGTTCTGCTGGATATTTTGCTTGTATGTTAACTGAATTTTAGGACACTTAGAAACTTCTTGCTTACTAAAGCCACCAATTTATTATGAGAATTGATACTGAAAACTCAGCCCGTAGCAGGCCTCTGCTTTACAGAAACGGAATTAGAGATCTGGCTGTCTTCCAGGTCATTGCTTGTTGCAGTTGTCACTGGTGTTGTGTTTTTGGGTGAGGATGAGGGAAAGTGGCTTAAAGCCACCGAGTCTCTGAATGAGACAGGATAATACTTCTGTTATCTATCAAACTGTGGCAGCATGCAATATAAACACACTATTAAATTCCCTAACACTTAAAAGTCAAATGTGAAATGAACCACAACTTGGAATAATGGTAGACTGTTCTGTTAGCTGCTACAGTAAATTTCTGTGATGCTATATGTGAAGCTGGTGAATGTTAATGCTCTCTTTAGAAAAAGTTAGTGTATTTCTAAGATCTGTGTGTGTTTTTGTTGTTGTTGTTGTTGTGGTTATTATAAGTTCACTAGGTTGATTGTTTACCGCTAAAGTTCTGTCCTGTGCAGAAAATTCAGGTTTACCTGCTTTATCTGTATAAGATTTTAATTTCACATGGAGGTGCAGTCATCTACATAGTATTCCCTTGCTTACTCAACTCATTCATAAATATGCAACAGATATTGCAGATTAGTTTATAATCATTTATAATGTAATATGTAGGAAACAAAATAGGGAAGGAGAGTTGTATTAAAGCTCACTGAGGTTGTCCTCCTGCGGAGGATTGGGGTGTTACATGTGTAAACATGAAAGTTTTCCAGAATTTTGCTGAGGTGAGCCTGTACAAGTTTAAATATACAGTAAAAGTCTCTGTTGCTTTTCGTGTTTTACATCTCGCAAAACAGTGGTTTGTGGGATTTGTTTTCTTACTTTTTTTTTAAGCTCTCTGAGATGGTATTTGGATTTAGAATGCCGAAGTACTGAATTCTAAGTATACCATCCAGTTTGTATCCTTCTTCAAATGCTTGATATAAAGGATTTTTTATTAAAATTCTGAATTACTTCTGTGGATAAAAATTATTCCTCCTTAAAAAGGGAGATGCTGATAATTGAACCGTAATTAAAGCCTTTGAGTGAAAACACATTTACTATTAGGCAGAGTTGTGTAGCAGAATTAAGCCTAGAACTGCTCTTCCTAAAATGGTCAGCCTCTCCACGCACTGAGGTCTGCATAGCTTACTGAGGTACTTGAAAAGAATGTAACCTTTTGGAAAGTTTGAACAATTAACCTTCGAAAGAGTTGGCCATTTGAAAATACATGAAACCAAGTTCCTGATAGAGCAGTTGGCCATTTGAAAATAGATGAAAGTAAGTTCCTAAAAGTATAGTTGCATATAAGCATAGAAGCTGATAGGAGAGGTGGAGTTTTATTATTTGGTTCTGATGTTTTGTTTTCATTTAGTCCTGTGCTACAGCTCTTGTCTATAAGATGGGGAATAGTACAACTTCCAAGTTTTAAGGGATTTAATGGAAACCTGAATTCTGGTTGATCTGATACTCAGTTGCTCTTGTGGTGAGGTTTGTACAGCTACCATAGAGGTTGTCTTCCATTTTTAGTTTGTTTCTCTGTATCGTGCAACAAAATAGAACTGAATTTGTAAACAGAATACGGTTTCTACAACTTCTGTAGGAAATGCTAATTTACTTGCTTAATGCTGGACCTAGAAAAAACAACTGCTGCTTTCATAAAATTTTCGGGGGAGGAGGGAAGGACAGAGAAGTTGTATGGTGTCTCTTTGTGCTTAAATGTAACTTTCTCCCTTTATTAAAAAAAAATTAAAAAGAACACATTTAATGCAGAGATCAGATTTGTACCAATTTTTAGGTTACAAAAAAGTAGTAAGGAAAACTCAAATCAAAACTCCATGTTTATTGCTATTGGGAAACATGAAGAAAATTAAGTTTTCTTGGCAAAACTTCTGTAAATGATGCTGGAAATTTGGATTTTATTGTATTGGAACTATTTTTTTTGTACAGTTGAAGGTTTGGTTTTTATGTTCTTGGAGTACAGTAAAATATATTGCCCCATTTTTCCCTGTCCTGTTCTGGGATACTTTTTAAACTATTCTAAGTGGTGCCAGATCTATTTTTGAGTCCTTTTTCTTTTCCGTCTGGGCACGAGTACCAAGAACACAAGGAACGCATTAGTTTGTGTCAGTTGCATGAAGCTGTGGTAAGAGGATACAAAGTTCTTTTGTTTAAAAAGAAATTGTAAGCTAGGGAGGCAAGTCTGTTTCTGTGTAAACCCACTTCATGCAAAATGGCTACATCTCTCCTAGGAAGGCAGGAAAGTTAAAGGAGCCAAAGCAGACAAGCAACTTCCTGCAAATTCCCAGTTCAAGGCTGTGTGAAAGGGGCATGCACGTGCTCCTTGTAGAGGAAATGGTTTTTACCTCTCTGCATAGCATTTGTGGTACTTCGAGGGAGCATAGAGAAGAGACAAATGGCTTTGGGTTGAAGAAAATGGTTTAAGGTGAGAGGATTGAAAAGCTGTACCTTTTGGTTGATCACAAGGATAAAGGTGAACTGAAAATTTTAGAAACACTTTCATTGGCGAAAATGATCAGATTTTAATGGAGCTATACACAACAGTGTATGGCTGGAAGTTGGGTAAATCCAAATGGTGAGCAAGGGATGCGTTTTTGGTAAAGTCATCAAGGAGAGCAGTAATCTTTGTGCCTGTTGCAGTCATGGGTTGTGCTGAGCACAGGGGCAGCAGTGAAATGGAACCATCTGCACAGGTGGCCACACAAGGTGACTTCCAGACCAAAATCTTCCAAGGTCTGTGTCATTATTTCTGTGCTCTATCTGCTTGCTTTTTTTTTTTCTTCTTGCTGAGGTTCTTGGTCCAGCTGTGCCCAGGTCCCAAGTTTCTTGATCAGTAACTTAGAGAGCCACTAAGTGTGCTGTTTGATGGTGAGCAAAAGCTGTCCTTTACTCTAGGTGGCAAACGGTGCCCTTTCAGACCAACAAGCGTGTTTTCCCTTCTTTAAAAGGAAAGCGAATTTTCAGCAGTAACAGAAAGTGTGCGTGTTATTTTCAGGTAATGAGAGGACAAAATTCCTATTCAAAAGTTCTATTTTTATTTCCTTGCATCCTGAAGCAATAGAACTTATTGCAAGCACCCAGTGGTTAACTGAATTCCATAAACTTCCTTTTGTTTATGCTATTGTGTGGGATCTTAGGAAGAAAAGAGTGAATTTCATTTGCTAGAAAAGCTTCAAAGTTAAGGACCTTTTGACTTGCATCCTACTCCTGAGCTGTGTCTGCTCTGGAGGTGTGCTGTCAGTGCTCACCAGGTGTCAGTGGTAACGCCATAGGTCAGCAGTGCTCCTCTGGCTCTTTTCTGAGGTGACTGACACCACATGGTATTAAATAGATAACTGGAAACTAAAACGGAGTGTCCTCTGAAATTCCTCCCAGAGCAGAGCTCTGAAAAGACACAGGGCTTTTCCACAGCACCAGTTATACATATGAAAGTGTTACTACAGTGATGGTGATGCAGATAATGAAGATTCACTGTTCATCTGGTTATCTAGGCAAGCCTTTAGTTTTTCCTAAAGAGTTTAGGAATTTCCAAAAATTAAGAACTGTTGTGATTAAGAACTTGCCCTGACCTCCTGCAAATCACGGGCCGCTTTGTTTAGAGTCAAAATGTTTTTTTGTTGTCCTGTAATATTGTAGACTCTAAACTATTAGCGGTTCAGCTGCTGATCTGTGAACAGCCTGCAAGTGGTCTGCAACACTGAAGGTTTGGTAATCCTGTAGATGGTCAGGAAGACACCTACCTACCTGGACTGCAAAGTTTAGTGCTAGCTAAGCCACCTTGCTTGAAGAGTTGATCTTAGTTTTTAACATAGCACTATCTTCAAGAGCACTGTGGTTCCACCACGCTGACTGTGAAAGACAATGCAAGAAAGCCGGGATATTGCAGAAATTGAATGTGTATTAGAAAATTTTGTGGCAGGATTTGTGATAAAATTGAATTGGGGGTACTGTAAATACTGTTTAAAATATTTAAACAGCCTCCCTGTTCCTGTGTGCTTCCCTGCAATTCTTCTGCTAGTTTCTAGTTTTTCTAGTTTTTCACAGTTAAATATCAGAGCAGGGACTGTGTTTTGGTTCAGTGAATGTATTGGTATGAAAGCATTAGAACAGTGGGTTTAAAATTAATCTAGATAAATCATTGTGTATTTCTTTGAGGATTTCCACACAAGTGTTCATAAGTACAGTGCTAGTATTGGTGGAATTCTGGTTCATCACGGGGGTTTGCAGGTGTTACAGTCATGCAAGAAGATGCTGTTCCCTGTTTCGAAGTTTGCAAGGCACTTATGGCATGCCATATGGAATTTCATTTGGCTTCTGCTTAAAAGAATGAAAACTTCAAGGACTTCTTTAGCAATAATAATTACTTTTTTTGTTTTAAATATCTCCTATTATTACTATTGGATAAAAGTATATTGTGGGTGACTGAATATCTGAAGAAGAATGAAAATGATCTTCTGTTCTGTTTTTCAGACAATGCGGAATCAATTGATCTCAAACAGTTTTTTGACGTACATTTCTCACATATATATTATGTGTTCTTTGAAAACTTTGTGACTATTGAAGTAGGTCTTAAACAAAAAGGTGGGTATTTCAAATAGAACACTTTTTTATGTCTTTGCGCTTCTGTGATCACAAATTGCATTAGGTATGCAGAAATACATGTAAGCACTAACGTGGCAAATAAAGGCAGAGCAACTAAAGATGCATGCAGTGTGGATTGAGGAAGGAGAGTTTATTCTCTGCCTGTTTTTTCAGTTTTGCAAAAGGAAGATTATTAAGATATTAGGCTTTTGGTGGTCTGCAGAATTACAGAAAGGTTTGCTTCACAAGATAGTGTGTAACTTAATCTCTGCTAACTGCTGATGCTATAATAGAAAGTTATATAAACTGTACATGTTTTACATCATAACAAATCAAAATATACTTCTGCTTTGTATTTGCAGAAGGAATACAAAATAATTCTTAAAGTTTTAGAAATGAATGTCTTTGTTTTATATGTTTAAGGATCTCTTTCAGTGTTCCTTAAATCTTGTTTTGGTATTTTCTATTTATTTTTAATTGCATCTAGGTCACAAGTCTCAGAGAGAAGAATTAGATTCTATTCTTTTTATTTTTGAGGTAAGATAATTTGAATATTCCTGAGTTTTTGACTTTGAATTTAGTCCTGTTGAATAGTAACAGTATAGCTATCCTGCAGTCACCTAGAAACATGCTTTATGCTTAACTGCATTCCCTTTTCCTTTTGCTTAGTGTTGAATATATGTGGTTAATGTAAAAAGAAAAAGAATTTGACTTGCTCTGTTTCAGGAAGGTATCTTAACGGAAGAAACACGTTTTCTACATTTGTGGATGGTTCCCAAGTTTGGTTTTGTGGTGGTGTTCCCCTCCCACTCCCCATGTATCATACACTTTGAAATTCTTATAAAAGTGATCTCTGATTACTCTTAATCTTTGGTTTTTGATTGCATGTTATCCCTGAGTTTGTTCTCATAATAATTAGATTGCTGCTGCAGAGCTAGTTTTTATAGGTCCCTTTTATTCTTGGAGACATCTATGATCTGAAAATAACACTTCACAATATCCTTACCAAAAGCATAGCCTGACTTAATTAAAATGATTTAGATTCTAACTGAATAAAATCAGACCATTTCAGATCAGAGATCATAATTTAGAAATAACTTAATGTCATTTTTCTTTTCTATTTTGATTGAAGTTTTTGATCATGGAATCAGGATTTTTTAAGAATACTTCATTGAAAGCTGCTGAACGCTTATTACAATGTTGGACACAGATTCAAGAGGGTTTTTTTGTTTTGGTTTGTTTTTTTTGTAATGTATGTTGGTGCTTAAAACTGTGGGGTTGGCTGTTAAAAGGAGAGTGAATCTGGAAAGAGCTAGTTTGTTTGTTCCCTGAATCCTGCATAAGGATCCAGGTCACCTGTATTAGGTGACCTGTGCTTTGGGAGTAATTGCACAGGCTTCTAGAAGGACAGGGCTAATAATCTGTTTGGGAAATCAGCTTGTTTACAAACTGTTAATGCCTTGGACATAAATATTGAAGTGCCTTTGTTACTGTTGTGTTTCCTACTATTTGAAAGATGGTATTGAATTGAAAGCTGCAGAGGTGTTAAGATTATTATTGCCCCACCTCTGCCCTTTTTTGTTTTGCTGGAGCTCTTTACCTCGCTGTTGAGAAGTCTGAAGCAAACGTTTGCCAGTGCCACAGAGACAAGTTCACAGCTGAACATGCTCACTTAAGCCACTATAAAGGTGGAATTAGCCTAATAGAGCCTGTTGTGAACGGGGAAAGCTGAGACATTTGTCCCGTTCTGCTCCCAGTGCTGCAAGAAGTAATATCCAGCAGAGGCAGTGAAGCCAGATAAACCGCAGTAACATCTGAAGTCTACAGGACTTGCTAGATAGCCCAAAGGCTCTGACAGACTTCTTAACTTTAGGAAGAGAATTATCTTGAAAGGACAGTAATGCTTCCAAAGAAAGCAGTGCGGAAACTTTCTAAATTAACCCTTCAGCTTCTGATCCGTGGCCTTGGTGAGAGTGCTTCTTAGCCTTCTGTTTGTGGTATCTGCAACATAGGTCTGTGGGTTCCATTTTGTTGTTTTTTTTTTTTAGAAAATTTTGCAACTCCTTCCAGAAAGGATTCATCAGAGATGGCAATTTCATAGCATTGGTAAGTTAATTTTCTTTTTTCCTTTTTTTAATTTTATTTTTTATTAGTAGCTGTTTCACACTACTCTTTTCTTAGTTCGCACTACTCTTTTCATAAACCTGTAAGTGCCCTAACAGGGATTAAAGTCTTGAAAGAGTAGCAAGGTAGGGAGGTGGGGAAAAAAAGAGGCAGGGTGTGTATGTGTGGAATGAAACAACAACAAAAATCAACAATGTAGTAAGATGCTCTTCTAGGTACAAATAAAGTTGGGCTGTTGAGAAAGAACATTAATAACTATAATGTTAGAGTTACCCATTTATCTTTAATGTATACCTCCCAAAAAGTTATTTGGGAAAGATGTTATGGGTTATAAGGAAGGTATGAAAGGTGGTCTTTTTTTTTCCTTCTGGCATTGAGAGAATTGCCTGAAGATAAAAAGTTCACCAAGATTAAACTGGAGATTGCCAAGGACTTGTTTAAAAGGTGTTATCAAGTCTGACCGAGAACTCTGACATCTTACTTGACAAAGAACAGCAACAAATTTTTCTTTTTTTCAGGGTTGATTTTAAAGAAGCTTCTTCATACTGGAAATTCATTAAAGGTATTTGAGAAAGTTATATACTAATTAATTTTGTCTAAAATGTTTAAAAACACTAGAATATAAGAGTGAACGTTTATGGTAAAATCACAGGAGTGTGGTCATGACTTGTGTGTCATGAAGTAATTACTTTTAATCATTATCTTTACTTCAGTAGAACTACTCACAGTAGTAATGTGCTTATACAGAGTAGCCAAGAATTTGTGCAAGTGGTTGAAGGATTTTGTACTACAGCAGAAATAAGCCTTTATCATTTGTTGTTGGGGCAAAGAAACTGTTTTTGGAGCTGAGATTGTCTTAAAAGTGGAAGATTATCTAGGTCAAAGAGACTAATAGGTAGTGTAATAACAGTTGACCATGAGACAAAAGTTGCCCATGTAGTTTTGGTATAGCAGCAAACAACTGTGCCACTTCTCTGTAAACCATCTGCAGGCTTGATTGGCGCTGAAATTTTCCAGCATGAGAGTCAGGAGCGGACTGCTCTAGGACTCCATCACCTCCCTTGAAGGAGGAATGAAAAAGGGTAGAAGGAGTCGTCCTGCTGCTGCTGCTGCAAAAAAAAGCTCACTATGCTGTTTTAATTCACAAACATGTTTAGAAATCTTATGATGTTATTTGGATTTTCTGAAAAATTCAGATGGCTTCTTGCACTACTGTATTCAAGCAAATGTCTAGATGCACGCTGGTTTTCTTCCTCTTCTTTCAGGGAAAGCCCTATGAAAGACTCTGGGACAAACAGCAGTGCCAAGATGCCGGGGTTGTCCTTGCATTTCATCAAGGACCTGCAGATGTTCTAGCTTGGCTCTGCTAGTGGCCATACTGTCTGTCTATGTTCATCTTTTCTACCCTTCCCTTTCTTCTCCTCCTTCCAGGACATGTCAAAGTGCTTTGGGCCAAGCTAACTTGTTCCATTTTCTTTTTTAAGATACGTCGAGAGGGTGTACGTCTCTTTCTACTGTGGCTGCAAGCACTTCAAAATAACTGCAGTAGAGAACAATTATGGATGTTTTCTTGCTTAATTCCTGGATTTTCATCACCACAATCTGAATATGGTCCCCGAACACTAGATAATCTTATTAACCCTCCTCTTAATGTTCAAGAAAGTAAGTAATTTGATAACATTACTCAGTTCTTCACATAATTCAATTCTCAGCACAGAGCAGGAAAGTTGAAGCAGTGTTTGTACTCAGGAAGATTATGGATCTATTAATGTGTTTCCTGATAGTTTGAGGTTTTATTGAATATTAACACTGTCCTTTTTTGTTGTTGCTGGCTTTTCTTAAACATATGGCAATGGTAGCTCAGCACATGGTGGGTGAAAATAAATTGACCAATTTCATTTATTTTTTTAAGAATTACAAGCAGATGTTGCATCTACTGAAAACTTGCATAGGCATGCTCTGCTTGTGCTGAACTGTTGCACTTGCTTTGGCTTTATTCTAGGGGGTTAGAAAAAAATAGTAGTTTCTGCTATGGCTTTCAAGACAATAATGAGTTGTTAAGGCAACTTGTAAAACCAAACAGTTGATCTTCCCACTGTGTCTGTGTATGACCAGGCAATTAAAGCTGCAATATTCTTATGGCTCAGAAGGCATTTTCCAAAAAAATTGCACCTTTTAAATTGCAGAAGATGAGGTCAAAAAGGTCTACATCATTGGAAAGGCTTGAGCATTCTGAGATAACCTTGTTACACTTTTTTTAATGCCAATATAATTGAGTGATCAATATTGAGTAATCAGTAGAGTAAGGATGATTTTTTTTTCTGTTACAATTTTTTTATAACAAATTTTCCTTTGTTCACTCTAGCAGTATCAGACACTTGTAGCTTTAGGGAAACTTGCTTCCTAACTCTACGTGTACCTGTTAGGATTTCAGGTTTATTGATGACTTGGAATTGGGTAGTCAAGTGCAAACTGTGCATTCACACAAATGCAAATAAGAAGCTAACCACTTTTTCTTCTGAGCAGAAGGTGCTGTTACTTTTTTCCCCATCTCTACCCAGTGCTTCAGAGCTGATGCAAGCATTGCTTATAGAAGCAAACAGTGTCTCCTTCATTGTTAATTAAATTTACTGAAGGAAAGCTGATGCTAGCTGCTGAATTTCAGCTCTGCAGAGAAAAGTTTGCTAGATTAAGTCCTGTTTTAGAGTTATCTTGTGTACGTATCTACAGCAGGAAAGGAGGAACAAATCTAAACAGGATGTAGGCAGCACAGAATTGCAGAGTACAAAGGGTGTAATGCAAATATGTAACTGCGGGATCAAGAATAAAATAAATACCTGTCTAGCTTCACTTTAGAGGCAAAGGAAGTATAAAGCTAAAACTTTATGCAAATTAACTGGTGAATTGCTAAATGAAGAAAATAATGAAAGATATAGAGGTTTGGCATTTGTAAAATACAAACATTACATTCCATTTTGGAATTTATGCAAATAATAAATTGATAACGCCTTTTGGAAAAATTGTGTTTTAACAGGTGGATTCCCAAGATGCATACGGAGAATGTATTTGTCTTCTGTATTTTTAGATATAAACCAACACAGAACTAATTTCTTACTTTAGTGAAATTTAGTAAGTTTGAGCTAGTATGTTTTGCCTGTAGGTGTCTGTACATTTCTACTTTCATTACTTGGTAGATATTTATGCATGGAAAGAAATGGTATAAATGTAGACCTGTTGTTTTTTTAATAGCTCAAGTGACTATAGAGGAAATCACTCCACTTGTTCCTCCGCAATCGGGAGATAAAGGACAAGAAGACTTAACAAGCTATTTCTTAGAAGCGCTTTTGAAATACATAGTAATTCAGGTATGTTCTATAGTTTTCAAACAAATAAATATGAAATAGCTAACATCTGTTTATTCATTACAAGGCGAATAATTTGCTATGAGCACTCCTTATATTGCAAGCACATATAAAGATAGTTTAACATCCCTCCCCATCCCACCAAGTCCTTCATAAAAAGCCCAGTCTCTTAGAAAATCCTCAGTTGTCTTGTGAACTGACCTTTCACCACCGGGTCCTGCATCAGATTGACGCATGGATTAAAAAACAGGCTTGTCAGTCATTGCAAGAAATGCAGATTCCAGCTCTCTTCCCATTTCTGTCTCCTCACCATGTTGTCTTCAACCAGTGAAAGGATCAACTAGGCCCTTCCTTATAGTGTAGGCTTCTTGATGGTCAGGGATTTTGTTTTTCAAACTAAGGGGAAACTGGTAACTGAAAGCACTGGATTTTTTTTGATAAGGGTTTTAACAAGTCTGAGCAAACTTTTGCTGGCCTCTTTCCTAGGCTTATACGCAGGCTAGCTGGCAAAACCAAATGGAAATAGGATGTCAGACTCAGTGATCTGTAAAACTGGGACAGACAGTGTATCTGTGCTCAGCATCATATTTTTCCTCCATCTCTTTCCAGAATTGATGTTGTTACATGAGATTATATGTACAGCTTCTCCATTCTCTAATGGAAACTCTTAGCTACTGAAAAGTTCTAGTTATTAGAAATACGTTGGGGTATGTTAAGAGTCTGGTACAGAGGTTATGGCTTTCTAGCAAGAGCTTGTGTCTTTTTCTGATCTACGAGGTATTTACTGCCCAGATCTCGTGAGGATTGAGCTATGACTCTTGTAGCTATCTTAACTGTACTTTCTGGGGCTTTAGTTCTAGGAGACTTGTAAACCTAGGTGTAATACAGTATGCTACACAGAGTTTGGGGTTACTGGTACAGCTGTGCAAGTGAACCTTTTCAAAACAGAAGCAGTGGGAAGCGGTAAGTATTTGGAATGCTTCAGATCTGACAAAGCTATGCTTGAAAGTAACTGCACTGATGAGATTATACTCACTTAGTGGCATTGCTTTGTGAAAACTAGGTAATAAGATCATACATGTCCCAAGCTACCTAGAAGGCAGATTATAGAACTAAACAGTGAACAGAAAATAAAGGCTTGAGTAAGTATCTAGTCCACAGCACGCAACTTGAGTGTCTCTTACTACCTCACACTGTCTTTCCCTTTGTACTTTAACACTTCTGTGATCTTTGTCAGTATTTCAGATGCTTAAGACAGGGCATGGCAGGAGCTCCTATCAAAAGCTGTTTGGCTAAGCTATTAGTATATAATTAATTTGCTGGCCAGTTAGCACACTGCTTCAAAGCCTGCTCTGCTGTTATGCTCAGCAAACTGCTTGCCTGTATGACAGTCTGTAGGTGTTCCAGGGCACTGACCTTCTCGGTCAGAATTACAAAGCAGAACCCAATGGGAGACCAATCTATAAGTTCCTCATGCTTTTAGAGGTTATGCTAAAGTGGCTGGACAGTGGCACAGATACTATCAAAATAGAGTATAACATTTCATGACTTGATTTTATCTGTCTTCCTGTGTGAACTCACAGTACTGGAATAATATGCAGCCTCATGTAATTGCTTCCAGCATCTCCAGCATTGAATAGAGGCCATCATACTTGTGGTCTGTAGCTTAATGATGACTGTTAACTTCGACTAAAATTACCCCCTTACATTCTTGAAGAGAACTGTCCTCCCTCTAGTAAAGTGGTAGCATTACATCTAAATTTAGATGTTGTTCAGACAAGTGTCACAGAACTTATTCGCTGTGTGAATGCTGGAGTCTTCTGCTAAAGTTTTTTTAGAAGCACGGAAAATTTCAAGATGAATAGCTACCTTTTTGGTATTTAATACTGCTAAAAGGACTTCAGGTTACTAATTCCTGTGTGTTAGTCACCTATTCTGTTGACTGTTTTGGGGTGTGTGTATGTACGTGTGTTCCATCCTAAAGGCTTATTGTCATGAAAATTTATCATTAATAAAACTGTGGACTTGGAGGAAGGAATAGGGTGTGTTTGGGGAAGGTGCTTTCCTGAAAACTTCCTTTAATTTATTTGTAGTAGACTGTACACAACTCTGCAGACAGATGCATTCTTCAGGACAAAAACAGAAACTGGATATTGAGTTTATTATTGAGAAGAACTTATGCTTTTCAATAGGAAAACATTTTGTAATGAGGAGGGCTTAGCACTCATAATCCAAAAGCAGATCTGTATAATTCAACTTTAAAGTTGTACCTTCTAATTGCAATTGACAAATTGGGTTGTTTCATATTGCCAAACGCAGAGATGAATCCAAATATCTATTATAACGAATACAAGGACAGTTGTTAGTCAAAATGTGTTAAAACAAATTGTCAAAACAGATGTTAAGAGTAGCATGGGTAATTGTCCTTTTCTTATGAATATTTTGAAATATTAAAATCAAACAATTAGTTTGACTTTACTTCCTGACTTACCTAATATGACCATAAAAACAGATGCATTTCTGTTGGTTTCAATATTTGATGTGTTTAAGTTCCTTTTAAAGGGAAACAGTCTTTGCTTCATTGAAATTTACCAGCTAATTTCTGTTTCTACCCTTTTAAAAAGTGTTTATTAAAATATGATATTGTTCCATAGAAATAATGTATAAAGAAACAATTTCATCAGTCATCTTTCTCTTCTACTTCTAGATGTTTACTTTATCCAACAGTTGTTTTCTTCTTTTGCTTTTAAGGTTAAGAGTTTAGAATGGAAGAGCAAGGAAAACCAGGAAAAGGGATTTTCATTTTTATTCTCAAATTTTAAGAAATATTACTTGCCTTCTATTTTCCCAAACATCTGTAAGGAGACCAGCTTATATAACCCTATACTTGGTAAGTGTTAACACAGCTGATAAAATCATTACATTTTCTCTAATACAGAATATGGCAGTTTTTTTGATTGAGTCACATTGCCTGTAAAGAATATTCTCCAAAAGTGCTCCTTATGAAAGAACATGTTATGGTTTCAGTTTTGTGGTTCTCAGTTCTCTATTTGTGGAAGCACCTGAACACTTCAATAGTTTGAGTCAATCTTACTGTGTTAACCTGATTCAGGTAAATTAAATGTTGTAAAATGGTTCTTTAATGTGGTCTCTTGTTGATGCAAGTTATGCTCAGAAGAGCATTCTGTTGAGATAAGAGGTTTAGTGTGCTGTTCTTTGGGGGATGTTGGCTTTATCTGTGCAGAATCAGTGCTTGGATCATACGATGCTTGCTCAAGTTTTCAGTCAGGGCAAAGTTGGTTACATTTTTGTATTAACTGTCTTTTGTCAAGAGCTTGCAGTAGGAGGAAGAAGCGAGGTTTTAACACCGTCTTTAAGCTGATCATGCTAAAATGCATCTTTCCATATAAAGACTGGAATTCTAGGTGTTTGCTAAGCAAACCTAACTAGAGTGTTGTTTAGAGGTTTTTAGCCCATTCTGAACTAGGATGTTGTTTGCATATCCTGATTTTGCTGTCTCACGTTTGCATGCACCCATGCACAAATTCTTGTAAGCCAACGGAGTTGAAGACTCTCGTTTGTGAAAACAATATCATCAACTCAGGCTTTCAGCTGCCATTTTGTTGCCTGAATAATATGGGTACCTTACTGTTCTTCTTGCATATTGATGCAGTGTCTCGTAAGGATTAATAGCAATCTCTCCGGCCACAATTCCAACTTCTAAAATCAAGTTGTCAGAAGCATGTTGAAAAGGTCTTTCTTTCTGCCAGTCCATGTACATGTATTTGGATTATGGCCTTCTGCAGAGATGAGTGTTTCAGAAACCTGGGATGGGTGTTTTCCTGGGAAAGACAAACAGTGGACCTTCTCATCTAAGGGAGAAGAAACAATATAAATCCAGTTCTACATAACTGTAGAAGAAAAGTCATGTGAAGATACTGAAGAGTTTCCGTGTTGAAATGGCTACAAGTAGAATGATAGCAATGCTGGGAAAGCAAATCTACTTCTGCTTGAAGTCCTGGAACAACATACGTGGAGCCAATTTCTTTCCGTGGAGGTCTTGATTGAATCTTCCACAGAAGTGCTACTGTAGTCCTTTCTTTCTGTGAACCATAAACAAGAACCTTCCACTGTTTTGAACAATGGGGAAGAAGAAGAAATGGGCTCAGATCTCCAAAACTACTGTCAGTACCTTAAACTGTGCAAAGTCAGAGGCAATTCTGAGGATCTGGGGGAAAAGAACAGTAATGAAGGCAACAGAAACATTGGTAAGTGGGATAGGATTTTCTCCTTTCTGAAATTCTTCTCTGGCATGCCTCTCCCCACCCAATTTGAAAACAATCCTGTATCTGCCTGTTATGAACAAAATTGATAGCTCTTTCAGGCAGAAAGCAGTGCAAACCTTGACACAGAGCATGCTGCTGAAAACCAAATTATTTTTATGCTACTCACCTAATATTTAATTTAGGAAAAGTCACAAGATACAAATTAAAACAGTAGTTTTCCTAAGCAAGCATTAATACAGGGGCTTTGCTGGAGATGGTATATTGGGTGCAGATTTTTTTGTTGTTATTAAGGCAGCTTTACAGATACACATATCAGTTACAGTAATGGACATTCCAGTTACAGGAAGCTAACAGTATGCCTCCTCCAAATTCCTTCATGAATCTCACAAGCTTAGAAGAGCAGTACAGTACAGGAGTATGGATTTGTTTTGACTGTCTTTTAACATATATTTAGACTCAGTAATATGTCCTTTGGAAACTTTAGTAAGAGCTATGGTTACAATAGTTAGACTTCAGGGGAATTCTAACTTCCATCATTGTAATGTACATATCTGTTCCATTTCTAAGTCATTTAGAAGGGCTCCTTCATTTACAGGTAAACAAAAAAGTAGGCTGCCATATGGCTCTCTTAAGCTTGTTATTGACTTACAAAGTAAGCATGGTCAGAACTGCAAGTGTCTGCTATTACAACTGTGTTTTTTTCTAGCTTTTTCATTTTCTGCCCTGTGTATGTGTTCCGAAACATCTTGTCCTTTTGAACACAAGCTTACACAAAGTTCCCCGGGGGGCAGGACAGAATGGAAAAATGGAAAGTTGGGGGAAGGAAATATTTTCTCTTGTGTTATTTGAGTCAATCTAGTAAACTTCTGTTTTACTTTGGTTTTAGGTCAGTGCCCTCACCTGGAGCCTTCACAGAAATGTGCAAATACAAGAAACAGTTGAAGGAAGATAGATTTGAGAAGCAGCTGCAGCACATAATCCAGTTGAGAGGAAATGTGTATAGAGATCTTCTGAGAAGATACCATGAAACTACAGAAGGAGACAGTGTACCGCAAGGACATGTTTACTGCATGTCTCCTGGTTGTCCTTTTGAAAATACTGTCTAGGTGCTGTTGCTGCATAGCCAGTATTGCAGCCTTCACACTGTACTGAATGCTAATAGAAACCAGAGAGAACTGATTTTTGCATCTTTTTTTACTGCACTACCAGGCGATTCCTTTTTTTCACTTACTGTGCTGTTATATATGCTGCTGTGTAAGATGTTAATTTTTTTAGTATTCTTCCTAAGCTGCTGTCTTCCACAGAATGAAAACAATGCACTGTCTTTTGTTTGTATTAAATAAAACATTTGTAAACAGTTTAAAAGTATTCTGTGCATTTGTAACTTAATTTTATGTGGTTGGTATGCAAGAGTCACGTAGTTTTTCTGCTTTTTTTCTCTAAAAATAATGTTTCCATTAGAAGCAGTTGATGTTATTTTAAAGTGTGTTCTGGAAACAGTCATCTGTTAGCAGCACCAGGATGAGATTGTCACTCCTTTCGTATGTGTGTGTTGAAATGACACTGAGATATACCAGCCTGGATATCCTCTATGCTGGTGCTAGCTGTTGTGATGTGCATGTGTAATGTTAACAGGGAGACCTTTACAGCATGATGGCAAGTAGCCTGTGTTCACTTTAGACACCTAGAAGTGTATATGCCTGTCAGAAGACAATCAGCTACTATCTAGGCAATTATTTCTTTGCTGCTGTCCAGATTTGTTCCTCTTGAATTATGACACCGTAACCCAGCAGAAATTGTGCTGAATCCCTTTCAAACAAATGAACACAAAAAACTGAACTGTTGGCTTGGCGTTAGGAAGATATAGTCGGGAAACAACTTTATATTATGCGGTGTGACTACTTTGCATCTTCTTTGATTTCAAGCATAACTGTTTTTGAACTGCCTTCTGGCCTACTCAAAGATTGTAAAACCATGGAACATATCTCACTACTTAGCTGCATACCGTAGAAAAGTTGAGACAGTGCTGAAATACCGCTCTGCACAATCAGTCTCTCTTCATATCTGAACAGGACCATCATTTTCCTTGCCTTCTGTTTTGTCTTTTTGTTGTTTGCTTTTGTGAGGGAGGGGGAGGTTGCATGGTATCCCCAGATAAAAGTTGTGATACTGAAATGCCAGCAGTAGGGTATGTTCTGACTGCACACGTCATCTTCAGTCCTCGGACAGATTTTCATCAACTCCTTGTATTGGAGAAGATCTCATACTTGCCCTTCTACGCTGAAGAACCAGGAATAAAGTTGGCACACTGCTCCAGAGAAATGCCATGCATATCCAGGAGTCTTGTAGTCGCTTCAGATTGTTAATGATTTGTATCACAGCAGTGTTCTACACTCTGTATTGGGCTGTGAAACCCAGAGATGGCTTTTGCAGTATTGAGGTAGCTGATACATGCCTGGAGTTTCACTGGGATGTTGATGCATGTCCTTGCAGAAATGTAGACTATGCACCATTTAAAAAAAAAAAAAAATCAAACAACTGTTCTTCTTTCCCCACCCTGTGTTTTTGTAACACTTTTACTGCAGATGTCTTCCAAGTTGGGTTTTCAAGAACTGTCGCTCTGTTTTTTTCTGTATCAGATTCAGGAATACTACTGGTACCATCAGCATCTTTGTCACTACAGGAGTAGAAAACCAGAAGGTGTACACTATTCTGAAGCATTGCATAGAACATGGGATGGAGAAAAGGGAATTGTAGATTTAGAAACCCCAAATGACCACAGTTCTTTCAGAGCTGGATTGTCATCCTACTGGGCATCGTTCGTTGTGTTTCTCGCAATCCAGGATGGGAGTTAGTGCTGTTAGAATTGTGTTTTAGCTGAATCACATGAAGTTGTATGTGCTCTTGTTCTGGCAGCAAAGTCCACCAAAATTATCTGGTGCAAATGTGGCATTAGATGAAGCTGTGAGACTCAAGTGGCTTTGGAGAAGAATTTTTCACCGTCCTATTACTCATCTTTCACCTATTTCAGAGCCAGAAGAGGCTGTTTTTATTGCAGCTGCTTTTAAAATGCAGTTTGGAATTAAGGCTATCCCCTTATAGGCATGATTAGATGTTAGGATCTGTATTAGTAAACAACTGATGACCCTTATCTCTAACTACATGGCTTAACTGTGTGTTGCTGCAGACAGAGAGATTTCTAAGACTGCATTAGAAAATTTAATGCATTGCTTCTGAACCGCATCTGTTTTCCCACTAGGTTTGGTATTAGGATGTAAGTGATTTACAGGGTTCTTCAAAGTCTGTAAAGTTGGTATGAGTCACAGATAAGTTGTTGCTTAGTAACTTAGCTATAAACACTTATTAAAAAAATAAAAAAATTGACATTACCTTCATTCTATATGAAAACGTTTTTCTTGTATAGGCTGCATTCTAGTGTAGTTAATAGTTATTTTCCTACTTAGAACTGCTTTGTAGTTTTCAGTGCACGTGTGAAGTAGTTCGTTGTGCTATTGGATGAGTTTGCTGAAGTTTATCTTTAAATATTAAATGTAGTGCGTAGCTTAAAAAAGGCTTAAAACATTATAAGAATGTAAAAATGTTTTAACTTATTTTAGGGGAAAAAACTGCAAACAAGGCAATGAGGCTATACGAATCACTTTCCAAGGAAAATTAAAGGCTTTGTAATAGCAGAAACTTATTGCTGTCTGTTGGACTACAGATATAGTCTCTCTCTGGGAAGAAATTACAACCTTTTGAAGCTGTATAGCCTAGTCTTGGGATTATCTATATCATAGCCATTTAGGCACATCTTGGGATGATATGTGCAACAGCAAATATTAAAAAAAACAGAATCTCTGAACGATCACTATGTATTCGTTATGGTTTTCAGATTTCTTACACACATAGTTTTCTCTCTGCATGTATTTTAAAATGTTGCATTTCATTACAGATATACCACAGATGAGACCAAAGCCACACTATGTAATGGTTAAGAAAGATGCTGAAACCAATGAGGCAATATATTGCACAAAGGAACCTTTTATTAAGGCTCGTGTTATTGTCATTCGGTGGTTGGTGTCTTTCTGGCTTGAGCCAAAACCTCATGCAGGACCTCATATTCCTGGGATGGAAGGTGAAAATGTGCCAAAGAATATACAGGTAAAATCAAATATGCAAAGTTTTCTTCTTTTCATGTGTTTGTCTTAATTGTATTCTCAGCAGCATGTAATCCTCTGATAATTATAACTGATGAGGAATTGGAAAAAGGAATTTCTAAACAATTTTTCTGCATATGAATTCAGTTTAGAAGGATTTGCTGTACTTTAAAAAAATAAATCTGCTAAACATTTGGGTTTTAATCAAGTAGAGGTAAAAATCTTTGAAACGCACTGTATCTTGTCTTTTTTTGAATTCTTTGTACTGTTTTAAATTATTCTTGTATGCGATTTAAATTTTATGTTCACATTGTATTGCTAAAATTCGTTTTGGAACTTCTCTTTAATTTTTGTTTCAGAGAGCAGCTGCTAGCATGGCTTCAAGGGAAGACAGCAAAAATGACAGCACTGATAAGCAGGACAGAAATGCAGAGCCAGAACAATCTCATTCTAATACAAGTACTCTGACAGAGAGAGAACCAAGTTCTTCCAGCCTCTGCAGTATTGATGAAGAACATTTAACTGATATTGAAATTGTCCGCAAAGTCTTTTCTTCTAAAAGAAGTAATGTTAATTTTCTAACTGAGATTTTTCGACAGGTAAAGAACCTGCTTTAGAATGCAAGAATATTGACTATTATACTGTATACGATGTCAGAGTTTTTTCAAGTGTATTTGCTAACCAGAACATTATATGAGTATATGTTTTTGTCATCTTGCCTTTAAAATTAAAGCATTAGAAAATATTTCAGATTTTTTCCCTTTTAATCAGAATATCTCCAATTCCTGATTTCTCTAATTCTATTTATTTCCTAACCGGCTTTAGAGCGTTTAACTTGGACTTTACAGTTCCCTATAGACAGGAATGTTTGATCTTTTCATGCATCAACCCCATAGCTATTAGAGCTCATAACCAAATGTAAAAATAAACCTTCTGTAGGAGTCTGCAGCTGTTCAAGAGCTGTTTTAGGAGCAGTCAAATGCCCTTACCTTGACAGCATTCATCAGAAGAGTGAGACAGATGGCTACAGAAGGTAGCATTCTGCCTCTGACTTCACTGCAACCACAAGTGTTAGCTAAGTGTACTCAAAATAGTGTTTTTCAGATGTAAACTTTAATAAATAAATTGAAATTAAGAACATATGCCAGAATACTGAGTCTTTCCTATAATACAAAGATACTTAGCTTTGAGTTCAAAGCAGAAAAATGGAACTAAGTAGATTTTCTGTATGTCCCAGAGAATAGAACAAAAGGTGAAGAGCTTTTTCTGAATAAAATTAAAGAAAAATACGCTAACTTTCAGTTGAAGTGCAAGATGCTAATTGCTTTAAACAATATAAAACTAAACATGCAAAATCTCCAGTATTTCTGGATGAAAGGGTTATTTTTGAATGAGGTGAATGTCAGAAGCATATCCACTGAAACTTATCCATCAGAAGCTTAACCACATCCCATGTGTTGAAGAACTTGGACACGTTACTGAAGGAGATAGCAGAGTTACCAAATTTAGACTGCCACTCGGGTTGACAGAGCCCGAGGCATTGAATGTAGATTCAAAATTATTGATACATCTATTTACAACCCTTTCGGTTTTTTTTCTTCACACTTCATTTTAATGGGTTTCTTCTTTTTCTTCACACTTTTTAGCTTGATACTCAGATGACACATCCATTTCTGGAGAGAGAGCATATTGTTTGTGTCAAGTGGGCACTACTTAAAGGAGTCAGTGAGTTTTCAACATTCACACCGTGGGCTCCATAAAACAATGTGTTAATGTAGTTTATCTGTTCTTTTTTTCTTTTTTTCTTTTTTTTTAATACAGTTAGGTCATCATGGTCTTTGGTAAATGCATTTGTAGTTCGTTGAAACCTGACTAATGTTAAAAGTTCCTGATATCTGACTACTTGTTACCAGTACAGCAGGTACATAAAACCTCCTGAAGAGGGCAGAAATTGGCCGTCACACTGACTCAAATGCATTATTTTTAAAAATAATAATTTTGAAATCTTTTCAGGGAGTCAAGCTACTGTTTTGAATCTCATCTAGATAAAAATAAGATATGTGCCTACCTAGTAATGTATAACACTTAAATCAGTTCTAAATGACAAAATTTCAACTCCCCTCTTCCAAGTCCTCTGAATCAAAGGTGCTGTAGTAGAAACTTCTGCTCACTTGTTTTGCATGCTTTTGATGAGTGTTTGTGCTCTAATTTCAGCAGTTCTGGGCACTGAGTAGATCTGCCTGTACAGATTCTCATATCTGTCTCTTTGGCAGTGAAGTTTTCAATTTACTTTGTTGACAAGTTTTCTTGTTAAAACTTTTTCTCCATTGCCTGTGTGCACACTTTCAGATTTCAGATGAAGAAAGTGAGCTAACATTTAGGTTCAGGAGTAATTTACTCGTTCAGATCCTACAGCAGTTGTAAGGTTTTTTTTGTTTGTTTGTTTGTTTGTTCTCTTATGCCTTAGAACCTGGCCATTACAGAGCACTAGTTTAGTACTTATCTTGATGCTTCTTGACTTTATAAGTACACTTTGTACTTAAAACTGTTCAATTCTAATTACAGCTTGAAGCCACGTAGTTTAGTTCCAACTTGATATCAAGTAATGTAACTGGGCTTTTGTTTGTTTCTGTTTCTACTCCCAGGCATTTCTGTTGCCAATATGTGAAGCCGCTGCCATGAGGAAAGTGGTAAAGGTTTATCAGGAATGGATTCAGCAAGAAGATAAGCCCTTATTCATGAAAGAACCTGAAGAAATAATGCAGTGTACAGCTGTAGATTGTGATGAAAATGTTGTAGACCATAATTCATCAGAGAAGGCAAAAGAAAGAGAAGAGGTAAAATATTGTTGGTTACTCTTTGTGCATCTTTTACACAGTAGACAGAGGCAGAGACCAATTGGCCTTCTCAACAGACTATAAGTGGTTTAGTTGGGTGTTACAGCATGTTGAGGGGAATGAAACAAAGGTAATTAAACAGCGTATATATGTGCTACCGATTTGTTCCATTATCTGTAGATATTTATGTGGCTATTTAAATTTAAAGAAATCATATAGATTTATAAACTACTTCCAAGATATGGTTTATACAGTATGCCAACTTTCAGCTGTGTAAAAATTATATACAAATAAATGGGTAAGAAGAAATAGTAATTACTTTATCCAGATACTTTAAAATAATTGCTACAAACACCTTTAAACATGATGTTCTCTTTAAGATGTATCTGTCTGACATGTATTATCTATTACATCCTTTGTCCTTTAATGTAAAACAAAAACTACCTGTCAACAGATCAACGGGATTTTAAGAGCAAAATATTTTTCAGGAAAAAGGTATGAACTCCAGTCATGTTAGAAATTCAAACTGGGCAAGAAATGGCTGTTACCAAGACACTTTGCATAAACTGTCCGAAATTGATACTGAAGAGCAAAATGTACGAGCTGGAGTGCAGTCAGTATTGCAGGTATGGAATGAACTTGATATCTAATTTTCAGCCTAATAGTAAAGATCATGGTATCAGTACATGAAAGAGTAGAATATAGCATAATACTCTTGCAAAGGCATCCCATGCCCCTTCAAAGCATCTCCAAATTCTGTAAATTATTTTAGATATAATCAAAAGTATATAATTTGAGGTTCTTTGAAATGCATTTATGGTCATAGAAAATATGTGCATTTTATGTATAATATGTACGGACAAACTTACATTGTGGTGTGTATATGACTGTAGCCTTCTATCCAAAAGAAAATTTATTCTAAACCAAACAGGTGTATATTTACTACTATTTACTACTCCATTGTGTGCACTTGAATTATGGGTTACCATCCCAATTAGAATTCAAAGTTTTTACTGTAGCTTGAATGATTTCCTATAATGCTGTACACTGCTAAATATAAAAATAAACTTTGTAACTGAAATGACTTTTTAATTCAAACTTTATAACAATTTAACCTTCATAATCTTTGCATACAATGACTGTGTAGAATATGTATGACGTGCTTCTAGGAAAGGAATGAAGAGTCTTTGTCCATTTGCAATGTATTTTTAAGGTTCAGTCGTCTGTGAATGTCTGGGAGATTCTTCATGTTGAAGTTTTTCTAGACAGAGGTTCATTTGACCAGCAAATATCTTCTTTAGCCAGAAACAGAATCAAGACATTCTGTCCCAGCACAGTGTCTGAATTTGAGAGGTTTCCGGACCTAGAACCACATTTGCCATTTGCTGTGAATGAAGAATCCAAGACTTCTATCTTAAGTTTTCTTCCCATTTAATTCTTGCATAGGCTTATTTCTAGGCCCTTCAAGGAGGGTAGGTTCATTAGCTAAAGCAAGTAACTTTTAAGTGCATACTAATAGTTTTTAATCATTAAACTCCAAAGCTCTCAGTAGAGGGAGATTACAAGTGTAGAACCAATGATTTCATGAACATGTGGATTAAGAAAGACAAATAAATTGGAGATCTAGAGCTGCCTGTGATTTAAATATTTCCTAACCTCACATGAAAATGTAACAGCACTTTAGTAGTAGGTCCTGTAACTTCTGAAGGGTCCATGCCTGCTTTGGTTTCATTGTTTTCATTCTAAAAGCCCTAATTCACTGTCCACTGAAGTCAGTGGAAAACTTGCTAATATTTAATAACATTGAAATCATTCAGCCTTAAGAAGGCTTGTTCACCAGAGGATAGAGTCCAAATCCAGCCTGTCATAATACTCTTTACTAGATCTTTTTTTTTTTTTTTTAAATATTCAGTATGTTACCCTTTTTCATCCCAAGAACGTTATTACATTAAATGGTATTACATTAAAGAGCACTCCAGAGGACATAATTATTTTCTGTCCTCACAATAGATGGACTCGCCATTAATTATTGCCTTCTGTGAAAAATACATTCCCCAACCTTCATAATGTTTTAACCCAGATTAAAGACCAAAACTGAGAATAACTTATGTTAAGAACACAGTTATTTAAAGTCTAGTAGTGTATACATCTGTTTGTTTTTTGTTGTTGTTTTATGTTGCTTTTGTTTTTTTTCTTGTTGCTGCATAATGCTGACATAGTACAATATCATTCCACTGCACAAGGAGCAAAGGATAATCAATGGCACGAAGAATTGCTTTGACTATGTTTTTCATTCATTTCTGCATATTGTGAAAACAGTACCTTTCTGGATACAGGCTTACATGCTTGAATTCCCTTAACTCCATCATGTACTTTGGCGGGCTTCCTAACATAAATATCTAGGAAGTAGTACTTGTGACCATTCAAACTTGACAGCACGGTTAATCCTAGTAGCTTTTATAGTTTATATGCCTGGTATGTTGCACCTTGGAAGAGGACAGGTAAGTAGCATCCATAAGAAGATTTTCTGCAGCTTACAGAAACTTTTAAAACCTATTAAAAAATTCTGCCGCTTTCTTTCCATATAGAAGAATAACTTACATAAATTATGTAAATATACCTATGAGAAAAGTGAATTTGGTGGCTGTGGTTTTGGTTGTGAGCTACAAATAGCTTACAAGAACTCTTATTTGTCTTGTTTGATGAGAGTGTATTACATGTGTGGTAGTGGTAGATCTGTAGCAGTGGTGGGTACGGGCTTCCAATGAACACAGTTTTGCACTGTAAAAGGAACCAGAAAGCCAAGAGTTCCTGAAGCCAGTGCCACTACACGTTACTTGGCTGCCATATTTTTTCCTGGAAATCTTGTCCTTTTTTCTCCCTTTGAACCATCCTGGGGTTCATCCTCACATGAGCTTGCTGGGTATTTGACATTTGTCAATTTTATGAAGATTTTGGTATGTGATTTCATAGAACCGAGGAGGTAGTCCATATCTGATTTGCAGCATCACATGGAGCTATTATAAAATACATGCATATTTGAATCGTACTGCTGGGTATGATGGCAACCACTTTGGAGAAGGTATCCTGTTTCCTATTTCTGGTAAGCCATGCTGATTGTGATGGGATGAATACTGTAGATTCCTAGAACGTAGTACACTCTTCATCATGCTGATGCACAAAGAGTGTACAAGGACTCTTTCAAGTAGTTTAGTGTGTGTTATACTAGTCAGTTGCTCATTTACAGTGGAACTTCTGTGCTTAAAGAAGCAGTGGACTTCTTTACTGGAACATTTTTGTCCATCATACTAAATAAAATTGTGTAATTTTTTGTAGCATATATCTAGGAGAACAAAGATATACAAATAGGTTTTATAGATAATTTTTTTAATCTATTGGTTTTTCTGTAGCTTTATCATCAAATCAAGCTAACTTGTGTTTAAATACATACTTCTGAGTGTATGTGCAGCCCATTCTGTTAATCATGGGTGTTGTCTTTCCGTGTTACTATCAGCTAAACTGTTGAAAATATCAAAGTGCTTCAAACTCATTACATCCACTTTTTTTTTACTTACAGGTTTTTATTATAAATTCTTCAAACATATTCTTTCTTGAACCAGCAAATGAAATTAAAACTCTGCTGGATGAACACACTGATATGTGTAAACGCATTCTTAATATCTACCGCCACATGGTAGTCCAAGTGACTATGGACAAGAAGACTTGGTAAAATGCTAATGTTTTTGTCTTAGATTATTAGTTCACAAGATAAATGTGAGATGATGCTTGGTAGTAAACACAGTAGGATGGTATTGACTATGTGAATCTGTTCCTCTAAATCAGTAAATGCATGGGCTTTAAAATCACAACTTACCACAGGGGAAGTGGTGAGCTCCTCTGTTAATGCCGGTAATAAGCACTAGCTAGTTTGAGTCAGCTTAGCCCTCAATGAAAAAAGAAGTAAGCTAGAGTATACAGACTACTGTCAAGGATCGACTGATGACATTTTTCCAGGACATTCTGCTCATGTGTCAAAGTGCTAAGTATGAAGCTTCACAGCCTTATTTAAAAACAAACAAAAATCCTCAGATAAGCCTGGATAATTGTTATAATGAGATCTGAGTTGTTCTTGATCTATAATTAACTCCAGCTTTAGACACTTCTTTACAATAGTCCATTTACTGCTTTAACTGTTTTGTCCTTTCCAGTGTTTAAGATTCATAGCAGGGACAAGGGACCCTCCTTCAAAGTCATCTGCATTATTTCCCCCTCTTCTTTAAATAGCTGTCTTTAATGAGGTAATATATTGCCACCATTCTCCATTGTAAGGAAGCAGCATCAAGGGGATTTCAGATGGCTGATTTATTCCATTTTAACTTGACATGCATTCAGTCTCTCACTGGGTAAATAGAGCTGGCATTACATGTCATTTAAAATTTGTTTGCTCATGTTAGGAAATAAGGAATCAGTTCAAGGCTAGCCACTGGGAAATTTGGGAGTAATAAAAGAAAACAGATCACACTAAATTAGTATTTTCTTCCCCAGTTTCTTGTCACTAAAGAAGTGGCTCTAGACTGTGATGACAAAGTTTCTGTGCCACACAAAAGAATTAATGAAGTTTGTTTATGATCATGTAACATTGCCAAAACTTGTCATTCATACAAAAAAAGTATAAACTCAGATCAGAAATATGACTAAACCTTTGTCCTGCAATTTCAGGCCATTGAAAGTGATGACCCTTGAACAACCTTGCACATGATGTTACAGGGCAATAGGGATTCCTCACTGTGAAAGTCAAGTGTGGAAGGCATGGGAATAATTTGTTTTACAAGAAAAAAGTTAGTCTGTTTGCAGTGTGTTTGGGCAAATCAAGCTCAGTCATTGTCTTTAAAAGTATCTTGGTATATATAGAATTACAGTAAAATAGTAACTCTAAGTTTAATATTGTTTTGCAGGGAACAGATGCTACTTGTGCTGCTCAGGGTTACTGAATCTGTGCTGAAAATACCACCCCAAACTTTCTTGCAGTATCAAGGAAGAAAAAACTCCACCTTAGCAGGAAGACTTGCAGGACCTCTTTTCCAGGCAATTAAACATTAATTCACTTTAATTAATTCAGTTTGATTTTGACCAAGAGACTAGAAGCAACAGCTGCTGTTGACTGGTTTGTTCTAGGATCTGTAAAGTCCTCAGATTCTTTAGCAGGGTGAAAAAAAGATAGAAAAGATTTAAATGTGATGAGAACTAGGTGAGGACAGTGTTACAAAACTGTTCGACAAAATTTGTAATGTATGGAAAGATCTTACGCAAGTCAAACCAGTTGTTCCTCAAAGTCAGAAGCACATGTTAACATAATACTTGATTATTCATGGAAAGTCTGTGTACTGGCAAGGAAGTGAACATTAGGACTACACAAAAATGTTTGTGGCAGTTAGAAACTTCTTTTTAAGCAGTAATATTGAATGTTGTCATCTTTTGTTGGTAAGCCAACATTTCTCATTTTATTCTTTTAGACTCTTATAGTAGCTTGGATCAAAGCAAATCTAAATGTGTACATCTCTCGAGAACTTTGGGATGACTTGCTGTCTGTAATGTCATCACTGACGTATTGGGAAGAGCTGGCCACTGAGTGGTCATTGACAATGGAGACACTAACTAAAGTATTAGCTAGAAACCTCTATAGCCTGGACCTCAGTGACCTGCCATTGGATAAATTAAGTGAGCAGAAGCAGAAAAAACACAAAGGCAAAGGTAAGACAGCACTATATACGTATTTTAAGAGTTTGAGTGGAGCTAATGAGATGCTGAGTACAACGGAGTTTTTGTCCCGTCTTTTCAGAGTACCTAATTAGACATAACTGTCACCTGAAATAACCCAGTTTCTTTACAGTAAGGCTGTTTTTTAGAACCACTGTGAAATCCTACCATAAAGGTTCAGTCCTGCAAGTAGGCACATACGGAATTTAATTCCTAAAGGTATGTAGAATTAAACCCAAAATTTTACACTACAGTGGGTTAAACCTTTCTATTTTTATCAAATAAAAGTTGAGTCCCAATCATAACATCTTGAAATTAATGAGGATTACATGTCTGGTAAAAATTAGGTAGCAAGTGCCTATTGCAAGCATAACTGGAACACGGATCCTGAAATCCTATGAATGTTGATTAAAGATAAAATGTTAGGTGAACATAGTTTTGTTTGAGCAGTAACTCACTGCTAAACCGTGGTGAAGACTGGTTTTGTTAAAGTGACTTACTTTGACTAAGTGAAATGATACTAGTACCATGTGAACGGTACCAGTTTTTAAACTGATTCCGATATGATGCAGGACTCTGTAGCACTAAACATGGAGAGAGAGGGTGGCTACTTGTATTGTTATAGTTCTGATATTGTTGAGGCAGGAAATCTGTCCTCCTGTATAGAGTGCTGAATTGAGATTGTCAAAGCCTGGCTTCTGTTCCCAAATTAGAGACTGACTTCCTGCATGTCACCACAAGTCTTCGTTTAGTCTGCTGTATAATACGTGTATGTTCTTTAAAAAGGGCTTTGAGAGGCCGTACTGTATTTAAGATGAGTAATAAAGATGGAAAAAAGTGTAATTTTTAGTCTACTTTTTAATCTCTCTGTATTCTGATGGATGTGGTTCATCACACATCTCTGAGGGAGAACCAAACCTAAGGGAAGGAACTTACAACTTCCCTAGGGTTTGCCAGTGAGAAATAATCAATATTCAGTGTGCACATTCCTTTCCCAGTCTTAAAGAGGATATTCCTGTAGCCTGTATTTACCAATGATGTTTTCACATGCTTCCAAATTCCTCATCTTGGGCAGAGACATCCATACTTTCATTTTGTTCTTCTTCTACATGACAACTGAACAAACATTTTTCTATCTGAGAGATTGCTCCAGACCATGCATTTTTGCTTTCCTGTTCTATACAGCTTCTTTTTCTTTGAAAAGATGGTTGTTGTTGTTTTTAAAAAATAAATAAAACTGATACTGGATAAGAATGTGTATAGTTATGTTGAATAGAGGTTTAAAAAATATTTTGATTCATCTGTATCACCCATACAGAGCCACATGAGAAGAGTTTATGTTAGCTTTCAGCAGTAGAATTCCAGAGCCTCCATTATTAAATGTGAGTTGAAGAGTTAACTCTAGTGGGTTTTGGAAGTAATAAATTCCATACAGATTATGCCCAATTTCTTTGGCTCTGCTGATTTGTTAATAATAATGAACATGCTCTATTAAGGCTCACTTTCCAAGAAGATGCCCTTTTAATGATCGTAACTGTTATAAAGTATAATTTGTGATCATGAGTCAGTTCAGTGTGGGTAAGGAAATATACTGCAAATATTCGTTAGTTCACTGGGCTTTTTTATGTACAGTTTCTTGAAAACTCCTCATGTGAGCTTTATTGACTTTGATATAAATGTCAATTCTGAATTTGTTACATCTTTTCTTCTTATAGTATTTTTAGGGTGAATTTCCAAAAAGTCTTCTTCTTTGAGCCTAAATTCCCTTTTACTTGCTTTTGCATTTGATGATAAAATATTTTATCATTTTTACTTCATGTTCCTCAAGTGTCACAAAGTTATTTGGCAAACAACTGCAGTATTAATGGTATGTAATGTATGATTTTGTGTGTTTTGTCTAACAGGAACAGCAAAGGTTGAGATAGAGGTAAAATGTATATAGTTACACATTTTATTTGTCTACAGTCTTTGTAAAACCAGTTTTCTTGTGTTTTTGAACTTAATTGGTCAGAAAAGAAAATCACAATAGCTTAATAGCACCAGTGCTTCTGAAAAAAAAATTCAGTATCCCTCAGTTAATGCTAGCTGAGTGGATCTATAGAGATACTTAAATATAGTAACGTGCTGTTTAGCTTTTAAAATCATGCTAGCTTTGATAATTTATCCAACTTTAAATCTCTCTGAAAGAATACAACTGTCACTGTTTGGTGATACCAGCATAGTAGAGAATAAATTTACAATTCTATTTTTGTAGGAGTTGGGCATGAATTCCCCAAATCTTCTGTTGATAAGTCCTTTTCTAGAGGCTGGAGCCGTGATCAGCCTGGACAGGCACCAATGAGACAACGCAGTGCTACAACCACTGGATCTCCAGGAACAGAAAAGGCAAGAAGCATAGTACGGCAGAAAACAGTTGGTACGTATCTGTAAAAGCTGATTTAAGTGACATTTGAGAAAGGGGAAGGAATTCATAACTGACGTTGTAGCTACATGGTTAACTTTTTTTTTTCCCCACAAAAGTATACTCTCTGCAGTAATTAGTTGAATATATAAATGTAAATGATGTAGTCTTACATGTTTTGAGGGTAGATGAATAGCTTGTTGTTACTACAATTACAGTTACTGCAAATGAGAGTAATGTAGTTAAGTATTGTGTAACTTTAAATGTTTGATCACATGCTTAAGATGCATTAGAAAAATAATACTGTTGTGTGTCTATGGAAAAGAAAAAAAAATTGAGTAATTTGATCAATGGTATGGATAGGTGGCTTTTTAAGTCTGTTTTCATAAATTATGCACACAATAGGTTGAGTATTTTCCAGCTGCGGAAAGAAAAGTGTGAGAATTATGTACATGTCTGCATAGTTCATAAAATGTGTTGTCTTTTACTATACCCTGAATCTTGCGTTTATGAGAGATTGGCGCAGCCGTGCAGTTCTCCATTTCTGAAGTGACCTATTTCTCAATTTCATTACTTGCAGATACTCTTTCCTGTGTTAGAAATGACTGATGGTAGTCAATGGTTTAGATGGATTGCTCAAAAGAAGACTCATTTACATTTGTATGATTTGCATACCATATCTTAACATGAACTGGACTGTAAATTTCTTTATTTTGTTTTCTTATCTTGATGATCTCAGTGCTATCCATTATGTGAAGGAAGTTTAAGCGGATTTTACTTTTTCATTTAAAAGAAGAACCTTTTAAGGAGTATCTCATGCTTTTTCACTATCTCTGTAGTAGTAGTGGCTTCAGTCACGAAGTGTTCTTGCACTGATACTTTTTGGAAGCAGGTACAATCTGACGCAGTTTTAGAACGCAGGAATGGTAATCAAATATGTAATAGTGTTAACTTTTCAGAGATTAACATCTCTGTTAGCTTTCCAAAAATCTTCACATTTGTTTTTTGAAGTCACAAAGGTTATTTAGCAAAGAAAATTATTTGAATATTCTTCAATATTCTTAATAAATTTTGAAGATCTGTTTACGAGTAGCATCTGAAGCCTTCTGTTGGGGTGGGAGAGTTGTTTGTTCTGTAAGCACTACTATAAAAATGCTAATTTTGTGTATCCAAATGCTACACAGCATTTTCTTTATCTCATGCTGACAGCTAGTTTGACTCAAAAGTTTTGCTTACGGATTGCAGATACTTTAAATGTAACTTCTGCTTCTCTTCAGATAGGCTGTGATTAACTGTTGCAGTATTTTTGCTTTAAGTCTTAGTTGTCTTAACAAGGTAAAGCTCATGTTAAAATTTCTCCCTCTCAAATTATTATTTCAGATGTCAAAAGGTTATACTGCTTGATCAATTTTTAATGGTTTTGTTTTGCTGTTATTTGAAAGATGGCTATTTATATGATGTTAGCCCTAAAATCACTGTTTATACTAATCAAGATATATATTGACCTTGTTAGCAGCAAAATAATCTGATTTTAGTTTCACTATACTTCAGCTTCCTTCATTTGGTTCTTTTTTGCCTTATATTCAATATTAATGAGCCAGGTTTATATTACTGTAACCAGTTTAAAATTTCATCTCTATTCATTTTATAGAACACCATCCATAGACAAGCATCTTAGCATTAGTAGGATAATTTTAAAAGATGAAAAGCCCCCAGAAAGTTTCCAGAGCCAGAATCCCAAACTCTTCAGTTCTTCATCAACATCTTTTTAAAAGATGTTGATGAAGCATCTCATCACGTTACAAAAGCATATATCTTAACTGTCAGCAAAGATTTGCTTGTTATTGTCTCAGGTCTTCTAAGAGAACTGTTCAGGTGGTTCCTGACCTGTGCCAGTTAAAATAGGGTCACATAACAAAAAAATGGTTTATAGTCATAATAAGTAAAATTTTCTGTATAACATTTTGCTAGTTTGTCTGCTTCAGTTAATTAATGCTGCAAGCAAAGCCTAGAATCGAGTCAGACCTCAGATGTGTTGCATGATATCTGATATGTAGTATATTTCCTTTGATTGTGAGTAATATACTCTTTATATCTGAGTAGGTAGGATGTGCATGTTGAATAAGTTATGGTAAGAAAAAGCTGGGGTTTCTTTTTCATCTGTTTTATGTTGTACACATTTTGTGTACATCTGCACACCTTTGTTTTTTGAGCCATCCTCATGCCAGCGCACGTCTATTGCTGCACTATTGTGTTTTAGTCAAATAAAAATCACAGCTTTCCTGATATGCAGTGTGTACATTTTTAGCCTGAACTTATGTAAAGTAATGTTTGGAAAAGGGCCTTTAAATGCATATGGGTTGAAAAATCTTTTGTACGGCTAGATATAGAATTTGTAGGCAGCAGATTCTCGTCCTATAAAAGTACCGGATCTGAAGGAATTTAGGGGTCTATTGTTCTGTGTTTTTTTTTCTATAGATAACAGCGCAAGGTTTTGAACTGACATATCTAGTCTACATTTTGTGTTAAGTCTGACTCTATTTAGACTACTTAATTGAACGTGACACATCTTATTGAAAATAATTATTCAGTGAGATCACATTTTCATTTTACAGCATCACAATGTTAATCTCGCTTTCAGTAATAATATCTTACATTTTTCCTTTGAAAGTTTCTCTAAAATTTCCGTCTTCCAAATTGTAAATGTGATTTTCTATTCCCTCTTTTTAGAATCAAAGTAAGATGGTGGAAGAAAATCAGTCAAATTACAAGGGACACTTATTTTTAATGATTTGTATTCAACATAGTATCCAATCTCAAAAGTTTGGTTTATTTACTCTGTAGCTTGACATTTTCTCTCTTGCCTGCAGTCATTTTAAAATGCATAATGATGAATGCAATGCATTTAACCATGACTATATTCTGAATTTTAATATTGCGTCTCTTAAAAAGAAGTTAAAGACCTGCATGTAGTTGTCTTTTTTTTTCTTAAGTTGGTTTCTGTCTTTTAAACTAAATTTAATTTAAAACAGAGGATGGCTTCAGTCTTACAACATCTGTCTTTTTGAATTGTTTTTTCAAACTGTTGTTAAGATTCCACCTAAGTTGTGCTGCATTCGTCAAATGTGTTTTCTGCTCTATGTACATAGACCTACCCAAGTTATCTTCATGTTGCTGTGTTAGAGACCATTCTTGAAGAAGATTTATAAGTGTGATGTGCTCAACTTTTCCTGTACTTCATTCTTTTCTTCTGAATCCCATATAGATTAGGAGCACTGAGATTCTAAGGGTACATTCCATGTTTTGAAAATATGTGTGTAGAAGTTCAAAGACTGCTTAAGTATCGTGCAAACGATATTTATGTAGGATGAACTGAAGTTTCCTTAAGAGAAGTTTATCAGCAACTATTTTAGCATAAGTTCTCAAATTTGCAACAATTCAAAAAGGAAACTGCTTGAAACCATGAATAGTATTTTTTGAAGAACTTGAGCTGTACTTTGAAATTGAATGCAATATCAGTTCTTGCTATGTCTTACTATGACAATGGAAAACAAATGTCATAAATGTTCGCTTTAAATCTATTGGAAAAATTGCAGTTATAACCTTGATCCTGTTGCCACAATTCTTTTGTAAATTTTCTTTCTGTAGGGCTGTTTGCAGGATATGAGAAACAAAAAGGTGAATTAGGATCAGTTTAGAAAGATTTATCCAATATCCATTAAAATAGAGACCCTGTGGATAAGAATGTAACCCTTTTAGTTGACAAACCATTTCACTTCAGTCATTTCATTTTTAATGCAGAACTATACGATGTTGTATTGCATTTTTTTTCCACACAGAATTGCTTGTTTCCTTCTTACAATTTTGAATCTCTTTTGAAGAATCTTAAATTCAAGACTATAGGTCAAAATTCAGATGTACTTATTTAGGAGCAAACCAAAGTAAACTAGAAAAATGGAAATGTAGTGTAAGTTGTTTTTCTTCTGTTAAAAAATATAAATTTCAGAGTGCTTGTGGAGTGCTTTAATTTTGATTTTTCAACCCCTGATGCAATGGGAGAAAAAAAAAGTGTTAATTAGTTTCTTGGTTTTGAATGCAAAATCTCTGTAATAGTCATAATAAAAGCATTGTTGCTGCTTTACATAAAAGTTGAAAACTCAAAATGTCTTATCAGTGTCCACTGATTTTTTCTTTCTTACAGCTCTGCCAATATCTGCCGTGCTGAAATGTTTTAATTTTTAAATTTTCTTCCTTTTTATCTTTGTTTTCTCTGTTGCTGCTTTTTCTGTGACACAAGCCTTTCATTATAGTCACTCTTCTTTTTTCCTTCCCCACTTCTTTCTTTTCCTTTTTAAAGCCATGAGAAGCCGATCCATTGGTGAATGTGCTCTGCCATCGGCCTATATACGCAGTGCTAAAAGTGCTCCTGTTCTGATCCATACTTCCAAACCCTTCTTGCCTGATATTGTTCTCACTCCCCTTTCTGATGAGCTTTCAGGTAGTGCCACCTCTGCTAATTTCTGCACCCCCTTTATCACTTTTTTAAACCTTCTGCTTTCAAATTCTGCAAAATCATTAAATTTTTCAAAGTAAAAATACTTGGGGGATGGGATGGGGGGGAGAGGGGAAGAGATTAAGAATGAATATTTTGAATTATGTAATATCATGCTATTTCGCAATCCATTCTGGAACTGTTAGAAGTTAGTGCTGTGCCAATGTTTACTATCATAAAAATGAAAATTAGAGGAATCTCTTGCTTTCTGAATTTATTGGTAAGCATATGTGTGGCCAACCATGATAATGATATAATTTAGCTCCCATGAAAAAAGAATTCCTAAAGTATATGGTATCATATAGTATGCTTTACAGAATGCCTGTTTTTCATTAGTATATAAAACCATAAAGAGTTAAATACAGTTTTGGATTCTGAAGTGCTATGGTTTGGTTTCGTTTTCCAAATTATCCATCTTTACAGAGTTGTAGTTTTCTATAATATTATGTTTGACCCTGCAGGATGGTTGGCTAGAAGTTTTTTGGTAGTAGCTTTCTTTGGAGGATAGTCTTTGAGCAAGTAGATTAAACAATTAAGGTTTTCACAGTTTTTTAAAATGCACATATGAAATTTTACAGATAATGTTTTTTCTTGTACCCCAGCTATTAGATAGAAATTAGTAAATGCTGACAATCCTATTACGCCTTTGTCTCAATGAGTACAAAAGTGAAAGCACAGTGGGATATATACACACACACTCAAAACTGTGTACAAATAGAAGGATTTAAGGGCAGTAAATTTTTGTATGGAAGATATGTTCTATTTTTTTCCCACTCTCTTCTTGCCTGCCTCTTGTTACCCAAGAAGTATCAAGAAATGTGTTTTGAAAGTTGTATTCTGTGCTGTATTGCCAGAATGTGTTTGTATTGACAGAACATATCTGTCTCCTAGCTGGTACTGAAAAGCTGTCTTTTCTTTCTGCCTTCAAGGAGAAAAAGGGGAGGTAAGGCTGGTTTAAGGAAAGTTGTGATTAGGTGAGATTACCCGGAACTATCAGTTTCAGTGTCTTCCTTACTGTAACATCCTAGGAACCAGGCGAGCATTTCTTCCAAGTATGTGCGCTGTCAGATACGCAGCCCTCTGTGGCACACTCGTGATGTAGTCAGTAAAAACTCTTTAGGATAGTGTCCCATTTTGACTGTATACCAGTGTGCAGGGGTGAGCCCTGGTTGCCAAGGAGGCTGTTCATTTGGATTTTAAAACATTTTATTTTCAGTGCTGATAATACAGTAGCAGTTTTTCATTACCTTAATTTCTTCTTCTGTCTACAAAAAGGAAATTTCTGTTGGCACAAGCACTACACGATTGTATGAAAATGTTTGTATACTTGTATGTGCTAGTCCTGCATACATGAGCACCTAATAAATAATACTGGATCAACATTGAAATAAATCTAGCTGAATTTATTTCAATGTGTGGAGCTGCTTGGCGTGCATTTGGAGTTCTCCATCCAGTAATTTTTAACATCCTAGAAAATCATAATCACTGCATGCATGCATAGTATGCAATCCTCAGGCTGGTTCTTTATATAAAATGAAGTTTATAAAACATACGAAAGATGCATATTGAGGGCTCAGGATGAGATCAGTTTATCATAAATATATATATTAATCTCATCTATAACCTTATCATGCATATTTTAGCTGCATCCTTTGGTCCTCAGTTGCTGCTTTCATGAAGACCAATTTCTTACAGCTGCAAAAAGAAATTCTTGAGGCTCTATAGGCACAATCCATGTTAATATCTGCCTAAGTCAATAAAGACTCTGAAATAGCAGTTGTAGCTAGAGAGCAATACCCATTTTATGGGATGTTAGTTTAATATAGTCAAATAATAAGTTGAACAAGAATGTTGTAGAGAAATTTGTTGCTGGTGAAAGCAGAAGAGAAAGGGAAGGGTTAATAAATCTTGCAGTATACAACAATTTTCAGTTTATGTTTATTTTCTGGAAGAGCTTGTATGTGTACTCGCTTTTTCAATATAGACTTCTCTATTTCCTGTCCAATACCATCTTTACAGTTCAGTAAACTTTGAATCAGGTCAAGCTTCAATTTTCAAATTATAACTTCCCTTAAAAATTGAGCGTGGAAATTACCACTTTTCATCATATTCCAACACATTCAGTTAGTGCAGATGTATCCGATTCCTCCAGGTTATATGCTCTGCTCAGAAGGAAAATATGACAATCCTTCTCCAGTTCTTTCTCAGAAAAGTGTGAGCACTTCAAAATGGGTGACATTTTTAAGGTGACTTCTGATTACCATAATTAAATACTATTGAAATAGTGTAGGGACCATGAAGTAATAATTTGAAATATTTTTAAATGAATTCAACATACTTTCTTCATTTTGGCAATAACACATTGGGATTCTAGGATGTACTGAGTTTACGTAAATGTACTACTGCAGTCCTGAAGATAAACTCTCTAGATAGAACAAGGTAAGTCTGTTTATTGTGGCAACTGTTACTCTTCATTGTTATTCTTGATTTTAAAAGCATATCTACAACTTCTTAAGCAGTATGTCTAAAAAATAAATCTGGGGAATAAGTGATTCTATGAAAAAGGAACTAACAGAAAACTGACAAAGCTGTTTTTACCTTACTGTTCAAGTGCCTGTCCCATAAAAAGACAGCAAGGGATAGCTTGAATTTGTGCAATTAGTTGAAGAGACACTTAGCCTTGCCTGTTTCAGTGATTTTATAGTATGTAGTATTCCTGTAACATATCAAGAAATGTGATGAGGAATGTGAAGGTTCTGTATTTTGGTGGATGACGTGAAGTGGGTTGAAGATATTTCCGTACGTTTCCTAGGTGATCCCTGTTGGAACTGCAGCTTTCATTACAGTTAACTATGATCTGTGCTGATGGTAAAGTATTAGCTGTCTCAACAGAGACTAGGAATCACTAATTTAAATGGTCATAACAAATGTTCCTGTCTTTTCATAAGTAAAAGTGATTTTACTCTAATGTTAGCTGTTGTATGGCTGCAGGATTTTTTCAGTAGCAGGGTTCCTTATTTGGTAATTCTTAGGACTCATTTTGAGTAAAACTGGAAGAAGATGGGGAGGTTAGCTTCCATTTAGCATTTAGTTTTGCATTTTGAAGATGAGAGACGTTTCACAAAACATCCTTTTAGGGGAAAAAAAAAAGATATATTGTTAAATAATGTTACTTATAGTCATCTTTTCCCTACAGGGCCAGTTCTTCCATGTCATTTCAAAGCTTTTTTAAAAAAATAATTAAGTCTCAGGTATACGCTATATTACATATGCCATAATATTCATAACTGTGTACTATAGTTTCTGATATTTCAGCAACTTATATACATTCGCACAAGTTATGAAAAAGTAATAGTTTGCCACTTCAGTAGACAATTCTAATTTTCCAGAAAACTTGTATGTTCTCTTTGGAGTTGTGTATTTTTCTGAAGATGTAAATCCCATGAAGGGTACTACTGTTAAGCTAATTTATATTCAAGTTAACCATTTCTTCAAGCTAGTTGGTATAATATTGGTTGAATTATTGAACTTATTGGCACAGCCCTAGCTTTAACTGTATTTCCAAACGTTCCATGGTCTCACTGTTTGTTCTCATGCATGTTAACATTTAAAACCGTGTTCTGATGGTCTAACTCATTTATATTACATTCTGTACTGGATATTATGTGTGTTTGTTTTTAACACTCTAGTACTGGAAAAAGTATATTTATTGTACTTAAGTAAACAAGGCTCTGGACTTTCCTGGCTTTTTAAATCACATAATTAGGATGTAGCGGTAAATAAATATTATCTCTGTATGTAAATTCTAGTGTGTATTACATATACCTTTCTCCTGCAGACATTGATGATGCTCAAATTCTTCCACGTCCACCTCGAGTCAGACATTTTTCACAGAGTGAGGATGCTCCAAGTGAAGTTTTTGGTGCATTAAATGAGGAACAGCCACTGCCACGAAGTAGCAGCACCTCTGACATCCTGGAACCATTCGCAGTTGAACGAGCCAAAGGTGCAGTTCCTGTCATTGACAGTTCATCCCATCACGCTCCAAGCTTACAGAGTTCCACTGAGACCTCTTCAATGCATAGATCCACTGAAAGCCATATTACTGATACAAATAGCAGAGAGTCCTCCTTGGAAGTTGGGGATAGTATTTATGACCATCTTTGTCATTTAATAGGGCCGGTAGAATTTGCAAACACAACCTTTGAACAAAGCCAATATGTTGACCTTGAAGGTGAAGATGATCTTCTTTCCTCTCTGAGAGAATATCTTAAAGAAAAAGAAGAACTTTGCGGTAACTTTGAGATAGATAAATGTGAGGCTTCTGCTCACGAAGGTGATACATCAGTAAATAGGAATGATAGATTACCACTGGATGGATTAGAAAATAGTGATCAGACTGCTCAATGCACGAATAGCATCACTGTTACAGAAAGAGCTGATAACACAGAGCTGCACCTAGAACAAAACCAAAGTGGCTTTATAAGTAATATTGCACCTACTCAAGTAGACATTTTTGCAAGAAATGAAGCGCTCGATAAAGCCAGACAGTTAAATATTGATAAACAATATGAAAGCCTGTTTGATCATGGGTCAAGTAGTCCTAGCAGCAAAGAAGGGAAGAGATATCTGTACAGGCAAGCAGCCACTGAAGCTGATGTAGATTCAGCTGTGGAAGCAGCATTAGCTGAAAAGCATAGAAGTACCCAATTTAACGAAAAAATAACCAACTCACGTGTTATGCATGCAAAGAAAATTCTTCCTAAAGCACAAGTTAACCCTCAAATGCCTCACATCACAGTTACAAGCAAACTGTCACCAACTAAACGGAGTATATCTGAAACAGTAACTCATAGGGCCAAAATCATGAAAATAACAACTAAAAAAAGAAATAGTGTTCATGTAACTTTTAGACCATCTACAGAATCAGTTCAATTTTACAATCCTCTTGAGAACAAAGAGGCTGCTTGGAAAGCACGACTTCGTAAACTCAGTGGCTTCAGTAGTGGTGGTAGCGGTAGCAGCAACAGCGGTACCAGTACAAGCACCAGCTCATCAGCTGTCATGGAGCTGGTTAGACCCGGAATATATAGACCTCTAGATGCGATCAATGCTGCTTCAGTTGGTAGCAAGCAAATTAAGGAAACTCCAGAAACTCAAGCAGCCGTGCTGCAAAAAGAAGGTATTGCAGTTAATCAGTTCCATAATCGTAGTGCATTTAGATCGTCAGGTCAGGAGTCAGCGCAACAGCAGGGTTCCCTGGGTGGTGTTTATAAAACTGTTGTACATGCTCTTTCGAAGCCGAAGGCAAATGTTTCCCCACAGAGGCAGAACAGAGTGCCAGCAGAGGCTCCACTGAGGGATCTGTACAGTCATGTAATGGGCTATTTTGGAAGGAAAGCTGCAGGTGAGCACTAACAGTGTGCAGAGCGCAAAAGGAGAAAGGCAGCACCAGTTTGGCTTAATGCAACTGAAGCAAGCTCTGATAAGCAATCAAAAGGCTTTGGGATGATCACTGCTTTCCCTGTTTGGTTATGCATGCGCCTATAGCCAGCTGATTTTCTCCCAGCATAAGTTACTTTTACATACTTTAAATTACTAATTTCCCTTTTAAAAATATTTAGTTGAACCTCTTTGCTGCTGAAGACCATCATGTTAGGGAAGAGGAAGAGACAGTAAATGACCTGATAAAGGACAAAACCTTGAGAGTTTTGAATTTTCATCTACCATGCAGAGCCTCAAAATTCAGCCTACCAAATGATTGGCATGTGAACATGATATCAGAGTGTACTACTCCCCTGTAACTGTACTTTGTCAGAAGGACCTGGCTATCAACCAGCTAAGTTCAACTGACTACATTTCTGGTTCATTTAGTGTGTTTTCTTCCTCCTCCTCTTCCTCGGCCTCTCCTTTTCCTCCTCCAAAACAAAAAAGCCCCTCAAATTTATATTTGGAGGTCAGTTTAGATAACTTTTTTAAAAGTTGTAAACAGAAATCTGTTACTGGAATGATTTCGTTGTGACAGTTCTCTGTGAATAGTCATAAGGTTTTGTCTGAATCTTTTTCAAAACATTCTGTAGGCCTTTCTGTATGCATTCATCAAAATGGATACAGTTACATCTTGGCAACATCTTTCATTGCTTCTTTTTTCCTTGGAATCATTCATGGATGTTCATGAAAGTCTCATGATAGTCCTGCTAACTATGAGACCTCTCTGGACTGAGCAAAAAAGAAGGCTGTCGCTCTAATATCCATTGGCTTAGTTCATATCCTAAATAACCTTAAATGAACAATAAATTAACTTTCAGCAGTAATGTAGGTTTTCTTTTTTTCCCATTGTTATGCTAGCATGATTAACAGAGGTTCTGTAATGCATCCTGCATTGAGATGTTAATGCCACCTGAGGGCAGTCTGTGAAAGCATAGCACCATGACAAGTGGGAAGTAGTGTGATTGTCACATTTATCCAAAAAAAACAACAACAACAACAACAAAAAACAACACAATTTGTTCTCAGTCATTTCTGTTTCTCTGCAGGATCTTTTCTGACAGAGATATCTAGGAAGCATATTTTATTTAAAATCTGTAACATCTAGCAGAGCCTCAACATGGAGCCATGAGGGGAAAATTCTTATAGAGAAAAAAAGAACTGAAAAAACATGAAAACTTTAAAGTCTAAGATCATGAAGTTAGGTCTAACAGCCACTGCTAAAAATTAAAAGGATAATTATGCCAAAAATATAAAACTGATCCTTGAGTGAACTTAATTAATTGTTCATCACCATTGACCATCCAGAGATTGAAGTTTCATTCCATATAGTAGCATGCTGTTTTATTACATAAGACTTTTATTTGCACTATTTATACTAAGTGTATACAGTGCCACATTGACATTTGTCATTATTTTATATCGCAATCTATTTTTTCCACTACATTGCTTTTCATTAAGAATGCAATGAAGAAGGAGTGCCTGTAGGAATAGTATACAATTGTTAGGATTTATTCCTTATTTTTTTGTGATATGGAGGAAGAATATGTGCTGTATCCTTAAAGCAAGCATTAACAACTTTAAGTAGTGCTTTCCTATAAGCTTTCTTGCTCTTAAAGGTTTTACTGGAAATTGACTAACACCTGCTTAGTGGGAAGAAGTTGTTTTACTAATTCCTACAGTAGAATCTGCTTAAAAAGAGGGAATTCTTAAAATGCATGTTTGGCAATTTTGATTTTTTTTTCTATTTATTAGCAGGGCTTCTTATTTGTTGCCTTTTGTTTTGAAATTACGTTGATTTGTTCTTTACTATATACAGTTATTCATTTGCTTTTAGCTAATAGAGAGGACATGAGTCAAAAGCTGCACCCTATTGATAGTGATATTGGCAGCAGCAATACAAATGTTCCTGACCTCATGGATGAATTTATAGCTGAGAGACTCCGCAGTGGTAGTGCACTGGTAAGCCTTTAAACTTCCTATATTTCAATATGTAAGTCTGCACGTTTGTGTGAACTAATAAATGACATTATTAAATCACTTTACTACATAGTAAGATGTTTATCTTACTCTGTTTTTTATGAATCAGAATTCAGAATATCACTAAATTATTCCTTGGCTTTAAATCATTTTGAAAAAGACTTGTGGTATTTTATGCATTTGTGTTTACATTTTTATTAAATTTTCATTGTTCAAACAAGGTAGAGATAACTGTCAGATGAATAGTCTCGTTGAATTAAATGGCTTTAATTGCACCTGCAAAGATCTTTGTACACAGGCAGTTCCAGGATAATAGTTTATATATAAACTTGCAAACCGCAGTGTAATACTGTATTTATGCAAATACTGGAGTACTGTAGTATGGTACTATTCTCTACAGTTTCAGCCAGTGCAAGACTACAAAACTACATTAACATATGTTTTTCCTTTATTTTTTTTCTACTTAAAAGTGTTGAATAATTTCTTGTAGTTTTCTGCTAACAGAACTTTTCATATGCTTTATTCCTATGCTTTTCCAGTAATGTCATGTTGTTTTGATTATCATCAATCATAATAAATTTCTATCAATTTTAAGTCAAGAATTTCTGGTTACGCTTGAATGCTTACCAAATAAGACAAGTGATTTGAAGAGATAAGTGTTTTATTAAGTAGCAAAGAAGGGGGAAATATTCAAAGAAATGATGCAAATGAAGAACAGCATGGGTGATAATTGAAATGTATTGTTTCAAAGCTGTTCCATTCTTTTTTCTACTTTTTTAAGTTTGTTTTTTTTTTTAAGGAAAAGAAGGTCATTCTAAGACAAGCTACTGTAGAAAGTTGGCAACAAGTATCTTAGTTGTTGCTAATAAGGGACAGAAGAAGATTCTTCAAGGTGATTGGAGAAATTAGTTTGTTTATCAGCATCTTTGAGTATGGAAAGAGAGGGCCTATAGAGTTTGTTCAATTGTATGCTTTTTTCTTTTTCTTTTTTTTTGTATTGAAATTATGTTTATCAAACATTTTTTCATCTTGCGTTTCAAGTTAAAAATGCTAACTTGCAGTTAATAATTTTTTACATATTTCAAGCTGGTAAAACAGAAGTCATCAGAGCTGGCCACAGAAAAAGAAAGAAAGAGAAGGGGGTGTTGTTCATTTTCTCACATAGTTGGTCAAAAATTTTGATTGTTAATAGTTCAGGTGAGAGAGTTGGTACTTTCCTCAGGTAGCAAAAAATGGCCAAGGTAAGTTTGAGTAAGTGCTATGAAACTTGCCTGTCATTGATCTTGCAATATAGCACACAAAAATGGATATTCTGTTTTAAAACAAAGTACCAAGTTATTAAGATTACTTTTAGATTATGGATCTATTGAACACTAAATCCTTATATTTTGTCAGACTTGTCATTCTGAGTAAATCTCTAATTAGTAGCAAGATGGTGATGGGAAAAGAAGTGACTAGACCTAATGTAAGTCACTTTCAGTCTCTTAGTTTACAATGTGTAAAGATTTCAAGCCATTTCGTAAAAGATCATAAATTTCTACATTTATCTTTGCTCCTTCTCAAACAAACAGTCCTACTTTCCACAGTCCTTTCCACTCCATGAAGAGTGGCTTAAAGAAAAGACTTGAGTAGAACAGCTTACTTTTACATGAGCAAATCTGTATGCGTTATTTCTTGTATATGCTTTTTTTGCCTTAAGTCAATACTAAGTTTTGGCTTAATCATAAGAAAATTAGATGTGGATTAGAAAATTCATTTGCTTGTGGTGTACATTAAATTTTTGCTTATAGCATCATAGTCTGTAAGCCAGAAAACACCATATTTCTTGAAATCCTTTTTCTGCTTGTGCCTGAAACAAAAGTTAACAAGTCTTGTTTAGTAATTTAGAATAATTTGGAGATAATGCACTTTACTGTTTTTTTCTGAAGTCTTATATAAGTGCAGCTCATTTTAGTCTGAATCCGTGTCTTTTAAAATATGTTCCCAAACATCTGTTGTGCAAATAGAATTTATATGTATGAAATTGTGTGACTACCTAGGTTCTTCACTTTCTGCTGTCTGGGGTTTTAGGAAGTCTTGGCTATGTAAGATGATGACAATTTTTGGTTTAGGTATTTGTCAACTGTTTGTTATATACTGACATTTGCAAATGACATTTGCTTTTTCCATTGTATGTAAATAAGCCATCCAAGGTTGTAAACTACTTTGTCTCTTCAATGTTTAGAATGTGACAAGACGAGGAAGCAGTCCTGGCAGCCTGGAAGTTCCAAAAGACCTTCCTGATGTATTGAACAAACAGAACCAAATGCGTCCTATAGACGACCCAGGCGTGCCATCCGAATGGACATCGCCTGCTAGTGCAGGCAGCAGTGACCTCATCAGTTCAGATAGCCACTCTGACTCGTTCAGTGCTTTTCAGTATGATGGCCGCAAATTTGAAAGCAAGTATACTTTTTCAAAGTAGGAGCATTTTTGGTTGACTGCTTGTGAATTTCCTTTTCCGAGTTTTCTTTTTTAAGTTATATGCCAGCAGTCTTTTGTAAAAAGAGCTTATTTTGATTCCCCTCAGAAATTACTAGTAAGTTAATGGAGCAAGCAGGGTTCTTGAGAGAATCGTTTTTATAGTATATGAATAAAACAGCACTGAAACATTGCTGTACAAAAGCTAAACAGTGCTCAGAAGTTAGAAAGCAATATTTATTGTCTTTTCTCTGGAGTGTATCTGCGTTTTATGCACAAAATGTAAAAATGAAAGACTGCTTACTTCAGAATTTATTTCAATTCTTTTGAAAAATTTAGGTAGAAGGTAAAGAAGGCCATCTGATATTATTACAGTGGTCTTTTTGTAGCTGTAGATTAATCAAGATACTAAATGTAATATAAAATTAGTATGCTATTGTAATAACTTAGTATGCTTTTCATTCATTTCATGCATCTGTTCCCACTCTTACTCATATGAAGGGGTTATTGTAGTTGCTTGGAATTATGTTTTCATGTATTACAAAAGGGAGAAATAATGTTTGTATGCCAGAAGTATTTATTGACAAAATTGCAATTTTTATATATATAGTTGTTATGTAACTAAGTGATGTTATTTAACTACATTTGAGCATGATATTTTGTCTTAAGTGTTGAAAAAAACATTAGCCAGAATGCCATTTGCTGTAATATTTGTAGTTTGAAGTTAGTACTTTAATGAAAAACTTGGCTATTTCTTTCATTTTACAGATTTTGCATATAAACTTCTTAATGTATGTTTCCATTATTTTTACTTTATTCTCATTTAGGTACACTTACAGCGACTAAGCAGAATACAGGACATGCAATAGGAATGTCTTCTCCAGAAGTTCAGTCACAGTTTTGTGACAGAAATGAGAATGTCCATAATAGCCAATTACTTTCTGCTTTTACATCTTATGTAAATTGTGCAACAGTGTGTTGGAAGCATAGGAGATGTACATACAAGTTTTACATGGAAGATTTTGGAGGTGCTAGGCTTTTGTATTTTATATTAGTGGTATTTTTAAATTGTCAGTTAATACAACACTTTCCTCATACAGATTTCAGCTTTGGCACCGAGGCAGGGACACCAGCTTCCACTGATGTTGATGCAATTTCAGGACAACAACAGAGTGCCGAGGAGCAAGAAGTAGCCAGTCTAACTACACTCCACATAGATTCGGAAACAAGTAGTCTCAATCAGCAACCATTGTCTGCTGAAGCTGCAACTATTACTGGTAAAGTAGTTAAAAAAATAATCATTTTTTTTCAGAATTTCTCCACCCATCCTGAAGAATACAAGGTTCAGGTTCTGTGATGAATCTATATTCTGTATAAAACAATTCTTGGAATTCAGTTACTGTTTGATTGCAATAGAACACTAATGTGTGAAATAACAATTGGAAATATTTTCATTGACTTAGCTATATACATAATCCGTTTCTTGATGCTAAATGTGTTTTAAACCCTTCATGAGAAAATCTATGTAATTATCAGAGAGAAAATGTACCACAAAGTGTAAGCTAGATCTTACCAGTGTCCTTATATTACTGGTTGCCAAATAGCTAGTTTTGAGTAAGTTATTTTTTCTTGAAAGGCTTTGCAAGTGCTTTCAAACCAGTGCACAGAAGTCCTATGCAATTCTTTTGTTTACACCCATATTAACCTCTCTCCATATTGTCTGTTGTTAAACTTGGAACTTTCAATATGCAGAATATTATTGTAACATGTAAGATCAGCTTCCATTTGTGTAACTTAATTCTTTTTCTTTTAGGGTTTTCCCTGTTTTGTCATAAAAGTAAGCCTGTAATGAACCAAACCAGTGTTTCACAACCTCAGTCAAACTTGAGGCTCTGCCAATTTATTTTGCAACTATTTCTTGAGAAAGAGAGAGGATTAACAATTAGATTAACAGCTATCAAGTGATGCAGTTAACCCAAATTGAATGGGCTGCTTTCTGAAAGAGAGAATCTCCCTCTCTCAGAAGTATTTGGAAGAAAGGTCTCTCAACATATTTTATGAATGAGACTTGAAGACATCCATAGTCATTTTTATACTCCTTGTTCCATAACCGTTAAGCGCTACCATGCCTATCACAATCCTGGGAACAAGTACTGATTTGTCTGTGAAAGCTTACACCTACCTACAGTGTCCTGTTCTCTGTGACAAATCAAACTTCATTTTCAGAGATACTGAAAAGACCATCTTTCCTTGCAGCTATTTTCATATTGTGAAATTGCCTTTCTGCTGAAAAAGTATGATATTAGCTTTTTCAGTGTAGTTGTTTAGCTTGTTCAGCAGTGATCAGCTTGACTTTTATTCTCTTCACTTTTCTCTTTGCTGTGTGCTTGTTGAGAGTCCTCACAGAAAATGTTGTCTGTTTGTTTCTGTGTTAATGATTTCATTACTGTTTGGTGTTTTTGTCTAAGTTTGCACTATAATTGTTAAGATTGCAATTAATGACGGAGTTGTCCATTGAGAAAGTTCCGTGGCTGTCTTTTCTTGTTGTTTGGACCACTGTTTTAGAGAGGCAGCTTTTGTGTGTCATTTGTATCAGTTAAATGCAAGGTTTCCTGAGAGGAAGACTTGTGCACTTTTACCGTCTGTCTCTGTCTGACTGTTCCATGCCCCCAACAGTGTTGGAACCCATTGTCTAATTTCTGCTAAATTGACATATTAGAAGAAAACAGAAGGGGTTTTTTTTGAAATTTTATGAAAGATAGGCAGCTGTATAGTGAAAACCACATGTATGAAGAAGAGTCCTATGACAGGGAGACTGCAATGTGAATTCTCTTTATTAGATACCAGAAAATCCATGCAGAAACTCAACTTCAAAGCACACTCATAGGAAACCAGTTTTCAGTAGTTCTGCTGCTCAGAAACCTACTTGTTTCTAAACACGTTTGAGGGTTTGGGGAAAGAAAATTTCTTCTTCGCATATAGGCATTATTTCATATTCTTAGCAAATGACTGAGTTTAATATAGACTGCTGTTTACTAGTCTCGGAACAAGTTGAACCCATAGTATTCCCTGTCAAATTTGAATCCATGTATGCTGGGGTATCTTCTAGTGCTTCTTAGATGACTCCAGTAGTTTAGTAATTTTTCCATAATTATGTCTGCCCATTATTTTCCATTATATGAAGGTCTGTTTCCCTTTCCCTCTCTTTTTGTCTCCCCACCCTATTGCTTTTTCTCTGGACCTATTTCAGTTGTCTTAGTGAGCAGAATGGAGAAGTAGGAAAAGGTTTCTTTGAACATCTTTAAATGTGTATTTTATATTATCTTTGTGTGTATGTGGAAAACAAGTGATCAGTAATGAGTGGAGAATATAATTTAACTGTTGAGTTAAACAGTCATCTGTGTGTGAAGGAGTAGTGGAAAAGGAAAGGCACTACCACAGTTTATCATTTACAGAAATTAATGACATTCATATGTATGTCCCTCTCTCCTGCATAGAGGTGTTGATTTAAACGTGGTAAAAGTTGCATTACCTTTGTCATATAAAACAGATAGAAACCTTTGCAGTTTAACAATTTAAGTTCATTTACCACAATTTCTGTTCTGATAACACTTCACATTTTCTATCAAGTTCCTTAAACAATGTAATTTTGTTCAGGAGAAAGTACATTTGACAGCCCAATAATTTGGGGAAAATACTCTTAAGAGCCTCATTTTTGATTTGCTATCCCTAAAGTCCAATTAAACTTGTTTAGCAGAAGATAGTGCAGAAGAAAAACACAAGTACCAGCTCCCTCCCCCTCTGTAGGTATCTCAGTAGAGATCAAGTAGTTGCCTAGAGAGGTTGCCCAGTGGTGATCACAGAAAGATGCCTTTGCAGCACTGCCAAACTTGTATTATTCTGTCTTAGAGGAAATAACATTCCTTGCACTATATAGAACATTCCTTCCATATGGATTTTCTAATCACCAGATAAACATCAAAGAATATCAGTTCCTGGTATGAGCTTTTATTTATAAATTAACTTGTATGCATCCATAAACCTGGAAAAATAGTTGTTCCAGCAAAATTTCTGTTTAAATAATTTGCTGGAGAGAAATTTAGATGAAGGAATATAGAGAGAAATTTGACTGATTCAGAGCACTGAAAGTGCTGCAGAATAAACGCATTTAAAATGTTTTGGACTTAAAATGGAACTCTGTTAATCCATTTGACTATCTGATTTTGATGTTCATCTCTCAGCTTTCCTGCATGTAATATGTTGTCTTTTGGAGCACCATTCACAGGGAGATGTGCTTACAGTTTTTATAACTTTTCTTTTTTTTTTTTTTTGGACAGATTTGGTATACTAAAGTAGTTCAGTTTATTTTAATGCTATGTTTAGTCAACATTTCAGCTCAAGAAAATAGAAAAGGCTTTTAAGGTAACTGTTAAAAATTGCATTTGCAGGCTCTGAAAGTGCTTCTCCAATCCAATCTGCTCTTGGATCCCGATCACAGACACCCTCTCCTGCCACTCTTCATGCAGATCATATTGAGCAGAAGGATCTGCAGCTGGATGAGAAGCTCCACCACTCTGTTTTACAGACGCCAGATGACCTAGGCAGTATCTGGAATAGAAACTATAAACCTGTTTTTTTTTTTCCTTTCCGATGCAATATAGTGAAGTAGATAGTATCCCATTAGCTGTAGACAATCCTGTACAAGTCTATTTCATCTGCACTTTTACAAATATTTAATTGCAGTTATTTTCTTTAAAAGCAAACAAAACGCTTTTTGTCTTGCATTTCATTGGAACTATTTGCAGTAGATTACTGGTCCACACATTAATAATTGTTCTTTTTGATATGTAGAGTTGTGCCAACTTGACCTGCTATGTGGTCCTCCCATGGACAGTTCTATCATTAATGTACAAGTAATAAGACACGATTTTTAAGTAGTGTTTTAATTTCTTCTTGGAATATCTGTTGTTTTCCCTTTATTGTTTATAAAATATATATATAAAATTACTTTAGTTATCAAATTCTAGAATATGTTTTGTAATGTAAATACAAAGTTCCCATTTCTCCCATATTTCATCTCATGGAAACAGAATAGTGTCTGATGCATATTTCAGGCCCTTTTCTTTTAAGTAGCCTACTGATGGACAGAAATGCCATCATTTTGCTTTATACTTTGAAATCTACAACCCAGAAACCATTAGTGTCTCTACCACAGTGGTCCAGATCTTCAAAAGAAGAAGCTATGTGATAAGGCTGAATTCAGATTTCATTTTAATTTTGTATGCCTGTGGGAGCTGCAAGATTTTCAGAAGATCTCAGCAGGTTCTGGTGCTGAGGTGTTTTGAAAATAAGTGTGAGAGGGACAAGAGGAAAAATCTGGATACCTGCAGCTTTAAAACTGTGGCTCTTCAGCTGGTTTGGTGTGTTTGTGTAGCCACATCAAGAGCGAGCCATTGTAATCTATCATTTTTCTTTGTACGGATGAACTGAAATGAACAGACCTTCCACCTAAAAAGACTGTTCATTCATATAATGTGTAGAGATAATGTGTACTGATGTGTAGAGAGAACTGGTTGAGAGTAAGACTGCATGGTGCTAAGTACTGAATGTTGCCTCTCAGTCATACAAATTTACCACTTAAAGAACATTAGCCAGAGACAGCAGTTTACTCCCATCTTTCTCTTCAATTTGCAAGTAAAATACATGAATAGTAGATTCTAAGGAAAATCACCTTTCTGTTTTATTGGAAAAAAGTATAAAGTTGAAATGTAACTATGCTTGGAGGGAGGCAAGTGGAGTTCTGGAGATTCATTGACTCCAAAAAATTGAGAAACTTCTTATAAAAGTATTGGCCCTGTGAGGTCCATCAGATTAGTATTAGGGCTGCAGCAGTGACCTAGATTGTTACTTATGAAATGAACATAAGAAACAGATCAATTCTTTTAGAGAGTTTGAAAGTAGATTTATAGTTAAACATTTTTGAGATGGCTTAATGGGTAAGAAATATCTTGCTCTAAAAGCCTTTTTCCCTTTGGTTTTAAGAAAACTGTGTATGTAATAGTTATAGCAGAACTTCTCTTTCTCTGAAGAAGTAGGTCTCACTGTACTTTTTTCTTCCATTACAGAAACTAGTGAATTTCCCTCAGAATGTTGCAGTGTGATGGCTGGGGGAACACTTACAGGATGGCATGCAGATGTTGCTACTGTGATGTGGAGGCGGATGCTAGGAATTTTGGGGGATGTCAACAGCATCATGGATCCAGAAATTCATGCCCAGGTTTTTGATTACCTCTGTGAACTGTGGCAGAATCTGGCCAAGGTAAAAGAACTGAACATCTTCTCCAAGTTGATCTGATTGGTCAGGATTTTCAGAGGGAAAAAACATCACCTTATAGATTTCCCTTAAATGTTTTTATCTTCTTGTTTTGTTTTTGATGATTGCAGATAAGAGACAATCTTGGTATTTCAACAGATAATCTAACTTCACCATCTCCACCAGTTTTAATTCCACCACTAAGAATTCTAACACCTTGGCTGTTCAAGGTAAATTTGAGCACTGAACAGTGAAACAGAAGCAAAAAATTGTGTAATGTGTGTAATTTACTTTTGTCTTCTATGAATAATAAACATTTTTCTAAAACTGTAGGCAACAATGCTGACTGATAAATACAAACAAGGCAAGCTACATGCTTATAAGCTCATTTGTAAGACAATGAAGCGAAGACAAGATGTATCTCCAAACAGGGATTTTTTAACTCATTTCTACAATATAATGCACTGTGGGCTTCTTCATGTTGATCAGGTAAGTTTAATTATGATATTCAAGTTAAAATAAATAGAACTAACAATTAAATTGTTTTGTTGGGAATACTGAATGGATTTTAGCTGAGTAATTTAACTTTGTCTTTAAAAATAGTTATGTGACTGATACTTTTTACAAGCTTTGATAACTGATTCTTGGTTGTAATCAGGAATGCTTTTTTTTGTAGTCCATTTCAAGCAAATAAGAGGGCAGAAAGGGTACTCTTTCTTTTTTTACTGATATTATGGTACAGATTGAAGCATACAAGAATGAAGGAAGTAGATCTCTCTAACGTCTGCTCTTCTTCTTACATGCTCCCTGATGTAACAGTTCAGCTAGTGGAAAAGTAAATTGTGCTCACTGTATGTCTGGAGTAGTTTATTTCTACAGCAAGTATAGGAACCAGTAAAATGAGGCATACTAAGTATATTTAATCGAGGGAGTAGATCTTTATAAGATTTAATATGAAAAACTCTGAAAATACTGTATGGCTTAAACACTCTTTTTAGAGGCGTACATCAGAGGTGTGAAAAAGTTGTTTTTGTGACCTTTTTAGGTGAGCACTTGAAGGTATGGGGAGAACAAAAGTTCAAACATCCCTTTTTGGTTAGCTGGGCTAACCAGAACTACTTCAAAATTATTCCACAGACAGCTATAGATAGGACAGATCTCCTATCTCTGTCTTCTAACAACTACTTTACTCTACTTTTCTTACTGGATTGAAAATCTTCATATAACATATTGCCATCTGCTGAATACCATTATTATTGGAGAATTATGTGGAGAGGGAAAAGGGTTCCCTTTTTGCCTAATCTTGGGATGTTTTTTAATACCGATTATATTTTACACTTTTTCTAATACTTTGAAAGGGAATGTATCGTGTACATTATTTTAAAAACTGCTTCATTAAGTCTACAATCACATAATATACCGTGTTGAATAACTATATACCAGGTATGTTATAAAACACTTTATTATAATTCTTTTATGGTTCCATAAAGGATATAGGTAAGAGCTTAATACCTTTCTAAAAGTTATAGTCAGGTGACACTTGTTGGAGGGGATTTAAGCATGCTGTTAAGAAGGTATGAGCAACTTGATGTAGTGGGTGGTATCCTTGCCTATGGCAGTGGGGTTGGAACTAGATGATCTCCAAGGTCCCTTCCTATCCAGCCATTCTATGATTCTGTATAATAAGTGGTTATCTCACTATCTCTCCTCTGTAGATATTTAAATGATCTGTTAGTCATCTATCAAACTGTTTAAATGTAAATGGATATAAGATGGGACCTGGTGCCAAGCTGGTGCAGTAGTGTCCAAAGTTGAATCTATAAAGTTAATCTGTAAAGTATACCACAGCTTACTTGTATTAATATGAATATTCATAATGAATATATCTTTTTAGTGCTACACCTTCCTCAGTAATGAGAATTTAGAGTGTCATAATTGCTCCAATGAATTTGCATGCTTTTTTACTCTCAAACTTCAGTAAATATCTGCCTTTTTTCATTCAATGTTTATCTTCTTGACATTCTTCTTTTCCTTTTTTCCTTCTTCCTCTTGCAAGGATATTGTCAATACAATCATCAAGCACTGCTCTCCTCAGTTCTTTTCACTTGGTTTGCCTGGTGCCACCATGCTTATTATGGATTTCATTGTGGCAGCAGGAAGAGTGGCAGCTTCTTCTTTTCTCAATGTAAGTGCTCATCAGATCATTCTCATTTATGGGCAAATAGGAAGGATATGAGAGAAAACTGAGCAATATTTTTCCTTGGCTAGGGGTTCGTTTGTCTCCAGACGTCAGTGTAACAGTTAGCAAATACAAATATTGTCAGTGCTTCACTCTAGAACACTACACATGCAAGTCCTCTACAGAAAATGTAATGCAAAGAATGCAAAAATTACTGTTGAAACAGTAATTTGGGAGTCCTAGGATTTCTGACTGCTTTAAAATGTTTTAAAATACATGTCAATTTAGACTGTAACTTAATTTTAGAAGTATGTATATATGTGTATATAGGTATATTTGTATACTGGATATGTATGCATATATAAATACATTTCTATATCTAGTATATATATACAGTATATACAAATATATCTATATACACCCTGCAATGACTTTCATACTCTGGCTTAAGAACTCGTGTATCTGATAGTGTTGGCCTTTTCAGATGTCTCTCTGATATTGTTACCTAGGCATCTTCAGCCTTGTATGGTGATATTGATATGATTACCTAGGTTTTGTTGACCTTGCATGCCTGTGCTCTCTCAAAGGTCCACAGTACTCCCCTCCAGTTGTCAGCAACTTTTGGCTGTTTCTCAAATCATTCTCCCTTTAAATCACCTGTGAAATGTAGCTTCCCTTAAGACACTATCAAAGCTGACCTTTGTCGTCTTCTTATACCGTTATCTGTCACATCCAGCAGTCTCATGTCACATCCAGTATTTTTCCACATCCAGTTCAATTAGCTTAACCTAAGACCCAAGCCTAGTTAGCCGCTCAGTCATTTGTCTGTTGTCCTAACAATTCCTCCAGTTCCCTTTGGCCAGCTTGGAAAATGGGAACAGGGAGTGTGCATGAGTAGCAATCCATGGGGCTATGGTCTCAGTTTACTCAGCTTTGCAGAATTTGGAGAAGGAGAAAGGAGATAGCTGTGCTAGTCATTGTTCTTTATTAAGGCAGCTAGAAATGTCACCTTCCTGTGATTGCAGTAAGAATACTCCTCACATTTTTTTTTCTTTTAGGCACCAAGAGTTGAAGCACAAGTTCTTTTAGGATCTCTTGTCTGTTTTCCCAATTTATATCATGAACTACCAGCTCTTCACCCAAACATTCCGGACATTGCTGTGTCTCAGTTTACAGATGTTAAGGTAGGAAATTAAGTATATGTGGATAGTATTCAACCACCAAGTATATTTTTAATATGATGATGTTCCAGGAAATATTAACTACAATTTTAAGATTCTAAATTTTTTCACACGTCATTTCAAATAGATTATAAGGCTTAAGATTACAAAAAATCTTGTAAAACTTTATACTTCTAAACGTACTGATAGTTGAGTCAGAATTCTTCCTGACATTGTTCTTAAGGCACTGTAATCATTTCTTCTGCAGATACTTCCAAAGACTTCTTTAATTAATATAGTTTTGATTGGGAAGAATATGATTGTTTAATACCTACCTCAAAGTGACCAGTAGATACTTTGTGTAATATCCTTCATGGCTATTCACAGAAGCTAGCTTTAGGGAGATCATTTTTTTGTTTGTCTGTGTTGTTTGATTTTTTTTCCCCCCCCATGATACATTATGAAAGTATGTTGGATGAACAGTTAATTAGCAGAAATTATGACAGTAACCTGTGGAATATTCTTGGGGTAGCACAATAATGAGCATTTGGGACAGATGAGAAGCTTGGAGTAGGAGCAAGCAAACAGTTTGTCTGACCATAAATCTAGGGACTCAGCTAAGCTACGTGCCTGTGTGCTATAATAAAATTCTAATTTCCTAAGATTTCATGTGACAGAGGAGTATTTTCATCTTTGTTTTAGGAGCTCATAATTAAAACTGTGTTAAGCTCAGCAAGAGAGGAACCGTCTGGTCCTGCACGGTAGGTCAGAAAACAAAAATACAAAAAGAGCTTCTACATTAATAGCTATATATATATATATATAAAATATTGTTTTGAAGAAAATATATTGGAGACTGTAAAGTAAAACTTTGTATGTATTTTATTCATGTTTTTCTTCATCACTATCAAAACTGTCACCCACCATGTTAATTCAAACTTGTTTGTAAATAGAGATAATGAAACAAAAGACATTATGTGTCAGACCAGAGGTTGACAGTAGTCCTTTCTCTGACAGTGGATGATAGAAGAAGGTGTAAATATGAGTAAGAGCGTAAGCTTTATGCTCTCCCATGCTAACCTGTTTTTCAGCTCAGGAATTTTCTGCATTAGAAGGGGCACTTTTGAGTTTGATTAAGGCCAAGATTATTTATGAAGGAGGTATGGTTATCTTTTATTAGACCACATTATATGGAAAAACAGAAATAATCCAAGGCACTTGAGTTCTTCTTTACAGTACGGAAGTGAAGTAGATAACATTGAGCTATGCATTAAACTGGGAACAACTGCTGTGATGCTTAAAGCCTAAGCACATTCATCAAATAGAGAACTTCAAAGAAGATAGTTACCACTTTTCTTTACCATTTCTTAAATTACCTAGTGTTTTGCTCCTCCTTCCCAGTCCCCAGAGTTACAGGGTCCTGCATATGGGATTGGAATGGGAATCTGTAATGCCTACCAAGGAAGAGCACACCTTTGTGCCTTGTGTATTTGGATAGTGTCCATATATGTGATCAATTAATAGATTTTTGCTGAAAAAAATGCAAAATACGAGAAACACATGCCTGAAGAATGTTACAGAAAAAAATATTCATTGCACCTTAAACACCTTAAAATGTTTTGCTGGAAAACCAAGAGCAGTTTTTATTGGCCCATTTATCTGTTCTTCACTTGAGCTGGTAATATCTCCCAACACAAGAAAGGGAAGGGAAGGGAAGGGATGTCCTGAGATAATTTTAATTTAATTTTCATGTTCTTTTTTTTTAAAAAAAAAAAAAAAAAGAGCTCGAAAAGCATACACTCTCCATTCTGCTTTTGAAAAAGGTGTTTTAAATTCAGATGGTTCAGAACATTACTGCTTATTCTGTGGCAACTTCAGTTCTGGCAGTGTGGCTGGGAGGAGAAAAGCAACATTCTGCATGTCCTTATATCCTGTCTGACTGTGAGGGTTTGTATATAGGAACAGGAGGCACGTGTGCATGCCTGATCTTTCAGAATGCTGAGTGATCCTGCCCCCAAATTGCAGAGTTGGAGCACTGTATGTAATGGCATTAAACGAAGATTAAAAAGGAATAGATGTCCAGTGTCTCTTTGGGATATCTGTGCCCCTTTCCTTCTCCTGGAAGAGGGATGGGTATGTCTTCATTGTGGGGAGAATGATGTTTCCACAGCTCTTGAAGTCCGACAGCCTCACTCTTCAGGGGCAGTTTATCCACTGTCTCTTTGGGGAATCATCTCTCTGATACCATCTGCTTCACACAACAGTACAGAGTTCACCTGTGTTACAGTTTAGGTTACGTTCAGGATATGCATTACAGTTCTGCCATGTCATCTCGGTGACTAGTCGAGACATAATTGTCTTTATAGTTTCCTAGCAGATAAGTTTCATGGAGCTTAGGTTCATAGCTTTGTATATCTCTAGCAAATCTGAGTGCTGTTATCGTTACCCGAGCTATGGGTCTATTCCTTATCTCTTCCACAGAGGCTCAGTGCCCTGCGTTACGTTGCATACTTGACCCAACTGAGCTTCAGGGGAGTCAGTTATCTGAAAATGCATTCTACTCTTAGATCTCCGTCTGTAAAGATTAATAACTGTGTTAATCAAATTCTTCTCCTACTCCTGACAGTCTGAAAAAGAAGCCTTAGGTTGATCACCTACGTGTTCATCTCTTCATCTTCTTGTGCTGTTAAGGCTGCGACTCTTCAGTCACAACATTGTAGGCACACAGCTACACAGCTTTTCAGAGGCTACTCAAAATAACAATAGCTACCCTGGTGTTCTTGGTAGAAACCTCACAGACTCCTGGATATTTTGCAAATCAGTGTATGATCAGATGTGGAATGATTCTCAGTAGTCTGAAGAAAATTTTGAATTAGTAACATGGACTTAGAACTGCCTGCGCTTCTATATACTAAAGGTTTGTTTTCTGATTCAGCTTACACAAACTATGATTATTGTTGTATCCATGCTTTGCTCTTATTTTCTTTGGTTCAAAAAGTATTGAAACAACACGTGTTGTGGAAACAGCAGAAGCGTAGATTAGGAAGGGACCATGAGCATTTCCATACGCTCCTCCTTTTCTGAGACAGAAGTGTATCTAAAACATTTCTGGTAGTAGTTTGCATAAAGCTTTCTGAAAATATTCTCAAAGAGGAAAATTACAAAAATCTTAGACTTCCAATATTTAACTTCTATGTTAGATAGTTTTTATTACTGGTATATAAGAGAATTGTTTACTGGAAATTAAACTCTCCAGTGCCTAACTATGTCAGAAGATTTCTTATCGTTTTCTTCCTTAATTGTGATTTAGAGTCAGTGAGCTCTTCAACTTTTCTTCCATATGTAATATTTCCCAAAAACCTTTCTCATTTTTGTCACTTTTCTTCTGAATTCCCTCATTCTTGTCTTTATTCTTAAATTGTATTATTCAAAATGGAGGCAGTGTTGCAATTGTGCTTTCAGCAACAGTGTACAAAGCAAGCATCTTATCTACACCCTCATTGTTGCACAGAATTCATTCCAAGATGTATTTTTGCAACCTATTAGCAATTTAACAATTCTTTGTAGATTTGAAATGTTTTTTGTACTACACATCTTCGTAGACATTTCTGTTTCTTTTTCTATTCCAGCATATGATTTTCCCTTCCCAGGTCTAATGTTTTGCTGTTCCCATGACTAGCTTTCTTCTTGTTGATTTTTGGATTGCTCTCCAATTTTATACAGATGATTTTGGATTCTGAAGCTGTTTCCAGAATATTTGCAGCCTGCTTCAACTTGTTCACATCTTTAGTTTTATTTCTGTAGTCTTTATTTTATCACTCAAGTGACTAGTAAAAGTACTGACTACACTTGGGCCCACAATAAGTTCCTTCATGGTTGGCTTTTGAAATGACCCATCAATTTGGTTTTATATCATTGGTAATTATTTGAGTGCAGCTCTTCAATCAGTTGCATGCCTCCTATGCTGCTGTGGTTTCCAGCAGGCTGACCTTTCTTTATATGCTTATAAAAATAGTCATGTGGGACTAATTACGTTTGCTGTTTACCCTTTTTCACTAAGCTAAGTAGCCTGTGAAAGGAAGATTATAGTTTGGTTTGACGTGATTTATTCTCAGTAAGTCAACTTTGTCTGTTTCTTACCACCATATTTTCTTTTTTTTTTCTTTTTCATTTTACTTGTAATTTTTTATCTCTTCATATCAAAATTGGATAGATTATAATTGTCCATATTTAACCTTTCTCTCTTTTCTTAAGATACACAAAGTATTTCCTTTCCAGTTCAAGCATTCGTTTCCAGTTCCATGGAACTGGTTCTCCTTTAGTTTTTTAAGATAATTACAAATGATTCAGAGATTGCTTAAGCCTAACATTTCTGAGCAACTTTCATACATGTCTGCTTCTTTGAGCCCATCTATCTAAATATACTTTACCTTTACAATTTCCTTCTATATCACTGTTTTAAAAGAGACAGTGATAAATGTTATTTTAAATATTTAATCAAAATATGTACAGTCTCTAGCATTCATTTACTCCTCTTCCATTCATCCTTGTTTATTGCCAGTCTAAAAAAATGTAAATATCTATGAACAAATAACTTTCCCCTCTCCCATCTGTGTCCCAGAAACTCTAAAGAAATATGTACAAACTCTCACACTGGGGAGGAAGGATCTTCAACCATAGTTTTTCCTTTGGCTTAAGAAAATACTTTTTAAAAATAAAATATTAATTCAAAATATTAATTTAAGAAATTAAAATATTTAAAAGAAATAAGAAAATATTTTGAATCCATAAAGCATATAGTGATTCAGTGGTACTTAATTGCTTTTAGATTTTCCAGTGTGTCCTTTTTCCTTTCTTGTGTTTTGACAGGGGTAGGTGGGATTTCTTACTCATTTTTTTACAGTTAGAAATTACAGAATTTTAAGTATTTTGTTTAGTTCTTTTAGTAATTAAAACATTTCTTAGGTTTTAGCAGGGCATGTCATGAATTATAAAAATTATGCATATTTTTGAAGCATGTTTTTCAACTCTTTATCCTCCACCACTGTTTTGCAGATGTGTTGCTCTTTGCAGTCTTGGTATTTGGATCTGTGAGGAGCTAGTTCATGAATCCCATCATCCTCAGATTAAGGAAGCATTGAATGTGATTTGTGTTTCTTTAAAGGTGAGAGACTAACACTTTTACAATGTACATTATCTTACAGATACATTGCCTGTTCAAAATCATGATGACATTTTAGCATCCTTACTTCACAGTCTCATTTACAGTTCTTCCAAAGCATGAATTCAGTTTAATCGGTGGATTTCTAAACTCTTAATATTACCTGTATTATAATTCACTCTTACTTAAGTTTGGAGGAAATGGTGTGCTGGAACATGAGATAGTGGATTCTGTTTAATGTATATCATTAGCCACTTCACTCTGACCTTTACCCATGGGAATATAATAGTCCATCACCCCATCTTCTCATAAATAATCCTTGCAATTCAAGTTTCAACAAAAACACTGCTGGTTTTGTCTGACTTTGTCCAGCTATACCTCTTCCCACATCCTGTATCCAAGGTTCCATCAGGGCTTTCTATATCTCTTTGTAACTAGCTGACTTCTTGCAAAACATCTAGGACTCTGTGGTGGGCTAAACTTTTCTAAGGGTCAAACTCCCAGCTGCTCACACATTCCCCCTCCTCAATAGGACAGGGGAAGAAAATAGGATGAAGAAGCTTGTGGATTGAGATTAAGACAGGGAGATTGCTTACCAGTTACTGTCATGCTCAAAACAGACTCAATGTGGGGTAAATTTGTTTAATTTATTGCCAGTTAAAATAATTTGTGTAGTGAGAAACAAAGATAAAAAAATTAAAACAACACCTTCCGCTGCCTTCCCCTTTCCCCAGGTTCAACTTCACTCCTTCATTCCCAGCTCCTTTACCTCCACCTATTCCCCCCACACAGAGAAGATAGGGGATTACAGTCAGTCCATAACAGTTCCATAGTGCAGGTCCTTCCCCTGGTTGCAGTCCTTCAGGATAAATCTGCTCCAGCGTGGGCTCTCTGTGGTCTGCAGTTCCTTCAGGAAATATCCAATGCTCCTGCGTAGTGTCATCCACAAGCTGCAATATGGATATCTACTCTGGTGTGGTCTTTCCCACAGGCTGCTCTGGTGCCTCAACCATCATCTCCCTTCCTTCTTTTCTGACCTTGCTGTTTGCACTGTTGTTTCTCTTTTTTTTTTTTTCTTTTTTTTTTTTCCCTCCTCCTTTCCCTCTGCCAGGGTGGCATTTTTGCCCTTTCTTAAGTATGTTTCCACAGAGGTGCCACACACTTGGCTGGTGGGCTCCACCATGCCCTGGGGTGGGTCTGTTGTGGACCTGTCTGGGACCTGCTGTGTCTGGGCAGCCCCTAGCCTATTCTCACAGAGCCCCCCCCATAGCACCTCCACTACCAAAATATTGCCATGGGCACTCAGTATAGATCCCTACAAAGACACTGGAATGCAGAAGTGTCAGAGTCTTTCCTGCTCCAACATTTAGAGATCTTCTGTCTAGACTAGACATGGGTGCCCAGGGAAATCACATTCCCCACTAATTGGTATCCTGTGTTCCCCAACTCTGATGAACAGTACTGTTGAACCCTCCATGGTACAGTCTCCTGACCCATTACAAAACAGAAAAGCCAGGGCAGAGAGGAAACTGAGGAAACTGGAAGGGATCCCAGTTTTGTGAGCCATCTGCCATCATATGCGAAAGACCTGTCCCAAGCCAAGTTAATGCCTCGTGCTCTTTGGTTGACAGAGCAGAGCATCCAGTGTAAGAGGGGGACAGGGAAGAAAGTGGAAAGGTGACAAAAGCTGAGGGCAAGCAGAATTTTCCCAAAGGTTCTCATGCTTCTTGCTTACCTGTCCTCTTGTCCCCACCAACAAAATCCCATTAGTATCGCTTCTTGGGCCTTGCTAGATGTTTAGAGGGAGGTAGAGCACTTAAGCCGCATGCATGGAAGCACTGGAAGATGTTTGATTTCCTGTGGTAAAATACTTCTCTGTGCTCGTTACCAGACAGAATCATGTAGGACCTGTTAAAAAAATCTGAATCCGAAGAGAGGTCAAGAGTTTGCATCAAAGTTTCTGTGATTAAACTACGTATTGAAAGGGAATAATGAGAACTCTAATTTTGGTGGAACGTAGAGAGGAGCTGTTTTTATGGTTATTACAAAAATGAATTTCCAGGTTTTAACAAAGCATGTCAAAGGACAGGGAGATCACTTATCAATTGCTGTTGCAGGCAAAACAGGGAACTCTCAACTTGGGGAAATGAATTTGCTGCCAATTAAAATAAATATTTAATTACCAATTTGGTTAGTCAGAAAAAAAAAAGCCAAAAGCATTAAAATACATAGGTAAAATGCTTTTCCTACCCTGTTTCCCAAACTCAACTTCACTCCAAATTCTTCTCCTCCTCTTCCAAGTTATCACTGCAGGTTACAGTCAGTCCATCAGCAAGGCAACAAACAGCACAAGTTGAAGGGGTGTCTCTTTTCCTTCTCTCTCACCCTTTTCCCCTGCTCTAGTGCGTGCTCTCCAGAGGCTGCAGGGAATATCAGCCCTGGGACCAGCTGTGCATGACAAGGAGTAGCTCCTCACGTCTTCCCACAGTGGCCAACAGTGCTGCCCCCTGCTACCAACACCTTGCCACCTAAACCCAATGCATTGGTTCTGAAAACAATTTGCAAGATAAAATTTTACAGTCTCTGGTAGTCACTGTGCCATTCTGCACAAACACCTTCACATTACATTATTGAAATCTGAATAATTTACTGGCTTGATATTAGCTGTTTTGTTTGAATCTGTTGGACATGGCTAGCATGCAGTGATTCTCACTTAGAAATGCAGCTTACTCACATACAGTTTGTTCATTGTGGTGCAATGCCTATAAAATGTTTCTGAATAGATTTGATGTTATTTGTCTTTTGCAACTGACAAATTTTTGCTATTCTGAAACTAGTGTCACTGGATTTCAAGTCTAGTCTTGAGACTGTGTGTTGGTAGTAGTACATCAACAGCTTTCTTTCATCATCTCTGTTAAAAAGCTGGAGTTTTGGGGCTTTTTTGTTTGTGTTTTTGCTTAAACGAGTGGTTTTGCTTTCCTACTTTTTTGAATTCCATTTCCTGTTAGTTCATATTTTATGGAACAATTAGAATATTAATAAAAACATTTTCTAGCATTTTGCAGACTTGCATGCATGTTCATCAACAGTATCTTCAAATTAAATATTTCTAAGTTTATTTTCAGAAGCTTTCTACACGCTTCTTGTTTACACCAAAACTCAATAAATACTCTTTCTGTATATATGTGTTGATAAAAATTGTGTGTACACCTGTTATACATAGCTTGTGCCAGATGTTGCTGACTATTCTTTTCAGCAAAGGGAATCTGAAAAATATCTTAGAAAATCAGCTGATGACATCCTGTGAAGCAGGATTTGAGTCTGCTTCTAAAAGGGATTGCTTCAGGGCTTTTAGTATTAGTCTCTAAATTGCAATTTCCTGTTTTGCAAAATCACATTCATGCTTTGCAGCTTTACTAATTTTCTCTTCCAGGGTTTTCCTCTCACTTTTTAATATCCCTTAACTAATTCATTTTATCAAGTTCCTGTGCAAATTTGGTATTAAGCCAATGACACTGTTATCATCTTACTTCTACAATTTATCAAATTTTTGAAATATATTTAATCCTGACATTCACAGTGTTTTCTCCTATTTTTCTTTGATGTGTTTATTAAACCAATTGTTTGTATCTCGTCTGTATTAAATATAAATTACTTCTTGAATGAGAAGACAAAGGTGTTTATATTTCTACTTTTATCCAGGGCATGCTGGCTTTTCTCCCGTTTTGAGCAGTGGTATAAACTCACAATAGAACTTAATCATGAAATGATTAAATATATATCATGGGACAACAAATTAATTTGTTACCTAAGCAGTCTCTTCGTTTTGAAGTAGTCAGCTATTTGAACTCCAAGAATTTTCTCATTTTCAGGAGAAATGAATGGATAGAGATCTAGTGCTAGTCCAACTTACTAATAATTACAATTGAGCAAAAAATATTAAATATAAATGTTAGCAACGATTATATGCTGATTTCTGAAATACAGAAGTTATTGTCAGAATTACAATTGAGCAGCTCATTCCAAATCTCACCACACTTCCCTTAGCAGTGTGGTGATAACTGCTGTAGCTGCGTTAACCTCTGCTGACGTCTGAGCTCAGAAGATCCTAACCAGCCATCCAGACCTCTGCATCTCATGATTAAATTATACTCCTCTCAAAAGTGTTGCAGATACACCACAAAAATGTGTTGTACAGGCTTAGTTGAATGAGCACTAAAATAGTTTATTTGCAAGTTTGGACAATGTTAAACTACTTAAGTAACATCCAGAAACTAATGGGTCCTTGCGAAGATTAAAAGTATATTAAGACTTACCCTTCTGAGAAAAACCCTGAGAGTAAGGTATCAAGCAAAGTGACATTGGAAGCTTCTCTTATTCCCATCAAGTAACTTCAAAAAATACATCCACAATTACACTACTAAATATAAAATAATATAAAAGTAGTGAATTCTTATGCTTTATTAAACATCTTTCTGAGATGGAGAATGGCTGGTGGATTGTTTGTTGAATTGCACAGCCACCTTTAGCCAGCTCTGAAGGCTCTTGGAAAGAAGTCAGAACAGAGCAGTGTGAATTCAAGGGGTTGAATTGTCCTGCTATGGAACATAAACCTGGTGCTGCTGCTTGGATTCAGGAAAAGTGTCCTTGCAGGACACACAGCTATTTGTCTGTTCAGAAGTTTCCTTGTATTCTTTTGAAACATGGTTGGTAGACTGTGCTGGGACAGATTTCTGAAGTAGATGAAGGGTTTGATCTGTTTGGGACAATCCCTGTATTGCTAAAAGCTTCATACCTGGTGCTCTTTCCATGCATAAGTCTTGAAAAATTCAGTGCACAAGATTTTAATTTTATTCATATTCATTATTTTATACCTTTCAGCCTTACGAAATGAGTCTCCAATGCATTGTTCCCTTTTTCTTTAAAGAAAAAAAATAAATATTTTCTCTCCAACCGGAGAACAGAAAGAGATTAAATAATTTGCATGGAACACCACTAGAAATCATTCACTTAATTCATTTTAGAGCCTAATGACCCTCTTTTTTAAAAAAACAAAAGAAAATGTTCAGTTTTTATGTAGTCAACAGCTGACTGTACAAAGTCTCTGAAAAGTCTCTGGGTGTTTCTCTCAGGCGATTTTTCTTAAATTCACTAATCTGGACATTCTGCGTGAAGATACTCTGGCTTGACCACCCATTCTGTCTTCTTCAGTGACTCTGGGGTTTTCTTGCACGCTTGTAAGGATATTTCCAGCAACCTGGATTTGATCTCAAGTTCTGTAATCAAATTGTTGCACTTTCAATTTTATTTAATTTTTTTTATTGCCTGTTGGGGTTGAACATTAGAATCTGCAGTCTGCTTACCGTGCTTGCATGATGTACCTTCACAGAATGGAGAGAGGCTGTTTTGTGAGGAATAAAAAGTAATGGTGTTCTTATCACAAGCTCTGGGAAGGCTTGCGGATGTAAGATGTCTGCATTGTTTTGGTTAAATAGCAGCAATAGTAGGGAACTGTGACCACTGAGAAAAAGGGAAAGGCAGAACAAGAATTAACTAGCCTGTCTACTTTCTGACTCCGTGGCTGTCTTATAAGAGCAAATCACAGTCTTTATTTATGCTTCTATGCATATTAAATAAAAAGTGTTAAAGCATGGTACTCCATACTTTTGCTTATCCTTGTACCTTTTTGTCTTCTTTTCAAGACCTTAAATGTAAAACATGATAGCTCTGCTTTGTAAGAAGCTTGCTCAGGGAAGAGTTTTCTTCCAGTGTATTTTTCACCCTCAAATTTTTGCCATTCAAAAATTTTATTCTGCAATCCTTAATATTCCATTCAGGCTTTGCTGCCCAGGTGTTTCAGCTTTCTTAAAGCTTTTTTTTTTTTTCCTATAGGTTTGTAAAATATACCCATCTCTGAAAGATTAATAGCACTGGACTGATTAAGAACACATTCTAAGAAGCCGAGAAAGTAGATCTAACTATTTTTACAACATAATTCTGACTTAGGAGGTAGGCACTTAGCCACGTTGCAACACACACCTGTGATAGTTTCACTGCTAAGTGAGATAAAAACAAGTAATCTACCTTACTAGTCTTTTAAGAAAGGAGGAATTCTAAAGTCACTCATCAAAGAAATAGAATAGGATTTTTCCTGATTAAAGGATGGATTGCCTAAGTATTTTCTGTGTGATTTGCAATTCGTCAGAAGTATGATTTGGAATACTTGTTTTCAGCAAAGATACAGCATTTTTTTAAATTAAGAATGTATTTGAAATCCTTCCCTTCCCCATATGCTTGGGGCTATTACATGTAATTTATTCTATGAATTTTGTGCCATCTTCTGAAATCTGTAGTTTTGCTGTGCTAAAATAACCATTTTGAGTGTATCTTTAGCTCAGATTTGTAGGATTTTCATGTCTTAGATGAATGAGATTCACTTGTAAAATTGACTTCGTTATTTGATGCACCGCTTAGTGTTTGAAGGCAACTATAACACAGGAAGAAGCCTCAGTTACATGCCCTGTGTATTAACAATTCAGAGAAATATACCCCTGTCTCTTCTTTTTCTTTGTTTTCCCTCTTAGGAGTCTATGGCAGTGTGTACATCCACTCACAAGACTAGAGATTGTAGGCTAGATTGTATAAATTCATTCATGTCTGCCTCAACCCACACAGTTAACTTAACTTAAGCAGTTTAGGAACTGTTTAAACCAGGCTCTAGTGCAGCAACATTGTGCTACCTTTAAAAGACAACACAGAAAACAGGAGTTAAGTGTAGAAGTCAGGGCGCACTCAGTTCCACTCAGACAAGTGCTGTACGCAGCAGTCACTAACACAGAACAGTCAGTCTCGCTCTCGGTAGTACTGCATCTTGCATTTCAGGTACTTGGCTGTTCACATACCTTGGTTCTCAATAAAGGCCTCTGATAGCAAAATCAGATCCTTGTTTTTTTTCAGTGATGTGTTAACATTAATAATCATGCAGGTACTAAGAAATTAATTTGTTTGTTCTGGTTTCATGGTCCTATACTAACCAGTCTGACATTGAACTTGGAAGACTCCTCTCCCCTTTCCTTCGTTGTGTGCAGCTCACTAATTGTCTGTTCCAAACCTTTGATGTTAGCTGATAACATTTATTTGTGACTATCGTTCCTGTTATATTTTGTAAAATTTAATTGTTTTTTTTCCTGTAAATAGGTACATAAGGAGCTATATGTATAAACCTGTCATCGGAATTCCTGACCAGCTTACCAACTAGCATGCTATTACATGAAATCACATAATATCATTACTGTGCTGTGTTCTTTTCTAGTTTCCCAATAAAACAGTAGCCCAAGTTGCCTGCAGTATGCTGAACATGCTGATACATTATGTGCATAGACTTCAAGTGTATCAAGCTGATTCACCTTTAAGAATTATTCAAGTAAGTAATTTTTAATTTTTTTATTATTATTCTTTTAAATTTAACAGTAAAATGCATTTCACTAAAATTAAAATACCAGAATATTGGCAAGTATGTTTCACAAAATCAATATAAATATAATCTTAACAAACATTAACAGTATGGGTTCACATAACACTTGCTAACTCCAGTGTTAACATGTAAAATGACTATATAATGCTTTTTTTCTCCAGTACAACTTTGTCGTTATTTACATGAGCCATATTGTCAATTAAGTCTGTTATTTATATTAAATATGGGTGAATATGTATGTTTAAGTTTAGTGAGAAAATGATTACTTAAAATATGGATCTGCAATTCTATTCTGCATATCCATTGAAATTTGTCAGTATAAAGCAAATATATGTATATGTATGTATATATATGGAATACGCTTTAAATAACAAGGAGTTGGGCTATGGCCTCTGAGAGTCTTAACAACAGACCTCCCAGGTAACCAGAAAGGGAATTGTGTGGAAGTTTCTTAAGAGGTATAAGAAGTATTTCTCTGCCCCTGTGCAGTAATGTTATTGAGTCATAGGTGAAGGGAGAGTGTTTACAAATTCTAGTATTTCTAAGAAATAATGGAATTCAAATAGTCCCATACATCAGGCTCTTTACTGCACCCTACAAGTGTGTTGAATTAAGTTATCTTCCTGCCTAAATATTTGGAGTAGCTATGTAATTTCTTTGTCCCTAATGCACCTATGTCAGCCATGAATAACATTTTCCTTTAGTGTCTTGTTTGAAATTCAATTAGAAGGGTTTTATTTACAAAAAAAAAGTGGCCCTATCCTTTGTCTCAAAGTAACTTAAAAAGAATTTAACCATGAATCTAGCATTGCATCACATTTACCTGCTTAAAAATTCGTTATATAAACTGAAATATTTTAATTATATTTGTAAAGAAACTATGCTGTATTTTCCCCAGATTCTGATAGCAACTATTACTCATCTGTTACCCAGTACAGAAGCTTCCTCATATGAACAGGACAAGAGGGTAAACATTTTCCATTCCTTTTTAATGTGTTAATATTATTGCAAAGGTGTGACAGAGTTTTGTTACAAAATTTAAGATGTGCCTTAAAGCGGGTATTCAGCTTTTAAAGTATAATACAGTATAGTCTTCCCAGACTTTCAGCAGTATTCTCTGTGCAAGTGAATTTCTGAAGTTTTTGTAGGAAAATACGCATTTAAAATTAATTGAAATAGATTGCTTTCAGTAATTAGAAAATCTTATGTCTTTTTTCCTTATGCTAAGTGAACTTAGAAGTAATGTAGACTCTTCAAAATTGTCTTATAGTGAAAATATATTTTCAACTTGTGGGGAGTACATTACAAAATACTATGAGGTTATGGTTTTTTACTTTTTCCATTGTAAGTACATTTTTGAGCAAGATTGCATCTGTAATATTCAGATGAATTTGATTGTTGTCATCCTTCAAAACAGTTGCATCTTCTTATATTTTCAGGGCACCTGAGTCCCCTAGTTAAGACAGGCTCTTTCTTCAACCCTCTGATACTCACAGTAGTATTTGCTGTCTCCTGAAAGCTGTATCTTTTCTGAGTTGTTTGGCTTTCCTCTTAGACTGGGGGACCAAGAGCTGTGGGACACAGTGGTCATTTAAATTTGGACACTTCAGTGCGGTTTTGCACTGGCAGCTCTGTTGTTCTGGAGCACCCATTCCAACGGGAGCTACAATTCATCCATTGGTCATTTTGGCCACCAGAGCCCCATTTCACCTCTCCTCTTTGCTTGTGACAAGTCAGTGGCTGTTGTAGGATACAGCAATATATCAGGCTAACCACCTCTCCAACTGAGGATGCTTCCCAAAAATGAAAAAGCTTCCCCATGACCTCTAGCTGATCATTTTATGTCAAATGCTGCATCAGAAATGGGTTTGCTTAGTTTGACAAACTTAGTCCTAATGCCTTTTCAAAAATTTGTTTAATAAAAAATACTTAGAGTCCTTCATTGTTAGGTTTATTTTATGGTGCTTCTGTGAGACGAAGTTGTAATATATTACGTGAAATGAGTAAGACGTTTTTACGTCTTTTATTAGTAAATTACTTAAGTGGATTTTCTTTGAAAGACTTTCATTTAACTTGGAAAATATTTTAGAAAATCTTAAGCTATTTGTCTGAATTGTTCATCTTCCACAGCTAAGTTTTAAAAATTAAAAATAATTATTTGAAGCCGGTAAGTTATTAATAATTTGGCATGTGTGTTTGTCTTAATCTAATTATGTTCTACGGTCTTTACAAATATCCCCTAGAGGGAGTTGGTTCTTTTGCTGACTGAGGAGCCTACAATAGAGAAAGCAGTTCGATTTCTGTCAGATAATACCTGATGCTGCATAGCAATATTGACATGTTGTGAAGGAAATTCTGTATTATTTATAAAGCAGAAATGCAGCTGTGTAAGTTCAGTTTCGTGTAATCCTTCATTCACTTTACAGGGAGATTTATATTCCGAATGGTATGTCAGCCTTAATTTGTACGTGTGTAATCTGTCATTTTGTAAACAGCACCCTACAGACCAGTTTTGAAAAATCATGGGTGTTTTCTTAAGCACGGTAGCTACTCAGACTTACCATGATGATAAACTCTTGTATGGATGGTCTTTGTTCAATATCTCAGTAGCTAAAATTTTCACTCATGCTATAGCATTTTGAACATACAGCAGCTTTCAAACAAGTGTGACCTGCCATTTCTGTCTAAGGTTGACAGGTTCTCTAAACTGAGAAAAGAAAAGAAAACAGAGAAATGAAATACAGTGGTAACCGTGAAGTAACGAGTGCTGGTTTAACTGATTTATGATTGAAAGTGTTTGTTGCAGTTGGTGGTTTCCTTACTTCTGTGCCTGTTGGATTGGATAATGGCCTTGCCATTAAAGACCTTGCTGCAGCCTCTTCACTCTACAGGAGCAGAAAATGATAAGACTGAGAGATCTGTTCTTAATTGTATCTATAAGGTACATGTTTCTTTACTTGGTAAATGAGAATACCATTGGCAATAAGCAAAGTAAAAAGTGTTAATTTATAATTACTGTCTTTATGTACACAGAACAAAGATTTGTTCTGTTTGGGTATTTTTTAAGTGAATGGGATTAAAACCTCCAACAGCATAGACCTAGTGTATGTAATTAGGAGAGACAGGAGATCTACAAATAAAAGTGGCTTAATGATTTGTTGGAAAACGTGTTTCATGTTTCTATACTGTTAAATTCCACTTCAGTGTAGACACAATTTTAGTGGTTTTCTTTGCAGACCTGGGTTTGTTTCTGTAAATATTAAGCCTCTAAAATTTTCCCTCATTTTATCCTACCTACATACTTCCAACAACTTCATTTGAGAACATAAATAAAAATAAACTTAATTTCTTATAAAACTATCAAATAGAAATTTCAGTAATTAATATAATGAAATCCTGGTTTTGTTCTAGGTTCTGCATGGATGTGTCTATGGTTCTCAGTGTTTTAGCAACCCCAAATATTTTCCTCTAAGTCTTTCTGATTTGGCATGTGTGGACTACGATCCTTTTATGCATTTAGAAAGCTTGAAGGAACCAGAACCACTGCATTCTCCAGACTCTGAGCGTTCTTCTAAACTTCAGCCAGTCACTGAAGGTTTGTGAAATTGCCTAAATACATTTTATTTCAAAAAGATTTTTATCTTGGTTTCCACTATTGAAGTGTTTGTCTAAAGCATAAGTTTTAAATTCTAACTAGACACTACGTAAGGACCATTAGTATGGAATTAGCTAACATAATTTTGAGCAATTACTGTTCAATTAACTGAAATATATATCTTCTGAACAGTGTGAAGATCAATTGGATACAGATTCTTCTGTGCTCCGTATCAACAAAAAGCGTTACGAATTGCAACATGGATAAATGTTGCTTTTGAGTTTACTTTCCGTAAATTATTTTTTTCTTAATTTTACTCCTTTTTCTAAAAATATTTCAGATTTTGTTCTTATCTGAGATTGCAATATTATAAGCTTTTTTTTTTTAACGTCATAATTTGTTGTTGATCTATTTACACTTTTAGAAGAGAAATTTTCTCTCATCTATTTGGAACCATAAGAGAACTGAGAATTAGCATTTTCTTCAGAACTCAAAAATAGAAATAAGAAACTAAGATACACTGTATAATATATATACTACTCTTCTGTATCTAGTAAATATCAGATGGCTACTTTGGGAAGAAAATTGAAAAAGATGAGATTAATACTGATACCAGAAACTCTGTGTAGTGCTATTCTCCTTCCATATTAAGTTGTTCCATTTAGGCTTCCTTAAAGGTATTAAGAACCAGATAAATGCAGAAGCTCTTTGTAGCAGCTGTGTGCTAACAGCAGGTGATTTTGTGGTCTGTAGTGACTACGTGCTGTTTTTTATGTAGAGAAAATGACTAATCATTGTGCCCTTGTCTAAGGCATGCTTCATCATCCTCAAGTACTTTTTTGGCCAAAGAATTCTAAACATAGAGCTGTCCCCTAATAAGCTCAGTATTGGATTGAACAAGTCTGATTTGAGAACTATTGGCAGGAGGAGCTGTAATTATTAAATTTACTGAAGAATGAAGCAAGGTACTATAGTTGGCTTTTTGTCAAATGGCTGTGGTCTTATTAGTAAAAAGTAATCATCTGCTGGGTCAGAATGAAAGAGGCTTCGAAGGATTCATTCTGTCCTAATTACAGTCTCACCTATACATATTATGTAAAGCTAATATTTAAAGCATTTGCCAAAATTAACTTCCACCGCATGCTCTATTACAGTGTAGTGAATTGTAGTAGCTTTTTATGCCTGGCATCTTTTGTATTCTGTAATAATCTGTAATTATGGGTTTGCAGCAAATGCTGTGTGGCTTGTTTAATCTGACAATCTGAAAAGACAACCCTGAATAGATTTCTCTTTAAATGAATGCAGTTGCACAAAGCCTTAGCATCGATATCTTCATTTTGCATTTCCCTACGTGATCCGTTCTTTTATGATTTCTTGTTAAATTTCTAAATAAAAGTAATTTCAGGTGTTCCTTTTCTCTCTCTCCAGATAAGTTAAGGAAGACCCGTATGTTTTTAAAGTTTCAGAACTCAGGAATTGTAAGTCAGGTTGTGAAATTTAATTGGCAAATGACAGCATTATAACGCAACCCTGGTCTTGCAACCTTGGCATTTCTAGCCTACATTGCCAGGCAGAGAACAAAATTGGCAGTTTTTAACTGATCACACAGCATCTCTGGCACTGTTGAAGGAATTGGACAAGTAAATTCAGTAGATAACGACCAGCCTAGGACTCAGTCAAGCCAAGGGGGTCAGTTAGTGCAAGCTAGCAGCAGAGCAGTTCGCCAGCTTCTTATTTAGTAGAGTAGAAGTGCTGTCATATCTTTTTGAAGATTATGGAAACAGGTAGGACAGCAGTAGTAGGGAAATCAGGGAAGTTTTACAAAGGCAGGATGGGGATTGTTAGACTCTTTCCTTAGGTCTCAAGCAAAAGTGAAAGTACTGAAACAGCAGTATTCTAAACAGGATGCTTTTTATCAGTTTAAGGGTTGTGATTCTCGTACCCTGTTACGCCTCCCATTGCTCAAGATCAGATCCATCACAAGTTTTATGGACACTTACCCCCAGTACAAATTGGTATGAGACCATGAAATTATAGGACTTTCAGTGGTACAGCTGTATAATGGAGGCAGGATCTATTCAGAAGTTGGAGCAAGCCCTCCAATAAACAGCTGCACAAAGATTTCTTAAATCCTCTGGAAACAGGCAATGGGGGGAGAGAAAAGGAATATTCCCATCTTTGTTTTGTTAACTTGCCAAATGCTGTCTCTTGCAAGGAAGGCATTAGGTAGAATTATCAGGGAAACTGTCTTTTCCTCCTTTCTATAGTTTTCCAATAAAGTAGTCAATTGCAGTAGAAGATGCACAAAGTATGATTTTGAAATTGTGTTAAGTATATCAAAGTGTTATATTTAGACCAGAAAGAACTTTCAGCAGCTAACAATAGACTTCAATAAGCAGCTTTTCTTGCATCATCTGAATTTGCAGACAGCAAGTCTGTGGTGCTTTAATACATCTAAGGAATCACAGAGCATGTCTACCAGATGACCATATCCTCCAGCTAGTAGCAACAACAGCTTCCTCTAGCTACAGTACAGTCATTAAGTGCTGCCTATGCTGATTAGCTGCACCTAACTAGCCTAGAGTCAGTATCACACTGATACAGGCATACTTTCACCAAGAAGTACAGCATTATAGTGTCCAGTTTAGTTATATCGTGCCATGATCTGCTCACCTACTTCTGATCTTTTACCTGTCATTAAAGGACCATGAACATATATGAGGGAGAATTAAAATGGAGCCTCTCATTTAAAAATTTTTAAAAATGTTTATATTAAATGATGTAAACATTTACGAAAAAGTAAAATTGTTTTCTGTAACACATGTATAAACAAGGAAGGTGGTTACATGAAAATATGTAGAGTTAAGCAAGTGCTATGTATCTTCTAATATTAATAGATAGCAGAATCAGACCACTGGATAGAGTCTAGTTGGAAGGAAATAGTATATTACAGGAATCTCTTTGCAACTCTAGGCAAAACACTTTAAATCCTGTCCTTCATAGATCACATCTGTTAGAGGCAGATGTGATTGGAAAGGCAGTAGTTGCATTGCATAGACACAGTGGTGCATCAGTTATTGACTTCATGTATTTTACCCTATATATGTCATTTCTTCAAACATTTTTAAACTGTTTTGTGTAGACTGATCATTTTTCCTAACATGTTTCAATTTCTGAAGAAAAGTTCTCCATGTGATATAAATTTAGTCTTTGCTTTTCTTCAAAAATTAGAAAAATAAGGTACTTTCACTTTTTTTTAAGGCTTTGCTGCTGTTTGCTTTTTTACTGAAAGAAGACAAAAAGTACACATTTTAAAAAACAAGCCTATACATGGTGCATCCAGATTTGTGTTTTGTGGTGGATATTCTAGAGAGGGGCTCTCTCTGTACCTGTAGCTTAAAATCAGAAAGGAGTAGGACTTCCATAAACTAATGTAAAATTTAGATATCTAAGCTAAGCTGAACTCTCTTAGGCTCCATCTAAAAGTAATGGAGGAAAAGAGTTTCCAGAGAATGATTCATCACATTTCTCCAGTTTGTGCTTCTAACTGAGATGAGTCACTCTGTACTGGTGCATCATTCTTTTGGATAGCTAAAAGGATGAGGAGAGTTTAATTCCACCCTCAGTCATTACTTTTTCCTTCTACTACATAACTGTAGTTGTTTAGAAGCGGTTCGACCAAAGTTGAAGTAAAGAGTTAACAACACATCCTAAGGAAATTCAGGAATCCTCCATTCATGCCACTGATACAAATTAGTGGTGATGGACTTTCATTCTTCCCACAAAAGTGGTAATTTCAGGAACTGAGAAAAATGTAACATGCTTCTAGCAAATTACCAAGTGATCACATACACATGCAAATTGCATTGCCCAAGTGAAAGACTGTACCACTGTAAAGAGAGCAGAGATGTGTTCCCTTAGGATTACCTGTTGGCAAAGCAGCCAGTTAGACTTCTTTAATGTGCAATAGCATGGCTTAGTTGGTAGAATCTGTAGTAAAGCTGTGATGGCTTGCATTATTGCATGTTTTGAGCTGCCCTTTCAAAACACAGTGCATGGTTTAGATATTCATTTTAAGAGTCGTAATATATTGAATATGCAGTTGTTCCTGGTTGAGGAGATGTGCTTCTAGGAACAAATTCGTAAATGTATCCTACATGTTACGAATTTAATTTAAAACTCTCATATTTTCCAAATGCATTATTGTTTGGTTTTTGATTTGTTTGTTTTGTTTCCTTTTTTAATGAGGGAAACCATCACCAAAATCTAATTTGCTATGTGGCAAAAATGTTTATAGAGACTGCTTTATTTTATTTCAACATAACAGGCTATGTCTTACAGTTTATTTTTTTGTATGCTTCTCTTAATAGTTCTGATTTAAGTTTTGTGTGACATTTTTGGATCAAGTGATCAACATTAACATATTCTGAGGAGATGCAGTGAGAAGTACTGTTCTCATGTTCTAATGGAGGCACTTAGAGTTTTATATTACAGCTCTTTTATTTTTTATTTAAATTCGATAATAATATTTTCATAGAAAGACTATGGTAGGGCTGGGAATGGACCTTCCAAATTTTAGTTTGATGTTCCACTCTTTGTCTTTTTGTATGTCTTTCTGTATGTCTTCAGGCTCCTAAAGCAGTATCTTTATGCATGTAGGCACAATACATCTGTGCTATGGTTTGAGATCTTTAGGGTTTGCCACAAAATAGCAATAGTAATAACTTACATACTATTAAATCCCTCATTCTTTCGTTGTTTCAGCAGAAACACGCTGAAGACAGTCTATTCAGTGAGACTTCACGTAGCTGGGAAGCTCACATCTGTTCCTAGGAACCTGGCAAAAGCATTATCGTGCTTATCTGTGCAGTAACAAGTTGTAAACATTTGGCATAAATGTGCTGACAGAGGTGGCCAGCATCTGCACTGTCCAGGTGCTGCTTAGTACCACACAGATGAATTATTCTTCAAGCATCCAACTTGTTTTCTTTGTCTTGTATACATTTGCTTACAGTTCCTTCTTATGTTTCAGCAGATGGCACTATAACTTAATTTCCTCATATGCTATCAGTATCTGGGCATTTAATTCAGCTTCAGTGAATGTTTTTATGTTTCTTAATTTTTAAACTTCAAGAAGGCTTTTTGATTATTCAAGATAATAAAAAATAGTATATCTAATTTGTTTTTATCTGTTTTCAGGGACTTAATCAAAACATTTGAAATTTTCTGAGTTTTAGAATAATATAGAAATTAAGTGGATTTATTAACAGGATGAGATGTTTCCCTTTTGGCACTTCAGATCTAGTGCTCCCTAAAGGTATGGAAGAGCCAGATTCCCAAATGTCCCTTACATGCTTTACCCAAACTTTGGGAGAAAAGAAAAAAAAAAGGAAATATATACTATTTGTTTACTTTTGCAGATGCAGAAAATATTCAGTGCTTTAGAAACTAATTAACTGTCACAACAGTCATTACGCATTACAAATTGGCCTTTGTTTTTCCAGTTAAACCAATTGCAGTTTTTCTAGGAAAATAAGTTTGGACCTTAAACTGCAAAAAGACATTAGTTTATTAAGCATTAGTTTTTTTTGTGTATTAATATTCAGTATAAAGGGAGATGAGCTAATTATTCTTACTTATCCAAGAGGTTACATTTTCTCAGTAAATACTGAGTGAATGAAAAATGAAAAATACTGAAAGAATGAAAAAGAAAGGTGTTTCAGGATATTTTAATTTGATAGATTTTAGGTAACAAAAAAATGGGAGGGAGCCAGGACAGCTGACACAGACTGGCAACAGGGATGTCCCATACCTTGTGGCCTCGTGCTGAGCAATAAAACTGGGGGAGTTGGCCGGGGGGGTGCTGCTGCTCTTAGGGGAGTGGCTGGGCATCTCTAGGCAGGTGGTGAGCAACTGCATTGTGCACCACTTGCTTTGTATATTCTTTTATCGTCATTATTATTATTATTACTATCCTTTCCTTTTCTGTCTTATCAAACTGTCTTGATCTCAACCTCTGAGTTTTTACCCTCTTTTTCGGATTCTCTCCTCCATCCCACTGTGGGGTGAGGAAGGGAGGGAGTGGTTGTGGGGTACTTTACTGCCTGCCGGGTTAAACCGCAGCACAAAGCCATATTGAAATACTGTTACGTTTCACAGCATGAATTTCATATAAGATGGGTACAATTTGCTTCTCTTTCTCTCTCCAAGTTTTTCCAGCTTGAAACTTTTTTAAATGCAGTTAGGGTGTGCGTGAGATATATTTATTTATTATTTTGCTAATGTTAGCTTTTGTTCAGTATAGACAGCCTGGTCTTTGATTTAGCACTTTAAAATCATCCAGTGTTATTCTCAACCTAACCCGCAGCTATATGCTCCCCTGGGAAATTAAGATGGATTAGAGGTTTTGTGCATCTATGTTCCTTTGTTTTTCACAGTGTAATGATGTGTATAAATACAAAAATCCATTGCAGTTGGGAATGGTCTTCTTACAACGTAATTATGATCTCTAGCTCATCAGCAATTTAAGATCTATTTTCACTAGAATAAGAATTGCTATTGTGTGTCTTAGAGAAACCACGCTGATTACCAAGGTATGGTAAGGAGCCTGTAAAATAATTAAGATGCTTCTTTAACTACGTTGAGATTTTTCATGCTGTTTATGTATGAAACCAATGTTTGTCAAAATGTGTATTTTCCATTACTGCATTGGCTGTATGCTAAGCTCGTGGTGCTCATCCTCTGTTTAAATCTCCTGAGGAAGAAGAGACCAAAAGAAATAAGTAAATCTCAGTGTTGTTTTCTGAACTCTTACTTTAAAACCCGTGTTCTTTCTCTCACAGTGAAAAGCCACATGCAACAAGGATTAATTTCTGTTGCTGCTCGTACTGTGATAACACATCTAGTCAACCACTTAGGCCACTATCCTATGAGCGGAGGTCCTGCTATGCTAACTAGCCAAGTGTGTGAAAACAATGACAATCCATACAGTGAAAGTCCTGAACTTTCTCCTGAACTTTTTGAGAACCCAAACCTTCAGTTCTTTGTGTTAAACAACACTTCCTTGGTGTCTTGCATACAAATCCAAGCAGAAGACGACATGCCTGGCGGAGGACTATCTGCTGGACTTGCATCTGCAAATTCAAATGTAAGAATTATAGTGCGTGATCTGTCTGGCAAATACTCGTGGGATTCGGCCATTTTGTATGGACCGTCATCTTTGTGTGCATCATCACAACAGACGTCTTTTGCACTTTCACTGTCTCAACAAGACAAAACAGAAGATGCTCTTTCATCTTTTGAACACGTGGAGGATATAGCTTCAAGGGATGGAATTACACTCCAAGTAAAAAGGAAATTTAGAGACACTGTACCGACATGGGATACAATTAGGGATGAAGAAGATGCCCTTGATGAGCTCTTGCAGTATTTAGGTGTTACAAGCCCTGAATGCTTACAGAGAACTGGTGTCTCACTCAACATTCCTGCTCCTCAGCCAGTCTGCATCTCAGAGAAGCAGGAGAATGATGTCATTAATGCAATTCTGAAACAGCACACAGAAGAGAAAGAGTTTGTTGAAAAACATTTCAATGATTTAAATATGAGGGCTATGGAGCAGGACGAGCCAACCTCACAAAAGCCCCAGTCAGCATTTTACTACTGCAGGCTACTTCTAAGTATATTGGGAATGAATTCTTGGGATAAAAGGTAAAATGAAAAGACAGGACTCGGTGTTTAATAACTTTTTTTTTTTTAAGGAATTGTGGTACTCTTACTGTGTAATAATGGTTGTTCATAGAATGGGTCAAGCCAAAAATACTCCTGGGCAGCCAACAAAAGCAGAGAGGGGTTGTGCAACTAAGGAGGAAATGGCAGTTTTCTTCTGCATTTCAGCCTGTCATTTATAGAGACAGAAAAGAGAAGCCTGTTGCTTTTATTGCTATTTATGTTCATAGTCTTGGAAGGAGAATTGGAGGAGTGATATTTTTTCTAATAATCCTTTCACCAGCTGTACTAAGGGGTACTAGCATAGGTAGACAAGACATCTTTTTGCTTTCTTTGCTTCCCTTGTACATTTGTGCAAAAATCATTACATTTCTATGCCAGAATGAGACTCTGAAAGTGTCATATTCTCAGCTATTGTGTTGCTGGACAGTTTCCTGCTGCTTTGCCTGCTAAGAGCATGCTTGCATGCAGCCTCAAAGCATTGCCTCCTTGTTAGCTAACTAGAAAGACGTGTCCCCTACTATTTATTTCGACATTGGCAATGTTTGCGTATTGTTTAGAACAACAGGAGACGAGCCACGTTCAGTTATGAAAGTAAATATCTCTGTTTACATTATTGTTATTATTTGTGTTTAGGTGTATTTAGATGTATGTGCACGTACATGTGGATATGTACAAATATTAGCATCATAGAATTTAAGGGTCATTCTGAAAATTTCCTTTGCCATATCTGTCAAATTTTGTATTAGAGATACTGAAATATGTTCTTACTATGAGGGAAAATGAGTATTTTTAGAAAAAGAATAGCCCGTGTCACTGAGATACCACTGGAATCAAAATTTTTTTTACTTCAAAAATGTTGGTGTTATAACCCTTTAAAATTGTGCCTTTAGTTCCTCAAGGCAGTCTGTTTTTGAATAATACTACTGCTCTTAAATTCATTCCACTGTATTTTATGGGAAACATCTTAAGTGCAATTTTGTTAAAAATTAGAAGTGCCTTTCTGGCTGTAACATATTGTTTTGTTTTTTCCTTTAAATAGTTTACAGCTGGCTGGGCGACTACTGAGCTGTGTTCTGTTTTCTTCAGCAATTCAGAAGAGCAGAAGCTCAGTGTTTAATGCTCTAACTCCCTACAACAGTAGATTACGGGAGTGTCTTTTGTCACTAAGCACGTAATATTTTGGCCTAGTAAAGTGTGCAGCTTATATATGCATCAAAGGCAATTCTGTCCCTTCTTCTGTAGAGAGCAGATTGATTGCAGCTGGATCGAATAGGTGGACAGAAGCAAGTGGAAAGAAATAAAGGTTGTTTTCAGGGTTATAATGGATATAGAAGATTACCTGGAGTAAAAAATGGCTTGTACATTTTTTTAAAAGATACTTTAATCATTTTATGTAAGAAAGTACTGTTGAAAAAGCAAAAGCATTTGCTGGCTATTCTTGCTTGGACCTGGAAATGTTTTGTACAGTTCTTGTACTGTTCCGGTGTTACAGGTGAACAGGTAATAAAAAAAAAATTACAAATTTCTCTATTTAGAAGGAGCTTTCATCTCTTGAAGAAAAATGAGAAGTTACTTCGAGAACTCAGAAATTTGGATTCAAGACAATGGTAAATTCTTCTAATTGCTGCCCTACCTTATTTGTTTTATGTTTTATACTTAAATGGCTCTAGTTTGCATAGATGAGAGAATTGAACTGATTTTTAAATTTTTTTTTTAATTTTGTAAATTATTCATGTATACTGTAGTTATTGTTGTTATATTGAAGTTGCATTATTGTTACTTATAGAGTGAAATTCCACAGGTAGAATGTCATGAAATAGAGCAAATTTCAAAGTAACTTAAAATTATGAAAATCTGTATATGTAACATGGGATTATTTTAATTTTCAAATAACTTTTTAAAAAAATTAAAACATAGATATGTAAGTCTCCATGTATTTAGCTTCAGTTACTTGTTTAGCTGTTCTCCAATGCTCTTAGTATTTGAAGATGTGGAATTATAAGTGGAGTTGTAGCACTGAATTAACAAGTTTGAATTATTTCTGTATAAGTTAAAATAACATCCAGTGGAGGCTTTAGACTATATCCAGGAAAATCCAGTCTCTCAAGCCAAATGGTGGTAGTTTAGTGTATAAAACAGACTTTTAGTTTGGTGAGTTCTTTGCAAATGAGCACCAAACTAGCCTCTGAGGGCTTTCTCAGTACACTGATGAGGGCATTCAGGGATGGATATTAGAAGGAAATGTTATCTTTTTGCCCTTGTGGCACTGCAGTTAATTTCAGCGGTTAGGCAAGATGGGAACTCACTTAACATGGACTGTGAAAATTTTACAGGTAGAAGGGCTGTGGGAATTGTTTCGCTTCAGGGACAGTACTGAATGCATTCAAAGCATACCCTGGGAAATTGGTAGTTACTGCCTGGACTGATTTTGGATAATCTATCACAGTTGAGTAATCAGCGAGCAAAGCATGTGAAACCACCTTCAGTTGCTCCAATGCCTGACTGCAAGCTGTGAACAAGAGATGTTGTAGTACTTAAAAATAATTCATCTGCTTAAGATACATTTGCCACAGCATTCACAAAGCCTTGTTGTTAATGGGCGGTGCAATGTAAATGCCTGCGTTACAGGGTTTGTTCATCTCAAAACCCCAGCTATTCCATTAGCAATTGGTAGTGCCAGCACCATCCTGCATCTTAAAAGTGATGGAGGGGGTTAAAAGCTGTTAATTTATCACCAAACTTTAGGCTCTAGAGAAGATCAGACTAGAAATGACAGAACGGGTATATGGAAATAGAGAAGATGGTCAAAAAAGTTGTTTAGTTGTACTTCTGCTGTCTTTTTCAATGTTATAAAAGTCGTGTTCTGTGTGTACTCTTTGCATATTTTGGTTTCGTATTAGCAAAGACTCTGTCATGCAGTGACCGTCCTGTGTTTTACAGCCGAGAGACTCACAAGATTGCAGTGTTTTATGTTGCTGAGGGACAAGAAGATAAACACTCCATTCTTACTAATACTGGGGGAAGTCAAGCCTATGAGGATTTTGTAGCTGGTCTTGGCTGGGAGGTATTTATTCAAAAGTTTTATCTTAAGTTTGTTTACAGAGAAAATTATAGATTCTTCTACATCTCACAATTTGTTGTTTCTTTAACATTACTTACAAGTACTGAAATAGACTGTTTTGCTAGCAGGATAAAGAAAAGAATTCTGGTTTTAATTTTACTAGTAATACTAGCTATTTATTTCTAAGCCCTTTCAATTTAGGAAAGTTCATGCAGGCAGAGATTGTTCAGTAATATGCAGTCCTGTACTTGTCTTTCATGGACTGATTAGGAAGCATCTTGATTGCCCTGTGAAGCCTGAAATCCACTGAAGTTTGAGCTTTGCTCAAATTTGTGAATCCCAGAAGTAGGAATGTGCATCATTACTCATGCTCCCTTCTTCCTGCCTCCTGCTGTAGGCGTGTATCTGTTCACACACTTCATTCTCTTCACGTGCTTCTTCTAGCAGTCAGAAGTACTGTGATACACCCCATATGGTGCTGCAACTCTTTGGTCACTAGTTTGGTATCGCTATGAGGATTTCCTTTCTTTGCATCCTTTCTTTCTTCAGAAGGTTAACTTCCTGAGACCTAGAATTGTCTCACAGAAGTGCAGGAATCACTTCTGGATGGCTGTAGGAGTAACTGCACTTTTTCTGGTCCTCTTTCAACTTTGTGTTCATCAAGAGTATGCACACGCATGTCCATCTCTTTTTCTTACCCCTTTGTTTCATAAGAGCACTATTAGATTAGCTGTGTGGATAAGGGCTCTGACTTTTCTGCAGGAACAGAAGAAGACTGCTAGAAGTCTGCCGACTGTCACGAGCATAGATGTTTATTTCCCACATTCCTGATTCTTCAGGAGAAAAAAAAAATCAGTTTGATGTCTTAAATATCCTTCTTTAGTGGGTTAATTCTCTTAGACTTTATTAGCAAGAGTAAAGATTTGCTTATTTGGATTAGTATTTCATGATGAGACATCAAATATGTTAACTTATTAACATTAAATTGCGGATCATTTAGTAGTATAAAAGCAAATATATCCAATGTGGGCAGAGATTAAATATATTCACGTCTGAGATACGGCTTTATTTAGGCACTGCTGTAAAAGTGAAATAGCACATTAAATATTATTTCAGTGTCAAACTATTTCCCATAGAACTAAGATTTACAAACATATTTATGAATTATCAGTTAGTTTTCCATGATGTTTTTTCATATTCTAAGAATGAAAATTTCTCTAGGAAAAGACGTAGGAGGTAACAAGACAAAATTGTCTGGCTGTCATGCAGGGTTTCTTCAGAGCTCAGGTGAGAGCTGATGTAGTATCACAGAATTTTTATAAAGTCAAAAAGCGTGTGTGATTCACTACTGCCAAGAGGTCAGGGAATAATGAAATAGATATTCATATACACATCCACTCCCTATTTCCAACGTCATCTTCCCAGAAACATCTGTGGTGATCGTGGAATATAGAATGCCACTGCACTGCAGTTGATTTCCAATCTAGTCAGCGAGTCTGGACACTATTAGATAAGCATAACTGTACTGACAGTGTTATGAAAAGTGACCTTCAATTTTTAAAATTCCGTTGAAAGAAAATTAAAAAAAAAAAAGTGTGTAAAGAATGTATTTATCGCTTGATTTTTTTTTCCTAATGTCTCCTGGACTTTACTTGTAGGTGAATCTCACAAACCATTGTGGCTTTATGGGAGGACTGCAAAAAAACAAAAGCACTGGATTGACCACTCCATATTTTGCTACCTCGACAGTAGAAGTAATGTTTCATGTATCAACAAGAATGCCTTCTGATTCAGATGACTCTCTAACAAAAAAGGTAGGTGTTTATGATTAACAGGTTTTCTTTGGGGAATAAACCCAGTAAGAGTCATTCTAAAAAGGAAATCCAGTAACTTTCTATAAAAAAAAAAATCATAAAACATTATACTAACTTTACATGCTGCTAGTTGGTATTTTACTGAAGGGGGGTAAAGCCATATAAATTATTCTGTAGGAGTGAATTTTGTCATCATTGCAAATGTTGGTGGGATCACATGAATAGTGGTGAAAAATGAAGGGAGGTAATTGTGTAGAAGAAAAAGCAGTACATCTGAATGGTATTTTAGATTTGAGACTATGCCAATTAATAAATATATGATGAGTACTTTCTAAGGTGACTTTTTATTCACTGGAGAGTCACGTGCTGTCTATTAACCTAATTTTTCCTTTTAAAAAAATTAAAATACTAATAATTTGACAATGTTTATCATATATAAGGTATTTTGGTTTAGAACAGGCACAAGTGTTCAACAGTGATAAGATCTCTCATAGCCACATTAAGAAAAGAATGGTTTTCTGTATCGGTATTTTTTCTTTAGAATTTAATAAATTCCACATTAGTCATAATAAGTTACGGCCTCCAACATGCGTCCTATTATAAATGAACAATTGGCTGTCATTAGACTGTCCCCTGTTCTAGGTACATACATCTTCAGATGTGCTAATCCATCCAGTAGACACGTTAATGAGCACTGGTTGAAGTGTAATATTGGAGGAACTGAAGCTGGTTGACCTCAGCATGGAGTTTAATACTTGTAATTAAATTAGACAGTAGACAGTTAGTAAAGAGAGAAATAGCCATGCCTCTGGCAAACTTCAATTATTAATGACTTTTTTGTTCTTTGTGTTCAACTTGAAGAAAAAATATTATTGTTGTTATTGTTATTATTATAGACTGACTATGAGTTTTAACATCTTGCTGTCGCATCTCAAATTATTTTTTTTAATTAAAAATATTTTTTCTTGTATGTCTATGGTGCTGGGCCCTTTCTGTTCTTTATTCCATGAAGTATAGCCAGATTAATACTCAGGTTATTAAATGATTCATAGAATTGGTTTATTAGAAAATATAATTAATTTTTGAACAAGATTGTTGCTATTGTTCTAGTATAGAACATATATATATTGCTACAATATATACTGCTAAGTTGACTGGCTTCTGAATTTTTTAAACAGAAAATTGATTTTATAATTATGCTTTTTATAATTTATAAGCTTATAATTATGCTTACAGTCCTTGCATATAATGTTTGAATTAGAGCATTAAAAAGTGTTGACAGGGGGAAAGATAGGTCATAATGAAAATTAATTAATTTTTCTTAAATAATTTGCAAATGCTGTAGGCTTCAGCAGAACACGCAGGAAAGATCTCATGTCTGTTTCCAGGAGCACTCAGAATCTGCATAGAGCTGTTCTGCCAGACAAGGTTCAGTGCTGCTCCATGCCTCCTGTGATTTCAGTTGTGAAAGTGGTGTCAGCTGGACTTTTTTAACAACTCCAATTTGCCCCAAGCCTGTTTCTCTCCTCCTTCACCCACAATCTCACTTTACAGTAATTAAGAATATTTGAGGTCTGTATGGATATGTCAGGAGGGTATATATCAAAAGATTGGGATTGTATTTGTAGCCCACTGCTGATGGGCTGTTTAACTTTAATCAAGCTACTTTATTCTGCGTGGCTTTCTTGCCTGTTCTTCTGCGTTTTTTGTTCATTTATAGCCCAGTTTCCTAATGAACAAAGGCTTGTGAGTCTGCCTTTATGTCCTCCCCTAATTTTTTTTTGAACCGTTTCAATCAAATTTAGTAGAGACATATTGGAAAGGTATTAATTTCATGTGTGTTTAATGAAGATGGACTAAATAAAGCAGTAGGAGAGACTCTTTCCTACTCATCAGGTAAAGACTCTATGGGGAAACATTAGACATCAAGGAACCAGCACAAGAGAGAGATACTATGAGTGTCATCCCAAATTAGAGAAAATCATCATGTTTGCACCTTGGGTAAAAAACAGCAAGTCAGAGCCATAGGAAAACAGGTTTAATTCTTTTACTGTTTGTAGAACTGCTTGTGCTGCTTAGTCTGTGATCAGATCAGAAAAAGACCTGTTTTTATGAGATGCACCATTTTATGAGGTGCTATCCAGCACAAGCTCACACCCAGTAGCGTGAACCTCAAAGTCATCTGAGTGCCATGCGTGCTAACACTTGTAATTGTTCTGAGTGCATGTACTGTTCATGACCTTCAGAGAAACTTGAGTTTTGAGTTTCTCTGCAGGTCTTTCATGTGCTTTCTTTCATTCAAAGAGAAAAACAAGCAAACTTGCAGTTGTTGGCTTAGTACTGCTGCTGTTTTTTATATTGTAGATGTGCCTAGAGGTGCATGATAGGTTCATCTTATAAATGGAAATTAAATTAAATTAAAGCAAAACTTCTTCCTGCCAGTCCAGCCACGGCAAAATCAAGATTCTGCTGTTTCAGAGGCCAACCCAATTTTAAACTTATTTTCCATCAGTCTTAAAGAGCAGTAAATAAAACTTTTAAGTGTCTTGGATGCCTCTGAAACATTTGTTACTGAAGACATGAACAAGAGCAAGAAAAGACATGATTACAGGAAGAACAAATAAAAAACTTCTGGATATATAGAGGAACTTAACATTGAAAGTTAAGCATATCCAAAGAATGTATTTAATTTGTAAATACTACATTAAAGATTTAAGGTTGATAATATAACCCAGTTTGTTTTTCTCTAGAATTAAAAGTTAGAGTAAAAAGCATTTACAGTAGCCTGACAAGAACAAACTTGCAAAGAAAATGTCAGAATTAAATGAAACTGTGAAAACTCAGTTCACAAAGTGAAAAAGCTCGTATCTGTCTCTACAGCTTATCACCTGTCTAGCTGCTTCTTCCTTAGATAACGGAGTGGAGGTGTTGTACATGAGCTTATACACAAGACATGTAAATAAGTAATAGTAATGTTACTAACAATTGGAGTACTAACTCATCTTGGACCTTGGGTGTATTACATCATTCTAGGTTATCTGTGAGGTTGTCCTAACCACCTAAAAGAATTATAACTCTGAGTATTCTGAGAGTTCATTCTGGTATTAACATGTATTCATTCTGGTATTAGCATGTATTGGGAAATTGAAGGTTTATAAATGTAAATTATTAGTACAATATTTCTTGAGTTATCATTAAGTACACGTATTGCTAAAAAAAAAACCACAAAACAACAATAACAACACACAAAAGTCATCAACACACCATAGGTACTGAAATAAAGTTTTGTGAAAAATTCAACCAGAGGGTACATACGCTGTAGACAGCAGTGCTGCCTACATTTAATGGGCAAAACTATCTGCAGTGAGGCAGTACCTCAGATGTTTCTGCTACTTCTGTTCATTTTATCATGAACACTTTCATTTTTGAAGAAGAAACAAAGTTTGGGCTAGCTGTTATAAGAAAATATAATAGCCTTTTTTCTCCCTCCTTTAGGTAAGCGAGTATTAGAAATTACAGTAATTTTGGCAAGAGTTCAAGGGTTAATGCAACAGATAAATAAAAGGAATTTTCTGTAAATTGAGCCCTGCATTATTTCACTTGTCTTGCCTTTCCAAACCTAACTCATTTAATTTTAAAAAGTAAATACTTAAATTCTTCCTGACAGTGTGCTTTGCTTTTACTATCGTTTATTACTTCAATTATGCTTGGTATCACTTAGAACAATCTGCCATTTGGAAATTTCAGTATAGCCTGCAGCTTAGTATTAAGTCTGGCTGCTATTGTAACATGTACAGCATATGACACTAATGTATCAAAATTAGATTTGATCATCCCTCCTGGTTATATTTATTTCACGTTTCTTTTGTATTCAGTTAACATAAATGTATTAGGAGAGCTGACACATGATGATGGCTATAGAGTAAGAATATTTTAAAGTATTTTGAGTTAAATTTGAAATTTCAGGTAACCTAACAGTCGGTCATTTTTATATATTTATTTTAATGGAGTAGAGTTTCAAAGCAAGCCTAAAAAAATCTGTTCATCTCTGACATCTCCTCAGGCTGTCTTCCCGTCAGCTCAGATTTAAAATTGGTAAAACAGGGCTCTTAATCTCTTTCTCATTGCCACCTTTCTGGATCACCATGGATAACATGACCATTGTGCCTGTCACTTGTGCCCATAACTGGAAATCATCTTTAATTTGGTCCACTTTTCTGGATTCTTACATTCAGTCTCTGCTTAAGACTCTGTTCTTTTTTCTGCAACGTTTCTTGCAATGTAGCCTTTCCTTGTCCATACACGAAGCTAAAATTTATCCACTATATCCTAAACTGTTGTCTTGCTTGCTGAACCTTCCTTTCTCTGGGCTTGACACTTTGATCCTTTAAGAACACTGCTATAAAAGACATTTGCCTTTTTACAGATTCTTTACATTTGCCCATCTCTATTTTATGTATTCCCTTATATTTTGATAACAAACTCCTGAGAACAGTTAGACCCGCATTTATACAGTATTTAGTATTTTAGAATGTAAAGGTGTTTCAGCTATAGTGTATTACAAGTTACTTGAAGTCTAACATTACTTTAGTGATTTTTATTATTTATATTATTGCTGTGCCTTAAATCTCTAGTAAATACTTGCACTCTATTTTGCTTACTGTAATTTATGCACATACAAAGGTGTAAATTTAGGGAGACAAGGTCAGGAAGTGAGTTTGAAGATAATAATGCTTTACAGAACCAGTGGTGAGTTTTGAATAACCAGTGGCATAGATTTCACTCTCGGTACCTGTATATGCTGTGCACAACACATCTGATTCTGTTAGGTAACACTGGGACCACAACTCCTTCTTAGGAAACCATGTTGCCGTCTGTTCTTAGGAGTCAATGCACAGAGATGGTTGTAACTCAGTATCTTTGTACCACTTGTGTCCAGGACTTAGTAAATTCTGGGATGCTTCCAATTCAGTGCAAAGACATAAAGAATCCAGATTAAAGTGGAAAGAGGTCAGACTCTGGCTCTTCTGTGGTGTAATAATTACAGTGAATGATGAATTCTCCTAATGTTTGCTGTGCTTGCAGGAGAGCTTTGTAGTGGAATACTGCTCAATTTCAGAGTCCTTCAAAAGGGAACTGAAAAATGAAGAAAAACTGGAATTCTTCTTTCTAAAAAGTTAGTTCAAAAATCTAGCAGGCCTTGGAAAGCTTTTCAAAACGATTCCAGATATTGGATCTCTTCCATGAATCAAGCGTTTTGATCAGTCAAGTTACCAGCATTCAAACTTTTTTATAAGCGTTGCTTGCTGACCACGGTGAGGACATGAAAGAAGCAACAAGGAGCACTATGTTAGGATCAGAGTTTGTTCTGATCTACTCTAGAGAAACAAACAGAATGACTTCTCCAACGTTTATTTCTTCTCCAAACATAAAGATAAAATCAGCAACTTGTATCAGATCTTGTATACTTGTCTATTCTCTTGTCACCCTTTTGTCTCCTATGATGGAAACAAGGCATTGATCATAGTCTCAATTTTGGGTACAATACATCTTTTTACAAACCACCATATACAGTTTATACCATCAGCCACCTGCTTGCACCATCTGACTTTGACTCTCAGTGCATTGCCAAATGTTACGGAGATGCCATTCAACACTTTACTCAAACTGAGTCTTTGCCAAATCATTCTTGGTAGTAACCATGAGGTGAAGCACACCTGACAGGACTTGGAACTCAGTGGAATAATCCAGTTCATTTTCCTTTTCCTCAAAAGAAGTTTGTGAGTTTAGCCTGGACTGTATCCTCACACCTCCATGGGCTATAAAGCAGATTTTGAAATGGAGAGAAAAATCACTGATGGGGCTTCAGTACACTTGGCATACAATAATACATGCCCCTTGTCAGTAGTTCCTGTAAAATAACTGCACAATGCACTTTTATCACACTCCAAAATCTGTGGCAGTCTGATTTGAAAGTATACACCAGTAGTGATGCTCCATCTTAGAATCACAGAATCATTAAGGTTGGAAAAGACCTCCAAGATTATCTGGTCCAACCATCACCCTACTACCAGTGTCACCCACTAAACCAGGTCCCTAAGCTGCAGATATCAGTAAGATATCAGATAAGATAAGTAAGATATCAGCTGCAGATATCAGTTAGCTGCAGGTATCAGTAAGAGGTACACAGGGGCAACCTTTGATGAATGAATCTCAGAGATGCCAAGAAGGTGTACTATCTAAACTCTGTATATGTTTCAGATTTTAAGGCCATTTATTTGGCATGTAGACTGTCTCTGTCCCTTGTTTCAAATCTAACGGTGTGAGTTATGTTGTCTTTGAGTCCAAAGATGGTAAGTAAAGGAGAGCTAATTCTAGTAAATAGTTCAATATTGCTGTACTAGGAGTGGTACAGTGCAGTGATGGGTGTTCTGCTTTTCGGCAGCCAGTTCAATAGAGGTGCACCAGACAACCATGTCTCAATATAGGATCCTATATTGTACAGTTTTTTCGCATTCCACAAGATTTTATACCTGAACCTCTTACTTTCCCTTTGATAAGGCTCTCTAATCCTTCCTGAGCTTTTCACTTGCTTCTAAATGTGTGCCCATCAGTTCCACATGCCTTTCTGTCACTGTCATATTCCAACAGATAGCTTGGCTGTCACTTCACCTGGGAAGGCAGAAGCAGCTTAGGCCGTCATAACAGTTCCACAGTTAGTTGTCTTTTTACAACATACGTCACTGTTGACTGTCATCCAGAGTTTCTGCAGCTGCTGTTTGTGTTTCACATCAGTCATTCAGGTTGCTGCCTGGTTTTGTTCTAGTGTAGTCAAATAAAACTCAACGTAGTGAATGTTGTTATAACCAGTTCTTCTCTGGGTCTGGGTTTACAGTTGGCACAAGAGCATCCCTAAGTGTTGTTCAAAATAACTCAGCCATCTACAAAAGAGGCAAGAATAGCTCACTTCAAAGGAACTGCAATCATTGTACATTAGATGTATGTACGGTCTGGTCCAAGCAACACAAATGACTTGTTGAGCATCACACAAGATGCGGGGCACTGATGCCATCTGTCCTTTGCCCAGTCCAATGCTGAAGAAAAAGCTTTTCTTGCAGAAATACTATGCAGGTTTTCAGGCTGATACAATTCAAAGCCAGCAGAGAAGAGCAGAGGCGGCTTTTTTTTTCTTTTTTTTCCTTCTTTGTTTTGTTTTTGTAAAGGCTGCTGCTGACAACCAATATAAGTCTTCAGATAAGACGAAAGCAGCATTCCAGGAGGTTTCATAATATAAACAAGCAAATACTTGCAATGAAATTTCTCTGATGACTGTGTATATGTTTTGCTTTTATTTAAAGTGCAGTTGTATTTTGAAAATGAATACAGAAAATTGTTGCCTTTTTATACAAAATAACTTCTTGTAAGTGCTCAGATTAGTATCTGCATGTTACCTGTTAACAGCAGTTCACAGTGCTGTCCTTTGAATAACATCAATGCAATTGTTTGACAAACTAGAGTTGGCTAAAGCTGTGCAAACAAACTGAAAACTGTGGGTGAGGAAAATTGTCAGCTCTATCTGGTGATGCACAAGGAGGAAAAAATGAGATTCCAGTTTGAATTTTCACAAATGGCCTTTAGTGGAAGGAAACTTAATCTTTAATAATCTGAATGTATTTAATCAGCATACATAAAGCCTCTCTCCATGATGTTAACAGTTTTTTTTTTCTCAGATGGCAATGTTTTACCTGAAAGAGCATTTGGGGGCTTCAGTGCAGATAATTCCAAAGCGTTCAGTATGTTCTTCAGTCGGGTTATGTGATTACAGCTGACGGTGCAGCACTGATTTTCAGCATCCCATTCAGCCATTCTGAGCAAGTTTTTTTGATTAATTTTTCAAGACCTGTTTTTGTTTACAGGGGGGTGGTTAGTTTTCCAAAGGTGTTACAGGTTTCTGTTTCATCTAGGGGTGTGCCAAATGAAGCATCTCATCTCCTTTAGAAGGCTTTTTGTTTGTGGTGGCCAGTTTGGAATTTGGCTAGAATGATGAGGTTAAAAGAGTGCTTAGATAGGTATCTTTTATACAGATGTTCATCCACATGCTTATAAAATTCATATAGAAATTAGTAGTTCACTGCCTGTGAATGAAGGCAATCTTGAAAGCATTTTAGCAAATCAGATTGAATCATTCAGCATTCTTGAGATAGTATCAACAAAATTTTAGTTTTTAGTAGTCTTATTGACATCTCTGTTAAATAGTCGTTGGCACCGATGTATAAAAATCTATAGCAAAAACCAGTACTGCAAACTAATACTGTGACTGAAAATGTAAGAGAACTATAGTGTAATATGTTTACTTTATTCATCCTTCTTTATTTCTTTTTAGTGGGTTTGTCCTATTGAAAGATGAGCATTTAGTATAGCAGTATGACTACAAGATATATTTAAACTGACAGGCTTTTATCTCTGCTTTTTCAGCTAAGACATTTAGGAAACGATGAAGTACACATTGTCTGGTCAGAGCATACTCGGGATTATAGAAGAGGAATAATTCCAACAGAATTTGGTGATGTTCTTATAGTTATCTATCCCATGAAAAACCATATGTTCAGTATCCAGATCATGAAAAAGCCTGAGGTAAGAGTGGGGAGGTTTGTGTGTATTTCCTTCATATGTTTGTAATGAACTGAATTCTGTTCTGAATGGGAGCTTTTGGTGTAATAAATTGATTCAACGAGGTGATCTGTCTTTAACACTGACAATTGCAGTGGAGTGGTAGGAGGAAGGGGAAGAAATCAGTGAGAACAGTGCGTGGTAAAATAAGCAACGTGAAACTGCAAATATCTGATCCTATCAAGTAAATCTGCTAGCACTTTAAACTGCAAACAAAGCTGGAATATTCTGCATAATTATTTAAATTCTAAGATAAACTTTGAAATCTTCTTTGTCAAATTTGATATGTGACCGTGGGCATTGAATCATAGCCTGCTCCAGCTTTCTCCATCCATGACATATTCCCCTTTCTTCTTAAAGCCAGTTTTCACCTTCTCCTGGACTCCACGCAGGAATTTGGAGATTAATTCATCAAAGCAGGGATCATTCAACTCTAAAGCATATGAACACAGTCTTTCTAATGACTGTTCATTAAATGTCTGCGCCAGCTCTGTTCTTAAAACAGTGGTTTAGGGTAGTGGTTTAGGGTAGTGAACACTCACTGAGTAAAAATAGTCCTAAATGTTTGTACTACATAATTTCTGTTTCTGATGTCACTTGCCATGAATTTCTGTATTTCAAATTTTAAAATTTTTTCTAGAAGTACTAAAATTAATAAAAGAGATATGACAGACAGAGGTTCTCCTATCTCTCTCTGATGATAGGAATGAAATGATGCCTGGTACATGGTCTTGTTACTGCTGGGTTACTTACATTTTAATTACATTTTAATTAATAAGTATATTATTTTCCTTACTCTTTAGGTACAATGAGATGTATTATGGAAGGGCTTGCAGGTTAAAGAGGAAAAAGGGAAAAGGAAGCTGCTCTTGCTTACTACTACCTACAGTATTGTCATCTAGTCTTTCAACCTCATAAACATCATATGCATGACTATTCTTAGGATTTTGGCAGCAAGTGTTGAAAATAAGCTTTGATGAGACATAGTATTAAAATAGTTGCTTAATTTTCTTCAAATACTATGTTATCTATTACCAAGGATATCAAGCTGTTATATGGCTGTATATTTCCCCAAGAGAAAAGGTCTGTCATGGAGCACAATAACTGGTCTGATTGTCTAGCAATGAGGAGAAAAAAATTATATATTTGAGTGCTCTATTGTTAATGTTGATTGCTAATTGTTATAGCTTAGATCTTGCTTTATGTTGGATTTCTTAATTTTTTATTCAGGTTCCATTTTTTGGTCCACTCTTTGATGGTGCTATTGTGAATGGAAAAATTCTTCCTATTATGGTTCGCGCAACAGCTATAAATGCAAGCCGTGCATTGAAATCATTAATCCCATTATACCAAAACTTGTATCCTTTCACTCATATGGTTCCCAAGGCATATACATTCCCTTGCAGTTCTACAGATATGATTTTCATGTTTTCTGTCATCTTTTATTTTTGTCAGATTAATTTAGGGAAAATAGTTTCAGTGTATTATGGTGTCATTGCCTTTAGGAAACTTAAACCCATAGAACAGCATTCAGATAAAGACCATTTTTAATTAAGCAAAGAATAGATTCAGCACTAAAAAGTTGTTCTTATAATATTTTATAACATGGAGTAAATTCTTAGCGCATTGTCTCAAGTAATTATTTTAATGACCATCTTCTGGGTAGACTTTCTAAAGCATCCACGTCATGGTGTTACTAATCTTTCTTTTCTTAAATATAAAGTATTTTTCCAGTATTAGTATGTCTTAGTTTTATTTTCTAGAAAACAATCTAGCATCCTAGAAGGATGCCAATGCTGTTTTCCTTCAAATTAGTTACTTTTTTTTGTCCTATAAATTTTGTTGTTCAGCTCAGAATGCATTTTTTTTTGTCAAAATGAAGTTAGTGCCTTTGTAAACATGTCAGAAAACTATCTCATTTTTTTGTTGGAACTGAATTGTAGTATTTTGAAAGGGCTGCTCTTGAGAGAATACCAACCAGAAATTAAGAAACATAAGGCAAGTCAATCACTTTGATGTCTCTCCTTCTTAAGATCGAGTTCTATTCTGTTATGTACGTGTTATTTAAATCAACAAGAACATACTATTTTTTGGTTTCATAAATTCAAAGGTAAGTTTAAATTTTGATCCAAAAGACATTCTGTACTTAATTTCCATCCAAGCTGTAGATATTTGTATTTGTCGTGTGATAGATTGATACTAGAATACTCCGTTCTGTTAAGGCTGACTGTTAATACTCATGTTTGTTCCCACTTTAAATATGATGAAGTGGATTTACAGATGAGTGATGGATGGTGTTTGATGTGATCACATTAAATGACGTTGGTGCCATTTCTGTACATGACGTTGATTCATTGTATTTTTATGTTCAGAAAGGTCCGATCTTTTTGTCATTATTCAAGTGGCTTAATCAAAGTATTTAAAATGTATTATCATCATTATACCACAAAAAGTGATGTCTTATAGCATTATATTGATGTATAGTGATGAGCAATTGGAAAACAATTTACTTTGAAATAGCAAACTTTTAGTAGGAAAAAAACCACAAACTTGTATGTTTCAACTTCTTTATAGAATATGGAAGTTGTAATAAATTCCTCAGTCAGAGCTTGCCAGTTCGATGTCTTGGAATTGGCCAGGTCCTAAGAGCTGTTTATTGTATATTCACTTAAAGTTCAGTTCTCTAAACTGTACTTTCTATATGCATCAATTCACTCCACGTCATTGATGAAATAACGTTGCTTACATTAAAATGTTGATATGTCTCCCATAATATGGTTAGCATAATAACTATGAAAAGCATTACCTATATTTAATATTAGATAGTATTAGTTGGTAGGTTTTATGTCATCACTTGGTAAGCTTATGAAGCATCAGCTGATTGAGCACTGATTTTAAAGGCTTTATTAAATAGCCAGTGGAATTCTTTTTCCACCTGACTTAGAGTATCTTATACTCAGTGCTTTGTATAGTACTTCAAAAACTAAAATGGAGGCATGAGGACTTCTTTAAAAGCTGTTTGCTTGGAGTGAGATTAGAAAAAACGTCTAACTTCCCTGGACTGAGTTAGGCTATGGTGGGGTCAATTGCATCAGTAGGGAACAGAAAAATAAAATAAAATACATTCCAAAGTTTGGCCAAGTTCTCTGTGTTTTAAAAAACTCTTGATTAAAAAGTCGTGTCCTTGCTCTTGGTGTTCAACCCGTCATCATATTTGAGGTTGATAAAGAATTTCCCTTAGATAAGAACAGCAAAGACTGGTAGGAGTTTGCTGTAACATGGACATAGTCTAGGAATATTTGAAGAATATTTGAAAATTGAGTCCAGTTAATGTTCCTGCAGTAGAAAGGAATTGAAGATGTTGAGGATTGTCTTTAGTGTCTCCCACTCTTTTCCTCTGGCATATTTTAGCTCTGACAAAAGCCTTTCTCTACTAGCTTTTAAGTTTGTTGTGGAATGAAGGGGGCAGGGACAGAAGTATTTTACGGTCTGTGGTTAAATAGCATTTCTGGAGACCTCTCCAGACTTAATGTGTCTTGTGGAAGACAGGACTTTTTGAGCAAATAAAAGAAAGGGCTCAGAGTAATGAAAACAATACCTCTGAAGACAAGGAACAGAAAAAAAAGGAACAGAAAAGCTGTTTTTCAGAAGGTGCACCAAAAGCAGCAATCCTTCAGAAAACTGAAGCTGATAACCAAGGCCTCCCACATGTCCAGGGCCATAGTTGTGTCAGTGAAGGAGACTTCTCAACTGATCTGCTTGAAATTAGATTTTATTTATCTATTGAGTATATTTTAATACATTCAAGCAGTGATAATTTTTTAGGAACTTTGATGATGGTAAGTGGAAATATAGTTTAATGTGGATCTTGAGGGAACAGGAATACTGAAGACTTCTGTTGAATACATAAAGAACAAATTTCAAGCCATACACTTCTGTATTTGCTCTCCTTTTACTAATGTAGTAGACCAACAAAATAGGTAATTAGAAAGCCAGTATCAGTGTATGGATGGCTCTGTGCCTGCGATGTTGTGGTTCATTTCACTGTGCTGTGGAATACTTGGTGGACATTTTTTCACTCTGCATGGAGTTGATGATATGTAGGTCTGTGCTTTTGTATATTTGAGGAATATTTACAGTGTTGTGTTGCAGATCTTTGTGGTTAAAATGGGTCATGGTAAACTCTTGATTAAACTAGGTGTGTGCTGATTTGAAAGCATATGGCAACATGAAGAAAGTGGCACTGCGTTTGGCCCTTCTCCTTCCAAGGAGAGGATTTATCCATCCTGAGTTAGTGCTTTTTCTAAATGCAGACCTGACTGAAAAAAATCAGCTGTCATTTGTAATCAGCAGGGATATTCAGTCCTCTTCATGTAACCTGATTGCAACTTTTTCCTTATTGAGCTAGTCTGTTAATCATGATGTGGCAATGAGTAGTACATGTGAATAGTATAATAATGGTTGCATGGATACAGGAAATTCTGCTCATCTCCCTTTTATAATCTGCTCCAACTTTGAGAATGTATTGTATGGTCTGAAGTATCTTTCTGAGATTGAAATACTCTGTCATTCACATTCCTCTTTCTGATGTTATTTTGACACTCCTGATAGCAAACGTGGATAGCAAAACACTGAAGATTTGATTTTGTTAATGATCGTTAAAGGTTTCATCTGCTCTGTTTTCATTCTTTGCTCAGAATACTATAATAATGTTTCAGTATTGTAGTATTTTAAGATTAAAAATGTACTGTATTTATCAGCAGACATCAGACAGGCATGGCAGGTATCTTGCTTTAATTTGATGCTTGACATTTTCATTGCTGTAGCTTCTTGAAGAGAAAATTGCTATTTTAGATGGCATTACTATGTTGATTTGTGGAATTTTCTTTAGTTTCCCCTTGAAGGATTCTGGAGCTCCTCACTGTCTTTCAGTTGCCTTGCTTTCATGTAACAGTACCCCTTCACCAATAGGCGGCATATATGCATGCAGTAGCAGATGACACGCAAAATACTTGCGTTGTCTCACTACCGAAGCAGCAGTACCCCCTTCTCTACCTCATATATGTGTTGCTTGTCATTCCGTTTGCCTTCGTACACATCTATCTCCTGAATACACTCCAGCTGCACGTATGCTAGGAAAGCTGGTAAGACTCACAGCAGAGTCTAGCAAGACTGCAGGTGTAATAAGGGTACTGAATGGTGAGAACAATTGTTTTCACTATGACGTGGAATAAGTAGGCTGTTATTTAGAGGGTCATTAAATATTTTTTATTTACTGAATTGTATGGAAAGTCCTGGTAGGAATGGTTTTACTAATGGCTTCGATATCTGAGCAAGCACTTTGTTACATTCTGAATTCAGAAACTATTGTATGTAGGAAATCTATCAAAACTAAATATTTTGAGCAATAGGAAGAGTGGTTTCATACAAAAGTTTACCTGAACTTCCTGAATAAATGACAGGTGTTAGATGCCAAAAGGTACACAAAGGTAACACTCCTTACTTGGCATAGTAGGCTTGTCCAATGATCCAAGTTGTTAAAATTATTTATATTATACAACAAGCCAGGAAAAAACCTAAAACCTTGTGAGAGTACAGTGTGAAACACTACTGTATTACTTTTTAGATATTTACACAATTTTTGGAGCATTATCAATTATTGCAAACTATCTGCACTTCAGATTGTCTGCAATTCAGACACCATGATGCTTTCTTTCTTATGTAATATTCCCCCCCAAAAGGATGCTACCTAATGTGTAGCTGCACACAAAGGAGTAAATCTTATTGAGCATCTTTTAAATCTGAAATTTATTGAAAGTTTAGAACATCTGGAATATAGATGACTTGTATCCGTAATAATAGCATCATTTTCACTTCTTTATAATAATCTGCAAAGTATTTGACCTCATGCCAATAATTCTTCAACCAGTTGAATTTTTTTGTCTTATGTGGAGGAATGTAAATATTAAAAATATAATGCTGCTTTAATTATTCAATCTACAGAATGCAGAATGTTGTAGAATAAATCTTTATCTAAAGGATTTAGTAATTTTTGTTACCAAAACGGGAAAATTTACACCTCCTCATCTTTTTGACATTGTATTCCTAAACAGTTGGTACTTGATGCAGCTAGCGTTTTTAGACAGTTGTCTTCCAGAAATGGAAAACATAGACCCGATATGGTATCTGACAAGACAGTCACTTCTTTACAAATAAAACAGTGTGTTTGACGGGTTTCTTAAAAGGTTGACATATATTAAAAGCTCATAGCACAGAAGCTTTCTTGCTTGATGAGATATACTCAACTGCCCCTGTAAAGGGATTTATGTGAAATGTTAGTGTCTTTATTTGTTGTGTCTGCTTGACTATCATCTGCCTCAAGATAGAATTTTGGACATTGGAAAACCTGTATTTTAAAAATTGTAGTGGTTCATGACATACAGTGAGCAAAGAGCAAGTTTACATTCTCTAGTCACATTTAATTAAGCACGTGTTTCATTTACATTTTCACATGAGGATTTGTGAAGATTTTGGAGATTTCTCTCTAATACAGAAACTTAGAAGTTAAAGCTAGAAAGCACTGACTTTGGCAATACCGGTTTCCCTTCCCTTCATTTGAATGAGCATGTGTAAGAAAAAAATGAATGCAATGATACTGCATCAGTGATAAATGTGTTTAAAATGGAAAAGGCATAAGAGGTGCTAAAGGAGCATTCCTTCTCTTTCCTAGATATACATCAATTCATTTTTCAGAATACCACTTAATCAATTTTGGTATCGGTGAAAGAAATAACACACGCTGTTATAATTGCTCTTCTAATATGTTCATTCTTACAATTTTTTTGAAATGCCATGTGCCAAGACTCTCATCAAACTTCACTGTATTTCTGGCAATACAGTTTTGATACATGACATTTAATAAGCTTTTAAAATACCTGTTATTGCTTCTTCTGTCATCATAGGTGAAAAGAAATAGACAATAAATATAATGCTTGATATACTTTTTAGATATTACTCTATATGCTTTACAACAAATAATTGAAAATTTCTAGATTTCAGTGAATATTTATCCCATCCTGAGTCATATCATTGTAGCCTTATCTGTTGTGAGCTCGAATAGGAGTCGCAGATGAATTCATTATATGACCCCTGCTGTTTCTTCCATGAGGAAATAGAGTTATTTCTAAAATCTACTTTACTGTTTAGTGATGGAAATTATTTTCCAAATACAAGCAGGAATCACAAGGTAGAGAATATGATGTTCAGTCTTTCCTAATCCTAGTTCTGCTGAAAACTCTTTTGATCTTTTAATAATTCATAATGTAGTTACTTATATGCCTGCTTACAACAGTTAAAAAAAAAAAAAAAAGTGAAGATTTCCCTGGCATTTATAAATATCGGATTGTTTTAATAGACTGTTCAGCTGTTTCAATTTCAAGGAATAGTGTAACAGTTTCTCTCAGTATTGTAAGACCTAAATATAAGAGGAAGGTTCTGCCTCTATACAGAGGCATACATACACGTGTGCATGTGTGTGTGTGACTAGTTATAGGTATGTAATGACGGTAATAGCTTTTTATATCATCTTTATGGAATTTTCTTCCTTGAACTAATACATCTAGTTAATGTATTTTTCCTTTGATGTCACAAGAATATTTGGACAATAAGGGACTGTTGTAAGAAAAATTCCAGAGGAAATACCAGGAGGATTTGGTTTCTTGTAAACCATGGATAGCTAAAGTACTCAGAATGGCAAACCACTAATGAAAAAAGCAAAATGAACAGTACTTAAATAACCACTGCATTTATGAATATTCGTAATCAAGATTAGCACTTTAATATGTTATTACTGAAAATTGGTGCTCTTCGAAATATCTTACTTAAAGGAGTTGTATACATGATGGCAATGGAATGTAATAGAACCATATAAAGTAACTTCTGTATGGATAATAAAATCACACTGAAATTTGCCCCATGAAAATAAAAGGCCAAATGAAAAAGCAGTGAAGATTCCAAAGCATAAATTGTGCTATTTATGTTCGTTAAGTATAGTTTGAATCCTGTCTTAGGGACATCTCACCTAACTATATATCTAATGTTGCTCAGTAAATGAGGCAAGTATTGATTGGCATATGCTGCTTAAATCGATCACCTTGACAGCCAGAATTACAGTAATCTGTCAGTATTAATGACTGTCTTTCAAGCTTTGATACCTCTCCTTCGCTTGTCTCGTCTTGCCTCACTTCTGTTTGAAGTGCATTTTCTTGCAACCCCTGGTTTTGTCAGGGTAGGTATTTTTGTAGTGTTTTTTCGTCCCCTGAGTCCAATTTATTGGCTTGATCATGCAATTAGAGTTAAAATGCAACACCAGGGAGCAAAAGTAGGCAGTGTTCTGAGTAACAATTGGACCTCAGGGGTAGCGCAAGCCTGTTCTCAGCCATCATTTATTAGTTACCTGTTGAAAGAATAGGATTGTTTTGCAATGAATAATTCCAAAGCATCACTTTAAATGCCTTTGATTTTAGCCACTAGAGACAAATGATTGAACCAACATTTGTGATAGGTTTTTAAACTCTCACCTTAGTGTTTGTCATATAGACACTTCAAATAACTGCTGGAGAAATACTGCAGATGTGTGTACAAAGCTGCTGCTTTTCCTGCATTTTCATATAGACATATACATCATTTCAGTTGCTTTTCTTTATTGTTGTTTTTCTTTTCTTTTGAAGAATGTGATTTTAATACTAGGAGTAACTTGAAATGGAAAGCTTGAAAGCATTGCTTCTGTGTTATAGTGTAATATATTTTCATGTATATAGTCTATGAGGTTTTTTGGCAAAATGTACATGCTATACTTTTCTTTAACAGCAGTTCTGGATTGGTATCTCTTCAGGCAAACATATTTTCTTCAGTAATTTTCCTGCTTCTAATCCCAGAGAACCTGCCTTCTCTACCCCAGTAGCTCTTCTGTCTCTCGCTCTTCTTATGGTCTGTCTGCAGATCTTAGGATGCTGGGAGCACCTCTTAAAGAGGTATAGTGTAAGCACTTGGATTTAAGGGTAATAACATTGTCATTACCAGATACCATAATTTGTTTTTGAATTAGTGGTACAGTTTTATTTATTAGTTATTCCCTAATGAAATGCATGAGACTCTCTTGAAAGTGGTAAAAAAGCAAAATATCAAATAAGGCAAAACTGTTTGACCCTAGTAATACAATTTTCTTCTAATAACTACACTTATAAAGACCTTAGTGTGCTGTGCATAGAATCATACAGTGGCTTGGGTTGGAAGAGACTTAAAGAACATTTAGTTCCAGCCCCCCTACCATAGACAGGGATGCCACATATGTTGATGTAGATGGTTTGGGATGGGGCTCAAATCTTTTTGTATTGTTCAGAAAAAATAGAGGTTCTTCTACATCTACATTCTTTCATTAATTGACTTTATCCATCTGAAGGGAAGTCTACTGATTTCTGTATAAAATCTGGGTAGGCTTATTCAGGTAGCATTATGATTTAGAATAAAAGCATGTCAGTGGGCTACCATGAAAAGCAGTGAAGTGCTTTATCAGCCTACTAGAACTTGTGAATTGGGATCTGTCAGCACAGATTGCTTGAGGGAGGCAACTTCCTCTTTGTTACCGCATCTTTTGAAGGTAGGAAATTTTTGGTATGTTGTAAGTTGAAAATTAGTAGAGCAATCACTCTTTCCTCAAAAAATGTGCTTTAAAGGTCTGTATATCCCTCTTCTAAACAAAAATGTGCAGAGGAAAGAAGGCTGAGAGTCCTTAAACTGGAATGAAAAATATAAACTAGTTCAATCATATGCAGTGATTGCTTTGTACGTAACACAAAATGACAGGTTTTTTGTTAATACCTACTTAGCCTTATTAATTAATTAAACATTTTGGATAACAAAAGCCCATTGTTAAAATGTTAAGGCTCTTGCCCCTGTAAGGTGTTAAAATTCAAACATACAGATTTCTTTGATAGTTCTCAGTAGTCTGTGAATAAAAGGGAAGATTAAACAATTTTTTGTGTCATTTCTAGGGTTTAGAATAAGGTGGGGACTTTTGTTGTTGTTGTTGTTTTAATTATTTAAGCCCTGTTTTTATGCTGTGAAAGAGAGCGTTGTTTGGTGTTGTTTTCTGGAATTGTTGTTTTTTTGGAATTGTTTTCTGGTCATAAACTCCTAATAACAGATAAATGACTTGCAAATAACTTGGAAGTTTTGTATGCTAAAACACTAAAAGCTGTATTTATAAAAAGAGTTAAGTATATACCACTGATATGTATTGATTGTGTTATATAAATTGGTGGGAAATGTGGGATATTATTTGCAACAAGCAAAACTGACAAACACTAGTGTCTGTGAGATAGAGAGATGCTTTCAGATGATAATGACAAACTGTTTCTGCATCATTCTACATATGGTAATCAAGACTGCTTTCCAGTACCAACAGAAGAATTAAAAATGATACATGGCAAAAAAAAAAAAAAAAAGAAAAGAAAAAAAAAAGAGAGAATAGAAACAAGCCTATTGGTTGTCTTTGTTCTCCAAGTCTCCTACAAATCTGTATTTCAGTTATTGAACAAAGGGGTTTTATATAATACCTGTGAATATGCAAAAATATCTAGCTGGAATATGTAACAATATTCAGTAATTAAACAGGTCAAAATTATAGCCAAAAAAGAGTGTATGCATATAATTAATTTTGTATGTGCCACATATTTAGTAGAAAAACTGAATAACATGAAGCAAGGATTAAAAGTTAGTATTACAGTAATTGAAATTACCATATGGTGGTCTGAGGAACATGAGTCCTAATCATAGCCTGGCCAATCAAATTAATCACAAAATACTTTCTAGACAAGACATTAGAAAAAAATAGTTTAATTGCTGATTAACTGCACCTGAATAGATCTGTGGGTCATAGATATATCTGTTTCCTTCTGAATGCTTCTTTTCCCAAACATAGAAGAATGCAGGCTATTAGAAAATCTTTTAATTTCTGCTTGCCAAACCATAGTTACCATCCATCTGTTCTTGCCAATTGTGGAAAAAGGTCAGTTTTCAGCAAAGCCATGCATTTCACAGAAGGTATGTGAAGTGAAATTTCACAGGGGACACGATGGATCCTGATTCTTAGTGATAAACCTTTGGGGCCAGCCGGGTTGGCATATGGTTCAGCATGATATGAAGGCTTGGGTTCCCTGGCTTCACTTCTTTGGCGTGGAACTGATAAAACCTGGCTCTTAAGTATTGTTTCAGTGGACACCAATCATGGGCAGCAGGAACTGCCCATTTAACTCTCTGTGGGAAGGAAGCCCAGACCCTGTTCACAATAGTACCATTGTAGTGCTGCAAACTGCTCTCAACAGCTTGACAGCACTAGGGAGGAGGGAGAAGGGGCTGCTTTACTAATTGCTCTTCAAAATAAAGGGAGAGGGGAGCAACTGAAAATATTTGTTTTCATCATTTGAATAAAAGATGCCTGTCTTCTAGTTCTGAAAATTATGGAAGACTTTGGTGCCATCCAGAGAGACTTATAATTAGCTTATCTTGTATCTGTACTCCAGCAGCCCAGGGTAAAGATTAAAACAACAACAACAACAACAAACATTCTCTTCAAGTATAAAAGAAAAAGGAAAGGCAGTTTTAAAGTTTATTTAAATGCAGATTGGAATTAACGACAAAATTTCTCATTTGAGAAGTTATCTTTGTTACATGTAGTGTGGGATTGCAAATTGATTTGTCTGTGTATGTATTCTTTACTGGATTATATTTAATATTAATATAATTTTATATCTGTAATTTTGCAGTTTCTGGTGAAGTCTTTATGAAGAGCATTTTCTTAACTGTTTCTCTCCTCAGTAAGTACATCTATATCAGCAGAGATAGTATTTAAAATAGAAATTTAAACTTCTGAGTATATGAAAACATGCAGCATTCAAGCCAATACTAGAAGCAAAGAGCCAGTTTTGCTTCCCTATATTTACACGCATCAATCTTCATTTCTTGATTTTAAACCAATACAATGCTGAGTATCAGAGTGGGGATAAACCCCTCTCCCCAAATCTGGCATTTTTGTGAGGCTGCACTTTCCTCTGCCCTATACTATTCTACATTATTTGTGGGCTGACGTGATGATTGAAATGGCTGAACACCTCTCATTGGCACGTTTGGTGCAGCATCCTTAATAAACTTCAGCCCTTTGGCCAGTCGTATCTTTGCCTCTCCTGCTGCTTGCCTGCAATGCCACTGCCACGTCGGAGGTTTGGGAGCTGCTCTGTCTGCCTTGGGGAACCCAGTTCCAAGGAAGTCATGAGGCAGGGGTAGCTGTAATGGTTTGCAAAATAATTAACACACCTTAGAGTTTCATTGATTCCTGCCTGGGCAACATTAGTAAGACAAACCCTCCCTAGAAGGTGGAGTGGAAATTCTGCCTGCATAAGGGCTGCAGCGCTGTTCTGTTGCTGTTTTGCTTTCACCTCTCTAGCCTGTTACTAAAACATAGGCGAGTGGGATATTTGTAAATGCTGTCATTAGTCTTCTGGCTACACCACCAGTAAATTTAATGAGTAATCTGTTACGGTCTTGAGGTATTCTTCCTTCCTTTACTGTTAGTCATTTGACCTTACTCTCTTTCATGTTAAATGCGGTTCAGGCTTTGTAAAATACGTGCGCAACAAATGGTAGAGAAGCTGAGACTTTCTTCTATATGTTTGTGTTAATCTGCTCCTGCTATATTTCAAACAGATAATTCATTGAATGCCCATTCTTCCTCTTACCACAGAGTAGATTATATTTAAGTCAAGATTAATGGATAGATTCTGATGTTAAAACCCAGTCTCTGAGCCTGTCATTCCCTAGAGGCATATAGTGCATTAGTTTAAGCCAATATGCTGCTTATCATAGATACTATGACACTGTCTTGAATGAGTTTACTGTACTTTGTTACTGCTTACTCTGGTAATAAAATCACTATATTGTGTTCCTGATAATTACAATATTAAATAGAAACTTAATTTGATTACTGCACATTTAGATACAGATAGGTCTTAAGTAATTGCCCACTGTAAAATTTCTGATACTCATTTTTTCTCTCATGAGGTGTATTCTGTTAGTGTCTAAGCTTACTACTTAGTTCAGTCACATTAGCTGAAAAAGTGATGAAAGAAAGATCTACAATGGGACTTTTTGGGTACGAGGCAATATCTTTTACCTTTAGTTTTCTCACTTGAACCTTGTTGGTTTTTAAATGCTTCTGTAGGATGCTTTCATTTGCCAAAGGCCTTAAAATAAATTCCAGGTTATACAGAGTAGAAGAATTCAGTAAATACTGTTAATTCAGGATTTTTCCCCTTGCCTTTAAAATGGCTAGAAACCTGAACATCAGTGTTGTCATTTTTGTTGCATAAGCAGATGATGAGAATTAGAATCCATTCCATTTAGTAAGTGTAATCTCATAATATTTTGCTATGGTAGTCTTAAAATTATAACTTTTTTCTATAGCTGTTTTCTATATGCTTCAGGAGAATATTTATCCTAAAGATTTCTGTTAAGCACATTACACTTGCACTTTAATTCTACATATCTTTGTAAGTGCCTTTTCTAAAGGCGCTTGGTGCAAAGTGGTTACATTTTTCGTTTCATAATTGAGTGTTTTAAGTGGTTAAGCATAGTCCAAATTTTATCTAATTCCAGCTTGTGTTAATGGTGCTACGCTCACACTGCCTTAGCACCTGTTATGGATTTTGAGTCATCTGGCAGCCCGTGGGACTTAGATAAAGAAGTACCAGGTGTCCTGCCTGTCTCTTAATTGAGACGCAATGTAAACAATATAGACTTGGCAATATGGTTATAGGAATGGATTAAAGCCCAGCTTTGTCTGCTCTGATGAATCACAGCTTTTTCTTCACAGAAGATGTTATAAACCACTAAAGAATTTAGTTAGCTGTAAGGTCTGATGGAACAACATAAAAATAAATGATATACCAAGGATGTTCCTAGAAGGACAGTACTGGGCTTTCCAATGAAAATTTAAGCATCATATCATTTCTTGTAATAATTTACCAATTTTGAAAGTGTTTACACTGTAAAAATGCAGATTCTCATATAAATTCAGATAAAGTCAATGCCTTTCAATGTGTAATGTGGCAGTAAACTGGGCAGAAGGCAGTATTATTGACTCAGAAGCACTTAGTGGCTGCAACTTTATCTAGCTTATACTTGCCTTGCAAAATTTTTAATCATTTAACTATAAGGTAGATACACTAGAATTAATCTCCTTTAGCTGTAAGATTAGTACTCTTTAAGAAAAAAAGCCTCTAAATGGCAAAAATGTGTTGTTATAATTTCCCAAAAACTTTAATTTATTAAAAATATATTGAACTTTTTAGTAGTGTAAAAAACAACAAGTACTTTTTGTTATGTTCATTTAAGGAATGATGCAAGTATATGCATTCAAAACAAATTTCAAAATCTGGAATGATGGGATTAATTTGTATGGATTTATCTATTGCATATTTACTTATTTTTCATCATGAAGAAATTACACCTCAGAAATTGCCTCAGAAAGCCCTTTGGCAGTTACAGTTTTTTCTGAAAAAGATTTTCATTATGGATGCTAGATACTGTACTCTGTTTGCTTAAATTCTATAGTCTGTTACTTGCTTTTAATAGTAATTTTGATTTTTGTATTGAGATATCTACGCTACTTAGTAGATTGTCATATATATATGACAATTAGAATACATATTGACATATATATATGACAATCAGAATTATAATTCACCTTCACCTGTGTCAAGCATTGCAATTTTTTTTCCTGCTTTAACCTAAATAACTTGCATCAGATACGAGAATCATAAACTGAATTCTGCTTTATGAATCATCAGTGTCGAGGATAAACTCGTATATGTAGAAGCTGCTTTCATTTACAGCATATCTGTGTAAACAGTTGCACACAGCAAAATACTTATACGTAATTTTTGATACTGGCAGTATTTAAGGAACAGAAAAGAGTCCATGCCGACTTTGAGAGTTCTAGTTGACTTAACAGAAGTTGCAGTTGGAAAAAAGAATCTCTTTATTTGTATACTGTGCAAGCTAGATGTGGAAATCACTGAAATGTAATAAGTAGGGAACACCATGATGCCACTTGTACAGAGTCACTTTTTGGAATAAAACAGAACTTTAACTATTCCTCTCAGTGTGGCCGGTTGATACTGATCACCCACCTACATCCAAAACGCAGCTAGTTGCAGGGCTTCCAACACTGGATCAATAGCAGCCCAACTTACATCCTTAATTCTAAGAGCAAACAAAGAGTACAAATAGCTGTGACTCAGTATGAGTTCAGCTGGTTTGACAACCACTGCACAATCTCTTCTTTCAGAGTGAGATTTCCCAGAAAAAACTTCCATTTCTGTGATGTCTGGATTTTGTCCTGTCTTCCTTTAAAAGTCAAATTTTGCTATGGCTAAGTTTTTCTTTCATCTCTAAAACTTTGGTCCTAACCTGTACTTGCTGTCTTTTTCTGGAGGCAATCCTCTTTTCACATTTTGATGTCAGGAATTGTAATTTACTAGGAAGAATCTGCCCGATAAAATTGGCATTTTCTTCATTCTAAGTACCTCAAATTGTAGCAATTTCAAATTGTAGCAATTAATTCTGTGGGTTTTGCACACCTTTTCAGGCCAGAGAGCAAGAAACTTGAAAACTTCTACCAATGTCTGCCATTTATTTTGCCTCGCTATTTCTATTTTTCCTTTGGTCTTGAATACCCTGGGAGCATTTTTTGACTGTTGACAATACTGCAGGTTTTTCCTAGCAAAGAAGTGAGCTTCTAAATCTGATGAGGGGGCAAATGTAAACAAAAGGATGCCATCTTATGTAGCTTTTGTTAAAATATTGTTGATCTCTTTCATATAAATAGTGTACATGCAATCAAAAAAAAAAAACAAAAAACGAACACTTACAGGTGTCCATTGACCCTACAAGCAAGTATCTCTGGGTGGAGGGTTTTCATTTTCCAGTTAAGGATGGAAGCAGTACTTTGGCTTCTGCTTGTCTAAATTATTTTCCAAATGCCTGGCTGACAAAGTCATACTCTCCACAATCATATCAATATATATTGACTTCTTAGATGATTTTGCTAACCGTTGGAACTGCCAGGGATGCAGCTGTACATGTATTTCTGACAATAGTTTGCAATTTAACCTGAAAAGGTCCATCTTGCTATTTAGAAATGCATTCTCTGGCTTTTTTCAAGAAGCCATTTCTAGGCAATCACCAAAAAAATCCTCTTTTTCCTAACATTGGAATCAAAGACTCTCAGATGCTACATACCGTCAGTATTGTGATCACATATGCCAATATGCAGTTACATTGTGAACCTACACACGTGTGCACATACATATAAGCAGCACAAGTAATTTATGACTAAAACTTTCATGGAGGTATTTGATATTTTGATTTGTGTTCAGTTTGTGTGAATGAGACAGACAGTGATGTAAAAAGAAAAAAAAAAAAGAGAAGCCCACATTTTTACTCCATTTCACAGGTCTTTGGAAATGACAGTCAATATTTTTGTTAAAATTCTTAATTATTTTCTTAAAAAAAAAAAAAAAACACAAAACAACTTGTGCTTTTAGTCTACTGGCCTTGACCAGCCCACCAGTGAGAGTCTAGAAGTGGCTGTAGCACCTTTGGGCCTGCGGTTTGGAACTTCATAGTTGTAGGGTATTTCCTGAACTATAGTGACCTTGATGCATTTTAAATCATCCAGAAATGATCTTGTAGTCATCTATTAAACTGGAAGCTGTGGCATGACATTTTATTGTTTTATCTGAAATGGTAAATACTTTCTTTTGACTGCTGGGAAATTACAGATTTTCTGCTATTGGTGACTTTAGGTACTTCACAAATGCAGTTGTTTCAAATTCTTTGGAACGAATGACGTACTTACCTTTTAAAGAGATTTTTCAAGCTTTATAAATCCTTCCATAACCATTTGAACATATTAATAAATTGTGCCTTCAGCCCTTTTTAAACTTTCTGTCTTCGAATATGTTCCCCAGCATAATCTTTCCTTCCAGATGCTGCTTAGGAAATCCGTTGTGATAAAACATTGTCTGTATTTTTTTCACAGTCTTTAGAGTATTTCAGCATACAACTACTGACCAAGTCAGCCTAACACAAGTTCCTGCCAAAAGCCCTTAGAGATGCTTGAGTCTAAAGAGAGGTGCTAAGAATCTCCATACAGCGAATGCCCGGTGTAGGATACCTCTGACGTCCACAGGTATCTGCAGCTTCTGTTGCTACCCTTCCCTGGAAACCTGTCCACTTCAGCACACGCTAGAGCTGCCTAAGTTCTTTCTATATCCTGAACAGCCACACACCCGGTTCATACTTCTCTTTATCCCTTGAGTAGGAAGGCATTTCTTTACTCTTCTTGTCTGTAAAGCAGCAGTGCTAGGAGTTTTGAAAGTGTGCTCGCTGGATTAGAGCCCACACGAAAACAACGGGAGGCGACTCAGTTGCATCAGTCATCCAGGAAATGAGAACTGTTTCCAGCTCTGAGGCCACATCTACTGCCTCTTACAAGGGTGTTGCTCTGGCCATTGGGACTGAGGACTTTTTGTAATAAGGCACGCTCAGTTCACTGCTGAAATTGCTCTTCGTTCCGTGAAATATACTCTGCATCACAGGGAAAGTACATGCTCATCTGTAGAGACCAGTGGTTATGGTACTTCCCTGGGAGAGGAGAGTCCCTGGATTCCAGTCACTGCTCAGGAAGCCTTTGTTATCAGATGGTCTTGGGAGCAGACACTAGAATTTCTTCTCCAGTCCCTTTTAATGAGTCTAGCGTGTAGGTTACAGAATTGTGAAGCACCACATTCTTGATTAAAGTCATGGAAATTTTACTCCATGTTGAAACTGCTTTTTTTTTTTCTTCATTTTTTTTCAGATTCAGGTTAATGAAATTTTGAGATTGTTATTCCCTGGATGATGATAACATACCAATCAGGAATCCAGTTTTCTTTAATTGATAAATACCAGATAGGTTATTTGCAAAACGTATTATTTAATTCTAAAGCTTACAGGCAGACTTTTTCCTGATGTTACACATGTGTAAATAAGAATGGGAAGAAAACCAGTAGTTAGAATGAGACAGTAACTCTACAGAAATGGTTATGAGGAGATGGACAACATAAGGACTTTAAAGACGAAGACGGTAGAAGAGACTGGGCAATACAGGATCTTACGGAGTTTGCATGGTTCGAATTGCAGGAAAGGAAAATTGAAGACAAACTGAGAGATGTGGGTAATTAGCAAATATATTTCCTCATCAAATGGAAGGGTGGCAAATTCATGGATAAAAACAAGTGGATCTTTGAAGGAATTGTTTTGGATATGAAGGAAAAAGATGCTGGATGAAAAAGCACAGAGAAATATTTCACTTGTTTTATTGTGGCACACATATACCCTTCTCATAGACCAGAGTCTCTTTATGCTGGCATGCTGTACAGACAAGACAAATGTCGTTTGAAGTGAAAAAGCTAAATATAAAAATGAAGACAATAAATGAAGGCAGATACAAAACACAAGGAAATATGAAATAGCAGTGATCAGCATGAGTAGTTGCATGATCTACACACCAATAGATGATATACATCTTCCAAGATGTTTTCTTTGTTTCTTTTTAGATAAATGTAATAGCAAAGGGAGGAGGGTTAAAGGGTGTTTTTTTTGTGGACATTTAGGGAGACCTGGTGCTAGGCAAAGGAAGAAAGTACAGAAGTGCCTGTCTGAAAATGTTGTGTGAGTGAGAATGGTTGTGTTAACAGCAGGTGAGAGTAGTTTTGATCAAATGGACCAAATAGGTATCAACTGTAAAGTTAAAATAAGGAACGTGCATTTGCAGTAGGGAATGGCAGATTGATGGTGATATCTGAAGAGACTGCTTCATCTACGCAGGATGTTCAGAAAGTGGGCCGTAAGCTGTTCTGGGTAGATAAAAATTCATTTATTGAGGGGAAAAACGGGCATAGGGCAGCAACTGAGATGTGTGGTAGGACCCTAGACAAATTGTTCATGTAGGTGGCTAGAGAAAGTTCTAGCTTAGGTAATGCAAAAAGAATCTGAAGATTTAGGTGTATGCTGCCATAGGAATTTAATGAGACCTTAAGTTAAAAAAATAAATAAAAAAATGTAATACACTCAACATTGATGAAGAGCTATTAGGTGAGCTGTTGTTTCTCAGGCAGATTAAGCACAAGTAGTGATCTGACAGCCAGAATTTTGGTGCTTGTTCCCAAATGAGAATCAACAGGTCTAAAAAAGATCTCAAGTCTGTAGTAATGGAAAGTACAGTATTTTCAGTATCGTTAGAAATAATTGCAGATTGGAGAATAAGTAAAATGGATTGTAATGTAAATGAAATTTTAATTGCAGTGACTACATCCTGAATGACCTGTAAAGGTACGATTTCTGATTTTTCTGCTGTATTGATCGTATTTCTCATAACGATAACATCTGGAAAAGTATAATGAAGTCATTTCTTCAAATCTTTGCATTTTTTTTGTTTTGCTTTTTGTGGATTATACATCAGCAAGTTTTTAGCCAACAGATTTGGGTGGGTTCCTGTACAAATAACGTGTATCTTACCTTTTTATCCGTTCTCTTTTGTTCCAGTTAGCACCTTCTTTGGAAGCAGAAAGCTCACAGCATTGTTGGTTTATGTATTTAGTTACTCTCTGTGCCAGATTCTTTCCCCATTGGTTTGTCTGTGCATCCTTCCCATTCCATCTTAATTGCTGATGCCAGTGGCAACACCCACTCACAGTAAGCATACAGCTTGCATTGCCCTATTATTACTTGCCATTGAGTTTGTGTGTGCCACTCAATTTATAGGTGCTAATAACTCTTCCCTAGAGAGCAGCATTTTAAAGAAATAAATGTCCAGCCTGTTAGAAGTAATGTAGAAATTAACTACCTTGGGATTATGGTCACTCTTGCTGATAGTTGCATTCAAATGCAATGTGGAACTAGATTATCACAGCCACAAAAGCATGACAATATGGAGTTTAAAATACTAGCATGTTCTTAAAGTCTAAGTGAATAGAAGATAGAAGTAGCCAAATCTCAGCTACTCAGTTTCTAACAGAAGAGCTGTTCGGAGGAGGAGACTGTGTCCTTTCTTAGTGCAGAATGCTGCAAGCCTTGGACTTGGCTTTCGCCTCAGATTTGTGTTCCTTTTTAAGCGGGGTTCTGTTATTAACCCGGTGCAGATGGTTTTGTGGGTTGCTAAGACGCGAAGTAACCTGGCTAGCTGAATTACTTTCCTCCGGGTGTGCTAAGTGTGCATTTGAATTCGTCTTCTAGAACTGATATAAGCATGTCCTCTCCATTGTGTAACAAAAACATCATTATCCTTCTCAGTCAGCATCTGTGTCAAGACTTCTCTATTTGGTTAGGAGATAGGCACATAGATTGGAGAATGGGAAAGTCCTTGTCACATTCAAAGTGGTAACTTTCCTTCATTTCTGCCTTATTTGTGTATAAGCTTTGGATGTAATAGGATAAACTAAAAGGTTTCCTTTAGAGACCTCTGAAAGTAGAACATTTTAAAAGCAGGTAGGTGTCTCCACCCTACTTTTTCATGAAACATTTTACCCATTCAAGCAGACTTTTAAAAACAGCTTGTTTTGATAGCAGTCTGTTCTCCTGTGGGCCTTCAGCCTTTGCTTCCTGGCAGCACCTTTGGTGCGAAAAGAGAGTGATCAATTGGGAGACTATCAGTGCCAGCATGCATAGAGTGATAAGTTAACACACCACTGGGAATTTCTAGGGCCCACCAAGATACTTCACTTCTAATGTGCTAACAAGCTCATTTTTCTACCTCTTGCCTCTTCAGTTATTTTTTTTCTCAGAAGAGCTTAGAAGTTGAGTGCATCAGGCATAATGAAAAGCTCTGTAGGAGGGAGAAGCAATAACCCCATTTTTCCCTTTTCAGCCAAATAGAAAATTAGTTTCTGGTAATACACAAAGGCCAGTATTTTTTGTGCAAGGGGCACTGCTGTGAATCAAAGGACTCTATTAACTGCAGAAAATTCAGCAGCTGTGAATCTCCCCCAATGAAAAAAGTGCTTTTCAACAAGTTGTGAGATACGTAGTATTATTTAGACTTCAACCATCAGTTTCATCCTCTACCACTTATACATAGCCTCTTAAAAACTGTGCTATATTACTCTCCTCTCTTAAGGCTCAATACTGTGTTTATCCCCCAACCTAAGAACCTCTACAATGGGAGATTTTTATATTTTCTCTTGTCCCCGTGCTTCTGTTATAGCTTCTCCAGATTGAGAATTCTGCTGGGTTTCAGATCTCTGAGGATCCAGAAGGAATTTGCAACACAAATTTTGGAGGGAAAATTGTTTCACAGTTTCACCATGTAAGCAAGTTGTGGTCTCAGGAAATACAACAAAGATGATGTTATTCACTATAAAGTTTTTTTCAGATAATATATTCTTTTTACATTCCTTCATATTTAGATGTACTGCAATATCTATTATAAATATTGTACAGAAAACAAGGACAGGAAGGTTTCGTAGGAAAAGTTCTGTAACATTTTAGGTATACTTTTAATAGCTAAGATGAAGGCTGTTGTTTCCAGCTGTAACTTAAGGCTGAGAATTGTACTGATTATCATAACTGAAAACAGTATAGTTATTTATTTAAAATGTTAGCACTTGGTATTTAAAAAAATCGTCACTTCTTATGCAGTTCTCATGTTTCAATTGCTAAAAAGATGTGTGCAGGACGCAAGATACTGCTTCCCCTCCCACACCCCCAAAAAGAGCAGCAAACCTGAAGTCAGAACTTCAAGAAACTGATCCTGAATGCGTTTCTCCACAGCATGCTGTTTTGTTTTGGTTTTGTTTTGTTTTGTTTTTTGTTTGTTTTTCTGTTTTGGGGTTTTCGTTTTGTTCTGTGTTTTTGCTTTTCTAGGAAAAAAAAATAGGAAGTTGATCTTCCTGTCTAAAAATAAAATATGGAAACAAAATGTGCACAAGCATAAATGCCAGGAAAAAATCCCAATCGTTTTATGGTTACATAAGATAAGTTTGGAAGGTCTCCCTCATTCAAAATACTGAGTCCAGCCAGAGGACTTGGAAAGTTGTGAGAGAAAAGGTTAACTGATTTCTCAGTTCAGGAACTATACGACATGAAGTCAGCATGGGAGTTTTTCTTGATAATTGTATGTTGCTGCCTGCTGCTCTACATTTTGACAGCCATTTCCATAGTTGCTTTCATGAACAGCAGAAATATTCTCTCTTTTTCTCGCTCACTCTGTGCTAACAGCACAATCAGGCCTGCTGGAACAAGCAGCCTGGAGAGGGTTCTTCAAAAGCAGCAACACTTCAAGATACTGGTCTCTTGTCAATAATATCAGAGAAGGAGAATGCAATGAAAAGGAAGAAGTACAGTATTTTACTGTCAGTGCCCTGCTGACACCCTGTTAGCCAGTATTTAAGGGTCCTGCAGATTCTTTACAAATATTCTTGCTTGTTTTAATGGCACAATGGATGAGGTGTTTTTCCCAATACTCAAATTTAGCTATGTATTTATCTTAACTGTGTGTGTGTTTAGGGATTACAGAAGGAGTTTGTTATTGAAAAGTGCAAAATAAATTATTGTGTTAATGTTCATCTGTTACTTTTCATGCTATACTCTTAAAAATTGTGAGATTTTTGTATTTAATTGTAACAAAACTGCAGCCAAATCGGTTAGTTTAAAGAGAATATTTACATTGCTGTTGGAAAAGATTTTCAGAAGGTATTGTATGAGACTTGAAAAAGAGATGGTTTAACCATAATGGTTCACATTGACCATGTGTGCCTTACAGTTCATATCACTACAGTGCATCAGATAATGTCAGAGTTATGTAAAGAGTTAAAGTGTGTACTGTCACTGAAATACACAATACGTATTTAACAAAAATAGGAACTCTGAAATACTTGGCATTGGTATTTAGCAGTTACAGTACATGATGTAAATTGTTCCTTAATTCTTGGCTAAACCAGTTATGAGGAGAGAGCACGATACCTGCAAACGATTGTCCAACATCACCTAGAACCTACAACTTTTGAGGATTTTGCTGCACAGGTTTTCTGTCCAGCACCGTACCACCATTTGCCCTCGGACACAGGTAAGCAGTACAGTAAAGAACTGTTTTTATACAGTCTTACTTGAAATGCAGTATCCTTACTTATAAAGAATAAAAATTCAAACGTTTACATATCATTAAGAGTTACCATTAATCTGAAAGACTGTATGCACCTATTTTGAGAACTTGGGCAAAGTTGCCTTTAATTCCTTATTCTGTTGTCTGGCATCATGGGAAAATGTGTGGCATTAAATTTGGCAAGCTACTTGAACCTAGCAAGCAGATTCTATATTTTTACAATGAATTTTATTGCATTCTCCTGTATAAAATCTGAAAGTGCTGGTACTTCTTTATGTTGGCTAGTTCAAACAGATAAATTCTTTAATGTAAGCACACTTTTCCTATAAGAAAGTTTTAAGCTCTCATTTTTAGAATGTAAAGTTTGAAACTAGAAGCCTGAGAGCCTTGCGATCACCGCTTTTGTTTCCAGGTTGTTAGTTGCAAAGTTGTTTTTAAGGTGATTTTTACTTTCCGCTAAAATACCTGGTTTATAAGAGGATACTGCATTTTCAGTTACTAATAAGAAAATCGGTAAGAAAATGAGTAACTCAAGGCCTTCCTGTTCTGAAATTCCTTGAACTCCTTATGATTATTTCATTTATTTTATTTCCCCTCTTTTTAGATCATTAAATATCAATCAGTTCTGTTTATCTGAAGGTAAGACAAAGTGTCCAAAAAAACCCTTTGTTCCTATTACTTTTACTAGAGCACTAAGCTTGTAACCAAATTGTATGCAAACTTTCCTTGTTGCTCTTGTTCACACTAAAAAGAATTTCACACTGATTGAGAAATGACCACTACATCTTCTTAAAGTTTTAGTCTTTTACTAACCTCAGGTCTGCATGAAGCACTAACACTGGTTCTGGGATTAAGGTAACTAATGGTAGAGACAGTTGTTGAATGAGTAACACTTTATTGTTTTGACCTTTGTTTCTCAGCATGAACAAGTAGTACTGGATGGCAGTGGTGTGTTTTGTACCCTGTACTGTCTTTCATTGATGTTGTAAGACATTCTGCAGTGATAACATAGGAGAGAAGGAGAAGAAGAATGTGTAACACTTGAAATTCTTTGTTCAGAAAACTTTATTTAATGTCAAATAAATCGAAGTGCTACTGTGGAAAAGCTGTAAATCTAAATAAAATAAATTTTGTAAGAATTAATTCGGTAAGTCATTATCTCAAAATTTGTTTCTTAATTGCAAAATTTTGCAGAAATCAATTTTAAAATTATGAAAGCATTCTGATTAGGACTGCAGAAAGAATGACTGAGAGATGTTGAAATACTGAGATAGCTTTGTGTGAAGGTATAAACTGTAAGTGGAAATGAGGCGCAGTTTTAAAGTGTAAGTGGATAGCTGTGCCAGTTCTAATCATCAAAACCAAAGGGAAACCAAATTAAAAGGCAGTGATTTAAAACTAATTAAATCAGTACAAAAATAGTAATTTAATTTAATGTATGAAAACGTTTGAATAGGAGAAATCCGTAACTAGAAACATTGGAAGCAATAAGCAGGGGTACCAATCCTTACCACTTTTCCTCCCTAATGCGCTCAGTAAGCATTCAGCATCAGACAGTTCCATATCACTAGTATAGATCCTATATTCTAGTGCACTCTTATCAGTTCTGCCTGATCACTTCTGGAAATCTCATTCCAGGCTAAATCGTTCTCTGTTCATCTAGCTCCTTCTTCTGGGGTGAAGCAAAGCTGCTTTTCTCCCTTGCACCAAACTAGTACAGAACAGGGGCAATTCCTATATTCCCTTAAAAATTGTCCGAGTCGTACTTACTTTCTCTAACTTGATCTAGAAAAAGGATTTTTACTGAAAAACTTGATTTTAGTCTTAAGCTTTCTCTCACAGGTACTAATTTTCTGCAGGAATCTCATTAATAGGAACTTGTGATCTATTTCACACTTGAGTGCATGCACGTGTGTTTACATACCACAAAATGTCACCTCCTACCCTAAGGGACGTCGTCTTCTGAACTTTGTGGAGTGTGGTGGAGCTGACCAACGCATCTGTGCCAGGAGCAGCCAGGATCTCCCTAGGACATACATGCAGCTCACTGTGACCCAACATCCAAGAGCCTATCCCCAGAGCTCCCTGACTGACTTTTAGTTGCAGCACAGGGAAGCCAGGAATGCTGTGGGAGTCCTTATTGCAACCTGGCCCCTCGGCGCTCCCAGACCTCAGGGCTGACCCACGCTGGGTCCAGGGCTCCAGGTGCTCTGATGCTCAGCTCCAGGACAGTGCCTGGAGTAGCACCAGACTTTCTGCCTCCAAGCTGACTCAGGAGAGCACAGACTGTAAAGCCTGAAGCAGGTCTAATTTAGTACTGCGGTCATCTGCCAAAATGGCTTCCCCAGGGCTGGTTAGTGGGCAAACCGCTGGTGTCCGGTTCTCGTGAAGGCAGACCTGTGAGCAGGGTGCCTACAGATGGACCTGAACTTTGAAGGACCGTGATCCCAAGAAACAATCCACCTGATGTGCTACTAAAATACTTATTACCCCTATGTTACTAGGGTCCCTGCATCAGACAGCTGTATTGAAAGATAGGTACGGAGGTCTCACTTGTGCCAGGATTACGCATAGGATCGGCACTGGAATCCTGCCTGGGCATCTACACGCATTCATCACCTCCAAGATGACTCAAAACCTTGCAGGCTACCTCTCAGACATTTCTGGGTCATCCAAAAATTTCTGACCAGCTTATAAAAATATGTTGCAATTACTTTTTTATATAATATTTAATTTATATCTGCTTTTTATGAAAAAAAAAGACCACAAGCAACTAGAAAATATTTCCTTATTTTAGACTTGATTGTTTAGTTGGATCATGATCTTGAAGCTTATAGTTGTCAAATATGTTTAATTTTTATAAAATATTATATACAATTTCTTCTTCTAAGATATATATAGAAACTGCGAAGCTACTAAAGCCCATCAACAAGCACTGTATTTTATTTTTGTTGTTGGGACCCCATGGGCTGCTTTCAGCATGCCTAATGCTTCACTTGAACTATGACAGTCAGCATATAGAGACTATGCCATTCGCTTACAAACTGTATTTTCTCAGATTGGTGTATTTTATGAAAGCTTCAGTCCTCAGCAAAAGCTGTTTCCTTCCTTAGCGTGGTTGCTGCTTGATACAAAGTAATTGTGGCTGCTGCTGTTTTATCTAGATATCTAGGTTGCCCTGTTAAAATACATGAAAAGTCCATCTTCCCAGGTTTAGGAACTTGACTAATGTAGTGGATATACGGGTTTTTTATGGTTTTTTTTTTTTTAATTAACCCTGCTTAATCACAGAATGTAATTCAGTAGCTGCTCTTTTCTTTTTTTTTTTTTTTTTTTTTTTAACTTTGTGCTGACTCTGGTAAGTAGAGTTAACTACAAAATAATATTTTCTGCTATACAGCTATTGAGTAAACCAGACTTCTGTGACACCAGAGTAGGCTGAGGAAACTGTCAATGACAAGCTCAATGATATTGAAGGGCTTATTGACCCCTCGATGCTAAGACTCTGAGTTTTAAATTGTACTGATGATTTGATTTTGTTTTTTCTGTCATCTTTTTTTTTTCCTCTCTTGTTACTAAAAATAGGACCTCAGTATAGTAAACCTTGTTAAAAAGGGTCATAGTATTTTACTTGTGATGCCAGCAGAAGACTATTTGATCCCAACAGTCGTTCCTACATTTTCAAGCCTGCGTTCAGACCAGTCCTGCTGCCCCACTCCCAAAGTCAGTGGGGATGCCAGCTTACAGAGAGAGAAGTGGAGGAATGTAGAGGTAGTGGTGCTTCAGCCTTGCACAAGAAAGTCTCAAATTCCATGGCCTGCATCTTAACCTGATCTGCTGCTTGTGTGCTGTGTAACTTTGAACAGAGAATCTGTTCATCTTTTTGGCCCTCTGTTATCCCTTTGCATATTAGAATGATGGTGCCTAAGCACCACTGGTGACAAACAATGCTCCTGGTGGTGATGGTTGAACTTTGTGACCAGAAATGCAGTTAAAAACAGAAATGTTTTATGAAAGGCTGTATGTCTGGCAGGGCTGGTAAGAGTTTCTCATTATTCCTTCTCCAGTCCAAACTTAGTAAGAAATGCTTTCATTCCAGATCAGAGCAAACCCACAAAACTTAATGAAATTTTCCAAAAATTCCACATTGGATGACTGAAGCTGTAATGTTATGCATTTCTGAGCTGTTGCCCATGCGTTGACCACTTGGGTCGTAGTAAGCTGCGGATCCTCAGCACTTCAAAGTGATAAATCCAGTGAGGACTGCTGGAGACCCAAACAGATCAACTTTGTTCATTTCCACTGAAAAGCAAGGAATATGATTGTCCAATAAAAAAACATTCCATGCATACGTACAAGGTGATGAAATTAAAGCAGCATGTGCAATTTTAATCCTGACATTTCCTAGTTTTTGAATGTTTGACTTGACAGTTTTATTGTCTTGTAACAACACTTTCTTGCGTAAGTACTTTCGTTTTTGTTTTGTTTAAGGCATAGGGCAGAAGAGAAATTCCTTACTACTGATTAACCACCGTATGATTCGTAAGCAAAGTTGTGGCCTCTAGATCCACCACCAACTTCTGCAAACTGAAGTAGTGCAATAATGAGCTGTCTTACCTCTACCTGAAGCTCTCCTAGAGGAAAGACTGGAAATTTTGCCAGTGGGTTTCACAGCTATTTGATGACACAGAGGAATAGGTTTATCTAGTAGGTTAAAGCCAGGTTCTGAAGAGCGTTCTTTATTTAGGACAAGGGGGAATGGTTTTAAACTAGAAGAGGGTAGATCTAGATTAGATATTCAGAAGAAATTCTTTACTCAGCAGGTGGTGAGGCACTGGCACAGGTTGCCCAGAGAGGCTGTGGATGCCCCATCCCTGGAAATGTTCAAGGCCAGGCTGGATGGGGCTTTGGGCAGCCTGGTCTGGTGGGAGGTGTCCTGCCCATGGCAGGGGGGCTGGACCCAGGAGATCTTTACAGTCCCTTCCAACCCAAACCATTCTGTAATTTATCGGACACTGGCTTTTCTGCTCATTCTCCATAAACCACTTCTTGCTGTACATCTTTCTCATGTCTGGCTCTTAGTTCTTTCTCTCCTACCCAGTTCCAGCCTCTCAGGTCTTTAGGTCACTCGCCGCCCTCCTCAGCTTCTTGTCTTGCTTGGCAGCTGCTTCTGCAGTCTTCCTTCTCTGCCTGTGCTTCTTGCAACCTTTCATCTTTTCCCAAAATTATTGAATTAATGCCTTGACTCAAGCAAGGTTCTGCTGAGCATAACTGATAGCTTGGCCAGCTTTGGACTGGTATTTGTATGAGTGGCGAAGGGCAGAAGCTGTACAAAAATGATGGCCCTCTTCCCCGGAGGCCACGTGGGAGGCTGAAGTATATTAAAAAGCCATCAAAATGCATTAACATAGACAAGTGATATTTTCCTGTGCCCTCATTCTCAGAAATGGCACTCAGGATAATGTTGTTCCAGACAACTGGTGTGATAAAGCCAGAAGTCTTAACAGGTAGCGTATCAGCACCCCATCAGACTTCTAGCCGGTGAAATTTCCACCTCTTTGAAAGTCAGAATTGTTGAGTGAGGTGAGTTGTGCAAAGGGGTGTGTTATGGTACGCCTGGGTCCCTCCACCTCAGTTCACTTCTAACCCAGTCTGTGTAGTTAGGGTACTGTTTTACAGTTAAATAGCTCATTTCTGAGACAAATAGCCAACATACTATCTTTAGAAGATCCTAAAAGCTTCAAATAGAATAGGAAAATGTCCCATTTCAACTTTGCTGAACAACTTTGTTGTTCACAACAGAAACAGCTTTACGTTATGGTCCTAAACTATCATAGCTGATCAAATTGCTTCATGCTAGCCTGGTCAGTTGTCAAGCCTAAGAGAAGGAAAAAAATGGATCACTTTCTGACATTTTTTCAAATTCTTAAAAATGCTAACACGTTCATTTCATTTATTTGAATTGAACTTTCTTGTTCCAGGACAATTGACAATAAAGCTTTCTTACTTAACCCTATTTTTTTAGTTTGGATAACTAAACATTTCACTGCATAAAGATATAAAGATACAGCATTCTACACTGAAGATTTTAAACTGAAGGGGAAACAAAACTTGCAAAATTTATGTAATCACATATGATATCCACGTGTGTGTATGTGCGTACGTATATATATATATAGATACATATATCTAAAATCTAAAGAAATTGAGTTATTAATCAGCCTGTTGATTGCTGCCAGACTAAATATATTTTAAGTGCCATTATTCTTCACTCTTCTGGTGTGATATGTTCAGATGTGAAAATCACTTTACATGACTTCTGTTCTTCAATAACTCTACATCAGTTTTTTTAAAATGGGATTAGATGTGAATCTGTGCTTTCTGATGTCTGTCTGCATAAATTATATGCAAAATTTAAAGATATGATTGGAATAATGCCTTAATTAAAATAGTGGGGGTTTTAAGGTTTTCTTTATCCAGCACTTGATAAAATTTCGCAGTATGGTTTTAGTCTTTGACTCAAACTAACAAGCTTAAAACAAGCTTAAACTAACAAGCTTTTTTTCTTTACGTGATTTCAGCAGTCTCGTGTTGAGACTGGCTATAATTGTAGCATATGTAAAAATGTGAAACAGCTGGGGAGCAGAAGCCATATATCAAATTGCCATTTGTTTTTCCTTCTTGATTGTGTCTATGTGTGTGACTATTGAACTGTTTTCACAGACTTTAAGAAAGCGTTTCAGGCAATGTTTAGGATGTATCTCAGTTGCTATAAATAAGGTTGCTGGATCTGGATAATGTCATAGAATTCTTTTCTTTCTCTCTCTCTTCTTTTTTTCTTGTAATGCTTAGTTGGTAAGTATGACGCTGGATTTCAGAGCTGTTGCTTCATTGCACATAACTAACTCATCATTCTCTTTAACCTTAGCATGAGCAGCAATTACATAATGAAATTCAAAATTCTGTTTTCTGTGCTCATCTGTTAATACCCTTCAATCTTTGCGGTTCGTGTCTCATGTCTCACACCTGTTATCTTTTATCTTCTCTCCTCCCCCTTCCTCACTTCTTTCCACTTCTCCTTCCTCATCACTTCTTCATTCTCAACAAAGAAAGAAATGCTGTGATATTTCTTCTCCTTCCAAAACCTCCACTAGAAAGCATTGGCCACATCAAGGTAAAGGGCAAAGGCTTGAAACGGAAGGTCTTTCACGCTAGCTGTGAATGGTATGCTGTGCAAAACAACAACGGTTATTTTCTATTCTCTATCTTCCACCATTTGAAATGCTTTAATTCCTTGTAAAATTAGAACAAGATAGAATTTCAGAAAATGAGACTGCATGTTTCCCTGCTTGCCTTTTTTTATAAGGCACAGTGAGTCAGGCATTATCATGCTTTTCCAGATTGTTTGGCAATGAAGTACCTAGTTCATGAACAGAATTACTGTCACCAGCTGGGGAACAAATAACAGCCCTTTTTCCTCCCTGTCACTTCAATGGCTCATGTCGGTTTGAAAAAGACAGAAAGTATTGGGCCGTCCCTCTGGAGCAGGCAGATGACGGACCGGGCGAGGAGGACATCCAGGTCGCTAAATCCTTTAGGTTTATGACAGTGTTTTAAATGAACTCTTAGACTTCTTACCTGATGACCTGGGATTTTATTTTAGAGGAGTCTTTCAAATGAAATGTGCTCGGTTTTGAATGTTTTTTGTGCCCATTATATATGAAATGTTAACTGAGGGAGAGAGGTCTCCAGTTCTGATTATTGCATTATTATTTTAAAGTATTACCAGTAATAGTGTGATGTGAAAGAAATAGCAAGTGATATTCTGGCTTACCAAAGTCAGCAGGGGTTTTCCCATTGACTTCTGCAGGACTAAGCTTCTGCCCGTAATTCATACAGCTCAAAAGTGATTAGTGGCAACTGAGGTAATTGGGTTCAATCAGCCTGCCGGTCTCTGCAAACGGCCAATTAAAATGCAGTTTGGTTTTGTGCGTGCGAGTGCATAGTGTTAAAGTTCTGCACCCAGGAAGGAGAACGTAATTTAGATTGCACGTTCCCTCCTCTCCCTTCTGTACCTCTGTGGAGGCTGACTGGAGGCAGAGGGTCCCACCGGGCTGTTAGTAAGGGAAGGGCTCGCGCAGCGAGGACTCAGGGCCCACTGCGGAGTTGGGTGCTGGGTGACAAACGCCATGCCGTTATCTCAAATTCATCTTGTTCCTTTTACAAAGAAATTGGGATGCGTAGTGCATCTGCTTAGTACGATCTGTTCAAGCTTCTGCCTTGTGGGCCCTGTAGGAATTGGCCTTCTGAAGCACTGACTAAAGCCTAGATGGGAGGAGATGTGTTGCTCTCCCAGTTCACCCCAATTCACTCCACCTTTTCAGCTGCATTCCCAGAACTCCCTTCATGCGCAGTGAGCCGTTAACCTTCATGTTCTCATTATAGACGGGATTCTTCTGGGTGATGGCATGAATAATCACTCCCCATCCCCGCCAGGGAACTGGAGGGGTCGGTTCTCCTGGCTAGCAGGATGACGCTGCCCACCTCAGTGCTGTTTCAATTGCCGAGGGTTCTCTGCAGTCTTGCAGCTCAGTGGTTTCTGGCATCATCTTTTCTCTAGAGATGATTTTGTGGCAGTCGCTAGCTCCATGTGCGGTGCAATCACCCACAGCTGGTAAAGGGCTAGTATATGCTGTGGGCTTGACAACAGCACTGAAATTCCTACCTGCCCCTTGTGTGTATAGATTCCTGCGCTGCGCACGTGGAAGGCGGCACTGACGGGTTTGGTTCTTGCTGTCCTCTGCAGGCTTCTGCCCAGAGACTCAGCCGGGAGAAACTCCAGCAGCAGCAACAGCACAGGTGGATGGAACAGACTTAGCCTCTCCAATGTCTCCTCGGACTAGCAAGAGCCGAATGTCCATGAAACTGCGCCGCTCCTCTGGCTCAGCCAACAAGTCCTAATGTTGAGATGCCTGCAGCTTTCTAGTAACCAGCCGTCAGCAACCCTTCCTACGACTCGCAGCTTTCAGCTGAAGGATAACGTCTCTAGCGCATGTGTGCCCCGTTCCCTGCATACCCTTTTTCTGTATGTTTATTTTAAACAGTGACACTGGAATTTTACTTTACTATTTTAGCTTTTGGTTGTTTTTGTTTGTTTTTTTAATCAAACTCCAGGCTGCCTTTTTTTTTTTTTCTCCCCCTCCTTTTTTTTTTTTTTCCAGTGCAGTTTGTCCTCTGCACCTTTTACCTTCCTGGATGATTATGATATCTTACCAGTAGTCATTTTTAACTCTGGTTGATCTTGAGTGACATATGGAATTGGAGACTGCAGTTTGATTACACTATATTTATTGTGCCCCACTGCAATTTTCTCTGTAACAAAGAAAGAAATGTGTACAATTTGAAAATGAATGTACAATTTTAAATTGAAGTTGCATTTGTAAAGTCTTTGTCAGATGTCACAATGTTAATGCACAGGCTGTGTACAGACTATTTATGTTAAGAATAAAATACTTAAACAGCCTTTCAAGCATTACAGTGTCCAAACAAAATAACTTGCCAGTAGCACCAACTCTTTCTTCACAAAGCAATGTATCATTTCTTAACTGTGCAGGTGGTGCCATAATCTATGCCAGAAAAAAAAAAGAAGAAAAAAAGAAAAAAAAAAAGGAAAAAGAAAAAAAATCACTGTGCTGAAATTCTACTTATGCTTGGCTTCCAAATATTTTTATAATGTTTGCTTTTGGAAGTGTTATCAATAGTAAATGCCATTGAGTCTCATGTTTTTTAGCCTTTATCACCGGGCTGCTGGGTCTAGATGTATATTATTGTTTCTTACGTTAAAAAAAAAAAAAGCACTTTCCTGATACAAATTCATTGCTCTGATGCTGTGTACTGAGGAAGAAAAGGGAACATGCTCCAAGAGGCTGACCTGCAATGCTGATGATTCCAACCCTGTAAGTGCAGGTTAGTACACGCATTCCACCCATCCAGAGATATTTTCCTACAGCAGATGAAATGCTCACATTTTGAGTCTGGCAAACAACAAGATGCTGTTAACAAAATGTAGCATGACATCCATACTAACTGCATGTGTAAATATATCATATGATATGGGCAACAATAAAAATATAAATTATGTATTGTCATTCATGTAGTATCTACAAATTTGTAATGGTTGAAGAGAAAACATGCTATTTAATAATACAATAAAATTATTCTTACCACCTTCTGTATATTGGTCATTCACCTCAGTGATTAGATTCCTACTGCAATTTGTAAAAGAAAAGCAAATTACACGTGGAGCAGTTAAGTGCGATACACGGCTGCGTTTTCATTCATATTAAAAACTTGGCGTTTCAACTAGTTCTTGGGAGCTCTCCCCATCCGCTGCAAGGACACTGTGTCGGACACTTGTCCCCAGCTCTGGTAAATGCCATCTGTAGCCCTGTTTCTTTGACCGTACGAGCAGAGACGGGAGGGTAATGATTTAAAAAAGCACAGTGACCTTCTCCATGGGAGAACTCAGTGAATGGCATAAACGGGCACTGCTATCTGCGCCTCGGTTACCGGGGAATGATTGAAAAACGCCCTACTTAAGATGACATGCTTTATTTCTGGTGGGGCAGAATAGCGACCTGCAAGTTTAGCCTCCGCCAGGCAGCAAACATTGGCAGCTGCAGGTTATACCGCACTAATTCATATTTTCCAGGTCCTGCAACGAACACCAGAAAGTCGGTGGAGCACGTTTGAAATAAAACGCTATCGCTTGCTTTCGGCCTTCGGGCACGATGTACACGAGCCTTTTGTTGGGTGTAACGAAATCTAAAACTAGAGAAATAGCTGCATTAGAGGATGCTAATGAAAAGATAGCAATATTCTGCGTGCTCTAACAAAGGCTGGGGCTGGGATCAGTTTGTTTCTTCGGGAACCACCAAGCGACCCACTTTTCCCCTGCTGAATTCAAGAAAGGCGTTAGCTTCGTTTTAAATCATTTATTGAATTCGCTCGTCCTTTTTGGCCTCACCCGCTGTCACATTCGGAAACGAGCACTCCCGCGTGAAAATAAATAAACAGACGACCAAATAAATAAGGCCTGAAAGGTCCGTAGCTGGCAAGGTGCACAGAATTGCAAAGCGCTGGGCCGGGCTGCCGCTGAAGCCGGGGGAAAACGCAGAGGGCGGCTTGGCCGGGCCGGGGAGCGGCGCCCCGGGGTACCCACGGCCGCGGGGCACCCCCCGAGGGGCCGGGGCCGCCCGCAGGGCCCCCAAAAACACGCGTGGGAAGCGGGGGCGCGCACCTAGCTGGGGCAGGGCGCCTCGCCTTCGGTAAGGGGACAGCACGACCGGGTTCCCGCACGTTTCGCTAGCTATTACAGGGCTGACACCGACTTAGCAAGAACATTTACTTTCGCGACTATTTTAGCACAGAGTACGGCAAACGAAACACTGCACGAGAACCTAAATGTTCGAGCTTGGGGTGGGGGGGAAGGCTATGAAAACAAGGTAACTAGGTCAGGCGCCTTTTCTCACGAAAAATAATAATAATAATAATTCCTCTCTTTAAATATCCTATGTACAGCTGGACTTCAGCGGGCACCCGCCGCCCCCCAGCGCCCCGGGGCAGCCCGGAGGGGACGGGGCGGAGGGCACTGGGGGGTCCGCAGGCGGCTTCGTCTCGGTGGCCGTGTGCGCACCCAGCGCGACTTTCCATAGGAATTACAGCGTGGACGGGACTCGCTCGGCGCTCGCCCGGGCCGTCGGGCGACGGGGTCCCATCGGGGGCGGCCGCGGGGGCTAGCAGCCCGGCCGGACGGGCACCTGGAGCAGCAGGACCTGCCTGCCCTCGGGCGGGTGGCACTTGGTGGCGTGCCGCGCCAGCCCCGGCGCGCTGAAGAAGGTGGCGGGGCAGTGCTTGCAGGGGAAGCCCTGCCGCTCGCCGCCCCCCGCCGCCGCCGCCCCGCCGCCCTCGGGCTGCCCGGCGGCTGGAGGCGGCGGCGGCGGCGGCAGCAGCAGCTCCTCCCGCACGGCGTGCCACAGCCGGTGCTTGTCCCTGATGTCCGCCGAGGGGAAGCGGGCGCCGCAGAGGTGGCAGGCGAAGGCGAGCTGCCCGCGCTCCGGCGGCCCGAAGGCGGCTGGCCGCGCCGCGCCGTGGGTGCCCAGGTGCTTGCGGAGGTAGGCCTGCCGTCGGAAGCGCTTCTGGCAGCAGGGGCAGGCGAACGCCTCCCCGACGGGGCCGGGGCCGGGGGCGCCGGGGGCAGGGGCCGGGGCTCCGCCGGCGCTGTCCGCGCCGCCGCGGTGCTGACGGGGAAGCGGCGGCGGAGGCGGCGGGGGAGCGGCGGCGGGGCCGCGGGGCCGCCGCTCGGGGCTGTTCTCCTTGCCCGGCGGGGCGGCGGCGGCGGCGGCGGCGGAGCCGTCGGCGCTGGGGCCGGGCCGCGGCTTGTGCCAGCGGCGGTGCGAGGCCAGGTTGGCGGGGCAGCTGAAGATCTTGTGGCACTCGGGGCAGCGGTACTCGACGCGCACGATGCGGGAGCAGCGGTGCTGGGCCAGCGCCAGCGGGTCGGCGTAGTGCTCCTTGCACAGCTGGCAGATGAACTCGCCCAGCGGCGTGCGCCCCCCCGACGGCGGCGGCGCCGGCCCCGGCCGCCCCTCGGGGCCCTCCTCCTTGATGCGCAGCCCCAGCACGGGCGAGGTGGTCACCTCGTCGGCGAAGCTCAGCTTCCGCGTGGCCTTCGCCTTCTTGCCGGGCGCCTTGGCCCTCGACGGCCGCTTCAGCGCCGGGCTCGGCGGCGGCGGCGGCTGCGGGGCGGGCGGCGGCGGGGCGGGCAGCGGCGTGCGGGGCTGCAGCAGCAGCTTCTCGGCCGGCGGGAAGGAGGCGGCCAGCGGGAAGGACTCGGCGGACGCCGGGGAGCTGAGGCACCGCTCGAAGAACGCCGCCCGCGGCCCCGCCGCGCTGCACGGCCCCGCCGCCCCCCAGGCGCCCGCTCCCTCCGCCGGGGCTCGCAGCGGGCCCCCGCCGCCGGGGCTCCACGTCGCCGCGGGGGGCGCGGGGCAGGCGGCGGCGGCGGCGCCCTCCTCTTCCTCGCCCTCCTCCTCCTCCTCCGCCCCTTGCCGGGCGGCGGGGCTTCCCCCGGCGGCGGCGGGCAGCGGCGGCGACGGCGGCGGCGGCGGGTCCCGGTCCCGCTCCCGAGGGCGCGCCCGGTAGGAGCCGCCGGGGCGCCGGCTGCGCTTGACGAGGAAGCCGCGCGGCATGGCGGGGCCGGGAGGGCTGCGGGAGCGCGGCGCGCAGGGCCCGCCCGGGCTTTATACCCCCGGCGCCCGCTCCCGCCCGGGCGCCCTCCTCCCTCCGGCGCCGGCGGCCAATGAGGGGCTGGGGCCGGCGCTGGCGGCCGCGGGGGAGGAGGCGGTGGCAGGGCCCCGCCGGGCCCCCGCCGGCATCGCCCCGTCGGGGCTGGTGCGGGGCCGGCAGGGGAGGCGGGGCCGGAGGGAGCGGGGCCGCTTCTGCCGCTCGGGCCTGAGCTGCGCGGCCGAGCACCGACGGCCGGGGCGTGCTCGCGGCCGCCCGTGCACCGACGGAGCGGGCTCCAGGCGGAACGGGGCGCTGCCCCAGCGGCTGAGGCCCGCCTGAGCGCCCCGCTTACCCCCCGCGGCAGGTCCGTGAGCGTGCTTTGCCTCGCTCTCCTCTCACGTTTCCCTCCGTTTTCACCGCTGCGCTGAATTTTAGATGAGGTTACAGACTGCGAGCCAGAGATTGCCCCTCGTTACTACAAACCATTTTAATTGGGACCGATGAGCCGTGCTGCAGCACAGCTAGATCGCTCTCCGGACGGACCGCATGATTTTTTCCTAATGCCCGGTTGACCTTTGTAACTGGGACTTCCCAACTACATTTCTCACTGAATTACTGTATCCCTGCTTACAGAGCCACTGTGTTACGCTCTTCCTCCAAGCAAAACGTTAAATAGGTCTTTCAATTTGCAAAGCCATGTTCCTTCCTTTCAGTGTTCCTTTTGCCTTGGTCACACTGCAGAAGGCTGTGGTGGGAAAGCCCAGCTCAGCTCCTGTCCTAAGGGGTGAGGAACCTCAAAGTGCCTTTTCCTACCTGGGAGCACCACGCGCCGGCTGGGCAGCAGGTGCATGGAGAGCATTTGCTGGGACCTCGGCCATTTTCCAGCACTTTGAGCTGCAGGCTGGAGCTGTGCCAGGGAGCTCCCCCAGGCCCTCAGCAGCCAGGCCAGATGCGGCCCAGGGGCCGAGGGGCATTTCAGAGCCTCCCCTCCCAAAGCACTGCTCCAGCCCCAGCCCCTCACCGCCCCTGCTCCTTGCCCCAGCATGGCAGGTGGCCAAACCCCCCCACGCTCTTGTAGGCCCTCGGTGTGACTCTGTTGCACTACTGGTTTGTGAGGTGGGGCCAGAAGTGAAGAACCCAGCATCCCATCGATGGGCTCACTGCAGCACATGCCACCTCCTGGGAGTCTTGTACAAAGACACTGGCAAAACTGTTTTGGGATTCATGCCTGGGTTTGTTTCAATAAACTTAATGTTTTCCCTACCCTGCCCCTTCTCCCAGTTCCTTGACTCCCATTTAGTGTTTTACTTCAGCGTATTTTGCATCACCCCACCACAAGCGAATTTGGTCCTGCTGACCCTGGTTACACGAGACTCTGTGAGCTTCTAGGCTTTCTGAATTGTCACATGGCTTTATACTTTTGCCTTCAGCTTTTATTCCTTCCAAAATTTTCAGAATTAAGACATTCCAATGATTTATAAGGATATTTAACAATTTTGCACATGCACGCACACACAAATCCTGGGGGAATTTGCAGGATTTTTTCCGCCGACATTAAATTCCACTGGTCCCATCACACTGCTGAGAGAGCGATGTTCAGCCCACCTGAACATCATACATGAGGGAAATTCATGTAAGGTGAAGGCTTTCCTAAGCAAGCAGCTGAATGCTGTCAGGAGAAGTGGCAGGTTTCCTGGCCCTACACCGTGTTCTCTGGAGTCTGATAGAACTAGGTTAGACCTCATCAAATGTATTGGCTGCTTACATAAGAGTCATCCTCAGATGACCTTGGATTAGCCAAAGGGTTAATCCCACAGTTAATAGGAAATCAAACTTCTAGCAGAAAGATGTGATGGCTAATGAGCAGAAAGGACACAGGCACTCCTGGGGAGCCGGCAGGGCTGAGAGCGCGAGGAAGTGGTTCCCTCTCTTAAATCTTCGCCTCCTCAGACCCCAGCCCTCCTTCCTGGCCTGGTCAAATAAATGCAGGTGTTTAGGAAGCAGGGGGAAGCCAGATGCTGCTGCTCTTCCTCCCCTTGGCAGGGGCTTCCCCTTCTGTGTGGATGCGCTTTCACGCCTGCTCACAACTTCCCTGACCAAACAGGGCCGTATTCAGGCCTTACCGGGATTCAGAAGCCAGGTTCAGCGATGGCCAAAGCAACCTCCTGAGGACCTTCTAGATATTTCCCCTGCTGAAAGCCCTCGCTAAGCAGAGAGGTCTCAGCATGTTCTGCAGGAAGCAGTGAAACAGAAACAGCCAAATAATGGCGGCGAGTTCCAGTGCACGGTGCCGGCGCCTCGTGCCTGAGGCAGCTGAGGCGACGCCACCTGCGGTGCCAGCGCCCACAGGCCGCCCAGCAGCCCGGCCGTGAGGTGGGCACCGCTCGGCCGCCCGACCAAACCCAAACCCGCCGGGCTCTGGCACCTCGCCTCACGGCCTGTGGTGGGCTGGGGGCCTGTGTTGGTGCCAGGGACAAACAAATTGTCACTGAGTGAGCGGGCAGCTGCGTTTGGTGTTTCCTCAGGCATAAACAGAGAGAGGAATGTATGGCAGCCCTGCTGGCTGGGAGGGAGAAGGTCCTGGTGAGGGCTGGTTCTCAGAGAAAAGGCTAAAATCTCTTCTGGGGGCAGAAGGAGGGAGAAGTGCCTTCGGCCACTTAATAAGAGAAAAAAAATAACCACAGCTTTAAAAAATAAAAGTTAAAAATAAAATAGAAAAAGACTATAAGCAAACGATTAAAGGACATTTTTCTCCTTCATGTGTCCCCTGCCCACCACAAAAAAAAAAGTTGTTGTGGTCAAGTTTTTTATATTTTCAAATTTCAAACAAAGTTGACTTTTGAATCTTCCCTCGACATCTGGTTTGTAATTGGAGGAGCAGTAAACAGAAGGGAGGCAGGAGCCACCTCAGAAGACTGCCCTTGGTAGAGGCCGCCATGACGGCACAGCCTGAGGAGCAGTCCCAGCCCGGGGCTTGAGCAGTCCCACAAACGAAATGCAGGCTGCTGCTGGGGGAGAGCCACCAAAGCCTCCCCCTGCAAGGAGGCTGCCGCTTACCCTGCTGCAGTCAGGGTTTGGTGCTGGTGACAGACATGGAAGGAGATCTCTGCATTGCGAGGCTCCGTGTTGTCTAATATACCTGGCCTCGCTGGTACGTTAATTGGGGTTTGTTTTACCTGAGGACAATAAGCCTCAGGGGGGAAATTATGCTAACAGCGGCTGTTTTCTTTATTGCTCAAACATTAACAAAGAGGTTTCCATAATAGAAGGTATGTAACAATTTGTTCTGTGAGGGTACTTGGACTGGAGGCATTTTAAGGGGTTTTAGGACACTATGAAAGCATTCATCCTTCTTTCTCTTCCGTAAATGACGTCACACCATCGATATCACCGCACTGCCGTCACTGAGCTGATGCAGGAGGACAGTGATGCTCTCCATCCACGAGCCTCGATGGGACCATTATGACTTTTGTTATTTCATTACTGATTTCAGCTGGTGTCCCACAGGCTGAAGCCATCTGCCATTACAATTGTGCTTGTAATGGAGTTATTTATTGATCTCACAAAGTCATAAATAGGAAGCTTGGGCTTCCTTCGGCATGAGCTACTCAGCAGTCTTTTTCCTACAAACATCATTATATGTTGTAATTCACTGAAAAAGATACTCCTTTTCATGGAAAGGCCACGGTTATTAATTATATGAATAGCAGTAGCGGCTTTCAGTGAGCCCGAGTCCCAGCTGCGCTACGTGCAGATGTACGTGCAGATAGGTAGGCGGCTCTGCATGTGAAGAGCACAACAGCTCTAGAGACAAACAGAGAGCAGGAGTACAAGAGGGATGAGGCTCATGAGTTGTGCCTGTCCTGCACATACCTCTTGGTAAGAAACACTTCTAGGTGCAGGCAGCACACCCAGGGAGACTTCCACAGGGAGTCAGTGCAGGGAGCCAAGCCCTCAGGAAAATATTTACCTGGTTGGTTTTTGTTTGTTTGTTTGTTTGTTTGTTTGTTTTTCCCCCCAGAATTTTGTCATGCTCATGCTCCAACACCAGCTTTCTCCATCAAATTTTGCCGGCATGGAGGGGGTACAAACAATTCCTATGGCTGGTGCCAAATACTTGGCTTGCTGTGCCCTGTCTACTTCTCCTTCTGTTTTATCAGGTTCCACCAAACTCTCAGATCCCTCTCTTGCCTGAGCTGCAGGTAACTCCTGATGGAAAAAATGTTATTGAAGCTTTGCTTTCCTATATGGAGGAATTGCAGGAACTGTTGAGGAATAAGGTGCAGTTCCCTCCTGGCCACTGCAAAGCAGATGGCAACATAGGAGCCATGAGCAGGAGCACCAGCAGTTACAAAGGGGCAGGTGGGGCACCTAAGGGAGAGATAAGGAAAAGTGGTGGTAGGGGATGGAGAAGGAGAGAAAACCAACACAGAAAGCTGACCAGAAAAACACCATAAAGAAACAAGTAGGAAAACTGCATTACGTGGAAATAAAACACATCTGTGTTGGGTGCCTGCATTTCACAAAAGCAGCAAGGAGGGCAACAGCTCTCACAAGGAAATGACTCACGCAATTCATCTCAGTGCATGAAATCTGAAGAAAAAGGGGAAAGAAAATGGATTGCTGGCCCAGAGACCTGGCTGCTCCTCTTAGGAAGCTCACCTCCAGCCTCTGAGGTCAGCCAACTTGCTGGTCCCAAAAACAAGAGCTGGCAAACTCCCTTCTGCACACAGGTGAGGCTGCGGTGCTGGAGTGTGGCGGGTGCATCAGGTGGGAGGCTGTGCCCCTCTGGGTGATGAGCAGTGTGGGAAAGCCCCTGGGGGTGAGGACAAAATGAGCTCCCAGATGGGGAGTCAGAAAAGGGGAAATGTGACAGCATATAGGAATGCAGACGACAAGGGTGGCCAGCACCGGGTACTTGGGGGTGTCTCCAGCAGGGAGCGTGGGGGAGAGCAGCAAAAATCAGAAATCATTGCCTTTCTCAAACCATTATATTGTCTTGAAAATATTTTTGCAGTTAGGAATTTGCCATGTTTACTCCAAAGTCAGACAAAACACAGGGGATTTGAAAACAGCATCAGGGGCTAAGGACTGCAAACATCAGCGATGACTAGCAGTTGCCATACGAGATTCTCCAAATGCATCTGTTTTGCTTCTTCCATGACATTTGATTAAAGTCTCGCTACCCTGACTATTAATTAAAGTGTTTGGAGGCGAGGCCCAAATTTCACTTCCCCTCCCAAGTTCACCAGCTCCATACTCCTCCTCGTCCAAATATGTTTTTGCTATAAATTACTGGCACTGTTTCTGTTGATAGTCAACATAATCAAACATTTGTAAGCATGCTGTCTCTTCAATCTGTTCAGTTGATGCACTTTACCTGATCTTTCATTAAAGTAATCAAAACACTTGCTGTGCCGCATCTAATGAATGTTGCATGTATGATTAAGTACTTTCATTCATATTGCAAGTTTGATTTAATGTAATCTGCCTTTCAGACAGCCATTAGCCTAGCTCCTGCGTGAATTCGATTAATTGGCTGAATTCTTCCAGATGTCCATTAAGTATTACAGGAATTTCTATGTAAAAACAGCAGGGACTGTCTAGCAGAGAACCAAACAATGATATGTTATATTGCTGCCATGACTTACAAAAAGCTGGATTCATTTTCATTAATAAAACATCTGTACTCCTGCACAGCTATGCATCAAGATGCATTTATTTTATATGTTTATTTCTCTTATGACTATAAATAGACAGTTAAACAGAAGCACAGTATGTTCAGTTGGAAGATACACAAACAGAAATGTATTAGAAATGAAAATATGAATAAGGAATAGCTGAATTAATCCTTCAGATAAGCATCAGGCGTTGTAACAAACAAGGGAGCGACTCCTATAGCTGCGTGATATTTATTCCCACAAAGGCATTTTTCTTTAGACAGCTACGAATCCACCAAACAGCCAGCTCTTGAGTTGAAAAGTCCTGTGCCTGTTCTATGTCACAAGGCACATCATCACACCTTTAGGCGGGAGCAAAAACACAGTTGAGCGTTTTTCGATGGTATGGGGTAAAGAGAAAAGCTGCCATTGAAATAAACAATTCTGATAAAGTTTTTCTTCTTAACACTTAAAACTGGAATTTTCTTCTTTTGTTTTTAACACAGTTGCAGTCTGGAAAGGAATCGCTTTTTCCTAAAAGGCAAAGTCAGTTTGGATTTTGGTGTGCCATACCGAGCTCGTGCAGGGAATGATGGTGTTTGAGGGGGTGAGGAGGATGCCTCAGCATGCAGATGGAGTTCTCAACTTTCTACCGAACATCCTAGCTCCAGGAGCACCTTTCAAAGCACTCTGTGGGACCTGTGGACCTCCTTGCCCCTTTCATTCCCTCTCCCCCTCACCAAATACCCTTCTCTCCCTCACGCAAGGGCAGGAACCCCAGCAAGCGGCCTGGGGAAGCCTTGCAGGAGCTTGACACTGCCCCTCTAAAGTGCTGACCCCAGTGCAGCTCCATTTTCCAAACAGGCCATCAAACATCTCCTCGAAGGCAGGGAGCTACCAGGACACAACCGTGCTTTATTTCTCCCTGTTGTCCCAGTCAGCAGAAGCTGGTACAAGCCAGTTCCTTTCCAAAGGCTGCTTTAAAGATGCTCAACTTACAGGAGACAGCTGAAGTAATATCGCTTAGCAAAATTCAGACCGTACAGCAAGAGGAATCTGAATTTGCTGAACTGCAACTCCTGTTTTCTTCCAATAGCTCACACAGTCGCGATGCTAGCTGATAGCTTTCTTTATTTACACATTGTCTCTTGGTTCCACTTCTTTCTCCATTTCTTGCTTTTGTTGCTGTGTTCTCTACTATCCCCCTATAGCAAACGTACACAAAAAACTCCTGACAGCCGTGCACACTTTTACAATTCAATGTTCTCTCTGTTCTGCTATGAAAAATACTTTAAGATAAATTTTCTACAATAGTTGTGCTGTGAGAACTTGGTCCAGGACCCAGGCAACTTAATACAAGTATGGGCCTATAAGTTTCAGCGATCACACCAAAATCTCTTCAGTAACGCACTGCAACATCCTCACGCAAATGACAGGGGAACGCAAAGCACCTGTGTGTGAGTGATGCCACTGGTCTTCATTACAGAGGCCTTTTGTCAGCGATGGAAACGGCGGTGGCAGAGCAGGTCGCTGAGCGGGGGACCACAGCGGTGCAGGGGGAAAGAAGAGGACGCACACTCTCCTCTGCAAGCCGCAGCAGCGTTGGGAGAAGCAGTTCCCCGCTCTGAAACGCATCAGAAATCTGGCTCCTTGCACAACCAGAAGCAGCTCTTATACTGCTGCACACAGCAAAATCCTGTAAATATCATTTATAGGTGACCAATTTCAAAATGTAATGTAGCAAAGCAAACTGAGCCTTGGCTAATTTACAGAGCCGTATGTTTTTCAAGGCGAATGCGGACAAGTCACATCTTCTTTTGAAGCCCGAGAGACTGAAAAATTAAATCAGTAGGCTTTGTTATTGATGTTTTTCTAATACAAATGTTTTGAAATCCCTGCCTTTCATGTGTCTCTTACAAATAAGCAGAAATGTGTGATGAATCATCTCAGCTTTTAATTCCTTTAATAGATTCTTATCTCACCCACTAACGTCTAAACAATTTTTGTTTCTGTAACAATCCCTTCCTCAGTGGTAAATATTGCTCTCAGACAACATCTTGTTGTTTGGAGGTTCATTATGTTCATTCTGTGGCTGAGACTCATTATACTCAGTTATTTATTTAAAAGAACAAAATGACAGCAAATGCCTGCATTTATCATGTTTCCCTTTACACATTTATAAAATATATTTCGGCAGGAAGGCCCAGCCACTCTCACAGTTTTGAGCAAGCAGCTGGCCTTCCTTCATAACCATCACTCCCCGATAAAGAAATACTTAAAGGCTATGGTGCAGCCTCACCTCGCTCGCTAAGTGAAACTCCACTGATGCTAATGGGAGATTTGGCAAAGACAGGAAAATAATTTGTGAACTATTTCATTTTTTTTTTTCAATTACAAAATAAAAACTTTGGGAATCGTTGCCGAGGAAGAAGCAAATGAAAACGCCACTGTAAGACACAGTGAAATGGTGTATGTGGAACCAGTCCAATAAATAATTTGGATACCTGAGGATAGGTTTGAAACTCCCTGCACAAAGTGTCACCGACCTACCACTGAAGAGTTTGGACTCTGTCACTCAAAAAAAGTTCTTTTATTTTTCCACAGAAAAGTCACCAGCCTTTACACTAATAGCTCACCAATAAAACTTATATAGAGCGGCTTCTGCTCATGTTATTCTTATAAAGTCCTACCACCCCATCTCCTAAATGAAACCCCAAGTCCCACAGTGGCACCCAATTCTGTTCCCACCAGACTACCTCTGGTCCCCAAAAGAGAGGGTCTAACTGGTTCAGTCATAGCAAAAAGTTATCAAGATGCCTATGTAGGTTTTAATCAGCCTAATTAGAAAAAGAGAGAGCAGCTTGGCTGCAGTGAGCTGTAAAATACATTTTTAAATAGGCCACTGGTACAATGGAGGCAAGATGAAAAACAAGAGAGGAGGGCAAAGGTTTCGCTGTGTGGCCATTCTGGGAACTGCCTGAAAAACAAGAACAAGGCTATTCAGAGCAGAAATGTTAAGGAAAAAAAAATCTAAACTGAGTGTAAAAGATAGGAAATAGAAATATGACAAAGTATCATACAAAGCAGAGGTCAAAAAGACATCAGTAATTAATGGTGAAAAGATAAAGAAGCAAGCACTTAATTTAAAAGAAGTAGTAGAAGAAGGCATAATGGTTCTGCAATCGGGAAAAAAAGGATTTTGCAGAAGTAAATGAAAATGAGTAAGATTGCAATAGGGGAAAAATGGATAATTGAAGAAGTAGAAGAACTGTAAATTGCTGCAGAAATTCACCTGGAACATAAATCAGTTGTTTAGGACTGAAGGCGAAAAGCATTTCTGAATGGATCAATTTTTTCTAAGGGACCTTTAGGCACACACCACCAATTTTGCTCTGATATTGTTCCACATCCAGTTTTTGTGCATGGAAAATACAGGTGAAAATGTCTACTGAGTTTGGAAGTTTAAAGATTACTGTCTGAAATGCAGACCAATGTATTTTACTTTTGTCTTATCGTCAGATGCCTACTGGAAGGGAATGGGTTGGAAGCACAAGCCCAGAAAAATGGGAAGTACCAGATGTTTAAAACCAGCAGATACAACACCATTAACATCTTCCCAAATTTTCTGCTTGTTTCGTTTTCTGAGCTTCAGTGCCAGATAGGAAAAAATAGATAATGCAGAGGGTAAAACAGCAGGGGACAGCCTACGCCAGTACAGCCTCAATTACCGTCCTGAGCTGGAACAAAAGCAAATCTTAAGGGAAAAAAAAATAAAATAAAAAGACCCAGGGAAGGTATGGCTTCCCCACAGCCTCTGATGCAGGAGACTGTCACACCACCTCCACCAGAAAAGGACGTGGAAGAGCAAATGATTTACCTTACAGTTGCTCCTTGAATTGTTTCTGTTTATTTCCCAGTTAAGCCCCTTTTACTTTCCTCCAGGATCTGAGTAAGAAGACTCGCTTGCCCAAATAAATAAACAAACTGATTGTGTTAAACAGGTCAGACTTATCAGAGCAATCACACTTAACCTAACGCTTTCTTGGTTGAGCCCCCTGATGCTGGCTGGGTGGCTTGAGGAAGATGCTCGGGTCCTGCAGGATGGCAGAGCCCTGCGCAGCGGCTCACAGAGCAGCAGAAAATTTATCTGCTCTTCAGAAGCTGCTGCACCGGAGGTTTGATGTATTATGCAGTAATGCACAAGCCCTTACACCAGACAGTGACCGTTCCAGTCTTATCAGAAGGATTAATAACCACATCAGCCCAGTATTGCAGAGCCAGCTCAGAGACTGTAATTCCCAGGGGCTGGACCGCAAGCTGAACTTTTACATGGCAATGTAACGCGCGGTGCTGCGGGCTGTAAAGTACAGTGAGCCTCTTCCGGGAGGAGGCTGGTAACAGATTCACCTGGTATGGCTGTGGAGCTCGGGCAGCAAAGGAAGATATACGTGGTATGTGCTCTGTGTGAAGGGAACCTGTTTTAGCTGAAAAGATGCAGTGCTTTCCCTCCAATACTGTTTTTCGGTAGCACACTAGTGTGTGGATCTAGGAGCAAAACTGAGACATTTATTCCCTGCCATCTTCAGAAAACAAGCAAAAGAAATCTTAACAGCTGTAAGGGTTGAGTGAGGCATAAAGCCCTTAAACACCATAAGTCACACCCAGGAGCATCCCCCTCTGGACGCTGACCCTTAATCCCCAAGCGTCCAGAGCTCTCGGAGGCTTAATCTCTTTCAACAATGGGATGAGCTGGGGGCCGTGTCCTTCCAGGATTTGCCCAACACCCCAGCACACATGTCTTTCAGGAGGACAAGACCAATTAATATGTCCTGAATTCACATTTTTACAGCCATTCATTTTACACCCATGTCTCTCTCACTTGTGGGAAAACCTGAATTACGGAAGCCATCCTCAGCCCACCAGCAGTGCAGGGTGGCAGCTCCCCAGCCAGCTCAGCTCCACAGGAAACACTCCTGCACCCGTGTCCTGGATCCTGGCCCCTTGCCCCGACACACAGTGTGCCTTCTCGTGGCAACCTCCCTGCCAACCTGCCAAGTATGTGCTTTATATCCTCTCGAAACTTGAGTGGGAGCCCATGAGAGGCTTCTTGAGTTGGAAGCTGTTGCTTGAGGAAGAGTAACAGAAGACTGATATCTCTTGGGAAAAGAGAGCCAAGGGATGCCAGCACGTGCTAGGGGTGCATGCCTACTTAACCTTACATTGTGCTGGCAAATGGTTTAAATCTGTCCTTTACTGGCCTCTTAATGTGCCATTCATCTGTTGTAGATCACTTAAGAGTGATCTCCACCATGGAGCTCCACGGTTGTCCTCCATCTCTGCAGGGCTGCAATAAGTCATATTTAATTGTGTCAGTATTAATACTGCATCCAGTAGAATGAAGTTTGCTTTGAAGCAAAACTGTTTTCTGGTGAAGTTCTTGGTTCCTCTGAAAGAGAGAAGCAGGCCTGACAACAGCTTTCCTCACTTTAATTACTGTAAGTGTTTTCTTCGTGCCAGCAATCTCCCATGGATGCAACAATCAATTCTCAGGACAAGGACAGATGAACAGCTAACACATCTGAACTGAAAGGAGCGGAGAAAAGAGAGATGAAATTGAGAAAAAAGCTTACAATGAAAATGAGCCCAACCTTTGGTTGTCAGTTGATACCCTTGCCTCTTCCTTTTCCCATCAGCTCTGTTTTGTCTTTCTTCTCTCATGTGCCCAAGTAGCTGCTTCATCTGAAAACTGGCAGATTCACGGAGCTCCCTTGGCTCTGCTTCAGCAGCACTTGTCTCCAGCTGCAAAGCGCTTCTTTTATTTTGCTGGGGAAACATTCCAGCATTATTAACTGAGTGTTTTTCAATGTAAGCTTTAACCTCACAAGACTTTTCTAAGTCAACAGCAGCAATGCTGGCACATGAGGACCATCCCTTAAGCTCTTATTTGGAAGGGCAGGGCTGTAACAAAAAAGTGAGGAAGAAATGTAACAACACACAAAAGAGACTGAAAATTATTAAAACCTGTCCTTAACAGCTAGAACTGGACACTTACTGATATCCTTCAAGTGGACCTCAGAGTGGACTTTGGACCTTGGCAGCTCTAAAGAGGTGCCTAGTTCTTCATTCAAGGACTTCAGTGCACTTAAAGTTGAGGGAAAATCAATACTGGATATTTTGGATATCCACAAAATGAAATATGGGTATTTTTGTGGAGAAAAATGGGGAAGAGAATCAGCTTGCTCAAGATAACCAGAGGGACAGACCTGGAGCCAGAACGGAGGCTTATTCAGTACCAGACCTGCACAGCACCTGCAGAGTCACTAGTTCCCAAGGCAGGCATTGCTGGCTTCCAACTCAGCCCCCATCTCTTCAGGACAACTCATGGAGCCGCTCATGGGGCAGAGAGGGAGAGAAAAAGGGAAGAATTGGCCCCATCTCAGCATCAGGGGGCTGGGAGTGCACTCAGAACTTGCAAAAATCCAGGGTCTGGCTTAAAAGATGCACAGAGTAGAAATGCACTAGGGCACAGCCAACAGGATGTGGACAGAGTTATACAGAAGTCAGGATAGAATCACATCCAGTAAATGAAAACAAAGATCAACACACACTGTGTCTCTTTACAATTTTAAAATGTTGTTGAAGAAAAAAAAACTCAATAGAAAACAGATATTATTTGTGCCACACACGTCCCCCATCAAAAAAAAAGGGGGGGGGGGGACATAGGCTGTCAATCAGCATTTTTCAGATTTAGATTTTTTGAGGGGGTACAGCAAGCCAAAATGCAAACAGACACAAATTTCCGTTTGGCTAGCAATCCAGTTTTATGTCCCATAATACCTTCCATCAGCCTTAAAGTCAAAAAATTGCCAATAAAATAAGAGCTGCTGGGATTGCTAGGAAGAATTTTGTGACAGGCAACTTCCTGTTAATAGCCCCTTATACACAATGTTGTGGAAGAGAAAGAGGTGAAAAAACACTGCTATAAGCAATATGGCCATTTAATCCGTAACATGGGAATGTATTTCTGCTCTTTTTCCCTCCCTAGATTCATTTTATGTTCCCATCAGAAGGTTAATTGTGTTAACAGGAGTTACGGCCACAGGGGAAAGATGTGATTGAATACTGAGTGCAGTTTTAGCTGATAACCTCCGAGTGAGTGAAAGGGCACAAAAAGGGGCTGATCTCCTCTAAAGGGGTTGTCAGTCATTCAGGAAAAACGCAGCTGTGGGAGAAACAGCCTTATCTCCCCGGACACGAAGAAGAGAAGCTATCAAAATAATCTCAGACCTGCACTCATCCCAGGCTGTATGACTGTGCCTCTGGATCTGACAGCCGAGTTAAATACGAATGACTGGCTTTTTTTGTGTGCGTGAACAAACAGACCCTGACTTTACGCACATTCTTGAAGACTGATTACATTGCATGAAAATGTTTAATTAACAACAATAGGCCCCAAATAATTATATTTCTAAAAAGCTGGCATGAAATCTTGTCATCTTTAACGTGACAGCACAACTCCTGTTTGCTGAACTGAGGACATCACTGCACTCTGAGATTTTAGTTAAACAAGCAGTGAAGTCTTTCCCATAGATTTAAACTTAATCAAAAATGCATGAAAAACAAGGACTTCCCTCTCCACTGATCATTTCGGTGCATGTCTGAACTCATTGTGTAAAATTACATAGGATTTTTGGTAAGTAGATTGAAGAAGAAGGGTTTATAAAAAAAAAAAAAAAAAGGAAAAAAAAAAGGTTAAGTATTTCCATAAGCTGCTGTTGATGAGAGTAAGTATTTGTGGAACTGACTGCACCCACAGAGACAGGACAAAAGACCAGAGCATATGTCCGTGCTAAAATACAGGCGGTGAAGTTTGCAGCTGGTTTGTCTTATAGGTGCACCGCAGGCTCCAGAAACATAAGACCTTCTCCTCCATGCACGCCCAGAGAACCTTAGAAATACCTGCTGTTACCAGCTGCATCACAGCTATCCTTCCCTACCTTGAAAGTGGGTGGGATGCTAACCCTCCGAAACCTGGCAGCCCCTTCCCGTTCAGTGAAGATCCTTTTCTCAGTTAAAGAGATGAAAATGCATATATATGTGACCAGTTAGACCCAGAATATACCAATTCAGTCTTGGGAAAGAAAAAAAAAACAACCACCAACAACAAAAAAAACAGCTGAAAAAGAAATATTTAGACTTTTACTTAAAATTGCCCAAATGTAAACCTATCTGCCTTTTTCCCCCAAAGCTTCCAAGTGCAAAAAGTTCTGTAATATTAACATCAACAGTACAACTTGAACAAAACAACTAAAATGCTTATTGACTTGGTAGCAGGGAAAGCCAGTTTGAAATATTTGATCCTAACACCAGCTAAGCAAGTATGTGTAAAGTGTAAAGCCTGCACTTGTTGATTTCTGAGATAAAAATCAATAAAACTGTCCATAACCTATAACTCTTTGGTTTACCTCTCCATAGAGATCAAAAGAGAGTAATTAGATTTCTGCCTGACTAGCAGGGGTAGAAAACTGTTTCATTTTGGATCAAAACCTTCCCAGTGGATTACACCTTCTAGCCACTGCCTATCAACACTTAACAATTGCTTCTGTATTTGACTTTGACAGAACTACCAGAATGTTACTATCTAATTTTCAGTGTAGTTGATACAGGGTTTTGAAGCTTTATTCTAGTGTCAGATTTTAAAATTAATTCTTCCGACTTCATATTTTACATTTTTACTCTGCTTGGTGTTTTGTAACATCCAGTCTTTCTAATGCTATAAATAATTAAAAAACAAAATGACAACACCCATCCAACCTCTACTTTACAACAGGCAAAAAACCTTAATCTATTATTGATGATCCAGCCTTTGGATTCAGATATAATTCTAAACAAGCAGTTGTCTGCCTTGGATTGTCTCTACATTTCATATTCAAATGAGGTTGATGCTGTTGCATATATTTTTCATCTGATGACATTTTAATATCACCAGATGCTATTGCCTGCATAGGAGATAACTGCTTCAAATACAGCCTCCTTCCCCTTCTAAGCATAGCAATATTGAGGGGCAGGCAGAAAACAGGTCATGTTTTAAAATAACAGCTCTATAACATTTGCTACTATCACTGTTCTCTCACATTTCAACAGTCCTGGAGTCTTTCTGTAATAATGGCTTTTTAAAGAGAAATGTCACTCTGCATTTTGATCTTCCTTAACTCAGCACCTTTTTGAACAGTCTGAGAGCATGAAATATCAAATAACAAAAAGCACTCGCAACAACTTCACATGCTAGATAGAGATTAATCTATTGGAAAATATGTGACAGCCTAAGTTCAAGTTCCATGTAATGAGCTGTGTTGATGGACAGATGCAATAAATTCCTGTCCTGATACGGAGGACTTTGTCAGATGAAGTCCAGATCACAGACAGACACCCCCAGCCTCCAGCGCCTCCTGCTATACTCCGAGTGAGCGTGTGGGGGCATTTTGCACTTACTTGCTCACAGGATTAACAAACATTTCCATTCTCACAGCTCTGAGCATTAAAAACAAACAAACAAAAACCTAACCTCATTTTTAAAAAGAACTAAAACTTGCAGTATTTGAACCTGGACACGTTGTATATCTGTGCAAATGCTTGAATTACATAAGCTTTAAGCTTACTCTAAGTGTATGCTTTTTGATTGAAACTCCTCGTGAGCTGGATCATCTTTCACTGCCTGTTGGACAGGTTAAAGCACCCTAATCTCTAAAAAGGACTGTATTGCTATTGGTTACCGCTCTGGCTGCTGATGGGGAAACCATCCCAGGACACCTCTCTCCTCTGCAAAGGGAATTGAGAAGGATAGTGAAGGCGGCTGGCTAGTCCAGGAGAACCTGCAGCTTTCCAAGGCTGCCAAACCCTGGGCCTGGGTATGTCCCAAGGCCTTTCTGTTTTGGATGGTGAAATTCTCCCTTGCTTGATCTCAGCAGTCCACAAAAGCGAATGTCCCATTTGAGTTCATCAGAGGAGAGCATAAGGCAGAAAGCCCCAGGCTTGAGACCATGAATCTACCTTGCATGACAGCTTGACATGGTGCTGCGCAAGCTCACATTGAGAAGGAAAGCTATTTTTCTCTCTCTGAAAGGTGTACTAGCTAGGGCACAGAGACATGCCCACAGCTATTTACTCCTTCTGCACTTCAGCTCATTCACATGGCCCCAGCTTAGGCAGAGGTTTTGTCACTACACTCTTGCAGTGTGGGATTAGTACCACCAGCACATCTCCAGCATCTCCAATTAGGGGTCTGTTTCCACTATGAAACTTTTGGGTGCCTTCTCCATGCCATGCCTGAAATGGAGACAAATGTCAGCACTCACTCCGAGACAGAAGCAAGGCTGTGTCCTGTGGTTGCTGATAATTGTGCTCAGCACATCCAGAATAATGTTACCAAGCAGCACTGAAATGCTCTGCTTTTGTAAACTCATATACAAGATGGTACAATTTGCCCTACTTCCCCACTTTCTTTGTGCTGGCACATCTGCTCCTCAAATCCAGGCAGCATTTTCATTGCAAAGTCCAAGCACCACAGTGGCTGCCGTACATGCGGAAGCCCTCATTTATATACCTGAGCAGTGGATCCTAGCAGCTTCATACAGGGATGTGATTGCTTGTGAAATGTGGCAGTAAATATTGTAAGCCTAAATACACATTATTGAGAGCCATTTTTCTAACCTCAGGACCATCAAATCATTTCTTTACGCTATGCTACATTTTAAATCAGATTCAATTCTGTCTGTGGTTTTATTCTGCCCCTAGTGAAACATCTCTTTATCCGATCTTTATCTTTTATCAGTTTCCATTAAATCCTGCCCAGATGCATTAGCATTAAAGCAGAGACAGTAAAGATTTTCTGTGTTATAACCACTGAAGAGTTACATTGGTAGAAACAACTTTACGTGCAGTTCCACAGCACAATTTCCAAGTGGCAAAGCTGGTTCAAGATAGTACCACACTTCTTTGATGAAATTTACTGGTTCCACCTATGGGGTTCATAAAGGTACATAGAGAAATGTGCCCTAAATCTCACCAGTTAAAAATGACACAGGTTTTCAAAAATACATATTTTTAAAGAGTTACTGCATTGCCTTAAGTAGTAGTTGTATTGTCATAACTGCTCAGGTGGTTAAACTAAATCAGGAATTCTTCAGCTCTGTTCACCACTCAAGATATCATAATACTAAGCGAATTTGCATTTTGCTGAGGCAAATGTGCCAGAGGGGTCCATTCCTGAACTGCACCCAAAAAAGAAGTCTTGATTCTGACCTTTCAGAGGACATCAAAGAGACAGCAGAGGTTGAGGGAAAGGCATCTGAGGGAACACAGCTTAGCAAAGTGCCTACCCTCATGCCTAATTTGAAGCTGCAGCTTACACGCTTTGCTGAATTGGGACTAGTGACTTAATTGTGAAGTTATCTGTATTTTGTCCTATGTTAGGTACAATAATTTTATTAGGTAACCTTAGCAACTAGGGAGGACAGTTAAATTATAAGTGACACCCTGTTAGCATGAAGCCATTGTTCACCTGACATCTCAAGAAAGGTGTTTGGGCACTTCACGTTCCCTCCCCTGATTCTGATTTTTCTGGTGAGAGAAGTGTTCTATCTCCATCACTACCCCCATTCCTCCCCTGCCTTGTTCTTTCTGTTCTGTGAAGGAGGAAGCTTTCTGTCTTTATTAAAGTCACACCAGTCAAGAAGTACTCCCTTGACATGTAACAGGCTGAAACACAACAGATTTTGAAGAGCTGGCAATTGCACATTGTTCTATGGTGCTCCGTTCTCTCAGTTCTCCTTTTGGAGAGCAGGTGATTGTGTGAAAGATACATACAGTTCCTTTCCCGCGTGCACGTGTGGCTCTACGACCGTCTGTGTGCCTCAGCCTCACGGGCATAGGAATTGCACACAACCTATTTCCAGGCAGGCAGTGTTCTTAGACCTTTCTCTATAGATGCCAATTAGAAGATTAGCGTCTTTTCTCTTCCCCTCTTTGCTATTAAATAGTCACACAAAAGCTGAGCTGACAAATTGCTCTCTCTATGGTGTGGGACAAAGACAGACAATAGATCAACATCATTTACTATACTCAAATCCTATTAATCACAGATTAATGAGAACATGTCTAGGGGGGGAGAAATTACCAGAATGTAGGCATATTGGCTTGTTACTCATGTAACATCTGCTGTAGCTTTACCTTTAGAGTCATGTCATCTTTTATCACATTGAAATAATGTTTGCTCCAGAAACATAATTAAGATAATGGGTCCTTCCTTTAACAATCACTGAGGTACAGTAGGATTATATTTCTTAGCCATTTGTTTTTTTTAAATCTCTCTTAACTACTTCCTGAATATTTCTATCAGTCTTTATGTGATTAATGAAAATGTATTTATAAGCATTAATAGAAACTTATTATCTTTATTCTTATTAATCATAGTTTTATTCGTTATCTCTCTCCTCTAACAAATTACACAAAGTAAAACTAGATTTTAGCTTTTAGTTTTTAAGCTCTTTCTCTTTTAGGAGTAACTATTAATAATTTTTCATCAATTCAAATTACAACAGTGTTCAACGTTACGTTCGTTTTGATAAACGTGCACGTTTCTAACCTTCTCCTTAAAGTACTTGCAGAGTTGAATTGCTTGTCAGTCTGTTCCCCCATTTTCTTTTCAGCTGCTGTCATTGGCAGGGAATATTGTTCAGATCGGCAGCCCAGCAGGCGCATTGTCTCCGTGCATTTAACCACCTACCCCTTCTCGAATCGTCTTTTTCCTCCATTTGCCTTTTAGACCTGAAATTCGAAGTCCTGGGTTTAGGTAACCAGTGTTCTTCGTGACACCTCCTAACGCCGTTATCCTCAACACGGGGGAAGCTCTGCCACGGCTAAATAGCAAAGCAATTACGGCCATAATCAGCCGGCAATAACGGGGGGCTGCCGCCCGCACCCATGACGGTGTCTCCCAGCAATTCACTGCCCCTTGCCCTCAGGGCCGCGCTGCAGCACCGCGGGCCCGGACAGCTCCGCGGGCCTCGGGGCTGCCGAGGGCGGGCCCGGCGGAGCCCCCTCAGCTCTCACCGCCCCCTTCAGGGCCCAGCCCGGCTGAGGCCGCCAGAGAATGCTCCCCCCCCCCCCCCCCCCCCCCGCCCCGTCGTTGCCCCGTCTCGAACGACCTCCGTGCCTTGTAGATCTGCACCCAGGGAGTGATCCTGCCGCCAGTTTCCCCTAGCGCGCAGCACTTCGGCTTGGGATTCGCAGACCTGCACCCTCCTGTCAGGGTAGCTATGTCAGCCGCCAGTCTGGAAAACCAAGGGAGGGATTATGCCTTCCTGTAAAGTATAATCGTGTTTCACATCCTCATACAACCACTGAGCTTACTCACCCATGCCACAGGAAAACCAGGCTCAATGCTTGTATCTGTGCAAGGGGAGCCCAACCTTCCCCCTTCTAAAAGAGTGTCCCCTCTCCACCTGACGGCAGAGTTAGCTGTACCGGGGCAGTCTCCACTCCCCCTGCAGAAATGAGGTCGATGTGCTTCAACTACTCAAACATTCACAGAGAAGGGGGGAAGAGGGAGATCAACCCTCCTGCTTGGTGGCTAAGACAACCAGAGAAAAATCTAGCCATCTGCCCCAATCCCCTCTCCAAGAATGGCTCATACTTCTTTATCCAATAGTTGGTGTATTTAGTACATAATAGCAGGGCTTCCCACAATACAATTTTGCCCGGACCACAGTGAGTCTAACATGAAATCGCATATTTCTTAGCTACCTCTGAGGAAGTTCAGCACAGTGGCCTGGTTCCCCACCCTCGGGTGACGGATGGAGCTGGTGCACTGCATCTTTTTCACCAGGCCTCAGTGAGATTACCTTGTGGATCACAGTGAACTGGGAAGTCTTTCTTTTTAGCCCTTGACTTGGGCAGTTCACTGGAGATATACACATAGATCTGAACTCTCACAATCAGAAGGCCTACTGCTATCTCACCTACATCCCATGTGACTGATCTAATCAACTACTGGATATAAAACCAGTGATAAGACAGTCAGAGCTCTTCGTGTCTGGGAAAAACAACAACAACAACCCTCAAAAAAACAACATTGATTCTACTGGTGTTAGTTGTGAAAACTGGCCCAAGGATTTCAGCATACTCAGAGCATGTGGTGGCAAATTCACCTTCCAGAAGGAAATGAGGAAAGACCTGCTGAGGCCACAGGCTCTGACAGGGGAAAGGTGAGACATACCAGCTGCTGTGCCCTGAGAAAACTGACATCCTTCAAGGTAGGGACAGAAGGCAATCTTCAGGTATGTGGGACCTCAGGTATGTCCGAAACAGAGGCACATTCAAAATGGGGAGACTTTGGGTAGCATCTGCAAAAAGTGGTATTGAGAATTAGATTTTTATGTAGGACCCTCATTTCTGCCTAAATTCTGCATCCTTTTGTGGCTTTGGTCTGTAAAATGGGGGTATGCAGCCTTTCCAAGTGACTGTGAGGATAAAAGTATTCATGGTTTTGAGGTAATGGTGCTAAAACTCTGGTAAATGGGGAGCCAGAGATAGATGAGGGCTGCCTACTCACACCGTGCTTCCTTTCTCAATAACTAATAGCATGTCTAGGCTTTGATGTTGATGGGTAGGCAGAAGAGTGGTCTTGATTAAAAGCATTAATTTACCTCTCTGAGATAACAGATTCATATACACAGGTCTAAATCAGGAGTAACTCCATCAAAATAAACAGCCCTCAGGTAAAACGGGTGTAAAAGAGAAGAGAGCCAGGCAGCATCTAGCAGATATATGACAAGGTAAATGGGTGAACACAAGGAAAGTGAATTATTGTTATTATATGTGCACGTTACACTCAGTGCCATTAAAAACTAATGCTACAAAGAAAATACCTTTCAAGCTTTCAAAGTATAGGCAATAGCGGCTGCCAAGAACTCATGAAAATCTGTGAATGTTTCCTTTGTATGCGTTGCCTTCATTGCAGCATTGATGTAAATCGGGAGCACCTTCATTGGCATAAATCTGACAGGAGAAAAAAATCAGGTCTGTTAACTCTAAGGAAATTAACTGAGACCCATTGACTCAAGAAAACCTTTAGAAAATTTGAATTGCATCTTAAATGAACATTTAATTTCATAATTTGTCACCTTAGATAATAATGTTAAGAGATCTATGCCGGTACAAACCACTGCGTTAATTACAGTAAAAGCCATCAAATTAAATTAAATTTCTGGAATCAATAGCATTTCTACAAGTACCATCCCTAATGACAGCCATACCTTTCATTAGGAGTTTTATTAATGCATGTGTTATATCTGTCACCTTCTTCAGTTGTGAGCAAATTCGCTATATGTTAATTCACACCAGATAACAATCGTTTTTCTTGTACTTACCTTCTAAACCTGCTGATAAGATATGTCAACACCTATACGTTTTTTGTTGTTGTTTTATTTGTGGATTTTGTTTAAGTTTTGGTCTTTTTATTTTAAATTTGCTGCTAAATGACAGTTTCCAGGGATTTTAATTGTAATAATGGACAATAATAATGAAGAGTAAAAACTTTACTCTCTTTGCTGCAGTTCCCGTGAATGTGGAGTAATTACCCCAGTAATGAAATCTAAGCACATAAACTTTGATAAGTTTGTCTTCTCACTTCAAGGGGAAAGTATTCTCATGCTTCCACACAGACAAACCATGGCAATATTCATACAGTTATTTACACACACTCTCCAAATAATCTGCTTACATTAAGTTTAGACCTAATACTCTAGAAAATTCAGCATCACACCAGCCTTCCTGTTTATCAAGTGTTTTCACGCTGTGTATCACAGTCAAAGCATCACCTCCTTCAATAGACACTCTCATGACAAACTGCCAGGACACTATGAAGATTGCTGTGAGTGCATAACACCTTATGCTAATTTCCAGCATGTTTAATCTCTGCAGTCTTACCTCCTTCTACCAACCATATCATCAGCAAACTTTTCCAAAGCAACATAACCTTAATTACATTTTAACTTCATCACAGAGAGAAGTGATATATTCATTACTGTTGGGAGGCAATTTTCAGGTTGAGCTGTGGGTGGTTTTCTTTTTTCATGGTGACTATTTTTTTTCAGACAGGGCACAACTATAACAAAGTATTAGGAAAATATGTTCTTTTCCTTAGCTCTTAGTCATTCTTTAGTGGACTATAAAACTGATTTAAAAAAAAAAAAAGCCACCACCAACAACAAAAAAACACTTTTCATGTGACAACAACTGACTGTGTGAACATAAGGTTAAGGTGTCCCTCCTCTTGTCAGCAAATTTTAGCCACTTAAAAGACAGCTGTCTAATTTAAATCAGCTGGTTAAACACCTTCCACACATGAACGGCCTTTTTGGTCCCTCTGTGTCAGAGCTGGGACACAGGCAACTTGACCTAGGTATGATGAACCCACCCGTAACCTCCATGTTTTGTTCCACATCATGGGTGTCAGAAAGGAACCTCCACTTAGTTTTACTGCAGACCAAGAAGCCAGTAGGGGCACATACAGCATTTAGCATTAGTAACCCATACCCAAACCCAAAACCCAGGCCAACAACAAGGAGTGTCACAGACTCCCTAAGCAGAACACAGGGAGATGGAGAATGCTGACAAGTGTGACCCTGAAAAATAATGAAAAAAAATATTATATTTGAGGCAGGAATTATTAAGAAAAAATGGAAGTTTTGCCAGACTCAAACAAGGAACTGAAAGCATTATGAAAGATGACAAGAACAAAGAATCTTCTTGACCTGTGAAAATTTTGAATTTAAGGGATCAGAATTCACTTTCAGGTGCCAGAAGCTCCCAGAACATCTGCCCAACAGGCTGGGGAGACTCAGGGCATATGGACTACCTATCTTCACTTAACTTCACAGCACTGCACACCACAAATAATGCTTGTCCGTGAGAGGTCTGATTGTCTCTGTATCACCTGCTGTCTGCTCAGCTGCACCCTGTCCAGATTCACCAGGAGGTCAACGTGACATGTATAAGCACATTCACAATGAAAGAATGATTACAACAAAGCGTTCAGTTTTGCTAGGAAGCCCTTGAGACAGCAAGTGGAGCTGTCAGCCACCTGCAACTTTAGCTGACATGAGGTGTTGTGGGGAGGAGAACTCAACATATCAACAAATAAGGCATCAGGTCCTCTCAGTTAGCACCCAGAAACACGGAGCAGTCTATGCCCTCTTTCAAAGAAGGTGGTTTCACCCAAGACATCCAGCGTGGCACTGAAGTGCTCTCAGGGCAGGCTCTCGTGGCACTTAGCAGCCTTCCCTGGTGCTCACCAGCAGCTCCTCTTCTTGGCTATGAGCTCCTGCCTCACTGCAGGCAGGAGGAGGTAGAACTCTACAGGCTACCCTCTCCTTCACCCTGTGCGTCTCATTCAATTTGAGTGACCCCTGCTTTGTGATCTGAATGAGGGAAGGACCTTATCGAAAAAATAGTGTTACTGTGTAGAACAAGTCTATCTCCTAGTGCACACAGGAGGGCACCAGATAGGATTGTAACTTGTGGAAGATTCTCAAATATCAGTACAAGACACTTGTTTTGACATTTTCTTCCCTCTACATGCTTAACATTGCAACCTTAATGGTGTTGTTCTAATTTTTGTTACTTTATTATCTGATTAATTTTTAGTTTTCTGATACAGCTAGACTCATTGCCAAAGACTTGTTCACAAAAGCCTTGGGATTTGGTGACACACTCCCAGCAAGGCAGCACAAAAAGGCCTGTTCAGCTTTATCTGTCCTAAAAATATCCAGTTGGCTCACTTAAGGCCCATCTGGCCTACTAACTCCTACAGTGGCCAAAAGCAGATGCTTGGGGAAATGTATAGAAACAGGAAAGCATAAAGTGATACTTCCTTTTAATGTATTCCCAACAGCCAGCAATGTTTGGCTCAGGCAATTCCTGAGTGATGTCTTTAGATCTAATAGGTTTAATAGATAGGCTTCTTCATCCATTCACTTCTGACATTCAGCATCCTCAAGAGACAGGGGATGTCTCTTGAGACTACAGGAGATGTATAAGGAATGGGAGCTGGGGAGAGGGGTATCAAGGGCTTCGGACCAGGCTCCAGCTTGGTCTCCCATGAAATAGTCACTGGGTAACCATGACCAGGGACTGGATCTGAGGATCCTAGGAGACCTTGGGTCTGACTGGGGACTGAGGGATTGGAATTTGAGGAGCTGAAGTCCTTTGCAACATGAAACTGCATCTTTCATAGACTTTGGGCCAGGGTGAGACAGCACGCAAGTGGTGGTTCTCATTGTCACAGTTTTGAACTAAAGCAGCTGAACTCTGCCCAAGTCCTGCCATTACACCCCTCTTACAGCTGGATGCACACCTGCAAGACGTTCTGGCATCCCTGTTGCTGGTGCTTTGCTTCAGCAAAAATTAATTAAAAGCATTTAAAGCTGTTCCAACAAGACAATGTAGTAGCAATAATATTTAAAAGATACAACTTCAACGAGCCCACATTAGTCAATATTATTTATGTTAACATTTTTAACATATTATTATAAACTCTTATACTAGTAACATTGTAAATACCCACAATAGCTTTTTAATCTTAAGAGAAATAATCAGAAAAATCACCTGCTTTCCCTACCAGATGTAAAAGAACAAAACATTTCCTTTTCTCATCAGGATACTCAAGAAATCTTTTCAAATATTCATCTGCCAAAATCAGTGAACTATGCCACACACTCTCCCCCAGTCTGTTGACTTTCTGAAGGAGGAGATGGAGGTCAAGGACGATGCTATGATAGGTGCTTAGGTAGCTTTATTAGAAGAGCTTTAGATAATCTTTGCAAAAAGCCATATTAATGATGTTGCATATATAGATGTAAGCCAAAAAGATGGCTTGCAATCCAGAAGCCAGTGCTGTATGTGGTGCAGGGAGCTGAATCTGGACCAAAACAAGGATAAGAGTATGGCTTTTCAATGACTTCTAGTAGCTGCTTGTGAAGGGACTGAGAAAGGGAGATGGCAGGTTAGCAGGAAAGTACATGGAGAAGAGAGGTAAAGTGCAATGCAGGAGAATCTAAGCAAGATTGCCAGTATGAAGCTTCCAAGGTGGTCAAATGTGAAATGTGGATCAGCAACAGGTGGCTTTCCCTTAACCTCTGCCCTACACAAAATCAGGTTTATCTCAGCAGGAGCTGTGTAGTTAGGCTGAGCATGGGGAGAGGGTTTTATACTAAAACACAGTGATGTGGTGGCACAGGTCTAATGTAACCAGAACTGGAAGCTGAGGTCTGGAGGTCTTGCAGCTCACTCCTTTGATTTGGTTAATGTTGGGCAGGTTACAAAAACTTGCACCAGGCTTTTTAGCATTCACAATTGATGGTAAACAGCAGGCGTGTAATGTCACCTGCCCAGAGTAACTTAAACTTGCTCAGAAAGCTGGGCAGAGGACACAGTGTCCTTGGGTAGGACACCGTGCAGGCAAGGTGGACCCCCTTTTTGACTCAAGCCATCATGTTACAGCACTGAGCTCTTGGCATTAAGGAGCTTTGCAGTGCACTCATGGATGGCATTTATGTCAGATCTAAGAGCAGCTGAAGGATTCACCAACCCACTTCCAACTGCCTTGAGACATGGGATGTTTCTCAACCAGTGTGAAAATCCCCTGGCCTAGGACATCTGCAGAAAGCTCAAAGGCCCTGTAATAGGCTGTGGAGAAGGAACTTATTAGGCTTATCTTTGGTTTTTATTTGTGAAGAGTTTCTTGTCTGCACAAGGTATTTTACCTCAGTCCTGATACGTTAAATCTTTCTTCCTTGGAGATTTAAAATATATTTGTTTTCACCATTTCTCCTCAGTCTCTATCTGTTGCTTGCAATACTAGAATAACACAGAGACTAAAACAGCCTGACGTGGACTTCCCCTAGAGATGTGTCAGGTGGTCAGGAACAACCTCGACGTTTCAGCATCCTAACTCAGCAAAATACAGATTCCTGGAAATAGGTATTTCAGCCGTGCCAAGAATGCTGCACCAAGCAATGCTGTTATCGATCCAGACCACGCAATGAATGATAACTTCATGTATACAAGGACAGATCAAGTGTACTTCATAAAGCATTCCTTGAGAGTCTAATGAAGCACAGAGTGAGATTTTTGCCGTAAACCCACCGTTGTTCGCCTGGAGGCACGCTGCCACCTCCTTGGATCGCTCACTGAAGCAAAGATCAGTTTTGCGAGCTCTGAAAGTCACCCCCCCAGCCTCTCCTGCAGATCACGGCCAGCTTGCAGGTTTCGCTGGGCTTTTCTGCAGGGCTCAGGCACCACTAGAGGGAAACACAGCACCACCCTCGGCAGCTGCCGCGGAGGCCGAGGGCCGGTGGAAGGCCGAGGAGAAGCCGGGCTCTTCCCCAGGGGCTGTCCTGCCCTGGGACACCCTTCTGCCGGGCACTGCACGGGAACTGGGGCCGCGGGGGGGTAAATGCCACAAAGGGTGGCAGGGGAGGAACCCAGTCCCACTGAAACGGAGGAACTGCCCGTGGGAAGTTGGCGGGCTCACGGGGTCGAGGGCCTCCTGACAGGAAGCATGCTGATATTTCTGTATGGATAACATGAAGGGCATCAGGGGGAAGCTGCCTCTGGTTGGTAGTTAAATTGACATGAAGAGCTGCTCCCTGGTCTGAGAAAGAGGGGCAGGAGGTTTGTTCTCTCTTCATCACACTCTCTCTGAAGGAAGCACCCGGAGGCTGAGCGGCCCCAGGCACGGCGCTCACAGGGACACAAGTCCTCCACGGCATCTCCCCAGAGGCAGCAGTTCCAACCAGCCCAGTGCTGCGTCCAGGCAGTGAGTAAGGGCTCATCACCAGCCTGCCAGGGTGAGAGCAGTGACCCTTCTCCACTTCAAAGGTGCTGGATTCACCGCTTTCCAGCATGGAAGCAAGGGGTTCAGCAGTTTTCCTAAAAGTCTCATGTTTCAAACTTTGCTTTGGCTTGGCAGGGGGAGGTGAATGCATTCAGCTTATAAAAAGACAGTGCTGTTCCAAACAGCTCCTGGATTGGTTTGTTGCTGACAAGAATGCTATCAAAGGACAGATCAATGACACAAAGGTTGACAAGAATGATCATTATCGTCATCATTCTTCTAACATACTCTTACCTTGTATAATAGACGTTTCCTCCCTAGACTTGGCCTTTAAAGAAAATTATGTCCAGTTCTCACCATGTTGTTTTCCATATCCTTGAATGATCTAGAAAAGGGAGTGAAGAGCCAAGTAGCAAAGACCACAGCTGATACAGAATTAGCCATAACAGATAAAACCGTGACTGAGAAGAATAGCAGAAATGTATTCTCTGCTACGTCATGTTATGAAACCCTATTTATGCATGAACAATCATGGGCTTTAAATGAACTGTTTTTATTATAAGGATATAAAACTACTAGAGAATGTCTAAAGGAGGCTACAAAGATAGTGAAGGGTCTAGAGGGGAAGCGAGGAGGAGCAGCTGAGGTCCCTTGGTTTGCTCAGCCCAGAGCAGAGCAGGCTGAGGGGAGGCCTCATGGCGGCCTGCAGCTCCCTCACGAGGGGAGCGGAGGGGCAGGCGCTGAGCTCTGCTCCCTGGGGACAGCGACAGGACCCGAGGGAACGGCAAGGAGCTGGGACAGGGGAGGGTCAGGCTGGGTGTTAGGAAAAGGTTCTGCACCCAGAGGGTGGTCAAGCACTGGGACGGGCTCCCCAGGGCAGTGGTCACAGAACCATGCCTGTCAGAGTTCAGGAAGCATTTGAACAACGCTCTCAGACATAAGGTCAGATTTTGGGGTGGTCCTGTGAGGAGCCCGTGAAAAGCTCCCGTATGAGAAGAAACTCAACAGGTTAGAAGTAGACTATCTGAGGTTTGGAAAGTAGACAGCAGAGGGTGGTGACAGCTCAGTCTCATCACTGGTGGCCTAAGAAGATGCAGAAGGAGTCTCATTCCCTGTTTCACATAACAGAAGTATTCCTTTTTCTCTATTAAACTATGACCTAATAGTTTTAAAACAAACACCAGGAAGTCGTGGTGGAATTTTGTTTTCATTGTATGTTTAATTAAATCTTATTGTCACAGGATATTGTGGAGACCAAAGATGTGGAGAAGCCCACCAAGGGATTAGATACATTCACTGCAGCTAAATCCACAAGTAGCTACTAAAGATAGGTGCACAGGAAGCTCCTAAAGCTCTGAAAGCTGGATGCACAGTCCAGGAGCTGGACCATTACATAGTTATCTGCTGCTTCTTTTTCTTCTGTAGATATCTTCAGATGGATAGTGTCAGAGATAGGGTGCTGAACCATGTGGATTGGCATGCTATAGCCAAGTTGGAAAGCTGGATCACCACAAGATTTTTCTGAAGTTCATATGGAATTTAGGATGTAGCTGGGAACTGACTTTCCACCTAGAAAGTGTCATACCTGGGATACAGCAATGAATAACTCAGGAGCAGCTTCCCTGCACAACTGCGAGCCAGAGTTTCACTTGCTGGTCTGGAAATGAAGCAGGCGGTAAAAGTGATTAGCAGTGGAAAGACACTAGACAGCTGTAATCATCTAAATGCCTTCCTATTAACCATGTGAGAAACTAAATCCTCACAATCACATTCGTTAGTAAATGCTAATGACAAACTGACTGCATGAAGTTTCATTTGATTAGGTATAAGAATCCTACCCCAATATAATTACGTTACACAGAATGACCTAAAAAAATAAAACCAGCCTGCCTTGGAGAGCAAATGACTGTTAATAGTAAGAAACAAGCAGAGAAGCCCTGTCCTTGCAGTACAAGGGCTGCTCCTGCTGCCGAGCAGCTTGACTGCACCCACACGCAACCAACAGCCCGTGGCGAATGGCGCAGAGTGGTCAGGCTCCCTCGGCCGATGGTAAAATGCCACCACGCTGCCTGGGGCAGCTCCTGCCTCGCTGCGGGACCTGCCGCTGTGACCCATCCTGGCACAGCCCCAAGGATGCAGCAGATGCTGAGTGCGAGAAGGATTGAGCCAGTCCGGCTGCAGCACATCGTGATGATTCACTGTGTATTAGCCTCATTCAGAAAACTCTGAAATGTCACAGTGAGAGCAGATAGCGGGCAGCAGGAGAAATTTGCCTTGTTGATGGCTGTGCTGTTTCTCACCCCAGGGGAACAACATGGTTCGACGGATGGGGCATCGGCATGAAACATGTGAGCACAGTCTGGCTGCCACTGACTTCAGAGGTGCTGGGTTTTTGCCATCCCTGGCACCCCACGTTGTGAAAGTGCGTCACCAGTCTCTGTGCTAGATGTGCTCACTCTTTCCTGCATTTGCAAAGCAGCGTGAGAGCTAAACATAAGAATTCATAGAGAAATGTGAAAATAACACAGCAGACATCAGTTTTCTGAGCAGGCTGCTTTGTTCATAACTTGACTGATCCTATTCTTGAAATATTGCTGAAAAAGATGTTTTCCTGAAATCATCTCCACAGAGCACGCACTGTTGTTAACTAAGAAATAGCTCTGCTCATGGTCTCATGCATTCACATTCAATAGCCATAGCATCTTCCTGCCCTGCTCACAAATGAAAGTGGCACAGACTCAGCACCCCAAGTGGTGCAGATTCAGGCTCCTCATGCTGGTGAGCAAGAAGAGGTAGGGCTGCTTACCCCACACACCAGCTGAACACAGTGGGGAAGGAGCTCACTGTGCCCTTGGGGGAAGGCTGAGAGCAATCCTAGCTCCAAGCTGAAGCCCACTGAATCTGTAACATCCATCATTTCTAGATACCCAGGTCTGGAGGTGACAAGTGCTATGGCAGTGTCTCTGAACAACAAAATAATCACGTGTATCGTGGTCCATTCATAGCATGAAGTACTTCAGAACAAAAAAGCAGCATACATCCTGATCCTAGGTATGACAGTGATGAGGACATGAGGAAAGTGAAAGCCTGAGCCAGAGGTTTTGGGAGGGGGTCAGACCACAGGAAATCCTTCAGACAGGGAGGCAGAAAAGAAAACATAGCCTCTCCAGGGAGGTTATGTCACATTTCTTTGAGGGCACAAGTCCCTCCTCAGCCAATGAAAGCTGCAGCCAAAGGGCCCCTGGGGATCGTGTCACCACTCCCTTTCTGCTCCCCAGCCCGACTGGTGGCCGCTGTGCACTGCCAGCTGAGGGACATCGTGTGCACGGAGGCCTCCCAAGCACCTGGCTGCCCTGCAGCCCCTCCTGCACCCACCCTGCAGATGAATTCTTTATACGTAATCAAATAAACAGGAAGGTTATTAGATTTGAATTAGCATTCACTAACACAATTGATTGTGTGGATTTTGTCATCTAAATGGTCAATGGTAGGACATTTGGATAATTATTACTGTTTAGTGATATTTCTTCAGCTAATTGTTTTTATTGAATGACTCACTTCGATGATGCAGCTGAAATTAGTGAGCAGCTGGGCTCCAGAGCACAGACTTTTATATGCCCAATCCACCTCCTAGAGGCTCCATCCTTCCTGTGAGACAGCACATGTGGTCCCTCTGGATGCTCCTTAGGAAAGGAACCATTTGGGAACTATTTCTGCCTCTGCCAATGCATGCCATGGGATGATCTCTTACAGTAGCTCACCCCGTCAGGGTTAAATCAAACTGAGCTGAACTTAGCTAATAAACTCAGCCAAGGTGGGTTTTTTCCAAACTCCACTTGAGTGGGCGCCACCTGTGAGGGTAGCAGTGCAACAGCCCCAGGAGCCAAGATGTTTCCTCTTCCACCCTCTTAAACACACCCACGCTCACCCCCGGGAGCAAAGCCCTGCTGGAGCTGCCCTCCTGCCCCCTTCTCCACAGAGGGCTCAGAGCAGGCTTTGCCCACCTGTAGGTGTCTGGAAAAGCCTGGATGAGTGGTGTGCTGCACCAGCAGAATGAGCACACCTGTGCCTGTGACCAACAGCTTCCTCTGGGTACGAGGTCTCCCCAGACCACTTCTGGGCCCCACAAATTGGTGGCATCACAGCAGTGTTTACCAGAGTCCTCCGTACAGGGCAGCTGAGGAAAGATGCTAAGGTACGCAGGAGTGAGAGTAGGTCTCACGGTCACGCTGTGCCGGAAACTGTGTTTTTGGGTCATCTGGCTTGTTTTTAATTCTGCTGTACATTGTCATTTGAGATCAACTGATGGGACCATGCAGGCTGGATCCACCCACCCTTAACCAGGGAGGAGACAGGGAGCAACCAACCCAGTGCCTCTTCCCAGGTGCGTGCATAACCCCGTGCTGCTCCTGCACAGCCGGCAGAGCAGGGGAGCTGGGGAAACACCCATGGCCCAGAGATCAGGGAGCTTAGGCTCGAGCTGCTCCCCGGTCCCAAAGCACTGGTGGCTGTGAGGTGACAGCAACATGACAGGCACACTGCTGTCCTGCAAGGGGTCACACTCCTGGAAGCCCTGGTGGATGTGGATATTTTGTGGTGTCTTCTCCCTCCCAGGAGCGCGGGGTGAAGAGCTGCCAGCTGGGGAGGGTGCAGCAGGGGCTGCGATGAGCGCGGCGGGATGCAGACTGTGGGAGGCAGGGGAGGCAGCCGAGGGAGGGGTTTGTGCCTGTGCACGCAAATAGCAGCAGCATAAATAATGTGACTGTCAAACGCTTGTTTCAGAGAGGGACTAATAAAACTTTGCACAGCTCGGGGGGAAAACACACCCTTCCCTCCCACTTCCCTCACTGGCTTTCCCACAAACACATTTCAGAGCCTCCATGAATCTCCCCATCTGAAGCATAAAACCAAAGCAGTGGACCTAAGACTGCGTTGCCAGAGGTCAGGGTTTTCCTAAACACATTATCTGTGTTTCCTGCTCAGAAATGTTGTCCCGGAAGAATTCAAGGACTACTTTTTCCCCACTTGTTCCCGGACATTGAGGGAAGGCAGGCACCGTGTGTCATCGGGGCTATGCTGCGCGCCTCCGGACGTCACCACACCGCCCATGCACAAACCGTCTGGCCAAGAAGGAGCTTATCGCAGAGACATTTCTGCCTGGGGAACACCGCAGCCCTAATTCTGTAAGCATCGCCCACTAAATCTGAAGAAATCAGAGCCCTGAAGGACATAGCACTGAGTGAGAAGTCATCCCAGGAACGGATGCAACCTTGGAGGGAGAGAGAGAGAGACACTTAAACTCCATCCAGGCTGAAAAATCTGTGTGGTGTCTCCATCTGCTCCCGCTTCCTCTGGAGCCCCGGTTATGACTCTCCAGCCCAGCACTGTGGCAATCTGTTCCCCTTTCCTGCATCGCCCGGTGCAGCTGGGGGACCCCAGCACCAGCAGGCACGGGCACGCCCTGACGTGGACGTGCAGCGTATCTCTCTGCTGTCCCTTGGAGCTCTTCTCCCCATTTGCTCTCCTTAGCTCAGCTACCGTAGGTGCTGCAGCCCTGCTCTCGTCAGCAGCCTTTTGTGAACTCAGAGGAAGGATGGGCTGGGGCAGGACATCGTGCCAGAAACACAGCTAGCCCTTGGCAGCACTGCCTGTGCTCCCTGCGGTCACAGCCGGAGCTCCAGGTCTGAGCACGGCCCAGAACTCATCCAGAACAAAACGAGGGTCAAACCTGAGAGCTTTCCCAAGAGCAGCACCGTCAGGAACACGTCACACCGAGATGCTTGAGGCAAAGCCCCCATGGTGCCGGTTCGGCAGCTTCTGGCACTGACGGGAGTTTCAGACTCGGGTGCTTTATGGGGGGCAGAGGCAGGGGCTGGGGCTGCCCAAAGGCTGCCTGCCTTCGGAGAAGGTGTGCGCAGGAGGAACCAACCTCAGGACCTCTGCTCGCAGTCCCAGGGCTTTTTGAGGAAGTACCCAGCCCAAAGTTCATTTTCTGTGGTTCTTTTTTTTTTTTCTTTTTCTTTTTTTTCCCCCCTCAGGGTTATGCTCTTAGTATTCTGTCTAGTATTTCCTGCTTCCTTCCCCCTCGGCTCCTCAGCTATCTCACAGACACAGTTACAGCACTCAGTGCATTAGCCCCTGCGTTTGCCACATCCGTCCCCAGGGAAATCCCTGGGCCCACACACAGTTCAGCTGCTAATTCAGGCTCGCCGTGTGCCTGTCTTCTGCGGAGGGCTCCAGCTGCTTCAGCTACTTCCATATAAGCAGCATGTTGGCTTTTTAAACTCACCCAGGCTGAAGAGCAGCCTTTGCACCCACCAACTTTAGGCATCAGTGCTGCACAGAGCAACCCTGACCCGCTATGGCTTGGCTCAGAGGCTGCCCACGTGCAGCCTCTCTTCGGACAGCCCAGCTTTGTCCAGTTCAGGTCTTTAGTTTGTTCAAAATATCATCTCGTACCACACGAAAATTTGCACCTAGAGCCAGTCTCAACCTTCTGGATCCCTAATCCAAAGAGAAAGGAGATGAGCTCCTTCCTTAGCACATCCCTGCTTGCTGTTTCAACTCCCCCTGTGCCTGACAAAGGTCTTGGTCTTGAAATCCCGTGGGGCCACTTGTCTGCATGGTCCCGTGGTGCTTCTTTCCCCACCTTTGCAGGATTCCTACTTGCTGGGAAAAAGCAGAAAACGTCACATTATCAAATGTCACAGCTGCCTGCAGGGGAAAGTCCCTTCGTAATTGTCAGTATGCTCCCAGTTCATATTTTCCCTGTCAGGTGCTTCCACTCTGTTTGCAGCCGAAGAAGGGGCTGTACTGATGGGCAGCACTGGTATTTGTGTAGCTGAAGGGGAAGTTGTACAACAAGCCCAAGAGACCTGTCTCTGCTTCCCTGCTCTTCCCCCACCCCACATCTCTCCTGTCCTACATGACAGCGAGCTTTGCTGCAGCCGGCAGCAAGCATCTGCTCAAGGCATAAGCACTGCAAGCAGCATGCTTTAACAAAACTTCCACGGGAGAAATGAAAGGAAAGCACCTAGGAAAACTTGCCCTCCAAGTGGTAGCAGATTTCAAACTAAGTGACCTATATTTACCTTTAAGGCATAACAATAAAAGCAGTGTAAATTTATATGGTACATCTCATCCCTAAGGATCTCTAGATATACAAGCAACGGATATATAAACAGCCCCACGGTTCACACAGAGAAATGCAGATCTTCCCAGGGATGCAACACGTCGATTTAAGAGAGGACAGAAATAAGCTGCAGTCTAAAAATAAAACCAGAGACTAGTGTGGTCAGTTGGAAATCTGTGTAACATAATGTCCCTGCTAGGCTCTGGCCTGGACACCCTGCTGAGCTCCCTTTCTGTACCATGGAACAGCCACAGGATGTTAAATGCCTAGTCTGGACCTTGGCCTCACACGCTGAAAAAGTACCTCCCGTGTTGTTTCCTTGGATATTGTATAAGCCTGAATAAGCCGGGGAAATGTTTCCTACTGCACCCACTGCTGGACTTTTCAGAGCACCTGGCAGTCCCTTGACAGCCTCTGATCAAACGTGTGAGGAGGCTGGTAAACAGCCCGCAGGGCACGGGCAGCACTGCGAGCCACATCCAGGCTGACAAAAATAACCTTTGTTTAACTTTCCCCTTGTGTCCTTTCAAATTAGTAACAGTCAAATTATTATTAGAAAGTGGGAGGGAAATGTGTTCCCCTCGTTTAGCGCTGGACTAGGCGTCTGGACCTGAAAGCAGCCTGGTCCTTATCTCGGCAGCAGCTGTAGATGGGCGGCTGAGATATGCTGGTTTGAACTGCAAAACGTCGTCAGAACGTCAGTGTTTTCTAGCAAGTGCTTCCTAGCTTCCAGTGCATAGCGAAGTCCTTAATCCCCTGGAGAAATAAAAGGGAGTCCTATTCCAAAGAGCACACAGATTAGCCAGGAGATATCTGCACGTGCACTGGCACATGCAGGCTTACTGCTCTGCTTTGCTTTGCTTTTGGCTCTAGCAGCCTTGGCCAAGATCCTGCCGAATGTTGTGAACTGCCCTTCCTGTCATGTTTACTGCTAGACGTGCACAGCCCCTGAGATCAAATGGGAGGAAACAGTTAATAGATATCTGCAGCAGCAATCACAGAAGGACGAAGTTGAGGGACAAACTCTGGTAAATCAACAGCACCACAGTGACAGCACTAGACAGGTCTCATGATTAGTGTGGCAATCAGGAAATTACAGTTTAATGTGTTTGCTTGAGGAAGCAGCACGAGAATCTTTCATGTACTTTAAGAACTGATTAAAACCCTACTGCCCCTTTTCAGTATTCAGGCACGCAAGGCTGCTTCTCAGAGCCCCACCAGCTGCTTGCTGCAAGCTAGAATAAAACCAAACGTACCATTCCTGCAGGCCAGCAGCTCTGCAAATTGGGTTTTCAAGGTACCTAGAGCAGTGGGCATTTTTGCAAAATCCAGTCCCTGGGTATCAAAACTACCTCCCATGGTCCCAGCCTTTTGCATCGGTACAGTGCCGTTTAGGTAGCCCCTTTTTTGGGGGAATGGCCTCAGTACTGTGCTGTCCGTGTAACAAGGAGCCAGACCCATTTGCAGAGCATCTCCCATGGATCTTCACTAAGCTCCTTCAGGCAGCAGAGACTCCTAACATAGTCACAAATAAGAAAACGCAGAGACCCTTGATCTCTAGCTGATGAGTACGAAAAGCACTCAGAGCAGAGGTTCTAAACCATAACATGCAAGAGGACAAAAAGGCATTCAGGTCAGCACAAACTACGGCAGCGTTCATGAAGTTTGCTCCTGCTTCAGCGTGGCTAGATGTGATCCGTGTGCTGCTGGTGCTGACCCTGACCCTAGCCCTGTCCCTGGGTCGGGATGGCTGCTCCGTCCCCAGGGCCACGTCACACGCGGGCAGAGGGCTGCCTAGCAAATCTGAGCAAGCACACAACTGAAAGGGGAAAACCAAACATTGAAAAGGTGAGTTTGTTTCTTTCTGTTATATTCGTTCATGCTTGTGGACTGTATGGCAAATTGTACAGAGTAATGGCTAGAATGAGTTAATTTTCAGGAAAGGACGGTACCTCAGTAGCATAAAAGCAGCACCGGTGACCTTCAACATAGCTAAGAAACCTTTGTTTTACATTATCTCCTACAAGCTTAAGCTATCCCTCTAAGCAAATATTGTAAAACACTATTGTTAGCTGAGAGGAGTTCCCGAGAAGACAGCAGCTTTATTTGTTTTAATAAGAGTCCTGCTTGCCCATGCATCCGCTGGCTGTCTGCTACTGTACAGAGGGATTAGGGTTAGGGCAGAGCCGGTTCTTGAGCTGTGCTTTTGGCTGCCTCTTAGCCTCAGCACCGGCTCACGTCTGGGGCCCTTCGTCAGTGAGACTGTCAAAGCTACTATTACCACCGGGGACGTCATTTTTCTTTGTACAACGAAAAACAACAGAGACGTCAGTAAATGTGAAGCACTGATGTGCACCCACTCCCACCCAAAGCTCAGCTCCTGCTGCCAGGGCACGGCCAAGCACCCGGGCACCGCGGCCCCGTGCAGCAGAGGCTGGTGCTGCATCTGCCGGGGCAGGAAGTGGGCTGATCTTTCCATCCAGAAATCATTTTCCATCTCCTTTCCGCCACCTACAACTGGCTGAAGCACCGCAGCGTTCAGATGTACACAAAATGAGAGCATCTCAGCTCGCGTGCCTCCAAAAAGAGGTTTCTGCTGGCAAACACTTTCCAAAAATAGCCCCGAGGTTGCCTGTGACAGCAGCTGGAAGTCACTCGCAGAAGCAAAGAACTTGTTTTGCTGAACTCGGTTTCCAGCCATCGCAACGAGGACAGGAAGTTTGCAAGTTTAATTTCTGCATGGCTCTGGCGAAGCCCCACCGGGAGGCAGCTCGGTTCTTGCTGGGCTTGGTGCCCCTGCTACTCGGATCAGGAGCTTGCTTTCCAGCTCCCCTCCTTGCTTTTGCACAGAGGCAGGTGGGAGGAGAATCATTTGTTAATTAAATTTCCCCTGCCAATTTACATTAAAAAGGGGAAACTCTTTCAAGAAGCTCACAAAACTTTCATAACCCTTAACCTATAAAAGAAAGAGCTGCACGGCTTTTCTAAACCTGCCCAAAAGCACCACCGGGTTGTCCCAGGCCCAGAGATGAATAATGAAAAAAAGCCCAGGAATGGTACGGCTGGGCTGAAAATCAGAAACATCTGTTTACGGAAAGCCAGGCGTCTTCCCTCTCCTCTGGCTCCCCCTTTCATCTTCGGATTTTCTCACAAGTCCTTTTTTTCAAAGGGACACCATCCCATGGGAAAATGGCAAAAGCCAAAAAACTCTCAGACACTGTTAGTCAGCGAGGCCAGCAAGAGTTGCAAGAGAAGAAAAATTCTTAATGGGAATCCCCCACATCTGAGAAGCGGCAGCAAAATTCACCAGGGAAAAATTCAGCATCGTCAACCTCACAGGCGTCTTTTATCCATGTGGGAGCCCGCGTCTATCCTGTTCTCCCTACGCACGGATGGGAGGACATCGGTAATGAGGAGCAGGGAGTAACTAAAATGGATGCAGAGAGTAAGGGTACTGGGAGAAGGTACCGCTTCTCGGGAAACAAAGTTCCTGTGTGTACGGTCTGAGGGGTTCTGTTTAGCCTTTGACACGGCCTGGACGTACAGAGTGGAGCAGGGATCCTCCCGCCTGCTCCTAATCCCGTGAGCAATTCCACCGCAGAGGTGTGAGGTCCCTCAGGTGCTGTGTGGTACCCGCACACCTGCAGGCTCCGCGATGTGTAACACCAGCCGTGCGCAGCATCTGAGTCTCTCCAAAGCCTGGCACCCCCCAATAAGTAAATAATTAGCATCACGGTGACCCGATCCAGGCTTTGGGACACGGGGTGCAGAAGCAGCCCCACGCCGCAGCCCAAGCTCCCCTCCTGCGTCCCCCAAAGCCCCGTTTGGCCTCCGGGGGAGGGCCGAGGAGCCGGGGGGCTGCCTGCAGCGGGCAGCGGGCCCCGCGGGGAAGCCCCCGGGGCGGCCGGGCGGCGGCGTCCCCCCGCGGGGCTCCGAGTACTTCCCCCCCGCGGGCAGGGCAGGGCCGGGCAGGGAGGGCGCAGGGAATTCCGCCCTGCCGGGCCGCGCCGCGCCGCGCCGAGCCGGGCCGGCCCCCTTCCCTCCCTCCCTCCCTCCCCACCCCGTCGCCGCCCCTGGCGCCGAGCAGGACCGGACTCGCCCGGCGAGGCCTTGAGAGGCTGGAAATTCCCGCGGCGGCGGCTCCTCCCCCGCAGAAATCCCCTCCGCCGCCGTGTATATGCGGCGCGCCGCCGCCGCCGCCGCTCACTCGCGGATGCCCGCCCGGTCGGCAGCGCCAGCCCCGCTCCGCGCCCCGCTCCCGGCCCCGCTCCCGGCCCCGCCAGCCGCCCTCGGAGCCGCGGCGCCCCGCCGCCCTCAGAGCCCCGCCGCCATGATCAGCGCCCGCCTCGCCGCCGAGCCGCCCGCCGCGGAGGGCTGCGAGCCGCCCCGCAAGGAGCGGGCGGCCGGGCTGCTGCCGCCCGACGACCGCCACGACAGCGGGCTGGACTCCATGAAGGAGGAGGAGTACCGGCAGCTGGTGCGGGAGCTGGAGGACATCCGCCTGCAGCCCCGCGAGCCGCCCGCCCGCCCGCACGGCTGGGCGCAGCAGCTCACCGAGGACGGGGACACGTAAGTCGGGGCCGGGGCCGCGGGGAGGCCGGGGCCGGGACGGGAACGGGACGGGAACGGGGCCGGGGCCGCCGTCGGGGAGGCGCCGGGCGGGGAGCGGAGCGCGGAAAGTCCCTGGAGCGGCGCCAGGGAGAGGCGGCTCCCGCTGCCGTCGGAAAGCCCCGGCCGCCGAAAGCCCCGGCTTTCGAAACCCGCACATGACTGAGGCCGTGGCCCGGGCACCTCGTCACCCGTGTTCCCGCCGGGGGGACTGGGGCTCTCGCGTAGCTCGGCTAATTTTTCTTTTGTTCTCTCTTTTTTTTTTTTTTTTTTTTGGATGCAGTTTTCTCCACTTGGCGATTATCCACGAAGAAAAAGCCCTCAGCCTGGAGGTGATCCGGCAGACCAGCGGGGACCGTGCCTTCCTGAATTTCCAGAACAACCTCAGCCAGGTACTTTCACCTCGGCACCCCGGGGCCCGGATCAACCCCCACCGCCCCCACAAAAGCCCTGTGGGGAATTCCCAAGGAAAAATCGCTTTTTTAATTCAGTGGATATTAAATCAAAGCCTCCGTTCAGGAAAGCACCTGAATGACTCCAACCGGTGTTGGTGCAACCTCCCCGGCAGCGGCCTCTTACTTACCGCCCCCATTTTTCAAATATGATGCAATGGGTTGCACCCCTCCTCGCTGGGATGTTAATGATACCCTTCTTACGGATTGCATGTCTGGTATCTGGAGAGCCCCGAGTTCATTGCTTCCAGACTAACGAGCAGCTCTGCACTATGTCAGGAAGCGTAACGAACTGACTTTGTGGGGTGTGTTTTCAGCTGGGCAGAAATCCACAAGCGACTGCAGGGTTTGTGTGTTCAGACATTGCTGCCACGTCCGCTGTGTAACTTACAGGTTTCTCTTTTCTCTTTTGCCTGCAGACTCCCCTTCACCTGGCAGTGATCACTGATCAGCCCGAAATCGCTGAGCACCTCCTGAAAGCTGGATGTGACCTGGACATCAGGGACTTCCGAGGAAACACCCCGCTCCATATCGCCTGCCAGCAGGGCTCCCTCAGAAGCGTCAGCGTCCTCACGCAGTACTGCCAGCCCCACCACCTCCTCGCCGTCCTGCAGGCAACCAACTACAACGGTACGCACATGCTGCCATACGCACACCTCAGTACACGGCGCTGCAGACGGGGCTGCTGACCTCTGCAGAGCTGGAGAAGCAGCGTTGTTTCCATTTTAATAATGAGGAGGCCCCAGAACAATGCAGTGTCTGACTTCCTTAAAATGTCACGGGCTGCATCTCGTAGGCCTCCTCACTGTTGATCATTGGCTCTCATGGCTTTGAATTTTGCATTTTTAATGAGTGCTTTTGCAGTACTCATTACAGTTATATTTTATATTTTTGCACGTTCCTCTTTTTTGTTGTTGTTGTTGTTACAATAAGCCACAGTTAAACACTGGAATAAAGCCTCTTAAGAAATCTTTCCAAATCCAACCCTATTATCCATACTTGATGGAAGTTGGAAAGCTCTTCTGGAAAATACCCCTTTGTTCTGGATGAATTGCAAACTTAAATATCATCCTATCCTATCATCTTGACTGAATTATTAACTGAATTATAGGGCGTTACGTTAGACTTACTCAAATTTTACCTTCATTTGTGTCTTACAGGACATACGTGTCTCCATTTGGCTTCTATTCAAGGATATCTGGCTGTTGTCGAGTACCTGCTGTCCTTGGGAGCAGATGTAAATGCTCAGGTATGTAACTTATACCATGAATTTAACTGAACAGGGCTGTGTAGTCACAAGATTCAACAGGTCTGACGCCAGCAAGCCCAGCTCTCCTAACGTGCAATACCTTGTGTTATTTCCAAACAGGAGCCATGCAATGGCAGAACGGCGCTGCACTTGGCCGTGGACCTGCAGAATTCAGAGCTGGTGTCACTTCTGGTGAAGCACGGGGCAGACGTGAACAAAGTGACCTACCAGGGCTACTCCCCTTATCAGCTCACGTGGGGAAGAGACAACTCCAGCATACAGGAACAGCTGAAGCAGCTGACCACAGCTGATCTGCAGATGTTGCCCGAAAGCGAGGACGAGGAGAGCAGTGAATCGGAGCCTGAGTTCACAGAGGATGAAGTAAGTGGCCATTTGCACCTTTACGAGAGATGGGTCAGATCCTGCCCTTTGTGGTTTGGCTGGTGCCGCTCTGATGACCTCTTACCTATATAACTTGTGGGGATAAATAGCTGCTAAAGCAAGGTTACACTGCCAACTGTCAGAAAGGTGGCAAGTTGGGGCAGGGATATAAATAGAATAAGCTTAAGAATAAAATACAAACAATACACTGGGGAATGGAGGTTAACTTCACACGATGCGCTCCTCTGAGCGTCGTTCTGTTCCTGACACCTACAGAACCTTGTGAGATAAAATTTAAGTTAATTGGTGGTTTTTGCCTCCCCAGCATTTGTTTTTCTGACATTATTAGTGCTGTGGAAGAGCAAACGTAACCATTTCAGTGTAGAAATTATAGGCACCACTGAAGTCAGGGCACACAGCATTTGGCTGTTTTCCCAGAGTAGATAGGATACTCCCAGTAGGAGTTTTGCATTAACAGCATTCTGTGTTTTTCTTCCAGCTTATGTACGACGACTGCTGTATTGGAGGACGACAGCTGGCATTTTAAAGCAGAGGTTTCTGTGAAAAGTGACTGTGTACATATGTATAGAAAAAGGACTGACTTTCTTCATTTAAAAAGGAAGTCTAAATGCAGAGGAGAAGACTGTACTGAAATACTACAGTGCCCAGCCAGGAGCACGAAATGGTAACAAGAGCAGTTGGTTCCATGTTCTGACCTGTATTTAAGTAACAGGAGTGTAACATCGTTAGAGATCTGTGATTACGCACACCACCTGATAAAGAGCTGTGTATCTCGTCGTCTCAGCCAGCTGAAGATAACAGACTACTACACATCCAGCGTGCTGCTGACAGAAATGCATTCGAGAGCTACCTTGTGACGCGGAGTACCATGAGGGATGTTGTCCCCTCGAGGCAGGATGGGCTCATACAAATGCCCCATGTGCTGGAGGCTGTTTGTTGGGCTGGTGTAAGGCTGATGGCACTCCCTTGCCTCGCTGACTGACCCCAGGTGCTCTCGGGGTGCTGGGCAGCAGGCAGAGGAGTTAGAGAGGAGATGTGGCCTCCTAGCTGTTACGAGAAAGGTAGCAATGATGTTAACTGTGGGCATTGGAAACAGTGCGTTTCACACCGTGTGTGTCATAATTGCTACACTTTTTAGCAATTGTATAGAATGTAAATACTGTACATTTCTGTTTATAATTATTTTGGTACATGTGAGATATGTATTTATTAAAAAAGTCAGATTACTGTACCTGGCCTGTGAAGCAATTTGTTGTCCCTTTCATTGTCCTGAGCTGCGTGGGCCCCACACGGTTAGCTTTCTCAGAAGTACTTGAAATATAGTAGACCTTCAAGGTCAGAGGCTCAGGGGTTTTAGGGGGTTTACTGCAGTAGGAGTAAGACATCTAAGCAGCTTTCAGCTCTCAGCCCTTCTGCAGCTAATTTTAGCAGCACACGTAGGTGTAGTTTCCTGTGCCCGTTGTCGCAGGCGGGTAGGGGGCTGGGATTCCCCCTGTGTCACACAAGTGCCAGACCGCCCAGGCCAGGCGGAGACTACAAGACCATCTCTGGTGATAACCGCCCGCCCTGGTGGCACCTTTTGTTCCGTCTCCGGTGGCTGCGGGCACAGCAGGGATGCAGAACGTGGCTTGAAACTTGGCTGCTCTTGTATTGACTTGCTGAGGGAGGTTTGCAGAGCAGCCCCGTGCCTGCCCTCCCTCTCATTTATCACAGCCCAGCTCCGGTTTGAACTCGGACACCTTCAGACTTTCCAGCGGGGATTTCCACAGGAAGAGGGAGCGCATGCCCGGGAAGGAGTGCTGCTGCTTCCCCCCGCTGAAATTCAGGCAGAGGCCTCCCCCTCCTCCCCACTGCAGGAGCTGCAGCCATCCCCGCACAGTCTGCAGCAGTGCAGCCAGGGGCCTTAACGCCTTCCAGTTTTTCCTCCGCGTTTTCTCCAGGAACTAACACAGAATCATGTAGTTCAAATTCCCATCTGCGTCTGATCGCCCTTCAGCAGCCTGTTGCAGAGCAGGGCTGATTTTAGCCGCAGACACTAGACCATTAAGCAATCACATAGAGATTTGGTTGAGAGAAATGGGGCCATTCCCAGCTTTGTGTGCCACACTCCTCCCACACCGCGACCCCGAGATTGGGATGGGGTGCGGCAGAGCTGCTGACGCAGGACCGAGCTCTGCCAGCTCCGCTGGCCAGGGGACTCCTGTGCTGCTGGCAGCCGGCCACCCTCAAGAGGCGGCGAGGGCTCCAGGTTGCACAGGATGCCCATCCCCTTTCCCATCTCCCTCTTTGTGGGGGTTTCTGACACACAACCTGCACGAAGGGCTGTTTGGTATGAGGAAGAGCACTGCATCTGGCTGGGCACTTCCTAATTTGCATGGGAGCCAAAGGCCCTTGTGGAAGTGACTACACAGAAATTGCTATCCTGAGTCATTTGTATTTCCCTTCCACTCTCATTTCATTAGAATTGGCCAGGTGTACACACTGAAACTTCCTTCTTGCAGAAAGGGCCATGCCCAAATTTCAAGCCTGCAATGTTTTCCAGGATTGGGGCTGGGTAAAAATCTGCCAAACCTTCTTGGGCTTTGAGCCTCACCCTGCACTCGTGCAGATTTAGCAGCCACTAAATCTGAGCTGGGGGTGGAGGGGATGGGGGTTTACCTACCTGCTGCAGGGTATTTCACCAGCAAAGAATCCCAGTTGGCTTCGAGCCTTTCTTGACTAAATACCATGTTGCAATGGCTGAAAATAAAAAAGACAATGGTTCCCTCAAGTAGCTGCACCTCTTGTTTCCCACTGACAAAACGTGGGCTTGAAATGCTGTCAGGGCCCTTTGGAGGCATTTACCACCTGTAGATATCAGTGTTCTGGAAGTGCTCAGGTACGTGGCTGGACCTGGTATACAAATATTTAAATAGATACCATCTGAATACAAATATTTTTTACTGAAAAGCCGGAGGGAGGGAGGGAAGTGTAGTTATCAGGAGTACCAGGCTGGCTGAGTACTTTTGGAGGCAGTGGTACATTCCCTGCTGCCCATTGCAACATTTAGGCAAACAATATATTAGGTAGGTGCTGTTATAATGTTGTAAGAATTCTGTAATGACTTAATAAATTAAGCAAATGCTTTACTGTACAAGGAAGTTTTGCAGCTAAACAAATCATTGCCAAGGTACTGCATGTTGGTTATGCTACTGTTTGCCTTCCTCAGTCATGCAAAATTAACAAAGTACCAAAAATGCAGGAACCACAGTTAAAGCAAGTAGGACAGTGATTAATGTGAGAATTTGTGTTTGTTCACAAAATAGGTTTGGGCATGTTGTGTGTTTGTGGCCACTCCACAGTGTACATTGCTAGCACGGATTTATTCAGTGCAGCGTTTTGCCTTTTCACTTGATGCAACTTGATCACGCTGTAACACAAAAGTGAAGCCTGTCCACTATATGTCACTCACACACCCACCCCCAAAAAAGCAAGTTCTGACACATGTCCTTAACCAATGCATATCTGCACTGTTTCTGTCTTTTCCAGACCCATGCCTTTGGAAAGATCTTCTGAGACTGGTTTTGGTGATAACCTTCTGCCTTTATGCTTGCTCCCTGGCATTCTGGTAGACATGTCTCATTAGAAGGACTGGGAGAAAAAGCTCCTTGGGTATTCATTCTGCCAGCATCGCTTTTTTTTTCTTATTCTGCCACTACGGCTGCTATTAGCAGAGCAACTCAACCTGTTCTTGCTTGTCTGCTCCCTCCTGCCAGTGCTTCTCCACGTTGGCCCAGGGTTCAAAATTCTCTTCCAGCACCTGTCCTGGGTTGCTCAGCAAGCTTTAAAGAGTTCCAGAACAGCTTTGCTGCCACAGATCAGGGTCTTACAGAAAAGCATACAAGGATGGCCACTATCTAGCAATACTGAGCATACTCTCCTAACTTCAGCAACTTGTGGTTTGAGACTGACCGAGGTCAAGGCCTCCTTCATAAGAAATGGTTCTTGATGGGGTTTTATTCCACAGACGTTGTTAACTGCTTCTGAGGTGACTGCACACCTCTGACATTGGCAGCACCCTGTGGGAGGGACTGTCTCAGTCCACCGATAAATGGCATGAGGAAGCACATCTCTTCATTTCAGCTGGCCACCAGGTAACTTCTCTTGAAATGCCCCTGACTACAGACCCATCCTCATAGCATGTTCTGCCTCCTGTTTATCCTGTGGTATCAAAATATAACTCTGTCTCTCCGTGAAGGCCAGTGCAGCTTCTGCCGCTTTCACACCACTGACACTGACTTCCTGGAGCTGCTGCTGGCTTCGCACCACAGGATCCCTCATCCCTGCTGTCCCTCAGAGCAAGGACGGGCACAAAGCAGCACACTTCTCTGTTTCCTTATAAATTCTCCCAGTATATATTTTTTTCTAATGTAGTCACATCTACTGTTATTAGCAGGCTCAGTTCTTTCCATCAGCCTCCCTTCCCAGCACCTTGGTTCTCTCTTCCCCAGCAGCAGGATCCACCTTTTTCTGTTCTTTTCTCCCTTTCAGGCTGAGCATTTCCCTCAGGTCCCTCCTCTTCTCCTCCTGCACCAGCTTCCCCATGAGCTTATTCACTCATCCACCTTTATGACATTGCCCTGCATGAGCTTGCATTTTTGTTTCCAGCCTTTCCCCTCACCCATTCTTGTAAAGCAATTCGATAATCCCTCAGGGATATTCCCATACTTCCTTATATTGCACACACAGAGCTGAACTATCTATTTCCTCCCACACCTTCTTCTTCCTCCTCATACTCTCTCTCACCACCGAGTACTTTGGGACCCTTCTCCTTAGTTCATTGCAGGATGTGCAAAGGTGAGGGTGCCTCGCCTCAGCAGGGCGAGGTGGCCATGGGCTTGGGCTGCTGTCTGCACAAGGGGCCTACACGGGGGCTGTAACTCTTGCTCTCCTCCTCCTTCAGCCCGTTGGCATTAGGAAGTGGCTCCCCGCTGACACTTTGGCGTTTTACACAGGGGACATAGCACAGAAGCGCTATCGGACAGACAGGGCCGAGGCCCGGCGTTCAGCAACCACTCGCCCACATGCAGGCCGTGGGCGCGGCCGCCTGCCTGCCCCAGCAGGACTCCGTGCACCAAAAGGCAGCGAGGCCTCCAGCACCTCTGATCTGTTTTAAAAGCTGCTGCTGGCTTTGCCCCACAGCTTCAGTTCAATCTCTGGGGCAGTGGCTGTGTGGGCTCTCCCCATCTCCAGCAGGAGCCAGTCACAGCTGTGGCACCTTGGGGCAGCTCTCTGAAGCCCACACATCAAAGCCAAAAGGCTCTGTTTAAACGCTGACACATTTATCAGGCCACAGTATACAAAACCAAAGTCCAGAGGGCTTGAAACAGAAACACCCCCCGCCCTGGAGATCCGGCTTCCTTTCCTCCCCCTCACTCTGGCACTCAGCTCTTCCCAAGGCCATCTCCTTGTCCGGTTTTCCAAACAGGACTTTCTAGCCTGGATCAGAATAAAGCTGGGGATTTCCCTGCTCAATCCTTTCCGCAATGTGACTGCTTTAGAGCCATCACAAGCAGCTCCAATGGGCTCTGTCACCTTTCCCAGCAGTGGCCATGCAGCCTTGGACCTACCCACCACTGGCCACGGCTTGGTGGAGGCTTCACCAACTGGCTGGGCCGACTGGGTCCTCACACCAACCCCACCTCCTGTCCCCCAGGCCCGCAGCAGACCCAGTCCTCCAGGTCGAAGTCCCAGGGGCACAGATGCCAGCAAGATTTGTGGGTACGCCTGGAGAGGCAAGGGGAACACTTCCAGGGCTGGATGTTGGAGGACAGCATCCAGATTCGGATGGCTTAACCCCCTTACTAACATTTAAATGTAGAGGGCTTCCTGCGCTGCTCCTCAACCTGCCTCTTCCTGGCCCTTGCCAATGCCTGGGTGCTCTAGAGAGTTTATGCAAACTAATTTAAATTGCCCATTTTTTGAGCTTAGTTTGCTTTTGGATGGGTGTCTTGCTTGGAAGGTGCAGGCCTCTTTTAATTTAAATCCTTTTTAAAATCTCAGTTTTAGCTAGCTGAGATTAATTTCCTGCATGTCTTTCAAGAGACACCCTAAAGAGAAGCTTGTCATCCCTCCAACCAGAAGCAAAATGCAAAGTGTAACGTGAAGCTAAATGAGCGAATACGTGCAAAGTGCTGCAAGACCGTCAAACAGAAAGAGCCTTAAAATGCAAACATTTTTAACACAAACGCACCCAGCAAAGTGCACATGGCTGCAATTACAGTGCAAGCCTTAACTCAGTTAATTATTACCCCAGGATTTCAGTAGCTCGGAGGAGGGTGTTTCACAAAGAGGTAGGGAAGAGTTCTGTGAGTGCTGCTGCTGCACTTCACAACCCTGTTTGTCTGCACCTGGGACTGCCCAGGTGTTGAGCAACAGGCAGCCCACGGCGAGAAGCACCGAGCAGCTTTCAACAAGGGGCTGTGCTAGCAGAGCTGAGCTGCCTCCTTCCCCTCTGCATGGGGAAAGGACACGCGATTTCCAAGCCAGAGCTCTAAGTACATGTTGAACCGAGAAGGACTGAACGTCAGTAATGATAGCTGCCTGGCCTGTGTGGTACACAGAGTGAAACCGCCCTCTTATTTCAGTTTTTCTAAGTGGATGGGTTTCCACTCCAGCCTGCGTCAGGGCTGTTGCTTCTGGGTTCAATATAAAATGCCGATTTGACTACTCATCGCGGCCTCTCTGAGAAGCTTTGCCCCAGCAAACAAGCAAACAAATAAATAAAACCTCCCTTAAGCTGCATGAAGACTACTTACTCTGGGCTGTGCCGAGCTGAGTTTGGGGAAAACCCTCCAGAAGAGGGAGATTCACACCACCCACTCGCCCCCAAATAGACTTGACCTCCACCTCCTGTCTCACAGCCTATGAAATTTCCCGAGCTGTAGCAGAACATCCCACATCCTCCATATGCCTGCCTGCCCGAGACCTGTCCATGCTCCCATCCTTGCAGGCCTGACCCACAGCAGCAGCAAGCTGAAACACCTGGCACCGAGATGCTGGGATATCCAACCGTAAAGAAGTCCCACTCGCACCCTGATTCACTTGCTGAGGTGATTGTTTTTCATATGGAAATGCCTTAAGGATTTATCACTGTATCATCTCTGGATCTGCTCCTGCTTAAGAGATGTGGACAGCATCACAAATGGCCAGGACTTCGGGCCAGCGTCACCTTCAGCCACCGCGTGCCTGGACGCAAAGCCTGTTTCCCTTCTCTGGGAAAAGAGGCTGACCTCCAACACGCACAGCGTATCCACTTCCCTTCGCGAACCATTCCTGTTTCTGAAGGACTTGTGAAGCCAGGAACTGATAAATCTTCATTTCCCTTTTCAGAAAAGTCTTGACAAAGTGGGATGAGGAAACCGCTGGGGTTATTTTGCAGTCGGCTTCTTTCGGTGCTTGCTTCCTTCCTTCCAAGCAGTGTCCAAGGAGGTCTTCCAAGATGAGGTGCTCTGGGAAGCCCGTTCCTAAAAATAGCTGTGTTGAGGGGCAGGAGAAAAGAGGAAAGAGCTGCAACCACGCACTGCACAATAACAGAGAAGAGCACATCAGTCAGCGTGCAGCAGCAGTGTGGCATAAGTAGCACTGAACACATTTTTTCACAAGCATTAAGGAGTAAAGAATGTGTAGCCCCACCTGTATCTCAGCATCCTGTGAATGAATGCCAATTTCACCAAATGTTCTGCTCAATTTAATAAAAAGTTGAATAATTCAAAATTGCCATTTTTTATTTTTTTTTTCCCAAAGGGAATATTTTTTTTGTTTTAGCTAGAAAAAATACATTGTTTAAAACTTTTGTGTGATTAAAATAATATTGAGAACTTCCAAGCTGAAACAGAGTACTCAGTAGACTCAGAAAACAAGCCTTTATTTCATTTTTTCTTAGTCTTTGGAAACTTCAGATGTTTCTTTTGTCACTCATCCAAAACAATTTTTCTCCCAAGCTTTCAAGACTGTGACACGACATAATTTCCTCTCCCCCTCTTCTCTTGACTCATGTGAACTGGGCATACCTCTCTGACCTGGGGCGTGCTGCGTCATCCGTGAAAAGTCAACCCCAAAATTTGCATCCAATAGTAGTCTATACAATAGCTATTAAACACCTCGGGCTTGTTTAGGGGCAAGTTTTCAGGCAGCCTTGCAATCGGTGGCCTTCAGTCAGGTCTTCTCTGCCGCCTCTTGCAGTCACAGGCACTCACCCACCTCACCCACGTAGATCCCGTTTCCTGTATCCACTGACTGTATCTTTTGGCTGCTCCGGATACATCAAACATTAGGAGAAAGCTGAGCTCACAGGAGGAGGTATTTTCCAAAATAGATCCTGAGGGCTTTTTTCTGTGGTGAAACTCTTGAGGTGGTAAAGCAATCACGAGCATGCAGCTTCTCACAGGTTAACGGGTGATGATTTGGGCACCTCATGACAAGTGTCCTGGTGTGGAAGATTTTACCCGTGACTTACACCATGTCTCCACGCTGATTCAACTGAAGGCATGAAGCCAATGCACATGACCCAGGGAGTGTTAGGTATTTCCCATGCAGATGCTCTCATTTAGCAGCAAAGCTGAATGAAAGGAGCTCAGTGTGTCCTCTTCCTGCAGGCAAGTCCCCTGCATTGCAGGCAAGTTTGTCATGGAACATCACCATACAAGGCTTCTTAGCATCACCTTAAGAAAAAAAATTATCTCTACAGCTTCACTAACTTTACATCTGGACCCTTGGCTGCTGTCAGCAGAAACTGCATATTCCTCGGAACCACAGTACAAAGAAAAATGGTTAAATTTATTAACCATTTTGCTTAATGTCATATGAAATATCACCTTCATTGCCAATCCCCAGAGCACCTGAGGTCTATCTCTGAGGACAGCTAAAACTAGCAAGGAAACCCTTTGGGAGCAGCCTCCCCGCAGGCAGAGATGACCCTGGCCCAGTGCGGATGTGAAGAATGATGCAGCACTGCTGGGATCCATCAGTAAAAGGGACTTTCAAGGGTGAACTAAAAACCAAGCACGCCCTAACGATAGGGCAGACTTTTCCATCACGTTTCCTCAGCACTCAGCCGAAGGGCAGTGCTGTGATGCATGCAGAGCGCTTGCTGTTTGGTCCTGCTGGCTGCTTGCTCCATGGCGTGGGGAGCCGTGACGTGGTGCTCCCCGCTTCATGCCCGTGGTGGGAGCAGGAGGCCGCCCCGTTCCTGCAGCATGCTGTGTGCCCCGAGCCCTGTTCCGTGAGCTGTGGGGGACATGCTTCAGGAAACCACGGAAGGAAATCAAAGATGAGATAGGTGAGATGGGTGAAGTGTGCAGAGCACGGTCCTGCTCAGCCCAACTGCTCCATCACCAGCATGTGCGAATCCAGAGCTCGGGGGCAGAACTCACCAAAAGCACATATATAAACAGGCACGACAATCAGAAGAAAGAGAGCTTCAAAATGAGGGCAAGTACTGCACAAGGGGAGAGGCGCCATGCGCCCACAAGCCCCACTGAAGCGAGCGGGAGCTCAGCGCCTCTCGCACCGAGCCTTCGGGAGCTCTTCAGACAGGAAAGCGCGAGCTGGCTCCAAGTGAGGTTGCTGCTTTGCATGGGATTTCACTTTACCTCGTTTTACAAAGCAGTGGTAAGAAAAAGAGGCAGTGATGGTAAATGCAAATATCTGCAGTACATCAAGGCCTCAGCACGGAAAACATTTTGAAGCTGCTCAGCTCTGCAGCACCTGAGCGTACAGATAAAAGAGCTGCATGGCTGCGACGTGATTGACATGGGCCTTGACTGCTCTTCTGGCTGGGAAGGGTGCTGAAAAGTCCCTTTATCCTGTCAACATTAATAGGGATTTTTTTGGCTCCTACTCAAACATGATCGAAATAGGTACCGAAGATCTGCTCTTAAAAGTGAGAGCTTGACACGCACAGCTGCCTTTGGCATTACAAGAAATGAAGAAGAAAGAGGAAATGATTTGAGCTGCGTGCACACAGCACGAGCTGCATCAAACAGCAGATAGGAAGATTCTTCCAAGACGCAGTGCTGCAGCCACATTGGCACCTTCTCCCTCTTACTGCTGGCAGCTAATTATTTCTTGCATAGCTGTAGTCCTGCACCTAATGCACTTGCTCCTGCACAAATCCAGAGCGTCTCCCCATTGCTAACTGGCAACCTGTTCGGCTCTGTGTGCCTGCACAGCACTGCAGAGATCTCGAGTGCAATACCAGATGTGCTGCTGGCACGGCGTTGCAGTCCCCAGGAGGGGCCCCCTGCTCCCACCGCCCTCCGCGAGCTGTGTGCTCCCGGCATCTGCCAACTGGGGCTGCAGATGTCCCGGGAGAAAACCCCTCTGCAAGCAGCCAGCACGGAGCAGACTGATTAATACCAAAGGAATGAGGGAGAGGGAAAGAAATATTTTTGCTAGCAAACAGCCAGCAATTTAAATTAAGAATTGCAGTAATACCAGCGAGCCCGACTGAGCGTGGTATTAGCTTCTCAAAATACTTGCAGCGCGACCAATACTACAGGTCTGAAGCAGGGAAAACTGAGGCACGGGTAGTTGATGGTTTATCTTACCCCTTCTGCAGCACAGGAGGGCTCAGCCTGCTCCCTGATGGCACCTAGGGCAGGGGGAAAGTGAAACATCACTCCTTCAAAGCACCTTTCAGTAGTGGCACAGGCTGGCAAGTGCTCAGAGAGCAAAGCCCCTGCCACCTGCGTGGCTCTGCTGCTCCTCGCCTGGGCAGGCTGCGTGCCCCTCGGGGCAGCCAGAGCCAGCCGGGCACGAACTCCTGCTGCAGGGAATGAAGTCAGAGCCCGCAGCGGGCCCGTGGCCTGCAGGATCACCGTCCCAGCTTCAGGCTGCAAGCTCCCCGGGGCACAGGCTGCTTTTAAATACATGTTTGTGGAGGTGCCTGGAGACTGTGTGCTACCAGTCCACTCCGGTGCAAAGCCACAAGGATACAAACTGGTAAAACCAGCACCAACAGAGTTAAATCCATTGGTGCTTTCAGCTGCACACACTTCGATGTCTGCTGTGACAGCCAAGCTTCAGGCTGTCTCCTCTGCACAGGGCCTCCCTCAGGTGCTTTAGGCACAACCAAATGAGCGGATTTCCATCGGAGATGTGCAATAAGGTGAAGTAAAAGGCTGTGGACTCCAGGGACAGGTGCAAGGTGGAAATTCAGCAGGATTTCTGGCTGGGCTGGGACCATGCGTTCCAGCAGGTTTCACCTTTGCTCAGCCTGCCTTGCAGAGGCAGTCTTTGCAAATGCAGTTCTTGAAGCTTTAACACGCATAACTTTCAAAAGTTTCACGCGATTCAGAAAAAAATTTATAGGATCAGATTTTCCTATGGCCCCTCAAGTCATTTTATTAATCACTGGGACCATTCTCAAACGTCTTTCAACATTGAGAAATTCCACTTAATCACAACCTGCCCTGCTACCACCCTTCTCAGCATCAGATGGAGAAAGAAATGATGCAGCGAGGACCTTAGTCACACTAACAGCGCTTCAAGGCTGAGCTGGGGAATGGGACGTGAATCATCTTTGCCTTTTGTTTCTTTTAAGGGAAATAGAGAAGACTGCTGCTGTGAGAATAAAGTGCATAAAGCAGTGGCGGGGGCTTCCTGCTTCCTTCCCAGCTTGGGTCCCTGCTCCTTCCCTGCACTCAGCTGTGTGGACTGAAATACCCAGCACTACTTAAAGCTATTCCCTGGGGATTTGTTCACCACATCTCAGCGAGCGCAGCGCCATGCAGAGCTGTTTTCCAGGACTGGCTGGTGGAGTGAACCGAGGGATAGTACCCAAACAAGCCCATTCCTCTTACCTGCTTCAGTCTCACTCAGCCCGGAGACTTTTCTGTGCATACGGAGGTACAAGGCCAGTAGGATGTGGTGTAAGGAGCAAACAGACCAGCCTGTCAGAGAGGTGTGAGCATGGCAATGACAGGCATTAAAGCCGCTCACTTATAAAAGCTTGCTGAAATCCACTGGGCACTTTTGGAGCCCGGGATACAGAGCAAGGCACTGCCTGAGCAAGCAAAGGGAAATGCCAAGGCCAGAGCTGCCCCTTCAGCCTCACACAGACCTACACAGAAGGGAGCAGAGGGCAATCATGATCACCCTTGGTGCAGCCCTGCCGCAAAGAAAAATCCAGCAGTTGTTTTCTAGACGTGCTTTCAGCAAGGACTCTGCTAAAGAGCTGCGAGCTCAGCTCTGCTACTGCTCCCTCCTCCTCTTCGACCTGCTCCTGCCCTACTACTACACGTGAAGATCTTTCAGGGCACTGAGGCCACGGTGTCTGCAGTGGCTTCCTGCCAAAGCAACAGGAAGCTGCAGACATCGCATCTGCACCCAGCAGCTGGGCACGCCACAGCGCCTGCCTCTGCGAGCTACCCGAAAGAGCGAGGGCCAGGCAGTAAGCTCGGGCTTCTCCGTGGCAGGGCAAAGCCATGCGACTTGCTGCAAGCAAGCTGGGACACTGCTTGCTGCAAGCAAACAGCTCGTCGCATCTCTTCCCTAGGGAGAAACCCCAGCGGGCTGCCTGGGCAGGCAGGGGTTGCCGTGTTTCTGTTTGGGATTTCCTGGCCCGAAATACACGTGCCCGCGCTGCGGAGCCGTGCACGCAGTGAGCTCGACAGGTTGTGCGCGCGTCGGGTTTCCTGCACGCCGGGCGGCCGTCTGCGCAGCGCGGCCAGATTTCGGCAGCCCTTGCGCAACCGGGAGCCCAGGATTTCCAAACACTCGGCTGCCGACGAGTCACAGCTGCAGCTTTGTCAGGACTGCCTGGAGTCAGACAGCCCAAGTCCTTGGCTTCAGCACCAACAAAATTTCCAAGGGTGGAAATTGCTTGGCCAGGCAGGGCCCGGGCACGTGGTACCTGCTGTGTGCCCTCCTCCGGGGCCCAGGCCAGGGGATCCAGCCCCGGTTGGTCCCTTCCACATGCTGGCAAGCTGCTGGCCTTCCTGGCTGACCCGAGCACTTTTTTAGACAGAAAGGTGCCATTAGTTTAACAGCCAGGTCTGCAAACAGAGTAGCTTGTTATTAATTTAGGTATGGCTCGCTTTTCTGTTGTCTCGAGTTCGCAGCCAGCTGGACTCAAATGACATGTAAAGCTGGGGATCTCCCCACACCCCAACCTCTCTATCACTGAACAAAGCCACCTCCCTAAACTGCAGGCCTTCAACCTAATTACAGAGCCCGGCAGCACGCCTGTACGGACACACTCCTGCCATCACACACTCCAGGGATCACAGATCCAGGCTGCAGACCTGTCTGCAGGAGCCAGCTTCAAGGGTTTTCTTATTTTGACCCCAATACTCACTCTCTGTCTCCCAGCCACTCATCCCACCACCACTGCGGAGCTATCTGGCAGCCGTGCCCTGGTCACAGAGCAGGCTTAGGAGCTCACTTAGCTCTCAACTTAAATCTCTTGTTTTGAGATTTATCAGCCTAAAAGGGATAAACAAGTCAGTTCCTAGAAGCTTTGCTGCCGGAGCTGGCAACCTCCACTGGCCATCAGAGACAACTGTGCAGGAAGGTGGTGCCAGAGGTTACACGAGCAGGGAAGCCCCCAGCAGGAGATTTTGCAACAACATCCTGAGCATCCAGGACGGGGATGGCGGCTTCCAAGGTCGCTCCTCTCCATCAGCCTGAGCACGTCTCCCTGGCAGGCTCCGCAGAAGCTGCACGCTCTTGCCGAGTGTTTGTGCAATGCTGGAATCAAAGCTGTGCTTAAGGCAATCTGAGCTCATGTTTGCTGATACTTATACGGGGGCCTCGTCCTCGGCGTTGAGCAAACCTATAATTTATGCTGGGGATGATTGGCTTTGGGAGCACGCTGAGCCACGGGGGGAGCCGGTCACGTTGCTCACTGCTCTGCAATTTATTTGCTACCCAGACTATTTCAGGCTGTGTCAGGGTTACATGAAGAAAACAGCTCGTTGAGCAACAGGCTGAGTTTAACACTTAATAAGGATACTGCAGTCACTGTCCCAGAGGTCCTTCCAACCTGGTGCTGTCTTCAGCCATGACCAATGCTGGAAACATCAGGGTATAACCTCACCATCACTTGGGCTCCTGGCCGAGTAATAGCACAGTAGCACAGACCTATGCAAGGAGATGTTTCTGCCCACACGGGAGACGATCTGAGCCACTCTGCAGCAGCAGGACTATTAACAGCCCTGTAACGAGATCCCGGCTGGAGCTGTGCTTCTGAAAGGCCACAGAAATACAGGAGCTATTCAGTCCCGGCCTCAGGAAAGACCGCTTGTTCTCCAGTAGCATAGCGGAAGTCAGCACTTGGGCACAGATCCCAGAAGAGATTTCAAATCCTAAATCAGGATGCTGGTAGGCTGTAAAAGCCTATATCCGAGCCTGGAAAGCTGGCACTCAGCAACTCCCTACATCCTGCAGCACGTCGTATGCACTAGCTGGCTTCTCAGCTCAGCTGACAAGTGGCTCCTCTTGGCACAGGGCTGGCTGGCTGTTTTCTGGACCTTTTGGAGGAGGACAGGTCTTGCTGCACACCCAGCTTTGCTGGTGGAAGAGGCAAGGGCCCCAGTCTGGCTGGCCAATGTGGTACCCACCTTTCAGCCCCCCGAGGGCTGGCAGAGAGCCCTGCACAAGCTTTCCCCTGGTTCAGCTCAGACAGAACCAGTCTGGGTTGCTTAGGTAAGTCGAACTGCGCAGCGTAACCTGTATAATTTTGCCTGAAACTCACACTGGGAACTGCACTCTAATCACTCCACCAGCCACCTGGGGGGTGCAGTCTCTGGTGGGAAGGATGGGTGAGAGGCGGGAGGCTGGAAACCTCCTCCAGCACCAGAGCTGGGACCAGAGGAAGGAAGGTCCCCATGGCCCAATGCACACAGAAAACCCCTCCCGAGGACCCACCAAACCACCAGGGTAGGCAGCAGCATCCCTTCCCAGAAGGGACGGAGGGGTGAAGTTTCTGCAGGTTCTTTAGTAAAAGATGGAGAGGGCCCTAAAGGTTTATCAGGAGACTGAGGAGGAAAAGCCAGTAGGACTGTCTGTGAGTGTGTGGGAGCACTGAGCAGATCGCAGGTAGGAGGGGGCCCCTCCATGGAGCAGCCAAGGCTGCGAGGGCATCCAGGGGAATGAAAAGCTGGGAGGCTGAAGAGAAACCAGCGGGCCCCACAGCTTGCCAGGCAGACAAAATGTGCATGGCCGAGCATGTGCTGTATTGAAATAGAGGAAATTTGCAAAGGGAGAGGAGTCCCAGGGCTCTCAGTGTAGCACCACGCCAGCCAGCAGCGTCAGCCTCCGGCCCCCACAGCCTCCCAGGCCACCACGCTTCAGGCAGGGGAGGAGAAGAGCAGCACCTGTGTCCTGCACAAAGGCACTTGTTCCCTCTGCTCACGTAGGATGGCTCACCTTGAAAACCAGCCTGGCACCAGGTGAAGAGGCGCTGAGCCCAAGCAACACCAGCCAGGCAGGCGGACGCCTTTCCCAGCCCGGCACGAGGCTGGCTAGGCCGAGGCGGGACCACGGAGAGGCAGCCAACTGCTCGACGGCAGCACAATCGGCTAAGCCATTGCTCTCACACTGGGAAATTCCAGGTTTCTTCCAGAAACAAAATGTTCCTTTTGCAGCCTAGTTTTGGTGGGGCTCCTGTCAACGCCCAGTCTGTATAAACAACACCAGGGCTGGAAGTAAAGGTATCAGCTCAGTGGTATGCACAGGGCTCCTGAGGGAATGTTTGCAGAGCTTCTCGTGCTAATTGTGGTGTGACAGACATCCTCCGTTGCCCCAGTGATGTTCTCAGGTAAATCTGATGCACATCTGTGATGTGAGCAGCACGTGCCATCGCATGTGCCGGTCCTCTGCGGGACGGCATTGCCCAAAGCACCTGTTGACAGATAGGTGTCCTGGTGACTCGGCTCTCATGACGTGCTGCCACTCATCGAGGAGGGGTTTGCTACTTCCAGCCTAACTAGCACGGCCAGCAGTGCATGTACTTGAGGTGACCTTTCTTCTCTGCTTCATCGATGCATCGTGTTGGCAATGCCCTTCCTTCTTCCCTTGCCTTAGGAGGCAGATAACTACCAAGCGTATCCACCTTGAAGCAAGACTTGCTGTAGTGGATGAAGTGCTGCACTGAGCACTTCCACCACAGAAGGGAACCAGGAGAGGAAAGGTCCAAAGTCTGACGTGGAAGATGTACCTCTGGAGGACCAAAAAGCAGATGCCAGTGCAGAACTGGCTTGGGGCAGACAAACCCCAGTTTGGCTAGTAGCTGTCTGACATTAAGCACAGCATCTGTGAGAACCCAGGGAAACTTCTTAGCGAGGGACAGGCTGGGGGCAGGACTGGAGAAGCTCACAGAAGCCTTTGGCAACATGCAGTGGCAGCTGGAACAGATCTGGGCAGAGATATACAGATGAAAACATTGCCTTCAATTGCTATTCTCAAAACAAAATTACCTCTGGATCAAACCGATGTAATTTCTAGCTGGATGTGCTGGATTTCAGAGCAAATGGGCGTGTCATGCAGATGCTCTCCTTTTGGTGTTTTAGCTCAGAAACCAGAGGGTTTCCTGTGGTAACTTGCTGAGACAAACTCCTCAGCTTTGGAAAGAAGACATTTTTCCATGCCCCCCAGGGCAGCCTCCTGATGGGACACGCTGGGAAGAAGGAAGGGCTTCCTGGGGGGCTCAGGAGCGGTGAGGATTGGCTTCCTGTCCTTACCCTTTTTTCTTTCCCCCTGTCTGGCTGCTGCCGAGGTGGAGGAGAGGCTGCTGCAGCGGTTCCCATGGAAGGCTGTGGCTGGTGGAGCTGTGCCAGCGCCGGCGACTAGCCACCGATTTGGCTTTGACTGTGGTTTTCTGGGGAATCACCCCAATGAAAGCAAACAAAGCACACACCTGACGACTCCTATTAAATATATCTCACTTCCTGAAGGTAGCAGGCAGCCAGAGTCCTCCACTGCTCTGAAGTTGGCTGCTCGGTGCAGCCAGATCTAGGAGCAAGTGCCCCAGCTGCAGCAGGGCTGCTTTGTGCCTGCAAAGGACTGCTGAGGCCGGAGAACTTCGGGGGGTTTTTGCAGTGCTGGTTCATGCATATGCTGATCATGCAATGCTGCTTTCTGTCTCACCAGGCCAACCTCCTTTACCGTCACACTAAGCAGCTGATTGCATTTCACTATTAATAGTTACTTAAAAAAAAAAAAAAGTTCCTTGTGCCATTTTCTGGTTAATACCCATCTCCCTAGGATTCTTCTCCTACTTTCATAGTGATTCAGGTGGAAAACACTGCTATGGCACGATTTCCACTGAATATGCAGATTCACAGGGTCACACACTGATCAGAAGTTTGGTGGCAATCAGTTTGTACTGTCTGTCCTTATTTTAACAGTGAGAAGAAAAGCTGGTCCCTCCAGCTGGAGCACTGCCAGCCCCAGCTGGTGGGCCAGGAAAAGGCTGCTGCATGCAAGCAGCCTCAGCACCAAGTGTTGTAGATGCGACACACTGGCAAAGAGTGTTGGCACTACGGTGACTCGCTGTACTGACCACTCACTTACATTCAGGGCAACAGAGCATTCTCCTTTCTCAAAAATGTATTCCCCATTGCAGCCCTGTTTATGCTCCCCTGAAGCCCCCTTGCAGCACGCTGCTGCCCCAAAGCACTGCAGAAGCAGGATTTTGGGTCCTTGAGACGATGTCCCCCAAGCCACCTGTGTCACTTTGGGTCTCCCACACTCCTGCTGATCATTGGACCTGAGGAGGAAAATTCTTGAGGACGTTTCCAGCAAGCCTGCAGAACTGGCGTGGAAAACAAACTCATCTAAAAGTCAATTTTTTTAGATGGAAAAAATAAAAAGCATGGAAACCAGGCCCACAGTAACTGCAGGATGGACATGCCATAATGCTTATGTGGAAAACAAGGCACATCCCTCCCATTTTTCAGCCAGTTTTGCCCTGCAGCTAAACACAGCAAGAGACCTACACAGGGACAGAATGTCTTCCCAGGACTTCTTTTTCCTCTCTCTCTTTTTTTTTTTTTTTTTCCTCCCATGCCTTTTTGTTTGTCCTCTTTTTAATCTTTTTTTTTCCCCTCCCCTCTCTTTGGTCTTACACGACAACATCTGCTTTTGCAAGGAACGCATTGCTCCGGCCTCAGCACTGCCTGTTTCAGCTTACTCAGCTTCTCCTCTGGGGGATTTCTAGCGGAAGGCCACCGGCACCGCAGCTAACGCAGCTCCTCCAGCAGCCAGTAAATAATCCCTGCCCTCCAGAAGAGGAGCACACGCACCTCACCAGCGCGAGCTATTTCACACCGTCTGCGTTCCTACCTTGTCCTCTCGTCCCACTGATGGCACTGGGAGGAGAACCGCGACTTGTGATTGGACCTGTTCATAGCCCCTAATCCTCCAGGCCCTAGAGGTGACTAATCGGGCTTTTAGGATTTGAAGGGATTTTCGCAAGATTACTCTTTGTGAAAAACATATTGCTATCAAGGTTAAAAAGTCCATTAGTGCCAGCTCTACAGTGCCTGCTCTTCTCCATTTGCACACTTATGTGAGTCTGTTTCCCCTTGCTCCTTATCTGCTTAAAACCAGGAACATATTGGCCAAAAATAAATTTAAAAAAAATAAAGAAAAAGAAAAGAAGTTTGTGGTTTATAAGAACTATCTACTGCTGGAGGCGCTGTCAATTCTCTTGACAGGATGGCTGAGGGAAAAAAGGAGGATCCCTCGCTCCTTGCCATACCAAAAATGTCTCCCGTGCATGTGAGTCTGCAGAAATTGTCATGAATGGAGCAGCAGCCACCACGCAGTCTCACGGGGATCCTGGCATGGTCTCAGTTTTTTTGAGACAGACGCAGAGGACACTGGTTGTGTAATGACAAAACCGCTGCATTTTAGGAAGAAGAAAAGAAGAAGGAAACCGTGCAAGACAGGAATTTCCCAGACTGCTACGCTATCTTCATACAAGGTACTTTTGAATGGAGGAGAAGTCTGGGAACTGGGAAACCAGGAGGGGGTTTTGGTACCTTCACTTCTTGTCGAGCCCGTAACTCAGATTCCAGCTGAGGCCATGACAGAGTTTTCCCACCTCAGGCCGTGCACAGCAAGAACCTGGCAGGCTCGTGCAAAAGGTGCCAAATACTGGAAGCTGAGAGAGGTGCACACAGTGCATGAATGCCTGCCTGCCTCATTTGCCTGGGGACCTGCTGGCACCAGAAAATGCTGCTGGCAGGCCCAGAGGTCTCCCAGCAGCATCACCTTCAGCCGTCCTTTGCAGCACCTCCCTGCCCTCTGCTCTGCGGGGCAGCTGGGGCTGGATCCAGCCACTGCAGCAGGGGGAGCACCCCACTACCTCTTGTTTGTTTGTTTTAAACAAAGCTTTCTGAAGAGTCAGCAGTTGGACTTAACGACCTTAGGGGTCTTTTCCAACCTAAATGATTCCGTGAATCCATGACCGCCCCCCCCGCCCCCCCAGTTTACGCACTCATCTTGGATGCAGCACATAGCTCAGCAGGCGATTTTGCTGTGAAGCTGGGATCTGCCCTGCAGCGTTTGAAACACAATTTGGTGTGACCCGCAGCTTCCAGGTGGGAAGATGTCACTGCCCATCTGGCCAGGAGGGATAAAAGCAGAGACCAACCACCCCAGTCTTATCAGAGGAAAACCATTATTTGCTGCTTGCCAAAACCAGAAACAAAGCAAACACCACGCTTCCCCAGCTGCCACGGTCACGATAACCCTCTGCAGTGAGCAGATACAGCTTGGCTTCCCTGGGGGAGCTTCAAAGGTGCTGGCGTAGAAAATCCTCTTGGGGGGGTGGGACTCAGGAAAGGCCGTGCACATTCACATATCTCCTTCCTTTACAGGATCTGCAGCCAAGTTCCCTGCTGCGCTGGTTTCGTGTTGGCCATGGTGTTTGCTGTGGTGCTGCCGCGCAGTCACCGCGCGTGGGAATTCCCTGCGGGGTGCGGCCCTGCCGGCGGGTGCGGTGCGGGCACCGCTGGGCCCAGGGGTTGCTGCTGCTGCTGTCGGGGTGGGCCTGTGGGGCCTTTCAGGGCGGGGAGCTGCCTCGGAAATTTTCTGCTGCTTATGGTTTAGCAGAGGAGCAATTAGCTGCTGAGCGTGTCGAATGTGGAGGGGACGGGACGGGGACAAGCACTGAGCTGACAAGTTTCTAACAGCCTCTATCCGAGTGTTTCGTAACTTACTTTCTGCAGAGCTGCTTGCCATTTTTGCATCAAAAAGAGCGAACACTGACCTGTTCTCCTAGACTGAAAAAACCTGCCCAGGACCTGGGCATAAGGTTCTAAAGACACCTGAAAACAAGACCAGCTTATAGAAGTCTGTCCATTTGCAAGGCAGCTCTCTGTTCTAAAAAATGGTTGGAATAATCCAAATTACAGTCAACAACAGGAGGGCAAGAGGAAGTGTGATGCTGTTCCTTTCAGCTCAGGGCTCCTGCAAGGCTGCTGGCGGCGCGGTGCCACCGCGGGCCATGAGCCAGCCCCAGTGCCCGGCCGAGCCGCCTGCTGCAGGGCGCTGACAGCCCGCCATGCCTGCTGCCATCGCCACCGAAACCGCACCAGCAGGAACCACGCCAGGATATTTTTTGATCAACGTTTCTAAAGCACAGGCCCAGCTGAAACGAGCCAGGCAGGTTCTCCTGCAGCTATATTTAATCTGTTCCAAATCCTGCACAAGGCTCGCGAGAGCAGCGGTGGCGCACAGCTGGCTTCCTTTCAGCCCAGTATCCCCACATGACCTCGGTTACTGCGGGCAGCACGCTCTTCTTTCCCACCTCTAAAATCAACGGATGTGCAAAACTGACTGCCAAGCCTTGTTCATAGATACTGCGAACGCTCAGTTGTGGTAAACGCGTATCTTTTCACATAGATGCATTTAAAACAACAACAAACCAGACCTTCACTCAGCAAATCCGAGGCAGAACAGGATGGGGGAGCAGGCAAGAACACAGCAGCCAGCACGGCCAACCTGTCCCAGCAGCTCCTCAGTATTTGCTAAGAGCTCAGGGAGGGAGCTCGAGCCTTCCAGCAGCTGGAAAGAACCCGGGGAGTAACCGCAGATCCTAAATCCAGCCCTCACAACCATCTGTTTCGGGGAAAACAGAAACAAGCACGTGCACCGGGAGTTTCACACGCTGTGCTGATTCAGCCCGCTTTGCAGGTACCTCACCTCAGTCACAGCAATGTGGGCTGGAGGGCCGTGCTTTTATTCCTGGAGTGTGCCACAAGCTAGTGACGCGGGTGAAGTTGGCAGAGAGCAATCGTTTATTATTCTCCTAGGGAACTAAAAAAAAAAAATACCCACACAGCATAGCCATGGCAACCCGCAGCATGCTGCATGCCCGTCTAACAAGAGACGTGCGGACTTTTCACTCTGACAGGCTGACGGCACAGCAGCCTGTGCTACATGGGCTCCCACCTGCCCTGCTTCCACAAGACCTTGCCCCCTTCCCTGATCGCACAGATGCCATTGCTGCACGAGGGATGGTGTGGGACCTGCAGCGACCAAATGCTGGCGTTTCTGACTTGGATGTGGTAAAGATGCTGTGAACCCGCACCTTCGCCTGCTCGTGCTGAGAGCTGAACCTAGACAGATTCTTTTTTTTTTATTGTGAGCCTAGAAGCTGAAACAAACCCTTTGCCCACCCTGCTCTTACAGCACTCTTCTCACTTAGGCACTGCTAGCCCTCCCCACTCACAGAATCACAGAATCGTCTAGGTTGGAAGAGACCTCGGAGATCACTTAGTCCAACCTCTGACCTAACACTAACAAGTCCTTCACTCCCCACAGATCTGGGTTACAGCACATATCAAAACCATACGCAGCAATTCTGGTCACAAAGCACAAGTGTTCATGCATTGTGACTTTGTGTTTTGAATTGCTACCAGAGCGGGAGAGCAGCATATACTCATTAGTACCTACATCTGCAATAAGGACTGTAGTTTGGTTCTGAAAATGTGCTTCATCAGCAGTGGGAGTTTCTCAGTCCTTCTGCTAAGTGTAGTGCACATGTTTTTATTTATCAATAGGCATAGCATCAAAAAACATAAAAATTCACTTTACTCTCTTTTTCTCTACTGGTAACTAAATCCCCCTCTTACAGCTGAAGGGCAGAGACATCTTTGCTACTTCTTTCTTGTATAATAGACTGCTTGTACCACTACTTTTATTTTTTTGTTTAAATCTTCCTTTTCCGGACCACCTTACACCCTTTATCATATCAACAAAGTGGATGCCACGACATTCACAGCATCTGTGGACTGTGTTTTTTTGTTTGTTTGTTTTCCTACAGCCAGGCTTATTTTGTAGTCCATCTCTACTCTTGCCTTTGAATTTATGGACCATTGCTCCACATCAAGCAGCTGTCCCCCACTCAACTACCTACACAGGTGCACAGGTCTGTTTCCTGTGCCAGAGAGAGAAAGGTGTAGGTGTCCATGGAAAGTGCTCAAGGAGAAAAAAGTTTAAGAAACTTAAGTATTTCCTGATAAGCGCTACTGTCGCCCAAAGGATACAACTATTATTGTACATACAGCGCTAATTTTATAATTTTTTATACTGCATTTACCTGGTTTGTTACTAGGTAAGAGAGGTAGTTAATGGAAACTTCTGGAGATAAGAACAGGGACTATTGTCACAATAGTCTAACGGGTATTTAACAAACATTTCGCGTGGCAGACACCCAGGCAGGGCAGAGCAACCTGGAACCGCAGACCGAAAAATCCAGCAGAGGAGGTTCAGGCGCACTGCCCGCTACCTCGCTGCAAACCTCCCTGGCTGTCACTGAAAATGCTCCTTTTCCTCCCGTACCTTCTGCTGACAGCCTTGAAGCTGACCCTCCAGCTTTCTCACAGGCACATCCTGTCACCTTCAGATACCAGAGGCTACGCTGAAGGCAGCAGGCAACTAAGCTACCCTGGTAGCCTATTTTCAAGGTTCACCACATCCTTAGGGTGAGAAACGTTTTTCTCTCAGCCAGGCATTTCCAAATACTGCTAGCTGAAACTAGGCTAGCATTAACCGTAACTAAATTCCTTCACAATGCCCAAAAGGTATGCACAGGCACAGGACACAGTTGGAAATGTGAACAACAGAAATGTCGTCTGTTCTACTCGTGCTAAAAAACACTCCAGGGCAGCTGTTCCCTTGGCATCCAACTTGCTGTAGGTTTTCTCAGCACCTCGTTGGAAGCCCCACCTGCCTCGAGGCCCTAAGGCTGCGCTGACCTGAGAGGCCCTCTCCTTGGCTGGCCATGCCAGGCTTCTCTTGGATCCCAGAAAGGAGGCCTCAACAGATCCAGAGAATCGATATCGCTCCCCTTCCCAAAGAAAATATTTGCCGATGAGGATTTCAACTACCCCCCTTACCAGATGCACCGCTAGTTTAACCGGGCCCTGCTCGTGGTTCCTGTCCTGCACTGCCCCCTACGCTGGTATTACTGCTGCGGGCCCAGGATCAAAGCTCAGCTGGGAGCCCCACATCTCTGAATGGATTTTTTAATTAATTTATTTTTAAACATAAACCTGCCTCTGAATCACGTTCCCTGGTAGCCCTGGAAGTTGCTGGGCCACGCAACAGGTGTAGGAGGAGAGGAACTGGGGAGAAGGTACTGAACAGCACCATGCCCAGAGAAGCCTCCTTCAGCCTGGTACCTGCCTACTGAGGGGGCAGTCCTGATGCTGCTCGAGGTAAGACTTGTGTCACCTGCTCACAGATGCACGTTCTACTCCAGTGGACCAAGTGCCATTATATAGGTTTAAGCCAAAGAGCAGCTGGGGGCACGATGGGCTACAGATTCTCTTGTTCCTTCCCTCTGGTGATATAGGTTGTCCTTTCCATGGGGGCTTAAATCAGAGACTGTGATCCCATTTCCCTCTCCCTTCCTTTGCTCCAGTTTTCCTGCTACTTTGATCCTACAGGGCTGATCCAGGCCACTAATCCAGCAGAGAGCTGGACAAAACCAAAACACTTCATCAGTTTAGCAAACAGAACGACTCATTATAAATTTAAACGAGCACCAGTGCTGGCTGAAGGAAGAAGATAGAGGTACCTGGGATCAAAACAGGGAGGAGGGCAAGACAAACCACAAACATCACAGAAGAATCACTTGTCACAAAGAAATTCCCATTCCTGATTACACAATCCCAGCCTGCACACATTCACACCATGTTTTCTCACAGAAACCCTAAATATGCAGGCAATTCTTCAGCCTGTGTGAGAACTACGTGCATCCTTAGCCTTTAAATAGGAGGCTTTAAATTCTCAAGCCCATTCACAACTACCAAGTTTGACAAACTTGACAGAGGTTTGCTTTATAGGAATCCTGTGAAGAACTGAATACCTTACGTTCAACAACAGTCTATGCCAGTGCCTGTCACAGAAGGTGGTTTTCTGGGAGAGGGAAACAGACATAACTTGTCGGAGAAATTTTACAGTTTGGCTTGGGTGTCTTAATCTGCACTGCATACTATGCTGCTAAAGCCTTAGGTCGAAAACTTTACTCCCGAGGTTTCCGGTTTGATAAACATTATGTCAGCTAAGAAAAGATGAGTTGCATAGCAAGGACTTGTAGTGAATGTAGTGACTGAACAGTCAACTACAGTTGACGTGAAGAAAACTATTAACCCGAAACTGGAAGCATACACTTCATTGTCGACTACTCAATTCTGCCAGATTTGGTTAGCTGGATTTTGACTTAGTGATATTGCTGAGTATTTATTCACCGGGTTAACAGTCATACACTACAGTTCCCGTATTGAGCATTGCAGCACAGAATTTTCATAGATTGTGGTGACACAGGAAAGAATAATACTAAAGAAAAAGTTCCTATGCTAAGTATGCTAAGAAAAACTTGAACAGCAGCTGTCAACAAAGATTTCAGTCAAAGATTTTAAAAATGCAAGTATACCTATACAGATATTGAGCAGGAGAAAATGATTTATTTTTTAAAACGTGATAATCGTAAGAAACAAAATCCAGACACCAGTTTCTTTAGGCAGCCATGCATAAGCATGTGACTATCCTTGTTTTACTTTGAGCATGAGAGACTTAAGCTTACTGTTCCAACTGATCCTGAACTACAGGATGTCTCACATTGTTTCCAAATAGTTTGGGTTACAGCAAAACAAGAGGACAGAACAACTCGTTACCAGCAAGAACTGGCTGGAACACGCTATGACAATTATGAACTTCCCATATGAAAAAAAACACAACCTGATTACAAAATGAAAAACAGCGTGCCTTACCATTATCACCCCCACTAGTGTAGGGCTTTTCTTAAAAGAAAACAAGAGTACTCTCATGGATACGCTTCAAAAACTTGATCACATGAGCCAACAAGTTTTGAAGAATTCAAAATAGCAGGCTTTGCTTTGTGTCAAGTGAAAAATGGAAAGCTTTTTTTTTTTTTTCTTCAGCTCAGCAAGCTATAGATCTAGTTCTTTCATGTTACTTCCAGCAACATACACTGAACCAAATTATTTCTTCTTTGGTACTTTTGGTCAAGTTTAATGAGGAACAGGACAGAAAAGGTAGAAGAGAATACAGTGTATTATTTCACGTTGCCAAAATTACTGTTTATGTATCCACATGTATGCACACCCCATGAATTCCCAAACTATCTCAAGCCCGGTATCTCTTGCGATATGCTCTACTGAAGCCAGAATTGTTAGGATCATACCACGCATACCCAAATTTCTCTCCAAGTGCCAGGCCTGGACCAGCAGGTGACACCAGGTACAGTTCAACACCGCTCATGGCTGATGCACTTTGGCTGCAGATGCTATCTGCTCCAGGGTGTGAGGAATGTGATACACGCGTATCTGTAACACATGGGGTTTTCCCCATTAGGTCAGGTATCTATCTACCTTTTGTGTAGCCTTCTTACCTTACGCAATAAAAAGCTTTGACTGAAAAAGGAAAATCCCCATCATTATGTAAGTGAGAATTGTGAATTTTCATTACAGGACAAGACACCAGGAAAAATAGTATTTCACTTGCTGTAATTTTAACTTTGCTTATAAAAAGAGGATGGAACATTTCCAGTGAATATACTGTAGGCAGCCTACTTCGTCATCTCTGAAAACAAGGTGTGATGTTCTGCATGCAAAAGCATAAGGTATGAGCAAACACTGCTATCAGAAAAAACATGCAAGTTACACAATCACATATAAGCCCCCAAAAGTTTAGAATTAAAGGCATTGTAGGGAGCTTTAATACGCTATGCAAATGTGCTCTATCTAGTCATATGGTTCTCTGATTGTCGTATTCCTTTTAATCAGCTTTGTTTGTGAAGTCATTAGTGAAGTTTTTATACATAAGCAAAGCCGATTAAGTACACAGTGTGAGTGGAATATATTTTATGGCAAAGTAAATGATGATTTCAGTATACTCAACATTCCAGGTTGTTTTACATGTGTATTATTACGAAGAAAGGTTCAGGGAAGTTTCTGAAACTCATCCGTCACTCGGAAAGATACAAACCTTTCCAAATGTGCCACTAGCCTACGTTTAGCCAACCGTTATACATAATGCACAATTCTCAGATAACCAACACCCTCCTCCCCCCCCCCCCCCCCCCCCCCCAAAAAAAAAGCAAGGATGGCTTCTGACATGATGGAAGCTGAAATTTAGAGATGCCCTTGGAAATTCTGGAAATGTTGCAAAGTCAGCAATTCACACTACTTTGGAGGCATTAGAAAAACATGTGCGTATCAGAATTTCCTCAACTCAGTTATACAGTTAGCATTATCTTTTATTAAAACCAAACACTGAATTGTATCTCCTTTACTACATTGAACTTGAAAAATTCACATTTAAGGGGCTTAAAGTGTAAAGTAAAGCAAAAAATATTAAGCAATCCCAGTTCCTGATAACTTACTAGGCCTTCCCCAAAGGTCCTGGAAACTGAACAGAATTTTGGAGTCATGAAAGCCAGCATACAAATAGCATGACAAAAGAATTGAAGAGCTAAGTCATATTAGCTTAGCATTCTTCCAGGAAGATTCTCACATCTACCCAACAGCTAAAAGTATCTGGTAGTCTTCACTTTCTCCTCAGTATCTCCTTCCTTGCAACTTTATCACCTCCCTTTTTGCTGTGGAGACTGAAACCTCTTAAATTCCAGCAAAACAAAAAAGCAGTTTCCTTTACCTTGACTCAAGTTTTTGCAATCTGATCTTTCCTCCTAACTTGGAACCTTTAAATGCACAAGTGGAATTACTCCCCAGAGACATTCTTGCTGATGGGCTTTGTCTGTTGGCTCCATCACTGATTGCTTTTGGCACTGCCCAAAGCCTCAGACCAGGCAGGTGACAACTCCCAACAGAGACCGCATATAGAACCTGTTTCCCTAAGCGTTAGCTTCAGAGTTGTTTGATTGTAGCTGACATGTTAAGCATAACATTCCTCCCCACTCCCCAGATAAATCTGTTGAATGCACTGGGAATCACAGCTCAGTTTTGTTTTTTTTTTTTCTTCAGCTTTTGTCCTACTTCCTCATAGAAACTGGAGCAAATCCTGAGGTTTGAAATCAACATCTTCTTAATTTTCCCACGGATAAAACAGTACTGTTATAAGCCTTTAAATATTTGGGCAAAAGAATACATGGAAATGTAAGATTTATCTCAAGAGACACACACCACAACCTGATATGAAACTTTACAATAGGAGTCATATAGCTCAGATGAAAAATACAGAACCAAGTATAAAATTGCTCATAAAATACAACTAACAGATATAATAATCACAGAAACATTCAAAGTCATCCAGCATTTTGATGAGAACTTCACTGAACTGAAAGTTAAGAAAAATACTTTAGAAGACAACAAGTATTTCAAAAACCTCTGTTTTATTTGTACAGAGTAAAATACATCATACAGTGAACATTGTTTTAATTCCATAATCTAAATCCGTTAATAAGTGTTTTCTTTTCACCAAATATCCTGGTGAGAAGCACAGACAACAGAAATGGGAAAGCTAATTAGTCTCTCTCTGCCAGAGCTACAAGGTGCACATCAATCTCTGCTTCTGTAAGGATCCTGAAAGAACAAAAAGAAATCCTAAATAGCTTCAATGATTCTTCCCCTTAAACTCCAACCTAGTATCTACACAAATCAGTATTACACATTGCATCTTTCAAACTTTAACGCCCTGCTACCTGGGCCACAAAACAACATTTAAAATATTCTTAGAAAATAAAGGAGGAATCAAAGGCACAGAGAGCAAAGAGGTAGCAAATGGCAGAAAAAGAACAGGTAATTCTTTGTGAGTAATATATTATTAGCAAGCTGGCACCTTGTTTAAAAGAATGGGTATGGTAATTAGTACAATTAATTACTCCAAGGAAGACACAGGCTTCTACAGCCTTCTAGTTCTGCATGTCACCTGTCCTTTTTGAAAAGGACATAAGACAGGTACATGAAGTTTGGCAGAAAGCTAGCACTAGATCCTTGAGCAGCGAAAGAAAAGGGTTAATGTAGCTCTTGTATGCTTTTTCAAAAACTCTGTGCTATTCTGTTGTCCTGAACATCCACTACCAAACGCAAAATCACCCAACATCACCATGTCAACTTAATACACATTAGGAAGCATTCGAAAGTCTGCACTTGTAGGACCCAAAAGTTTGAAGTCTCTCTCCAATCCCCACCTACTAAGTAGTTAGACTAAAGCAGCAGAGGACTTTTTCCTTTATTTATTTTAATAAAAAAGAAAACCAAAACACAATGAAAAACTAAGGCAGAATTAACTGAACTTCTCTGCAACAAGTCTGACTCAGCCAAATTTTAAGTAACATATACCTAGAAGGTCCTGCTGCATTAACTAAAAGACCCCCAAAGTTTTTTTTTTCCCATTCTTTCATGTCTAATTCCACAGCTGTACACTGTGTTGTGGGAAGGCTGTTCAGCACATTGTATCTGATGTGAGATATAGCCCGCAGCAGGAAGATTTCCAGGTATTGTCTGTGTAACCATGCCGCACACAGCAGGCTGCACTCAGATACAGACAATAGCAGAGGCAGAGGGGAGGGGAGGAAATGGCAGGTCTCGCTTTCGCAGTAGGCTGGAACACACTGTACTTGGAAAGTAAAAGTTCAGCGAGTTCTGAATCAGCACAGTGGTTTTAAACCAAAATCTTTTAATCTTGTCAAATTTAAATAATTATTTCAAATCATACAAATGCATAACCTATTAACTACATACTAGAGCTCCTAAACACTATGATGAGATGAGCAAGAGTCATTTCCCATTTAGAAAAGGATAAAAAATATTAAAGGACTTTCAGAATGAACCCTAATATAAAACAGACTTTACTGAGTTAGCTGTCATGACTGCGACTTGAAAGTGAACTCCAGATACTAGTATAAACAAAACTGCTTAATCTTTTAAGCATGAAAGAAACATCTAGAACACACAAACACGTTTTAACCATGTAAAAAAACACACTTTTACAAACACAACACTTTTCTCCACTGGATCCCCTAACCAGGTCAAAAATTTAAAACCATGTTAAGATTAATTTCAATTTCTGACATTTCTCTTTCTGAATTTATTATCACACAGCAAGTTAAAACTAATCACACATAACCAGAGAAATACACCATGTTTTATTAACACTGATCACTTACCTGAACTTAGGATTTTCCACTGTGACTACACCAACTTCTATTTCTGAAGGCTTGAAATCAATGGATAGTACAGTAGACAGGCATGTTATTGCTGTCTGAAAGATGACCCAAAAAAATGTCATTAAACAGCACTTAAGCATTGTTTAGTAGACCTAGCATTAACAACTATCCTCTCTTCTAGTTTTATTTCCTTCCGCCTCAAAACCTTAGCTGTGAAGCTTCAAATAGTTTTCCTTTGTTACAAAATACATTTCCTCTCACCTTCTCTCTCTAGTAAACTCAATCTACAAAAATCAAATTTTCTTAGCAGGAAAAAAAAAAAAAGATAAAACCAAAACCTTTTATCAGGTGAAGACTAAAACCCCAGGTCCCAAGGACAAACATGTTTCCTAAGTGGCAAACAAGACAGACGTCATCATTACAATCCAGGATTACTCAAAGCATGTCACCTGCGTAGCTTCCATTTCGGCTTTTCTTCTGCTAACTAAAATTACACTGGCTGTTTTTAGAAATTGCGTTTAATTACAACTTAACTTGCTTTTTTTTTTGGTCTTAATCATCACCTGTTTTAAAAGGTGTTCTTTGCATCCTCACTCATACTTTGCAGTCAAGTCATAATAATGCTGAAGATGTATCCCTAAAATGATGATTGAGCACAAAAACGAGTTCTGCAAAACAGCTATTTAGCCAGATGCTTACCAAATCAGTTATTCTGACATCCTGGCATTTAATTCTTATCAGTATTGCTTTAGGAAGCATAGAACACCAGACAAGACTTTCCTAAAGTTTATTTCCAGTATGCTGACAATACACTGATTCTGCAGTAATTGTACGAGACTATGTAGACATCTTATCAGAAGACTGCATGGAAGCCAACACCACAACTTATCCATGGAGAATTACCTTTAAAGCACTGCAAGCTTTTTAAAAAAAGTTGTGTGAACATTCTGATGATGAAGAACATCTCAACAGTATAATCAAGCAGTATCAGAAAAATACATTTAATTTTAAGATTATTTAACCAGGGTAAAATAGGGTCTCTGACAGAATTTCAAATACATTCAACTTCAGTCTGCTGCAAGTATGTATCCTCTCAGGATCTTTTATTTAAAAAAAAATATATTAAGAAATCAGTATATTACACCTTTTGGACAGACATTTTAAACTGGTGTGTTTATACTGAAGAACTTTCCATTTAAATGGTCCTTTCACAGTAATGTAGACTTCAGAAGCTGGAGCTCTGAATTTGCATAGCATTTGCATATATGTTAATCCAATAGTCTGTTTCATCTTACAGTGGGGTCAATTGCTTAGGTTATTATACTTCATTTCCACTGATCTTGTGATGCAAGAAACCTAACATTATGGGAGATGAACAAGACCAGGCAGGAGAAACAGGTGCGCCATGGAAGAGGTCTGTTTAGACAGGTCTCTACAGTGTAAGTGAAAAAGTAAGGGTTATTATACAGTTCATTAATCTGTTGTATAAATAGGGTATGTTTTTATAATGGGCCTTGAACAACAGTTTTCACAACAGGCACAGCAATTGTATTTACTGAACTGACAGATAGGTACTAGCCCCCATCTCGTTTGAAACGCTTTTTAACATGAGGATTGTTTTAACAGCCACTAAAAAAAAACACAACACTTATATGCCCAGAATCCTATGGATTCCACTGCAGCTAATACAACGCAGAAAAGGCAGACCAGATGACTCTAAACACTTGCCAAATACCTTCAAAGATTTTCTGGTTGGAATAGCTATTATTGCTCTGGCAGCAATACAGAGCTGTAACAAAACAGGAAACGTGTAACTGCCCTCCCCTGTATCAGAAACCTGCACAGACGATAATCATTAAAAATACTTTGATAAACCTTTATTACCCTCCACCAGCCTACCTCTACTGTTTGTTCGTATGTCCAATCAAATTTCTTCTTTACTTTCTTTTCAAGAAAACTGGTCGACTCTGTCTGCTTAACTCCTGCAGCAGTGGCCTTGAATCCACAATAGTAACCCGCTGGATCACACTTGTACACCTGAGGGCCATGTTCTTCATCAATACCAATCAAAATCATACCTTGAAGGGAAAATTTGTTAATAATTATTTTTTTCTGATTTTCTCAGTTCCATTGAACTGAAGACCACTAAAGATACTCTTCTCCTAAGAGACATGTGCATGCTGCAGTTCATTTTTAGAAACCAGTCCAATACCTAGACCTGTGACTCTTTTATCTCTAATTCACCATTTCTTACCAGTGTCTCGTACCAGGCACGCAGCTCATTTTAGAGCAGACTAGATTTCTGTCACCCCCAAGAAAGTTGCTTGTTAAACATAGCAATGTTCTGGCCAGACTCGATAGTAAAGAACCACAAAGTCAGGAAATACAAGTTTAATCCTGACACAAGGCTCACCCAGCCACAATTCACATCCTGTGTATTATGTGACAGTGACACTTCGAAAGCATAAACAGACATTCGGTTAAGATGTCTTTTACCAGAAAGCATCTTTACAATATGCTGAAGTGAAATATTAAAATAGCAAATTTGAGTTCTTGACTATAATCTTGACAATCACTGCATTACATCTAGACATAAACTGGTCAAATCCCTGAAGTGCAGCTATATGCAGCTACACTTTTACATTTACAGTTCTATAGTCTCAGTATGCATATTAAAAATAACTGAAAAATAACAATTGCAAAAAAAAAAAAGCATCTTATTACTTTTAGCTTTATACTTGTGCAACTTTTAAATAGCAGTTATAGCTGTCAGCTTCTGAACAGCTACTGCTGCAACAAAAAAGTTTCGTCTTTTTAAAAAACAAAGTTAGGAAAAACACATTTTTCTTCTTGCATTGAAAAAAGTTCACTTTCCAGCTGTATCAGGGCATGGAAAATGCCAAGCAACAAAAGAAATGGTCGTTCCCGAACATTACAAGCATACAAGCCTACAAAAATTGCCCCATCATGGAAACTGTGGTGCAACCCTGAATGTTAATTCTTTTGTAAGAAGTGCTAGTGCCTAGTACGATTACCAGAAGTGATTCATCACTTCTGAAAATATTTTCATTAAAAAAGAAAACCAACGACACAAAAAGAAATCTAGGCAGAACGTCTAACGAACGAGCAATTGAGGAAACATTAAGTCTGTTACCCCAGTTCCCAGGCAGTCTAACGATACGGTTATACATTACTCATGACCAAGTATAAGGAAAAAAAAGAAGTCAGAACCAAACTCAGACTACAAGGACAACCAAGTATATGCAGAAAAATTTACACACTTTTTTTTTTTAATTAAGCTGGGTTTGCTATTATATAGCCAGATTGGTGCAGAAATCTTTGCAAGTGAAATTTTAAGTGCGTCTTCCCTACTTTACAGAGGTAATGGTAAAGTTAAAAGCACCAATTTAGCTTACTTTTAGACAATATACAAAACTTAGATTAAAAAAAAAAAGTTGAACATCTTCTCAATCTGCATTCTTCATGTGTCTGTGATATTTACCCAGACGCAGACACTGGTAAAAAGAGCATCTTTCATTCACAGCCATCACCGTGCAAACAGATTAGGCTCATAAAACTAAGGTGAAATAGCAACATGATTTAAAGCAGTTAAATCATTTATTTAAATCCAAATGCTAAGTCAATGGTAAAATCATGGCTCCAGTTCAAGACTTCCAACACTTTTCTCTCACCTGCCTCTTCATCCCTCTTACTCCTTTGGTTACATTCATATCATTTTGCACAATTTAAAAATGGGTAATTGCTTATACTTGAAGTTGCAAGCTTAGACATGAAACAGAGAAGATTTCATACACTATACTTACAGCAACCGAGAGGTCTCATTTCAGCATTTTGCGTATAGACCTGAGAAATATCTGCAATCCGCTTACACAGCATGTCCACAGGGATGTCATAGCCATACTTGTACTTCCAGTTAGCAGCCTCATAGCGGGCTCTCTGCACCTGGGATCTGCTGTCAGCTAGAGGGAAAGAGCTAATTATTAATTTCACTGAATGCATACCACATTTAATCCTAGCGTTGGCTGAGAATGCAAATTCTATGCCCAACTCTAAGTTTTAAAAAATACATCAGATCTAGACAAGTTCTCTAAGACCAGACTGACTGTAACAAGTTTCCTAGAGCACAGGTTCAGTTTTATGCAATACACCGTTGGCCAACCAAATAAAACAAACACAGGCATTCCAGATACTTAAAAAGATAGTGAATGAAATACCTGTCATTCCTGTCATCACACAGCCAATATTTTCAGTAATGCTGAATAAATGAGTCACTGTGTTGGAATCCAGTAACTTGTCCTATAGAGGAAGAAGAAACAATCTGCTATCATAGATATGATATGCTATCAAAGACTGGTTTGGGTTGGAAGGCACCTTAAAGACCATCTAGTTCCACCACCCACCTTCCGTGGGCTGGGCACCTCCCACCAGGCCAGGCTGCCCAAAGCCCATCCAGCCTGGCCTTGAACACCTCCAGGGATGGGGCATCCACAGCTTCTCTGGGCAACCTGCTCCAGTGCTTCACCACCCTAGCTAAGAATTTCTTCCTTATATCTAATCTAAATCTAGCCCCTTTTAGTTTAAGGCTGTTACCCTTGTCCTGTTGCTACACACCCCGGTAAAGTGCCTCTCCCCATCTTTTTATAGGTCCCTTTTAAGTATTGGAAGGCTGCAGTAAGGCCTTTGAGCACAATAAAGATAGACTGGTAGCTACAGAAGAGCCCAAAAGAATCAACAGCTAAAACTTGTCTTTTGGGTTCTCCGCTACTTACTGCTGTACACACGCAAAGGAACAAATAGGATAATGAGGAAGATAAAAACTGCAGTATCTGGAAAACGCTGACAACTAAAGCATGACCAACACAAAGGCCTCTTCCCTCTGAAGAAACTTTGAGGGCAAGGCATATGAACACTGGAGTTCCTCTTGCATGCTGCCCTTCGAATGCAAGCGTTCCTCCCCTGCGTCAACAGTACATCACCACTGTGCTGAAACACCCATGTGAAAGCTGCTGTTGTGCTACTGGTATTATGTTTACTTAGTGGGAATTAAGGAAGAGAAATCAGAAAACTGACTTTGGACAGCTCAACCCTTACGAGCCACAACACTGTAGATATACCAAGGTACACTAGAGCCTAGCCTGTAGTTTTGCTTTATCCCTTCAACAGCTGCAGAGAAAATCACAGTACGTGGAGATGAAATGCACAACTGAGCACTGAACAGAGCTAAAACTCACAGTAAGCAGAGTGACAAGAAATTCAGTTCAAACATCTATTTGTGTCAATGCTGATACGTGTAACATTAATTTAATATTTAATGTTATATTTATATAAAGAGCAGACTTACAGGTACTTTCTTCTGTGTTACGATTACTGCAGAATCTTTCCCACGGACAGCTACGGATGTAAGTCCGCCCTGGTTTATGGCCTTAAAAGCATATTCTAAAAAAATATGTAAGAATTATTAAAAAACACTATTAGATATATTAGTACAAGCAACTCTGAGACCCTTCCCCCACAGAAATCTCACCAAGTTCTGGCCTTTTTAATTCTAGGCACTTCTGCACCACTTTGTCTTTAAGCTCTTTAGCACAAAGCACAAGACTTTCTGATGCAAGTTACGCCGGTCTTTCTTCACAGAACTGCTCTTACTGCTTCCTTCAAATATTTCTAATAATTGGCCTTTTTGTTCAATTAGAGCACTTAACAGAATTTGTTCTACACTTGGCCAACACAGGCCAACATTAACCTACAGGAACTGTAATCCTTACATAAAATTTTTACCATGGAAGAATCTAGTATTTCAAGTATTATTACCATTGTAAGGTCGTAATTTTCTTTTAGAGACTTTAATGAATACAGGTGAGAATTGAAATAACAGGCAAGGCAGAGAAGCTGAGTTTCTAGTTCATCATCACATTTTGTGTCTCGATGCTCAAATGCTTCAATGCTTTTATTTGCTTTTTAAAAAATCTATCCACGTGCTTACTAAAGCGCATTAATCAGACAATGATGAAGATTTACTAGATATGTTCCAAGAAATAAACTTCCCTTCATTAATGATTTCAAAAGCCTCAAGAGCCTTTAAAAACCTTTATCTGGCAATACGTGATAAACATTCAGAACTTTCTAATATCTGGTCAGGAAAAGCAAGTTTCAGGCACTAGTTAGATGCAGATCAATTTTTTTGTTAGCTACGTGAATGAGGCTGGAACCCAGAACCCATTGCTACCACTGTTGTCAAAAAAAACACAGTAGGGGCAAGAAATAAAGTTGTTTCAAAAGCTGCGTTCAAATTTGTGGGAGAAACTGCACAACAGGAGAGGAATCACCTGAAAATGAAAAAACGTATCTTGCAAAAAGCCGACATTTGATACCCTGAGTCGGCACTGTGGAAGGGGTAACTGTCACGTACTGAGAGTGCTGCATTTATTGCTCTCAGACTTCCCAGCATTTACTGGTTACCTAACCATACTGTAAGGAGCATTCCCCTTTTCTCTCCACTAGATGCACCACCTTGCTCACCCCTTCCACCTGCCTTCCCAAGGCATACCCGTGCTAGCCTGCAGCGAAGCACGGAGCCCTGACACACAGCTTGCGCCGCCCGAGCACTGCCCGCAGAGCGCCCATGTTTGAAGCCCCAGGCCAGGGGCGTGCGGCGCTTGCTTATTTGTGTGTCTAAACACCTGAAGGGCGGGCGCAAGGAGGACAGAGCCAGGCTCTTTTCAGTGGTGCCCAGTGCCAGGACAAGAGGCAACGGGCACAAACTGGAACACCAGAGGTCCCGTCTAACCATGAGACAGCACTTCTGGACGTGGTCCTGGGCACCCTGCCCGAGCTGTCCCCCCTTGTCTGTTCCTATTGCTACCTGCGATGCTGTGCTCAAAGAGACAAACCAAAAGGTGAAGTGGCTGTTCCAGTGTAGCAAGTCCAAATAAATATTGCTGCTGGCAATGAAGCCTGTTTTCTGCTATTCGAGTGTATCATCAGAAATTCCACCCTTTCCTTCACCTCCCAGAAGTCCCCTAGGAAGAAACATCAATTCTGATAACGGGAACTAACAGATGGCAAGACAACACTGATTCTCTGAAGGCTTTTAATCACAGCAACAAGAAATTCATATGAAGTAACTGCTATTTTTTATTTTGAGAACACTTTGAAGGCACATAAGCTTTTTGTGCTTCAGAAGACAGATGTAAGGCAAAGCGCTGGCATTTCAGGCCAGTATCACTACATCGGAAATCTCTGTTCAGGTAAAAACTTCTGGGGAAGATAAAACAAAACAAATTTTGAGACAGCCTTAAAGCACAAGATGCGTCCATACTCAATAGCACCTAAATAGTCTGTATCTAGCACACAGACAAGGATGTATAGAATTCATAAAGAAAGAAAGATTCACACATTTGACCACAAGCACACGTGTTTTCTGCCCATGCCGTGGCTAGGTGCTAGCCAACAGAGACTCACGCGGCACCATGCCCAAGTTATCAGCGTGGCTGCAGGCAGAGCGAGCTCACGCTTACCTGAAGGTAAGTATGCACACCTAAGTACTTTCCTCCTTATATTCCCCTAACAGATGGGTACTCAAAACACCTTCGGACTGTGTGCAGAAGGTCTCAAATAGGCATGTAGAAACTTGCTTCTCAGACATGGGCAAAAGATATGGAAGTGCTGCACTCTTCTCATATATTATCTTAATGGTGAATAACAGTCGATGCATATATGCAGGGGGCAGAAAATGCAGGCTCAATTCCCTCGTTGCTACAGGACGCTAGTAGCACTGCAGCAGAGGAGCCAGAAAGGCAATGCAGGCCAACCAGCATGTTTTAATGGCAACAGAAGGCTGTACTTCACGTCTCTTCCATCATGCCCCCACTGACATCCTGTGCAAGGAAACATTCTTACTACCTGCATGTATAAGGCTTACCAGCATGCTGTATCCAAGCCTTATGGAAACTACAGGTACTAAGAAGGCACCTGTATGTAGGCAGCTAGTGACTTTCTGCTGATGCATGGCCACCCAAACACGGACATGCTTGTAGGCGTGCCTTGCTGCAAGGGCCGTCCAAGACTGCGCTGCCTGCCCAGAAGCCTGCTCCATGCATCCCTTCTTCCTGAGCAAAGCTTAAGGGCAGACACAGAAGAAAGCGCTGGCTGCTGCTGACAATCCGTGCAGCCTGGTCCCAGCAGCCTCCTTTCCCGGGGAGCAGATGGCCGTACCGACACCGCACGCAGACGGTGAGGCCCCTGCAGCCGGGGCAGAGCCCCCAAGCCCCGGGGGATGATGGCAGCAGGACGATGCGGCCAAAACACTTCGTGGGGCCCAGCTGCGGGGCTCCCTGGGCCGCACTGTGGGTGAACTCTGCCAGCCTGCCAGGCGGCCGCATTGTTACCGAGGGCCCTGCAGAAGCGCACCACGAGGCCCCCCGCACCCCCCGGCGCCCCGCACCACCCCCGGCCGAACCCCTCGCCCCCCCCCCCCGTCCCTCGTCCCCCTCACGGCCACCGCGGCCGCCCCCCCCCCAGGCGGTGACGGCGGGGCCTGCCCCGGCCGGGCCCGTGACGGGGCAGTTCCGGGGACGGGCGGGCCGCGGGCACGCACCGACTTGGTAGAGGCGGCCCTCGGGCGAGAAGATGGTGATGTGCCGGTCGAAGCCGGCGCTGGAGCCGCGGGACATGGCGGGCGGGGGGCGCGGGGGCGCGCAGCGTGCAGGGCCCCGCCGCTACCGGACGGGCGGCCGACGGAGCGCTTCCGGGTTACGCGCTCGGCGCACGCGCGCCCCGCCGCGCTCCACGCGTGCCCGCCCGCCGCCGCGCGTGCCCGCGCCGCTCGGCCGCGCGCCTCCGGCGAGCATGCGCAGCGCGGCGGGAGCCTCACGGGGCCGGCCCGGCGGGAAACCCCCGCCTGTGGGTGAGGCGCGCGGGCGCCGCGCCCTCAGCGCCTCGGAGTTCCCCGGCTCTGTGTGGGAAGGGCTGTTTTTACTTTATTATTTTCCCTCAGAGCTCACTAAAAAAGCTGGGAAAGCTGTGTTTTGATGTCCAAGCCTCCATTTGAAAATATAATTGCACGAACTTTCCTGTTGAAATAGCAGCTTGCAGGTGCACGTCGTGTGTGCCACGCACCGAAAGTCTGCTTTAATTATTTCCACGTGGTTTTCCTTGCTTGTTAATACAATGCGAGAATAAAACGCCTCACCACATATTAAAAGAGACAGATTTTGTCCCCCTCATTAGGGAGAGGCCCCGTGGGCGGACACGAGATGTTTAAAGCTCTGATGCAAAAGTCCCCAGCCCGGTGCCCTGTCTCCAGCTGTGGCCAAAAGCGGCCCAAGGAGAAGCTATGAAGGCTGCAGAGAGCCTTTCATGATGCATTCCGTGAATGCTCTCCCTGTCTCCAGCCGTCTGGAGGGACTTCCCAGGGCAGAGAGAGCGTCTAGTTATTTAATAACCCCTGCTGGATTTCTCTTTCATGAACTTGCTGCTCTCCTCTTGAACTCATGTGAACCTCTCGCATCCACAACATGCCATGGCAAAGGGTTGCTCAGCATAGTGATGCGTTGCGTGGTTTCATCTGAAACTTCACCTTTCGTATGAACCTTCTATTTGCCAGCACCATTTGATGCTACTTTTGTACTGGGAGAGACAGCAAGCACTCCATCCCCATGCACTCCCTCCGCAACACTCAGGATTCTTACAACCTGCTTCCCTTAAGACCTCTCCTTCCCCGTGCTAAGGATGCCTGGCTTCCCATTCCTACCACACATGAAGCTGTTCCATACTATAATGCTAGAATTTAATGTCACATTCTTTGTGTTTATTCTCAATGAGAAAAAAAGGGATGGAGAAATGGAAAGAATTCAGCCCAATTGCCAAAAAAGTAACCAAGTGAGAAAATCCATTACTTTTAAGTGTTTGGAATCAGAGACTCAATATTTGAGTTAGACCCAAGACTAAGATTAAACAGTTAACACCATGGACATGACAGGGCGGAAGTCATACTACTCTCAGGATACAGTTTCTAGAAGCTTTCTCCATCTATATAACAATTGCATCAGCTTCTAAGTGATGGTTTTGTTTCAGAAGAGTAATCAAATATTTTTGGTGTAATATTCATCAATTCTTACCAACCATATTAAAGTCTGTGATGCAAGATTCTGAGAAAAACTATTCTCACATCTTTTTAACATAATAAACAGTAAATGGGCAATCCTGGAGATGAAACTATTCACAAAACAACTACAGCAAAGGCTGAATCAGTCCACTCTTCCTCAAGTCTGTCTTCCCAGCGTGTCTCCGTCCCCATGGCACGTGGCAGGCCAAGTTAAGTGTTATTCTGTCTGACTCTTCTTACTCAGCATGCTTGCAAAGGGCACCAGAGCCACTTGCCATGGTTACGGTGGCACTGACTCCTGTGACGTTCGGAGGACTTACCTGAACTTGCCTTCCTGGCTTTCAATGTGGACCCATCAATCTGATAAACTAATGCAAGGAAGACACTAAAAATCCTTGGTTTTTCACTGTACAACAGTACTAATAAGTACTAGATGTCAAGTAAATCTGGTAGGTGTCAGTAGATTTGCTGGCAGAGTACTTTGGGTTATCTCTCAGGCTGCCAATAAAACATCTCAGAATTCCTTTTATATATCCAGACACTGGGGGCATGAAATTGAAAATGCCTGTAGTTAGGTCACTTGTCCTCATTCATTCCAGAGAGGAGGCTGTTCATCCCTTATAAGGAGCTACAACAAAGTGCATTAGCAGCAAACATAATTAAAAATGAAATCATAAGAATTCTCACACTAATCCTGCGACAGCTTCCTGTTGCAAATTTCCAGATTGTGTTCCCTCTGGCTGGTTTGTTCAGTATCTGCTCTGAGATAACTTACTGCTTTAATAGTTGCTGGCATCAGTACTGTATTATTGTATTATTTCAGCTAATTCTAATACTCACATATTGGGAAAAAAATAAATAAAGTTTTGAGGTTTTCAACCAATTTCTTACATTCTCTCAAATTTTTTCATATGCAATAACTAAACCCAGTTACTTATTATGGCACTCCATTTACATGGGATAACTGTAAGCCTCCCTGCCTTCTGACACGTTAGGCAGCATACTAAATTACACAACTAGTAGGATACTCTTCTGGTTGACTGGTTTTAAGTAACTGGCGCATTCCCCAAGGTGAACATGGTCCCAGTCAAAATGATCTGCCCAGCTCTACAACTGCAATGGCACCGTGGGCTTCAGGATAAATTCCCTGCATGGGGGAATTCATTTGTATGGGGAATAACCTCAGTGACACCCCACCTAATAATGTTTCACAGGCTCTCAAAAGCTGTCAAATGATTCAATAAACTCCTACACCAAAACACATTCTGAAGCATGCAACTCCATGCTCCCTTTCATCCTGCCAGTGATTAACAAACTCTTTCCATCCCCTGCAGTACAAATAAAAAGGAAGAAAAGAGCACTGAAAAAGTAACCGCCTCGTAGCTTGACCATGAATTAAAATTGTTGCAGAACCTCCACATGATAGACAGCAACACGAAAAGCACACATACTAGCATTCACTATTAACTACTCACACTAAGACTGTGTATTCAGGAAGTGTTATTATTTAGAAAGTATTACAGTATCTCTCTAAGAATAGTTTTTGAGATGAAACCTGGGCGATTAAGGACATGTCTGGTTTCAGTCAAAAGGAAGCACAGGATGCAGTTATTCCAGTTAGATGTTGGTATTATGCGTGTCTGTTAATGACCAGGGTGAGATAAAATACAAACCTCAGTGAATGTGTCTCACAACATTTATAGCATTTGCATTCAGCTGACTTAGCTCTGAATTGCTTAGGACTGCAAGACAACCAAAGCTAGCATCAAACTGGGACCGTAACAACACTCACCCAGATCAGCTTCTGCTGTCGTGGAACTACATCAGAGGGTAACCCTCACACAGAGCAATGCTCACTAATGAAGCAGTCCTGTGCAGGAGCAGACACTTGCTTTAACAATGCAGTATTTGCATTTTCAAGGAGATGTGGCAGTTGCTGCACTTGGAGAATTGTAAAGACAATCTTCTGACAAATCAGAAGTAAATCAGTTTGAGGAGCAAGAGAAGACCCAATCTCTCTGCATTCCCGGAGGACTCCAGAAAGCAGATGACCTACCAGAGCTGGCACATTCTGCCAGAACAGGGGGTTGTCATGAATGCTACCAGCAACATGATGAATTTAAAACCAAGGTTCTAGGTTAGCTTAAGAGGTATCCATCTCCTCTACATTTTCTGCACATTACTTGAAGGACATGACTACGTGCAAAACAAACCTGCTGCTTTACAAACGGACAGCAGGAGCACAACAAGTGTCAGGACAGCTCCCTGTTGTGAAAAAAATAGCAGGGAACATGCTTGAATGCTAAGAGTCATGAGGGAGCTTGTCACCAAACAGCAAAAACTCGGAACTGCAAGTAATATGCAAAGAGATCTGCATGATTCAGCTCAGTTTCAAGCAGAGGACTTCTTAGTGTGTGAGATAAATTTGACAAAATGTGATCCTTTAGCTGAGATTAATGTATTTCCATGTTTTTGGGGGAGAGAGGTGTGCATAAAAGTGGTAAATGGAATAAACACATTTACTATAGAAACACAGATAACAACTTAGAACACAATCACTGTAATAGATACTACTTTTCTTGCTCTGGGAGAGGTTTCATTAAAATCTCTGTACAAAATTTAATTGTTGTATTATTGAATTGCTAGTTTTTGCCAATTTTTGTTTAGAAAAAAACAAGTATTTCCATAAGCAAATTATTCCAGTGATATAAAATCCTGTCAGAAGCAGCAAATTTAAGACTGAAAGAACCAGACAATATTCCACTGGTTATTTTTTCATTCTTACAGACAAAAACTTAATATATGTTGCTACAACAAATCTTTCACATTCTAAATAATCAAATTAATTCTAATTAATGTGAGGAAGTATTAAAGAGCTATGAGTGCCTGATGAATAGTAAACATGCTATTTGGCCCATTTACCTCTATTTATTGGACAGTGTGCAATACTGTTGCGTGGTCAGCATGCCAATTTTGAAGGCGCTCTGGAAGTCTTGCTGATTTTTTTAAAGTTCATGAATTTCAGTGTAGATGAAAAGCTTGAGCAAAAGCAGGTAAATAAAAAACCAAAAACACACAACCTGAAATTCCAGGAGGGAAAAACAAGTTTTAATTCAAAATCACATTGAGGCTACAGAAATTGCCAGTAAAGATGGAAATCGTGGACCTAATTTACCCCTGCTGGACCCCCACTGATATTAACAGATTTACTTCAAGAATGATTTTGACAAAATGCAGTTAATGAATTTTCTTTAGTTACATGCCTCACGCATTAATCCCCTAATTGTACTGCTGTTCTAGGTGTATTCTGTTCTCTTAGTTGGCAGCAGGGATTTAAAAAAAAAAAAAGAAATTTCAGCTTGTGCAATTACACTCTTCTGTACTTCCGATGAAGGCAGAGCCATTTTCTTGGCACTCGATATGAATATTTTTCCTCATAAGCGTCTTTATAGGGGATATGCCATGTATCCCCTGTAGTCTGTACCACACAGTCATAACTGAAAGCAGGCTGTAGGATAAAAAAGAATAAAAACTTTTTTTTAGACTTCACATGATATGCTACTAAAATACTGTTTATAGCTAGTTACAACATTTTCCTTAGAAATCTCCACGGATTCATCTCTTTAACAACTCTCATTTATTTCCCCACAACAAACAAATTACAAATTTTAGCATTGAAGGAAAAACTAAAACATCTTTTAGTATTTTGTGGTCTAGGGGTCATTATAAATGGTTCAAAAAATCTGTCTTCGATCTCCACCAGATAATAATGACTTGAACATAATGCACTGAATTTGCAGAAAAGGCAAAGTTTTTCTGTTCAGTTAAATGAAATCATATGGGAATTAGCTTAGGGTGTGGAGTTTACCAGCTTGAACTGATAGAGTACATTAATGGCATCCTGTGTTTGTTCTCCCACATTTCTTTGCAGAAATGATTTGCTCTGTGCCAAGGAGGATATAAGAAAAGGGGTTCTCAATAGCACTTTCGAGAGCAGCCAGTCAGACAAATATAAACTATTCTTCTGGTTTACCGTGTTACAGATATAATAACTCAGCACATGTAACTCAAATAGAGAAGATTACTGGTTTGCAATTATGGCTCTCAGAACACGTTATAACTGTGTATGTATAGTCTTGGAAGTCTACAACTGGGAACGTGCGATACACAAAACCTGCATGTGAATTAAGATGTGAAAATTACTAGCCCTGCTACAACAAAAGAAAGAAACAAAGTGCAGCTAAAGCTGTGTTACTCAGGTAACCCTGCATCCAATTTTTTTGCTTCCATAGAAAGATATGTATATGGCAGCACCGAATGAAAGGCTGTCAGTCTTACATGCTTATAAGCCTGTATCTCTGCAGTCTGATTGAAGTGATGAACATTAATTTACAGTTTTAACTTGAGCAGCAAGGAAATGAATCTGCGTATGTGCAGTATTCCTTTAAGCCAGCAATAACAACAAAGAGAGATCAGACAGCAAGAAACTGCAGGATATGGAATGGCACGTGATGAATTTTTCCCTAGAAAAATCTTAGAACAGCTGCACTCTTGTTAATATACTTTTCATGTCTCATGAGGACTTTTGTCTCCTAAACAAAAGCAGTACAGCATTCTGCTATAAGATGATATTATGCTTGGTATGCTGTGATTTCAGTAGCTAAATATCGACTACAAACATGACTATTCTGGGCTCTCTTTCATGAAACTTTACAGATATGTTAGGATAATATTACAGTGAATACTGAAATGCCTGTATTTTCCAAGGGCTGCTTCTTTAACATTAACAAGTCTGTGCCATGCCTTATGAATATAGTGAATTTTCAGTAAAAATGGAAGTTTTGAGCCAAATTCACCTCTTATATTCCAACAAAAATCTTTTTGCCTACTGAGTTTGAAATTATATATATTTAACAAACATGCTTTGTGTGCTTTCTGAACGTAGAAGAAAACTTACCAAAAATTTCATAGGATTTCCTCCTACAGAAGGAAGAAGGACTATTTGGTGTCCACGCTGCCACTTACGGAACAGATGACGCGTCAGACTGTCGGAAAGACAGGCTTTGTGATCCCGGAGGAAGTCTCTCGTAACGAACTTGCAGTGTTTGCCGGATCGAAGAGTGGCATATAACAAGAAGGCATCATCTTCAGAACTTAACAAAACAAATGGAAAAGAGAGACATCATTCACAAGGCAGTAATTGTCTGCAGGAAATGAATCAAATGCTGATCTGAGATTTATTCATCAGCATCACTGAAAATTCCCACCGCTACTCAAGGTCCATGATAAAATAAGTAACTTCTGCTTGCCACGAGGCATCAGAAGCCAGAGAGTACAATAAAAATTGCATGCTACACAAAGCACTCTTCCCTCTCATCACTGTCTGGTAATACAATGATATCATCTTTTGCTATAAAACTTAACAGTACAGTGCTGTTGTGGAACAGAACTACTGAAACTGGTAAGGGTAGCCCCAAAACTTTGTTGGAATACAAACAATAATCACCCGTCAACAGCACAAATCTGTGAGTCTTTATCACATGGGTGAATGAATTTCCAAAAAGGCCTGATGATTATTTGCAAAAATGTACTCAATATTAGCTGCTATTAAACTGAAATAGTTTTAGGGAAAAACCTCTAAAAATACATTTATAATGGGCAGGAGTTACCGCATGGCTTAAGAAGGTTCTGAAGCAGAACTTTGCTTGAAACCACTTACTGGTTGCTATGGGTTACTCTAATAGTTAGTGATGAGACTTGAGATTAGTGAGGCTCTCCTCTCCATCCTGTGGTTACTGTGTCCCCTTTGTTGGTGCTCAGATAGTAGAAAAGAAAGCAATGTGATTCAACAGCAAAGAGAAGAGCAAGAACTAGACAGGTGATGCAGGAGAATAGGTATGAAAGAAGGAGACAGAAGAGACTTGGACTGGCTGTTGGGACAAGGAACGTGTTCAGAAGATCTGGGAACTGAGATCACGGGAGAAGTGGCAGAGACAGGCAAATGATCAACAGTGCCCAAATCAGATGGAGACTAGGTGGAGCTGGCACCGAAGGAAGAATGAGACTCATTATATGAGGAAAATCATTATATGAGGAAAGCAGGGCAAGGAGGGGGACACTGGGGTGGAGGCAGAGACAAGTAAATAATTTACAGCCTTGGACAAGCTTGAGTGGACAGGAGCAGACAGTCTGTTTCCACTCTCAGAAATATTCTGCCGCAGGAGCAACAGAGAACTCCATGCTCCAGACTCTCCACATTCCTCTGCTACCAAGCACCACTGGGCAGGCACAAACCTCACCTCCCCCTATGCAGGGTTACACAGCAGACCACAACAGTTTAGTGATGCTATCAGGTATGCTATAAGTTCAGGCCACTGTGATCTTTGGCAGTGCTTTGAACAATTATAAATCATAGCAAACCATACCGATGTCAGCACAGTTCTAAGTGATGAAATTTTACATAATGCATCTTTTAATATGTATAGTTTTTTTGAAGCGAGTACAGCAAGGGATATGCTTTTTTTTTTACATACAAAACTGGAGATACTAGTAACAGTACTAAAACCTATAGCTGTTAATACTGATTTAAAAGGCACATAAATCAGCTGTTGATCTCTGTTAGGTATAGCCTCTTTCTTCAACTTACATATTTTCAGCAAAGAAGAAGTCTGCCTTATTCTGCATCTCCTTCATAATCTCTCTTTTCCAGTTTGAAGAGTTGACCAGCATGTGTTTGCGGCCCAGCACAAGCAAGCGGGCATTGTTTTTTGCCAGGCAGTTGACAGCCTCAAATAGCTGCAGAAAACAAAAGCAAAACCAACAATTTCCTTAGCTGTAGAACAAGAATGGCAGGAAACACTTTCATATCCGCTTGTCAGGTAGAGGGACTTCTCGCATACCCTCGTTTCCTACCGTTCTTACCTGCAACACACGTTAGGTAGATAAGTAACTTGAGTCCATAATAACAAAGGAAAAAAAAAAAAAAAGATTGCAGGAAGCTGTTCTCAAAACACAGAAAATGCATTGCTATTTTCAGCCTTTCCAACTCTTGCAGTTTAGCAAGTCTTGCAGTTTGATATGCCTGAATTCAGTAAGAGATTTCAGAAATCCAGAGCTAGCTGAGGGACCTGAATCACTCTGGGATTCAAGTAATATTTTGCCCTGGGAATGATTCAGCAGAGAAGCCTTTGCTGGTATTGGAGAGGAGGACTGAGCCCTCACCATGCAGCCGTCCCAGCCCCACCTGTTGTCGAAATTACAGAACTACATTTGATCTGGGCTGTCCTGTGGGGAAGCAGCAAGCTACAGTAAAAGGAAATTCATGACCTCAGGAATAAGGGTTTGTGAAAGCCACATCCAGGCCAGCCTCCCACTTACGAACCAACATCCTGAGGTGACAAATTCACTGCGATGCTGGCATCTCTTCAGAGGGACTTTTCGCCTGCCTCTGAGCTGTGCCAGTTCAGCAATACGTGCTGCTCTGGACGGGCATCGGGGCCACGACTGCTGCCTTGGCTTTCCCTCCCTGCTTCACCCAGAGGTGAAGGCACAGACTCTGATGTTCAGCCTGCAGATCGGCACCGCGGGTTGGTCACAAAGCAATGCCGTTTGAATACTGCCCAGAAAGAGGAAAACTCTTTCTTGAGACTGAAGCATCGTGTTTGAAGGCCAAGGACTGTATGCTCAACCTCCAGGGAAAGGTGCTTCCTAATGTGCAACTCTGTTTGCTGCCACTATTTGTATTTGTACAATCTCCTGATTTTACTCTAATCCCTCTTCATAGCTTTTCTAGTTACTTCCCTCTTCCCTGTTATCTCTTCTCCCTGCTATACCTCCAACTATCTTTCTCTTTCTCTTGTTCTTCCCTCTCCTTTTATGATCATTACAATTATTTGTTATCATCAGCCTTTGTTCCAGGGTATAGAAAGATTTTTTTCTTGTAACCCTAGAGTACAACTTTACAATGCATTTGGTTTGACCTACCTGGAAGTAGGAGTGGAAGGGGTGCTCCCACTCATTTCTGTCTCAAGCTGCACATTCCCACCACTTCCGTGGCACGGGATCTAACAATGTCCCAGCCACCTGTGAGCTCACCGATCCAACAAGAGATTTTTTTATTTTTTGCAGGGCTGAGCTTGCAGCCACACAACTGAAAGACCTGATGCAAGGAGAAATGATGGGAAGACATCACTGGAGGTAGTGAGGCCAGCAAGTGTGTGAGCGCCCCTTTTGGCAGAGGACCTGCAGTCAGCTCAGACTAAGTGTGCCATGTATCTGGCAGTCATATGGACTTTCGCCTCCTAGATTTTATTAGGATATGTGGTTCTCTAGTATGAAGGGCTTCTGGGAAAAAAAATGAGATGTGGGTATAAATTAGCTACAGTTTTGCAATGGACAAACTCAAAACAGGCTTAAATCTTAATAAAGTTAACTGGACTTGCCTTAAAAAAAAACAGAATCTCCTGCCTGTATAACAGCGTGTTGTCCCTCCTCTAGTTGCCACAAAGATTAAACTTTACTTACACAAATAAAACATAGAAGATAGAAATTGTTTTTGATTTCACAAGATACAAATAATTTTGTTCTGCACACCCCCTTGCCTGATACAACTTTACGAAGCAGCATTTTATCTCATTTTAGGCTTGGGCACTTAACAAGGGTGGTCTACAGAGAGTCACAGAACTGATGTGGGGGGTTTCCCTGAGTGTGTCTACTCCCACGCCTGGCTGCTTCTCAAGAAAGGAAAACATGAGACACACAATAATAACACTTGCTTTAGTCATAGAGGAAAATCAACATAGTACTGTTAACAAAAAAGCAGAAGTAGTGATATCTCCCTTAAAAAGAAAGAGTATTTTATTAATCTCATATTTCCAAAAGTTAGGGAAAAGTTACTGTTTTCTGCCACTACATAATGCATATTTGCTATAGGCAACAGCTGATATGTTGAGCTCTATGGGCAACAGCTCTGTGCTGAGGCACCCTTTGAATGTTCCCACACTAGTTAGGCAGCAAACCTCAGATGTTCAGCTGGATAATCTGTTCAAAAGGCAGTGTGTGGAAAACATTTAAAAATGTGCAGCACACACATTCCCCACGTTATTCATTTTCTCAAGAATGAGGATTACAAAATTAGTGAAAGAATGACCTTTTATAAATGTCTATCTATAACAGATATTATAATAGCATATATAATAGTAATACCTATTATTATTACTATTTACAATTATCTTTCAAATTTGGTCAGCAGAGCACATAAAAAACTCATTTTCTCTGAAAACTAGAATTGTAAACTGCCATTTTGCAGGGAAGAGAAAATAAGCATGGTTAGGCTGACTCCTTCAATTCACGTGGCTAGATGCGGCTGAGCCAGAGAAGCACCAAGAAGCTGTGAACTGCTGCTGTGCTGCACACATCACTGCCACGCAACAAGGTACTGGAAGTACTTCTGGATTATACAAATAGCTATCACTGCATTGAGTCTTACCCTCTTTTCCTGACAGGGCACATCAGGGTCCATGCTTCTTTCTGAACCAGATACATTTTAATCAACTGTTTGTGGAGATCACTAGATCCTTCCCCACGAAATTCATGCTCATTAGAACCTGCAGAACAGGATCTGTTTGCAAGCCCTTTCAATTATCAGCTACATTTAAATAATCACTGTGCTGTCCCAGTCTTCGTTTAATGAGATCTGTCTCAAGCTTCTCCTAAACATCTCACTGACAACGTAAACAATTTTGTGTTCACAGCAGGTTAGTAAACTGGACTTGGATGGAACCAAGGTGCAGCCACAAGGAAGTATGAAACTGCACACAGATCAGTGCAAGAGTGCAGACCACTGCTCACACATGTGTGTTATCTCCCAACGTGGATCTTTGAAGCATTTTGCTATTAATTAATTTTTAAAGGAAAAGCATAGAATGGATGCATGTGTACCGTGTGCATGCCCTGATTCTTATTTCTGCACCCTAAGCTCTGGATCAGTGGAAGAACAGCACGCTCGTACAGCACCCTGGCTGAGTGCATACATTTATCTTTCCTTGGGACAGTCCCAGAGATAAAGGCATGCAGCTATTTCCCCACAAGTAAATGAATATTTGTTTTGTATCTGAAGCAATGCGATTTCATGGAATTTCCCCTCCACCACCACACTCCTGCCCTCATAGCGCAATGCACCTTTTGTTTTTTTTAATTTTCAGTTGTGCTGATACCATCTATTCGTGGGGCCATGCTGCGCTCACACTCAAGGGCAGGAACTTCTGGATCAGAGGAACCAGAGAGCACAAACCCCACAGCAACCTGCTGGGGTTCAGCCACGTTATACGATCCCACATTACAAAAGCCTAAGCTTTGCCAACGTGAAATAGAGCAACTGAAAACGCTGTAGCTGGTAATTTTATATTTTAAAAATCAGCAAGTTATACCTTGAAAGAATCACTTTTCAGGTGAAGATTAACTATTAACAGATTCTCACTGGAAGGGAATGCTTCAATACTAATTCCTGGGAATAGTTCTGCAGCAATCCACATGCACAATTCTGCACAACTGAACAAGGATAAAAGAAGGGAGTTAAGTTGAGGGGGCAGACAGTCCTTGTCACATTGCAAAACATATCCTCATTCTTTCAGCTGTACAACAGCCTTATGAAGTAAATGTATACTTGAATCTCCCTTTTACACAAGTGCATGATGTAATTTAATAATAAAAACAAGGAAGACGGGTGAATTACTCCACCTCGTACAAGGAACTATGAGCAGAGCAGGTATGGATTTCCTACAGCCAGTCATCCACTCTGATCGCTAGATCACCCAGCGCCACGCGTCCCTTTTCCAAAGGTTAGCTTTCTGTAAGACAACCTTTCTCCTTGGACACTGCCAGTGTTTTCCCATTTGTCAGATGGGAAATCCCTAAATGCTGTGCTCAGAGGCACACCCTTTGGCCCTCAGCAAAAGGTGGTGGCTCACCTGCATCCAGCTATAGCAGGAAGAAGTACTCAACCAAAAAGTTTAAATCAGTTTAAATTTGTTGTTAATAAATCATGTTAGACATTTTCTGAACATTTGTTTTTACTAGTTGCCATTTAAAAGCAGAACACACCGATGGTCTGGTATCTGCTAATAACAGCAACAAACTGCTGAGTGTTATTGCTATTTATTTTCACCTGCTGTCAGTGCTGCTTCCCACCCAGTCCTGGGGCTGTGCAAGTGCAGAGGAAACCTAAAACCACCCTGCTGACCACAGGTGCTGAGCTGGCCTGAGCACACCATCAAGCAGGGCTGAGCAGGAGCGCTCTCACCAGGGTTATGCAAGGGAACACTTCCCACCATCAATACATTTATTTGACTTCGATTGATCATTTTTAGTTCCCTTTTTACGTATCGCAGACAAAGAAGCTCAAAAAACCTGTGCACTTAAGTGGCACATGGGAGAGCAAGCCGTGCCGGGACACGGGAGGTATTCCCCCACCACGACGAGTTAGGCAGGGAAGGCAGGGTGCTGCCTCCCAGAAATTTAACAACCAAACAAACCTAATCTGTCACTTTTCCAGTGAGCCCAGTCATTTCGCTGAAGCAGATTCAACACCATTATCAAAGCAACAAACATAATGGAAGCTGCTTCTTATATTCCCTACATTATTACTGATGGCATAGGGTAAATTAGTCTCAAAGTCCTCAGTGTAAATTAGTCTCAAAGTCCTCTTCACTCAAATGCAGCGGCTGCATACACGTTTATTGGTTTCCTGCAGATTCCCTTCCCCTGAATAGAATAGAAGGGGGCAGCTACTTAGAAGAGAAAGCGGTAATGGATTAATAAATAACGGCCAGAAGCTCGAGCAGCCTGGTTTACAGTACTGCTCAAGACAGCCAGTAGCTAACTCTTGGGAATTATCCTCTACAGTACTGAGGGTTTCTGTAGTGCTGCAGTTACAATGTTGTCAGGAATATTTGTATGCCGCGATAAAGCAGGACTGTGCAGATTGATGCAACACACACATCATCATGCAAAACTCTACCAATGACTCCACTTTACACATCATGACAGCAATCACGCAATGTTTAACATGTTTTTACCTGTCTATGTTGACTCCACACCTAGAATTGCCACATCCTCTCTTGAGCACACACACACACATATGCCTTAACTTCCACGACTCATTAGAATTTGCAGTTCACTTTTAGGTGCCAGCTTTTGCTCTCGACTTCACAGCGAACTCTAGTAACCAAAGGCAGAGTATGGATTGAACAGAAAAACTAAAGCACAGAAGCAAAGATATCCAAGTTGGTTTCACATAGATCGAGGACGGTACAGCAGCCTCAGTCTACCCAGAGGAGATGATGCCCAAATACAGCTCTGCTGTTTGCAGAGAAATTGGTATTCAGAGGCATCCAAGGGATGCTTCTGCAGCCAAGTGCAACCTGACTGTGTACCAAGGCCCTTGGCGTTTCAGCACATGCTGGTGTTCCCATTGACAGCAAGTGCATCCTGACTCATGCATCTTCTTGATTCCCAAGTAGTGTGGAGAGTAAAGCAGAGTTACAAGGAGTGACCTTAAACAGGTTCAACTTAGGCACAGAAGCAATAGCATGTTTTATATTTTCCTGTATTCACGGTATCCTGGGTATTATCCCAGTAATAGAGATACCTTTAATTGCTACTGTACTTGACTTCAACTGAGGTGGAACCTGCTCAAAATAATCTCTGAAACAGTCCTGAATGCAGAAGTAGTATGTTCGTAATTAAGACTCTGGTATTAAATTCTGCTTTATTATAGACTACAGGTAAATTTTCCAATTCCAAACAATCTTGAAGAGACACCTCTACAAAACAAACTTCTGTAAATTACCTTTACGTTTTGGAAAACTGTTGCAGATTTCTTCTATGCAACATGAAGTCAGGGATAGGTCCCCATCCTTCCTAGCAGAGATGCAAGTAAAAAAAAAGGTTCTGAAATAGATATTTTCTAATATGTAATCTAATTACAGCCATATCTTGCTATTATACCCAAAAGGCACGATGAGTAGTCATTGGATGAATAGCACACCAGTATTTTCTACATGAATTAAAAGAATCAAATGGGATGCATGCAGGGACCAAAGACATGCATATATACAAATTATTCAAATCACTTTATTTGTATGTGTGACATGAAGGATAGGGAGGCAGGTGCAGGACCATCAGCTGGAAGAAACACCAGATTTTTGGAGTCTGTTTTTTCAGAACGGATTACTGCTTTGAAGATCTCCAGCCCTTCTCAGACCTTACACCCCACAAATCTTTTAGTGTCACCATTCTTGAACACACTTATGTTACTCTTTTTGAATGGTGATATTTTCAAGATCATAGAATCCTAGAATCATCAAGGTTGGCAAAGACCTCCAAGATCACCCAGTCCAACCAGCCCCCTACCACCAATGTCACCCACTAAACCATGTCCCTAAGCACCAGGCCCAACCTTTCCTTAAACACCCCCAGGGGCGGTGACTCCAACACCTCCCTGGGCAACCCCTTCCAGTGCCTGACTACTCTTTCTGAGAAGAAATGTCTCCTCATTTCCAAGCTAAACCTACCCTGGCACAACTTGAGGCCATTCCCTCTAGTCCTATCACTAGTTATCTGTGAGAAGAGGCCGACCCCCAGCTCCCCACACCTTCCTTTCAGGTAGCTGCAGAGAGCAACAAGGTCTCCCCTGAGCATCCTCTTCTCCAGACTAAACAACCCCAGTTCCCTCATGATCTTCAGATGAGTAAAGGTCAACCATGGCTAAATAAAAGAGAAATGGGTAATGATAATGGTTAGCAAAGCATGTTATTAAATGAACAATGCCAAGAACTTTGAAATGATGGCTAAAGAAGTGATGTGGAGCTGGAGAACTGCTGATTTTCACAGTATTAATTTGTAAAAGAGAAAAACAGCTTCGTTCTTTGACTCTTACAACAATTCAAGAAATATGTGGACACAAACATTCCCTAGTTGCATAACTGAATCTTTGAAAGTTGAGTTTTGAAAGTCACTGCAGTGCCAGTTAAGTTTCTCAATCTACAAAAAAATCTGTTATGCAGCAACAGGTTTAGAATCGCATGGAGACAAAGAAACAGTAATTTTTTGTTAACCATCTACAACAGCATTTTTTTTCCCCAATCACTTAAAAAATATACCATTGATTTAAACATGCAAACTGACCCACTGATGTTGGCTCAGTAATTATGAAGTAGGCATAAAGATCATGAGAAAGTGTGAGTTTGAAATCCAAAGTAGCATTTTTGAAAATGCAACAACTAAAACTGGGAAATGTTCATATTCACAAGGAAAATTTAGTAACACATTCATTTTCTGCTTTTGTCACAAGTGTAGCAACGTTAAAACTTCTTTAAGACTTCAGGAATTCAGAAACACACAACCCACATCAGCAGTCACAATCAATAATCTGAAATCCCCTCCTAGGCTGTTTACCTAAGTGATCTCAGACGCTGCACCTCTCTACCACAGCCTGCATCTTGTACTACCCAAAGCACGTTGAAAAAAGGAGAGAGCATGGGTGAGAACTACAAAACTAGGCCATCTCACATGGCTCCTCTTGTTTTGGCTCCACGGTCTCTACTTGGATGCACGACTTTGAGGGGCAAAAAGCTTAGCCACGTGGCTCCCAATGCTATCTTCCCATCTACCTGATTTCCTGACACTGTGTTTGTGGTGAAGAACATGGGGACTTCTGCTGGGAGGGAAGCAGGGGGGAGCAGAGTTGCTCTCTCTATAAGCAATCAAATTCAGCTATATACACATCAGAGGTTTATTCTTACGGACAGTTACATTTTTAATATGATAATAGATGTTAATCTGAGACAAAACTGGGCAATAAAAAGATGTAGGTATGATACAAAACATGGCTTATAAGCTTGGTTCATCTATTCTAAATGTGAACAGTTTTAGACTTCCTTTGTTCTCCCTGAAAATTACACCCTGAGGTACTCCCATAGAAAGTAAGATCAAGCACCTGTGTCACTCAAGTCTTTTCAGGAATGAAAGCATGATTTGTTGGAATGCAATTCTTTAAATATTAAGGATAAAAGTCTCACTTGCATATGTTAAAGCTTTAAAACATACTCTTGCCCAAGAGATTAATTCTCCAGAAATAATGACAAGTTTACAATATTATAATTAATAATTCCTGGATTCTTCCTGTCCTAGATAACTCCTTCCTCAGAGTTAAGTATCAATACCATAAATTAAATAGATAATTTTTTTCCTCAAACTGCAACTAAAAAAAAGGAAATTCTAATGATATAAGAATGACAGATTTTAATCACCTTGTTCTTTTCATAAGGTTTATTATGAAATCCAGAAAGTTAATTTACACAAGTAGATCTGCTAAATCATGGCACAACACCCCTTCCAAATTTCAATACATTCTGTTTGGAAGACTGTCTCTTAATCCTCTTCTCAAGCCATGTTACTTAGGTTATGGCTCAAGACATTAAAGAAAGAAATACACCTAGATTTCCAGTTGTTGAATGACTGAAACTAGTAACTGATGTTCTGGATCAAAACTTAAGTTTGTGCAAACCCATAACCTATCTCTTAAAAAACTAGTATCAAATGATTCCATTACCCTTATTTTAATCCTTTAACCTCACCTGTCTTCTCTATTTTTAATATGTATCTGATTTGTTGCATACTTTCATCTCTCCTCTTACTCATCTCCTTTCTTGCGACAAAGAAAAAAATACCAAGATCTTCACAAAACTCATGGGGCATCTTACATGGATTTTTTTTTAATCCAGACTTCTCCTGAGAACTCACTATTTTGTATCAAAACCTGAGGATTTGCAAAGTATGAAAGATTTATCAGTATCAACCCTTGACACCCAGGAAATGAGCTAGGTGATTCTCTCTATCAGTGATTATACAACAGGAGGAAAATAAGCATATAAAAGTTCAAAGGACACAAAGTCTTGCCTATGTGTTTCCACATCTCAGTACTATCCTTTATTCTCATTCTTAAATTCTTCCTGCTTGTGCTGCTGTTTCTTCAACAGTACCTTCTTACTGTTCACTACACATAGTTTTATTGCACTAAGTACTGCATATACATCACCATTATTCTCATGAGCAAGTAAGTTATATAAAAATGAAAAGGTATAAGGTTTTACTTATTTTTGTATAGGCTACAGAAATGAAACTTCATCTATCAGTGATATAGACTGTAAATGGAAAAATTGTCCCAGCTGAAGTCTCAACTTCAGGGGTCAGCCAGCTTTCACTGGAAATCCAGTCTGACATTACACTGGTATTTTTGCATTTCTACTATTTCTATAGCAGTTATATACGAAAAACTTATACAGAAAACTATAATTTCTCATTTTAGAAAGAATGTAAAAAGCTAGCTATTAGAAAGGAATATTTGTGAACTATATGCAGCTGTGCCAGTCTTTGATCTTGACAGGTTGAGTCAGAAGCTATGTTTAAGCACTGAAAATCCAAAATGTGAGCAGGACCTCTGAGTGTTAGTGGCAATGGCGGTGGGTCGTTATGAAAATGAAAACACAAAATCAACTGATCTTTTCCACAGATAGGAAATAACTTAGTGCAGGACTGAAATCAGCTTTGTAAGATTGAAACTGAGAGTTTAAAAGATACCAATGTTGTAGCTCTCACCACTGTCCCATGCAGATGTCTGAACAGCGTCACTGACCTAGTCTGATGCTGTGTTTTCCCCCTCTCCCATCTGTGGTTCAAAAAGTCCCAGACGGTACTTTTATTCTTTGAGGAAAGGTGCTGCACCAGCTGGGGAGATCAATGTTACGGCAGGCACAGGCTTGATGCTGCTCAAGACACAGTAAACCTGTGCTTCTGCAGTGACAACCTACCTTTTGATAAACTAGAGACTTACAGAAAAACATTAAAATATAGGCTATTTCTGTGCTTACAGGTAAACAGGCTTATGGTCCAGGTAGGATGGCACGATAACCAACAAAACTCATCCATAAATCAACCGCTTGCAATCAAAAAAAACAGAATTAGACTACAGTATGAAGCAAATATTTATGACACAATTTTCACACAATTTTTGTTCTGTTTCTTATTCCTACTATTTTGCAGTTGCCTGCTACGGATTACTATTTAGCGCTAAAGAGGATACCTCCAAAAACAGTTGCTCCAATAAGAGCCATTGTCCAGTCCTTATCACAAATAAATACATTAACCAACACTACTCAAGTCTGGTGATTTCTCTTTGAAAGATTAAAAAATTGTTTAATATGTCAAAGAACATATGAAATGTTTTTCTTCAGCAGGACAAAAATTAGCAGAAATAAACTAAAGCACAAAGTTCTAAGGTGAAGGGGCAGCAATAAGGCCCGAGCCAGGCCTACCTACCCTGCACGCATACCTAGGACAAGGGATTTCAGCAGAGAGGGACTAAGGCAGGAATCTGCTTAATACTGGTATAAGCATAATTGGTATTTACCAGAAAACTTAGGGGGCTTTAATATTTCAGCATTATTCTTCTTGACACAGTTATTAACTCGGATTGTACAACACTGGAGACTCATGCTATTTTACTGCTAATATCGCTGCTGCCAACATCTGGGCCTGGAGATCCTTGGCAGTGAAGGTCTGAAAGCCCCTCACAATGGCTATGATCCACAAGATCTAATTTACTTTAATGCTTTTAATATAAGTTTATCGGTAACAGTCTGCAGTACTCAGTATCTAAACACTGGCCAGGTCAGTGTTTATCTTAAGTATTTTTCTTTAATTCAGGAGATAAGATAGAGTATCTGACAAACAGATAATATTGTCAGCTCTCACAAATTAATTATAGATGATATTTGGCATTTGTCTGAAAGCTCCACCTCATGGGAACAAAGGGTTATATGAAAATCTTTGTCAACTTTGTCATTTTTTGCCCTTGCAGTCAGAGAAATAAGCTTGTGAATATGTTCACCAGAAAGGCTCAGATAATAGAAGCCAAATAAGAACATCCCACTCCCTGTTTCATAAAAGGATCTACCTTTTTAAGCGAATTTCATTCCGGGGACTCAGCATTATGGTTTCCAGCTGTCTGTATGTGACTACACCAGCCAGCCATTTGAGGAATTCTGCTGCATCTTTCCCTCCTTCGCCCATTTCCGTGGAAAGAACACACACACCCACAAACACCCCCTACAGCACCCAGGTCCAAACATCTGTGCTCAAGTGTAAGGGACAGCTGTAGTTTCAAAAGTATTTTGTATACAGACAATAAGCCAAATGTATCAGGTAATTCAATGTTAAAACTGTTTCATATTAGTGGTTATGATAGCTAGGCTGGCAGAGTGATGGGGCTTGTGGAAATGAGAGTGAGTGGGGCAAGAAAAAAAATTTCTATTCTTTAGCATTAGTATTTCTGAAAGCCCATTTGGGGATGCCCATTCAGTGGAAAGACAGAACTCTTTACTCTGCAAGACATGAAAATATGAAGTATGACATATGTATCACTGAGAAGTGAAGATGTCAAAACCTCCACGTCTTTTATTTTAAACCACTTCCTTTAACTGTTGAGTCTTAGGGCCAGCATGCATAAATGGATTTAGACAGTCAATACAAACCTTTACAGGGATATCACATGTAAACACAAATGGATTTAGATGCCGAAAGCAGTGTAGCAAAATTAACATTAGACAAGCCCAGGATGATGACTCTTAGTAAGGATCAGGGTAAATCAACATCATTAAGACTGTCTGGTTCTGCTCTGTGACTACCCTCTTGCATCTCTCTTATTGCCACTTTATATATTTATTCAAATATGTACCAACTTAGGACTGCAGTGGAAGAAAATTCCTATCAATCGATCAATCAATCAATCAGGTAGTAGTATAGGTAATACTAGCACTTAATGAATACCCATCTTCCATTTATAGAAACATAAACTGTAATTGAATGTAGAAGCTCAAATTCCAATGAACCACAAATCTAATACGCACCATCATACTACTATTTTTTTTTCCATTGCAAAGCGTAAGCAATACCTAGTTTACCCCAACATCACATAATTAGGAATAAACAAGGAGAGAAGGCATTAGCAAAGAGGATTCTTCCACACAAGTACACCACCTAAATCAGGAATAACTCCATTGAACCAGTGGAACTGAACTGGCTTTTAACTTCTGTTAGAGAGCTTATGCCACACAATGTGCACAACTTGCTCAAGGAGCCGTGTCAACATGAATCCTGGAAAGTTCATGATTCAAAAAGATTAAAAATATCACAAACGGAAGAAATATTATTGCCAACTCACTGTCTCTTTTTATAATGACCATAAAAGTGAGCAGATAAATACACAAATGCAGGAAAATGATAAGGACAGATACAAGCATAACTAGTATTTCCTTATTTATGTTGAAGGTATATTGGTTTCATCACAAACTTGACAGATGCACGGGTCCACTTGTAACAGTCACTACAGGAAAAATTGTTCAAGGATAGGACAACATAGCAGTTGGAAATAATATAAATGATTTGGAAAAATTAAACAGAAGCCAGTAAGTATCAGTTCATACTGATAAAATTGGTTGGAAAATAGGGTATATTATGTTTAATAACTTTGAAAACATCTTTAGCTTCTGACTCACCTGACTCATTATAACTCGAATGCATGTTTCCAGATAGAACTGTGAAAAGAACTGTTCAGATTATTAAAGAATTATCTGGTGAATAACAGATCAGGAGAAAACAGCATCACAAGTTAGTATCTCTGTGCAGAAAGGAAAAACCAGTAGATACTTGTAAATATTAGTATGAAATATGTAAATGATTGGAAATAGAGGATTTCCTAAGAAGAGGTAGGTTTCCTAAAAATATGTGGCAGGTCAGTAAGTACGATGCCAAAGACTAAGTATTTAAAGTGATTTACATTGTAGTTTTGGGGATCATATTCAGGGAAAAATATTTATAGAATAGAAAATACGGATTTTTATTTGATGGATACACATAAAAAGGAGAAGTCTATGAAGCATCTAAATGATGCTTCATAGGGGTATTTCTTCATCAAATGGTTTTCAAAGTCTAATTTTTAAGACCTTGAGGTAGGTGTCTTTCTCGGAGGTCAGCTAGTGAAGAATTCTATTGATGTACAGGGCCGTAGAACCATGGCTACTAATAAGTAAATACACATACACAGTTTAAGCTTCTAGTTCATTCTCTATCATTTAGAAAAACGCACATGGGAAGATCTAAAACGTCGTAAAACCATGTAAGCAGCATGAAACATCATGCTAAGAAGCAAATATGGAAAGTGTTTGGAGAGCTTCTGCAAGTACCAAAGAATATTCTGTTGCTTTACACAAAGAAATAGGGATGACCTTATACACAGGACTGACCTCCGCAGCAGTAAGCCATTGACTTGCTAACACTATCACTACATGCCCATGAGGAGAACCAGCAGATAAGAGGCTCGTTTTCAGGAGATCCTGCAACTCAGGGACGATTTTGGAGTTTATTTCAGCTTGGGACTTTTCTCCTAGAAGCAGTCTGAAGAAATTGCCATTCTTCAGAGTTCATTCTATATGACAAAAGAAGAACCCATGCAGATTAACACTGCCTGTGTTAGAAATTAGCTTCTGGTAATTTTTTTAATGAAAATTTGAATAGCAGTAGCAAAGGTAGCCATAGCTTTCTTATTATGTTCCTGGTACTGGTATTCTTACCATATCACTACTGCTCCTCACATGACACCTAGCAACAAAATCATTTACAACTCCCAGCATGTGTGATAATACCTTAATTATGTTTTGTATGAATAAATCAGGTCTGATTAGAACCATTAATAGACACACTTGCAAGGCTTCCAGGTATTTCACGTTTTATACTATTCTAGACTATGTTTTGATTGCATTGGTGTTGGGGAATTAGATGGAAGATGCCAAAACACTGTTCCCTTCTCCTGCTATCTCTGTTTAACCACATATTTAACCACAGCAGAGGTGTACCACAAATGATCCACAGAAGATTGCAATGGTTTGCTGTAGTGTCACAGACTCCAACTGCCTTTCTGAGGCGCAATTAATTTTGAATTTTATTTAAAATTTTATATTAATCTCTTACAATTAAGTAAGAAAAGATATTAGGAATTTTCATTCTATGAGATACAAGAATTTACTTTAAAAATTGTGAAAAATTCACAAAAAGCTTTGGCTTGTTACACTACCTACAAGAAATCTGCAAGACCTGAATACTTCAAACAGAGTTGCTCACAGTCAAACAAGACCAGCAATTATATAGTGAAGTGCTGCTCTCCCCAGTCCCATTTGAGGAGCTTACTCCTTAGCCCAAGAGTAGCCCTTATTTTCATCATATGCACTCAGGTACAGTAAATACCCTATCAAGAAAGGAACACAGTTAAAAATAAGAAAGATACAAAAATCCATGACACCTAACATGTAGAACTGTATACAATTTTTTATTTCAGATGATTTATAAAGAGTATGTGCTACCTATTCTAGATGGCCCGAAAAATGACAAGTTAGCTGGAAAGTGCAAATGGGTAATACCCACCATTTCTCAGCACATAAAGTAGAGGCCATCATAAAAAATTATCAGACAGAAGGTTTAAAATAAACAGAAGCACAGACTTTATCATATCTTTTGTAATTGTAGAACTCATTGCCACAGGATGCTTTGAAAACCAGAAGTATTTGGGGAAAGTAATTAAATAAGTTTATCACAGAAAATTCTACCAATGGCAATTAAATCCGTTATTCAGGAGGCAGTTTTTTCAAGCAGTAAAAAAATAAATAGATCTGGGAGACTATAACAACAGGAATCATCCCTCCAAACTTGGTAGAATTTGAAGAGTGAGAGCCTCTTGCCTATCACCTCTGCATCTGATGTACAAAATCAGTACTAGAAAAAGGTATGTTTTTCACAGTAAATGTTTGATACAGGAAGTCATCTGTAATGGGAATGGTATTTTGGATAAGGATTAAGTGTTCTTACAATTTTTCAGTCTGAAATACGAATTCTTATGAACTGTTTTTAAACAAGCATACTGCCAGTGCAATCATGTTTGCAGTATGGAATCTTATCTGATGAAGTTGTTCTTGTAAATTCAAATAGGACTTTGTAAACTATTTTCTTGTACCAGACAACATGAAGCAATCAGTTTACAGAGAGATTTAGATTAAAATCTATAGAGAATTCTACTCAATTTTTCTAGAATATTAAAAAAATAATAATAATAATTTAACTCTGGTTTTAAATTTCACTGCAGTTACAATCATTTTATAACTTCAATTTTATATATATTTAACTACCTGTATAAACCTCTATCCCTATATACCTCTTTCACTCTAGCTCTACAAGTAGAATTCAACTAGAGAAAAAGCAATAAATGCAGCTTGATGGCTTGCTGAATCATTAATCAGCATGTCAATATACTGAGATCCCTAGAAATAACCCACTGGGCAAGAAAATCTAGGTTTTCATAACTTCATAAATACATCCAAACAGAATTTAAGCTTCTGCTTCGTTGCACCTTTTCTCCCTGAGATAAAACAGCTTCTAAACATGTGTACTTTCCTACTTCTACTAAAAATAGAATATCATCTATAAAAGCCAAGTGTGAATCAAAAATTTATTGCTTTTCAATGTACATAAATCCAGATGTACATAAATGAATCCAATCATTGTTCTAAGGATTTTATCTACATTACCTTTAAGGCGACATACAGAGAAACAGCATTTCTCAGGCTCAAAGCAAATATTTATTCTTGCATAGAATTGGCCTATAATAAACCAACCACCATGTTTTCTGGCTTGCATCCCTATGTTCATATCACTATTCAATAGGAGTTTCCACACAAAGATCACTTCCAAAGAAGCAGTTCCGTTCCCTAAAGACCAGGTTTCAGATCTGGAAGCACAGCATACCTCTTATTGCCATATGATAACATTTCCATAATTAGATGAATCAGTTGGGCTGCCCGAAGAAAGTTCACCTTTTGGTTTCTAAGGGAGAAGTGAAAACAGCATGACTCAAACTCACCCAGTTCGGAAGATACCCTCATTTGACTTCGTCACCCAGAGTTTAGAGGGACTTCTCCGCAACACAACAAACAACCTGTTGCTACAACTACAAAGTTCACCTGAACATGAATCATCAGGGCACGTTCATTCTGCTCTGTCGAATTTCAAGCTCATATACCTGGTGATGTACAAGCATTATTATTATGAAAGATATTATGCAATTTCCCTTATAAAAAAAGGAGTGCTTGGGTGCTCCTGTACTTATCTTAACATTCGATTTGCTCCTATTGCCAAATACAAAGGCAGAAATGATAAATACCAGACAGGAACCACAACAGTTCACTACGTTAATCACAAGTTTTTTATTATTATTATTAAAAAAAAAAAAAAGAAGCCTTATAGCCAGAGGCCAACAATAGTAAGGGGAGGCACCACCAGAAAGTATTGGACTTGGGCAGAAAACGACAGGGAGAGGTTATCAAAACGCCTGATAGTCAGATTTCTTAACCTGCTCAGTTTCTGCTGCTTTATTCTTCTCACCAGGAAATGCAAAATCAGATTGGGTAACTCTAAAATGAAAGTGGAAGCATACATGCCTACTACTTGAAGGAGCATTTCTAGAATCTCTGACACTTGTGTCAAATACGCCTTCAACTATCCTATATGTGTGAAGCTGAATACATTAAATGCTCCTTTATTTCTCTTTTAGCCACAAAAGGAAATTATCCGAGTGTTCTGAAGAACTTCAAGGAGAAAAGATTGACTCTTGAGGCCTTTCCTCTAAGTCTGAAGCAAACGTCCCTTCACCTCTTTTTCCCCTTCACGTCTCCTGAGGAGCGTAACAGCCTTGCTCTTCTTCTTGATCTAGTGGACAAAAATTTACGAACTGGACCTATCCTATTCAACATGGCACAAATATGAGGGGGGATAAATTTCAGCTTATCAGTCCCTTACATGTGACTTCAGGGAAGAGATTCACTCAGTCCACCTGCTGAGATATTCAAGGACCCTCAGAAATTAACAGAGGAGAGATGAATGCAATGCTGAGTGTGACACTCACATACCTCTAACACTAAAAATAAGTGCAGTTGCAAGAGTACCTGTTAGTACATGAGCTTCTTTCTATACTAAGACAGGGTCTGAATGTCAGGAGAGGTATCCTGTGGCTAAACCAAGTGATGATCACGTTACACACACTGTAGGTGATTTTCAGTGCATCCATCAAAGATCTTCAGCCTTATGATTCGAGCAATACTCAAAGGAAATGAAAGCACAGTTCTAAAGACTGCAACAGATGTTGCAAAGACAGAAATTTCTCCAACATTGAGTAACAGGGCAATGTTTAGTTATCATGGAAATGTAAACTTGGACTATCATCAGAAGACAGAAAATAGAAAGATGGAAAAGGCTGGGAGCAAATAGACAGACACGTCTGACGGCTTTGCTGAGTGGTAGGACAAGAGTTGGTAGGAGGAAGAATTGATGAACTGTCACAGTATGACAAATAAGACCTCTGTTGGATGTATTGATTCTGAACAGAGAATGACTCATGGATCTACTCAATTTTCGCTTCATTTAAAGACAGTAAAGTAGTTGAACAAATCACAGATGCTGCCAAATGAGTCAAAGAAGAAAGAACATTCTTTTCCATGCATGACTTGATTTGGGGCAAATTTATTAATAAATGCTTGTTTTGCAGGAGATCTCATACAGTAGAGCTCAAGTTTTGTATTAAGTATCAGTGTCTCACTAATTGTGCAGTTGATCTCGTATACATGTAGCATGGCTAAGAACAGACTTGAAGACTGGGAAAAATCACCACATGAAAACCCGAGTAATTAGTTTTTTGTCAACTATATATATGTATGTATGTGCAGGTATTACTTTCTTTCTGTTTTTTTTAGCCTAAAAGTATTTTTTACTAAGTCAAGACATTGGAGCAAAAGTTTTCTTTATTGTTTCCCCCAAACACCATAAGCTCCAATACATTTTTTTTTCTTTTTTAATGACAGAGGATTTATTGGTGCAGGAGACCTCAAAAAAAAACAAAATTATACTTCAAAATTGGTTTGGGTTACTAATCCAAGAGAATGATGGGTTATTGTGGCTGGTCCTCCCCCCTCATCCCCTCGTTTTTCAATTTCTTCATTTGAAGAGCTATTCCCTTTGTCTTGATATTTGGAGAAAGAATCTTGACACTGGGAATAAAGGTCATATCAAAAAATGGTTCCAAGCTGAATTTACAATGAATAATACTTCAAAGTTCTTCAATTCTGTGGTCGCTGTTAGGCTTTCTTTCAAAAATGTAATAAGACCAGTCATCATTTCCTTGTAGACTACTATCCTACATCATGTTCTTCTCCCCTGACCTGATGAAAGTCTTCTCACTGTCAGCTTTCCCTTCAAAGCTGCAACATCTCTCTCTCCTCTTCAATACTACTAAAGCAGTCACGGAGTCCAGGAATATCTAGCACATAAACACTAGAACAGGTAAAATTATAGTATTAGTTTTAAACTCTGAATTTCCTTGATAAAAATTTGAAAATTATTTAATATGAAAAAAAGCAACAATAACCAGTGTTTGCTATGCTACTTGTTACCACACAGTTCACGCAAACAGCCCTTCGGAGGGTTGTTTACTCAGAGAGCAACCTCCATTCAACACGTTTGCCGTTTTTCACCTGGAAGAAAGAGGAAATATCTACCAGGCGTGCCCTATCCCCTCTGCCCGTCTGAGCACCCCAGCTACAGCAACCCCAGCCTGCCCTTTTGTGCAGGAAGGCAGCTTTGGTGGCTCAGCTGGCAGGGGCTGACGGCTGCTGCAGGCAGAAGGAGGTGAGGCAGGGGCGGCTGCCAACTGCTGCCACCGGGCCGGGATGGGAGGGGAACTGCAAGGCTCTGGCTTCGTCAGCTGTTGTACAGGCCCACTACAATTTGCATGGGAATTATATGAACTTGTGTAGTCCAGTTATAGAAATGCTGATTAAGTTTGGAAGTAACCACTTTGAACTCTCCGCCAAGAGCGAAAACTATTTCTTTGTACAGTATCTGCCTTAACGAATTCAGTCTGGGAGCATTTTACCAATCTTTTAGATGTCTGAGTTTAATACAGAGATTAGGGAGTGAAAAGTTAGGGCTGAGCTGGCCCCAACTGCTGAACTGTTTGAAGAAGGGAATTGTGAGTTTGCTTTGATCTGTCCCAACACACATTTGAGATATATATACTCAGCTATGTCTAAGACCAGCTGGGTACAGCTATGAAAGGAGCTGGCTGCATACCTCATTTACAATAGAGCAATCTCAATGTATATTTAAAATAGTGAAGTCCTCCCTAAATCATGCTTGCTGACCATGCTCCCCTGCCCATCTCGCTGTCACCCCTGCCCTGGCCCTTACAATCTAGGGGTAGCTGGGAAGAGCTCAGAGTTCCTTGACTCCTCTCCCACATCCCAAGAGGGATGCTTCAGAGCCTTGTTATCCTGCCTGCACTTAGATTCCCCTTGCTTCCGAGGAATACTTCTACTGAAAACAGTGATAAACAGGAAAAAATGCATTTGAGAGTTATGTAACAGTTTGTGTTTAAGAAGACAACCGGACGGCCAGCGCGTGGAAATTCCCTCTCTTGACCTTTACAAGGTGAAAGGCAGGAACACAACAGGGAGTTGGGGCAGCAGGGAACAGGGAGTTCCAAATGTCATTGTGTAGCTGCAGACTGATGTAATTAGATACACCTGGAGGAAAGGATTAACTCTAAGTCACGACACAGCCAGAATGAACTTTGCTTAGTCAAACTGCAAGGATAGCTCAGTTTATAAACTACCAGCTTTGCAGTACAAACTGTGACTGACTCATCAAGGCAAATACACATCAGGTACAGTCTTAAATAGGAACAGAATGTAATGCCCAAAAAAGACGTATGACAACTATTTTACACGTTATGGGAGTCTGTTTCTATTGTTCAGATTATATAGCAAAAATAACTTCCATTCCATAGTATCTTCTAATTAGGAATTAATTATAATGTCTAATTTAAAATGACACAGTAACTTGCAAAGTGTCGAAAAGAGGTACTTGCTAATAACCAGTGCTGCAGCTTTACAGCGACTGCCTTCAAAAGAGATGATCTCACCACTCCCTAGCCCTCAAAAATGCTTGTTCCCATCCTCATGCTACCTCCTCTTTTGTCAGTAATTGATGCAGCCGCTTGGTGATTTGTACCAGGAAACAGCTCTAGTTTAAAATCAACCTGGCAAAAAAGTGGATTGTAATTACAAAGTGACTGTGTCATATAATAGAGAAATTACCACAGAATATTCCTGTAAATCTGCCAAGTCAATAAGATTCATGATGATCTGCTAAGTAAGTGCTGGCTGTGAAGACTAAAGGTGCCTGGGGCTACTGGAAGTCACATATCTAGTTTTCCAGAATGTCAGAATACTTTGGGGATTACACAAGTAAAAGTCATTCCTTTAACTTCTGCTGTTTTTCCTTTTCTTCTCATCCCATAAGGTACTTGTGCCTTGCCCCTACACCCAGCCACTTTCCAAGACGCCTAGAGAATGCCTAGAGGGAATTACAAATATTAAGCTGTTTGAAAAAGAAAGTAGTATTTTATCAATGTTTTATTATATTTTTGTTAAATGTAAATAAAAATGAGACTGCATTAAAATTGCCACAAATCTTATGCCATCTCCTACGTTTAACTATGACTTTTATTCTGCTATTTACTCTAAATTGTATAAGAGGTGGTCCAACAAGCTAACAATTTGCAGCTTTTGACACAGGTTCTTGGAAATATACTTTAATATTATTATTTCTCAAGAAGAGCAGACTAGGTCACTGAAGAATCACAACACGCCCCTCTTCTAAATTGGCCAGTCATACTATCCTAGCCAGCCACCCTGACCTCAGCAGCCTTCACTGTTAGCTTTCTCTATCCTTCAGACTCTGCCTCCAGCTTCTCTGGCATTTATTTCTCCTCTTTGTCCTCTCAGTTCTGCATTTTGTGCCCCGGACCTGCCACTTCCCATTCAGCTGCCTCTGCCGCAGGGACAGCGGCCTCCGGAGAGGAAGCGCTTTGTGGCAGAATTAGACCTCAAAGCTCAACCTACAGCTTGCAGAGGTCAGCAGTCACAGATGGGGGCTACTCCCCCAGCACCAATACTGATCAGGAACGCTACACCAGCAGAGATTCCTGTGGCCTTCCCTGCCATCATCTGGAGGAAACGTTTGGAGACAGAAGAAAGGGTTGCTCTGTTTTGCATTGCTGTTTCTGTTTCCTTTTATTTTGTTCAGCTGTGTCTTGAAAAAAATAAATAAACCAGAATACATGCTTCTTATCCAAAGCACCTAAAATAAGAATAAAGGCACAATCCTTTCCTGATATGCTACAGCGCAAGAATTCAGGCTCACAAAGAAAGAAAACACTCCTAATTAGCATCCTACATGCTCTCACATTCAAACTGTGCCACAGTTCAAGTGGGTAAGTGCAATGTTCCACATTTAAGTGGATAAAACAGTATACTCATCAGTTAATAGAATAATCATGTATAAATACATCTACCATTAAAAAACAAAGTATCTCAATGAATACAGGGGCTCAATAGAAGAAAAAAGTATCCAGTCGTTCATATGTCTAAAAGAGTATTTCTTCAGGATGGTTGGAGCAGCGAAGAAGCTGTTTTGTCACTTAGAGCATGAATATACACTTCCTATAAAAAAATACATTCTATCCAGCCAGTAAATATCTAGAGATGAAAGGCATAGAAAAACTAATGGGCATTTTCATCCTATCTCTTGTAATGACTTCACACTCTCAAAAACAGGACTGAGCTAACAGGAGCATCAAAAGACTACTTGGCAGAAACTCCAATGATTAACATTTCGGGTGCATGGCAAGATGCAGTAATAATTAACAGCACCATAGCTTGCAGAACAAGTAAATTTTAGTTAAGAGAATCTTTCTCAGGAGGTAAGATGGGATGAGCCCAAGTTAGTGTTCTGTCATGCAGGAAGAAAAAGCAGACAATCTGTAAATACCTAGGACTCATGAAAGATCCAACCTGCATCTATATGGAATCATCTAAATGGAAGCTGATGCTGCCATACTGTCCTTCTGGAGCTGCTCAGCAACATAGATCCTAAAATCCTTCCAGTGAACAAGGCAGAATCTAAAAAGGAATTCAAAGGCAGCTTATGCTGCTCAACATGCTAATATCTCCTAGTAAGATTTCTGACCAGAGATCAGAAGTAATTATCCCGCAAAACCAGGCTTGCTCTTTGCTCCATTGCCTCCAACATTTAGTGAACATTCAAGACCCCAATCAGAGCTCCCACACTGGGACAGGCATGTACTGATGCAGGACATCAACAAAACAACACTTCGTTTCTCTTCTCCCTTTGGCAGCATAAATCTGTCTTCATAGGTCTTAAAACATTGTGCCACTGCATGCTGCCTGGGATTCTTCTCAGATAATCAACACTTCCTCCATGATCCCATGCAAACAACTTGTGAACTTCCTTTTCTACTTTCATTCTAAGGAAAGTACCCTCTTCGTGAGCCAGCATCTCATGAAGCTTCATTGCAGCTCTTAAACATCTTTCAGCAGGTTTATCTCAGCTCCTTAGCTCAGCTGCTTTTATCTCCATATATAAAAGGATATCCTGCCTCTTCAGAATAGTTTTGAAGTAGTTCTAAGAACAAAAATGTATTTCTTGTAATTACTAGAAGTAAATTACTTCCTTTTTTTATCAAACTCATTTATAACTTAGTTTTAATTTCAAGAGCTTGAAAGTTTAAAGACTTGCTTTGGAAGACATGTGAGGAGCTACTTTGTTATTCCTAATTTAAAATAAATATTTCATTGGAACTACAACAACAACAAAACATTAAGCCATTTCTTAGGGAAATGCCAAAAAGGAGTGCCAAGAATTCTCAAAGATTGAGCAAGGTACTCTCAAAGGTATTAGCAAAAAAAAAAAAAAGATTCTCAAAGGTATTGGCAAAGAAGCTGGATTATTCTTCTAAAAATCACCAAGTGGAAAGAACTGAAGCCAGTCTGAGTTGCCCTTGTAAGAACAGAACTCAAATGCTTAAGACAATAGGAAGTGAAATAAAGTTTAAACTTATAAAGGATGCAGTCTGAACTAGGGGGTTATTTCAAGAGAAAGATTTACCAGCATAAGTGCATTAGACTATATCTTCTGTACAGTAAGTTTATTCTGTTCCCCATTGTTAAGAAAACAGAGAAACACACAATGTATATCCTAGTAAAGTTACTATCAATAACTTATCTCTAACTATGAGCATTGCGTACAAGGGAAATTTATGTATCATTTTATATGACTAATACAGTTAAGTGTGTAAGAACCACCATCTCTCCACTGATTATTTTCATTTGTGAAGTCTAGATAAGTCTTTGGACTGACTGTAACATGCTACAAAAATGTTTGACCAATTTCTCAAGAGGGTAAGTAATAATGAGTCACTAATTGTTCCACCATCAGCCTAGGCATACACAAAACTCTTAATTAATATTTAACCAGCACTTACATTTTCACACTGCAACTTTCTGGGTTTTATGTGGGAAACATTGAGTCCATCAATAACAATATCAAACGGAAGTCGATTTTCCACAAATGTTTGAAAGGCTTCAAATTCCTGAAATAAAGAAAGAAAGAAATTGAAAGGGTAGGGGGAAGAATATGTTTAGTTTAACACAAAGTTTTCATTCAGTTTTTATTAAAAACAAACAAAACAAAACACTAAATCTCTCATTTTCTCCTTTGTTGGTTATAATTCACATCTTGTATATTTGCTAAAACAAACATATGCACAAAATTGTACCTTCTCTAGCCATAAATGTTACAGTGGATGCTTTCAACATAATTTTAAGTTACATTAGTACTGAAAACCAAAACTTTGCAGTCATCTAGATTTTAAAAAATTATAAACCAAACCAAACATTTTTGTAAAGATACATGTCTATACTCATTGTTATGGAACAGCTGTGGAACAAAGCAATACTGCTGGAGTATGACACTACCGCTAGTATTTCCAATATGAAAGCATCATGCTTAGTTTCTCTGTAAGAATTCTGAAATCCTTGAATGCCAGTCTTTGGATAATAGGATCTATGTTTAAATAAACATTCATTTACAAACACAGCCCTCTGCTTGTGAGAAATGCACAGCCTTAAGCCCAGCAAAACAATGAATTTCTTACTAGGTCAGAAACATAATGCAGTGATTGAGCAAACAAAGAGCATCCATCCATTTTTTTCCTAACAGAAGGAAAACCACAATTGCTTTAGCCCTGAGAGCCCAAAGGAGAACAGAATACAAAGTCTTAATCAAGGCTTCGGGAATTCCTATTTTGATTTTTGAGTAAAGGTTTAGTGTTTTCAGCAGATGCTTGCATTAGACTTCTACTTCCTGCTGATATTGTGCCAAGTGGTGTGCAGTGACCTTGTTTCATAATAGACCCTTCTACTAACAGGTACAACTTATTTATCAGGTAGTGGAGGTTTCACAGCCCCAGGCTCTCAGTGACATAACAATCGCAAATTTCATCCCTTGGGCTCAAAATTCCAGAACCACTCTTCTAATCTTACTTTCTCACATTTATCCATATAGCAATATGTAAAACTAAAGAATTACAAGCCCCACACCCCACACCAAACCAAAAACCTTTATAGCATATACAACTCTTCCTCAGAGAAAGAAATGAAATAATTTATTTGTTTAGAAGATATATTGCTGTCAGGCAGTACCAAATGATCACCGACTTTAAAAAATTTAGTTAGGATGCTTATGACAAATTACACTATAACAAGGGTTACTTGTATGCAGAGTACAAACAAACCAAGCAAGATAAGAGTGCATCATTCAGGTGTTAAAATTTCAGTCACTAGCAGAGGCAGTGGGGACGAGAGAAGCAACTGCAGAAAACAACGAGGATTCCTGGCTGCCAGGCTCATTGGACTCCCCTGTGGTTCATCATCAGGTGAGCCATCGCTGTAACACTGGACGGCTGGCTGAAAGGAGCGGAAGGCAAGAAAGAGGAAAACACATGCATGCAGAATGAAGGTAAAATAGGAAAGTTTTGAGGCAAAAATTAGTAAGAATGGAAAAGACAAAATAAAGTGAAAGATGCAAACACATGGTACACACTCCAACAGAGTGCTATTTTCCCAATGCCAACATTGTTTGACACAACTCTGACTACAGTTAGGTACACATTTCTAGAAAACATGGCATATGTATAGCCTTGTCTTCAAGGGCTCAGTGCAATACAGAACAAACGTTTTGTGAAGAATCCTTAAAGAGGTATTTTATTTCAAGTGCTAATAGTTACAGAGCAGTTCCTTGAGGGGATGAGAGCTCCTTGAGTGCTCTGCCGAGGAAACACTGCAGCACCCAAGCAGGGTGGGCAGCAGAGGAGGCGGGCAGGGGGTGCTCCCCTCAGCACTTTGCTCTTTGCTCTGCTCCTTCTCCTCTCCCAGCAGGAGCTGCCAGCAGGGGCCTGCTAAGCGGGACAGGCTCAGTGCCTCTCAGCAGCCAGCTCCTGGCTCTCTCTGGTTTACTTTCGGAGCAGGGGAGAAGCTGCAGCCCTTACAGTGCTCCCTCGCCCCCCCACCTTGCCCTGCCATCTCCTCCTGGCCACGTGTCCGGCCCCAGCCAGCCGAGGCCTGTCAGCGTGTCCCGGCGGGCTCCCAGCTCTGCGCGGCTCTTCTGCCTCACTACCAGGAAATGCCGCAATACAGCAGGGAGAGAAAGAGAAAACACTCCCAGTACCAGTAAACGATGCGATTCTGGAGGAAGAGAAGGCTTGCTGCCACAGGAGACTGTTTTCCACACAGGGGGAGATGAGGAGTTAATGGCCATTTGTCTTTTGCACTTACTCTGCTAGGTTTAATTTATGTCATCAAATTCAGAAGACTCCTCAGTGACAAGCCTTAGAGAGATTAAAAATCCCCAAGGATCTCTTCATTTTCTCCTCTCCACCCACGTTTCCCCAGCAACACACAAGATTGCTCCTTTCCTTTTCCAGAAAAACAAAACAAAGCAAGAAAAAAAACAACACAACACACCTGAAAGAACCATAGAAGATCCAGGTCTCCTTCCCTGAGAGAGAGCTTTTGAGTTGTCAAATTTACCATCCTCTCCAGACACAGGGAAGGAAAAGGGCAAACCCTGGGAGCAAGCAGCAGGCTATGCCATCCAGGTGCAGTACAAAGAGTTATCCATTCATACACACTGACTTACACGAGAGGAGAGAAAGTGTACAGTCTGAAGGATGCTAATCTTTCAAAGATCGGGATTTGTCTGTATTTTATCCAAATCTTACAGCTACGGTAATAAAGAGATGATTCATCTACAGTTCTTTAAAGATACTCCCCTCACTAGCCATCTGGAAAAATAAATTGAAAATCTTCCTTATAAAGAGGAATTAAGCAGAGCACAGCTGCAGCCAGGATACAACTGATCAGGAGAAGCCAGACCCCAAAATCACCCATGCGGTACAACAGTGATGTGAAGGTTGATTTAGGCAAAAGGAATCCAAACAGGATTCCCCTTCCAAACTGAGGACGCGTTGCCTGATCTAAATGCACCAGTGTGTTTGCCAGATAGGGAGATAATGTGTACAGGAAACCAAAAAGGAACATTTAGATGAAAACTTCCTGCTGAACACAACAGGGAACACTTCTGATGAACCCTTACAAGATGCCAACAAGTAGCGAGACATCTCTCTTCACACACAAGAGCACTCAAACAAACACAGCAAACACTACAGCAATTTCTAACTTGTTCCAACTGGGTTTGCCTCAAAACGATGCTGAGGAGAAGTTTCTCTTAATGCAAAGGAGCTACAGAAAAGTGCTGCAACAAACTGTGCAGCAATTCTGCTGCGTTTGCTGCCAGGTGTTGCGCAGGAGCCTGTGTGCCTGATGAACGTGCCTCGCTGCAGCAGGAACATGGGCAGCCTGCAGAAAGGAGGTTGCTGTGGTACCCTGCGTGCAAAACAAAAGGGAATTGGGAAAAAAAAAAAAAAAAGCCTGATTTCATTCATTGCCTCGCTGGGAAAATAGGGAAATGCCAGCTACGCAATCATTAGAAGTGATTCACAGCCACTTTTACTAAGAGATCTTATGTTTGCAAATGGACACCACACTGACTAAATCGATTTATTACTAAGAGCCAGCCATAACAAACCCATTATGGAATTTATCCTGACATAAAGAAGTGAAGACATTTAAACTATTTTTTTGTTTAACCACTAGCATGTGGGTAGCTGAAGTCTATTCATATCTCAGCCAAAGCACGAAACGACTGCACATTTTTTTGGTACTCAACACCAGCTGGATGTCTCACGCTGTATTTCACCATCCTTTTTTACTGGTTTGTACTGGTGCTGCCACAGAAAGAGATGTTTCTACCTTCTTCCTTCTCTTAGCCATTCATTCCTAGCCTAACCCCACCTCTACCTATTCAAACATATCTGTTGGCACAACAAGGAAGGCTGGAACGGAACAGACTTCAGCCTGCACCAGTTGCCCTGGTCAGGTCAGAGCACAGAAGTCTGTACTGGCACAACGTGCAGAAAGCACACAGTCTAGGAATGAGGCTGGGAGCAGGTGAGACTCCTGGGGTCAGCGGGTAGTGCTGACTGTGCTAACTCCCAGGATTGTGAAACTACAGAATTTTGTGAGAGTTTTGGTGATCTCTCAACCTGAGGTATTGGAGTGAAAGTTTAAGATCACTGAAAGGTTAGATCATAGCATTTTTTCTGCACAAATCTAAATAGGAAATGTACTGGAAACTAGAAATAGAAATCATGGTCTTTCTCAAATTCTTCAACAATCCAAAATGTCCCCTAATCTAAATGCCAAAAAACAAAGTACAAAATGCATACAAAGGAGGTACATGAGCAAATCCATAGAGGACTTTAAATACAAGAAAGGCCATTATGCTCATGCAAACACATGGAATTTGGGAAGAAAAGAAAAAAAAACTACCAACAGCTATTAAAATCACTGGAAAAGCAGCTGCTTGTCACTCCTTCCAAACAATAGAATCTGTGCTCACTCATCAGAAAGGGTGGAGACACGACAAGTTGATTATGAAGTACAAAGCTATAGTTACCAATATATATATTTTACAGAAGCATTCACCATATTCTAAGGTTTGTACAACAGAAAAAGCAGTGCTTCCCCTCTCCATATTGAATGGCAATATACTCAAGTGCAAGGAAAGAGTAAACTCGAATTAACAGAATATGATATTGCACTTAAATATCACACAGCCCTACCCTAAGAATCAAACAGTGTGTTTTTCAACACTGAAAGCAGCTTTTAGGGAACTGAAAACATTCACTTTTTAGCAGTTTCATAAAACGTAAAGCGATGGGGGCTGCTTTGTTTTTGGCAGTGTTTCCTGATATCAGAAGAAAAACACAGGAATGAGCATTAGTGTGTGAGAAATAATATTCAGCTGTCAAACTGAAATCCAGCCAATTTCTTTTAAGGCGCCTTGTGTTGCAACTACTGGAGCCCTCTTAAGTCTGTTTGTTGCTGTGCCTGAAGGGTTTAAATATTTCCCCCACAGTTTCAAAGCCTGGAAATCCCCTTCAAACCCGTATAAGCAGGAAGGCTTTTCTCAGTATTGTGTATGGTAACACTATGTACTCTGGATTGCATACGATTTGTTTGCCCTCTATTATTATGCCTGCAGAGTTAACAAACAATGCAAGAGTCTCCAACCGCTGTGTCCGTAACCTCCAGAGATACTGTCACAAACAAGAAGGACCTGGGGTGGGAGGCAGAGAGCAGGCACGCTGGCAGCCCAGCAGCGCTGTTGCAGGACTTGGTGCTGGCTGATGTGGGTCCGTCACACCAACAGTGCAGAACTCAGGCCTCGGCAACCCAGGCAGTGCACTTCTGAGATGTCCTTCCTGAGCACACTTAACATGGAGGAAGGAACAAGAAGTTTGTGATGCTGCCCTCAGTGAAAAAATGCCCTCATCTTTGCACTGCTGCCTTTGGAGATGAACTTGAATGCCTAATAACACTGTAACTGGCATTAAAGACAGACAGTGGAACAAAAAAGCCATGCAATGTGAACTGCACCAAAAAAAAAAAAGAGCATCCGAGTACACAAGGCAGACTAGCACTTACTTAGTGCTAGTCCATAATCTCCATGTGGAAAGATGTCTCATGAAAATCAGAGAGCCAAATATACCTCCCTGCTGCCTTCTCCGTTATGCTGGTACAAATGCTTGAAGTGAATCTAAGCAAGGAACAGATTTAGCTGAAAAACCACCCAAGAGAAAATAAAACCTGATTTTGTCATCTAGGCTTGTCCATACTCAGAATATTTCCACTCAGAATATCTCCACTCAGAACTGGAGAACTGAATGGCACCAAATGTTCTAACCCTATTTTAATATTTCTGGAAACAATCCAGAGAATTATAAACCAGAATCTGTGCATTGTAGCAGGATTGGTCAGATTATGGAAAACTGTATAAAACCACTGGAACACCATGATCTGGAGGAGTTTCATGTGCACATCTTTTGCAAAAGACATCTCAAAAAATTATTTCCATGTGTCAATGTAGGTAAAAGAGAACCACATGACATTAATTATATTTTAAAAAAAAAACTGACATAACTTCATAAAAAGCTACTAAACCACTGAACAAGCCATAGCATTTTCGAAAAGAGAACAAAGGGTCATGCTAAAAAATTAGCATCTTCTTTCAAAGTTCTATACTAATTCCCATATGTACATGAAATATTTTACAGACATTGATGAAAGAGAATGGCACAGAAGAAGCCAGACCAATGATGAATACAAAACCAAATTAAATTTAACATCAAAAAGATGAAACAATGCATACTATGGAAAAAAGTATACTTACATTTTACAGATTTCTGGAGGAACTGTATCTACTTATAGGATCATCATGTGTAATGAAAACATCCACTCACATTGCTGCTGTTCTAAAACAAACCTTACCAAATCTTCAGAGATAAGGCATTTGATAGATAACATGAAATTATTATAACTTGTTAAGCCATTCTAGTTACCATAAATTACAACGAAGCCCTGTGTTAGAAATTCCACATAGGTCTCTGCAGCATCAGAAAAATCTGGGTTTGACCACAGCTAGAGACCAGCTCCTTGACTTAAAAGCAAGCATTTTTGGTGACGGACCAAAGGATGAAATGGTAAAGGACCATTTGATTATGCCCAAGTTCAAAGAGGTAACATTTCAAAGTGTGTATAAGAACATGAGCTCATACTAATTTTACTTTAGAAGTATTATCAAAGAACTTAGCAATATTCAAAGGCAGAGAACACTGTCTGAAGAAGTCTTAAGATCCTAATTAGTGGAATGAACGAGCTGCAACTACCAGACTGTGTATCCAAGGGGTTTCCAATAAAATAATCTCCTTGAAAATAAACTACTCAGATTAAGTCAGATTAGTTTAACTCTTAGGTGAAAATTTACTATTCTGACTTCACATTTATGGCGCCTGTCTGCCTCTGTGATCAGCTAATGAACAGGAAAAAAAAAAGGAATATTTTATCAAGGTATGACATTCTAAAACCTTGGTGAATCTTTTTATTTCTTCTATTTCTCTCTATTTCTTTTTATATGTTCTAGCTAATGCAAGGAAGATACAGATCTAGAAAATCATTGCATCAGCAAAGCAAGCGTATTTTAACCAAGGAAATGGCATTCAAAAAGATTAGAAGATTAGAAACAGATTTTTCTTACTTGATTGCCCTAACTGGAGTATTGAGTATGTTAGGAGAATTTCCAAATACAGAGGTGACAAAGGAGCAGTTTGAAAAGACTAGGTGGGACAACAGAACAGGTTTAGACAATGGATTGAAAGAAAGGAACATTATTTTCTTACGTGGTGGCCTAATTTTGGAGCACAATGAGCTGATGGCATAGTAGACAGTGACCTCAATAAAATCTCAATTCATTCCTTGTTAAATGAATCAAGAAGAGGAAGACTGGACCACCCCAGAAGATCCGACCCAACCCCACCAAAGATTCTCTAACACTGAGGTAATCAAGGGGAAGAAATACATGCTAAATTTATTTCTTGCTACTGAGGAAGCAGCGTAGTCTTTTTATTCTCTGCCAAAATAATCTCCGTGCTTCTCTTTGCTTCCATTATCAGGAGCCTCTGGGGTAAGAGAAGATGCAAGAGAAGCCTTAGAAAAATTCCAGCAGCCTTTGTATCTCACCACCCATTTCCCTGCACAGTCTTCCCTCTTCCCCTCCTCTTCCTTCCTTCCAGAAGTTCTCTCCTCTCTAGCAGATCATATCACAAGAGTGTAACATTCTCTTTGAATTAAATGGAGGCAGTAAGACAGAAAGTATGCAGGATAAGTTAGTGCTCTCAGCCTGTCTGGGCGATCTAGTACTGACATTATCCCAACATCCACCATAAACCATTACCCACCTTTATTCTACGCTTACTAAGATTCAGTACAAGCTTCAGTAGTGGACCGAGCTCTGAAGCTAGTCTTCTTTCTAACCCCCAAACTAACCTAACCAAAACACTGCAACCGAAAGAAACCCACAGCTAATCCTGAGCCCCTCAAATCTCCCCTGTTCCTGTGGCATGTTACAAGACCTAGCAACAAACCTGGCTTGAGGCAATACGGGATTCTGCCGTACTGACTACTAACCTCATCCCAATTGAGTCCAGTGGCCCATATGTAGCAGAGAAAAAATAATTAAAAAAAGTTCAGCCCTGTCTACAAATGTTGTGTCTTATCTTTGTAGGTTTTCCTAGATCTATGACAGGACTCTTCAAGATCCAGGAGTCAGCAGGGCTAGTAGTGGTGTATTTAATTCTAATTGCAATGCTAACCCTATTCTTATCCAAGGACCATATTCAACCCATAACTAAAAATTAGCCACAAGACAGTAACGGACTTGATCATCACTGTGTTATTCTGCAACACCTGTAAAATCATCTGTAGAATAAAAAATGTTCAGCACTGGTTGTCCTATAATGAAATGAGTTATAAGTCAGTTTTTTGATTCCTGTTGTTGCTGACTGTCATAACACATTTGTTCCTACCCATGTCACTTCTGTTCTAATGCTGTGACCAAACCAGAGCCGTACTGAGCGAGCACTTCAAGTATTTTAACTCCCAAATATCAGCTCTTGCCTTAGTCTTGTCCATAGCCCAACACCAGCACGCACCCAAAAGGCTACCAGTAAGCTCTTCATCTCCACTGCTATTAGCTTTCATTCGATCCTAATGAACTTCTAAGATTCTATCAATAACTCAAGTTCTCCAGTGCCTGCTGTCCAAAACAGTAACCCCCAAACAACAGACTTCCAGGACTTTTGAGATTCAGCCATACCAAGTTCTTCCATCCTCGCTATCCTGAAACCCCATCCTACCTACAACCCAAAAGAACCACAAGAAGTGTCCCTGTCTAAAAAAGCCCCATCCCAGTGCAAGGTGCAGCGTTCACCAACAGGCCACATTTTTGTACTCCTACTGTACATAAAAAACTTAACTGGGACTTTGAACCCTGTGATGCAGTATGGCACACACCTAGGAGGGAAGGGGGACACATGAAGCCACAGGAGAAATTCCACCCAGCCTTCTCCTTCCTTCTTCTCCTCACAAAGTCCTTTTGCTCGCTGGCACTGACAGGAAGAAGGTAACATATGGGAGCAGGGGTAGAGGAGGTAAATGGCCCACACAGCCTGGGTGGAGCACACACTGTGCACTGTGAAGAACTATATGATTTTGCTAGAAACTGAGACTGCGTCAGACGGTTTTGGAGTACGTACATTTTTTGGAATTAGTGAACTACACCATTTAGAACAGAACTCACATACAGCACAAAGGGCTTTGAGGCAAATTGTGCAGTTGGGACATGTCCACATGAAAGGAGAACCAAAGCACTGTAGGAAAGCCATCAATCTAAAAGCTGACAGAGCGCTTTATTTTCCATGCTCCTCGGAAACAGCAAAGCCTCATTCAACTGCAAAAATAACAGCAATATGAATGGGTCACTTCCTCTTCTCCCTCCAGTCTCTTATACTGTAGAAGGATTTGTAAAACCCCTTTACACAATTAGCCCAGACCTAGTGCGGGGACTTTACATGCCCACAAACCCATCTCTTCCTGCCTTCCTGCCAGCACACACACACACATCTGGCATGTGCTTCCTTCCTCCTGCACAGCAGCCCTTACCAGAGGCATGAAGTAGCTGTGAAGGGAATGAAATGGCTGCGCTTGTGTATTTGAGAGAAACAGCTGAGAGCAGCTGAGCATGAAAGTCTTCACGGCAAAAGATGCTGCTGCCTCTCAGGATACTGATTTTATCATCTCAGGCTCAATAGCAGAGCTCCCAATTAAATGCAGCCAGAGTAAACAGGCATCCAGCTGAAAGCATCACCCAGACACTGGTACAAATGTGACAGTCCTGTTACGATTGTGTTCTTCCTGGATCAGCTGCAAGGTTGCAGCTCGCTACATCTGACCAGCATCTGACATCCTTATTACACAACTTTTGGTAGTTATTAACAAAAATCTGAATTGATGGCTATTTTTAATGTGTCACAGGTATTTTCTCATCACAGATGACCATACATAGTCCAAGTAAGCCATCTTTTCAAAATATTTGAAAAGTATCGTATGCTGCCATTCTTATGTGTAATCCTAAATTGTTTGATTTTCTTTTCTAAAAGTATCTAAAGCCAAAAATCTCATTATTTTTTTAAACACAGCACAACAGACTACTGTTGGAGGATCCTCAATAAACCATACCTCTGCTCCTCACTTGCTACTCTGACTGCACGTATGCTTCAGTGAGAGTAAATTAAAAAAAAAGGCAATGACACTGCTGTAAGACAGCAGACTATTCCTTAGTGAAGAAAAAGGAAAATTCCAAATGCATTACAAATGCAATTTAAAACATTATTGGAACAAAACTTTTTTAGAGCTCAAAACAACTCAAACTGTTTCCCTGATTAATCATTTTGTTGCAAGAAGCACTGATGCATTGAGGAAAATTAGTTAAATGAAAACAGGGAATAGAAAGTCAAAATACTTTCTATTGCAGCTACTAGAAAAACATGACTGCCTGGAAAATGCAAAACCCCCTCTCTCATTTATTTGCCTACATCATGACTTCAGCCTCCTCACCTAGCTTCCTCTCTGGAAAACCCTGGCTGCAGGAGAAGTCGCAGAGTCTGGCATAGCAAAACTGGGCAGGATATTTTCTCCGTCACGTCTGCTTTCACAGAACAAAGGCAACAAAAAGTCCCAAAGTTATTTCTGGAAACCTCCAACACATCACAACGCTGCTTGGCCTCTGCCACACCTCCACGCTCAGCTCTCAGAGCGGGAGCGGACTCGGAGCCATGCAGCCAGCAGCGAGCACACCGAGCTTACCCCCTCCCAGCCTCCTGCTGCCCACCTGGACCAAGGCCGACACGCAACTGCCCTAGAGAGGCAAATGACAGAAATGCAGCTACCGCACAAATTAGCAAAATCTATGGGCATCAAAACTTAACACGGATTCTTTGTTTCATTAGACTGCATTCACTAGATCGATCAGGTGCATTTCCACTATTGCTCAACTGGGGCGTGAATGACCCATTACAGAATTCCCTAGTTGAGCTCCCCCCCCCAGATGGTGCTGCTAATCTAGCCCTGTACACTTCACACATTTGAAATTTTCAGGACAGCAGTCACCACACAGAACGTGAATGAAGCTTCATGGACTAGACAGTTAACTGTTTCAGGCACTGAATTTTTGCTGTTGCTTTCTTTAATAAACCTACCTCAACTTTTCCCAAAGGTGTTTGGAGAACGAGTAAAGTTAGTTCTACAGCATGCAATAAAACGTTTCCTTTTGTTTATCTTGTAATATTACAGAACACCAGTACCCACTGAATACTTAAAATTATTGCTATATTTTTAAGGATAATTTCACTCCCCTTCACAGCCAGATCTGCCAAAAGTCCTGAACTGAGGAGAGTATCTGTGTAGAAATTAGATATCTGAACAACATGCTTCATACACTACAAGCACCCTGACATTAACTGTTTCAGATTTCTTTCACTGTTATACATGTGCAAGGGCTGTGTCTGCAGAAAGCCTTAAACACAAACCTGGCATCCTCTCCCATATTTTCAGAACTGGCGCAGAACAGAGGTTCCAGCTGCTGCAAAATGACATCAATACTTACCGAGGTAAAGCAAAACCACCCCGAGATGTGGTGTGGGCTCCACCTAGTGGAGCTCAGCTTCATTCAGTATCACTATTGCTGGATCTCCACACAAAACGAGTAGGAAGCAGAACTGCAATATATAATATAGCCTATGGGAATTACTCCCTCTTGTATGTATACAACATCCTTAGAAGAGCTTGACGCTCCTGATGTATACTGTAATTATAAATATGAAAGTGCATGTTTAAAATCAAGCGGTAATTGGTTGGTCGGTTGTAAAATCTGAGTAAACAAAATGAAAAGTGGATCTTTATTGTTTCTGGCAAACAGCCACCAAACTGAAAAATCAAGTATTCGGCACATAAACACAAGCTTCATATATGATACTGAACTTATCAAGGACTTCTGCTTTTTTTGCAAGCTCAAAATGCTACATCTTACTTTGTTCTAGTTACTAAACTTTATTCCATACTTAAAATGTATCTTTTGAAGGATTAGAAGATTTCCACAGCTTTTCATTTTTTATTTAAAAACATATTTTTTCCAAGTTTCCTTTACATTTTAATTATTTCAGTATCCATTAATGACTGGTTGAAAATGTAAGAACAAAAACAATGCTAAAGAGATCAAGGTTTAGACACGTTTTATCAACAGAACTGAATACATATACATATATAGAGAGGATACTTCAAGTAAGTATCTAATGATTTATTAATGTTTAAAGCAAAGAAAAAATAAGATTTGTAGTGTTTTCAAAGAAATTTAATATTAATTATATATCACCCTCCTAGCCAACGAGCCTGACAGCATGCAAGACCTACCTGTGGACTTGTCTTTCTGAAAGTGTCAGTTCCATGTATCACATCTCTTATTATTCTTTCACTGAGATTATTATACTCCTCTTTGCTGAGCTCACTATCCTCCAGCTGATGGCTGCAAACTGGGCACTGTCCACTGTATCAATAGTGAAACAAGAAGATAAAAACAAAAGACTTTTAAATAAGAACTGCCTTAAATTTTATTAATTTGTCCGAGTATGAGCACATTTGGGGTTGGACCCGATGATCTCTTGAGGTCCCTTCCAACCCCTACAATTCTGTGATTCTTTCCAACAAATCCAACAGAGTAAAATTATGTGAAAATTAGTTGTACTCTTTCTGGGATGCATCCAAAACTCTGAAGTCACTAGAAATATTTTATGGGCTTCCATTGGATCAGGATCAAAGAGTGAACTCTAGAGACATTTGAGGATTTAGGACTAAAATTCTGCAGGTTCGTGTAGAAAAGCTGTGGTCGCTTCTGGATTTTTGTATAATCTTCCAGAACTCTGCTGTCAGAAAGAGAATAATCTTTTTAAAAATCTAGCCTTTTTTCAGTTGTTGCATGTCCCACAGCCACAGCCTCTGCCCCAACACACATTCTGAAGAAAATCAAAGTGCCATTGCTTCCAAGTACTGTTTGTTCATTCTTTTGACTCTTTCACAGTTGTCCCTCCCTTTAGCCCCTCCAAATTAAGCCTGTACAGCAAGACAATGCACAACTCCATACCCAGGTCAGAAATGTGTGAGTCATGCACCATTGCCACGAACCTCTGGGCCTACCACAAAGCTATCAGTAAGGTGTGGGTAGCAGTGGAGGACTGAGACAAAACAACATGCGTCTCAGTGCTTCAGTTGTGAACTTCATGAACTCTTTTTTTCCCCTAAAAAGCTTGTTTGAACTTTCACAGATAAGCTTTCTAAAGACAAATGAATGAGCTAAAAATATACATAGACTTCGTGGTATATATACTTCATGACGTGCATCAGTGAGCGTGGGTTAAAACTGGAAATGTTTCCAAGCTTAACTCTTTAATAACTATGTGAAAAAGGAAAAAAAAAAAAAAGGGGTCAGAAAGGACGTTAAAGAGAGCTAAGACACAACTGACTGTGAATTTCTGTAGCGTATGTTAAAGTTCTTAAGCACTTCTTCAAAGAGTATCAGACATGAGATCCACCTTGCCTCTTCATCACCAGACTGGAGACTCCAGCCACGGTACCAATAAAATAAGCAGAATCCAATGGTTTGTTCAACAGGCAATAAATTAAATAACACTTAGTCGGAACGGGTCTTTGATAATTCCTGGCTGCCAAACAATGAATTTTCCCTGCTCGCTCCCACTTAGGCTGCTCTTATATGCAGGATATGTTGTTGATACTTCATTTTCTCTTTTCTATCATGCCCTGTTTAGAAGCTTATATTCACACAGCTGGACATACTTTGAAGTGAAGAAATAAACATTCTCCTCTAAATCCAACACAATAACTTATTATCACAAGCACAATCTCAGAACTGAATCAAAGGCTTTGAGCTTCAAGTGTTAATACGGAACAAGTTGTTCTCCTCTGACTTTCTCCACAAAGATATCCTGGAGATACCAAGGGTAAGCCACTGTAATTTTCTAAACCATGGCAATCAGAAATGTGAAATTCTGCCAAAAACTGATGTCTGGTACACATTAATGCCTAGACCAATACCTAAAAACAAACCAAGAGTGCATTAATTGCATAGCTGACCTCACTGACCATTTTATGATTTCATGCCGAGAAATTCCCAGACAGATATCTTACAGATATCTCTGTAAGATATGTACCTGTCCTTACAACTCATTGACTGTTAAACCTCTTTTTTTGAGGGACAGAGCTAGAGTATCACGGCACCTATGCAAAACATGAAATCAGACGTGATAATTGGCTCAAAAAAAAAAATCAAGCTTTCTATAGCTGATCTTGGAAAACCAACACTTTTGTAACTTTGCAGAGGGTTCAAGCTTCTGACTATGACTACCACAGATCAAAGAAACTAGAAGCTCAGAGAAAGAAGAAAATATCCCGGCTATAAGCATATTAGATATAACTGCCAGTATTTATAAAAAAAATCAGGACAACCTATAAACGAGCCTACTGAATTTTCAAGCTCAGCTTAGGAAATAATAGTTCCTTTGGACACCAGTTACACTGAGTGCAGAGATGAGTCTAGTAACAATAGCCACATGCGTTTCAGATATACCTTAAAAGGGCTTTGTCCTTTATGCTAAGGACAAAAAACAAAACAAAACAAAACAAAAAAACTTTATTACAACCTAAGGATTCTTTCTGGCAAAAGCAGTTTAATTTAAACACAACAAAACTCACGTATTCTTTTTCTTTTCTTGAAACCATTTTAACTTTATTTGAATACTTATCCAGGCAGGTTACATGAAAGCTGTTTACTTCAAAATAAGAAGTATCCATATAGTTATCACGAAATAACTGCTACATAGCACCTTGCCATTGCTGCATTCACAGATTCGTAACCCACGATAGCATGTGAAGTGATCGAAGTCCCTTTAAGTCTGTAACAGCTTATACAGTAAGAAAGCAAGTTTCTGCAACTTTTGAATTTTAAAACTGTTTAGAGTTTTAAAGAGGCTGAAAAGGTTGTCTAGACTGTGTTGATTTATCATAATACAGTACAGTAACACACACATTCGTACGTAATAATAACCCATTACGTTACAGTGAACAACCCCTACACTTAGGGCAGGAGTTTCACCATTCTCTCACGGGCTTCAAAAGCAGCAGTCTCTGTGTGCGCTTTTGCTTACGAGTAGCAGTGCATTATTAGGAACCACCACTTAGCGTACTACTGTGAATCACCAAAATAGCCTAATCTATTGGAAACATTCTTATAATTCATACATTTGCAGTTCCCAAATTGCTACAAAACCACAGAACTAGGTTCCAAATAGAATGGTACCCCTTACAATAGGAATTTACAGACATTAAGAAAACTGTGCTGTAATATAAACGTGCATCCAAGTTACCCCTCTGGAAAACCAACATAAGAATCATTTATTGTGTCTTCATTCAAATCAGGTGGGAAGGGAGAACCCTTGCATCTGTATAAATTACTGCAAGGTACGAATAGCAACAGAGAGCTTTCAAGGTGACATCAATTTACACCCCAAAAGCTGCTCTACTAAATATCCTGTTAAACCACAGTGTTGTAAAGCCAACCAAAAAGTTAGTCTTTAATTCCTAAACATTAAACAAATAAGACATGCTGTAAAATAGCATTTTTTTAACTTATTTTTCTCTATGTTTTTGTTTGGTTTTGAGTGTGTTTTTTTTTTTTTTTGTCTCGGCTATGCTCAACATAGCTCTTTTTCAACTCTACCTCTTGGGTCTTGTTTCATGCACAAGAATGAGTTGGAAATTGGAGTCTGGGAAGTCATATATACACAATGAAAATTCATATTCTCAAGGATTAAAATATTTTCGTATACAAAGATATAGAAAAAGAAAATTTATAGCTATGAGAGAAAAGCTCAAGATTTATCAAAGGACAACAGCTCACTTTTAAATAAAATGTTGCATTTACCTGTTGGTGATGTTGGTCAGGTGTCCTCTCCAGTTCTCTCCCGGTATACTAACATGTACATAGGGAAAGATAAATGACAGTATTAGATCCTTATTTAACAATACCTAAATTACAGATAAAGAACAATTCTATTTTGGTCAACGTTTAGAAATAAAATAGACCAATCAGCCCTGCAAAGAAATTGTACGAAGATTCATATGTAATTTAGCAATGTCTAAAAATATTATGTAATGAATCAGCATCTAATAACATGCAGAGAACGAACACCAAACTCTCCAGTTTACTTCGTCACCAAATATTAAGAACTGTATAAATAACCAGATTGCACAGACAGTTTCAAGCTGCTGCCTTACACATTCGTAAAGCACTTCCAAAATCAAGATGGGAAAGCAGGACTCAAGAATTCTGTGCATGTCATCCTGACAGATTCAGAAAGATACTCCACAAGTAATGTTGCTTATCCCATAATCCTGCATTGAGGCTTTCTCACCACATCATCATCACCCCCACCACTAGAGGTGCCACCACACTCACATGAAGTCCTTTTTGCCCACAAGATCCAAAACAGAATAATACACACGACAACATGAAATGGCAGACTTCTCTCCCTTTGCCACTGCGTTTATTATCTTAGGCTGCACAATTACACATGCCATGGGCTTTGGGATAGTCATCCCATTTCTCCCCTCCTTTCCTATTGCACACAATGATACACAGAGGTTCTTTAATGTTTTTTGCTGATGATGCTTGTTTGTTTTACAAAGACAATAGGCAACCAAAAATACTGTGACTCTTTGTTGTATACTCAGATCTCTGTATTGGATCTGGCTTTACTCACTAGTAAAAGCCAGCGCTAACCTGCTCTTCAGAAAAACAACAACAACAAAAACATTTAAAAGAACACCTATTCAGTTACACTCACAGACCTCACTTCTGTGCGTACTCTACTGTCAGTTTCCTCTGTCAGCAAAAGTTACTTCCCAATCTGCATTGTTTTTGCGAGGCTAAGGGTGCTAGAAGTTGGCAGATTCTATTTCTGTTTGGGAACTGTGTCAAGTGCTTATTCATTTTCAGCCATCAGCATAAACAATATGTTAAGGGATCTTATTAGATTTGATGTGTGGAATAATCAGAATCCCACCTTCATGAGCTGGAGCTTGCTATTGGAACATTATTTACCTTTCAAACCACAGCTTTATACTCCGCATAAGTGTTTTGTGAGGATATATTTGGTTCTCTCTGAAATATAAGAGGACATCAAACAGCTCTTTTTGTAATTCAGGATCTTTCATACCCCTGCTGTAGTCAAAAAAGGCCTGCAGGACATCCAGTGTTGGCACCAAATCTTTAGCCAACATTTCACGGTAGAGTTCGCATGCGAGGGTCATTTCTTGGTGACGGCAGGCTGCTTTGATACAGGACTCATAGTTCGCTCGTGAAGGAATCATAGCCATTTTTATTTCTTCCAAAATAGTCAATGCCTTTCTCCATTGATCTGAATTACTCAGCCCCCTGACAATAACATTGTAAGCCCCACTTTCTAAAATTTTAAATCTGATTTTCAATATATCATACACGTCACAGATTTCTGAAGTCTTCCCTTGTTGGGCACACAATGCCAGATACTTGACCAACAGGTTATACCCAATGTCACCGTTACTTTTTGCCACGTGAGTCAGCAAGGACTTAGCCACGTCAATGGGGCTGTTGTACCTGATCATATTGTTAAACATCACTTCTTCAAATATTTCTGGTGACGGAAAGCTTTCCCTCAGTCTATTCCATTCCTCAGCCTGTAAAGGTTTTTCTGGAGGCTGTACCTTGGCAAACTTATGCCTTAATGAAATGTGACTTATTCGTTTCTTGGGAGCTCCTGCAGAGGAAGAGAGGCGGAGTTTCTCTTCAGGTATTTGTTTAGTTTCCTCATCCCATCCTTTTTCTTCTTCGTAAACAACTTCAGACCTTTTCTTGGTAGGAAAGGCATCAGCTCCTTTGGGATCCACGGGTAAAGCAGTGCTGGAAGATGTCACGAAACTGAAACAGCTAACTTTTTCCCTACTGGGGATGCCGAAAGAGACAGCAAACAGTTGTTGACATCTCGAAACAGGCCAGAACATACGGCATTTCCACAGCAAAGCCTGCAAACCCTGCTGACTAGTTTGAGAAAAGAGTGCCATCACAAGAAGTTATCTCGCTATCAGCTCACGGTGTTGAGAGAAGCTGTAATATGGAAACCAGCTTGCATGGGAAAGTTTATCATAAAGGTCTGAGGGCCGTCACGCTGCATAAGCTGCAGTTTCAAAATGTGTGTTCTGTGAGTCGTTTACAATTATTATGGAAACAAAAAAAGGTAAAATGTCTTCAAAAAAAAAAAGACAATTACTCAGACTACGAGAACATTCATCCAAACGAGTGCCTTTCTGTCTAGAGATGACGCTTTGCAGGTTCGCGGCGCAGCATTTCTCTGACAGCTGCCGTACAGAGGAGGTACCGCTGCATGCAGCCAGGCCAAGGGCGCAGCGTTTCTTCCTCCTGCCTTCACGCAGGCCAGTTCGGGAGGTTCCCTACAAACAAGCACAGCCCGCACCGTCACGCCCTGCTCCGCACCACCCACACCGCCACCTTCACGGCTCGCTGTACCCGGACACCTCCAGGCCAGGAACCGCCCCGGGGGCCCTCGGGCAGTCCCGGCACGGCCCCCCCGCCCCCCGCCCGGTGCCAAGCCCCGCCTGCTCGCCCCCAGCCCCCCCCACGCCTCGCTGCCACAAAGCGGGGGCCCGCAAGCGACGCGGGCTGAACTACAACTCCCAGAGTGCCACGCGGCACGGCGGCTGCGCGCTGCCTAATGGGAAATGTAGTCTCTCTCCCCCCCTTGCCCCGCCTCACCGCGCCAGAGCGTTCAGGAGCGCGGCCGCTACGCGCGCTGCGCTCTCACCCTGCGGGGCTCGCTCACCTCCCTCGGTGCGCGGCGGCCGTGGGCGCCTCGGTGCCGCGGGAGGCTCGCTGCGGGCCCGCTGCCCGCCCGCCGCGTGGAGCAGAGGCGGCCGCGCGGCGGACAGGGCGCTCACCGCCCCTCTCACCCGGAAGTGTTACTGGGCGCGCCCGCCGGGCTCACAGCCAATCACATCTCGGGGGGGGGGGCGTGCGTTATAAGTCCGCACGCCGCCAGCGGTCCCTTCCGCCATGCCAGTTGAGGGCGCGGCGCCTGGAGCGCCCGGAGAGCCCGGAGCGCCCGGCGCGTCGGGTGGGTGCAGGGCGCATGCGCGGCGCCGCTCTGCGGGGCCATGGACTGGGCGCGGAGCCTGCGGGGCCGCCTGGCCGCCCGCCGCCTCGGTGAGTGCGCGGGGGGGGGGGGGGCTGGCTCGTCTTCCTCCTCCTCGTCCCCTTCCTCCTCCTCCTCCTCCTTCTTCTTCTCCTTCTGGAAGCCCTCAGCCGGGGCCTGCCTCCCCACTGAGTCTGTTATTGATGCAGTAGGTGTGTGCTCCGTTCCTTTCCGCGTAGTGACTGCCCCACCGCTCCGTGCGGCTGTGTAAGCGGCGGTGTTGGTTCCTCTTCGCGAGTCCTGCGGCGTGCCAGAGCTCTAGAGTCCAACGTGGAAACTGTTTTCTGTGTTAAGCAGCCAAAAGGAGCGAGCAGGAGCTGAAGGATGAAGAGATGGAGCTGTTCACCAAGTACTACGTGGAATGGAAGGGCGGGAGGAAAGGAGGCAACCCGTCATACACCAACATCCCGCGCTTCTACTACAGGGTAGGTGGGGCGGCCAGGTGAGCAAGAGGCTGTGTCGTCCCATAAAAGATGCTTGTGCTTATTCAAAGGGGCGTTTCAGCCTCAGAAGCTGAAGTATCTTGAGATCTGAAAGATGTGGATCTTCTATCTCTGTATGCATACAAATTTCAGCAGTTCGAAATAATTACCAAGCATCTCATGAAAGGACATGAAATAGCTTGGTACTCAGGCAGTAGGCTTGGGGGTTTCCTAAAGGTAACAAGTCCTGCTTCTCTTTCAGAGGTACTTCCCTTTTAACTAAGTTTTGGCATACAGGTGTTACAAATAAGTACCTTCTTGTTTGTATTCAGACACTGTAGGCTGCTACTTTGTGAAAAGGATGGGTCCTTAGTCTTAAAAACTACAGATAAGGCTCTTGCTTGCATCTGCCAGAAATGCTTGGTCAGGCAACTTACCTGTGGCATACATCAGATAGCTTTGGGGGACTATGAGAACAAAAGTTTGACACCTTGATAGCGCTGGCATTTATCAGCTTGACAGTTCACTGCTGTCTAGTCTTGTATCGTCCCATATTCCTTAGGATCATGGGTTTCTGCCAACAAAGTTCTCATGTACTTATGTTTCAGTTGATGACTACACATGCAAACATAAGTTCTGATAGTGATAGTATAGTTTTTTGTGTAAATGTTGGTAGAATTTTCATACAAAGCATTCTTCCGTATTTTGCTGACCAAAACATGTCTCATAGACACGTATGCTTTTGAGAGTCAGGCCTATCACGAAACAGAAAGTGCTGCTCTCTCCTGACTAAAAACACACTAGTAAATGTCTTGTGTAGCCCTTCTATCTTAAAACAGTGGGAAAATGCTTCTAAGGTGGGTTACCAGGTATGTGATAGGTCTCCCTGTCTCTCATGTCAACATCCTGCTTTAAATAAGTATTTCAGTAATGAAATAGTTTGAGACAGTATGCAAATGTAAAGTACACCTGTAGAATAAGCAGGTACCACACAGCATTCTGGTCAGTAGTATGATATTTTCGGTTGAGTAAACAGCTTTATCTGAGGGTGTGAGTCAGGGTTACCTAGGAATACTTGCTAGCTGTGTAATTTTTGAATGGTATTACTGTACAGAAAATTAAAACATCACAATGCTTTTAGCTGCCAGCTGAAGATGAAGTCTTGCTTCAGAAATTAAGAGAAGAATCTAGAGCTGTCTTTCTGCAAAGAAAAAGCAGAGAACTTTTGGATAATGAAGAGCTGCAGGTAAGAAAATATTTTCTGTACATCTTGTAATGACTTTTGACAAACTTCCTTTCTCTGCACAATTTGAGCATCTGCTGTCACCCCGCAGAATCTTGTGTGGCTGGTAAGGTGCTTTGTATTTGGGCATGTTGGCTTATTGTGAAGTCCTAGATAAAACCAAAGTGCTGAATAGACTTTGGCTGATAAGGTTAAGTGTAAGACTTCCTCTTGATGTACATGAGGATTAAATCAATGGCTTCTAGTTTTCCAGCACATTCCGTCAATTTCCTAGTGGGCCCAGAAGTAGTATTTGGGTATCCCTGAGAGAAAGTACAAAGAGAGCTGAGTGTACTGCAGTGCAAAGACAAAGGGATGTGACCCTGGAAATCCTAGTGGTGTGTGTGTAATGCCAGTTTAGAGCAGTGGAAGTACTGCTTGCTTGCTTTCCTGGCTGAAGTGATGTGTACTAATTAACTGAGATAGCCTTGCAGTAAAAATGCATTTTTGCTGCATTTCTTCGATGCTTTGTCTTATGCGCATTGATGTATACAGGGTGATATTTACTTAACCAAATATATAAATTCCTTTCAAGAATCTCTGGTTTCTACTGGACAAACATCAGACATCACCAATGATAGGGGAAGAAGCAATGATCAATTATGAGAACTTCTTGAAAGTTGGTGAAAAAGCTGGACCTAAATGCAAGTAAGGCTTTCTTCTCTTGTATATGCTTACTGTGGCCAAGTTTAAATGGTGCTGTAACTTTTAACTGCTCAAATAAACAGAGACAGTTTAATGGTGACAGAAATCACATTCATGAAGTTATTGCTGAACATGATGCTTTACATCCTTGCAAAGGTGTATTGCCTGCATCTCTGCAGCCTCTTGATAGAGGTGTTTGCCAAAGAGGATACTGTGTTCTTTTGAAGAAATTCTCATTGTTGTAAGTATTTTTATGATGTTACTACTTGGAGGGGAAATCATGTCTAGCAATACTGCTTAGCATTCTGTAATATTTTTTGATGGAACCTTTCCTACCAAATATTCTGTGTATGTCATGAAATTAATACTGCTTCTTTATGCTCCTGTGGGAGACTGCTGTCACGCACAGCTATGTTGTGCGTGTAGCTTTGTGATTGAGTTTTAGGCAGAAGCAGATTAGTTGTCAGTACTGGCAGTTCCTTTTATTATGCATGTGTTATTGCAGAAGGTTGGGAGCTACCAAATATATTGCACTGAAGAGAAATTAGGTTGGAGAAAAACTCTTTAAATGCTCACATTGAAGAGTTTCACGTGTATGAGCAGTAAATGCTGCTGCTTTTTGAGCTTACTATTGTTACTTGGGAGGTTCCCAACTAAGTGTGTACTTGCTATGGATACATTCTACACTTGTTGGGTGTAGCAGAGCAAATTAATGTATTTGAAGACACAGAACATGTTCTGTGTTGTTAAAACAGTCTTTAAAGTGTCTGAGTTTTGGGTATGGAATTGCATCTATCAGTACAGTTTAATTAGATGCACAGATGTAGCTTTGTGTTTGTGTTTTACAGGCAGTTCTTCACAGCCAAGATCTTTGCTAAATTACTCCATAACGATCCTTATGGGAGGATATCGATCATGCAGTTTTTCAATTATGTCATGCGAAAAGGTTAGTTGTTTCCAATCGTTTGATGAGAAGTTGTTTTGTTTTCAAGGCTATTTTAACCTTTATTAATTACTTGCTGTTCTCCTCAAAAGCAGTGAGATCTATCCCTTGATTGCTAATGCTGTTGTCATGGAGGTTTGAGGGGTTTTTGTTACCTTGAGGTGAGAGTTCACTATACCTCTGAAGTCCATCAGCCAGCAAGATCGCTGATCTGTTTATTGTATATGTTATCAATCTAATTTCCTTTATTCAGGCAGTATTGTGAAGAATAAAACAATCAACTTCAGTGGCCAGTGTGATGTTAACCTCTGGGATGGGACTGTCCAGCAGATAGCTTTGTTTACCAGCTGTTTTCCCTTCTACAGAGCGTTATCTGTCTTCTTATTGGACAAGCACAGTCAGTAAATGTGTTCTTGTCCATGTCAATATAGCCTTACTATATTGTCAGCTATTTTTGATTATAAGTAGCCTTTGGAGCTGAAAATATAAAATCCATATATATGTATTTAGTCTGTATTGGATCTTGTTAACAAGATGAGACTGGGTAGCAGAAAGGAAAGGTTGCCTCATTGCCTTGTCCTGTGTGCTTTCTGGGGTCTGGTAGAGCCTTCAGGAGGGGAGAATGGCGTTGTTCTCTGACCAGCTCAGCTTGTTTAACTTAATTCTTGAGGTGCAAAGGATGAGAAATGTGTTAAGCAGGAAATCTGGTAAGCAGAAGTACAAAGTATGCAAGAAGGGAGTGGTGCATCTGTTGACAGCAAATGGCAGACACAAAAGCTACAGGATAGAAAGGCTTTCTGTGAAGTCTGTGGAAATTGTGTGCTTTTCAAAAAAGCCTACTGGGAAAGACAGAACAGAGATACACAGCTCTCCATTTCAGTTGTTTCATGGAAGTTTTGCCATAAACACACAAGACTTAATACCTGCCTCCCACTGTGTAAAACAAAACAAAAAAGAAACAAAACCACCACCAACAAAATACACGCACTTAGACACAGGCAGCTTTCTGGCTTTCAGTGTGTCCCACCTCAATATGATTGCATTGTCAGTCCCTGTCCAACACAAGTCCCATTGCAGTGTTTGCCCCTCTTGGGACAGTTCTACAAAGATCCTTGGTTTTGCTTGCTTTCAGCACAGAACTTCTCCAACAAAATCAGCCCAGTAGCATGTCTGTGCAGTAGCTGAGATCATTCTGCTGTCTGTTGGACAGCATTTCTTATGAGCTTTAAAGACCAGACTAGGTTTTGAATTTAAATCTTTTCTTCCTTTTTTTTTTTTAGGAGCTTTCAGTTAATACTGTAGACTAGAATTAGTTGTTTCCATCTGTGCTTACTGGTAAGGTTCCTCAGGCATGGCAGTGAAAAGATGGGGTGGGAGAAGCAACAGATGAGGGGAGTTACCCCACAGCTGCCTTGGAGCAGTTCAGTCCCATGTCCCACCTGGTTTTGACAGAGGCCATCCAGCTGAGCTGTCCGTCGCTAGAGTGGTGCTGCAGCAGGGAAGAGGCCAGAACATCCTAAAAATCAGCTTATACTGCTCTGACTCGGATGCCTCATGGTATTCTCTAAGCAACTGAGCTTTGGGGTGTTTTTTTTTTTTAATATGCTTGTGAAGGTTTTAGGAATAGCTGTGGGCATTCGTGTACTTGTCCCAAACATGTAGCGTTCTGTTTTTATCCTTCCTGCCTCCACTTGGAGGATTTCCTACTGTCCATGGATTACAGCCTCTCTTCCTATTCCATAGTGATCTGTGCAGCCCTTCTGGAAAGGTCTGAGAGACAAGCAAAGTTAATAACTGAATAATAGAGAAGCATTTCCTAAAGCACTGTCCAACTCCAGAAACAGTCGTCCTTCAGGAAAAAGAGTGGTTGAATTTGTTGGCTTTGCTGCACAAGTCAAGCACGGTAAAAGCGTCTTGAATCACTTCAGGGTGTATGATGCACTTACCTGTGAACTTCAGCCAGCCATAAAATGGCCTCACCAGCCAGCCTCTGGCATCTTTGAGTGATACGTGGTCCACCTTGACAAGCACTTAACCCTGAAGAGAAGAATGTTGGTATGAAGTACCAACGTTCTTCAATAACAACATGCTTCATAAGGGGAGCTTTTAAACTGTTTCTTCATAAGATGAAAGTTAGATTTAGCACAGTACGTGAATAAGTTTTCTGTTGTCTGATCTGTACTCCATCTCTATTACCATGTTTTAACAATGGCAGGGCGACTGGAAAATGCAGTTCAAGTTGTGACCATAAAGGTTTCCTGACATAACTCTTGCAGCTCTGGATATCCCTGCCATCAAGCACGTTGTCCTGTAATTTATCTGATTAATGCACCTTCTCATTTCAAAAACAGATGCTTGTGCTATTTTAATTCTACTGTTGTACTGTAACTCAGAAGTGAGGTTGCTACAGCTGGGTGTAGCTGCAGTGCCTCACGCTGCCCAAGGGGCTGTAGCAATCTAACAAGCAATCTGTGTACCACATTGTACAGCGGTTTTTAATGCTGTACAAGTAGTTCAGTGAGAGAGAACAAATCCGTCTGATTCAACGTACCAGATAAAATGTGGTACTTGCCCAGCCATTACTCACAGCTGGTTATTACAGGGCAGTCTTGGTTGCAGCACACCACGTATCACTAGTGACTCTTATCAGTTTGGAGACTGAACCAGGGTTTCTCAGCAGGGTTGGTACCTACCTGCTTAAATCTCTGAAAAACAGGAAATAGAGCTTGTTAATATCTAACAGTTCTGCCTGAATAACTTCAAATTTCGGTGAGGCCTCAAAAAATACTCTCCAGGTTTTTATACTATAATTCTGTTTTCTGTTTTGCAGTGTGGCTTCATCAGACAAGAATTGGTCTCAGTTTATATGACGTGGCAGGACAGGGTTACCTCAGAGAATCGGTAAGTACATTCGTGGTTAACTTAATGTCTGTCTTCACTCACGTGATAGAGCATTGAAACAACATAATAATCTAGATTTGGGGAGGGCACACTTACACAGATCAATATTTATCTTAACACTAGAAATTCGGTGGTGAGAGGGCTGCCAGCCTTTTTAACTTACAGGTAATTCTCTGAAAAAGAGACTAGCTCTTTACTAGCTCTGTTAGGATATAGTAGAAATCACAAAACAATGGCTAGAGTGGGCTTCAGTGAAATTAATCTCCTAACAGAAGTTAATATTATAAAATAAAAAGGTTCTAGTTACTGCCCTCCTTAAAAAGATATATTAAAGAATGTTCAGCAATAGGGTAATCCAGTTGGGAGTTACACATAGGTATTTGAAAAAGGTGCAGTTGGAATGCATTTATATTTACATGTGAAAATCATCTAATTTTTAACCTTCTGCTTTATTTGCAGACCATTTCAGTCATTGCACCACATGTACATGTTACGCATCTGACCTAGGATTTCTTGTACACTGATACTAGCTCTTTTGCCTGCATTTATGTTCTTTCCTGCATTGTTGCTGGGTTGTATTTTTAATTAAGTGTATGTGACAGTTAGGGTGGAGCTATGCTTTAAACTATGCTTTAAACTAAACTTAGTTTAAACTAAACTAAGCAACTATGCTTTAAACAATAGTAGTGTTTAAAGCTTCTGTATGTATGCTCTTTTCTTTCTTAATTCTGCAGGATTTAGAAAACTATATTTTGGAACTCATCCCTACTTTGCCACAGCTGGATGGCTTAGAAAAATCTTTTTACTCCTTTTATGTCTGCACAGCAGTTAGAAAGTTCTTCTTCTTTCTGGATCCTCTCAGAACAGGTAGGTCTGTGTTTCTCAAATTCTAAATATGTGGGAATATTTTCACTTCTAAAATGTTTCTACCGAAGTTACTTGTGCCTTCAAAATAATATATAGTTATATTTGTAAGGTCCAATTCAGCAGTACTGTATTTGAATGTTAATCTCCCCTGAAGACCATGAGGCTTTCCATGGGTTGGGTAGTTGACTTGCACTGCTAGTGAGTTGTACCGAGGTATCCATCAGCTGAGGTAGTACGGAGTTACAGAAATTAACAGATAACACATTATTTCATCATAATATGTCATTAGCAGTAGCTACTTTTATAAGCGTTTAAAATGTGTAGAAAACACAGTAACTAACAACAGGTAATTATGAACTGTGGGGCAGAACATCCACAGGACTGAGGAAATGCTCAAGAATGCTTCATGTGATTCACTTCATTTGTGTTTAAACTTGAGCGCACCATATAAGCTCCCTAGAAGAGGTTTGCAGTTACGGCTGCTAATTCTCTTGTTACAGCTGTAGCTTACTCAGACAAGAATTTGATATTTTTTTTCCCCCCTATACTTGAATTAAGTCACAAACTATGCATTTTCGAGATGTTGCTGTGCCACTTGAAGATGTCAGAGTTGTGTGGGCAGTACCCTCTAGCAGAGGTGATAACAAGCATGTAGATAGGGTGTATGTGAAGCTACAGCGTCGTTCTGCACAGCTATTTGTGTAGCGTCTGCCCACTGGTAAAAGCTTCATCAGCAGAAGTTTTTGTCAGGTGTGTAGTTTCTGAAAATGTAAAAATCACATTGCTTCAGGGACACTTTTTCTAGTAAACATTTTAAGCATATGCTTTCTTTTTATCTTTTTTCTTATTTTACCCTTTGAGTTGAATATTTATATTTTTATCTAGTTTTCTGGCTTTCAGAGTTGCAACCTAACTCCTCTTCTACCAATATCAGACTAGTTTTGTTCCATCATTTGAAAAGCTACTTTTATTTTATCATTTAAATGACTGCATTATCCGTGATGTAAGAATTTGTATTTTTTTGTACTTTAAAAAAAAAAAGGCTTTTTTTGTGCTGAGAACCAGGTAAATGAGAACAGCTAAATGGATGTGTTGGCTAGGTGACTGTTAAAATGCATTTTCTTTTTCTTGCTGCAGGGAAGATAAAGATACAGGATATCTTAGCTTGCAGCTTCCTGGATGACTTACTGGAGGTAAAGATCTATTAATATATACTATTGTATTTTAGTTTACTATTTCTGAATTCTAACTTTATATTTCACTTAGTTAAGGGATGAAGAACTCTCTAAAGAAAGTCAGGAAACAAATTGGTTTTCTGCTCCTTCTGCGTTAAGAGTTTATGGTAGGTTCCTTTTATATGTGAACACTTCTTTTTCTCCACCTTGTATGATTTAGGAAAAATAACACTAGGAATTTGATTATTTTTTTCTCTTTAAATCCTTCTGATAACTTGTCTTTTCAACTCCTTTAGCTGTCTTTTCAGTATATCCTCCTGACTTTACAGTTTCTGTTCTCTAATGTTGCTCTTTACCTCAGTTTTATCCTGTCATTTTCTGTTCCCTCTGGCATAAGGTACAAGATTCCTCTGTAACCTTCTCTTTTGACAGTTCTGCTCATACTTTTATCACCTTTAGATTTTTTTTGTTTACAGCAGATCTGTTTAAAATGTTCTTGTCAGTCTTTTACACCTTTGTATAAACAGCCTTTACTTTTGAGCTGTTAACTTATAGTGGAACTGTTCAGTGCCTTGTTATGGGAGTTCTGATGGCCCAGCCTGTGCCCCCCACATGCTGTGCTTATTTGTGTTGCTCTGTTAATATTATTGTGGATCTAGCAGATTCCCACTTAACTACGTTAATTTTATGATGAAAATTAAATTAGCATTAAACACACTAGATTTTCTTTCTCTATTGAAACAGTTTGGTGATATAGCAATAATATATTTTGTCCTGTCTCCTCCCTAGGGCAGTACTTAAACCTTGATAAAGATCACAATGGCATGCTCAGCAAAGAAGAACTGTCCCGATATGGAACAGGGACTCTGACCAACATATTTTTGGATCGTGTTTTTCAGGAATGCTTAACTTATGATGGAGAAATGGTAATTGCATATTTATACTCTGTTCACAAGACAAAAGCTTTTTCTTATTGATGAGGAAAATATCTCAAAAGCAGTATCTTAAAAAAAAAAAAAGAAGCTTGGGATGAAGCAACTTTTATTTGTCATTGTTCACAGAAATGACAGTGCAGCAGATTAGAAAATTAATTTTCTAACATCAGGATGATTGCAATGTGGTTGGAAAATGAGTTGTTTGCTTTGAAAAGTAGTGGTGTTAGGAAATCCAGATAACCTAGGATAGAACTTCTCTTCCACTTGTAGATTCAGTAATGCAAAGTGCATGTTGAAAAAATGTATACATATAGCCATGCTTTTCAATTATGTTTCATTATTTAAAGAGAGACACATTTCATACTATTGCAAGTTGCCTTCATGATGAAGTGTTCAGGTTAGCTAATAGTGTTGGTTCTTGTTGTTATAGGCTTTATATATCTGTGAAACATGTGAAGTCTAACTAAATTACAGTTAAAACAAAACCTGAGCCCTATGTTTATTTTGAAAGCTTGAGTTAATGCATCGCTACTTATAATGTCTGCATTCAGACGACTTAGAATCCATAGAATCACAGAGGTTATGGAGAGAGATCCTCTTAGTTGCCTCCGGTTTGCTGGACTTGCTCCAGTAGGCCCATATCTGACTTGTACTTGGGAGTCCAGAAGAGGTTAGCCAGCACTCAGGTGTGGGCATATATATATGAGTGCAGCGAAGGCAGCTGACAACAGCACTGTCTTGTGGTCAGCTTTGTGACCATGAGGACTCCCAGCTCCCGTGCAAAGCTGCTTTCCTCTAGTTAGCCCACAGGCTGTACTGGGGCATGGGTTTTTCCCTCCCTAGATGCAGGATTTTGCATTCCCTCTGTTGAATTCAATGAAATTCTCGTTTCTCCAGCCTGAGGTCCTTCTGATTGGAAGTAAAACCTGCTGGTGTTTAAGGTAGACATGGTTATTACATTCACAGGACTGTAGGATTTTGGCCCTTGGTTGTCACAACTGTATGTTAATCAGAAAAGCAAGAATCAGTACTAGTGGAAAAAGTAAGAAAAGTGAAGAAATGTACAAATCTTTGCTTGCTAATGCTTTAACTACATGGTTTGCCGGACTACCTACTCTGGTCTAAGAATTGTGTACTTTAATTGGCCATATAGTTTACTCTTGGATAACTGTGGGATTACTACTACTGGATATTTCTAATTTATGCTTATGACAACTTATTACGGCTTTTTTAACTGGTTAGGTATGCTCAGCAGCCTAAAGATGTAATGAGCATTGTTTAAAAGTGTATATGGAGCTTGTTTAATTTGGATTTATGCTTGGAATCCTATTTTGCATCTAAAATGGCAGAATCTCCTATCCTCAGCAGTCACTAGAAACTAACTTTTCTGTTCGCATTGCTGGTAGCAGCCATTTTCTATTTCATGTCGTCCTTTTCAGAAAATAGACTGATCCCCTACAATGAAAGAGCTGCCAATTATAATGTTCCTGCTTGCAAAATCAATTTAGAAAGAAGACTGTAATAAACGTGATTGTGTCTACTTTTAGGACTATAAAACCTACCTGGACTTTGTACTTGCATTAGAAAACAGAAAGGAGCCTGCAGCTCTGCAATATATTTTCAAACTGCTTGATATAGAGAACAAAGGATACCTGAATGTCTTTTCGCTTAATTATTTCTTTAGGGTAAGTCTCTTTATACAGGTAGGCCATTTTCTGTGTTTATGGTGTTATAGCCTGTGTGCTTCTGCATGCAGATCTGCAGGGAATCACTTTGAATTACCAATACCCACTGGGAGGCTAGTAACTACTTGTAAGAAGATTTAAAACATTTTTTTAAAAAATTGCAAAACTTGGAAAGAATTCAAAAGGTATTTCAACATTTTATCTGCAGTTGAAATTAACTGTTTTGATTTCATTTAGGAAAAATATTTTCTATTGATTTCAAAAAAAGGTCCTTAAAATTGCCTAATTATTACCTGTTAAAATCTCTTTTGATGGTTCTAGTTGGTTATTGCTCATGCTTTTAATTTCCACTGTAATCCTAAAATACCATACAAAAAATGAAAATACTGAAATGGTGGCCTGTACAGCTGTGGGATTTTTCATCCAGGGTACCCCTCGCAAAAAGCTTTTCACATATTTAATACTCTGTATTTTTATCTTTTTTCCCCAAATAGGTCTGAAATATTTTTTTTTGAGTTGATGTTAAACTTAACCTAAGACTGTAAAGTATCCCTTTGAATTATGGCTTTGGGGGTGGGGTTCTTTTTCTGGTTTGTGGTGTTCTTTTGCTAATTGATACCTTGGGTGTCTTGGGAAGGGAAATGTCAGAGTAAAGTAGTATTTCTGTTGTCCGTAGGTTCCCAGCTTGGGACTACATTTTTGCTGTGGTTGGTTTCGGTTGAGTTGAGAGCATGATGCTTTTTGTTCATGTTCAAGGCCTTCTTTTGGTGATATTTATTCAGACACAGGAACAAATGCTTCAGTTTTCTGTATGTGGGTCATCATCTTAAAACTTTAAAAATAAATGTTGTCATACTTCTCCCTGTGCTCAAAGTATGAGGACCAAGGTACATCAGTCAACTCGTTAAGTGTTCAGGCCTACTTAAAGGCATAGTCTTATACCCACCTTCTTTCTTCATGTTCGGATGGAGGCTTATTGCAATAAACTTTGGTAGGGACTATAACCATATCATTTCATAAACAAAAAAACAAACCAAAAAAAAAGGGACTTCTTATCTTGAAGACCTTTCTTAGAAAGGAAAGGTTGTTTGTTTGTTTGTTTGCTTTTTAAAAAAATCTTTTTTTATACCACATTTTGGAATCAGAGTAATTTAGGGTGGAAAAGAACTTGTGGGATCGCCTGCTCAGGGCAGGGCTGGCTTCATAGTGAGGTTAAGCTGTTCCAGGCCTTGTTCAGGCAAATTTGGGGTATTTCCAAGGACGGAGACTCTGTAGCCCCTTTGGGCACTGTGTTCCAGTGCTTGATGACCTTGCTGAGAATATCTTCTCCCCCAGTCCTTTCACCTGTCTTGGTCTAACCAGAATGTCCCTTGCTGCAGTTAATGTCCATTCCTTTCATCCTTGCGCTGTGCGTCTCCAAGAGGAGCATGGCTGTGTCATCTCTCTAACCACCTGCTAGGTTGCTGAACTAGCATGTAGGTTTGTACCACCAACTTCGACTTTCTGCTCTCCAGGCTAATAAATCATCTTATCAAGCCTCGCTTCCCATCTGTGCTTGCTTTGGCTACCTGAGCATCCCGATGGCTCTCTGGTGGGCTCGCAGTGGTTTGTCAATGTCTGTCACAGACTGGAGAGCCCAAGGCTGCATCTGGACCATAGTGATACAGCTGTCCTGGCAGGGCTGTGCGGCTTGTGCTAGTGAAGCAAATGGTTTTGTTCACAGTCATCGTTTGCAGGCAGAGGTTTGGTGATGCAGCTCCTAAATAGCCTTGCATTAACAGAGCTAATAGTAGCAAATACTCTCTTACTCCAGGTCAGAAATGCCTACTTAAAGCATGAAGCAGGAGAATCCTTCCATGCACAAATGCTCAAATAGAAAAATGCACCACCTCCTTCACATTATTATTTGATCAGTCATAATACAAGTTCCATTTTCAAAGCAATTGCAAGTCAGTAGCCACGCTGCTTTGTCTGTCTGCTGATCGGTCTTTCCCCTTTTCTATTTCCCTAGTCTGTATTCCACATTTTCTAGGACAACGGAACCTTCTGGTTTGATTGTATTCCTGTCTTGAGCGGTGAATGGTAATATTCAAGTGTCTGCATGTCCTGTTTGCAGAACGTTCAAATGCTGGTCGTAATGATCCTGGGTTCTTGTTACGCTGACTAAGAGCTGTGGACCTAGAGATGTGTATTATTGATTGTCGTAACTCACCGCTGCCTTACTTGGGGAAGAGAAATGACTGCAAGCTGTGCTGTTAATGCTTTGTCACAAGGCAATACAGCTTAAGATGCAGAAGCACTTAAAGTTTCCTACAGCATCAGTGTAACACTGGACTACTTTTTTTGACTTCTGTTTTTTAGGCTATTCAGGAACAAATGAAAATCCACGGACAAGAACCAGTTTCTTTTCAGGATGTGAAGGTTAGTTTTCCTGAATAGAGAACTACATAAAATATCTGAATAAAGATTTTATAACTTGCTTAATATTTAGTTTCTAGGTTGATGCATATTTGCTTGCAGAGTAGTACAGGTGAATTTGACTTGTTATAGGTTTGAAGATGTCTTTCTGTTCAGCAGTTGCTTTGTAAGCTGTTCTAGTAGTTTCCATATTTAATAGATGCATTGGCTGTTAATATGTACTGCTCTGCCTTAAAGATATTTTATATAGCCATTTCATAATTCAGGATCATCCCTCTGTGGGGGGTGTGGAGTTGACTAAAACCAACTATCAGTAAAATTTGCCTCACTGCTGCCTACTAACACCTAGCAGCTTTAGCACTAAAAGTACAAAAGCTTCTATAAAACTTAACTTACACAAATGAACTGAGTTTCATGTTGCTACTTAGAGCCCAAAGCCTCCCCAGAAAAGCAAGTTCTTATTTGAGCTCTGTGAGCTGAGCACACTGGTCCTATCTGTAGCTCCTATTATGTTTTGTATCTTAAATGGTTAGAGACTTGAGGTCTTGTTTTGTAAACTGGTGAGGATGGCACTAGTTATCCAAAGATCATTCTGTATGTGGTATAAAGTCACCATTATTCTACTCATTAATGTGTGGGGGCTTTTTTCCCCCCAATTTTGGCTTTTTTTTTTTTCCACAGGATGAAATCTTTGATATGGTAAAGCCTAAGGATCCTTACAAAATCTCCCTTCAGGATTTAATCAATAGCAGTCAAGGAGACACTGTTACCAGCATTCTAATTGATCTGAATGGGTTCTGGACGTACGAGAATAGAGAGGTCCTTGTGGCAAGTGATAATGACAGCACTGCTGACGTTGATGATACGTGACTTTGAACAGGAGTAGACTGTATCCATTGAGATATCTCTAACTGAAGCATTCATTAACTGTTGGAAGCTGGAAACATTCATTACTTGAATCGATGCCTCTTCCATTTTACTCCTCCCCACCTTATTCCCCCTCAAGCATATAATATAAAATGTGGTACAGAGGAATTGCAGAACTAATTCCTGAAAACAAACCAGCCCAAGTCTTGTTTAAGAGGTAGCTGTGGTCTGGTGTGTGTGCGTTGTTTTTTTAAATAAATATTTGTGGACTTTATCCTTAAACACAAAGCCTTTTTATTATTTGAACATTCTAATATGGAATGTGAATTTATCCTGAAAGCAAGAACGAGTTTCTTGGGTATCCTCAGCACCACCCTGTATCCACACAGCCATCCGGGGCCTCCCACAGCATTCCTTGTGGCTTCACGTAATGACAGCACTGTCATGCATCCTGCTGTAAAGGCAAAGGTCTTCAGCAAGACCTGAACAGCTTAGGCATTTTTCTTGATTTATATGTCTAGCTTTGTCTGGCAGAAAGGGTAACTATTCAATCACTTCAACATTTATTCGCTTGCTTCTGAAGAGATTCCTGGACAGAAATGGAACCACCCTAGCTGTAGGTCTGGTTAAAACTAATCCAAATACCTGTGTAAAGGCTTTCACTAACTTAAATTACATAAAATAGTTGCATAGGAGGTTAACTTAACTACAGCTGTAGCTCAGCTATGCAATTAAAGAATAAGTGTTTTACTGATTTAATGAATTTATGTCAATGTTCCAACTTTCAGATAAAATTAGAAAGGCTGCAGGCCAGAAATAGTTGTAGTCCTACACTATTTATTAGGTTGGGTAGTGCTGAACATGTCAAGTACTTTAACAAGTACTGCATAAGGTTGTAAGGAAGGGGTGGGGGTGGTGTATCTTGAATTTCAGTGCCTGGATATTCCACTAGGATGTGTGTGACTCAAGAAGAATGCAAAGTGAACAAGCATGTATTCCTGTGTGTAGGCATAAGGTTTCAAAGACCATGCAGTTTCAAAGGAAAACCCATAGCCAATTTTCAGTTCAAAAATCATATTAAATATAAAATAACCCATTAATGCATTTACAGAAAAATTAAACCGTTATGAAAGTGATTACTTTCATACAGTTCGCAAAAAAACTGACGGGAAGGATTAAGTTAAGGCACAGTGAGTAATACAGCATTTTATACAAAGAAGTTTAACCCCGAGGCAGTGAGAGCATTTCTGATGCAACAGATAGTTGGGGGAAAAAAGAAAATACAACTGACATTTTCTCTGCAGAAAAGCAAAGCATCCTTCAGCTCTACAGTTCCTACTCTTGAGCTAGGGGCTGCTTTTATCTTTGCTATAGTACAAGAACTCCCAACACGATCTTTTTCTCTGTATTCCCCACACAATGAACCATACTCTCCCTTGCAGATGTTCAGGGCTATGGAATGATTTTACACAGCTGTCAGCACCCTCTGCATTACAATTCAAAAAGGCAAAGAACAGAGCATCAAAACAGATCAAATAGAGCAGACGACTGGATCTTCCTCAGAAGGTTTGCTGTAGTGCTGGAATGCTAGGGGCAGATGAGAAGATAAAGAGTTTGAGTTGTATGGGACGCTATTTCAGGCGGAGAGCTGTTTGAAATACATAACTGAGCTCTGCAAACTAATAGCTGAGCTTCCTGGCCTGTGTTGCTCCAGGAGTTTCCTCAGTTAGCTGGTAGTGGGACCAAGGCCCTGCAAGTGTGATGATACCCAACATAAGCTTTCTCTGAAGCCTCTTCAGGTTTATTTTTAGAAGTCTCAAGGACAAAAACAACAATCCCTACGGTAACTAGTACAGGTCTTCCGCTCATTTATCTACAAAACTTTCTGCATAGACAGTGCCTGGGACATGGCTGGTTGTCTGCCTGCCAGACTGATACCTGACTGTCCCAAAGCAAACCATTCACCTTCTACAAGGTAGAAGTAGGATCACAGTCACTGCACTGAAATTCTTTTAATTGAATGGTATTTGGGGCTGGTTAAAAACTGGAGCTACCTGCAAAAAGGAGTATTGTTTCACTATTGAAACAAACGTTTTTCATGTTAAAAAAAAGAAGTCATAAGCCTGGTTTTCTGATCTCCAGTTACATATATATTCTGCACTAGAGGGGAAAAGACCCCTGCAGTGGCCCATTCCTTATTCATAATTAAACATTAACCTTAAACAGGCTATTTGTTTAACCAAGTACACTCACTCAGCTAACCTACGTTAAAAATAAAGTTTTTGTAGTTAGAGACTGGTACCATACACGATATCCAGTAATTGATTATAATTTAGCAAGACTTCAGTTTACATCCCAGGCTAATTCAGAGCAGGTAAAGAATCTGTATTAATTCTTGGATTTGGAGTGACAGCATCTTACACTGATGCTAATTCTGTACTTTGCTACAGCACCATACAGCACAGCTGAGCACTGTTAGCCCCCAAGAGTGCTTGTACTAGTTCATAAATACTTAAGGGTGTTTACAGCCTCCTTTAGAGTTAAAAAAAGAAAAGGAAAGTGTTCCATTAGGCCCTTAAATGTAATTAACGTTAAATCTAACCTCTCTTGTGTTAATAACAGAAAAAAGATACATGCACACAATAGTGACAATAAATAGGGGAATTCAGAAGTGATTATAATGACTTGTGAGTTACAGGACATTGATTCCTATTAATCTATTCATAGAGAGCCAAGTCGCAAACAACGTGCAGATCAGAAATAGGTGTTCACAAGGAGGAACAGCACTGCATCTGCAATCCACTGTGCCAGACAGCAATTTAAAGGAAAGACATTTTTACTTGCTTTACACAGAAATTCAATTTTAGACCAAATGTTTGTAGTGCAATTTTCATTTTAACTGAAGTGCCAATTTGGCAGAATGCCTCAGCCTTTATTAGGCAGACAGACTGAAGAGACATCACCTAGCTCTCTCCTGATCAATAAGAATGCTGTAAGTTGTATTACACTGACTAAGTATAATCCTATTTTTCCTCCTTATAGCCAGATCGTGACACCTGACACTTCCTATTTCCTACATTATACAGAGCTTTATACTTAGGTAGGGACAGGAACTACATCTTGTTTATTTTCCACAACAGAGTGGCAATCTCCCTCATTTTCAAAGTTTAAATTCACAAATGAAGTACATGTTGTTGATTCAGGCTGGTCTGTCTGGACAGGAGCTTCAGCTTGTGCCTTGTTCTGCTGCTCCTGATGCTGTCTTTCTGCTTCTTCTGATAACTTGTTTTCTTGTTCCTCCTCTTCCTCCTGAAAATACGTAACCAGATTCGTAAGTTACTGTTTACTTGAAATAAACACCACTTACCTTCTGTAACAACATACCAGTTCTATTACAAGAAAAGAAAGAATATTTATTCTGCTACAAAACAGTCACTAGTTTATCATAAGATTGGGTGTTTTGTTGTTTTTTCTCCTCCATAACGGGAATTCTGGAAATAGCCCAAAGTGAAGGATTAAAGTGTGTTACATAAACACAGAAAAAATGACATATATCTAGGTAAGCAGTTTTTAGTCAAAAGTAGCAGTGATAGGTCCACCTTCTATAAAGCATTTTCAACCCTTAATAATTGAAAGCTATTAAAAAAGAAGTATCAAAACTTTAAATGTTTCACATTTCTTCCAAATGAAATTTATTAATTTTTGTATTTTTTTTTTATTTTTGCATAAAATACTGGCTATCATTTTAAGTTATGGTTCAGAACAAATGGTAATATAATGTTCAATTTACCCTTGGCACTTTCTATCACACGAAATGGGACAAGTTTCAGAGTTTCAAAGTACACTCAGTTTAAGTGAGTAATGTGAGGCAGCTGCCTCTTTAGGAACTGCTCCTTCCAGCTTTCTCACAGTCTTGACTTTAAAATGCACTGTAGAAGAGAAGCAAGTAGAGCAGTGCTCAGGACCCAACAGATAAGCTGGTGAGAAAATGCTAATGGATAAACAAGCATAAATCAAGCATCAAATGAAAACTGAAGGCGAACTAAAAGAGAGATTCTAAAATTTAACTTCATTTTAGCAAGTAATGCACGAATACAAATTTTATTTTTGAAAGTGCCAGGGAAGATAAGTAGGGAGAAAAAAATGTAAGAACCCTATTTCACACACATACCTCTTTCTTCATTCTGTAATACTCATCAATAGCATATTGGTATTTTGGTGTGCTTATCCCCAAAACAGATGCAATCTTCTCCCCAAGGAAGTCACACACTGAAAATAAAGAGAGGTTTACAAATGATTAGTATCTAGAAGAAAGTTCTTGAACACAGTTCTGCTTTAAAAATTGTCATCTTTCCTGAACGGTTTTCCACAGTTCACTCAAAAGACAAAAATAAAATCTGCTATGCTAATCTACTTATATATAGTTATTATTAGCTAAATATATTAATAATTGTTCCTTAAGACAGAGAATGAACAAAAAAGGAACATGGAAATCAACAAAAAAAAACTTGATAATGGTAGTGTTTGCATTCTACCAGTTCTATCTTTGTACCCAGGCTTGTTTTGCTAGGGCATCAGTTAAAGTACAGGCTTTTAATTGAACTTTAACTGAAAATTAAGGCTAGATAAAAATACACGGCTACCAACTGTACTGGCAATTCAGTCTAATGATACCAAGCGACTAAAGTTATTTATTGATAGATGTATATTTTAAGCCAGTATCAGTTTTAACAATGATCTGTGTTGCATACTGATGGATTAATTAAATTTTTAGGTGTCAGCTGTCTCATTTTTCAAGCTAGAGGCTACATGCAGTTCTCCTTCGCTAAAACAGGTAGTGCAGCAGAAGGATGGAATAGGTGGGCTTAGGTCAGTCAGTCTCTCTACCGTGATGAGAGCTAAAGAACTGATCCTTGAATAAAAGCAAGCAAGAAACCAAATATATTGCACTTCAAATTAAAAATTTGCCCTGAGGATGTGAATGAGTTAGTCATCTTCAGTGAAAACAGAAGTCAGAAACTGATTGGCTCCATGAGTATTCAGTCATTTTACAGGCATCCTTACAGACAGAGCTCTTGCAAAAGACCAGTTCAAATGACAAAGTTCAATGACACTGAAGTGAGATGAAAATATGTAGCAATCTTCAAATTCTTAACAACTTCTGAAAAAAAGGAAAGCAATATCTACCATTGTGTATGAGGAAAAGATATGCAATGAATAGGATTACACTGTACATTAAGGTGCTTCTAAAAACATAAAAATCAATAGGATAGACTGTCAATAGTTTCAACTGAGGCTGTACCATCACGGAAATCCCACAAATATTTGTCAATATATAACACACATACTTTACAATTTGGGAGGAACACAGATTATGACAAGCACTCTAAACAAAATTTTATGAGGTCCACAGGTCAATGAAAATTCTGTGTAGTGAGTTTAAGACTCTTGACAATAGCCCTATTTTTGTTTATTTTGCAACTTCAGCAGACTGTTGTAAAGCACAAGACTAGGTGTGCTTTTAAGATACTTTCCAGTTTAAGTCTTCATAAAAAATCAATTTAGTTAGGCCAAACGGCATTCTTTTCAGATAAAATCACTCCAAATGGTTATATAAGAGAAGCTGAAATAAATCCCTTGCCAACATCACCATCGCTCCGTATGGAGAAAAAGAGAAAAATTGAAGTGTTCACCAAAAGGATTTTTCTGTTCATTCAACAGTTGTTGATTAAAAATAAATTAATAAATAAAATTAGTGCTAAAAACAAGAGATTATATCTGCACAGAAAAAAAAAATAAAACCACAGTCTTATTCATTCTTTTGAAAAATTGACTGGTAGATCACAAAGATGATTTACAGCCGATCAAAGTGACTCAATATCCCTTCATGGCTTTACGTGAGAATTAAATAAAGCAATACCTGATAAGGTTGACGTGGCAACTCTTAGCATATGAAACCACAAGTAGGGTCCCCATGTGAGCGTTGTCTGTAACAACAAAACTAGTATCAGTATGTACAGCTGTAAGTTCATGGTACATAATACACGTGAAAGCTCAGACAGAGAAGAAAGATCTGTGACACTGCCTGTTTGCCAGCTACCACAGTATTTTTCCTTTAAAGTAAGTCTAGGTAGGACATACATAAAGGAAAGTGTCACCATAAGATAGAAAGATGACCACTGTTATATCTGGGAACATTCATTTCACTGTTTTTTGTTTCCTACCCCCGGACTTGGGAAACAGCAAGCATCCAGCTCAATCCCAAGATAATTCTTGTAACTATAAAGGCCTTTTCATAACCTGAATTCTGTCAGACCAGAGAAGTGGGTTAACCAAGTATTTCCTGATTATAATGAGAGAACTATGAGAGACAGTTTAAAAAATAAACAAGCAAAACAACACTTCAAAATGGTCGTAATGAAGAAGCTGCTTCCATGTATTTAAATACAGATATGAATTATCATTTGGAACTGTACCTGACGAACAAAACTAGGAACAGTGAGGGAGGGAGTCACCGGTGGCCCTTTGAGGGAGCAGCGGACAGGGCTGATTAGTAAAGGGCCTAGGATGATGTGAAGGGAAGGGAACACCAAATCAACAAACCAGGGCTTCAGCTGTCACCTCAAGCATTTGCACACAGGCAAGGAAGTGCTTTCAAGGCACCATTCTGGAGGGAAAAAAAAAAAAAAAAAGGAAAAAGGAAACACCCCTCCTCTGAAATCAACACGCTGGGGTGCCTGTCTGAAGTGCCTGGGCACGAAGGCACACATCATGGGGAGTAACCATAAGGAGCTGGAGATCTGCCTGCAACTGTAGGGCTAGGGCCTTGCTGGGATCACAGAGACACGGTGTGATGGTCTCGTGACAGGAGCGCTGCAATAGATGGAGACAGGCTCGTCGAGAAGGACAGGCTGGGAAGCAGATGATGGGGAGCCGCCATTTGTGTGAGCAGCTGCAGTGCATGGAGCTCTGCCGGGAGATGGATAAGGAGCCAGCTGAGAGCTTATGGGTAAGGATTAAAGAACTGATTATGGGTGCCATCCTCATGTGTCTGCTATAGGGCACCTGACCAGGAAGAACACGTGGATGAGGCCTTCTACAGACAGCTAGGAGCAGCCTCACATTTGCAGGCCCTGCACCTCATGGGGACTTCAACCCCCCGATACCTGCTGGAGGAACACCATAGCGGGTACCTTGAGAGAACTGATGACAACTTCTTGACACAAGTGACAGAGGAGCCAACAAGTAGAGGTGCTCTACTGGACCTCATACTCACAAAGGATGAAGAACTCACTGGGGTTGTGAAGGCTCTAGGCAGCGTCAGCTGCAATGACTATGAGGTGGTAGAGTTCAGGATCCTGAGAGGAGGGAACAGAGCAAACACCAAATCACAACCCTGGGCTTCAGGAGAGCAGACTTTGACCTCTTAGGGATCTGCTTGGAAAAGTTCCCTGGGCAAAGGCCCTAGAGGGAAGAGGGGCCCAGGAATGCTGGATGATAATCAGAGATCATCTCCTCCAAGCTCATGAGCAATCCATCCCAAAAAGTACGAAGTCAGGCAAAAATGCCAGCAGGCCTGTGTGGATGAATGAGGAGCTCCTGTCCAAACTCAGTCATAGAAAGGGACTATACAGAGGTGGAAGCAGGGACAGATAATGTCGGAACAATATAAAGCAGCCTGAGCATGAGGGGACACGATTAGAAAAGCCAAAGTGCATCTGGACTTAAAGGGCAAGAAGAAGGGCTTCTGTAAGTTCCTCAGCAGCAAAAGGAAGTTGTGGGGCCACTGCTGAATGGGACAAGGGCTCTGGAGACATAGGACACGGAAAAGGCTGCGGTAGTGAAAGCCATCTTCACCTCAGTGTTTACTAGTAAGACTGGTCTTCAGAAATCTAGAGGACTGAGGGAAGGTGTAGCATAAGGAAAAGCATGGAGGAGGATCAGCTTACAGAATACTCAAGCTAACTGGACATACGTGAATTCAGGAGCCCTGATGGGATGCACCACTGCTAAGATGATAAAGGGACTGGAGCATCTCCCACATGAGGGAAGGATAAGAGAGCTGGGGCTGTTTAGCCTTGAGAAGAGAAAGCTCAGGGGAAATCTCATCAATGTGTACAATCTGTCAAGCCAGAAACTCAAGCTGGGCAGGCAGAAAAAAGCCAGATGCTATATATTTTTGGCAGTGGGTATGGAAAATATCCTGCCAAGGTAAAAGTGTAAGCAAAACCAGCTGCTATCCTGCTTACACAAAAGCACCTCCAGCTTGTTGATTACGTACTCAGTTGGCAGACGGGCTAACGACAATCATTTCTCAGTTTGTTCAGTTGAAGAAGTCAAGAAAAGTGCTGGAAAAGCTTGTTGCCACAGGTGCAAATAATGGCATTGACAAGCCTCTGTACAATCCTTCATAACAAGGTGACAAGGTTAAAAAGCATTCACACAGTGCACAGGACAAACAAAGGCCTGCTGTGCAGCAGTAAGCAAGAAGCTACAAGAGTCCCCTTAACATTTAAAGATAAAAAGAGAAGCTGAGCTCCAACGTGACAGAAGTAAATCAGACACAGAATATTCTAACGTACTATTGTAGTACCACAAACATAAAATTTGAGACTCTGCAGGCACAGAGATGCTTTCTATTTCCTCTATTTTCCCACTATAATTAAAGAACAGCTTGGTATGTTAGAAGTACTTCTAAGTTCAACTTTGTAGAAACCTCTGCTTTCTGACAACGTGTCTCTAGCCCAACCAGACAATTCTTCACTCATGTCTTTCTGTGGTTTTGTGATGTCCAGTGTTGCTTTGCTGGTCCTGATAATTTAAAAAAGGAGCATTCTTTCAAGCATCTCAAAAGACAATATAAAACCAAGAGAAGCTACTTTATGAAAATTAAGCAGTAAAAATTAAATGTTTTGTAGAGTAAACCACTAAGAACAAGCAGGAACATGGGAACACATCTGGGAGAAATAACCCTCTTTTTTTTTTCCCCTCACGATAAGTTTGGGTAGCACCTCAGAGACCTAAGCAAGAATGGCAAATATGAGGCGAGAAGAGGTACTGGAGAGACAAGAACCCTGTGGAACGTTATGGGTGATATGAAGTGAAGTGTTATGCAAAAGGTCAGTACAAACTAATCCTCTGTGATGTAGCTTTAATGCATTGAATGACACTGGAAAATGGCACCAAAATCAGGTCTTATTAATGGTTGGTAAGAACCACATGCCCTGATGCTGTGCATCAATCTCCTTCAGCCAGAGGAATGGCTTCAATCAAAACAAAGACACAGTAGTACCGTACTTCTTGAATGGAATATAGGACACCAGTGTATTAGGAGGCAATAGTATTTCTCCTAGCATCATTCTACTCTTAAGTATATGTTTCTGCAATGCTTAATTATACTGTTCTGCTATCATGAGTTCATTTTGCTGTTTAAAAGAGAAAACATAATGCTTGCTACACTCAGCTTTTAAAGTACAAAACATCTTAATGTACAGTCTAATCTGACACTCAGCCATAATATGACCTGTCCAAATCTACCTCCAGAAGGTGTTGGTGTACTGCAATTTAAGTAGGACTAACATAATGAATTCAACCATTGATAAAACCAAGAGGGCTATTATTCAGTAACAACATGATACTGTTTCCTAGTATGGGGCTGCTGAAGGGAAAAGACACGCTCAGCAGAGTGTGTACCATATAAACAATCCACATCTATATTTATTTTTGCCAGATTTCAGTCCCTAGTAACATTTGAACTTTCCAAATAATTTATTTTTTTGTTTTGTTTTTGTTTGTTTGTTTGTTGGCAGAGAAAATGGCAAAAGGAGGTAAAGAATCATTTCCCATTTTAAGAAAAAATAAATTATGTTTTTGAGAGTTAAATACCACCAAATAGATATTTTCTTTCATTGTTTCCTGTGTCAAGACTCATTTTAAATGAGTTAAATTAATGACTGGTCATTGCTATAATAGGTCCTTCAGTGTGTACGCACCAGGTAGAACTGCGGCAACTAACAGAAGCCAGTGAAAACAAAATTCAGAAACACATACTCCCTCCTTCATCAAAAAAGCTTCTATGATATTATGAACAGCTATTATTAAGTCATTAACTATTTTTCTCCCTCATTACAGAATTTTTAAAATAAAATTAAGAGTTTGAGAGTCCTCAACAGCATAAAAACAATGCTTTTTTGCTGCCTGAAGTTAAGCTCCTTTTAACTACAGGATATCACGATAATCTTCCTGTAAGAACGTGTTTCAGTCTTTCCAAGCACTGAAGGTTAACAAAATTACATCTGTTTTGGAGCTCTGTCACAGAAATGTTCTCAGGATGAATTCTAAGGTTAAAATCAACAGTTATATGTTGCTTATAGATGCCCTGCAAAGGCTTAGACTCCACGTTCTGCTTACTCATGCAACCAAGACTCCATAGCAAGCGGCACTCCAGGGATAAACAGAAAGATTACCTTCTAGAACAGCTTAGAGAAATTTAATTTCTTCTTCTAATTAAAACAAAACAAAAAAGAACTTATAAAGCAAGGTTTTGGTGGACAGAAGCAAAAGATTTTAAAGTGTAAGCATCTAAATTTTTTGATAGAAGATTCGGTTAAAGCATTTACAATCATCAAAGAGGCAAAGGAGAACACTAATAATACCAAATGCTATTATCTAAAAACAACAACAACCACAGAAAAATTTAGTAAGCATGCCCTGTGTTCTGGATTCAACTCACTCTTAAAAAAAAAAAAAAAAAAACACCACAACAAAAGGACACTCCAGTCCAAAAATGTAAATGACCTAACAATGACCTACAGAAGTGCTGGAATCGTTGTTTCAAAGCAAAGCCTAAGACTCAGTACTTCATGAGAATTTGTTTAGTTACGAGTGACACCAGTCCATCACAGTGAGTTCTCTAGTTGTCATATTACCAGAATATACATATGCTACTTTGCTTAGCAAGAAAGACATTGTCATCATCTGCTTAACTCTAAAGCGTAATTAAACCAAGGTAGTTACTGCAGAAGTTTCTTTACAATATGTCAAAACATTTGTTTCTCTTAAACTCAATTCAGAACCTGCTTGTATGCCAATACCAGCTGAGCTTTGAATTTTCATGATGTAAAGTTTCTATTCAAAACATTAATGTGCTTTTTCTAAAAATAAATTGGACCAGAAACAGCTATTATTTGCAACGTACTTTTTTGTATCCCAACTGAGATAACAAGTTTTAGACATGCTGGTCCCAGCAAACTGACTATTTAATTGCTTTTATAGAAATCCTACGATAAAAACATTTTTAAGGCAGCTGTTGGCTAAAACATCAAAGCTCAGCTTGGACTAACATTTCTTCAATTCACTGGCTCAGTTGGGATACACGAAGCATACAGCAGATAAGCTAAACTTCACTTAATGGCAACCCTTGGTCTAATCAAGTTTATTCTGTCAAGGTAAAAAGCAATGCATAATAAGGCATACTGTGCTCCACAATAAAACGTTCAGCCTTGGAAGGTCCTTTTATTAAAAAATGTAATAAAAATTAAATATTTCATAAACTATAGAAGTGGAATAAAGCAATCTTAACTGTGCCATACAATATACTTTCAGGTATTCAGAATAAAATCCATATTAGGAAAGCAGGAGAATGATCGCACAGAATTCCTGGCTCTTGTGAATATTTGCAGGTTTTTTAGTTAAGTGTCCATTTGTACAGCAGTGTGTACTCCTCTGGCCTCACAACACATACAGTCCCCTGAGCCTTCCATCATGGTGAAACTGTTCTACTGAGGGGAAATGACAGAGAAATTATACTGATCTGGTCCTCTGCTAATTATAGTTGGAAAAAACAAATCTCTTTATACACATCCACGGATATCTGACACAACCTGCACAGCGGGGAACAGATCTGACTCCGAAGATACCTGAATGTTGAGCAAGTTTCATAGTTCTTGCACTTCTTTGAACAGAACCTCAAAGACAAAAAGAAAACAAACAAACAAACAAAAAACCCACCCAGCAAGATAGCTTAACATCTATTCATTGTTGATAAGTTTAGTACATTTATTTTCAATAATGATACTTTAAATCATGTATAAAGCTCATATGCATTTCTATACTGATACACTTGCTCTCAGGCTAACGTTACTTTTCCTTGTACACAAGAACAACCTAATAAGAAAGAGACGGCAGTGCCACCAGGCCATCAAGATTAAATGCAACAACTTTACTCAGGAGCCCCAGTCCCAGCTTTCTACAGTCTCATGGCAGCTCAGTCCTCAAACTACTACTTTTTCTTCAAGGTAAATTAATTTTACAGAGGGGGGGAAAAAAAACTGATTGACAGTCCTTCCCAAAGCAAGCTCCTCGTGGCCACACCACTTTCTCAGAAAGTAACAGGCAGGAAGTCAAACTCCACTGCAATCCCCCCAAGAAATCCCAGCTCTCCTGGAAGGATGCACACGTAAATAAACTTCGAGCCTAGCAGTGCAGTAAATAGTGAGCTTCATACACGACATTTCTTAAGCACCGATTCCCAGACTCTGGTGCATGAGTCATTTCGACAGCAATGCTTACGTGAGGTAGGAAGCAGCACCAGTTTCTGTGCATGCCAAGGCTCTTATCAAAGTGTGGGAACAAGCAACTCTAAACAGGCATTTGCCTCCAGTGTGCAATCAGGCAGGACTGGCTGCTGCACAAAGCAGTAACTCCCAGCCACTTCACTGTACTCAGCACACAGGGAAGGATCCAGCCAATTTCAGGGGCTCCACCTCTAACTTCAGTACAAGCAAAGAAGGCAAGGGAGGGCCAGGAAGGGAGTCCTGCAGGCAGGCAGGGAACAGGACCGCAGACCCAGCTCATGGAGGACAGAATTGTAGGAGGGTAGAGAAAAGAGGTAGTTGGAACACCAGTTTGTGGGGCTGTCATAAAAGAAACATGAGACTGGGGGTGTGGAAAGATGAAGAGATGGATGTGTATCTTCTCCGAGACTGACTGCCAGAAGGCACGGAGCTGCCTCCTCCAGTGCGCTGCTGCTGGGGTTGCACATCTCTGGGCTACAAAACACATTGTCAGATACTCCAACAGAATACAACAGGTGATATACTTCATTTTACCTCTAAGTGTAGATACCAAATCATTGACAAAAGGGAAATGTTTTTGTTTTTAGTAGCCATAAAATGTACTATTAGAGACAGCTTTAATTGTCCTAACTTCACTCGGATTCGGACCAACACATGGAGATGTCATTCAGCTTGAACAAATCTTAACAGTTTAAAACACAGAAGGACTTCACATACATGGACCAGGCAGATCCCTTAAAACCTGTTTTTGATATATCATGAAGTTTTCCTATACTTCTTCAAATCATCCGTTTCTTTCCTTTGTACACTCCTTTAATTGCTGGTATGCTAACACTAAATTACAAGCTCAACTCTCCACTGCCAACAAAGATAAGAAAAAATGCCCTCCCAACTGATTTTTTCAAATGACAGTGTGAATAAAAGAGACACTGAGCAAATATTATCAAAGGGGGAAATTCTGGAGAGGACAGATTAAAACTGTGAAGAAATTAAACCCATTTCTAATTAGTAGGGCTATTTCAGTGAGGGAGAGCTGCAGGACAAAACTTCTCAGAATACTTCTCTGAGATTTCTCAGTGCCTAGAGGCAATTGAATTTACTGAATCTTTAATGCACCAAATCACATTTGTGACATAAAAATTAAAGGATAAAATGCAGGTAATTATACAATAAACCAGAAGCAGCAATTTATCAACCAAAATACCTACAGGATCTACAGGAGGCAACAGGTCTTTCTTCTCTTGTTCATCTTCCTCTTCATCTGTGCTGTATTCTTCCATTGTTTCTCCACTTGCAAAATGAATAACCCTTCTGGGAACTTTCTTCTTCTTCCCTATGACACCCAGCTCCACATTCTCAAAGCCTCTATCTCCATTTGCAAGTTGCTATAATGAAGAAAAAAATCGTTATCTCAAGTACACTTCCGTGCAATAAGCTGCAAAACTGTAAGAGTTCCCCCTTAAAAAACTTCATGAGGTATTTAAAGAATTTTAGGTTGTTTACCACATTCAATGGATCTATCTAAGAGCTTGGCTGTAGATAAAAGATAGGACTGAAACATTATTCTTTGCAGATACATAAAAAATTATCTATTCACTAGAAACAACAAAAAGATAAGTGCCTTCATTTCAGCACAGACAGGTGGTTTTAAAAAATGGCTATTCTGAAAGAACACTGTTATGTAAGAGTTCCTTAGCAGAACACTTTAAACAACTTGATGAGCACATAAGTGTTAATATTTAAACGTACTGTTGGTTTCTGAATTAGTGTCTACTGAAGATAATTGAGTAACTCAGAGGCTATAGCCACCTCTTTGCAAGTTTAGACAGAAACCTCTAGTTCTAAAGAAAACCAAGTGAAGGATAACTAAGCCGCCAGGCTCAAGCTTTAGAAAGATGCCTCAAGGAATCTGCCTCTCTGGGCTTTCATCAGCAATCATCATCAGTACAAGGGACCGTGCAAAAAGAAGAACACTTAATTTGGCGTGTAAGGGCAAAAAGAAAAGCACAATGTCTAGTTTTGTTCTTCGAGCTGCTGAATACTACAATGCCATCTTCGAGCCACAAGCATTAGAAAAAATATACTCCTAGTTCAAAGGCCAATCAATAATTCTTTAGGCTAGTAACTCCCACAGACAGAGAATTTTAGTAAGGTTTTGTATTGTATCTATCAAAATAGAGTCTATATCTTGGTAGAGCTTTTACATACTACTACAACAAATGCAAAAACTGTTTTGAAAACACGTCTGTCACACGGAGAAGGACACGGAAGACAGGAAATGTTAGCCACACATTTTTAATGTACTGTGAAGGTTTTTAAAAATGCATGAGTTCATGTAATTTAAAAGCACGGCATAAGAAACTTGTGGAAGGAAATGTGTGTAGGCACACACAGAATTAAGGCTGCATAAAACGGACACGTTCCAATTTTTGACTTCTTGTTTATGCAACCCTAGCAGTCTTCACAGATCAAAAATCAAAATTACTACTAAATTACGTATTTTTATCACACAGTTGTAAGATAACCCTTAATCATTATGGGCACAGTATCGCCCTTCCTGACGCTTGTGCTGCATTACATAAATTAGCCTTGCAACACAGAAAGGCTCAGTTAGCTGGTATGGTATACATTAGGCATGGTATAGCGGGGCAGGCGAAGGGAGAGGAGAGCAGAACTGCTGCCTTCATTCCAGGCAATAGATTTTTCTCATGCCCACAGAGCAGAGGGAGGGAATATAAAGATCACGTGCCAAGCCCGACGATGTGGAGAGGGAGCACACACATTCATCATCCTTCCTAGCCCTCGTACAGCTGCTTCAGAAAACTGCAAGTCATTTCAGCTTCCTGGAGTGTTTCTTAGCTACCGTGGCACATTGTGTGTGTTTTCCTAGAGGAGCAGAGCAGAATGAAGTGACAAGTTTTCCAAAGTATAATCCAGCTGAAACAGCCTCATGTTTTCATGCAGGAACACAAAACTGACTGTGCTGGGCCTAGTGCATTCTCTCTGCTGAGTTTCAGTCTTGGAAACACAGCAGTGGCAGAACAACAAAGCTACAAAAATATGAATGCTGAAAAAAGCAAAACAGCCTAAGTACAGGGAGCATCCCTTGCTGCCACTGGAAAAGCAGAGACCACTTACTGCAAGTCAGCTCTGTCTTTTTTGGAGCATAAAGCACCACAGAATCGTCTCTTAGCAAAATTTCACACTCTTTTATTGGCATAGTATGGTGATTTCATTGTTCATGTTTAGTCACAGTACTGAGGAGCACTATTTCTTGTGACACAGCATCACAAATATTATTGTAATTAATAATCACGAGCAGAATAAACCCTCGCCTACAAGCTCCTCTAAAGGCACAGTCTTCTGCTGATTTTGATTCATTTAACTCAAATACTTCAAACATGTTTTAACTTAGAAAAATACTGTAGTTAATATTTAAAGTTTAAAAAGCGGGCTTTAATTCCCTGGTTGTGGAAACTGTACACTTTTCAACCCATCCCACACTCCACTTACACTACCTACGGTGAGAAGCTCAGCACAGCTGGCACCGGTACGAAGTTTCAGACAAATGCAGCAGTTCAAGACAATAAGGATTCATCAAGGAACAATGAATCCAGTTTCCCTTGGTAATCTGGTTCACAGTCCTAAATTATTAAATAAAATAAAACACGTCAGCTCTTGCTTTGGTTATTATACGTCCAACAAACCCGGATGCTTGTTTTACTCATCACAGCAGCATTTGTTCTTTTTAATTTTTATACACACAGCACCAATAAAAGCCAACTCTCCAGCTGCAAGCAGAAAGTCCAGCATCAGTAAATTTGATTCATCTTTCCAACACAGTCTACCCAAAAACATGGCAATGCAGATCTATTCCCTAAGTATCATCCAGGTTCACTTTACAGCCAAACAGTACGTTATTTTCTGCTTGAGGCTTTCTTTTTGAGTGCGATCTTTCTTTTCCAGTACACGAGGTCATTACATAGACTGTCCTTCAACTACACAGCTCTGCTCAGGTTGCCATCTCATTTTTTTCCACAAGCCTATCCCCTTCCAACACATTATATAGGTCTTGAAAGGCTCAGCAGCTGACATAACCTCACACTATACAAGTATTTACTGTGGCTTCTACGCTGTCAGCTTTGTGTCAACACGAGGGCCAGTTACCTTTGTGCTTTCTGCCACACTAGCTCACGCTGTGAAGGTACTCCGTGAACACTTTAAAGCTACTTCCCTTTCCTTTCAAATGCCCTCTTGGAATTTTTCTTCGCTTTATGACTTCCCCATAAACCTGGCCTGTCAGAAAGTCACATCCAGAGCTGCTGTTCCTCGTTAACCATCTTTTCACCTCCTCGCCTACCTCACCCTTTGGCCAGAAACACACCGAGAGCAGGGAACATTGTGGCGCTGTTGGTACAATATCCAGCACAATGGAATTTAAGTCCACAATCAAAATGCCAAAACAAATAAGCTACAATTAAGGATGAGGTGTGCCAGGACACCTGCAGCTAGTGGGGCTCGACACAACTAACACAAGGCACTGCAATAACCTCAAGTCTTGTCGAAGAAAAGCAACCAGCAATAAGGAGAAGAAACTACTCACTTTGTCACCTTCTAATCTGTCAGAACCCGGTGCCATATACAAGAGCTTTTGTTCCAAAATGCCAAAGCCTGTGACATCCGCTCTCCCTCAGAAAGACGAGTAATTCGGTTTGCACAGATCTACCGATCTGACAGCGCCAGTTACTCGAAGGCTGCTAATACCTATTGAGAAATATTTCTACCCCTGCTAGCTTGCCTGCCTTACCGGTTTCGTTTTGTATTACTTTTTTTTTTTTGGGGGGGGGGAGCTAGGTATTTTTTTGGTTGGTGTTTTGTCTTTTGGATTGTTTTTTGGCATACTGCTTGACTTTCTAACATTGTGTTTTAATTGAAATTAAAAAGCAAGGGTATTTTGGAAGCAGATGACAAAACAGGAGAGTCGGAAGAGAACTGTAAGAAACCCCGGGCGCCGCAAGCACCAGCACAAGGAGCTCGGGCGCAGCACACGCAGGCATTGGGGATAAAGCCCCCAGCAGGGGACACACGGAGCCGGCCAGGGGGAAGTGTCTCGGAGCCTGCCAGGCCCTCTCCGGCACGCCTGCCAACTTGACCGCGCCGCCCGGGAGCGGAGACCTGTCTTAATGCAATATTTATCAGGCCCGTTTGTAAGAGGCGTTGTTTGACAGGTGAAACACAAGACACCGAGCCGCGTGCCCGCCCTGCAGGCTGTAAGCACAGCTCACTGGAAGGGCACGCTTCCTTCCTCCCTTCCTCCTCCTCCTCCCCCCGCACCCCGGATCCCCGTCTCCTGCCCACCCAGCCCCGGCCCTGCCCGCCGGGCTCGGGGCACGCAACGCCCCGCAAATGGCCGCCCTCCCCGCCGAGCTCCGGCCTCCCCGGCCCCGCTCCTCACCGGCTCGGGCTCCATGGCGCAGGCGGCGGCCGCGGGGCCGGCGGCGGGGGCGCAGTACAGGGTGATGGCGGACAGCCCCTGCTCCATCTCCCTCCCGCCCGCCGAGGCGCCGGGGGAGGGCGGCAGCGGGCCCGCCGCGGCCCAGGGAGGCGAGCAGCCGGGCGGCGCCGCCCGTCACACCGCCCGCCGGGGCGGGGCAGGCACCGAGGGCAGGCCGCCGGGGCCTGCCGGGCCGCCCTGCTCCACGGTGCCGCTCGGGGATCCGAGGGGAGCGCCGTGGCACCGCGGAGAGGGAAAGGGAGCTCGCTGTAACGCGCCTCTCATCGTCCCGGAGAAAGAAATGCAGAGCGAGGGCGTCCCGGCCCCTGGGGTTTGAGTCAGTGCAAATAACGCGTATTCCCAGCAGGCAGGGAGAAGCGTTTCGTGTCAGGTAACTGGGTTGCTCTGAGCCGGGAGCTGACCGCCCTCAGCCTCCCAGCGCTGTGCTGAGCGCCCACAGGCAGCCGCCTGCCCGGCCCTCATTGCCTGGCCAGAGCTGAGCGAGGCGAAAGGCACAGACACTGCCAACAAGCAGAGAAGCCAGCTGGAGGAGGAGGTATTTGAAGCATCCTTTTTGCAGAACCGAGGAGTGAATCATGTTTTAAAGGTAGGAGTCAGTGGCTGTAACACACAATTATTTACGTGATGGTAAGAGCCAACCTTCAACCCTGTGTCACTCACTATGGCTTCCCAAAATTACGGGCTGTGGCACAGACAGACTCTTAACCATTCTTTAGTCATATCGAAGCATTATCCAGATTGTGAGGCAAATTAAGGTCCCACTGAGCACAAATGTACCAGATTTACAATTATACTCGCACAAGGCAGAAAAGTTCCCCTTACAGAAGTGACTTACAAATGGGATGTGTGATCAAAATGTTTGATGATAAACACCTGAATGAATAGAGTACTATTTCGTACAATACAGGACCAAGCATCTACTTTGTATATAGAAATAATGAGGTATTACTTAAAATTGCAAAGAAACAAATTAGCATAAGGGCAAGTAAATACCTCTTATCCTTACATCTGAATTCTGTTTATTAAGAACTGATTGAAATATGTTAGCAGCTCTTAGAACGGCATTAAATCAACCAACTTGCTGTCCTTTGCCTCTATGGTTATAATAGCAGCTGTGCAGTAAAACTTTCACCTCCCAGAACAATTTGCATTTGCAAATTAGACTTTAATAGTTGTCAATAGTAGAAGTCCTAAAGAAAGGTAAAGACTAGTATCAGTAAATAAATAACACAGAGTTCTGACAAAACCATACCTGTGCCTTTTCATGGCTGTTTTTGTGTGCTAATAGAGTTAATTGTCCAGATATTATCACACAGCTATATATTGACCATCAAAACTGTTTCCTCTCTTAGTAGGCTACTCAGGCAGAGAGGCTTAAGAATTGCTGCTATGAACTACATGCATCCTTTTCAATAGCTGTGATGAAAGGTCATTGATGTTTGAACTACCAGGGTAGTTCCTTCTCTTCCTTGTCTGGAGTGAAGGAGTGAAAAATTCCATCAGACCTGTTGTTCCAGCCCATTCGGTAGGACTTTCCATCAAGAGGCAGCAAACCAAGAAAGCATGCACCAACAATACATGAATGATTGTTCCACAGCTGGTAAAGGTCTTCCACTTTTACAGAACAGCAAAAATCATCAGGACTTACAAAGTTTTATATCCATCATCTTTCAAAAACAATAAACACACATCAGGTACCTATTTCTACATCAGGTTGCACTAATGAACACACACATATCAGAATTTATTAACATAGTGTAACCTTAATGTACTGTACGCTTAAATACTGTAAGAGGGCGACTGCAGGATATCACTGATTTTAAAACATGGATGTACTTGTAGAACAGAAGCTCGAGGAGACAAGCTTATTTTGTACACTGCTCTTTTGTCCCTTGGCTCCTCCTCGTGGCCTTCCCCGGGCACTACAGTTACCTGATTTCCTAAACCCTTCATCATCTCCTCTCAAATTCTCAACCTAGATTTAGCCATGTGCCCAGACAACAAAACAGCTAACTAGTCCAAGCAGCACCAACTGGTTTCGTGAAGACAGACACAGAAAGACAAACCTCAGTCTTCTATTTATTCCCAATGAAACTTGCTTCAACTTTTCAGGCTTCATGTATACCAGACAGAACTTTTCTGTGATGGACAAGCACAAGAAGTCTAAATAATGCAAGAAGATAGTCCAGGGAGTTGTTACTTTCTAGCCTTGTTTTACATAGACCTCTCTTGACTTGATGTAATTAAGTCTTCAGTTTAGAGCCCCAGATTGAAAGAATGTACTGAACATGATAGCTTCTATTCTCTGGCAACAGCTCAGATTTTCTTCTACACATTGTACTCTGGAGGATCTACAAACAAAGTTATTTCCCCACACTCCTTAAAAATGTTTTTCTCCTATAAATCTATGAGAGGGTTTTATAGACCCTTCTGTACAGTTGAACTTTCCACTTAAGCACCTCTAGCATGAGCCTATACCCACTTTTTCTTTAAAGACACCAATTCAAATCTTTAGGCAATTATCCCTATTTGGTCTCTTCCTGTACGGCAGCAGTAGTAGTTTGGATATTCTAAAGACTAAAATTAAACACGTGCAATGGATTGAAAATAGGACAAGTTAATTGTTGATAACTTGACAGTCCAACTAAGCCTGTACAGGAACAGTGCTTCACTGTTCCTCCTCAATATGCCTATTCTTCTCACGTTTGATTTCCATCAACAGCATTCAACTTAACTTCACTATCCCCTACCGTGTTGCAAACCAAGATTTATATTCTGCTTTCTAATGCAGCTGCATAGTTTTGTATCTTGTATTCACTTCAATTGCTCAAGAACTGAAAATACTTTAAAAAAGTAGTTTTCGTAAACATGTGCCACTTGTATAGCTGAGGACAGCTCCTGCACAAGCTCATGATATGCAAGTATTCATTCTTTTGTTTGATTTTCACTGAAAATAATAGAATCCAGTGTAACCAATCCTTTTACAGATTAACTATATGCATAAAATGCAGTATTGTAGTGAAAAGCATACCTAAAGATTTTTCAGTATCCTATTTAGAATACATGTACCATTACTAGTGCAGAAAATAGACATTATAAACTAAGTTACAGCATGCCTTATGTTTTATGTAGGTAATTATGCTCTTGTGCTAATAAGTTGTTCACTATCAGCTGTTAGCGGTCACCTTTTCAAACAAATGGCTGCCACTAACAGATGGACATACTTTGATTACCATATCTAATTTTTATGTCATCTAGGCAACAGAAATGGGTGTCTATTTACAATCCAAGCACTCAGCATACTTAAATCCATAATATACTCCCTTTCCTTAAAGTAACACTGAACGATCTCACCATATTTGCTAAACTGTGTATCAGATTTTAAGGTTTATCTGGCTTACACTTCTCAAGTGTACCTGTAGATTCCACCCATTTCAGACCTACACTGTGGACTGAGGTAGTACAAGAGATGACAAAGGAAATTAAGATCAGGTAATAGTTGAGTTGGGGCAATATGGTCTGTCAGATACAACTATCTATGGCTATTTGAATTTCAATACCAGCACAAGAGTTTTATTTACTATATATTACAAACTATTTTGATAACAGAAGAGCTGCTTAATTGGCAGTCCAGTAGGCAGATTTTCAAGCTGTCACATATACTGAAGATTTCTACATACATGTTTTAATTTCCTTCATTGTTTATGTAAAGGCAAAGACTGATAAGACTTCTGGAGAACAATTTTTGTACAAAACTGACACCTTCAAAAATCTGAGCAGCAGCACCTCTACATTTTAGATGTTGCATTACAGTTATGTTACTGCTATAACTGTTTTGCTATAACTGTTTGGCATAGATAATTAGAAATGATTCAAATTAAGGAAGTCTCATTACATACTGATAAAGGATCATTATGAAGAATTGGAAGAAATAGTCCATTCCTGTGTTCATAATCGCTTAATTTTATTTTACAGTATATTTGTGACATTTTATGTTACTATAACCAAAGATCAGGGTTGTTTACAAATATAATGGCTGCCATTTAATGTAAACAATTAAAAAGTGTCTCTACATATTAAAATTTTACATCATGATTTTATTAAATTGAATTACTCTTTGTGCCATCAGGTATTAGTGGAGAGGAACTACTTTAAGCAAAAATAGTTTTCAGAAGTTAGATGTAGAAACTGAGAAGCCTGAATAAGATTTTAAAAGACCACTCCCCCATCACTGTAAAAAGGAAGAAAGTAATCCTTTCACTGAAGTCGCAACTAATAGTCAACCAAGTCCATTTTTATTAAGGCTTCTTTACATATTATTGAATCCCATCATGCCTTTCATATTCCCAGCAGCACCTTGTTGAAATTGTCTCATCATTGACTGCAATCCTGCCATGCCACCTGAAGAAAATAAGTGAGAAGATGCATGCGTTAATTAGTTTTGAAGGACAGCTATCTTGCTTCTAAAGTACGTGTGGTGTAAGGAGACCATCTCTGTAATATACAAACAAAAGCCCAATACTCAGCCAAGCTTAAATGGCTATCAAAATATGGACAACCGAGGAAGTAATTACATAAAGCTTAAAGTAGGTTTTAAGATGACCTTTGCATCAAGATCTAGACAAAGGAAAAAAAATTGAAGAAATCATCATTATCAGTTAAAAAGATTCCAGTATGGGAATCTTTAGTAAAAGCTTTAGTAAAAGCTGTTCTTATCAAAATTACTTATTTAAGGCAAAGCTTGGAAGGGGATGGAAGTTCAGGAATAGATTTGCTTCACAACAGACATGCTTGAAGTCACTGTACTATTTCCTCAGATGTTACTCCAATCGCTCATTTTGAGAGCTGAATCCAGATGAGTCCCCTTCCTAAATTCTGTAATATTTCAAATAGATTACTGTAACAGGTAATCACCTAGTGAAGCTGTCAAATGCCGATACATACCCATATGATGAAGGACTCTTGGATCCATCATCTTTGCCATCTGTTGGTTCAGCTTGGCCAGCTGAGATGGGTTTACATTCTTTGACATATCACCGCCTTCAAGAAAATGGAAGAAAAAGTGGATTAAAATACAAGGCTAAAAAAAAACAATTTTACGTAATTTTATATTCAAATCCATTCAAGTCAATGATCAAAAATTACTACATCAACTACTTTGAGTAATTAAGGATCAACAGTCCCTGTCCCGCCCACATAACAGACTACAGTGTCAGTATTGTGGTAGTGATGAACTCTACCTCGATAAAGCCAAAAATACAGCAGTTTTCACTCCCAATTTACACATTAACACCACGAAGAACAGTATGGCTCTCACCAGTTAAATCAAAGAGCTTGCAAGCATCATGAAAATGAGTGACCTACAACTCAGTCCTCCTCTCCCACCACACCTCTCTCCCCTTTCCCTTCTCCCAGCACCTAATCTACATTATGAGCTTCCTCTGTGTTCACATATCAAGTGACCTTCGCACTGAGTTAATAAGTGTTTTACTTTCTTTTACCTTTGAAGAGCCCTTTGATACCTCCCATCTTTTTCACCATCTGTGCAAATTTAGTGTATTGGGTCAAAAGCTCCTGGACATCTCTGGTAGAAACACCTGAACCTCTTGCTACTCTTTGGATTCTTCCTGGCTGCTTACTGAATACTTTGGCACCATCTGTACTGTCAAGTTCTGCAATTACAGCAGAGGAAGGAAAAAAACATTGTTAAAAGTAATGAAAACAAGTGCGCGCTCTGGATTAAAACTAAATTATCAGCACAAAAAAATAGCTATAGAAGTGTCAATGCAGAATTGTACAGAAATAATTGAGACAATATTCAAAGGAATAGCACAGGCCATTCCCGTGTCAATCAGAGTGATAGAAAAAATTGTCAGAATAAATTATGCTCTCAGCATACCTGGTGTAAGCCAGGCTAATAGGTTTAGCTCAAGGGTGAGAGCATACCTCTCCTGTAAGAGTTCTGGGTGGTTTAGAAACAGCACACCCTGAATTCCAGAGACTAGGCTATATCACTAAGTAAACTTGAGGGTGGAAGAAAGGTATGAAGAAATATGATAATGACAGATCAAAAACAAATCCAACTTTTTCATTTGCACATGTAGCATTAATAAATTTTAGAAGCACAACTACACTACAAAAAACAAAAACGCATTAATTATCAATGGAATGCTTTGAAATTCCATCTGCTCTACACAAGAGAGCAGCAACAAGAAGTTGTCAGTATATCTCTAAGTATTGGGACTTATTCAGAAAGTTTAAAGGCACAGGGATAAGTAACTGTTTATAAGACTGGTAAATGCTCTCTTCCCTTTTCTGTCATTTTAGATGCTACCTTAGGTCCAACTTGTTTCCAAAAGAGATCTCTGTAAATAGGCTTGTTCAACAACTGAGAAGTGAAATACTGGTTGAAGTTTGTTTTACCTTGGTCATTCATACTGTCCATTATAGTCATCAATTTCTTTAGCCTTGCCATTGATTCTTGTTCATTGCCTTTACTCATGAAGTCAGTTCCAAAACCAGGGATCATACCCTAGTTTTAAAATGCAAAACAAAAGCTGTGTCAGAACAAGCAAATCTAACTTTAAGTAAGCAGCCAGAAATACAGACAGCAAGTTTGAGTTCAGCACGTATGTATCGCAGTGGACCTTTTCTAAAAATATAAAGCACAGACTCTAGCACCAGTTTCACTGAAAAGTTTTTAAGCTCACAGCAGAAATTTGCCAGATATAAATGAAAATCTGATGAAGAAAAATGATTTTTGGGATAACTAACCAAGATCTGACTGAATGGTCCCATTTTCATGATGTTTTGGAATTGTTCATACATATCTCTTAATGTAAACTGACCTGAAATACAACAAAAAGAGAAGATTAGCAAAGGTCACACTAACATCTAGGTGTTACTTTCTCAACTATTTACCCTGTGAAAATAAAGAGCAATACTATACTGCATAAAAACAGATAAGTAAACATCGTCTCTACCGTTAATACAGCTAGGCACACAAGATGGCACACACTCAAGAGTTTTAAGCTGCTTAATCAGCAGTTACAGCACTACCTGTCACTTGATGAAAAACATGACTATTTACTTGCTTGACGCATTTATTAGAGTAAGAACAACCATTCTGCAATGTGCACTTGAAACAAATTACTTGTCTCTACACAGACCGCAAATTAATGCAGTGGTCTGCATCTTGGAGGGAACCTGCCGTGATTAGTTCATGGTAATACATCTGCTATTCAGGGAACAACTTACCATGTTTGAGCTTTTCTATGAGTGCTTCATTATCATCCAGCTTTAACTCATTTACTTTATCTATCAATCCTTCAATATCACCCATACCTGGAAAACAAAACCAGCTCTGAAGTTAGCATTAAAAAAATACACTTTAACTTTCTATTATCAGGTTCAAAGTGTCTTATAAGTACAGTTGCATGTCATACATACCAAGAAGTTTGCTGATGAAAGGCTGCGTTTTGAAGGGTTCAAAGTCATCTATGTGTTCACCAGTTCCAATAAAAATAATAGGACTCTTTGTAGCAGCAACTCTGCAGTGAAATATATGTATATATATATTATGGAATATGGAATATATTATGTCTCAGACATCATCAGCACAACACAATGAACACATCAACTCAATCTCCCAAGTATCTTTTTTACTCCCAAAAATTATTAATGCAGAAACATCCAACATCCATTTAGGAGGGGTAGCTGGGAATAGCTGACAACATTTCTTTAATTAGTACTTTGTAAAATACAAACTGTTTCTTCCACACTCTGCTTTGACAAATCACCAATAGATACATAAGTTGCATTTTCTTTGCCAATTTTCAGAAACTTGAGAGGATAGAAAAAAATAAATTGTGCCCATTCTACCCTAATGTAGGGAGGTCAGATGACACAGGTGTTGATTAATTTTTCTTCAGGGTTCCTCCTACAGACAACAATCTCATTTTCAACACAGGAAAAAAACTTAGACATGAGAAAAATCAAAACCTTTTCAGGAATCAGTCACTGACACTAGCTTTAATCGAACTCTGCTTCCAGTCTACAGAAAGTACAGAATGGCACAGCAGACAACATATACGAGTACATGACAGCTGGAACTCGCTTTTGGTATTTTCATTTTGCTCTTAAATTTAGTGTTCCATTACTGTGCTATAAATAACAGCAAAATACATATGGCAGTTTAGGAATTCTAACACTTAAGATCCAAGTCAGACACATCTCGGCTCCATACAAAGCTGTATCACTCAAAAACAGTTGGAGATTAATCTAACTTAGAAGATAATATGGCATGTTCTAGTCAACAAAGGATGTCAAGATACAGCACAGCACATAAGCCCAAGAAGATGGAGTTCAGAAAAGCATAACTGCAGACTCATCTTTTTACCAAGTTGCTGGACACTGAAAATTCAGAAACTTCATTTGCATCACAGCTTTAAGGCCATTAGATAGGACTAGCTAAATTTTTTTTTCCCTTTTGGAAAAATTATGGGCATTAAATGAGAAGGAAAATTTTTCAGGTAAGCCTTATCTATTAAGCTCAAATTTGTACTTTGCATCTGACATGCAAGATGCAACAATTGTTTTTTGCTGTTCTCAGAAGACAGAAGTCTGACGTGTGACAATACACACTACTGCATTGGAAGTACATCGTAATACCCAATTCTGATTCCCACTGAATGTCAAAAGGTCCACTGAAATTAGGATAAAAATCTAACTGTTACTACTGAAATTTCTAGATTTCTTGTAATGTGACAGTGACACTTTCACAAGACAGGTTTCTGTGAGACACTAACACATTTCATGGTTGTACACCCACAGCCAGACCTTGGACACCCTGTTGTATCGCCATACTTACGCACTAAGAGCGCCGCCTCCTTTCGCATGTCCATCAAGCTTAGTAACAATAACGGAAGCTACATCTACTTTGTCTTTGAAAGCTTTAGCTTGAGCTTCACAAGCTTGGCCAATGGAAGCATCCATCACATAAACAATGTTATCCGGTTGCTAAGAGGAAAAGAAGAGAAATTTGTTTCCTGCTTTCTTGGACTGTGTTGATGCGTTATGTTCAGTAGCAGAACTCACTGTAACACTGTTCTATGAGCAGTATTGTCTAAGGACCATTTGAAACCCTTATGCTGTGCTACTATTTGTGAAAATCTTATCTACAACACAGTATATTAAACTTTATTAGCTTTACAGTTTTTATTTATGTTTTGAATGATTTTAGCTAGTACCTGAGCCAGTAAGCTAAATAGCATCTATAAGCAATGAACATCTTCCATTTGGTTTTACGTTAAGAGCTTTATGATGTCCATTTCTCTGAAAACAAGTTACCGTTAACAGGAGTTGTGTGGGAACTGTCACATTGTTATGCGAGATCACAGAATCAAAAACTAGCCAAACTTTTTAAAACTCACACGAGAAACACCAGCTTCATTTACATACCCAAGCTGATGAACATTCTCCAATCATCTTTTTTGTTTCAGAGCAAACATTCATAACAACCACAGAAATATAGTACACAGCTACAGAAAAGAACCAGTGTGGTCTGATTTTATCTAGTTTCTTAATGCAAAGACCTCAAAAGGGAAAGTTAAAGCAGTAACACTGCAATCTAGTTATATGCAAGCACCCCTGAATTACAGATCCAAGAATTAAAACTGACACAAAGCGATCAAACACTGATCATCCAGTCCTAGTTTATTCATATCAGTTTGTAATTCCTAACACATTCTAGGTGTTAAAAATGCTGACACATTCCAGAAGACAGAAAACCACACAGAACATTGGGAGATGAGCAATGATTTGTACTCAAATTATTCTAACAAATGTCAATGTGTTTCTTGAAACTACTCACAATGGCATTAGCAACTTGTAACATCTCTTCAAACAAGGAGTCTTCCTGTTTGTGACGTCCACTGGTATCAACGATGATTATTTCAAAGTTTTCATTCTTAAATTTCTCAACACCTTCTGAGGCAATAATTACAGGATCCATTTCTGTGTAACTGATCACAAAGGTAAACATCAACATGTATGCAATTCCTTATCCTTAAGCTAATTAAGGATTTTATTACTTGACTGTGAACTTATTAAATCTACCTAGATTTCAAGATGGACTTCCTTTATATCAAGCCAAAACTGATTCAGATTATGCCTCCCTAAGCCATTTACCCTTGAAGTCCGGTGAACTGAAGCACAAAGGACTGTCTCACCTGCTGAAGATCGTGCTAGATTCTGCTAGCCTTTCTCGGAAGGAAGTTGTAACTAGGCACCTAGACAGCGCACCTCCAGCAAAGCTGGAGCTCATACGGAAGTTTAATAAAAACTATATTAGTTCTACTGCTGCCACTACCTGACAAAAATTAAGGGCCAAAAAAATCACCTTTTGATCTGTAAAGATGCTAAGTGGATTATTTCCTGAAAACCTCAATCTGTCTGGTAAAGCCCTGTAAACTTGCAAGCTGAGAGAACATTTAGGGGGATTATCTCCAGATGCCTGATCTCTTCTTACACTCACTCTACCTGCTACTACTGACAGACAGAATATACTGAGCTAGACAGGTATTTCATCTCATGAGAGAAAATATTTTAATAGCCTATTAGTTAGGCAACACTGAATGGGACTTTGTGGGAGATGTTCAGTAAGGAACAATATCTCGTTATAATTGAGCTGTTCTTCAAACAGATTCTGAAAGATACTTACCTCCCATAAAAGGGAATTCTTGCTTTTGTGGCGTTCTGCTTTAACTGGTCAAAAGCACCTGTAAGACAAGTATGGTCAGGGGGCTATTTAAAAAAAGCAAAACTCAGAGAAAGAACCATATCGTTAGAAGCTGTTTATATTACCTGCTCTGTATGTGTCTGCACATATTAAACACGTCTTCCAACCTTTCCTCTGGTAGAAGTATGCTAACTGTTAAAAGAAATCCAAACAAGTAGTTACACCAAAATCCCACTAGAAAGCATGGCACTATGTACCAGCTTGAAGTACATACTGAGGACACAAAATCAAGCCAGCTTTCCTATAACCGAGACCACCTAGTAGCACTGTGCAAGTATCAACTTGTTAGCATGTTAGAAAAGTATGTTATATAAATGATTAACATGGTTAGATGAAAATAGTTGATTTCAGTTTCCTGAGCTAGGAATGGCTACAAATAGCCTCTGTTCCCGTTTTGTTAACTCCTAGATTCTGCAGATGGGATTAGCTTTCAGAAACTACCCAAAGCTGTACTGCAACGTGAGCATTTGTTTCTTCACTTCCAGAGGAACAAAGATATTTCATTGCAGGGACGTGTTTTAAAGCAATGGATGGAAGCCTTACTGCCTTGTAACACTTGTAAGCTTCACTAGTACAACATACATTCACAGAACATTTGATTCACCCAAAGACAGACTTCCAAAATACAGTTTGTCTACATAAACACTAGGAAAGTCTTATGAAATCAGAGCAGTGATATATTCAGTACAGCTTATGTCTGAATCTCACAGAGAGCAGGTGACCAAAAAAAGAAAAGAAAATACACAAACATACATCAGTAGTCTTCTTCCATAGTATGATTTTTTTCCTTCCCCAAAACCATTGTAAATAGGTTAAGTTATAACTGCTCTGAATTGTGCCTTTTTTTTTTCTTTGAGGATAAAAATCTAAATTTCCTCAATAAACTCAGGGCTGGAACAGATTTCACAGCACCCATTCATGCTCAGCTGAGACACCTAATACAGAGGCCAATTTCTACTTGTTCCCCTAAGTAGGTAATAGAATGAGATAGGTTCTACTCAGAGTACATCTTAAATCCAGGAAGTACAGAATGGAAAGAATCTGTGATCCACATACAAAATTCCTTCATTAAGAGTGTAGTTTTTGAAAAAAATCTTGAAGGAAGTCCTGAAACCATAAATAGTCTCAAAAGAATATTATTTTGAACATTCATCTCATCATAGAATCCCCTCAGCAGAAGTATTTCTACAATGCAATCAGTCAGTACTTTCCTAGCGATAAAAGCAGCATGGGTCACAAGCAAGCCCTACATAACGTGTCCAACCACACCCTCCTTCCCAAGCAAAGCAAAACAACACAACACAAACAGGTTCCGTGCAAGTTACCTTTGAACAGGTTGTTGTTTTACCGCTTCCTTGCAAGCCAACAAACATGATAATGTTCTGTTTTCCTTTGGTAGGTGTCCATGCTTTGACTCCAGGATCTACAAGCTATAGAACAAAGTATACTGTGTGTTGCAGATCTGAATTTCAGAAGCACAGAACAGTTAGTGTCACATTCCATGGAGAAAGACAATTTTTTGTATATCTGGGTCTTAATTTGGCTTAGACGCTTACTGGTTTACAAGAACAGCCACAGCCCACGCAAGAAATCTGTAGTATATGGTGTTATACCTAACCATTCTGTGACCGTCACAGTGCTTCTTTCTAAGGCCAAGCACTAAAGTCAGGGTGGCCTGCATATATGGCACAAATACTACGATCAGCACAGAAACATGACCTCCACCCCACCATCACTGCACTAGATGGACCTCTTCTGACGAGAGCCCAACACTACAGAAGACTTTTTTGGGTTAGTGCCTCACTTCTCAGTGAGTAGAAGGTGCATACATTCCAGGGAGATATCATGTGGGTGAGCACAGACTACAGAAGAACAAAACGCTACACCGTTAACTGGCGAGAGGACAGAATACTGGTATCCTGGTATCCGGGCAGTGACTTGACCAAGCAGGCAGGTTAGAATTTGCAGTAGAGAAACTGCCTGGTTGTTACTTATACTTTTTAAAGTAGCTTTAACAAATCTTCATTAAGGTAGCAAAGGCTTGTTTCTGGGACAACCAAATACAGTAGTCCACAAGTTTGTAGGCCATTACCCTTCCTTCGTCTTCACATTTCAATTGAAAAGTAAGCATAGCTGAACTTGAAGGTTACATTGAGGTTAGTCAGAGAGATGCCTTGAAAGTAAAGTTCTGATCAGAAAAAATACTGTTTGCATAGTAAATAGCATTAGAGCAGAAAACATGACAACCCAGATACGCAGAACCCCTCTTGCGACCACGTGGTAACCTTAAAGCTTAGCTTGCTACTGTAGTGCTCGCACAACCCAGGCTGTACAAGAAAAGTGATGTAATAGGGAATTTTGAAGTCCTACTTTAACAAGTTCCTTAAAGACAGCGTGCTGAATCATTTTCCTTTTGTTAAGGCCAGATGCCATCTCTTCAAGATCAATTGCAGACCTGAGTTGAAGAAAACAGTTTTAGTACAACCAAAGCCATGAAATATTAGTATAACTTAAAGCATCCTAATATAACTTAAAGCAACCTAATAATAGTGAAGTCTCTGTAGCTGGAGCGGCACTCTGATATTTGCTTTGAGTTTTCAGTTAGCGCACATTCAAGAAGTGACATACATTAGAGACATTGCTTCTGTATGCAGGATAAAAACATGTTTCTGGAATACTTGTCTTTCAGACTCGCATATACTTGAGTTACACATCTGAAAATAGCCAAGGTAACAGTCCTGGTCACATGCACGGATCTATTTATATCCGGCACAAAACATATGAAGATGAGGTGTCTAGGCAGCAACAAAGAGCTTGTTTACTCTTCCACTGAACTGACATCAGTTTTTCAAAACAAGCGTACAACAGCAAAGGCTGGCTGAACTTGAGGAAGATTTCTTTTGATAGAGCTGGCAGGACATTTATTTTAAACTAAATATTTCTGTAAAGTGAAAACAGGGGCTTACAGGTGAACTGGGTATGTCTAAGAAAACCATAAGCAAGTTGGAAGTTGCTCTTCTGTAACCTCAAGTTACAACTTTTACAAACATTAGGAGTTAAATTTGTTTCGATTATTTGACTTACTTGACATTTTCTCTTAGTTGCTTCACAAGTTTAATATTAACATCAGCTTCCAGTAGTGCTGTACATACTTCTTTTAACATAGCATTTAAAACCTTTGGAGTATAAAAGAGAAATGGTTTTACAATCCACAGCATTGACTAGCCCAGGATTAGTTTCAAATAAGAATGTGAAAGTGTATTTATGATCTAGTAAAGGCTTTTATGAATTAAATGCATGTGGTACCATTATTATATCAAGTGCCACATAAGGTCTGCACATTTGTTCATTTGCAAATCAAATTTAAATCTGAAAGAGAATGGAGGCTCCTGAACTTGTAATATTCAAACTACAAAGTAATGCAGAATGCTTCCTATTGCATTAAGGAGGATGGCAGCTTGTATGGTAGCAATACTTCCTAAACTTCCCTACAGCTACTCCTCAAAAACAACTGCAACAGAAAGCCACAAAAGAATTTAACGCAATCTTGACAAACAAAGTATTCCCCCAATACAAGGTGGTCACACTATCAACATTTTCAGCAGAAACTGGTATGTTGCTCTGTGGCATGGCTTTGAGGCAAACAGGTGCCTCTGAAACCCAGATTAGTTGTTTTAAGACTTGTCACTTTGAAAAGTCTGTAACAGAAAGGTTTTTTTTTGAAAGTAACACCTGAGTAGGTGGCCTCATTTGCACAGCTTGAGCTCTTGCAGCGGAAAAATCTGCATTGCTGAATAAATGAATTGGGCTATATTTGACTCAGTTAAAGTTCTGTTGTCTCCTAGCTTAAGACTTGTTAAAACTTTTCCCCCATGCACAAGTTCTAGAACTATGCCAACTCTACAACCCTTGATAAGCTTTCTTTGTAGTTTAAGCCACAAACCATATCTTCCCACCTGAAAAGTTTCTAGCAATTTATTTACTCCTTGGCAGTTCCGAACCATCACATCTGTTAGTTTTCAATCTTGCTTTTCAGTCTTTGTACCAGAACACACTTATTTATCATTTCATGTTTTGATTTTTTTTTTTAAATACAAACTCTACCAAGTCAAGCAGCTTCCAGAACCACACACACTGGCTAGAATAGAAAGGCAGTAACCACAACAATCCTCACATTTCAGAGGGCAGGATTTACATTGAAAGCTATTTCTCCTTCCACGCTCTAACTTCTAGCAACCTAATACACGTCCACAGCGTAGCTGAACACAAAAGTTGCAACACTGTACAGTCTCACACCGTACATCCCAACCAAACGTAGGTGCAAATTGCCTCCTTCAGCGTTCTCCTCCTCAGAACGCCACTGTCCAGGAGTACAGCCACCAGGCTCCGTGACCATGGGACCCACAACCTCTGAGGCCTAAACGTAGCTCTGCGTTTTCGCCGTACGATCAGGGGTTATAAACCTCTAGCTAGAAATGTTACTTGAAAGAAAAAAAAGAGCCCAGGGATTACATTGACCCACTTCAAGCCTCTCATCAGCCTTATCTATTAGAACTTCGCTTTCTAGACGTTACAGATGCATCGCATAGGTGTATTACAAACCTCTTCATTGATGATGGTAGCATTGCTCAGTGAGCGCAATGCTGAGGTTATTTTTCTTCCGAGATCTGCTAGAACCATTTTGGCGGCTTCAGGTAGAACTTCAAAGAGAAGAACCTGAAGAGGAGAAAAAAAAACAAAAACAAAAAAAACCACACACAATTAAAAAATAATTTAAAAAACAAGTAGAAGCTATGCCTTCCCAAATGAATTATTCCAGTAAATATTAGGTTAAGAAATCAGCTTTGCACTCCAGAAAGCAGGCAAGTTTCACTTTGCCAAGTTATTTTTGGCAAATACTGGGCTGAAATTAAATTCGGGCTATCCTGATGGCCTACTTAAAAACAGAAGCTCCCTCCTGCAACTAGGAGGCATTTCACTCGCTGGTGTGCCTGTGCGTCAAATTCACCAGGTCAAACACTGCTCAGGCAGACTTCCACACACCTTCCCGTTACACAGCCGCCCGCCCAGGCCCAGGCCCAGGCCCGCTGGCGGGCCGGCGGCAGGCTCAGCACCCCCGACCTGCCGGGCCGAAGGGCAGCCTCCCCCCCCGGCGCAGCTAACCAACCGCTCGCTGCGAGGCACACCCGTCCCCGCAGCCCCCCGGACCCCTTGCAGCGGCCCCGCACCGGAGCGCGGCACGCAGCGAGGCCGGCCCGGGGCGGTGTCCGCGGGCACTCACCGGGCCGGGCCGGGCCGGGCCGGGCCTGGCGGCGCTGCGCAGGCTCCGCGCTCCGGCAGCGGCGGGCGCTCCCCGCCGACCGGCGAAACGTCACCACTCGCCCTCACCCCCGGCGCGCTTCCGCCGCCGGGGCACCCGCCAGCCGCCGCGTTAAGGTCGTGCCACGCAACGGCGTGCCCGCGCCCCGAGAAATCCCGCGGGACTGCGCCGCTCCACCTTAAGAGCAGAGGGACACGCAGCGCGCCCGGCAGGGGAGGGGCCGGGGAAGGGAGGCCCCGGACGCGCGTAGCAGGGCTTCATGGCCGGCCTCTGCGCATGCGCGGCAGCGGGGTGTGGGGGGGGTCGTGAGGCGCAGCGCCCCCCGGCGGTGGCTCTGTGGTACTGCGGGTGCCGAGGCTGAGGGTGGGGGGTTAGGTGGTGGTGGCTGTAGTGAGTGTGTGTGTGAGCGTATACGTGTGTGTAATTGTGCGTGTGTGTGTGTGTGTGTGTGCGCTTATATATGTGCACGTGTGTGTGCCGGGGGGGTGTGTGTGTCCCCGCACCTGTCTGCGCGTGGTACTGGTGCGTCCCCTCCTCTGCAGACCTGGGTGCAGCGCCTGCTTACTGTAAATAAACGTGTAAATACACGTAAATACAGTGGCTTTCTGCCATCCTGCACGTTCCGATTTAAAAGTGTGGCTGAATTTCACACGCAGTCGCACTGCTTCATGAACTGCACATGCGAGCCCGTGTCAGCGAGGAAAGGTGCACGTGCTGTTACACCCGCTCCGAGGCCGTCACCCTGCCTCACCTCTGCCAGGAGCAGTCCTCAGCCAGCAGTACAGTTTATGTACACAGTAAAAACGACGTATTTTTGTCAGTTAATAACTTTTTAATTTTTGTTTTTATGCCGACTTCCAAAAATCCTCACAGACGGGTAGTTTCTGTGAAAGACAAATATGATACACTGCTACTTTTCCTCAGATTATGATCTTTCAATTGCTTTTATTTACTTATTTATTTTAACGATCTAGGTCTGTGCCTAGTCTTTCAGTGAAAGGAGATTTATATTTTTGCTTCACATCTACTCTTTGTAATGAAGATACAAACGAAGGTGTAGGTCGGGTTCTAAATTTTGAACTGTGTCATACCCGATACATCTGAGTAATCTTCATCCTTCGGTTTTTGCATGTGCTGATTTCTGTTGCCTCACTATGTACGTCATCTTGAAACTAACATAATGTATTGTCTGGTCGCCATTCAATGGCTTTTTAGCTCCAATGCTGCAGATCAGAGCACAGCGTAGACAGGATGTGTATGATCTGATAATATTAATAATAACTATATGTTACCTTTCTCTTGTTCAGAAAACAAAATCATTCATATTTAACGTACTGTCTGAATGCCATTAATTTATTTTCTGAGAAATGAAATTACACTTTGGGCATCTGCATTTTCAGCATTTCCTTACAGCTTGTGATTGTATTTTGCCAAGATTGAAACTATAGGCAACCTACGCGTGTCATTTGGGACATGTTGGACTTAGACTAATTTTACTTCCCAGATTGCCAGGTTTGTGGAGAAATTTAGAGCCTATAAAATTTGGTCTCATGCTACTGCCTGTAGAAACTACCAGTTTCTGCATCTATTGATTATGGTGTTTAAGCAAAATGATTAACATTTGCGCAAGGTAGCGCTGTAGTCATTAGGACTGGTTGGACAGAGGACTGTGAGGCACTGAGGTTTCTGAGTTACAGCACTGAGTTAACATATCCCTGTACCACACGGAAATAAAAGCCCAGTCTTTGGCAACAGAGGTGGAGGAAAGAAACAAGCCTATAAGGAAAAAAAGAAAAAGAAAAAGAAAAAAAAAAGGGGGGGGGGGATAGAGGAATAGCATTCTGAATGAAGAGAACAGTGACAGTAAACAAGGATGGGATTTATGGAAACAAAAATGGCACCCTCACAAAGTTGTTTTTCTGTGGTGTGTGGGTTTTTCCCCCCCTCCTACTGCCATCCTATTCCCGTTTCTGTCAAGATGTTGAGCTTATAGTTTTACTTCCAGCTGAGGAAGACTGGGCAAGATTCCAGTGTTAGTTATAGGTAGGATTTTTCCCTCTCAAACAGTGTACATGCAGCCTTACAGTAAAGCCATAAAAGTGGTTGCCCTTTAGGATTTGTGTTATTACAAAATCAGCCGTATTTATTCATTTTAACTTAACTGATGTGTTCTGATTGATTCACATGCTAAGTGCATGGATTGAAATCAAAACTTTTCCATGGAAGAGCCAAATTACTTTTTAATAAAAGAAGTTATCCATAGTAAAGACACATATGTACATGGGGCTAAGAGAACATTGTACAGGCTCTCACTCTAATGGTTTCTGACTAATCTTTCTCAGTAATTATGGGAACGTAAGCGTGTGTAAGATCCTATTCATTTTCTTTGTCCCAGCAGAGAACAAAATAACTAGTCATACTTTTTTTTTTTTGGTCTCACAAATTTTAGAAGTTCCAAATCTTTACGTATGATGGAAGAAGACGTTACTGTTCGAAGGCAGCTGCTTAGCAACGCTGCTTCGCTGTTTCGCAATCAGCCAGCTCTTCCCACACACTGCAGTGAAACGTACGTCATTTCACGGTGACTTGCATTCCAGCTTTTCTTTTGAGTTACTCTTAGATCTCAAAGAAAATGAAACAATAAGAGTTGGAAAGAATAACAGGAACCTTTGGTCTCTTAACTGAACTTTTTTTATATAATAGGATGATTAATGCTTTAATATCCTTCTGCAATAACCATGTTCCAGAAGTTCTGGCTAAGAAAACTTGGGTGAAGCCCAAAAGCTAATTCAAACCACTTGGGGAAACCCCCCTGAAGATCCCACTCGGTTGGGTCCCAGCATTTGATGTATAGCTTCCATATAAATGTGTGCATGCACATTTTTCCTAACGCTCTTCCATTGCCCAAACTCTTAAGAATTTTCAATAGCAGGAGAGGTTGCATTTGGGTAAGAATGGGTGCTGGAGAAGACAGGCGATGTGAGCAGAGTTGGTTAGGCTCTGATCAGGCTCCCGTATCTCTACATTAACGGAAGTATGGGAATCAGAGGAAGTAGCTCCAGGAATACTAATTTCAAGACTGAAGTGACCAAACCACTCTGCCTACTGGCAACTACTGAGCATCCTTGCTGTACTTGGAGCCTTAATGCAGATTACAAAAGCCTGTCTCTTGATTCATGTCAGTGAGTGCAGATAAGGTGATAAAAAGACCCTTTATGATTTTTCATGTACTGTCATGGGGTCTAAGATATATTTTTTAAAAGTATTTTTTTCAGCAGGGCTAGTACAGACTAATACTAGCTTCTTTTTTTTTTTTTTTCTCCTCAGTTGTATAACAGTAAAATAAAACAATCTTATAAGCTTTTCCATTTTATACATTTCATTAGAAACATTTAAATTTGAAGCTAAGATTTCAAAGTGATTTTCTAGGTTGAAACGCCAATTGCTCATAGAGTGATGTGTTATTCAAAACAGTCATTGAATAATAAACCCTCACAAATCCTCTAAGTTAAAGATAAGCAACATATAATTAAGTATTTTTTTTTCTCTTGTGGATTCACTTGTAAACCAGCTTGTTAAGAGACTGAATTTAGTCCTGTGACTCGGAAGTTGAGGTCAGTCAGTGCCGTAAGCTCAGGCTTTTAACAGGTGGTGAACGAGGGGTGTCTGACAAAATTAACTTCACCAGACCATAGTAGACATGCTCCTTTAGTACAGTGGTCTGCATATGGAGAAGAAACTTCTCATCACGCTCTCAGGAACAGACCGAGTTTGTCCAGCTTACATTATGTACTTTATGACTTGGGCTTTGCAGTGTTCCAGACAGGCCAGGTAAAACTAGCAGATGGTGATTTTCACAAGACAAGAATAGGACGTAGTATAAAATAAGAAAATAACCTGACTTTCTTACAGGGAATGGTCTTTAATGTTTCTTTTCAGTACTGTTGTCGCTGCAGGTGGAATGAGGCTCTTTAGAAGGATAAAAGCATGGGTTTCTGCGATGTAACAAGTATAGGCGTAGGCGTTTTTTGTGTGTGAAAAAGCAATTTAGTACAAGGCTTAATACCCAAATGGGTAGAATCTATCCAAGTAGAATATCATTGCAAAAGAGATCAAAATAGTGTTGCAAAGCCACATTAACAGGAATGTAGTTTATTAAAATGATGCCATACCAAAAATCTTTTTCACTACTCTGTTGCTTGGTAAACCTGTCATGTGATGAATCACCAGTTTTAGGAAGTGGCGTTAATTTTCTTTGTTACTCTCAGTTGAGACAACTGATACTGCTGCGGGAAAGAAATCTCAAGAATACCAAGTACTTCTAAGTTGTTAGTCACTGAAACTTAATAATGGTGGTGAAAACCAATGATTGTAAAATAGGCGTGTGAGTTAACTAGCTTAAAATTTAACTTTGAAGTTTCTTTCAATTTATGAATGAAGGGAACTAATAAAATAATCTCTGGTTATATTTATGTTGGGAAAAAAAAAAAAAAGTTGTTTTCTTTCTACCAATGGCTAGTTATGCTTAGGGGTAGAAAAGGTATTTGGAGTTCCTGAAGAACCTGGTATACTGAGGTCACAGATTGGTTCTGAAATTGTTGGTCAAAATTGGAGCTAGTAATGTTTTAGGGATGTGGGACTTCTTCTTTGACCTGCTTGACCAGTATCCTTGAAGCACACTGAATGGTTAAATTAACTCTGTATCAAGTAACATAGATGTTAGTGTTTGCTTTTTGCTCCTGTGAGCCTGAATATACATCTCGAAAACCATACGGTGCTGGCTGATACTGCAAAATCCTCACCTTTCCACATGACATGTTATCTTCTGTTGTCATTCAGAAATAGTAGATTGTTTGTCTTCTGCCACGCATTTCACAGTGCCAGGATGCTTAGATGTTGGATAGCAGTTCTTTCTATCCCGTGTCAGGCTTTGTGATGTTTTCCTAGCTTGTGTTATATTTGCTGTAGAAAGACTGAGCAGCACCAGGGTGTTAATTAGGTTTTTGCAATGTGTTGATCAAATGTTAGAAATGCACGTTGAGTAGATCCAGTGGAACCGGTTTTTGAAGTAAAATACAAACACTAATGCTCTCAGACTTCCTCCATAAACAAATGATTGTGATTCATCTCGCAGCATTTCATGAACTGTGCAGCTCTTTCCTGGTTAGTTGTCTGCTCTCTGAATGCAGGGTTCGTCTTGCACACTCTGCATTTCAGATATATATAACAGGCACTAAAACGATAGCAAAAAATAGTTTTCTATTTTTGTTTCTTCTTTGAAGATCCTTGTAAGGTGATACTGAGATTCTCAAGAGCGAACAATTTGTTAAACACCAGGGTGGAGTTGGTAAAACTGCAGCAGTCTGAGGCAGAAATACAGATTTTCATATTTGGCACCTGGGTTCTGTACTTGATGGCAATCTATAAATATTTACATACTGCAAAAGTAAATGAGTTATTGCGGGAGCTGCTGCTGTTTCTTGCTTTGACAGGAATGAGGTGACTCTCGGGGTGTGAGTTTAGTCAGGGGCTAACCACGCAAGTGCAGAGCGCTCCTCGTGCGGCGTCTGCTGGAGCTGCCATTTTGTCATCTCGGGAGGAGCGTGCTCAGACCTCCTCTTTTTTTGTTGCTGAACGCCTGTGCTTACAAAACTAATTGATAGTTGGTAAGGAGCGCTTCCTTTGGCCATTCGTTTTTCGGAAGTTTTTCATTTGAGCTGCTTAGGTGTTTTAAGGAGATTTAGGTTAGGACCCATTTCATACAGAGCATCCACAAGAGCTTTTGTACGGCATCATTTGTTTCCTACGAGGAGCTCAGAGGGCCCCGTACGAGACGTTCAGTGTTGCGACAAGCATTGTACGGATGGGAGTCACGGCAGGGGAGGGATATTCCAGGATCTGAGGAAGGTGGGTGTGCGGCCTGTCTCCCACCGTGGTGGGGCTGCGATATTGCACGCAGCCTGCAGGGCTGCCCACCGCTGCCCCTGGCCAGGAAACGTGGCTGGAGCCCCGAGGGAGCAGGTCCTACCCACCGAGCGAGCTGCAGTTCTGCCTTTGCAGTGGGATGTGGCGGGCCCGGTGGTCTACGAACACTTCCTGAGTTTCGTTAAACTCTCTGTATGAATTTGATACTCTTAGCAGGCAGTATAACAGCTGGATGAGCTCTCTTGCATAGTAATAGTATTGTTTTAAGGCATGTGCCAGATGTAGGGGCTCATTGCCCACAGCCACCAGCCCGTACAGCTGCTAATATCAGCTTTCTACTCGCTTGTTCTGTCTGTGTCGTGATTTTTCCTCTTCTTGCTTCCTCAGATGCTTTCCACCTCCGCAGACTCTGGTTCCTTTGCACTCTAAAGGTCTGTCCCAGTGCTGCTGATGGTCCCATTCCCACATTAATTATTGAGGTTTCCCCAGGCCTGATATTGTCAGACTCAGGCAGCAGTTTGTCCTCCTTCCCATAACCTCTGGGTTTACTTCTGTGCTACATCACATCCACAGAAGCCTTCCCTGAGCCGATCAGAAAAGTCACTGTCTTCGCTGCTTCTGGGCTGGTCCTAAGGAATCTGCAGGTTGTGGGGTGGACTCTGAGGGTAATGGGGACGGGTGCTTAGTAGAGGTTTTGAATTAGCATACTGACAAGCTGGAGCTGCTGCTTTGCACCTGTTGTGCTGTTCGTGCTGCTGCATTTGCAGCTGCCTCCTCTATCCCGCCCTGTTCCTCGATGCAAAGTTTGCATCTTTTGGGGAGCTGAGGTCCTGGAGAACCTATCTGTGAACTGTTTCAAACAGCAAATTGTCGTCCAGTCGTGTAACAGCTAATAGGGGGTGTACCGTGCCCGTCAGGGCTTTGGGGTGTTACCGCTGGACATTTTAAACTGATAAACTAAACACATTTTAAGGGAATAAAGCTCATTTACAATTTCTGGTGCTTACTACGGGGGATTTAGGGTTATCTCTTTTTGTCAGTCTGGGAATGTGTTGGAATCACCATTTACGCTTGTACCCTGTAAGAAGAGTGTTTTGCACTGATGAATGATGGTTTCTTCAATCACACTGTTCTGACTGAAGTGCTTAAGCAAACAGCATTTCAGAAGCATTTCCTAGTTAAAAGTGTAGCTGGTCTCTGATTCCTACTGCCTTAAATTTTCTCCCTGTTTCTAGCATTGCTTGTGCTTCACAACAAAGATTGAGTGTACTAGCATAGGCAGAACTGTGGCATGTTTGATAGATTGATTTTGAATCTGCTTGCTATCAAGCATGCTCATCCTAATGCTCCCGCCTGGGACAGCAACGCTGACAAACCCAAACTTCTTTATTAACGCTTATAAAAGCTGTCAGATCTCCTTTTGGTGAGCAATACATGTATATGTAAAAACCACACTCTGCCCAACGTAGTGGCATTCTGAACGGAGCCAGAAGCAAACCAGGAGGGGTGGGGAACAGAGGACAAACGTGTTAAAGACTCAAGATGGGGTGAATGTGATTTTCAGGATTAGTTTTGTGGTCGCTTTTTGTTTCATGCTTTTTGTTTCTTTTACACGTATGTAGTTGTGACCTGAGACGTACCTTTGTTCAGAACCAACTCGGTGCCCTCAGAGCGATGAGATGTCCAGGCAAAAGGAATTTCATCTAGTTCATCTAGTCCTTCTTTTAAGGGAAATTTAACTGGAGAGGAATAGAGCACAGGCGTACAGACGATCTCAAGCCGAATGTCAGTTAGGAACATCATGCTCTGGGAAGAGGGCTAGCGTGAAACTGGTGTATGTAAGCAGGATGTTGTCTGCAAGGTGTGAGAAGTCTGGTTGATGCAAATAAACCTTCAGCTGGAGTAATGGGCCTAGTTCTGAACACCGCAGGATGGGAGAGTCCAGAGGATCTGGGAAGTGATGAGAATGATCAGACTCCTAGAAAGAATGCAAGAAAGAGCTGAATAAGTGGATCTTGTTTCTTCTAGAAAAGGGAAGGCTTAAAGGGACATGAGGAGACTTCAAAGAAATAAAAAAGCTGTTATATACAGGAGAGGAACAAATTTCTCTACTTCCAGTTGCGAGCAGGACAGAGAGTACTAGGTTTAAATTGTCACAGAGAAATTTAGATCAGTTACTAAGAAAAGTATTTCTTTCTAATGGTAGGTGTAGACAAGCACTGAAACAGATTGATAAAGGAGGTTGTAGAGTTTCCAGCATTAACAATCTCTTTTTTTTAAATAATAGTCTGGAAGAAGTAGTGGCACTCAGAATTGATTCTGCCTTGGAAAAAGCAGCGTTGGTAACTCCCCAAGGTTCCTTCCAGGTCTTTTTTCTAGATGTCTAAATCAAAAAATCAAAATTAAAAAAAAAAAAAAGTTGAAGTAATGCAGGGATATCATGGAAAATATAGAAATAATTTAGTGTGGCTTTGCAAAAATGTACTGCTTTACATCCCTTCTTATTTTCTTTCACGTTTGAAATATTTTGATAGTTTCAGTCACATAAAATGTATCGTAAGTTGAACTGTTGAACTGTGCATTATCCCTGATTTTTTTTGTAACCGCTTTATTAGAAAGATGGTATGTATAAAAAGAAACTTTTATTTATAAAAACAAACAAAAACACAAAAAACTATGCACATTCAGGCAACTGTGAGTTTTGTAATTTCTCCAATAGTTCAAAAACATCTTTGATGTTTTTATATCTTAAGCTGAAACAGTATCACTTTGGTGGCAGCCCAGACCATCATATGTGAGTTATAAGTTTATAAATATGAAAATAATTTGAGTTTTCAAAAAAGCACTACGTTTATTTTAAGTGGCAAAGTTATTACAATTTAAATCTGTCATTGGCTGGGAAAACCAACAAAGGCTGAAAAATGCATTTCAAATAAAAACCCTATCCATCTGGTATTGTTTATGTCTTGCAACTATATTGTACTGGTCATCACTTAGTCCACGTGATCTACATATGATTGTTCAGAGTTTTGTGTTTGTTTTGATTTATTGGTGACTTTGATGAGCTTGTGGTAACGAATAATGAAGTTGTGCTCAAAAATATCACTGAAGATTTGCAGAATTTACCTCATTTACCCAGTGAGGCAATGTTTAATTTGGAACATATAGCTATGCAGAAAGTAAGTTAATTGTTACAGTCTCCTTTTGCTGAACCACATCGTTTATTTGGGGGCTGTGCTGATTTCAGTTTTACTAGTAGCTCATGGTAGAGACTGAGTGCTGGACTGAGATATGGGAAATCTCAGTTTGGTTCTCGGGTCTGTTGCTGCATGACTGTGTGACCCCAGGAAAGCTGCTTCATACTGCTTCGTAAGTTATTTGGCACAGCTTTCATTCTGTGTGATGTGGTACCTGTCACGGTGATTCCTTAATGCTAGCTCCATAATAGACTCTAACAGCCCCCTGAAAGAACACAGAATTACAGGACCAGTGCTTTGCTGTTGCTGTAATGTGGGCAGCCCAGAAATGATTTTCAGTTCTTTTCAGATTCTGATGGCTCAGAAAGAGGTGGGCTGTGAGTCCCGTGGGAGGGGAGAGCACCTCTTCTACTTGAGCTGGCAGTATAGCTGGGAAGTTAACACATTTCCCCAAAAAAGTGGTGTGTGGCTCTTAAGAGGAAAAAGTGGATTGGCCACATGCAGCAAGCCTAGGAGAGGGAGGAAGGAGGAGTAGGAGGATAAAGAATTATACCCCTTGAAAGGATGAGAAGGCGAGCATCCCAACTGGCGTCCTTTTGACTGAAAATTATACTTGTGTTAATCAGGGGTATTTCTAGATGGAGGCATAAAGCATGAAGATGAAAATACTCAGACTGTTGAAGTTAAGAAGCAAAATCGCCCTTTCTTAATATACGTTCTCCTCATTAAAATGGAAGAGAAAAAGTTTCCATTACCCTGTACCTTCCCTGTAGCCAAACAGTTCTAAGGAGACAAAAATTACACTAGCTCTCCTACTCAGCTATCAAAGCCTGCAGCTTTCTTTCCTTTGTCATCTTCCACCTACTGGTTATTTCAGTGGAATCTGATGATCCAGGTCACATGCGGGATTTTGTCTTGTAACTTCTGAATAGGGAAGCACTTGGGTCTCAGGGATTTGGGGAAAGGTAGAATGGTGGGGTGATTGTCTGTGTAACAGCGTAAAAGACTTTGGTATAGATGTCTTTTTTAGATTTTGTTCTTTTTCTCAGATACATCAGCATCCACTGCCCATGGTTCATGTTGATGCATTCCTTTATGATGATGATTATCGTTGATTCATTGTGTGAGGAGGAGAGAATGAATAGAAATTACTGCACAGAGTGTGGCTCATACAAGAGTGCATCTTTAGGTAAGTGCTCTTTTGGGAACATGAGAAACAAATTCTGTTCAGCTAAACTGGTTTGCGCAATGACTCAGCTGGACAGCACAGCATCCAGCTGATGGAGGACTTCATGCACACTGGTGCAATACACAGCCAGAATTATTGCCATTAACCAATGGAAGGAGATTCCTGCACAAGTAAGTCAAAGTAATTTGCAGTGTATGAATGACCCTAGTTGCCCACAAAAACTGGGCAGGGAAGAGGTACAGCTATGTACAACTGAAAAGGAAGATGCAAGAAGAAAACCGTTTCTACTGTGCAGTAACCTCAGTCTCCTCTTGCAGGTTGAAAGGCAGTAGAAAGCACCATCTGTCTTAAAGCTCATGTGTGGTGTGGTACAGATCACTGCTGTCACCAGCACAGCACAGGCATTGAAGAAGGAATAGTTTATAAGGAGAACATTCTGTTCCTTAAAACCTTGGAGTTAAATTTTAAGCTATTAATATGTCTGCCCATAAAAAGGTTTGTATGAATCGTGTTGAGCTTTAGGTACCGTGTTTTCTTTTTTACTTAAATGACTCCAAGTTAGTGTATTTGATTTTCTTTAAAGTGTATCACTGTGCAGAAAAAGGGAATTTAGTTTCATGAAGGATTTCAAAATTCTCCATGTAAGGGAATGAGTCCCCACGCTCAGGACAGTCTCCTTGGCAGGCTACATCAGATCTGCAAACCCTGGTTTTCCAGGGTCCCCACACTAGTTCAGGCAAGAAAGCAGACAGGTTTTCAGTGATGGCAACTCTTCAGATTAATGTTTAATTGGTTAATAGCAAACTAGTTAGCACTGCCCATCCAACACCTTTGTTCTCTTCTTAATTTCCCAGAGTTTATTTCGCATTCCTTTTCTCTCATGAAACTGAAGTTTCTTTATCAGCGTGTACTGCCTGACCTGACAGGAAAGGTAGTGGTTGACATTGGCTCCAGGCTTGGTGCAGAGCTATTTGTGGTAACATCCAGCACAGGAATTTGTATTTTATTACTGTGACAATCATTTTCCCTCTTCTCTGACTGCCTACTCTCGCTACTCGATCTTGGACAGGTCATTCCTAATGGCATCTCTGGTTTGACTGTCTGAATAGAGTATGGTGCTGCCTAGTAGTGATTTTAGTTCTTGCTCTTTCCTCACAAAAGGGAATACAAATGATCTTGCTTACAGAGAGGAGAAGTCTGTTGTCCAACACGGCAGCATATTGCTCTCACACATGCTGCTCTTTTGCTAATTCCTGCTCTGTCTCTCCTTCATAAGTAAGTTTGTCCCGTATGTCTTGACCATGTCTATATATAGATTAGTTATGTCAAATTCCTTTATGAAGCTGACAAACTGTTAAATTACACAAAGGAAGACTTTGATATGAATTTGTCTCCAAAAACATATTGTCCTGCTCTGTGTTTTAAAATGCACATAAAATACTTCATCGAGAAACTTGAGTGCAATTTTGATTGCTTTTGGCATGGCTGGTGCAACATATGGCCAACAGCAATGCAAAACACACATTACAACTTTGTTACAAAAGTCAATGGCTGTTTAGGGCTCAGTCTTGGAAACACTGGAGCATGTAATTTTACTCATCTGAATAATCTAATTTTGGGACTACTCAGATGAGAAAAGTTACTCCAATTTGTAAATATTTGCAGCATTGGGTCCTTAAATGGTAACACTTTTGTTAGCTATTGAATTTGTTTTGAAGCTCTTAAATGCTTGTATTGTTAGAGTAGAAGATAGTCTCAAGATAAAGCAGGAAAAACGTTTCGTAAAGAGTTCTACTTTTTGTCATGTTCTTGGCTTGTGTTGGAGAAATGGTGACTTTACCTTCACAGGCTGCGTTTCTGCTGAACTGAGTGGGTTCAGAAAATGTTAATTAGATTGCAGTCCATAGGTAGCTCAAACAGTCTGTATCTTTAGCTTTGCTTGTTTGCCTCTCCCATTGTTAGCAATAATGCTAATGTGTAATAATGGTGTTCAGTGGAGACAATGGCAGATAAAAGTTAAAGCAATATCTCTAGTAGGGCCCTATATGCTCAAGCATTTGGTGGTTGTTTGGTTGTTGTTGTTTGCAGGAAGGTTGCTTGTTTCTTAAAAAAAAAACAAAAAACAACAACAAAAAAACACATCTCCAACAGCTTTCTAAAATCTCAGTCCAAAACTGATCCACTGAAGTATTTTGGGCTTATTATTGAGAGATAATATTTCTTTTTTTTATAGGCAACGCTATGAAGCACCTGAAAATGGTAGTAATACACTTCTTAGAGGTGCTGACAAAGACTGTCCAAAAATATCCCATTATATTATGGGTACATTGCCCTCCATTTTCACTCACATTGACTGTGTGTATGTCTTAGGGTTTTTTGTTTGTTTGCTTGTTTTGTTTTGTTTTCCCTTGCTATTTTTTTCTTCAATTTTCACTAGAAACAAAAATGTACAGTCTTTTCCTTTCACACTATTTTTATAATTTGTTTTTTACTGCTTTTTTCCTTCCAGGGCCTCTTTCCATCTGTTTTGCAATTGAAGTAAAGTCAGAGCTTTACTTTTCTTTTTATTTTGACCTGTTATGTTGGGTTTCTTTAAAAATTCACAAGATATAAGGGGAAATTGACAAAATAGGGGCTTAGCTTTGAAAAATACATCGCATCCATATTAAGACGTATCTCAGCATCCTTTTCTAAAATACTTTCTTAATCTTAACCTTTGTTTTATATTTTCCATTTTGACTGAAATATTTGAAGTTGTTCTAAAGGCATCAGTTACTAAATTTCCATTTCCTAACACAGGGTTGTCTTTATAGCTCAGCATCCCAACTCTATGGAGTAGAAATGCAGACTTTTGACAGTTGCAAGAAATGACAGTTATAAAATACCAGCTTATTGACAGAATAAAGGTAACTAAATAATATGGTTCAGTGCATTTTTAACCACTGTGCAGTAGGTATCCTGTTTATGAGAGAGACTGGTAAATCAGCATTCTGAGAAGTTCTTTCTGCCTCTGCTTGTTTTGGTCTTAAACAAAGGCTTTGTATTGGAAAATAAATTCTCAAAGCAGTAAGGAGAAAGGAAATTACCAAAATACGATAATGTGTGTCAAATTGCTTAGCCTTTTTCTGGAATGAACTTACCTGCTGGCTCATGCAAAACAGATACATCTTAGCTGTTTCTCCAGTGAACTAATGACAGGATTGCCACTAACTTCCTTGGAACTGAGCATGTAAAGAGTTTCTGTCTTGAATAACAAAACTAAATATCTCTGTGTTTCATTAACACTAGCAGAAAAATGTTTGTAGGATTTGCAAATTTGGATCTAAGAACACATAAAGGACTTTTGGCTATTGGTATTTTTTTTCTTGGAATGCCAGTGCATGTGTACCTTCCACAAACAATATGGGTTTCAAATAATAGGAGATCATATGGGAAATGTTTCCATACTCCTGTTGTGGAAATAACTACTACCACTTTAATGAGAAAAATGTTTTGTATTTGGGCATACCAGTTGTTTTGTTACCAGCAAAAACTGGTGAAAAGGGTATGCTGAGTGAAATAGTGGTTTTAATCCTGTGTTATATGCATATGCTCTTGAGTGGAGTCACACAAACTGCTGGGTGCAGTAGTGCATTTGAAATTAAAGTAACCAATTTTAAACTGTAAAGAAATAATAAACATACATAAATATAACACAAGGTAAGCAGTATCATCGGGTTACCCAGTTCAGTCCCAGGCTGCCAGTTTATCCATAACCTTCCCTTTTTGCGTATTCTTTGTGTTCATTTGTGTAGCACCATATTGTGATGAGACTGAAGGTGCAGTTAAGAACTTTGTCAAGTTACTTCAGTGGAACTGGAGATGTATATACATGCTTTTTGGCCTTGTATATTCTTTGTTATACGACTTTGTTTTTCCTTCACACCTTGTAATTCTGCTGAAGTATTCATTTCAGAGCATAAAGATAAGAAGATATTACATTTTCAAAGCAATGCCTGAGGACTTTGCTGCTTGCATCTCATTAGATGCTAATTTAGTCATGTGACTTCTGTTATCACACTGCTTTTAATATCTCATTAGATTATTTTTTACCCCCAAAATGAATCCTCTCTAGAGATACCTACTAGCTTAAAAAATAGTCAGAATCCAGATGCTGATAATAATTTATGACACAAATACGGAAAAAACTTTGAAAAGTCCTTTCTTAAGTAACCATTGAATTTTTGTTAGAATGTGTTCCCAAAGGACAGCAAGGTGTAATCTTAGTCAAGATTTGGTTTGTTAAAGTACATTGAAAGTTGCTCAGCATCTTTTGCCGTTGTAGCAAATGTTTAGATGCTGTGCAGAAAATAAAAGAGTTCAACAGATTTAAAATCAGTTGCTGCCCGCTCTGTTGTGCCAGCACATAGCCAAGCAGATCAGGGAATTGGTCCAGCTGAAAGGGAACCCTGCAAAAAAACTGTTTCAGCTGGAGCTGTATCTGAGTCTGGCTCGTGGTGCAGCCACTCATGTGGTCCAACATTCCTGCGTAGGAACAAGGATGTGTTTAGGGAGAAGGGGCTGCTGAAATCAGTTTAATCAGCACAGTCACCTGCTCTGTAAATGCAGTCTTATTTTAATTCAAAGTTTAAGTGTTTTTGAAGTAAAGGAGGTAACAACACATGTTCAAAATTTCCTAGTAGTTTGTTTTTCTGAATTGAGGCTTAAAACACGAGGACTACCATTAGTAGGGCATTAAGAAATTTCAGTACTAATATAACTTCTTGTGCTGTGTATATATATAACCTTTTCCTCCTTCAGGTTGTCATTTTAAAGATCCCTTTGTGAATAGTCCGTCAGTCACTTGTGTTTGGATTAAATGGCTGCTGCTCAGGTGTTTTGTACATAAATTTAGTGGTTTTGTTTTTTCCTCCCCTTGAAAAAAAGGTAAAGTAAAATGTCTCCTTAGCCTTGAAAATTGTGATCTGAACCCTGCTTACAGCCTAGGTGCACTAAAAATCATGGAGTAATGCAGGTTCTGATAAGTGAGCTCTGACAGGTCTTGCTGAAGCATGTTTTCTCCCTCGCTGTCTGTCCTGCCCCACTGCAGGAAGCAGTTACCCATGTAGCAGGGCAGTAGTCAAGCCTTTATCTATAATACCTCTACCACCTCAGTTCATAGTCTGTCTTTTTTATCTGCAGTTAGCAGTGGCTTATGCAGAGGACATGAGTTCACAACTAGAACCTACCATCATCAGGACTGCTGGTGGTGACATCGACTGGGGTGATCCGTCTTGTTTCTCTGCTGCCTAGATGTTCCAGCTTCTTTTTAGAATCACAGAATCATTAAGGTTGGAAAAGACCTCCAAGATCATCTGGTCATCCTGCAGTTTATAGTGCACTGTTTTAAGATAAATGATGACAATTTTTAATTGTATTAAAAAGCTCTAAGTATAGTGAACTTACTGTTATAGTGAGCTAGTGAATTCAGATGTCCGCACACTAGAGGTGAAAGTAGCCATTTGACCAGTCATTCTGACTACTAAACTGTCCATATTTCTCAACGAAGTACAGCCTTCAAACACTAGCCTGCCAGTTCTGGATAAGGTACGATAATACATTTGGTTCTGTTCTGCTCACTACAGGCAGTTGTGACCAACTTGGCATGGTGATGCATTTAAGGAAAGAGAGCTTTTTTTTTTCTCTGAGTTGGAGCACTCTTCCAGAACCCATGGAACATGGAATATAGCTCACAGAGATTAAATGCTGTGATGCTGATTTTCTTCTGAACAGTAGAACCTTGTTTCTGCTATTACTGATATTGAAATATTTGGCTATCATTGCAATTGCTATAATGCACTCTGATAGCATCAGCTGGGATCATAAACTGTGACAATTAGTCATCACTTCGCCCTCTGAAACCCCTACCAGTTGCAGGGGTGGTAGCATCTGTTTCTTTGGTCAATCAGAATAGCATGCTTTGCATGTGCTTTGTGAAGAGGGATGTATATTTTACCCTCCCAACAAGTACTTGTATATTGTTAAGTGGGCAAAACGTTTTTCAACAGGTAAATGTTTTATCTTCTATACAAGCACTCAGCTTTCCTGTCAGAGTCAAAGATTCCCTTTTACATCTTCCCAACACTGGAAGGAATTCTCAAAATGTGGAACATTAAATCCATCATGTTAGTATATTCTCTGCACAGCCTAGTAATAGGTCACACAGGAAAGACTGGAATTTGTATTTTCTCTACACTGTCAACATACATAGATGCACTTCCAAAACATTTTGTGGAATGCAAGCAATATGCAGATTAGCATTCTTTCCTTTATCCCCTCAAAAAAAGATGTTCCGATTTATGTTTCTCCTCAGATTTAGGATGTGATGTATTTCTCCATGTTTAAGAGGAAATCAAACACATCTTGTCAGAGTGTTAATGAGCATTCATATTCTCCTGTTGCTATAATCTCACCTGTTTGAAAATGAAATGATGTGCTAATATCCTTTTTGGTAGGTGAAAGTAAATGAAATCAAGCCAGCTCCTATGCTGTCTGGGGAGGCAGTTGTTTGGGAAGGTAAAGTACTTGCTGTCCTCCAGTGCCGGTCAGCATTTTGCCTTTCCAGCATTCCCAGTCCCAATATTGGTAATGAGAATTTAGTTGTCAAACCTACATCTGTATTGTCTTTTCTAGCTATGATCATTTAGTAAGCCACTGAGCCTGTGAAGAGCCTGTTAGTATCCTCAAAAAACCTTTAGCTAGCTTAACTCCTTCACTATAATCAATAAGTACTTGTGGTGTTACATAGATAAATGAAAAGTATCAGCCATCACATACATCATCTCCTCCTTTATGGCACGTGCTGTACTAGGGCAAAAGTTGGATACAGCTTATTTCATTTAATGTAATGAATCAAGTATTTTAATTAGAGAAAAGATGTCTATTTAATTTTTTTAAAGTTTATTCTGGTTATTTACTTCAGTTTTTATCTACTGTTAACTCAGTGAAATACCCCTTTTTGTGACAAGTCCAAAATGGTGGTAGCAGGTGCTGTATTATGTTGACAGACTTCATGTCTACTTAAAGGCTTTATTTGTCTCTTAAATTAATTTATGCCTTGTGAAATTTTTCTCCTTCAGGTGGTTCATGCAGACATCTGTACTCAGGCTTCACTTCTTCAGTAGGCTGATGTTTGTTGTTGTAATGAATAATGTCTTTGAATATTTTCTCGACAGACTGGAACAGGCCAGGTAAGCTATGTGTCCAAACAAGTAATCTATTTCTTTGGCAATGTGTGTGTAACCTTGTGAATTATGGAAAACCTTAAGGTTGTGCTTTTTGAAGTCACATACATAAATTACATAAGGAAATTGTTTCAAACTGCCTTTACTCCATTGGTTTTTTTTAAGTGCTAAGGTGTTAGGGCAGTTGTTTTTTATTAAACCCACTAAATACTGCTCTTTTGTTTACCCAAATCTTGCCCTGGATCCTTGCACTGATCTGTTAAAATAGTACCTTGCTGTTAAAGGGTCTGAAATTACTCTATCAGCATAAAGCTTAATCTTCAGAAAGAAGACAGGTCACTCTGCCTTGTGGATGTCAGAGCATTAATACAGATGCACTGCAAAACATAATGATATTTCTATTGTATCTTCATAAGGATGTGGCAGCAAAAAAATGCATGGTTAAGGTTCTTTGTCTTTCAGGTACTAGACACTCACAGATGAGCTTTTGTTAATCTAGCAGTGTCTATTTAAAACATTAATAACTTTACCTCACAAAGTTACTCTTCTTTTAGTATGGGCAGTAAAAAGGAAAGCATGTCTGTGTCTCTGCCAGCCCAGCCAACAGTGTGACATTGCTAGCAGTTTAAGGCTTGTTCTACTGCCCTTGACACCAAGCAGTAACGTCAGCCACAGAGACAGAATGGGTAGGTGAAGGGTAGTGGGTGGTTCAGATTGCCAGCAGATTTGTTTCCAGGCACATGACCAAGAATTCATCTGATTCTTCAAGAACTCAGGTGTAGTGGCTTAATGTTGCACTGGTACCATGAAGACAAATGACATTTGAAGAATGCTGGAAATTAAATTCTTTTTAGTCTAAATTGCTGTGCTATGAGAAATGATCTGACTTGCAAAATCAGGAAAAAAAGGAACGCTGGGGGCTATATTTAGATACTGCTATTGCTAATGTCTTAAGAGACTTTTGTCACGACTGCGAAGTATGTAAAGAGCTGCTTAATAAAACAGTGTGTGAGGGGACTGGATTTTCTTCAAAAGTTTAAAGGGACCAAGTGTTGATGTTTAATTGTAGTCCAAAGTGAAGGTACACAAGTACAAAATGACATGCATGTATGTATCAGAGTGAAAAAGTTACAAAAACTAACATTATAAGACCATATATTCCCTCTGTATTTAATACAAAGCTTGATTTTATTCCTGCAAAGTTATTTGCTGAGATGTGAACAGTGGCCAAAGGCATGTACAGCAAGTCTTTAAGCTTAGACTACTTCCGATGCTTGAACTGTAGAAGTGTTAGATTTGTTGTATATCAAATGTGTTTCTTTTCCTCAGAACTGATGACCTACTGTTAAATGTATTTCAGAGCTTGGGAGTTTATTGCTTGTAATGTAAAGAAAAGAGGGTCCTTATTAGTGACGGTTCCAAACCTTGAAGATTTGCTCTCAAAGCTTCGGGTAAGTTCCCTCAGTCAGTTTTATCCAACACATTTTGTCACTTTCTATGGAAAAGCAGTTCTGTGCTGGAGGTTAGCTGCTTGCCAGCATTGCCATCAGAAAGGGTATGTAATTTAGTGCACAGATTTAAAACCTGTAGGATTCTGGAATTTATTTCCAGGTTGACCACCAATGATCTTCTGTACTTTGATTGTTCCTACCCATTAAATGGAAAACCCAGTTTATATCAATAGGCTCCGTGAATCATTGTATTATTAACAAGACTTTAATTGTGAGGTTATAAAAAAACAACGATGACAAAACATTATTGAAGCCATATTATGTGAGTAAGTTTTGTGATGATTGTATTCATTAATTCCAGGTATAGGAGTAGACCCTCAGAAGTACAGATGTATTTATAAACTTCTAGTTAGAAGCAAAAAATTGTTTTCTCTATTTACCTCTGCATTTGCACATTGCCTTAAAACATGACAAACTGTTTTGCTAAGCCAGTGAGAGAAAATAATATATTAAAGAAGGGATTCCTGAAGATATCACGTCTTCTGACCTGCTGTCAGCATTGAAAATTATACACAATATTGCCGGTATGAGCTGTTAGGAGAACAGATTAGGGAGAGGTGTAGTCTCCCAACTAGCCAAGTGATTATGATTGGATCAGAAACATTACTTTATATTGCAGTTGGAAACAAACAGAATGACAACACAGCTTTAAATGATGCTGAACTTCCTATGCTATCACTGCTGTTCTCTGAGTAGTAACCATTTCCGAGGGACCAACCTCTGCCCTGCGTCCATTCTGCCATAGGTTATCGGTAGATTGCAGTTGTTATGTGTATGATGCCTATACAAATTATGCGGGCTGGCTTTACTTAGGAAACAAAACACTGATAATACATGACAAGGTTACTTATAAAGTGGCTTGCTGGCCACAATAGTCTGCTTTATAGACATGCAATCACTTGTTGCCTGTGTGCTGATGGATGAAATAGATCCTCAGCCCCAGGAGCAGCAGGGGTGTCATTTGACCTTTTGTTGGAGCAGACAGTAGTTACACAACAGATGAGAAGCCCTTTGTACTCTTACTATAATATTCCCTGGGTGTAAAACAAGAAAGTACCTGTGATTGTTCCATGGTACAGTTAGCTACTCCCTCACTACTTATGTCAAAATGATCCCTGAAATCAGGATGCTTGAGGCTTATACAAATGCATATAGAGAAGCAGTTGTAGCATACCAGCAAAATACCTACATTACCAACTGAGATGATTTTAAAAAGTTATCTGTATTCTCTCCTATTCAAGTTAAATATTATTTCCAGAAATGAGTTTATCACTGCTGCCTAATTTGGAATGACTAATCTCTCTTATTATGTCTTGCTTTCTTAATGTTGTATTGGCCTTGAAAATCCTGTTATGTTTCTCAGAATTGTGTTAATTTAAGGATCTGTTTTCATTGTTTCAGACGGATATACAATTTAGCCAATGGGTAGTAGAGGTGCAGCTAAACTATGATGTAAATGTGGAAAAGGATATTGACAAAGAAGCACTTGAACAAATATATCTATACAGTATTCTCTAGTACCTGGAAAAACTTACTAATAACCTTGTAATGTCATATATTTTGAGTCTAAAATGAATCCTGATTGATGTGTGTGAACAAATCAGGTCAAAATTGTTATTGTTATTAATTTGAGTGGTATCTGTGGTTTGTAATGAGAGAGTCTTCTGAAACAGGATTTCTTCTGGAGGCATTGTGCCTCAGAAGAATATATTGGCTTTTAACTAGGAGATACAGTTTATTTTTGGTAGAAATATTAGAAAGTGACTATAGACTGATGCCAAAACAATTTTTGTTCACTAGCATTGTGTACTGCTAATGTTTGTTGAATATATCAAATCTAAGAATAGCAAATCATTATTAATATGATTGATAGCATTGCATTCAACATAGTTACTTAAAAGCTGCAGTACGTTAAGTTTTTCTGTTTTGTTTCGGCATAGGCCATTTCCCCATATTATCTGTAGTGTTCCTTCTATGGAATTTGTAGGTTTTCTTTCCCTGGTCTGCCTGCTAACCCAAGCATTTACTGGCATTAGTTAAGAGAAGCAAGTCTATCTGTTTAGTTAGTCATCCTTAAGGTGGCTATTAATGTAAAACACTGAAAGACACCTAGGGGGCATTGAGAATTAATACCACAAGTCCGGGACTGCAGAGCTCTGTTCCATGTCCTGCAGTTCTTCTGGGGATTATAGGAAGTATAATAAGCTTCAGCTTATTTTCAGTTTAAGAAGCTGAAAATTCTGAACAGGTGTCACGGCTTAGCGGAGGCTTGGTGGTGGCGTAAAACATTGGAAATTCGTAACAGAGCCTCCTCAGAGAGAAAAGATCCACATACGCCCACCACATTTATATTTAGATTTTACGTTCTAAGGATGTGAAGCTTTTAGTCAGCTGAAGAATGTTTCAGTTTTTAGCAAACATTGGCAACCAAGTGCAGAAATATTAACTTCAGGAGTTTTTGGACTAAGTGCATTGTGAATTCAGAAGTATTGTTAGCATCTAAAAGTTTGCTACACAGCTTATGTCTAGTGCAAATGGGAAAACTTTAAATTGGATTTCAGTCGTCAAATGATTTACAGGTCAGAAAACTTTATAATATATCCTGTAAGCAAAACAGAACAGTGGCCATTAGGCACACAGTAACACAGTAAGTAAATGATACCAGATAACGGACAGTGAGTATTAAGAAATTATATTTTTAGTGGTTTATTTGACATGGAGGAGGAGATTTTAACTTGAGCGATACTGAATCACTGCCCCAAAACTCCATTGCATCTATTCTTCATGCATTTAAGAGTGAAGAGGCTTTGCTTAACATGTTTATTTTATTAAAGTACAGAAACTAAACTGATGATTACTTAATTGCCAACTTATTTGCCACAAATGCCCCTAGAAAGAGAACCTAGAAGAGACTAAGCAGCAGGGTGGAGGTAATGCAAGGCTAATAAATCTAGCAAGCAAGGAGAGAATAACAAATGGGAAAAGAAATGCATGTGCAATTCAGAATGAGGAAATAAGCACTATAGTAATCAGTACAGTACAGTGGAAGCTGTGACTGAATTTAGAGTGTATAAATAGGCTACTATAAAAGGAAAACTGGCTGGGACTTTAAAACCTACTGTATAACCCTACAACCACATGAGGAGAAAACACCATATTGGAAAGTTTCTTACTTGTTTCAGAGGTCCTGCAAGACCTGTCCCCTATCAATTGGACTTTTGGTTCACAATCCTAGCTATAATCTGTGCCCTGCACCTTGTTTTGGTAATACGGGAACTATAGCTTTCATTGCAGTTGTTTCCCCTCTTCATGCTGAGTCTTCAAATACTTTTTTGGGTGTTGATCTCAGATTAAAAAAATTTCAATAGACTCGAGCAGATCACCAGCATATTTAATGACATCTGTATCCTCTGACTCTGGAAATAGCATGCACGCATCTGGAGCTCAGATGCAACAGAGGGTGCAATAGGGAAGCTCCCCATGTCTTTTTTAGACATCAGGAGAAAGTCAGAGGTGAGTTGAAGTTGTTGAAATGTCTGTCTTCCTCTGTTGCCCTTAACAGGTCCTTGATTTAAAACCACACATCCACGTGTTTGCAGAGAAAGGGTAGTGGTAATTCGGTTTGGTTTGGTTCCCTGTCCCTTCAGACATTTCTTCTTATCTTGGCTTCATAGGGCCGAAGCTCATAGGGCTGTTCTTAAGGGTGTTATGCTAGACGAGCATGACAAGCATGACAAGCTAGAAACAACTACTGTGTGAAAGAAGGTGTTAATTGAATTTGTCCCTTTTCCAACTTGTTATCTGTCTCCTTTTGGTCCTGTCATAGATTCCCTTACACCCGAGAAGCAAAAGTAAGTTATGAGGAGGTTTGCAAAACCCTGTGTGATAAGTGGGAAAATCTGTCCTCCCTGTGTACACCTGGGCAACCTGGGTCATCAGGGGAAATTTTCCTAAGAATGCCTGCATTGCCTCGGCTCTGCTTTTGCTTGTTTGGCTCTAGGAAGCTGCCAGGCATACATCCAGCGTGCCGAGCCCCTGTTCTGGGTTCTGCTATTGTTGTACTGCATGCTGCTTGAGAGACAATTGAACTTTTCTCTGCCTCAGTGTCTACAGTGAAAATGGGAATAACAAATCCAAAATCAAAGCAAGGTTGTGAATTAACTGAATATCAACTGCTTTGAGATTGTCATATAAAATGTGCTACACAGCCAGGGTGTTCTTTGTAAACCGACCTGATTTAGAAGAGCTGGAAAGCAAAGCAAAACATCAAGTACTTCTCTCAGATAACTTTCTGACCCTTTTCTTTACAAGACAACATTGAAAAGGAAGCCCAGATTAACCACACCACAGTGCTGAAAATAGTTCTTTATCAATCAATAAGTTTCAATAGTCAATTCAAAAAAATCAATAGTTCTTTCCTAGTGCCCTCATCCTTCGCACTCTTCTTGCTGTTAGCTGGCTGCTGGCATCAGGAAGAGGGGAAGTGAGAGAAACAAACCCCCACTGGTATCCAGATTTTTGGGTTTGTGCACAGGGCAGTTGGGTGACAGCTACCACAGATGGCACTGTGGCTGTTGCAAGCTGCCGGCCCAGAAACTGCTTGCTGCTGTGAACAGCTCTTAAGCTACGTGGCGGTGTGCTACATCTTCCCGCAAAAGACAGCGTTGTGTATGACCTGATGGCGCAGCTAACCCCAGCTGTGACGCCAAAACCCTGTGGGTCATGAGCAACTCATAAATCATGGAAATTCATGTTTGTAGGGCTGAATTAGGACAAAGTAATCAGAGGGAGCTGTGCATCTGCAGTGCTTCTTGTAATCACCAGGAGTTTCTGGCACACACTGAGAGCAGCTCCACTCTTCCGTAGCAGCATAACTCTCCATGTAGTGCTCTGGCTTCTGCAGGACAAGCTATCTGAAGTTTAAATCCATTGAGAACTACTTCAGTAAACCAAAGAAGGTGTTTGGGACCCACTGTAACAGGGCAAAAACCGTCAAGGTGTAAGAATGATAAAACAACTTTGCAGACAGAAAACATTGCAAAATTTTTGCTTGTCATGATGTCTTTTTAAAGAAAAACCTCAAAAGTCTGCTGTGGACAGCCTAGCTGTCAAAGGTGAGCTGTTTTCCATGTATGCTTCTTCCCAATGTGTGGTATTGGAAGGGGTATTGGATGGGATAACTTGACAGTGGGACAAGCATGAAAAAAGTCCAGCTCCTAAATTCCTCTGCATCTGTTCTCTCCTTTTCTCTTTCTTCAGTTTCTTCTGTCTCTTGTCTCTTTCCAGCTGTCTTTTCCCCCAGGCTCCTGGAGGAGAGCAGCCGGAGGCAAGCAGAAGTGCTACCCGAGTGTGGCATTGCCTGCCTCTTGTCTCTGTCACTGGAAGACAGTAACAGCACTCTTAGCCAGTCACTTTAGCTGAGCAGCTTCTCCAGGCCAGTGCGGCCTGGAATAATGGTGGAAGCTTTTCTAAAGGACTGCTTCACACTCTCCAGGAATTCCCATCAGGGCCTCCAAAGAAATGGTCAGACCCAGCCCCATCCCACTTCGGAGGTACCATGGCAGACCCAGGCTCTGGCTCCCCGCCTCGGAAATGTGGGAGCTCAGCACAGACAATGCTGCGGCTCGTTGCCAGCATTTTAACAAACGGTCTCTCAAAATTCACCCTTGGGCTGTGACAAACCCTCTGCAGTAGAGGGGCACGTATTTGTAGAAATAAGTGGAGAAGGAGGGCAATGCTGTTTGGCCAACTAATGCACGTTAAATTTCTGCAAATGTCAGTACATCCACTCGTTTGAGAACAGACTCGTGGCACAGTGTTTTGGGGAAGAGAGAGAGATGGAACATCATGCTTAAATATATATATATTAAATTCCTGCAACTCAGTGCAGCTTACAGTATTTAAAAAATATATATATAAAAAAATAAATAAATGTTTGTGTGACCCTAGAGATGAGTCTGTTCTGACAGGAATGAAGAAGCAGTTTGCTGAAGGCTTGGAGTTCATCATCTCAGGAGTCCCTTGGGGCTTGTAATGTAGGAATCCCCTACATTAGCATATGTTGGAGTCATTCCCCACTTACCTCAGGATTGCCAACAAATAGATCTTAAACACCCAAGCACAGAAGTTGCCTACTTGCTGCAAGTCTTTTCTAGCATTTTGCATTCCCCCCACTCTCCTCTGCGTGACCTGCACAACATCCCAGCCTCTCCTGCAGCTGTGGTAGTTCTGTACCCACAGGCCGTATCTCATGAATTGTTTTCGTTCGTTCCTCTTGGGAGGTCCCTCTCCCTCCACCTTTTGTGACAGAAAGAACAGGAAAACATTTTTCATTTGCCATCGCGGGATGCAGCAGAGTCCTCCTGGGCTCTACCTCATCTGCCCTCTTTTTGTGTGAAAATGGTTGTGAGGGCTCTGCTTCTCCACTACGTGCCCCAAACCCCACAGAGGGCCCGGGGGACACGTGGGAGAGAGGGAAGGCTCTGCTTCTGTCCTCCAGTGTTTCTGCTTTGCTTCCCCAGGTTTGCTGGAGCATGGAAAGCAGCTAACCAAAACTGTCAGCCTGGGCTAGAAATAGCAAGAAGAGGGAAAGTCAGCAGGAGATATCGTGCCAAAATCTGAAGCAAAATGTTCTACCAGAGTTTATAGCAGCCCCAGACCAGGCTCTGATTGTTTGCAGCATTGTGTGCATGTGTATTGTGTATGTGTGTGTGTGAACTTATATATATATATATATATACAAACAAAATGAGACTCTGCTTATCCTCAAGAGTCTACTATGTACATGGACAAAGGTAGAAGAAAGGAAATATTATTTCCTATCTTACAGATGGGGCATTGAATTATGTGTCGTTATTGTGATCGTGTACATGAGGTAATTGCACGCACATGGTCTGTAGTATTGGTGAATGCACTTTTGTGGTCAATGCGTTAATTGACTTATAACTGTAAGCATGAAAATATGCACATCGCCATTAAAAGAAATAGTCTCTATTTTAAAATGACATTAAAAAGATAAATAGTCCCCAGTGGAGGGAGGAGGGGAGAGGAACATCACTGACAGCTTCCTGGCAAAGCATTTAAAACAGTAGAAAACAGATAACAAGCTGATACATGGATAAACCTAGCAAGGATGTTGGTATAATGAAAAGAAGAATTTGGGTGGAGCTGCCTGCTTCACTTTCAGCTGCTCGAATAAAGAAGTAAAGAAAAAAATAACAATTTTAGTAGTTAGTTAAATGGAAAGCTATAAAAACAGGAGGCTGAGCAGCTTAGAAATCAAATGAAACGAAGGGTGCTTGCCCACTAACAAGGCCTAGGTGTTGGGGAGCACTATTCTATACAAGAGATAGTGGGTGCCTGTGTATTTTCTTTCAGTCCTGCTTAAGGTGTGCAAGCGGAAGATGTGCATGAACTGGTAAATTCTCTTGGTAATTCTGAAAGCATTTTGAGTGGTCAGTACATTCCAGTTAGGAACTGTGACAAGTAGGGAATATGATTACTTGAACTTAGCAGCACAGTCTGCTATGTATGCGTAGTCAGGGTATCTGTATCAGAAGTCTGCGCTGGCAATAGTAACCTCACAGGAGCGTCTTGGACCTCCTCACTGATCCTTTCGACTTGGGCATTGTAGAAAAGCTGGACCAATGACTGGTAGCTCGTTGTCGGCTCTTTTCCTGCCGGGGCAGTCACCCAGAAGGTCATCAGCAAAAATCCAAAGCAGCACCAGGCAATGACTGGGTCATAGGAAGAATTCAGGGATTTTATAATCACAGATACGGCACATGTAAGTACAACATATGGTGTTGCAATACTGCGAGTCTGTAATTCTGAGGCACTTACTGGAATTACCAAGGAGCTCCACCGCCTAGTTAAATCTGCCTTTCATAGACTGACTCCCTCTATTTCAGTGTCATAAAGGTGTCAGCCAAAATTTCTGAAGCTGCACTAAGATTTGCTATGGGAGAGAAGACTCCAAACTATGTACAGCTTTTGGCCCTCTCTCAGGAAGGGGCTGATTGTGGAGTAGAGTGCATGTTGTTGGGCTTTTTTAAATTTTTTAATGACTCATGTGTTGGACTTTATTCCTGTTTGTCTTTCAATGCCAAACAAAAATTGCTATTTAGGTCAAACTGCTGTTTTGGTACTAATGGAAGCAGACATCAGTTTTGTCTACGGATTTCACAGCTATGCATTTTTCAGAGTGAAATTCCCTCTTTAGGCTGCTACTGACATTTAGTCGTGCAGGTGTTACACTGACTTTCAGTGCTACCTCTGCCGTGTTACTCGTGGGTGCACGGCCGTGGGTTTCAGCCGGAGAGCTGCCTTTCAGATGTAGTTCCTTTTTTGCTCATGCAACTTTGGGGGATGGTCATCTCCTCTTCCCAGTTCCTACTTCCAGGCCGCCTCCTGCTGCCGCTGCACTGTCCTGGCTCCTTGCTGTTACTTTCTCAGCTCTTCTACCCCATGGCACGATCCTGCATCCTCCTGGCCCATGCCCAGCTGTGGCTGGCCCTGCTGTGTGGGGCTGTTTCCCAGCCTCGGCTCCCCTGGCTCCTGCTTTCTGCTACCTGCTGAGCACCAGCAGAGATTTTTAGCTCACGTTGTCCTCCGTGCCTCACCTTTGATGCTGGTGAGCCTCTGCAGGAGGCACACTGCCTGCCTCCCTGGAACCAGAGCCTCGGAGGCCTGCGCAGGAGCTGGAGGCCTGCGTGCCCCATTGCCAGAGGAAGGCTGGCACCGGCACAGAGGTTGCTCCAGGCCGCCCATCCCTTCTTGGTGGGTAACCGCGTGAGCTGAAGCGTCTCTGTGCATCATGAAGCCTGTTCAATTTGTGTTTCCTTTCAAAGACCCACCATGAACCATCAGAAGGTGCTGAGCAAGGAAACTGTTAGATAAAAGTAGAGGGGAGTGAGCTGGTTCAATGCCTGCTGGTGTAACTCCATGCCTGTAAGAAGACTCCAGTGAATTTCCTTCAGTTCTTATCAGCTGAATATGTGGCTCCCCACCCCCAACTCAGGGCACTGAGATGTCTAAAGATGGATCTTTAAGCCTACTTATGCACAGATATTCAGATCCTGAGCTACAGCCAAAGGTGTGGGCTGAGGGAGGAAAAAAATAATAAAGTCTTTAAACTACCTTTGAAGTTCTCCTGTACCTGCATTATTTTGTTTGCTCTGGTGAAAAAAATACTTTAACTTGCAGAATAGCTAAATATGAACTAGTTAGCAGTTATTCCAGGGTCTCTGCTACCCACTAAAGCCAAAGAAAGCCCAAAACACCTTTTATGGCTATTTTCTTCCTTCCCATCCTCCTCAGGCTTTCCTGTAGGTGAGAGGAACCTTAAAATGACGTGCTTAGTTCTGAGAGCGCTTTGCACTCAGCAACAGCGCAATTGAGGGTAGCATGAGAATTTGTATTTACTCAAATAGATGACAGGACAATTTCTGTGAAATTTTCCAGTCCCTTTCAGATTGATCCTCTTTCACAGTACATATATGACACAATCCAACACTGTGTTCCTTTGTCTTGAGCCACTGTGGTCTGCCTTTCTTGTTCTTCATCTTTTGTCTTTGCGTTTGTTTTTATTTTGTTTTGTTTTCTGGTCAACTATTTTGCTCAAATTGAGTATTCGGAACAGTTGATGCCACCCTGAAAGCTCGCTGGTAATAGAAGGATGTTCTTACATGTTTTCTTATTTTTTCCTCTTACCACTCATCGGTTCGAGTTGATATTCATGCTCTGAATTAACAGAAGTTAGTTGCAGCACCCATATTTCATCATAACTGTACATATGGCTCAGCTCTCACAAACAACAGGGATGAGTTTTTATTTAGTAACTAAAAGGGGGTATTTCACTGAGACTCATAAGCAGACCATTCGACTCAGAGCTACCAGCCTTTTAGTGGTGTGGATTGGTTTTGGTTTATGGTCCTGTAACTACAGTCCTATGGTGTCCAGACTTGGGCTTATTCCTTTGTCCTTTCTGTATGTGGCTGCGAGGGCATGAAGGGAGTGGAAAGGACACAGAGCTGGTCACACACTAGTTATGTCCCTGTGCATGCCTTAGTGGTAGGGAAGGATGCTGGCACAGAGCAGAGCAGGCAAGCATCCTGGATGCGTGGATGACATCTGTGCTCTCAACCTCAACTAAACCCAGCCCACAAGGCTCACCTCACTGCTGTGATCACAGCTCAGGAGAAACAACGTGTGAACTTCTCAGCATCACCAGAGCAGCCAACGCCGGTGTTTGACTGGTGGGGAAAGCAGCCATGCCACTGCTCAGAGCCTCTCCTACAACTTCATGATGACCTGTTCAGCTTGGCCTTTCTCCTTAAGTTGCTTTCAGTCCTGAGGAGCCCAGCCCTGTGCCTTCCTCTCCCCGGCCTTGTGGAGCCATCCCACCTCTCCCAGCCATGCTATCACTGTCACTCTTCCCGCAAGGTTTTCAGAAGAGCACGTGAATCCCATTACCCCTCGCTTTGTCAGGAGGAGTTGGAGTACAGAGGTCAACAGACTGGAATCGCTTTCTGCCCAGACTGGTTCACCTGGATATGCCTGGCAGCTCCGCTGTGCCACTGGATCCCCGCCAGCTCCTGGGAGCTGGGAGAGGGGCAAGGTGAGAGGGAAAAGCAGGAGAAAGAGGCAGCAGCAAGACTTGCTCTGAAAAAAAAAAATGGGGAAAAACTGCTGCAGGCAAGCTGGCTGGTGTGGGCTGTGGTTTCTGCTCCTGTCGCAAGGAGCAGGGCAATTCACAGCTGATGGGCGGCCTGCCTGTACTCTGCAGTGCAGTTTTAAGGCCCTAGGAGTCCCATAAGGAGGGAGAGGTGGCATAGGGGGACGAGGGGACCAGAGCTGGTTGGCAGCAGTAGGGCTCTGATAATGGAGGACTTCAGAGCCTGGCAGCACCCACTGCAGAAGCAGCACAGGATGGTTGCTAACACTCCTCCTGCTGCTCTTTCCAGTTCATCCTTCCGCTGTAGTGCTCACAGCCCATCACCTGTTACTTGTTCTTTTTCACAAAAATGTGTTCTTTCTGGGATGATCAGCAAGAAGGCCTCCTTCCCCCTCCCCACCCTCACATGCTCTCGCCTGGCACTTGCAGTTTCTCTCTCAGAGAGGCCTGGGCTCAGCCCATCCCTAAAGCCTTTATTTTCAAAAGTCATATTTATGACCACATCTAAATTAGATACAGATTGCTTAATTTGCATAGGTGCCAGACACAGAGGTGCACAAAACTTGGCAAGTAGGCCCAGACGTGAGGGGGGTGTTGCAAGTGGGAGTGGATGGGACCCATGTTTGTCTCCCTGTATGGATTGCTGTTGGCAGGGCAAAACAGGGTTACTGCAACCCCAAAACCTTCCAGGGACAGCCACAGATCAAAGCTGTGAAAGGGCTTTTAAAGCTATTCTGCTTGCTGCATGCACCGCATCAGTGCTCTCTTGTGCTTTGCTTTAAGCAAAATTTTCTCAGTGGTCACATCATTATGCGTGTGAACAAGTTGCCTGAATGAAGATTCTGGTAAGATGTATGGGACATCACAGTTGGACTCGGTCAGATTTAGCAGCAACAGCTTTGTGTCGCCCACTTCTCACCTCCTCCACCTCCCCGCTGGATCCAGGTCTCTGCCTCTACACCAGTGGTGGCCGGAGCGGAGGCTTGGTGTCTCCTGGTCCCCAGACCAGACTCCATAGTGGAGCCACCCTTAACCTCATCTCATCTCATCTCATCTCATCTCATCTCATCTCATCTCATCTCATCTTCATCTTCATCTTCATCTTCATCTTCATCTTCATCTTCATCTTCATCTGTTCCTGGTGCCCCTGCTGATGGGACAGGTGGCACTGGAAGACAGCAGCGTAGCATTAAATTGTTAAAGATTGCTGCTGTTTAAGCCAACAGAGCCCATCTGTCAGAGACCTTAAAATGCTTTCAGCCCTCAGTGGAGGTTTCCATTCAGAAATCAAGTGGCCTTAGTTTGATGCTTAGGATCTGCTTATAATGAACCAAAAACTCTGCCAAATTCCCTCAGCTAAAGGTAGTTTAGCTAAAGTTCAGCTCAAGGGTAGTTTAAACTGCCCTCGGCTCGGCAGTTTAATGCACCAACCCAGCCACCTTGCTGTGGTGAACACACCAGGTACCACACCTCCTATCTTCCAGTTCACAGCACAGTGCTTTATCATAAGCCAGTAATAAAAACAGGCCTGTGTTATGACAGCTAGGTGTAAATGATGAGGATGTCCCTCACAAATGTGTGAATACTGCTCTGCTACATGGCAAAAGAGACAGTAAACTTCTATGACTGAGGTATCTTAGCCATTTTTCAGCAAAGGAGACATTCAGAAGGGGAGTGCTATCAGAGCTCTGCAGGCACTTTGCTCCTGAATGAGAGCCTTTATGTAGGCTTTAAGATGTCTTGAATTGTTCATGTTGTCTTCATGCCTTCAGCTGATTCATTTTAAGTTTTTTAAGTGGTGGCATGACAGAATTTTGCCAAAAAGCCGATGGAAATTTTGCCTGTAGGCCCAGGACAACTCTGAGAAATTATTGTGAAGACACCTGTTAATGACGAAGTTACTTACATCCTCTTTGTTTTCATCACTTCTCTTTGTTAAGTAGAGGGCACATCGGAAATTCTGCTGTCTGAGGATGACAGCAGACTGGGGATGTGGTTATTTGCCTCCACGTAGCCTCCACACTCTCAGCACTCCCTCTCAGCAGCTGAGTGGGATGGCTAGAAAATAGGGAGGATGTGGTTTCTGAATTCTGAATCATGACAGTTTTCCCCCAATACTCTTATCTGTAGTAATTAAAAAATTCCAGACTAGTAATTAGACCGTAGCTGGTCTCTGGCTCTGTGGGCCTTGACACTAGCTTCTTAAATTTCAGGACTACACAGAGTAATCAAATTAAGGTTTTTTTTTTTTTTAATTAACAGTTACACTAAACTGATACTAAATTGAGAGCCAAGCTGAGTAACAGCCTTTTAAAAGTCATTCTGCTACTTTCATTCCTCTTCTCATTTCTTCCCCGAGGAGCTGCAAGTACCTCACTAATTCTTTTTGTAAAACCTTGCAGCAGTCAGATACAGGCTTCACACTAGAAAGCGGTTTTGTGAGTGAAGATATCCCAGCAACCTGACCTGGGCTGTTCCAACCTGCCTTAGCAAGGGGGATGGATTAGATGGCCTTCAGAGAGCCCTTCCAGTCCAGTCATCATAATATCTATGGGAACATGATGATCAAAAAGTGATGGGTGTCTCTTTTTCCAAGGATTTATTTTCCAATGTGTGTAGTAAAACAAGCAAAGAAACACACATACGAACAAACAAAACAACATCAAAAAAAAAAACAACAAATAATTCAAACAAAAAAATCCTTAGGAGCCTTAGGAGGCTTCCAGACCATCAGTCTATAAGAACATCTGAGCTCTGTTTTAGACAGCAGGAATATGATTAATATTTCTTCTGAGATCAGGCTGGAGTGCATGGAAGGGAACTCATTGGTCGTAGTTTGTTGGCTTTTACCTGATTCCTACCTGTCCAGGGGTTGCAGCTGGTACAGGGTGTAGTTGGATCTCTTCTGTCCTATGCCCTGGTCCTCGGATGAATAACACAGCGAGCAATGAGCGCCTGGTCCTGTGGACCCTGTGCGCTTCCTCTCGGGGATCTCTCAGCAGACTTGAGCTCTGTCTGGTGGTAGGATTATCTTGGTTCCCGATCAAGGCCAAACAATGATGCATTGTAACCCACAGATATTTCCTATGAGAAATTGTGCTTGCAGCCTGAGGTTCTGCTGCGCTAAGCACTAAATCCAGCAGCGTGTACAGATCAGATATTGCACTAATATCTAATCCTGTGTGTAGCTGGACACCAAGCTCAAATTCATTCATACACGTAAGCTTCACTTAATTTAATGATGACCCCGTCCCATGTTTTCTCACATTAAAGATTAGCTGACGTGTCTGAACTGGTAGTTACTGCAATATTAATCATTTTCCTGGCTACTGCTCAGCTTGTCCCTGAAATTCATTTTCAGGCTTTAGAGCACTTTTACCTTGAAAGCTGAGCAAAACTAAAATGCAACCATCTCAAATTCTGTCACAACAAATCTTAAACTGCCTACATCTCATGGAAAAATCTGACAGATGCCTTATTTAGAAGTGCTTTGGTTTAGGTATGTCAATCTATTTTGTTCCCTTAATACTTTTTTTCTGTGAAGACAGGGTTGTGGTTTAGGATTTAATCTTCTGTGTATTCCTGACTTCAGTCATAATCTCTGTCCGCATCACAGTTAGCTGGGACATCATCTTCACAGTACACACTAGATTTAAAGGTGATCTTTGTATCTTGCCTTTCTCTGTAACAGCCTAAAAGCTAAGCAGAAAAGTACTAAAAAGAGCCTGCCTTTATTTCGCTTGTGTGTTGTACACAAAGTTTTCTCATCCTTTCTAAATTACACTTAGTTTGAATCAATCTTGTGGTATTGATTCTAGGAATACGGTTATGTTTTGTGCAATACATTTAATAGCAAAAAGGATCTGGGTGCATGTATTTATGAAAAATAGAATGATTCTTTTACACAATCTGTATAACATTAGAAATTCAGTCAAGAGGCAGTATGGGTTACAAAATTGCACCTGCTTTTCAATTCTCTGTTCTCCCCAGAAAAGATGATAGTGACCCTGCAGTTGTCTCTCCCAGTGCAGGACAGCACACGGATGTGAAGCAGTGGGCAGAAACAACCCGTGACTTTCCATGAGTGGTTGGAAAGCTGACTAAAGAAACCAATGAAAGATGCACTGTGACAACACACAGAGGAAAAAGCTAGCAGCTCGTACTGAAAGTTATATATTCACTACCAGAAAGGGGATTTAAATTCAACGTCAGCAGCCCATCATCTGCCCCTGATGAACTGGTGGAGGCCATGGTACGTTGGCTTTGAGGAGGTTGTAACCAAGGTACTAAAAACAAAGGAACCCCAAATAAGCAGAGCCACCCCTTCCCCATGGAGTTAACTTATTGCCGCAGGCCCCGTGACGCAGAGGAGTCGCGGTTGCGCTCAGCAGCAGCCTCTGGGCCGCCCCCCGGCCCTGGCCTGCAAAGGCAGCTGGCCGCGGGGCAGAGGCCTGTGCCAGGGTGCCCCGTGGCTTGGCTGAGCACCACCTTCGTGAACCCTTCCGGAGTTACCCACTCGGGCTTGAGGGTTCACCTACGTGCCATTTGGGGGGATCGTTTTCCCTGCAGATCAGTCAGAGGTGGCCAGATGGATACAAGGCACGGTAACTGAGCACCTTCAGCCTCGTGTCGCTACATCTGCTCTAACAGGGGGTGAAGCAGTTTCATTGATGTTTGTAAGTCAAAAACATTACAAAAATGTTTAAAGTATCCCTGAGTGCTAACTGATGACTAAGCTTTATTCCAACAGCTGGTTGGAATAGTGTTAATAGTATTAGCGTCGGTACTGAATTATTCAGATTATTCTAAGGAATGTTCTAAAGAATAATCTGCATTAGATTTAAATATATTTCAAAATAAATAGATAAATATATTTTAAATATTATATTTAAAAATAATTTCACATGTTCTTCAATTTATTTTAATTGCGTTTCATTTTGTCTTCCACTCCGTTGTCAATGTGTGGCTCCTTTACAATAATGAAAACTAAACCTTTCAAAATACTTCTATCCAAAGTGATTTCTTAGAAGTCTTAGCTTGCATAAACCACTTCAGCCCACTCAGTATCACAGGTGGGGGCTGATTTGCCCAGCCAGGGTCAAGAGGCCGATTTAGACCGTTGCACTTGAGGTTTTGGTTAGCACTTTTTGCCACCAAGAAATGCTCTAAGAATTAAAGCATGACAGAAAACTCCCTCAAATCACATTTTTAAAAGCATTCTCAAAGAGTGACTATCTTAGTAGGCATTATTGTCACCAGAAAGCCTCTGTTAATCTCACAAAGCATCTGCAATGAATAATCTTCCCCTCCCCCGTTCTTATTTGCTGCCAGAAACAGCTTATAAATGCTTACTTGAAATCTCTGCCAAAATTTTCTTTTAGGCACACTGATGTAAATAGAGAATATTTCCACTGATTTTGGTAGAATTTGTCCAGATTTACATGGGTGCGAATGAAACCTGAATTTCTCCTGGGTCTTTCTCTTCAGCTGCCAATCGCTGCCTGGGTGAGCAGCGGCGCTGCCGCCTCTGCTGTCAGTGCAAGGCAAGTGCTCGAGCCCTGCTTGTCCGTCACTTGACAAATTATTATAAACAGATTTGAACAAATATTTCTTTACAAAACGAACTGGTCAGCAGGCTCTAGGCTCTATTCTCCTGATGCATTTTACAGGAAATAATATCAAGTTAGCTATTATGAAACTACCCCCTCCTCACACACACATAATTGCTTCCAGCTTGCTGATTATTACCCTTTCCTTAACTGATAGAGTGAGAAGAGAAGTAAAAATATCTCCATACAGTGGGCCAAATCCTCATCTGGTATAAATCGACATAGCTCCATCAAAGTCAATAAAACCATGTTGATTTACACCAGTTGAGGAGCTGATGCACTATAATTTTTTACTTGCTTTTAAAAATAAAACCTTATGTGATTGTGTAACCAACATTGCAACAGAAACCAGCATTTTCTTTTGTGAAGTCAAACATGTGCCCTCCCTTTAACTTTCAAACATTTTCACTTAGATAGCCCTTCTACAGCTTTTTTTTTTCTTTTTCCCCTTACCTTCTGGCACAATGCTCCTACTGCCCTTTTACTGGACCAGCATCATGACAGAGGTACAAGTTGCGCTGAATGAGAATCAGACACAAAATAGTATTTTCACAGAGTAATGAGGATAAGGAATGACATTCTGCCACTATTCTTTCATACAGAAGAGAGAAAAGAGCTAAGCAAAGCAAAAGATAATACAGTTATTTCTTTACCAACTTTCTCTCTAGTCCCCACAATACTTTCCAGTTAGCTAACATATATTAGCAGTACTGAGCAATTAGTAATTCCTATCCAGGAATGACAGTATTGTAAACTGTTATTATAGATTAAGTTCCTTTAGTCATCTTTAAAATAATACAAGCAGACTTGTTATTTATTACAAGGTTTACTAAAGCTGATAGAAACTGTGTGCTCTGCCTGGACAAAGTGAGATTTCAAAACTCTTTCTTCAGTCTTCACTAAGGGCTGTCAAACACATGGTGGATCTTTTGGGAACACTCTTTGTCTCTTGTTCTGATCAAGACTATAAAGAGATGTTCTATGGCAAATCTTTTACATCCATTGCAGCAATTCTACGCATTTCCATGTCATCTTTCTCAAATCCCTTAATTTTTTTATTGGTTGCTTTGTTTGATTTGTATATTCAGAAATTCATTATAATTTTGATAACATCCTGAAAAATCTGAACATATTTATTGTTAATGTTGACGCAGTTTTGCATTGGTTCAGCAAAGGCTTTTAATGTTAAGAAAACATTTATTTATTAATCCTTGTTAATTAGCAGCAGTTAATAGCATGCTGGTAGTTCTATTAAACTTAATGGTGATGTTTCTTTGTAGGATCGTAGCCTGTAATTTTCAACAGCTTTCCTGAGTACTGTAACAGATTAAGGTGTAGTAAAAAATTGCAAAAGCATACATTTCCAAATGATTTCATGCAAAATCTGGGCAAGATTAAGCTCACTTTAAAATATACATTTCATTGCTTTGAATAACATCTTGAAAATCATTCAATGATGTCTGGCATTCAGTTGCAAAGGTTGAATTAGAATTTAGTTGCATGTTCTGGTCCCTTTTTTAATATACAAATGTTAATTCACAGGTCAGTCTGAGCTGCATTCAGATTGGCTGTAAAGCTTTCTGTAGAAAGACCTGAAAATTTCCTTATGGAAGGTACCACTGCCCTATTATTTTGATTTGGAAAAGATGTCACAGATTGCTTATCTCTATTAACCTGTGAAACCTGTGCTTTTGGGGTCCCGCTTTTACTGTAACCTTTATCTTGTAATGAGGATTTGCCACCTGGTTCAATGAATGACTGAGATGTTGACGCAGAGAAATCCAATTCAGATCCTTCATTAGCCATCTGTTTCCATGGTGAGATATGACTTGAAAACACAATCTAGTCCCTGGAGAAAACAGTGGTTCCCCAAGCACCCTATAAGCACATATTTATAGGCAGGCACTCTCCAGATCTGCACAGAGGAAATTAAAATAAAACACACACAAACTGGCAAACACTTTCCAGTCAGTCGGGACTGAAAGAGTGGCCCTGTCTGTAAAGAAAGACAATGGCAGATCTTGCCAAATAGCTCTGTCACACGTAGGGTAGGACAGCCTTGCATAACTTGGGCAAGAAGTATCAAGTCCTGCTGGGGACAAACAAAAGTTATTTGAAATGTCAGGTCCTGTCCTCCCTGGTACTGATGGGGACTAACAAGACTTTCCAAATTGAAGCCGCACGAAGAGACAAGGAATCAAGCAGAGTTTTACTTCCCTAGAAAGTGCAGTCATTTACAGGGCAGCAGTTGAGGCTTGCTGACTCTCAGGAGGAGATCTCTGGGTCTGCGGGAGGCTTGCTTTCAAGCTGCCAGTTTAATAACCCAGAGCAGTCAACAGGCAGCCCTCTACAAAGCTGACCCCGTTTCCTACATGACAGCAAGAACAACAGTCATATGGCAATGTCCACACTTGTGAGGCTTGAGCTTTTCCTGGAAAAGTCACAAATTGCTCTTTGAGGAAGTCATGTCAGCCACTAGCAAGATGAATGATTTTGATGCCGCGTCCCCACAAACCATTTGCTACTGGGTTGGAGACTGGAGACCCAGACAGTGCAGTGCCCCATTTTGGGGAACTTGGCTTCAGCTTTAACTGCTGAAAGCTCACTGAAGCAGGGTATTTCCAATGAAATGCTTCAAGCTCAGTGCTCGTTTCAGCAGAAAAAGCAAATCTAACCAGTTCCAACCCAAGGTTCGTTCTTCCAAGCATAAATCATACATGGAATAGGCACAGAAGACTTGGGTATTTGGGTAATGTCTCAGACATGTCTCCTTTTTTATCTATAGCAAAACTTATTTTATTCCAAAGTATGGCAACAAAGATTGAAAAAAAAAAAAAAAAGGCATGTTTAAGGCACTGTCTTGCCTTAAACATGCTGAAGCTCTGTGGCATCTTTAGACTGGATTCTTGGCTTTGTAGACTAGAGAAACCTGAAAGTATACTGGATGTGAAGTCAAAACAGCTTGTTACCCAACTTGCTTTCTTCCACAGAGTACTGAAATATTAAGAACACAGGCAAATAATGCTTAGATACAAATCCCTTTGTTTGTGTGGGGTTGCATTTGTTTGTCTGAAGCCAAGCTGGGCGGTAGTTTTGCATTCTGTATCTTCGCGGTGAATTGTGCGGTTCAGAAATTTGAATAAGATAAGATCACAAACAAGTAAAAACATGTGTAGGCTGAAAAATCAATATGTTTCAAAATAACCGTTGAGAAACAAATTATTCCTGTGTTAATGTAGTGAAAACTATGTCTAGGGATTCTGCTATTGCTGATAGTGCTACTAACATCTGAAGCAGTATTATAAAGAATCGGAGCTGCCTTCATAGTTAAGATGTTAATCAGGCCATCACCTAGAAATAAAGCACTCAAAAGGCTGACAGTGGTAAACTGCAATATTAGGGATTTTTTAATCTTCCCATTTTCTGCATAATAATTAGATCTTAACAACTACAGTTCTTTTAAATCACCCATGCTGAGGTCTGCTCTTTCCGTTTACCCTGACATTTTCTAATGTTTTAGCTGAATTATTCAGAATAGCTCCTCCCTTGTTATGATGTTCCTATTTTTCAATTCAGGACTCAACGTCATTGTCACTGAAGGATGGCAGAATTCCTGCTAACTTAATCACATTCAGACCTATACCATGCCTAACATCAGAAAGCCATTAATAACTAGCTTATACCAACCAAAGTCTGCTTTGTCTGTGATGACACATCTTAAAAATAGTTTCCTCTGAATGAAATCTACATTTCTGTACTGAATTATTACTTGCTGGGAATCACTCTTTCAGTAACCCTTACACTTTGCTCAAACAAAACACTCATTGCCCTTGAGAACACCTGAATAAGCCATAGCTAATATGATACAATTCAGAATAATTAAAGACAATAACTGAAAACTGTAGGCTACCAGCAATGTAAAGACTTCTTTTGCCATCAGAATCTTCTTTTAGCCCGTACTTCACTTAGGGCATTTAGGAATGCTACGGGATCTGAACACTCGACTTTGCAGAAATAATCCTAAGAATCCACAGTCTCTGTGTCTGGTATATAATTCACTGGGACAGAATTAAACATTTCCTGTTTATATTTCTCGCTATATGCTGAAGTCTACTGAGTGCTGACTTTGTCTACAAGCAAGCCATGGATGTACTAAACATCTGGGTATTTATAATACAGAATTCCCCAAATTCCCATCACCTCAGCAGATGATTGTTTTTTTAAGAAGATACATACGAAATAAAAGTCTCATCTTCTCTACAGGTATGCCTTTGGTCAACAGCATTCTTTAGAGAAATGCTGTGTTGGCAGGAAAAGGGACAGACTGCTGGGTTCTGAGGCTGTGGGAGGATTGTGGTCGTTATAACCGGGCAGCTAGGATTACAGCAAAAAAACCCTATGGGTGTTAATTCTGTCCTTCAATATGGCCAGAGCGACTCAAGGAACTTGTCAAGGCACACCATGTAGAGACTTATCTTTCAATTATGCATTTTAGATAATACTTTTAAACATGCTTGGCTTGCTTTTATCGAAGCTTTCCAGTCAGAAAATATAGTTCCACATAAAAATATAGTTCCACTTTTATGTGGAACAAACAAACAAACAAGAGGGAAAAAACAGAAATCAGCAGAAGCTTCCCAGTGGGAATCATACCAACAGTGCTTAAGATGGAATTTGGACTAGAGGAACTACGAGCATGTCAGAAGCTCCCAATCCAGCTTCTTTGTTTTTTATGACAAGGGCGAGAAGTGCTGATTAAGGCAGCTATGCAACTTCTAAAAGGAAAATCCTCACACAATGTGTTAAATGGCAGAGGAAAGAGAAGAAATAAATAAATAAAAGGAATGACCTACTTTTTAACCTATTTAACAATGAGTGTAAATATTTTCATCTACATGCCCCGAAGTTCCAAAGTTATTACCTTGGACATTCTTAAACAGCTGTGAAACGACTTCTTACTTGCCAACTACAATACAACTTTGAATATTCAATGACCACAGCCACTCTAGAAGACATGCAAGTTGACAGCTACAAATACATGTTAAAGGGATGTTTATAACTGAATGATTAAGAGCAGACATTGGAAGGGGTGGCAGCAAAGGTAAGGTCAGAGGCAGTAAGCAGGACTGGGGCATACAGAAATGGCTTGTCTGAAGGAAGGTAACAGCTTCTTGTGGTAGTGCTGGGAGCCTTACACATGAACCATTGGGAGCCACTGTCATTTCCAAGGGAGTGGAGCTTTCTAGCTTGGAGAAGCCAGAATGAGACTTTAAGTCTGGTCGAATTTGTCAATTTTTGCTAGAATGTGGCCTGGTCCTATTCTGGGAAGACTCATGGTGTTGTGACTTGATCCTATTACTTACAGGTCAGCAAGTCCTAAATCTGTCTTTCCAGTGCATTGCCAGCTCTTAGCTCCATATCATGGATCCGTCTGGAGCAGAGGTACTGAACAGTGCAGCTTGTTTAGATCCTAGAACGGGTGTCCCAGACCTTCTGAGCTCCTAGTGGTCCTCCAGTTCCCTCTTGCTCCTCTACCCCAAGCCAGGATATGCTGTAGCATCTCCCTGTTTGCTGGGGCAGCAAGCCACAAGAATGTACCCCGGGGTAAGAGAAGACACTCCTGGGGAGAGGCTGAGTAATAGAGGTGGGAGGAAATGGCTTTGAAAGGGAGAAAGAGGCCAACACTTGGAAGAGCAGGAATCTCATTTCAGGGACTTCCTGTCCAAGCTATCGAAAGGTCGGTCCTGTTGTAACAAATCTTTTTTCCACCCCAGGGTAACACCATTCAGCATGCCTTCAATACTTGTGTTGGAGCTTCTTAGACAATCCATTAAAATCCATCGTACATTAGACTACCAAACTGATGGCTAGAAACCACACGTGAGAGCTGCATTCAAAACAAAAATAAAAATACAACGTGGCATTAACAAAACCCAAATGGAATTCAGACAATAATACAGATGTGGTATTTATTTTTCCCACAAAATTTAATGTGGGCCTTTCTTGAAACATATCATAATATGCATTACTTGTTATGAATAAGAAAACCACTTATGACAGAGTATTCGATGGCATCTGCTATTACAAGATACTTAAAAGCATTCTTAAATCCTATAAATAATCGCAATGAACTGTGACTTCTTTCTCCCTTGAAAAGTTTTTTAACATCAGAGCAAGCTAACTTTTGATGTGCATTACTACTGTAAAACTGGATATGACAGGCCAACACTGAGCTGTGTTCATGAATAAGAATGCACTTCAAAGTAATACTAACAATTTATTTTTCATAATAATCTATATTATTCTGGAAGAGAAATTCTAGGAAATAAATGTGTTCAAAGATGTAAAAAAAAAAAAAAAAGAAAAAACAAACTGAAAAGGAACTTGTTAACAGAAACGTTATAAATCTTACATGGAATATCTTGTAGAAACATGTCTTTTAAAATTGGGTTGTGAAAAACAAGGTGAAATTCACCTTGTACAGTTAATATTTGCATACCACTTACTTCCCTTGCAGACTGTCAGAATAGGGACCCAGCTGAATCATTTGGTACATAATCTTTTTCTTATCTTTTCATGAGACAAAGTTCACAGAAAGTGATAAGGAGATGGAGCAAATCAGGAGGTGAGTTCTGCAATGATGAAAATAGTACTTTCAAACAGGAATCTGCGTTGCCTTTTTAATTTTTTGGCTGTCATGTTTTCATCATTTTCACCATCACTGCCTGACTGTTCAAAATATGGTGCTGATGAAAATCCTTCTTTGAAACAGGGTTTCATGCACCTGCAGGAACAGAGGACATGATAATCACTTACGCCAGTGAAGCAGCTTTATACCAGCTGAAATCAGCATCTCTTTCAGATGTCCTTGTTCTGTTCCCTTCTCAGGTAAACCTGGAAGAGAATAGCCCACATCTGGGGAACCTTCCCTACCACTTCATTTTCCTAAGCAAAGCCTGTAAGTTTATGGTGTCTCTAGATAAGTTTTTTTTTGTGTGTTACCTAGAATACTTCAAGTGATTATGAACCTATCTCTGCAATGTTCAGGCTGCTTACTGTACTGGCAACCAAGCTAATTTAGTTTGAGGGTGCAATGTTCCTTTTTCCTTGTAACTGGCATTACCTATCTCTTAGATGCACATTGAGAGTTCCTCCCACTAAACATCTGATTGTCATAAAAGGGGAAAAAAAGCGTTTTCTTCCTGGCTTAGAAGTTATTATTTGAGTCTTTGAGTTAGGGCGTCTATCAGGAGGACAAAGGGATAATACTGGCTCTGTCCCTTCCTCTATAGTCCTTGTAAATAAACAGACAGTAAGCAATTTCTTTTGCCCAAATCCCATGGTTGGCCCTTAGGTCCATTCAATGCCCCAAAGGGCTCTTTCTCTTTTCTTTCTTGTTCCTTCTCACACAGTGTAATACCCAGTCAGCCCCAGGATTTGTAGCTAGTTGTAAAAGGGCAAAGGTTTTACATGACTCTAGGCAACAGGAACACAAAAACAAAATTTCCGTCCCTTTGCTCTAGGCAACTGCTAGACAGAGGGTTGTTTTTTTGTTCTGTTTTGTTTTGGCTTTTTTGTTTTGTTTTGTTTTGACTCCTGCAGGCAGTGCCTTTACTCTTAATTCATTCACATCAACCTGGGAAAATCACACGTACTGCCAAGACTACTTCTTGCTCAGGCCTTCCTATTCAACCCATTGCCTTGCATAGTTGTTGTTTCAATGTTTCCAGAGCTCTCAGTGTACAAAGACACATATCCCAGGGCACCCTTCACTTCGCCTGAGAGAAGAGTCAGTAGGGCAGCAGGCTGTATAGATCAAGTATATGACTGTCAACAGATTAAAACCTTTTGATGTTGATGATGAACAGTTTTCAGCATGGTGAAATGTTGACTCTCTTTTATTGCTGTACAAATTCTCATTATTTTCTCACCAGACAGAAGCTTGAGAGCATGTTTGTATAAAGCAAGCAACAGGAATTCTAAAACGGTACCTGGGTTCATTCAGTTGAGACCAAGGAAAAGCAAACATGTCTTAATCCTATCTGTTGACATTAAAAAATAATAGTTTCTTACTGCTGAGTCTATCCTTCTATCTCCACAGATGTCATTAAAAGAAAAAAGAAAGAAAGAAATGGTGATGGTGAACATTTTAAGTATCCTGGGGTTTGTTTTGTTGTTTGAAGAATTAATCCGTGACTCCTAGCCCAGGGGGAGTGCTCCCCAGGCAGAGAATCACAGCAGAGCAGGTACATGCAGCCCATGCCATTTGTTTCTTTGCATGTGTTCTGGGAGTCAGAGTTCAGAAATAGTGAAGTGTGGGTTGTCTCAATGGGTCTGTGCCCTGCAGAGGTGTTCCTGGAGATGTGAAAATATTTATGGTTAGGGCAGTTAAGCTGGCTCCAGAGCTGTTTTGAACTATTGGAGTAGTGCCAAGGTCTGGCTCAACTGATAGATTTTGTTTTCGGGTTGCATAAGCATAAGTAACCTGCAAGACTCGAATATTTTTTAGTACAATGGTTAAGTTCAGATAGGGTTACTTAAATAGCAACTATAATAGGACTCATGTAAGCATTTTTCACTTTACCCTAATTGCCCTCCCTAGAAGCTACATCCTTACATGTAGGCCTTTGGGTCTGCCCTTACAGCTGCTCAAGTGTTTTGACATATCGAACACTACCAAATGTTTAAAAATCCTGCTAAGGCTGCGTGTGTGTGTATTCACCTTCTCTTTTAGAAAAACTGTAATCATACTCATCCCTGATGTTCACATCAGGCCGCCAACCTTAGCCTGTATTATTTTTTTAGGACAAAATCATCAGGTTTTATAATGAACTAGAGTAATTTTAATATGATTGAACTTATGGGTGTAACATTCCCTCCTTCTGGATACTTTGCCTTCTTATTGTTCACCATACCTTTGTATTTTTTTAAAAGTTCAAGCACACAAATGAGCTTTTCTTCTCACAGACTTTTTGCATAGGCTTTGGAACATGCTTTTATGAGGGGAAAATATGTATGTCTTGAAATACATGGCTGTTGACTTTCACCATCTGAAATGAATAAATAAATTAAATTTGAGTGTAAAGAAAATAGCATGCTAAGTCAGGTGATAGGGCTGGATTTTTAGCTTGACTGCTACTATAGGAGGAAAGCATATTATGTCACATATTTCAGATACTTCAAGGCAAATCTCCCGGTGGTGGAACAAGCATATACTTACTTATAGCAGTCATCTGATACAGAATTAGGCTGAGTTCCTGTGTTGCCAAACTGGCACTCCAGACAAAAGGAACTTAATTCCAAATAATGCTAAAACTAGTCTACGCACAAAGCTTGCTCTGGCTCATCTAGATCACTTTTTACACCTACTTAACTAAACACACTTAAAACCCCGTGTTAATGTGCTAATATGATGTTTACACCTTGTTTCTCAGTATGTCCACATGACGATTCACACCACAGCAGCTAAACTGATGCCAAAATAACTCTGGTTAAACTAGTTCATGGCCTTGTCTACGTGCATGGCTCACCATATATCTAAGATTAGGGTTTAGAAGACTGTGTTTGGAAAAAAAATCAGAAATGTTCCCTCCTGCATTCCCAAATGATGGGAAACAATTTACAGGAGCTTTTATTATTCCGCAAATACTTACGAAGTGATAGTTCAAAAAATAGAAGGGACAGGTTGAATTTTTCAAAGGACTGTCTCGTACACCGGGTCTGTACACCACAGCAGTACGAAAGGCTTTCTGTGTATGTTAATTCCGGTTTAACCGAAGGCACAAGCTCCCAACTCGGAGCAGCACCGTGCTGTCCAGCCCCCTTGGAGGGGCTAACGGCCTGCCTCCCGGCAGAAGGACCCCTTATTTCCGAGAGGCTTCACAGGCACCGAGCACGGCACGAGAGGGAGCGCGGCGGGGGATCCCGCTGAGGGCGCCCCGCAGCCCCCGGCCGCCATTTGGCGAGCGGCGCCGGCCTCGCGGCCGCGCTGGGGGCGGCCTCTTCCCGCTTCCCGCTGCCGCGCAGCCCCGGGAGGCAGGTCCGGGCCGGCGGCGGGGCATTTCTCCGAAGCGCTTCCTCCCGCCGACGCTCGCCTCCTCGGCCTGCGCGGGTTAAGCTTTAACCAGCCGCCTTATCTTAAATAAACCGCGCGGACACGCTGCCAACCGGCCGCAGCGAGCAGCCGGCGGGGGGCTTAATCCAGCACGGGCCGCTGCGGGTTTCTCTCCACCCACCGACCCAGCCACCCGCACGGGAGGACGGCGGTGCCGGCAGGGGGGCACGGGGGGCGGCCCGCGGAAGGCACCGCGCCGCCATCCCCGCCCGGCGCTGCTGCCGCCAGGGGGAGCCCCGGCCGGGCCGCCCGGAGCGGCGTGCTGTGCCGTGCCGTGCTGTGGGCCCCGGCCCTGGGGCCGTCCGGCCCGGCCCCCGGCCCTGCTGAGGCGGGAGGGAGCCTGACGTGGGGCGTTGGGCTGGTGTGCCCCGGGCTGGCGGCTTGAGGGAACCGGGGTCCCGTCGGTCCTGGGCACGCGTGTCCCTGTCCCCGGCCGAGGCAGGGGGAGAAAATGTCCGTCCATGCCTTGCCGAGGTGGGGAGCCGCCCGCGTGTAGGCACCGAGGCGGTACCTCAGTTATGAAAATCCCGCTGCTTTATAAGTGCCTCCGAGCTGCTTAATACCCGTCGCAACCGCTGAGACAAAGCGTGTAATTCCTGAAGGTCTCTGCCTCCCAAAGCCCACAGTTAGCACCACTGACACCCGCAGAGCTCATCCACGCCTGGGTTGGTGTCGCCTGCCCAGCGCCGAGACACAGCCGGGCTGTGGCGAGGAAAAGTGCTCGGGAGTTATTTACTCCTTTGTGTTGTTGACCGGGTTTCGCTAGCTGGAAGAGCACTACTTCTGTTCGTTTTTGAAAAGTAGTTAAAAAATTTAAAGCTTTTCATAGCAACGTTTTATGTGAACATTAAAAGGATTTCATATTTGTTGGCTTCAGAAATCAGTTTTAATCGCAGACGGTTGTGGAACTCATTGAGAATTTCGCCATTTACACAAAACTGAGCTTTGTTTCCTGGCATACCTTTTCCAATCCTCCTGATTTTTACGACAAATTGTCCTCCTGCCAGAAGATTCTTTAATACTGTGTGAATGAAGTATTATTTGTGGAAAGAAAAAAAAAAAAAGAAGTGTTTTATTTCAACTTATGTCAGCTGTTAAGCATTTTTATCCAAGCATATGTACATGCAATATGCACAAGTACTAGATAATGCTGAGGTTGTAACTCCTTTTGCTGCTAAATTCTCAGTTGCACAACAGGCAAGAAATTGAGAATTGAGGTCATGCATATGCCTTGCATGGTTAAAAACCCATCAAGGAAGCAGGAAATTCTCTCACTAAACTTTAGCTTTGTCACAGATGCACCACACACCCACTCACACCAAAAATCAAGGTAGTTGAGGGCAGTAATGAGAAGGGATAGGCGTTTATAAACTGATCTGATTGGTAGAAACATCTTTGGCATAATCTGATATTTTGAATTTTCATGAGGTCTGGCATCTAAACTGCTACCCGCCTGTTCCAGTGCTCTATCCATCAAAATTCGCAGTACGAGAAAAGCTTTCTCCTTGATACTGGCTTTAGTGGGGACACTTGCCTAGATAAGAAAGAAGCACCTTGCAACACTTTCTCCTTTTTCTCATTATTAATTGTGTTTCGGTCAGATAAGTAAGTGGTGCTACCTGTAACTTAAAGGTTTTTTAAGGGGGGGGAGTGGGGAGTCCAACCAATTGCATCCATTAGGGACCAGGCAGAGCTGTAGGTGACCTGGTGGTTCTCCTTAAAGGAGGCTTGTAGTTAAAAGTCACTTTCTGTTTCCTGGGGGACAAGGGGATTGTTGTTATGCCTGTTTAAACTTTAATGTCCTTGTCTGTAAACCTTTTTATTTATTTATTTATTAATGTTCAATTTTTGATGACATTTTGTAATTGTGATAACTAGGGTGCAAACTTTAAAAAGTATTTTGGACTGAAATATTTATCTCAATTCAACCTTAAACATGGGTACATTTAGAGATGCATAAACTGCATCACTAGAAGGTGTCCCTATAGAACAACAAACTGTACAGGTAGAAGCATTTTTACAACACTGTATTGTGTCTGCACTGTGGGTTTCTACTGAATTAGGTCTCAACTACTATAACTTCCATGTCTGAACCTGGTTTTAAGATTGTGAAGTCCCGTCTTTGCTTTTTGTTTAGGAGCTCCCTAGATGACTCGAAATTGCTACTGAAATAACTTTCAATGCCTAATGCATAAACTACTGAATCTTTAGCAATTTCCTATCAATTGTTGCACTAAATTGGTACTAATAATGAAAAGGTTTAAACTTTATTCCTTGCTCTGAAAGCTTAGCAGTACAATAACAGCAATACAGTAACAATCCTAGTAACTTGCCAGCTGTTCTAAGTCTTCCAAAGCCAGCAAGACCAAAGCATGCGCTGGATTTACCACTTTTTTTTTTTCCACATGATTTATATAAAATAAACATATTTTCAAGTGCCTGAATTTTAAGAAATGTAGAAATTCCATCAGTATCTCAACTCCTCTTGTGCTTGAGGCCGAAACAGGGGCATCATGTGGCAGTGGTGTACATCTAATACACTCCTGACCCCAGATCTGTGGGAGGAGGGAAGGTCATCATGGAGGCCGTGCCGAAGGAGCTCTCCTTCCAGAGGATCTCCTTTGCGGATAGTGTTCCCCTAAGGAATATATTTTGTGGCTGTGACATAGCACAGTGACCTCCCCTGCAGCATTAGGACTCGGCACACCAGGCCTGGATGACTCTGCCAGCACCCTGCTAACACAAGCAGTTATGGAAAAACAGAGAGGTTCCAGCAGTGTCCTGCAAAAGCATGAAGTAAAAATTGCCAGTTATTTTGTACCCAGGACGGGGCACTGCTTTAGTCCTGCCCTCATCCACCTGGGCTGAAATGGTGCCCAGGGCCTGTGCCCAGGGCCTGTGCCCAGGACTAGCCCATGTGAGGCCATGTAGGGAGACATCCAGGGTCCCCCTCTAGACAGGATGAGACTCAAGCAGCTACTGGCTTCTTCCACTCCACTCTTATTTGGCATCTGCCATCAAGATAGTGCCTACGTAGTCAGTCTCTGTGCCTCAGCCCTCCAGAAGCCCTCTGTGAGAGATGAGTAGCAAGACAGAGGAAAATAAGATGTAGGCCAAAGCAGCCCTGTATGAAACGGGTAAGTCAGAATACTAGTCATAGTCACGAGTCATTACATTTGTCAAATGAGTGGCTCAATGGAAACCCAACATGGTGTGTATTTGAGCAGAATTTTATGCTTCTGATTGGCTCATCACTGTAATCCTGGACTAAATGACCCAGAACAGCTACTGGGCCAACTTCTCTTCACGTGCTACTAGGCAGCACCTACACTGCATGGGATCTCTTTCAATAAGCAAACAAATTTGTCCAATCTCAGTGTTACTGAAAAGAAAAAAAAATGTTGGGACTGCAGTCATAGCAAAACCATAAAGTAAAGCAACATCCTTGAAATTATGGATTCTGCTCATCAACTGGGCAGAGATGTGTTGAATATAATTAATTAAAATAAAGTCAATGTGAACTTAGTAAGTCGTAGGTTAGTATTATGCAGTGCTTGAGTTCTTAATCTTAAATTTGGCTGCATGAATATCTTCTTGATTAAGGTCCAGGTTTCAAACAGGTTGATGCAAGGTATTTCAATCTATTCTAAAATGCCATACGTCACTGTAGTAGTGACAATGTGCATATATGGCAAAAGATAGCAAATTCAGCCATCTTTCATTCAGAATCATTCATCAGTCATCAATTATTCTAAATATTGGTTAGCAATGAGAAATTCAGCATATTTTAGTGTGAGAAAATTACAGTAGTGTCAATACTCTGTATCCTGTGCATTACAACTGTAACTAAGAAAATGTAGTACCAATCCTCTCAAGAGTTTAAGCTCGTTTCAGAGACACTATTAGGAAATGAATACTGATTTCACAACATCATTTTATCATTTTGTAATCAGGTCAGAGGCCAATCATACACGGTCGTTGCTGCAAAGCAGATGAGGTCAGAGTTCCACCCCACTAGTATAAGGTTATCAGCCTAAATACCTTTAATAGCCCTTTCTGAGAAGTAAAAAAATAGGATATGAATAAAGGAATGTATCCCCTCACTTCTGGAGCTGCAAGGGAATTAAGCAGGCAATATCCACTAAAAGCAGTGAGAGCTATATGTCTAAATCCTACTAAGCTGTGAAAAAATGAAAATAACACGGAATGACTTTCTGTAGAACAATTCTGGTAAGAAACACCTCATTGCTCCCAGAGGGCTGTGGTGAGAGATGGGCCCTGGTGTATATTACGGTATCAAAACTTGGCAACTGGCAGAGCAGACTCTGGTCATGACTTATTGCCCTCTATTCTGTTATATTAAGTGTGATGTCTGTGTTAAGACTATTATGGAACTAAAAAAAAAAAAAGTGACTATACCAAAAAGTCACTGACCATAGGGATTGATTCTTTATCTCCTCCTTTGTGTCTCACATTGAACACAAACAGTAGCTGCAGAATAAGGAACCTGCTCTCCTTGTGATTACAGAACTGCTTTAAAAGTTTGTTGAAATGCAACTGAGCTAGAATGAAAGAAAAATGAGATCTGTTGTAAAGAATTACCTGCGTATCTCTTCCTTTTTTGACTGAAATATGTTATTTATAAGCAAGTAAGTTATTAAAAACTGAGCATAGTTCCTTACAGCCAGCAAAAGACAATAGACCAAATGTTACTGTTACACACAGCTGGAGTGTATTGATAAAACCAGCACATTGTCTTTCCTCACATAGTTTAAAGTCTAAATAAAGATATATGATCAAAAGAGTAAATGCTCAGCAAGGTTGTGGAGAAAGGGCAAAAGGTGAAAAAAGCTGTATCAGTACGTTGTAAAACGCACAATCAGATAAATAAGGTGTTATTGCTGGGTGCCTTAAGCTTTAAAAAAAGTGATCTATGGTTTGCTTGTGTTATGGAAAGGAAAGATTTCCAAAACTGCATTTGGAAAGAAAAAGGGTGCTGCTATCCCAAGAAAATCTATTCAGTGCATTAAAACTGAGATGATCTCAAGTATATGTTATAGTTTTCTTCTTTTTTATACACTTGTCAATGCAGAAAAATATAGAGATTGTTGATGTTATAACTGTTGTTTGACTGAACAACTCACTAGTAATATATTACTTCAACAAATATATTCATTTTTCAAGTTTATCTTTTCAACCACGTTTTTTTACAAAAAATAGAGTTGAGAACCTAGAGTCTCTTTCGAAGTCCAGTGAAATTCTATATGAAGAAGTGAGTCCAATTAATTTTTATTTTTTCTGGCTTCAGCCAAAACCTGAAAGAACAAAGTGGCAACTTTTGGGAAGAAGATGAACAAAAAAAGATGAACAAAATGAATCAAAACTATAAGTGATGTGCTAAAAAATTCCAAACTAAATTATTACAAAGCAAGTGGCTAAACAGACTCTGAGGATAAAACTCTCTGAGTTGTGTGATACTACAGGTAAAACAGGTTGGGTCAAAGTTTTATTTTTGCATGGTTCCAAGTATATGATTTGGCTAAATATTAGTTACTCTAATATAAAGTCAGGTGTCATTTTAGAGTGGCAAGACTATACTAAAATAATTCCATGTGTTGCACTTGTTCCAGAATAACAAGAGTCACATATGGAACTATTTGGTAACGGTTGATGGGAACAGGTATTTTGGAGTATCTCTGTGTAAATCAGTTCTTGGTAGCTTAAGGACAGGAAGAAATAGAATAGGACGAGGAGAAAAACAAATCTCTGATATAGCAAATGAAAAGAAATAAAAAACTAGCAAAATTGTGGGGAGCTTTGAAGGACCAGCTGGGGGATTTGCCAGCACTGTCCCTAGGAAATTGTCCTACTGCTGTAAAGCATGGAGACCAAGTGTTTTGTAAGATTTTATCTTCCCAGTACAACTATTTTTAAAGTTCTATGAATGAGAACTGCAACCTCACTCACTGGCAAAGGAACTCCATCTAGTATAGCTGTTAGTGTACAACAACATCTTTTAAAAACAAACCAACTTATTTTTTTGCCCTTCTGTGGTAAAATCCACATCAACAACCCTGTTCTTGTGTCTTGAATCAAAACTATACTTTCAGTGATGTCCTAAAAAAAATCCAACCCAAATCAGTACAAAAATTGAATACAGTGTAAAAACACAAGAAATATTCTCATGAAAGGAACATTTTTCAGATTTCTCAGAATTAATTTCCACTGAAATCTCAATGTCCCCTTAGTAGATGTTATCCTGTGTTGTAAAAAATTATCTTAGTTCCTTCTGACCTTACTGGGAGCAGAATCAGAGTCTGAATTAGTGGTTTTTAAAGAACAGAGCTGGATTCAGAGGTGAAAACTGAACTGTTCCTCTGTATCCTAAGAATATCAAACCCTAGCGCAGCCCTATTACTTAGTGAGGATCTGTTCAGTGGAAAAATCACTGAGGGAATAATGAGGGGGGAAGAACAAGAGAGGGAGGAAAAGGTGAGAAGAAAAGAGAAAGAGGGCAAGAGAGAGCAAAAAGGAAAAGGGGATTTGCTTTTGATGTCACAGTTCTATCAACTCATGCATTTTTCATGGACACCAACTAATTCTGAAATAATGCTGTGCTGACAATCCGCACACACACACACACACACACACAGCCAAGCTCCCAAATATCATGATACTGGCTTAGAAAGGATGAGATTCACAAAAATTATAAACTCAAGACTTTTATTTCCCTAGTAATTTGTGAACCTTTTGAGATCACATATTCAGGCTCTTCTCTCAAACTTGAGATTTAGAAATGTAATTATTTGTAGGGGAAGCTGAGGCTCCAATTTAATCACATCTGCTGAAGAGCCAGAGCTTAAAACAAAGCTAAGTGTTGCAAAATCTCACTGTAATCATAAGAGTTGCCAACACTAAATGTCATAACCGTGGCAAACTGTACGGTTTTGATGCAAACCTAAAATTTATGAAATGTTGGAGGCATTAAAAGTGCATTAACTGAAGTTGCACTCGTGCCCTTTGGTAGAAATTAATTAAAAACTGAAAGTGAAGCCAACTGGCAAATGAAAATAAGTTGGTAGGACTCAGAGGTAACCTGTTTTGCAGTTCAACCTTCAGATTTTGTAAACTGAACTAGAAGGGAGCACTGGCATTTCTCGGTGCTTTTGATTAAGACCTGATCACTTTTTAAACAAAGTAATTCACGAATTCGAGTGTAAACATTCTTCTAGGTTTTAGTCATCCGGGCTGCCGCAGTGCTGCTCGTTGCTTTTACTTGCAGTGCTAATGAAAAACAACCTATGCACAGGTGCAGGAAACAGCACAGGATCTTTATTTGCCCGAACAGAATTTCAGGTCGTAAACTTGTGTCTTTGTGTCAGCCTTCAGATACCAGTCACCTAAGTCGTCCTGTGGGGTTTTTACAATTGTGCAGTACGTTTTCATGTACGCTCTGGACCTTGCACTGTTGAACTGCGATGGATGGGGACCTCCTTCTGTGTTTTTATGTCTTTAAGCCGGCTGGCACTTAAGAGAACACAATTAGATTAGCATCCCACTCTTAATCACCCACGGCACGGTGAGCGCGCCGGGGTAAGAAATAATAAAAGCGGTGAAAAATTAGTTCACTGGCAGAACAATATCCTGACGCTGGCGATTAACCGGAGGGGGGGAGGCAAGGCAGCGGCGGGCAGGGCCCCATCTGACACGTTCGCAACCTGGCCGAGGGCAAAACCCTGCCCTCGCCGCCGCGGGCCGGCCGGCGGGGAGCCGCTGGCGGGGCGCTCCCGGGGGCCGGGCCGGGCTCGGGGGAGCCCCTCGGTATCCGCAGCCCGGCCCGGCGGCGGGGGCAGCGGGCTCCGGTGCCCGGTTGCCGGTGCCCGGGGTGCCGCCGCCTCAGCGCAGCCCGGCCGGCCGGGCCTCCTCCCCCCCCCGCTCGGCGCGCCGCAGATCGCAGGCTGATAATTCGAAAATGGAGGATGAGCCCTCTCAGCCATTAATTAATAATGTAGCTCGCTGTCTTCCTGTGTGACACACGCTGGAAGGCACCGAGCGGCCAATAAAGATGTAGGGGAGAGAAGTGGAAGGCTCCTCCCCGCCGCTCTTCCTGATTGAGGGCTCGGAGAAGTAGATCAAAAACTTCCCGGGAGCTGGGGCCGGGGGGGGGCAGCGAGAAGGGACGAGCGGAGGGCGCCGCGTTTCGCACCCCGGGGCGGCTCGGGGCAGCACCAGGTAGGCGGCAGGGGGGGAGCGGAGCCCCGAGCCCCCCGCGGCGGCGGGGCCGGAGGGCGGGGAGCCCCCCGAGCCGTGCCGAGCCGTGCCGGGGGGGGGGCGGGCGAGGACCCCGCTAGGGCAGCGGGCCGGCAGGAAGCGAAGGAGGGCGATAAGCGGTCGCTGCGGGCAGGAGGAGGAGGAGTGGAAGTTGGCGTCCGGGCCGGCGTGCGCGGCTCAGAGGCGGGGAAGGGGTGACCCGGGGGCGGCGGGGGGGCGGCGGAGACAAAGCGCGGCGGCGGCGGCCGGGGCCGGGGTATCCCCGCGCCGAGCACGTTGTGTGCGGCCGGGGCCGGGGCCGCGGCCGGGGCGGGGTGGGCCGGGGGGGCGCCGCCCCCGCCCGGCGTTCGGCGTCATGGCCCCATTGTGAGGCTGCGGGAGGAGGCGGGGGAGGAAGGAGCCGCCGTTCGCTCCCCGCGCAGTCCCAGGCAGGCAGCGGCGTGTCAGGCACACAAAAGGCTGCCGCCGCCGCGCCGCCCGAGCCCGCCGTGCCGTGCCGCCGCGCTCCGCCGCTCCTTCCCCGGCCCCCCCGGGGGGAGGGACACGCCGGGCCCGCTCCCTCCTCCCCGGGCCGGGGGCGCCGCCGCCCGCCCGCACTCACTGCCCGCCTTCCCTCCGTGTTTTTTTTTCCCTCCGGTTCGAAGCGGGTCCCGGGGCAGGAAGGAGACGACGGAGCGGGGCGATGCCGCTGCTGCACCGCAAGCCCTTCGTGAGGGAGAAGCCCCCCGCCGACCTGCGGCCGGACGAGCGCGTTTTCCACTGCAGGGTCACCAACGAGATCTTCAGGGACTACGAGTAAGCCGCGGCCCCTTTTCCCCGGACCCCCCCCCGCGCCCTTCCGCCGGCGGCGCGGGGCAGGAGCGGTTGGAGCCCCCAACGGCTGACACCTGGGCGGGGAGGCGGGGGGAGGCGGCCGGGGGATTCCCCGGCAGCGCCGCGGGGAGCCCGGCGGGGCGGAGGGGAGGTGGCGGCGGTGCCGGTGGTGGCGGGGGGCGGGGGGGGCTGGCGCCGAGCCCGTGCCCCGCCGAGGGGTGGGGGGAGAGGGCGGATCTCCCGGCCTGGGCAGGGGGAATCCCTGCCCGCCTTCCCCTCCTGGCGGGGGGATCCCGCCGGCCCCCTCCTCCTCCCGCTGCTGCCGCCGCCGCGGGGCAGGGGGCGCCGGCTCCTGCACACCCCCGCGAGGAAGTGAAAGTTGCGGCCGCGGGAGGCGGCGGGCGGTGCGAGCCCCGGCCCCTGCCCCTGCCCCGCCGCATGTCGCTAGGCCGGGACGCGCCGCCAACGGCCGCCGGGCCGGGCCCGGGCTGCACAACGGCGGCGGCCGCCCCGGCGTGCGGGGCCCTTGGGCACCATTGTTGTGGGAGCGCCCGGCCCGGCTCGGCTCGGCCCGGCTCCCGGCCGGCCCCTGGCCGCCGCGCTTAACTCCTTGTTCCCGGCGGCCTCCCCCGGGCCGGGGTGTCAGAGCCGCCGCCGCCGCGCCGCCCATGGCCGCGCTCGCCCCGCCCTCCGCCGGCCGCGGGCCCGGGAGCCGTTGCCCGGCCCGGCTGGAAATGGCTCGGCCGCCCCGGGAGGGCCGCGGGGCGCTGCACCTGTCCGCGGCTCCCCGCGCCGGGCCGGGCCGGGCCGGGCGTCCTCACAGCGCGGGGAGCGCCCGGGGCTGGAAACTGGCCCGGGAGAGGCGAGCGGCGCGGCCGAGAGGGACACCTGTCCCCGCCGCCGGTCAGGCTGCCCTGTCCCGTCACGGCCCTCCCGTTTTTTTCCTGTTTTTTTTTTTTTTTTACCCGTCGGTGAAAAGACCGATGGAAATTGTGAAAGCGTCGTTAACGCGGCGCGGTGGAGAAAAGGCATGGGTAGTCCCTAAGTTAGTGTCACGTACTTGAGTGCTTGCAAGAACAATGGACGGAAAGTACTTAGACGGTTTTCTAAAGCTGCTGCATGCGTGTCTCCGGACCCTACAGCCTCATCCAGCGCCGTCCCCACCTACAAAAGGCCCCCAAATCCAAGCTCATTTGATATATATAATAAAAAATAAAAAAAGACGTGTAGACTAACGAGATCGTATCTGAAATACTTTTCATTTGCAGCATATGAAATGAGAGCACACCTAGATCTTTTTCATGTTTAGGCTTGTTTTTCCGACTCAAATACACTTCACCTAATAAAATCTTGAAGAAGTTGGATTAGGTAACTCCGGAGGGTAATGCCTCGCTGTTTCCTGGGCAATGCACTATGTGTGGGGGGAGAGGGGCGTTGAATATTTCGTTGGGAATTTTCTGCTGAGTGTTTTCATTATAGGGCGTGTGAGAAGGTAACAAGCGAGAGCTGACAGCCTCGTGTTTCTGTAGGAATTAAGTCCCCCTCCCTCAGTTGCTAATATTTTGAAAGCTGCTTTTCTGGTTACAATTATTATTATCACGTAATCAGATGACTCTTGTGTTTGTTGACACCTCTGAAATGTGCTTCAGGTATATATAGTTTAGAGTAAATTTTAGCATGAAAGGTATCTTTCTTAAAACAGGCTTATTTACGCTGCGAGGATGTTGCCATTAAGAAAAAGCATGAAAGACCAAATTCCCTATGTAACCCAAGTTCATGAATTAAGGGATGAATTTAGACTTGTGTTCACACAGGCTATCCCTAGAAATGTCAGTGGGTGGTTAGCTCAGAGGTCAGGGCTAGAATATGGTATTTGGGAAAATACCGTTGCCTTTCCTGCAGAAACTTCATTCCTGCTCATTTTTTTCTCTTTCACTTTTATATTTTTCCTGGTCTTTGGTGCTTTTCTACCTTGGATAGAATTGGTGGTTTGATTGACAAGCTTAGTATTTTTTTACGTGGCTTGTTCTTCTGGCACAACTGTATTTGTTTACACCACAAACAACCCGCAATAATCTAATCTGCTGAAGAACATTGGGTCACCTTTTGGCAAGTTTTACAGATGCTGATCTGTCCTCCCGGTTGCAACTCTTCCTACTTGCAAAGCGATGCTTCAAATAGTTACTGTCCTCTGAGAGCACTTCCCTTTCCTTTGTCTAAACAAGGGCAGTGAGGCTAATGATAGGGAGGGCCCACTTTTAAAAAAAAAATTGTATTAGTTCTTTTATGAAGGAAAACTGTTGTCCAAATCAGTCCTCTCTGCATCTACTTTTGCCATAACTGGATTTTTTTTGAAGGGGGAATTTAAAAATTGCAGAGTCTGACTAGATCAAACAGGCTATATCGATACACATGGTAACCTGAATTCACCCCCACGTCCTCAAGTATATATGTACGCTTTTAATTACTACAAACTGCTACCACTTAAGCTGTTTTTTTTAAGAGTACAAATTTAGAACATTGAAAAGCTTCTTTCATGCTCACAGCAGCACTAGTAGAGAAGAGTACGAATCACACATTGTATTCTTCTCTCCATAAGAACTCATACTAATGCAAGGAGAATTTGGCAAGACTAGTGTTTTGTAAAGTGACTTTCCTGTTAAGAATGCATTTCCTTTCTGATCTGAAATACTATCACATAATTTTGTAATCCTTTAAAAGGGGGCACAGTGAGGTGGCAAAGTTCAGTTGTGTTTATGAGGAGCAGAGGGAACCGGTGTTTTTAATGCTTAATTGTCGTCCTGATTGGGGGGTGGATCTGGGGATAGATCAACAAAAGAGTGTCTCGAGCTGGAAGAGTAGTAGATGGAAAAGCAAGTAAGGGGGTGCACAATAAAACAGTGGGATGTAGTTGCCAGTCTTCTTCACCTTGTCTAGGAAACTATGGGAAGTGTTGCTCATGAAGACAGTCTGATTTATTTTTCCCCATTTAAGAGGCCATTGATTTAAAGAGAGGATTTCATAGAGCTAAGAAAGTAGAGTAGTAGAGAGACAGTGGAAGGGATGTTTCTCATTCTAAAACATAGGGACTTGGTGGGTGGAAGGAGTTGTGTATCTTAAAAACCTACTAAAAAGTTATTTATAGATTGACCTGTGGGATTATAAATTAAAGTCAGAAAGAGTCTCTTTTAAAGGCTTTTAAAGTACCCTTAGTTTAATTAGGTGGACTTTTCTATTTTGTTGAAGATAAGCCCATAAATTGGAAATAGGTTTCTTGATGTGTAATTAATCTGTAAACCTTAAGGAGTAAGTGTCTTTTTCTTAGACTTTAGTTTGTACGTTACTTTGTAGTATGTACTGTTGGCCACTTCTGGGAACAGGTAGAGTACATGAACGCTCCTGTTTGCCATGGACTGGATGGCAAAGTTTGTTTGCTGTGAATATCCTGATAGCCTATGTAGATTACATATCCCATAGCCTATGTAGATTATATGTTACACTTTGATAAGGGCTTCAGGATTAAAAATTATGTCTACATATTAGCCATTAAATAGAATTCTTTGCTTTTCTCTCTTAGATCTCACATAACAAAACTTTCTCCTTTTTTACATTCTCCAGCATATAGTTCTTCTCTTTAAACAAGATCAAGCCCTCCCCTAACTTGTTTTTAATATATGCTAAAAAAAAATGAATGAAAGTAACTGGCTTGAGACAAGCACGTGCTTGAAATGCTAAAAATACAGTAGAACTTAAACTCGGTGGCAATACTTGGTTAGTTCAGGCACAAGCCATCTCTTGCTGCTCGGCTTGATTGATTTCTTTATTTTTATATCCATTGCAAGTGCAGTCAGCAGAGAAACTGCAAGTAATCTATCTCCAGAATTATTTTCTTCTACTAAGGAACTGCCTCCTTTCAAATACTTACTGAACAGCGGCACTAAACTGCTCAATGATTTGCTGATCAGTTTGCAGTTTAGCTTACCTTGCATGGCAAACAAACTCTATAACATACAGGTAAAGATGCCCAGCTGAGAAGTCAGCATTAATTACTCGATGGCCTGCAGCTGGGTGCAACATGGGCACCTCTGGCCTGGTGGGGCCGTGTGGGTGAGCTTCGAGCGCTTGCAGGAGCCCTCGTGTCTCGTGAGAACCATGTTGTAGGGAGTTGTATGGGTCTCGAAACAGCGAGAAAGCCCCACAGGCTGTAATCCCTAGATAAGGACATCGATAAGGCTTTAGGTATGACGTGGCAGCAGATGCACTTGGTTTTGTGAATTTGAATCGAGTGTGGAATATGATCAAGTGTATGGCTGCTCTTTCCGGGAGGAGAAAGTACAGCGCTGCTGCTGCTGGGCTGTTGTTTTGGTAGCTGCTGTGTGCGCGCTCTGGAAATCTTCTAGTGATAACCGAAATGTACCACGGAGACAGGGAAAGGAGGAGTGCTACAAATAAAATCTGCTGCCGTGCTGTTGTGATTTCTTTTTTTTCTTCCTCGCTCTCAAACCGAGTTAAAGTGAGATCATTAAAACATTGCAATAAAACTGTGTTAACAGACTAAGCCACAGATGGTTTTGATGTGCTCTGTGTAATGACTAGCTACAGACAAATAATGCCTTCAAAACTGAAAGCAAATTTTTTTTGGTACAATTTTTTCTTCCCTGTGACTTTACAGGGGAAAAATCCACATAAAACAAAAGAGGAAATGAGCTGCAATGAAACTAGATACACAAAGCATTGTATGCAAATGGAAAAACGTTTTCCTCAAATATGTTTCAGTTCAAGTAATCTTAGAATTTTGTGTTTGAGGTAATCATGAGTAAAGAGACTTCAGAGGGTGTTTTTTGTGTGTGTGTGTGTGTGGATTTTTTTTAAAGAAGTTCAATGTTGCTGCTTTAAATAGCCCGAGTGCCCAGTGTCCCCTCGCAGAGAGCAGCACCAGCCCTTAAAGGCACCGTCAGCCTCTGTCTCTCCCTGCCTCTGTGTGCATGTTCTCTTTTCCTCGGTAATTTTTGAAAACTGTGTGCTGATGGATTTTTGAATAAGTCTTAGATAGCTTTCGTGCTTCCTGGCTAAAGGTAATTACTGAGAACCTCTTTGGTGAGTGAGAAACAAATGTATAGAGAGAGACAGCGGTACGAAGATTTGAGTAAATATATAACTTCATCCACTGAGGTCAGCCAGGCTACTTCAAATTATGTTCAATCTCATACAGAAGTAGTGAAATGCAGGGCAGAAACAGACCTGAAGGAATTGTGTGGTGTTTATTCTGTTACCTTTTCTTAAAAATCTGTCAATTCCTCCTTATCTAACTTGTTTTTTAAATGTTTAAGTAACTGTTCTGTGCTTTACTGATACTCGTTTGTTTATTTTCTGCTAATACCTGTTTGGATTCAATATGGTTGACAGCAAAAAGGCAATATTCTGGCCTATCCACAGACAGACTGACTGACAGCCAGCCGTTCTTCATGTATTGAAGAACAATCCATCTCTTTCTCTCTCTCCTTTGTTCTCCGTTTCTTGTTTAGAGTAGGCAAATTGAAATTATTCATTATTACAGGTGTCGTCAGATGTATGAGTTAGACACAAATGATATAAAAATTCTGTAACTTTGTAGTTGTTAGATATTATTCATATAATGTGTATTTCCTCTTCCGTCCTAATTCCCTTCTTGTCACAGCTGATGTTCTTCCTAAAGCATCTTTCTCTCACTCAGAGGCTCGCACAGACAGGATTATCTGAGCCAGGACCCTCTGTTGTCCTTAATCTGGAATTTCCATTTTCAAAATGTTATTGTTGCGTCTGTCCAGCTGCAGTGAATATCATCATCAATGTAACTGGTGCACGTTTGTCGGCTTGAGTTTGCAGGGAGCCTGCAATAAACTTGAAGTGTGAACTGTACAGCTCTTTAACCATGTTAGGAGAAATGATTTGAGCAGTTCCATCCCTATAAAAACGGCAACGCTGCACTCTAGCTTTTCTTAAAGAAATGAAACTTCAGTGTAAGGGTCTCAAGTAGCATGCAACACTCTGTAGGTATTGTGTGTCTGCCTTGAAACAGCTATGTTAAACTGGTACAAGGCAAAAAAAAAAAAAAAAAAACACCAAATTTGTCGTGTTGCATACCTACAAATACTAGTCTGGTAAGAGTTGGAAAAGAAGGAAAATAAATGTCTGAACTGGGGCACACTGAAATGTTCCTCTGCTGTCAGATCACTGATCCATAGTATGTGATACGTATTAACGTGGTTTTGAGAGTAGCTACCTTATCTATATCATCTAGAAAGTGTTTTAAAAAATCACTGTTTCTGATAGCTGTCAAAAATTGACAGCTATTGACTAATGAAAGCCCTTCTTTCTTGATCCCAGTGTAATAACCAGTAAGTAAGCAATAACAATGCTGTGATTTTAGCATTAATTGGAAATACAGGGAAGGAAGAGAATAAATATTTGCAGATGGAACAAGGGAGAAGAATCTGTATGAAAAAAATAGTTCGGTGCTTTTTCTAAGAGCAGTACAAACAGTGAAGGAATAAAAACTATTTAGAGAAGTACTTGACATTATTTTTTTTTTACCTCTCCGTCTTTTCATTTGTGAGCTAGGGCACTCCAAATCTGAAACTTACTCAAGTTTCAACATGTTTCTGTGATCCTAAGGTTGTTCTGTGTTTATACAACTTTAGACCCTCCTCCTGCAAATATGTGAGGAAATACAGGGGATGCAATGAGGATATGACACATTAAACTCAGTGTGATTATTCTTGTGCATAAGGCTACTTCATGTGAATGTGTGTGTTTACAGCACTTGTAGGTCTTGATGCTCTCTGACTGTAGTCTGTAGTGAGAGGAGACCTTGGTTTTACAGTAACAATTTACCAAGCCTTGGCTTAAGAAGTGATAAATAACCTTCGGTTGTGTCTGCAACCTGTATAGGAGTAGAGCTATTTTTGAACTTCAAGCTCGTAAGAGAAAGTTGCTGCTGTATTAATTGTGACCATACTGAACGTGATGTTAGAATGTAATTATTTTCTTTCTCTCCCCCCTATCCCCCTTCTTTTCAGTGACTTTTTTGAACGCACCATACTGTGTAACAGCCTCGTATGGAGCTGTGCTGTCACAGGTAAACCAGGACTCACATATCAGGAAGCACTGGAGTCAGAGAAGAAAGCCAGACATAATCTACAGAGTTTTCCAGAGGCACTCATCATTCCAGTTCTCTACTTGGCCACCCTTACGCATCGCTCACGACTTCATGAGATCTGTGATGAAATCTTTGCTTATGTCAAGGATCGGTATTTTGTTGGTGAAATGGTGGAAGTAGTTAGAAATAATGGTGCAAGGTAAGTGTGTGTGTGTGTATTTAAATATATGTATCTGTGTTTCTTTTGGGTTGGTGTGCACCCTTTTGTGTATGCGTACTTTTGAGCCAAAAACCAGGAAAATAAACTTCATCAAACACAACAGAAACCAGGTGTGATACTTAAGCTAGCAATACTGTTACTGCTCCTAACTGCTTTAATTAAGAGTAGGATTGTATTGCCAGGCTTGGTTTCTCATTCCTTAGCTTAGAAGTAGCTGTGGAGGCAGGAGGGTTCTCTCAGGTCTTGACGCAGCAGTCTTTCAGTCCCAGTGGTGGATTTGCAAACGAATGGCAGTCTCTCGGCTCATCTGTGCAAAAAAGGTGGGCTGCTCCTAGAATGAGATCTAATTAGGAACTAGGGGAAGCTATGAGTTAGAATTCATATGGAAGTTTTGATGGAATCATCCAGATACAATTAATCAAGTGGTGTATTGCGTACCCAGAGTGGCTAAACTATAGAAAGCTTAAAGAATTGATTAGAGTTGGGTTTTTTGATTTCTAGGTGGTAACTAAAATTGTAAGTATATTCTCTGAAAAGTTAGGAATTAACTGTAAAATGTTTGTAATAGGAGATTATCTGCAATTCTGCTTCCCTCATGGTTAATGCTATACATACACTGATTTGTATATATTTTAAGCATTTTTATTGTTATCTTAAACTGATAAAATTTGGGAGAATATTGAGCTTTAGATGCTTTTTCATATCATTAGTACATATGCTCTGTAGTATAAGTAAGTTGTCTTACAACGCCTAGCTAGCCTGAGTCTTTCTTTAAGCAACTTCTGGGAGAGGGTTAGACAAGGTCTTTGTTTTGTCTAATGAGTCTGCAGTTTCATGTAACTGAGATACGAAGTGGAAAGACTTAAACGTGCTTAACTTGGAAATACCTGCAGAATGTGCATTAAAGCCTTTGTGGGTTCACCTGTTCTTGTTTGGCCAGGAGGAAGGTGCCAGTTTACAGTGCAGAACAGACAGGGTGCAACCTGGGCAATATGGGCTTCATAATAACCTTGTATGTATTGGGTGGTAGGAGTGGGCTGATTCAGTGTGGTCATCGGAGAATATCTCCGTTCTGTATGGGTTTTCTTAGTGGCTGATCCAGATCTTATTAAAGGCAAATTTTGTACTGCATCGGAAGGAGAAATCTGTTTGCGTTGCAGGAGATAATTTGTAAGGAAATCTGTATGGGTACGTACTTGACACGGGATGGGACTTAATATAAAAGCTTTCCATCTCTTCCCTGTTGTATTCCTTTCAACCCGTAAAGTCTCAGTCTGCAAAGCCTAGACAAGAACAGCTTTGGTAGAGTTGTTGCTTCCAGTATAGAAAACCTAAATCCAAAGTCTGTTTCTGTCTTTCTCATTTTGCGCTTGTCTAGCGGATAGACGTATGTCACCCTTAGCATTGTACTAATCTTGCTTTGTGAATAAGATTTTATTTTACCAGGAACCTGAATATTAAGAAATGTAAGTGTAGTTCAGCTGTTGGTTTTCAATAGCTTAATGCAATGCCTTTGTTTCCGGTCTTTGAAGATAGTGTCAATTTCCAAACTATTAACAAAAAGAATACTTCAGAATATCAAACTTATTTTCCCAAGAACAACTTTCTCATCTTTAATTGCTATTCTAAACTCTTAGCTAAAATACTTACTACTGTGTATCTTTGCTTTTTAAAGCTTACATGAAAAGTAGGCTTATGTGCCATAAATACACATCTTTCTTGTTTATTCATCTTACGAAATTCAGAATCTGTTTCACTTTTCCTTGCGCACCATCATGAATCATATTTTAAGTTTGTCCTAACAAAATGGCTTCTACTTACCATCTGGGCTGAATTCTGTTCAGATAAAGCTGTGATATCAGTCTATCTCATGAAGGTAGAGCTATCTTTTTTTCTATCAGCCCTTACTTCAGTCTTCTTGGTTATTCAAAATTGTGTAGATACACATATCTAACAACTGTGTGTTTATGTTCTAGTTTCACAGAGCAATTTATTAATAAGGTCTAAGCTAAATTTCTTCAGCCTTTGGCGTAGGCTAGATAATCATTCAAAATACTGGAGGTTCAGATAAAATCTACTTCCATCAAAAACTAACCTGCTAGAAATTGTATGCTTTAAACTGCATGAGCATGAAGTGTCTGTTGAAATGAAGCATGAAAAATTCTCCGTAGCTGACTGTATGCCGCTGATATTCTAGCTAAATGTATAGCAGGGAGCTAGGAGGTCTTTAATACTAACTTCAGGAAACAGTGCAAATAACATGGTACTGCAGAGGGATTTTTATGCTTGGAGATAAATAATTAAAGAATATAAGGTGGGAGGAGGTGAGACGTAGTTATTCTTCTGCCCAGTTAGCAGTTGACTTTGACCTGTATTTCGAAGGACTGTGTTGGGGTTTAAGTATACCAACTCATTACTTGTAAATAGCGCTGCTGTTCAACAAAGCGATTGGTGTCTTTGTCCTGACTAGCTACGGTTTCGTGGTCTTTTCTTGCAAAAATGGTCACAGTCCATCTACAGTAAAGTGGCATCAGACCAACAGAGCTGGGCAGATCATGAGAACTCATTTTCATAGTGTTGTTGTAAACTGTTTCACTGCATTTAGGTATGAATCTTTCTACACGGAGATTGTTTATTATCTGAGCTCCATGCATCATTTAACATGAAACTAATACCACGATGCTTGTGTAACCAAGGGTAAATAAAGGCTGCTCAAGGAATTTAAGTATTAATATTTTATAATTCCTAACTTTGCACGTGTAATATTCTTGTAGGATGGATGACTTTGATATGGTTTTCTAGATGTTGAACAAAATTAATGGACAGGAACCCAAAGATGAGAAGAGTTAGTGTTTTGGCTTAATGTACATATTTTTTGAGTACAAGAAGCAGTCTATAGGACAGTAAGTAATGGACAGGTGATCTGGAAGGGTAAGAAGACAGGTGCTTTGTCGAGAAGGTAGGCAGAAGACAACTTCTGAGACTTGTGGTTCTTGTATTCTACCTGTGTGTTATGGTTGTTACAGAATCTTGTGCCCCAGTGACATTACTGGTCCCTTTCAGGCTCTTACAGTTTCTAGCCTTCTGTTGCACTGCTCCGTTTTGAATTTGGCTGCTTCTGCCTTGTTGCTGAGGTCTGGTAGGAGGAACTTGGAGAGTTTGCTAGATATTTTGTCCTTCCTGTTATTTTGGTATGCCTGGTGCCTTAACAGTCGTTATCGACCAGAACAAGAAATTGCAGAGAGAGCCCCGAGTCCTATGGTGTGGCTTGGTCAGGCAGTCAGTGTAAGTGAGGTATGCAACTTGGTAATCTAGTAGAAGCAACAAGGAGGTAATTCTCCTTGCTCTTTAACTCTTTAAATGATGATGTATGGATTAAAAATGGCTGGTGTGTGTCTGTATGTATGTATGTGTTCAGCTTTTCTGGCGAAACGTGGGCTGACTTTCCTCCAAAGTGGCAGCTGTGCCCTGCTTTAAAAAGGAGGTACTCAGATTCAAAGGTAAAGAACTGTAAGAGTTGTGTAACGTTTTCCTAGTACTCCTTTCCTAAAATACTTTTTTTTTGAAATATCAGTCAGAAAACATCATATAATATAGACAGAAAATTTCAAATTAGGTGCAAATTTTTTGAGTTGCCAACGTATTGAAAACAGCTGTCACTAAGTACTGTTAACTTAGAATGTCAAATTACTGTTTATGGAAAGCATTTTATAGAATAATTTCCATGTCATTATCAATATTTTATTGAGAGGGGAGGGTAACAGTAATATTTCGTGTTAACCATTGTCCCTTCAGATTTAAAATAAGCAGTTTAGCTTATTATTATTATTATTATTTAGTGTTTTAGCTCACACTATTGAAGCAGAAGGATAAACGTTGATCATGTCACTGGAATTGCCTCCTATTGCACATCAGAACTGGAGCTTAAGACCCATATGTACTAGTCTGTCTTTTCTGTTTTTCCACAGAAAATGGCATATCTTGCAGCAATCTGTTCATTTGTTGTTGTCTTAGTACCATGTTGTATTATTAGCGCTTAAAATTTGTTAAAGTGATTTACAGTATTTTAGAATCTGGAGTCAGTTTCTGTGGTATGGGAAAGCCTACCTGAAATTAACATCAGTGAATGCCTTAGTAGACAGAATAGCAACCAAATAAAACCTACAGTTCTGTGATTCTCTCAGCTGTAGGACCTGTTTTTTTCTGCTTGAGGTCAGCAGTGTTTTTTAATTTGTCAGGGGAAAAACTAGATTTAAAGCATGTGTAAACAACCAGATGTGATTTATCATCAGTGTTCTGAGATTTAATGGTATTAAAAGAAATAATGGCTTTCTTTATTAGGGTAAACAAGTGAGCAGTGTGATAATTAGTTAACTAATCTGTAAGTTTGCAGTCTGGCTGGAGCAGTAAAGAGATCTGAGATTTGAGGTTGGACTACTTTACTAACTCTTTGATTACCTCCCCCCCCCCCCCCCCCAAAAAAAAAAAGCTTAGGGGATGATGCGCTCCCGTCCCTGCTGGGGTTGAGGAACAACCAGTTGTCATCCAGCAGTTAGTATGGAACCTAATTAAAAAGTTGAGTACCTGCAGACTGAAATAGGTTGCTTAGAGGTAGTGAATAAGAAGGAAAAAAAAATCATGTAGAATGTGAAAGATATAAAAAGGGAATGCATTTTTTCACTTAATGTGACAACTAGATGACACCGCTGCAGAAGAATACTTGCTTGGTGTCTGTAAGGAAGCCATACCAGAATGCTTTAAGAGATTGTAGTATTTGTAAAATGAACACAATTTACAGAACTAGTAGATAGATGTTCTCTGTTAGAAAGATTGCTACATCTGAGGTATAGGCTGATATACCGTCTCTGCTCTGAATGATCTGGTATTGGCCGCTGCTAAGCTACAGGAAATGTAGATAATCATGGAACAACCTTGTCTGCAGTGAAACTTTTTAAAGTCATTGATTGTTTGGCTAGTGTCCTAATGCTTTGGGCCTGTTCATCATGGATTAACCACTGCGTTCGGACAATTAAAAACTTGCATACTGTTTTCTTCTCTGTAAGTCTTAACTGGGATCTACGGTAGCATGCTTCCACCATTACTATGCCTAGTTGATATGGGGTTAGCATGGTAGAAGGTGATTATAACTAACTTTTGAACTTTTTCATTTGACCTGACAACTGGCAATTATACATGGTTATACATGTAATTGACTGCTGAGAGCTAGGACAAGTTGGTAAGCCCACCGAGAAGTAAAAGGCAAAGTGCCTTCCAAAGCCTTCAGGTTGTAATGAGTTACCTGAATTTAATTCAATTGCTAGTCCACTGATATATTTTCTACTTTGATATATAGTTTTCAAAGCTGGCTGGATGCAGAGGCACTGGAGTTAATGTCTGTAGAATTAGAAAGTTATAGTGCATTTTTGTATTGGAAAGATTTAAGAAACTTCTGCATGCAAAAAGTTTCCTGCTCAATTAAAAAAGCTGAATTTGAGTTCCAGTAGCAAAGTTAATGCGAAGATTATGAAATAGCATATTTGACAGTACTGGAGAGCAGCTTACTTATTCATAAAGCAAATATAGTTTGCATACTTCTAGCATTGCCATTTAAGGATCACTCAACTTCTGGACTGGAAAAATCATGTTTAAGGAATTCACTTTCTGATGCCCTTAAGTCCTTTGGCATATAAATATCTTTGTATTTGTTGACTAATAAATATATTTGTAGTTGACTAATGGAAGCTGAGATGATGATATGTGGGAGAGAACCTGCAACTCATTTCTTACAAGTTATCAAAAGGGTGTTAAAACTACTTTTGCTGCCAGTTTGTTAGCTCTCATTTCTGCACACACTCCCTACTAATATAACTGTATAATTTTAAGGTATAGGTTTTGGTTGTTTTCTCACTTTTATTTTTTAATCAGTGCAATACTGTGAAGCAAATGTTGGGCAGGCAAAGTGATTTTGCTGTATTGGAAAAAATGCTTTTATAATTCTGTTATTTGAAACACCAGCTGTACTTTCATTTAGGGGTATGTTTTTAAAAAGTGAATTTCCTTTTGCTCCTGACTTATTAATTGTTGTTTTCTTTATGTTAAACGTAGGCATCAAACTATTCCCCCCCCAGTTTGAAACAGAGCTCTGCATCCAAGAAATAAATGTCCTGTATTCAAAGGGATTTTTTGTCCATTTATTGTAACACATTCAAGAGGCACCTTTATTACTCACCTAGGCCTTCAAGAGTGGTCTTGATTTTTGACTTGAAATGGGGACATACCAGAGTGTCAGACCCTTATTTGTAAGACAGCAACATGTAGTATCAAATAGATCAAAAGCTGTTGTGCAGAACACTTGGTGGGCAGTAAGAAATGGTCTGTCTCCTATCGATCTTGTAACTGCAAACTTGGTTTCACATAAAGGTCTACTGAGCATTTGGGAAGAACTTTCAGTAAGTGAAGCTGCATATAGCTGCAGGGTCAAGGTTTAAGCTTGACATCCTGTGATGTCTGTTACTGGCCGGCTACCTAGGGGAATGCAGCTTTTCTTTCTCCTCTTCAAATTGTGTTCTTCCACTGCTTCAGCAGAGTTGAGTGGAAATACCTGCTTGTTCCTGAAATAATAATGGCTTGTGTACATGCCTTTGAGTTCAGAAAAAACTCTGATTCTCATCAGATCCTTCAGTGAGCCACTGGAAGTAGCTGATGAAACACACTTACCCAGCTCTTCGTGTTGGATTAGGTTTGTTTTATTTTTGGTCAGTTAAGTGAATTCAATTTAATGGCAATTAATAAATTATACTGAATGCCAGAGCTACAAAAAGCAAGCACCACGGTAAACATGTGGCTGGAAGGTGTAATGGCACGGGAAAATTCCCCTCTTCTGGCATTGTCAAAGTGTTAAGTCATCTCTGCATTTCCTGGAGCAGTAGTCAGAGGCTGAAGATGTAATTTGGTTTTGTATACCTTCGGTCAGCCACATCCTTACCATTCTTCTGGGAATGACAAGGTTCAGTCCTACCTTAAGGTTTTCTGCTAGTTGTGTCAAGTTGCTCTTCAAAATACATCCCAGAATCATTCTTCAGAGAGACTGATGGAGTTTTGCTTCTGGAGTAACCATGCCTTGCGCCACAGGCTCCAGTAGGTATCTCTTGCCTGTTGTGCCTCCATAGGCACCAAACATCTGTCTCAGTGTCAGAACAATATGACTACAGAGGAGTTCATATGGAATTCAAAAAATAAAATAGTTTTGTAGCTGTACAGCTTTAAGTGCACATCATGGAGCAGATCCTCCTGGAAACTGTGCTGAGGCATATGGAAAATAAGGAAGTGATTGGTGACAGCCAACGTGACTTCACTAAGGGTGAGTCGTGTGTGACAAATCCAGGGGCCTTCTGTGATGGGGTTACAACATTGGTGGGTGAGGGAAAAGCAACTGATGTCATCTACCTGGCCTTGTCAAATACTTCGCACACTGTCTCGCATGACATATGCCTCTCCAATATAGAGAGAAGTGGATTTGACAGATGGACCACTCAGTGGATAAGGAATTGGTTGGATGGTTGCACTCAGAGTTGCAGTCAACAGCTCAATCTCCACATGGACACCAGTGATGAGTGGCATTCCTCAAGGGTTGGTGTTGTGACTTTGTCGGCTGTATGGGCAGTGGGATCAAGCGTACCTTTAGCAAGTTTGCTGCGAACACCAAGCTGTGTGGTGCAATTGACACGCTGGAGGGATGGGATACCATCCAGAGGGACCTTGAGAGCTAGGCGTGGGTGAGTCTCATGAGTTTCAGCAAGCCCAGGCAAAAGGCTCTGCACACGGATCAGGGCAATCCCAAGCGCAAATAAAGGCTGAGCAGAGAATGGATTGAGAACAGCCCTGAGGAGAAGGACCTCAGGTTGGTTGATGAGTTGGTTGATGGTTCTATGAAGCATATGCTTAAAATTAATTTGTTTTGCAGCAAGTTCTTGTTACCTCTGTATGTAGATAGATTATGTTTTACAGCATGGAAGTGTTGAATACTGTGTTCTTTTGAGGTCTCGAGAACTCTTAGATTGTTAGGGTCTGTTATGTTCTACTTGTGCAGCTGACCAGCCTTACCTGAAATTCACGGAAATCAATAGATATTTTTTTTCTCAGAGACAGATGTGTGTTGGTATTTAAAAACAAAAAATAATAATAAAAAAACCATTAGTGATCTGTCTTCTAGCTTTTTATTTAAAACTGTTGGGCTCCTGTGTTGTTTCTTCTTTTCTTCCTTTAAAAAAAATAAATCATCTAGGCCAAGCATTTATTGGAACCTTTCCTCTTTCCTGTAACATCTATTTGACCTATCTAAAGAGACCTCAGCTTGTTTTCTGAGACTAGCAAAAACTAAAGCTGTGAGCATGAAGGCCATCTTTGGGACCTGTATGCTGTTGTTGGTATCAGCCTGTAGTGCAGAAAGAGAATGCAGAACTGTTTGAGTGTAGAGTAGTTGTTTTCTAGATCCTTCTGGTTTAGATTTTGTCTGTCATTCTCTGAGCTAGACTTGTTGGGACTCTTGTGTAAAAGTTCATGATGGCTTTATTCTCATTTTATCTGTTCATACTCTGAATACATTTGGGATTCACTTAGTGTGACAGTAAGTTTTTTACAGTATTTATTGTTATTTTGAAGAAAGTGCTACTTGACTGAGTGGTGTGTGTATATACAAAAAAAAAAATTAATGCTGCTGTCTTTCTAGGATGAGGTTCCCAGTTCTTAATTTGGCAATACTCTTTAATTCCCATAATCTTTCCCTTGACTTGAATAAGATTCTTTTTTCAAATACATTGGAGCAAGCAACTGAAGGCTGATCTAAAGATTGTTATGTGGCAACAAGTGAGTTGAAACTGGACATGTTAAAAAATAGGTTGGGAAGTTGCAAAAAGGTTTTTACTCTGAATAATTCAAGGTACTGAAGTAATCTATTTTAGAAATTCATAAGAAGCTCTTAAAATTACATCTTATTAATTGATTAATCTGATGAATTACAATCTGATCAATCAATGGTCTCATAAAGTGCTTGTCTGTGATGGCAGGTAGCTGGATTTGAGACCAACTTGTAATGTCGCTGTGGCTAGAATTAGAGCTTATCATCATGTAACTTTTAGAAACAGGCGTACTGAACATAAGTAAACTGCACTGTTTCTGGTGGTTTTTTTTCCTGTGTGTGTTCTCCTGCAAGAGGAGATCTAATCTGATCTGTTTGACTTTGACATAAGCTCTCTAAAGATCTTAAGGTATCCTTTTTAGAAAGTATTTAACTTAGTGTACTTCACCTGGATGTCTTGCTTCAGCTTTCAGCTCTGCTCTTCTATATGCATTATGATATAAAATAAGAAGTGTTATAAATGAACTCTAGGAATGTTTCACGTTCTTGAAGCAGCAGACCTTCATTCCCATTATAAGTGGAGTGTCTTTGTCCAGGGAATTTAGCTGCAACTAGCCATGAATTGACTGTAACAAGGTTAAAATAAGTCTTCATTCGTAGATTGTTTCTTTAGTGCTGGAAGGAATGGTTGCTTTGCTTTCTTTACTGTCTATCATTAGCCATTAAATTTCATTGTATTATGCTTTTATTGAGTTGGGTACTGTGTTTCATTTGATTCCTTTCCCCAAAGATTTTAGGTAATGATTTGAATGAAGGTATAGAGGAAGCAGGGTCACTTGCTTTCTGTGTTAGCTTATTCCATTAGTATTCTCCCTGCTTAATAATAACAATAAAAAGCAGCTGTTTGGGGTATTTTACTACTTACTGAATCAAGCATATAGAATGTATAATTTCTTTATTCAGAGAAGATGTGATCCCCTGTAAATTACAGGGCTGTTTGATGGATAAGCAGGTGAATTAAGTGTTGGTAAAATACTCTGTGACTAAATATTCAAAACTCCTTTGTCCAGGAGGATTGATTCGTGTATGTGTGTTTCAGACTCTTTGTCCTTTCATGGCACTGGGTAGTGTAGGTTGTGATTAAGCTTTCATGTGGCTGTTTTTACTGTGATTGCAAATTCAGTGTATATGCGCTCCCTCTAGTGGTGTTTAAATAGTAAACAATTTAGAAAAATGGACAAGTGCAAGTAGCCTTAAACATTGATGCTTTTGATTGTTTTTCCATTAGGAAGTCATCAAGTGTTTTAAAATTGAACTGAACAAATTGTACTGAACTATCTAGGAAAAATATTTCCTAACATGAAAGAAATAGTTTTACTAATAAGTTTTTTTCTAATCTGGTAAATTTTTTTTTTTGTTTTTAAAAAACAGCCAGATATACATTCTGCCATCCATTCAACTCCATATTATTCAGTATGAATTGGTGGAAGGGGGTTGTCATATTCTAAATATTGGAAAAACAAGATACTGTAATGAACAGGGTATTTGACGTAATTGGCTTTTCTTTTAGGAGTGAGGCAGTGTTTGGTGCTGGGCCAGACCTTAAGCCCCCTTAGACCTGAACTTACGTTGTGAACAGCCACTAGGATCTGTCTGTGCTACGTAGTCGGGTGCACTTGGTTCTTGGTTCTTTATGCGGAGCCTGTTTAGATTTGCACAGTTAATTAACTTGAGCTCTGCTCATCAGGAAAATGTGTCTTCCAGACCAAAACCAGCTAGCTTTGGAAATGGGGCCAGCTGCATTTAAATGGCAGAGTGCCTGGGGTTAATAAGTCTGATGGACTCAAGCTGACTGTACACGAAGACAACTCTGGTGTCCCCATGGATAATTAAACATATTGTTGTCTCAACTCTAGGAATACATAAGGATGTTAATAGATTTTATTTATTTGATGACATACCCTTCTGGAGCATCTTGGAGCTCTCCCTCTGTTGGACAGAGGTTTGGGGAGAACACCTGCAGGCACTAACTGCTTTACTGGTCCTTGCTAAATTAACAAGTGAATGTGACTTAGGGTACTTTAATGTTTTCAACTTTTCTCCTTCTGCCCATATGTATTTTTTTCTCTGTGTGCAGGTTTTTGGACAGTGCTATTCACTTTCAGAAAGAAGTGCTGGTTTGAAGAAATATTTTAATAATTTCACATTTTTTCCTTTTTGCAAGTGTGTAGTTCAGTTTAGATAGAAGGGCCCTTAGAATTTGTAAGTTGCAGACTTTTTTTTCTTTTAGTTTAGCTTTTTTTTTTTTTCATATTTAGGCATGATGCCAAGCTAATTCAAGTCCTGTGCTTCATGTGTTCTTTCTTATTCATTTCAAGGGGTAGTGTTTGGTGCCTAGAAGAAGAGAATCATTGTTTTCTTCCTCCCCGACCTTTTGAGCTTTTAGTGGTAGTATATGACAGCATCCATTGACTGCAATGGTTAATTTTCATGAAGCAGACAGGGCTTTAGGAGATTAAACTAAAAAATATGAACCACGGAACTCCAGGAAAGGGTGAAAGTGGTTAAGAATCAGCTATGGTAGTTATCCAGCATTAAGTGTCGATTAATTATACTTTTTGATATATTGTTAATTCTGTCTTTTTTTTTATAACTAACATTCAGGATGGCAAAGGGATAGACTTGTTTTGTCAATTGTGTGCATGCCAGATGGAGCCTTAATATGTGTCAGCAGATAAATGGGCCATTATTAAGATTAGATGCATAATGATCATTTCATCCTTGTTTATTTAGGTCATCAACAACGGTAGATCATGATCTCTTACAAGTAAAAACATTTTGCTATTTAAAAAGTCTTTTGCTTTTCTTTAATTGTTACAAAAATAAATGTAAAAGACTGGTGGTGTCTGGTTGTAAAGTAACACGTTAACTTTTAATGTATTTTTTCAAACTTGATTTAAGCTTCATTTTGGCGCTAAGTTTACTCAATTCTGCCAATGACTTGAAATTTTGTACTGGTTAGTGAAGGTGGCAGCTGTGTAAGCAGATGAGTTTATTCGTTTGTTAGATGGAACTCATGAAATGAATATTTTACCTAGTATTTCAGTGCAAGACTCTTAAGCATTTATTCAGTAGATAATATAATGTTCAGTTACAGGTGTAGTCTTAAAATAACAGCTGCTGTAACTTTCAACTTCCTCCGTTAGTGAAAGATTTCAGCAGTACTAAATGTCCGTGTTTTTATTTCAGGTTGCAGTGCAAGATTTTGGAAGTCATTGCTCCAGCGCATCACAACGGCATGGCGAACGGCCATGTCAGCAGTGCTGACGGGGACACCATTGTCATCAGCGACAGTGATGATTCAGAAATGCATGATAGTTCTGCACAAAATGGGTAAATGATACTTTTACAGTAAAAAGCATGAGGGTTGGGTGGAAATGAGATTAAAGCAGATGTGGCAGGGTCTGATTGAAACAAATTGCTCCATTTGTATGGATTGTGAGTATTCAGACAGCTTGCAAGTGACAAGCTGAACATTCGCAGATGCCTTACGCTGTCATGCCAGTTGTGCCATGTATAATTAGCCAGGGAGCTGTGTGTTATGAGAAATTGAGTACCTACAGAATAATTGTTGTTAATCAGTTTGGAATGATAGTGTTTTTGTTGAAAGATGGTGGAAGAGCCATGTATGCCTGTCACTGGTCCTCTCTGTGGTACAGAACCTGCGCTGCTATATTCTGAAAAATGTGGTTATATTCTGCAGTTCTACAGTGCGGTACTACTTAGCATGATGTATTACTTTATCTGTAAATATTCCATAATGGGACTCAAAATTGAGATTGCCTTAGAGGACGTGATTTTTTTATAACTGTGAAAAGTCTTTTCATAGTAGTCATGTGTTTGTCCAAAATATAAAAGTCTATAAAGCTTTCTTCTTTTTTTTCCTGTGTGTGTAAATATTGTACCATTGTATTTCATTGATTTGATTATAATTTTAGGTGCAATGAAAAAGCATGCATCTTGTATCAAGGAATTGTGTATATGCTGCAGTAGCTTAGTAACATTGACTAAGAGAGCTTCTGGCCTCTATGATGGGAGTGTTAAAACTGGAATATCCCTTTACCGACCAGTAACTGAGTTCATGTCCAGCTGATCATAGCACTTTGAGAGGAAAGATTTCTGGGCTTCGCAAGCACAATATTGATGAAAGAGGAGTGTTTGAAAGCGGCCCCAGTCTTGTATCTAGCAATACACAGGTTTCACCCAAACTGTTACAGACTTTGAGATACCACATGGATGCAGAAGTTAATCTGCTATTGATTGCTGCATTAAGACTTCCATGGCCTGACATGCCTTGAATAACTAAGGTGTAACTCCTCACTTGGCTAAGAAAGTAGTGTGGGATAACTTTTTAATTTATATATATTTTTAATTCTCTCCTGTCATTTGAAGGCATTGTTCAAGTTGTTTATGAAGAGGTCCTACGTCTTTGAGAAAATTAACGCATTTTCTCTTCCACAAGGCATATGACATTTGAAAGGAGGTTGTTGGAATATTGCGGGCATGCACAGAGCTGACTGCAGGACTGATCACTTTATTGCTGTCATTTTAATGTGTGCGGAGCTGTCAGTAAGGCAGTCTTATGCTCTCAGTCTTTGGTTTTCCCCACCTGATTACTTATTTTGGCAATGCAGAGAAGGGAGGAAAAAACAATTTTTCTCTTAGCAAGAGACATTGTGAGAATACATATTTGAGGCACTGTTCTGTGCCATATCTTTTTTCTTAAAAAAAAAAAAAGTATGCTATGAGTTTAAAGTGTAAGCATCTTACAGCTTTAAAATGCCTACTGAAAAGTTTTGAGCTAGTATTTTAATAACAAATGTATTAGCATTTTGATTAGTTTCTGGGTATATGCAACTTAGAAAATAGGTTTTGCAGGTTTGGCAAATAATATCTGAAAGTAGAGCCTTGTTGTCGGATTTTGTATATTAGCATCTGACCCTTACTGATGATGTGGTTTAGCAGATCTAATCCTTGCGAGGCTGTATCTTGTTGTTTGAGGGGAATCTTGGATGTGAAGAATATGGATGCTATTAGCCTTGGGACCAATGTCCGTTCGATGTACTCGGACTGTGGTTCAGCCTCCGTTTGCAGACAAATCCCCAGGTTTTGAGAGCCACCTTCCATGCAAAGCTGCAGTGCCTCCAAACAATGGTGCAGCAGATGCTGGGTGTATTTGGGAGGGGGGGAGGGGAGCACAGCACAGCACAGATTGATGGGCCATCTGCAAATATTTTTCCTAAAGAATCTGTAAGGCTAGAGAATCTTAACTGAAAATAGATGTCATTAGAGATCCCAACCTTTCTCTGACCCGACTCGCGTTTGCTTGGGGCAGAAATAGTCAAGTATTCGGGGGGAGAAATGGGGGAACTTCCTGGTGGCTTTTTTTTGTGTTCTGCAGTAAAAGCTTAGGTTGTATGGGGAGAAAGAGGCCAGAACAGTCTCACTCTTGTACTTAGAAAAACAGGCTGCCTTGCAAGGCCTGAGTTACAAAGCAAAAGGTAGCAGTCCTCTTAGCTCTTAAATTGTTGATGCTATGGCCTGGAATCCTCTGATACAAAGGAGAATAGTGGTGGTGATACAATAGCTGTGTTCATACCTCAAACTGCTAGACTTCTGTCACAGTGTGCTAATGGTAAGGCTGAACTCTTGCTTTCCTGTCAGCAGCAGACAGGAGATCGAGGGGCTTGTGCTGGTGATTATATACAATATCAGCCGCACTTAATTCATGGTGTTCCCTCTGGAAGGACTATGGGTAATGTGAACCATCAACAACATCAGAAATATTAGAAGAAGAAAATCTTACTGGCTTGCCAGCTAGTTTGTGGCAGTGAATTTGGTTGTTTATTCAATCTGAAGTGGTTGTATCATCCTTATTTTGGGGAATGGTTAATTGTTTTCCCAAATTTGGGAATGTAAACAGAGGTAACTGAGTTTTTTGGAAATAATGCCAGTGGAACCTCACCATTCTGATTTTTTTTCTTTTATGATCTTCATCCTAGTTTTCTGCCTTTATTTGGGGAAAAAAAATATGAAAAGAATATGTTAAAAGGTATAGTTATGGCTTGTCAATAAAGCTATACAGTATCTTCAGTAGCATTAATCTTGTTTCATCTTCAATTCTTATTTTCTTTCTCTCATTTGTTCTTTCATCCTGAATCTAATAATAGTGATGGTAGGTCTAAGTCTACCACCTACTGTAAGGAAAAACTGAAGTACTGGCTCTAAGGCAGCTTAAAGCCTTCACCAAAATGTTCAAAGTCAGGATTTTGTTTCTAACTGCAGTTGTCTTGTCCCCAGAGTGGTATAACCAGCGTGTTGCTACCAATCTTCAAGTGGCTGGTTTTGCATGTTGAAGGTTTTGTCAGATTCCAGAAAATAGAGTTCCAAATAGAACAAACTGTGTCATATAGCTGGCATTCTCCAAGTGAGTTTTTTGCATTACCAAATGCTCTTTTAGTCAAAGAGAAGAAGAAACTCCCCTACCTTGTTTCCAAAAGGACGACAGCATTTGTTTTAGATGCATTCCTGATCCTCTAAGCCTCAGTATTTTCCCTTGCAATTTTTGTAGTTCCATGACTACTGCAGCATATAGGTAGCTCCAGCCAGACTCAGACTGGATATCAAGATGGTCACGTCCTGGACTGAATATGTTTTAGTCTGTCTCAGTAGTTTTGTGGTAATGGCTACCTTAAGGTTATGCTGTCTGAATATAATACAGCAGGGTCAAGTGGTCACGATGCCAAAACAATCAAAGGATTGATATGATTTGTATCTGCCAGTGGTTCAAAATAACCTCTGAGAAGTATGAAGAGATGGGTTTGACATCCTGAAGAGCAAAATTGATCATCCCAACAAATCATCTGTACAGTCCACAAAATTTTCTCTTTCCTGTTTATGGCAGTTCTACTGACTTTGATTTAAAACAAGTAGCAGAAAAGTTGGCAGGAGTGAACAGGTCCAGTTTGGTACCAATGGTCTCTGTTAAATCTGGGTATTCTGAAGTGGTCTTCTGTGTATGTATACAAATACATATAACATGTAGAATAAAAATGAATATTTTGTGATTGTAACTAACTTAACTTTTCTTTAACATTTTGTAGGAAGAAGAAAGCCATAATTGATCCTTCTTTGTTCAAATACAAAGTCCAGCCTATTAAAAAAGAACTGTATGAATCTGTTATTGTTAAAGCATCTCAGCTGAGGTAAAAATTAGTATATGAAAGTTAAAATGGTTCTCTACAACAACTATGTGAGTTGTATCACTGAGAAGACGTTTTTGATGTAAAATGGCATTCTATGATAATACATTAGAATTATTAATTAGAGACACTGGAACAAACTACTGTGTTTCACGAGATTTCTGTGTTAAGGGTTCCAAGCTTTACTAGTTTTAATGCATAAACCAATTCTTTTCAAATCTGTGCTTTCACTGGCATAAGGATGAGACCCGCTATTGCTAATGTTACCTGTCCCTACTGGTGTGACTGAAGGAGGTGAAAAAGTTTGAGAATTCTATTGTGTAACATTTATTAAATATTGGCATTGTGAAATCTTTTTGTGTTACAATGATACTGGTTTGAAGTGTTGAAGGTGGCATTATCAGACTGTTTTACTATTATAAAATAGAAAGCTGTAAAGACCTTTTAAAAATAACATAACTTTTTGTTGAACTTTGTTGGAAACAAAAGTGTTACTTTTTTTAAGAATAGATTGTGCATTAAAACTCTGTAATCTGGATGCTCTGAAAAAAATATCAGGGATTTCAAGTAATTTTATTCCGGCGTAAATCAGGATTATTTTTTCATAAATTATTCATGTGTAATGGGCAAGTCACTTGATGTAATTAGTCCTTGTTCAGGTATCATCTATATTCTTCTGTGCGCTTAAGCACTTGCTGAACTGTATGGTAACAGGGTACTTCCAGCCAGATGGTTTCTATAAACTCAGCAACTCCTGGTTGGTTTTCTCTTTTCTATGAAGTAGTACAGATTCCCTGACATTCCAGGAAGCATTTAGAGTGCCCACTTTCCCTGTAGAGGGGAGTTATACAGTTTGACCAAACTGAGAATTCACCTCTCACATTTGCTGGCTTGAGACTTTTGTGCCTTACCTTGTCATTTGTGAGTTGTGAATACTGCATTTGTGCTCTTTTTTTCTTAATCTTTGTTTTGTACTCTCATCTAAAGCAATGGGATTTTCCTTTTATTTTGATATTATAAATGCCACTGATTGTATGGAATGTTTGTAGAGGGTCTAATGAGGTTGAATAGGCTGTGGAAGTGTGTGTATGTGTAAGACGGAGGACATACTAGGATTTTCAAAACAGAAATTATGGATGCATATTTGTACTTAAATATGCATAAATAGTAAGGGTGTAGTTTATAATGAAGAAAATGGCGAAAAGCTTAATGATGTGATCAGTTACATCAGTTCTTGCACATGTTGTCAGCTTCATTTAAACAATGATTGCACTGTTAGTTGATAATATTAACTCTATTTCCTAAAACAGCCGGAGGAAACATCTCTTTTCTCGTGATAGACTTAAACTTTTTCTGAAACAACACTGTGAACCACATGATGGAGTCATTAAAACTAAGGTAAATAAGATGGAATGACTTATGTGATAGAATATTGACCTTAATCTTTTGTTCTTTCTTGCACTTCTCTACGTGTTACTCAGTTTTTAAACTACATTGAATTTAACCTATTATAAGTATAATACATTGGTTAGTATTTTTCCAAAATGAAGAATACTGTATTTTTTTCTAGAAATGGGTTTTTGTTAACTTTTGCTTGTAAACAAGATGGTAGTTTCCTGTACACCAGGCAGAAGTTAGTTCTCTAAGATCTTCATTAATTGCCAGTTTAGAAAAGATCCTGAATAAAAATGGCAGCTCTTACCTACGTTAAAAAAAATATAAAAAAATTAAATAATGTATTTTTTTTACTTAGTCTGTTTACATTCATCAAGGTATGCAGCTAGTATTTCTGAGTCACGTAAAACTAACCGTTTCAGTTTTGACACAGTACGATAATATTATTCTGTTGTGATGCTTTTATCTTTGGAAATATTTTATTGTAGACTGAACTAAGTCTCAAATTAGGTCAAATTCTGTTTTTCAAATGTGTGCTTGTTACATTATTATCCTCTTGATGGATTAACTCTACATTTATACTATTGCAGGGTTTTATTTCTTATGCTAAGATAACCACTTGTGAATCTAGTTACTTTTACAGTCCTTCTGAATGAATGATTCATTAATTATATTTATGAAAAGGTAACAATCTCACAGTGAATATCTGTTTTCATCTCTCTTACTAAGGCAACATCAATTGCAAAATATAATCTAGCAGAACAACATTTCTCTTACTTCTTTCCTGATGATCCACCCACATTTATCTTCAGTCCTGCAAGCAGACGGCGAGGGAGACCTCCAAAGAGGGCGTCCATTAGTCATGTAAGTAATACCACAAAATTTTAAACTTCAGATCAAGACAAATCAGTGTAGACTTCAGTTTTTCCATTTTCTTTGTGAACTTTCAGAACAGTTGGAATTCAAGATTGACACTGTTTTTTTTGAGGATAAATTGGGAAATATTGCGTAATTGTTATTGAAGTAGCTTGCTTTGTATTTAACCTTGTGAGAGAGATCAAACTTTGTATTTATCTTCTCATTCTTGTCATGCTTACTTCTGCAATCCCACCAATAAATTAGCTTTTCAGTGTGTTGTGAAGGCATATGGAGTACCTGTCCCTTCTGGGAATGATTAATAAATTATCTGCTAAAAAACAGAATTCATACTCTCAGATACAGGCAACTGACGAAATTGTAATTAAACACATCAAAGCTTAATGCTCTAATCTTTTTATTTAAAAAGAAAGATGAATGAAAGTTTTCTTTTTCCATTACAAGACAGGATCTCTGAATAGTCGGTGTATTTGAGAAATGGTTACAGTTTTGTTTTAGAGAGTAGATGGAAAAAATGGGAATATTTGTTGTAGGCCATTTCACTGTATATGTTATGTTCTTTCTTCCCACTCCCCCCTCCCAACCCTCTATCAGGAGGACAATATTCCAGCTAAACAAAATCCCCAAGGAAACAAAAATAAAGTAACAAAGGAAAAGACGAGATTCCAAAGGCAAAAAGAAGATATGCAAGCCATGGGTAAGTTGAGGTTTAGTCTTGTGACTGGTAGAACCTGTTCTTGCAGGTCTGAGAGCTGGCCATAATTAGAGTATTTCTGGATTGCACCTTTCAAGGGGAGAAAGTAATAAGAATGTACTGCCGCAGTTATATTGCAAGGGGTACCTCAGTGGTTAGAATTGTTCCCTGAGTCTATTTATTTGACTAAACTGTGGAAGGGGATGAGGCTTGCAGTCCAGCTATGTTGGTCTCTATCTTAGAGAAGTAAGGAGCAAAATAAAGTTTTGCAGAAGTTTATACATATCTTCAGAATCCAGATTTTATCTGCTGAATATGTATCCAAGCACAGGCTTTTAACGCAAACTGATACGTGATTTGAGGAAGATCTGTAAATAGAAAAACTACCAACACTGTTCTAATTCAAAGAGCACAAATCACTTTAGAAGTATTTCTTGGCTTAATTTTGATGTGTTTCTGATCTATTTAAATTTGGTTTCAAATGCAATAAGAGGACGCACATAGCTGTTCTGTGGGTTTAACTAGGTAAACTGGCATGTCTTCTTGTGGAGACATGGTAAAGAACGTCTCCTTGCCCAAACAAAGAGATGGTCTTTTGAATTATAAGCACAATTTTCCTTCATAAGGCTTTCATCTGTGGACAGTCCAGTGAACTTGTGGTTTGTCTTTTATTTCCACTGCCATACAATGTTTTAATATGGAAGGGACCTCGGGAAATTATGTAGTCCAATATTTGCTTTTAACTGGACTAACTGCAAAACTGCATGTGGCTGATCAGGGCCTTTCCTGCTGAGGAGATGAAGATGCTAGGGTTTAAGGGGTTCTGCAGTCTTTTGTTCATATCTTTGCACAACTGGCATTTATTTTTTATGTGCTGAAGCTGACCGCATGGAATAAGGTCATAATGGAACGCCATCAAGGCTGCTTCCTTTCTTGCGTGGCACTCACTACAGCTTCTGGAAGGCTAGTTAAGATGTGCTTTGTCTTAATTTTACATTTATCTGATTGCATGCTAGAACCCAAAGCTCTTAGAACATATGGTTTCAAACAATGAAAGAGCAACCAGTCTTGTAATAAGTTGCCTGGCACGGAGATCTAAATGTACTCTTAATGTTTTCTGCCACCTGGCTAAAAAGCTCTTGAGCAGGTTGATATTCAAACTTGGTAAAAAGCTTTTTGATCTTTGCTGGGGACACAAAATAATGAAGGAATCAAATGGAAAAAAAAATCTTAAAAACCATGTTGTCACACTTGTGTGTGTTCATTTTCAGCTTACTGTTGTCCCATGACTCTAAACTATTCGTTTTAAGAACTGCATCTTTTCTTGTTGAAACAGGTATAACATTATACCAGTTTCTTGAAAAGTATGATCCCGTTTGTAAAATAAGCTTAAACATACACTTTCAAATGCACTGTTAATGTAACTGAATATTAAGCTAAACATTTTTACCTGTAAATAATACTTAATTGGAATGGTAATTAGTAAGATTCATGAAGTCTTAAAAAAAAAAAAGTCTCAAAAAGAGCTGCTTATAGCACTTTACTAATGTGAAAAGGTGTAGCAAAATACCAAGTACCTTGGAAAATCAACCTTCTTATGTAGAAGACTGCAGGGAATGAGCATCATTGCTTTTATTTTCTGGGTGAGAGTCACTACTGTTAGGTCCCACACCTTGCTGTAAAAACGATCTAGCCTATTTTCAGAATTTCACAGGAAAACTGAATTGGAAACTTTTCTGGTGTTACACTCTTTGCGTTAAAGTAAGAATCTTTTTTCTCATTTTCTTCACTTGTGATTCTAGCCATCTTGCTTATTCAATTAAAATGGTAAGCCTGCTGATGCCTTTTTATTTGTTAGCCTGTGGCAGTTTACAGATATTGTCTGTCCACAGAAAGTGGAAGTATGTGTCCTGCTGTTTTCCTGCAGACAGCTACAAGAAAATCTGGATCTCCTCAGGCAATAACATTTATTAACAACTGAAGTTCAGCTTAAGCTGTGTAACAGAAGTAAAACTGGCACAAAAAACACTCAAGTACTAACTAGATTTGAAATGTATTGACTTTTCAGTAATAACTCTATTAAATATTTAAAAACCACTTTAAAGTGTTTTATTATCACAAGTATTTCATGGTTATATGTCATTCCTACTTATGACATGGTTTTATTAAGCAGACATTATTAAATACACTGCTGTAATTATACGCAGTTGGAATCTGTTGTCATCTTTGTTTTTTGATAGAAAAAAATAAGTAATAAACATCTGTATACTCATTAAGAACAGAGAAGGTTGACTTTATTACAGTGATGACAACCTTGTAAAACACGTATAATACTTAAGCCCTGAAATTCTGATTCTCTAAAGAACTTTCAAGTGATTGAATTCTGGTTGCATAGAAACAATTCAAAACCATATCTTTTTCATGTAGTAATTATAAAAAGATCAGTCTATTTAAGCACAGCTAAATAAAATTAACACTTTGTAAATAACTTTTCTTTCCTGCATAGCTTTTGAAAAAGCTAGATTAAAACGAGAGAAGGCAAATGCTATAGAAGCCAGGAAAAGAGAGAAAGAAGATAAGGAGAAAAAGAGAGAGGAATTAAAGAAGATTGTCGAAGAAGAAAGGATGAAGAAGAAAGAAGAGAAAGAGAGACTCAAAATTGAAAAGGAAAAAGTAATGCATTTGCAGTATATGTTTCATATAGGAACAGCATAATGGCTTTCTAACTTGTTTCTTAGTTGCTATCTGCTTCTAGTTATTTTCCATTAACTGTTTTTGAGTTCCTAGAAATGCAGCTTTAGAAGAATGGATATTTGTAAGACATACCAGGGAACTGCATTTCTAGATAAACTTTTTTGTGAACTAATGTTACAAACTAGGGAAAGTTACTTTGTACATACTTCAGAAATATTTTGATTTTTTTCAATTTTGCATGATAGTGTTTGATCTGATGGCTGTCTTCAGTTTAGAGACACCATACTGTGTCAGATTCACAGCATATTAGACGTGGATTTCCTCGTGGTTTCTCTTTGGATTGAAATTGCTAAATAAGTTTCTGTCACTTTAAATGTGAATAAATTGTTTTTGCCACTACATTCTGCCACAGTCACATCAGTATATATTTTGATGGTCTTTTTTGGCAACATTCGTGAATGCTCTTATTTTAGATGTTTTTTTTCCTTCAGTTGGCCTCCTTTTAATATCAAACAAATGAAAAAAGTTTAACAAAGCATTACTGAAGCTCACTTTAAAACATTTTGTTATCTTATACAAAATAAGTGAATAGATTATTTCATTCTAATGAAATACGGTTTGATTTTACTTTTCAGTGTGATTGAAACAGTAAATGGCGTAGTTCTAGAAATTGTAGTAGGGCGATCCAACTGTATCTTAATACAATTCTGACTTTTTTCAGGAAAGAGAAAAGCTGCGTGAAGAAAAAAGAAGATATGTGGAATACCTTAAACAGTGGAGTAAGCCTAGAGAGGATATGGAATGTGATGATCTTAAGGTATGATTGAATTTGGAATACCTCAAACTCGTGCCTCTTAGGGTCTGCAAGCCAGATTCTTTTATACAGAGGTAGATATGGTTATCAGCAGTGGTCATATGTTTCCCAATGGTGATGCTACAAGGACGGTGTGTACCTGCGTTTTCACACTCCAGAAAAACTTAATAGGCTGTTCTTAGTCTTATTATGGAACAGATATATTCCTAATATTTTTTTTGTTTAAATTTATGCAACATGAGTTCACCTAAAGTAAGCCTGAGTTACTTAAAGACTTACGTAATGAAGAAACTACATTTTTGGATGGAAAAGAAAAAGGATGTTAGTTCATTACTACCTGTAGTACACTCTTGATTTAAACTCTAGAGATATGCTTGCTTAATGAATCTTTCTGGATAATACTGGAAACCTATAGAAAGTAAAAAGAATTTACCTCCCAAAGGTAATCTTCTAAACAAGAGTAATGTGGTTCTACATAACAGAAGATTGTCTGCTATTATACGTTTACATACACTTTGTATGATAAATTTTGGCAGGAGATAGCAAAAGGAGGCAAAATTGTCAAAAACACAAGGATGAGTTTGAGATATGTAGGGAAAGATGATAGAAGCAAAGAGGACAAGTAATAGTAGAAAAGTAGTAAATTAATTGAAATGATAGCATGTGTTGGGAAGAACATATGAATATATGAAACATATTGAATATGTTTGAGTTGTAATAGGCCTTTGAAGAGGAGTGAAAACTTAGCTAGTGTATAGAAAAAGAAGAAACTGAAAAAAAGTGAAGGAGTTTGTCATAATGAGAGGAAGCTGTGCAAAACAGTGCTGCTGTTTCAAGTGAAAACTGAGAAGAATATAAAGATGAGCCTGGCTGAGGGAGCAATAAGACAGTTCTATCCACAGACTGCTTCTCAAAAAATACCCTTCTCAGGAGATAGATGAAATGCTTGGTGTGTTCTTCTGAAAGCGTAATATCAAGTATTGTTCTCATTCATATTCGTGAACTACTACTTTTGTGGAAGGAAGTCATGCTTTCTGGAAAGTGTTTCTCTCTGTCTACTGAGAACCATTATGTGAAGACAAACCTTGAAAAGTTGCATCAAGATAGTAATTTGAAGGTCAAAGAGTTAGACACTGTCTGTGAGTTCTTGGTAGTGTCTGTTAAGTGGTCCTGTTACATGCTTTTATCAGCTCCCTTTGAAATGTCTTCAGGTATCATAACTGCCTTACCGATGCAAAAAGACGAATACCAGAACATGCAGTCATTGGGCATGACCTTGCGTATCCTAGTATTAGATGGGTGTGTTTTATATGTATGTGTTGGGTTTTTGTTAGCTTGTCTTTGCAGGCAGTGATGAGTAGCTTTTTCAGAATATGTTTATTTTTGCTTGTCTGGACAATTCCATAAAACTTTAAAGTCAAACTCGTATGGAATATTACACGTTTAAAGGAAATATCTCTATACACACTGTTTTAACTTGTGGATTTGAGTTCCTTTAAACAATGACAAAAAAATTACTTGTTTGTGAAGTTAAATAACTTACGTATCTACAAAAGATTAATGTCCAAGTTGCATGCTGTTCTGTTTTTTGTTACAAATGTTACACAGATGTTACCATGGTAATAGGTTGTCTTGCAGAACTATTTCCAGTAAAACGTAAGCAAAGAAAAAAAAAAAGTCCAACAGATATATTCCTTAAAATCACAGACTGTTTTTAATCACCTGTATTCTGCAGGAACCAGATACAATATTAAGTTGTTCATTTTGGATTGCAGGAACTTCCTGTTCCGATGCCAGTGAAGACAAGACTTCCTCCTGAGATCTTTGGTGATGCTCTGATGGTTTTGGAGTTTTTATATGCTTTTGGTGAACTTTTTGATCTTCAAGATGAATTTCCTGAAGGAGTGACTTTAGGCAAGTTGTCATTTATGTGGCCAAGTGCCCCAATTCTGTGGTGTCCTTTCTCCTACTGACTGTTTTAGGTGCACCCTTATACCACTACTACAAAGCTGTTCATGCAGCTTTGATAAAGCAGTGCTTACACATGCGTATCAATCAGTTTTTCTCCTTACAGTCAATTTCTGCAGTGTTTATAAAAAGAAAATTAATTTCAATTAGAAGCTGTTAATCTACTCATTATAAATGTCTCCTGGTACTTCATTCTTGCAGTTGTATTTTAAGAAAATAACCTTGTTCGGTCAGCACTTTTTCTGACAGCATCGCCTTAGGAATATTTGCAGTGAATTATGGAAAAGTAGCTTAATTGTCATACCTGAAGGAAAGATAAAAAAATGTTTACATTCTTCAGTACGTAATTGTTTTCCAGCTTTGTGGCAAAAGTGACGCTTCTTAAACTTTATTCACAGAAGTTTTAGAGGAAGCTCTTGTAGGAAATGACACTGAAGGCCCACTATGTGAATTGCTGTTTTTCTTCCTGACTGCCATCTTTCAGGCAATGGCCGAAGAGGAGGAAGAAGTGGCCAAAGATCAAATAGCTGATGCTGAGACCAAAGGTCAGATCCTTAATTTTACTGCTGAAAAAATGAAATTTCACTTGAATTAACTTTAAACTGCATGATTTGTGTCATTTCCTTGTTTAACCTCATCTTATTATGCATGGATATTGTATATAAATGGTCTTGTTTTTTCACTTATCTGAAATTAAAGATTTGAACTGGGCATGGAGGGTGGGGGCTGGGGAAAATACAGAAAAAGCAAGCTCATTATTACTTCAGTTGTGTCCAGCAAAGCATAATAAGCATTTAACAGCACTGCTTACGCTTTGGAGGTGAAGGAAACTTGTGTTCACCTTTGTCCTCCTGCTGTTCCTCCTTCAGCACTGCTAGATGTTTCTCCTGAGGGTCAGGAAAAAGAGTCATTTACCTAAATCTTTTCAAAGGTCTTTACCTAGGAAAAAAATGTCTGTGTCTAATTATTTGTGCTGGGAAGTTTTTCATGTATAATGGAGATCTCAATATCCATCATCCTTCAAGACATCCAAGTGTAAAGTTACAGTGATGAAGTACCGGGTTTGTAGATTTCCAGTGTCACTCTGTCTTTAGGCTTCATGGTAAGGCTGAAAGTTGCACACGTTTTTACAGGAATTCAGTATACTATAAACATTAATCAGAAGGAAGCACAGAATTTATTCCAAATGTATGTAGTAAACAACATTATGTCTGCATCCTTAAGCTGTTTCTGTATTGTGTTGGGCCAGGTCAGTGATTCAGCCAGTAGTCTGTGAATGCTCTAAGGTTCATTCTGCAGAGCGTTGTACTCTATTGATGCTACCCAGGGTGCTTTCCAAGGGTTTGTCAATAATACAGACTTATTCTTCTGATTATGCCCTTGCAAGGTGCTTCTCCCTTGCTTGTTTTAGTTCAGCTATTTAAAGCCTTGCTGTGGATCGGGGAACTGATCCTAACTCTTCATTACGCTCATCCTATCTATCAAACATATCAAAGATGACTGTCTATCAAACAATGTGTTAATATGGTTGAGGAGGTAGAAGGAAGCACCAGAATGGGACCCTGGAAAATATTCAATATGTTACTGCTGCATGTACCTTCTGTGTTTTGAATCTAAGGTCTCAGGCTTTTCACAATTCGTTTGTTTCATGCAGTGCTTGGTGGAAAGGGATGACAGCTATTGCCACACTGCTGTTGTCCAGTAGGTCTTGTGTTCATGGACTGTCAAACTTGGTGTATAGTAAAAAAAAAAAAATAAAAAAAATAAGAGAAGCTCTAAAAAAAAGACAAGATCCTTCCTGCTAGTCTTATGTCATTAGAGTTAGGTGGGAATATACGAACATTTCGTGTTTGATTTGATGATTCCTTTAATTCCTCCCTTGAAAACTGTGCAATACTTTTGTACTTATGTCCAATCTATAAAATACCTTTATGTAAGACATGGATGCTGTATTCAAGAAGAGCTCTTGTTATTTGGGTGAAGTTACAGATTAAATGCAGAGTTAAGAATTTTGCACTACAACTGCTAAATTCAATAGTAATTACATAAATTTCTTTTAAATACTATACTGGGAGCACAAGTTGGGCAATCTAAGCAAAAAGATTCAATTATGAGGTAATCGTAGAATAGTTGATTAAATTCCATATTGTTCACAGGAATGAGTAGAAGAAAATCCAATATAACTTGTTTGATTTTACTACATGGGGCTGGCAATTGCAAAAACATGCAGTGTCATTTTTAGTTTGACAGAGTTGTGGGCAGGGCACTCTATCTTCTACTGTTACTTTAAACCTTTGAACTTGCATTTTTTGTAGTTCTTGTTTAGAAGCTTCTTTCATGTAAAAGAATAAGATGTTTTCGCCTCTGTAGTTCTGGCTAACCAAACTGTTAGTAGTCAGCATGAATGTTTGCTCACTTAAGTTCTGTGCAGGCAGTGCTTCCATGACAGAAAATATGATGGGTGCAGGATTTGGGTGTATAGTACCTTCTAAAATGGTGTTGTAAGGTGGGTAAGGTGGAAGGGAGAAATGGAGAGATTCATCTTGCGATGTCTTGGTAACAGGTTTCAAACAACATTAATCATCATTCAAGACTCAGTTGTGGACTTGCTTTTTATGTGGTCTTAGTTTGGATTTGTGGCTCTTTGGTCAATTGATGACTTAGGTCCAAATCATTAAGTAGTTACTGAATAAAGTGAAATTGTTGAAACAGCATATAACGCTGAAAACAAATCTGCCAGCCCTCTGGAGAAATACCTGTAAGTGCAAAGGAAATTTCTGTCTAAAAGACAGGAATTTTGCTGTTTCTGCTTTCTAGTTCCCCTGCTTTCCTTGTTGGTTTGCTAATATGTGATGCTACTTATTAACTGCAGCTGCTTCTTTTGGTGAAATGTTGTTTGTTTTTAAAGTCTTGGTAATCATATTTGTGCGGAACAGTGAGGTTATCTATAAGTTGCATATTAAAAATATACAGTGAATGGTGATAACCAGCATCAAAATGTCTAATTGGCTTGGATGGTCTGTCTTAAAACTTAAGTAAGTAACAGTTCATTTGAAGGAACAAAATGGAGGTGTTTGCATCTTGCTTTTTTTTGCTTTCAAGTGTGTTTCCTGCTTCATTTCTTCATTGCCTTTTATATTGCCATTGTGCATGTCTCGTGCATTGTGGTTGCTTTAGCAGCTTACATATATACTACTGGGAGAATAGTGTGTAGCATGTGGTGCATGTCCTTAGTTATTAGTTGGGTTTTTAGTTGCATTTAAAGATACGTTACTTCTAATTTGGATGTTGAATTGATTTTTGAATATATTTATGCTTTTGTAAATATCGGGCCTCTTTTCGCTTTGTCTGCAACTTTAAAAAATGGCTTGCTTTCCTCCCTTCCACAGTACAAGTTTTAACTTGCCCTAGAATAAAGTGTTTATTTCCTTAAAGATTTAACAGAGGCTTTGGATGAAGATGCAGACCCCACAAAATCTGCACTGTCTGCAGTTGCAACTTTGGCAGCTGCATGGCCCCAGTTACATCAGGGTATGTGTGGGTTTCACTTCTTGTTTTGTTACTGTTCTTGTTTTACTCTGTATTTTAAAGCACATTTTTATTTTTGTATACATTTAAATGTCTATGTAAAATAACTGTTCATTCTTCTCAACTATAGGCTGCAATTTGAAAAACTTGGATCTTGATAGCTGCACTCTTTCTGAGATTCTCAGACTTCACATTCTAGCATCAGGTGCCGATGTAACATCAGCCAATGCAAAATACCGCTACCAGAAACGAGGAGGGTTTGATGCTACTGATGATGCTTGTATGGAGCTGCGATTAAGTAATCCTGGTCTCTTGAAGAAACTTTCAAGTACCTCAGTGTATGACTTGTTGCCAGGTAAGACAAAATGTTAGGGATGATTAGACTGCTTGTCAAGTGATCAGCTTTTTTTGTAACTTCAGATCAACAGTGGTCAAAGTTAACTAAGTAATAGAATATTTTAGGTCTGAAGGGATCTCTGGGGGTCACGTAGGTCTCACCAGATCAGCCGATCGCATAGATAGCATCTCATTATGTCTGAGAACCTTTTTATAATCCTATAAAAAAGGTTAGTTTTATTTGTCATAAGGGGCTCTATGTGATAGAAGCATCTGAGCGTTTGATTCAATCCCCTGTTTTTTGTTGCCATTCTATTTTGGGTTTTGTTTATTTGTGAATGGAGAAAAATGATTATCTACTGTTCCTTTTATCTCTAGTTGTAAAGCAATATTGCATTTTAGTTCTTTTCCATGCTATTGGAGTTGATAAAAGTTAAGACTTACATTTCTGAGCAAAGATGGTATTTTTGCCATTTCAAGAAAAGCCTCTTTGCAAGTGCAGCTATTATACTACAAGAGTTTGACTTCTGACTACTCACTTCTTTGAGGGAGCGTTTTTATATACTTCTGTCTGAAGTGTATAGGAGTAAGGATTATTTATCAGTTTCATAATGAAATGTAAACATTGGTCTGAATTTTATTAGGAGAAAAGATGAAGATCCTTCACGCCCTCTGTGGGAAACTTCTGACTCTTGTCTCCACGAGAGATTTCATTGAGGACTCTGTTGATGTATTACGACAGGCAAAACAGGAGTTCAGAGAATTAAAGGCAGAACAGCATCGCAAAGAACGAGAGGCAGCAGCAGCAAGGTAGAACTGGGATACAGGAATCTAAACCTTGTTGACACAAATTAGACTAATCTTCAGTTGCAAAAGGCATATAAAAAAACTGTTTGTATTCTCTACTGGTTTCTTGAGACCCTAGAGAGCAGTGAAATTTCATTGTGTTTAGGATTGTGCTTTTCCACTTTACTGTTATTTTTAGATGATATTATAAAGGAAAAAGATGTAGCCAGATCAGATACTAGATTGATCGCAACTGATTTTCTGTTTTTATACTATTAGGATACGTAAGAGGAAAGAAGAAAGGTTAAAAGAACAAGAGTTAAAAATGAAAGAGAAACAAGAAAAGCTGAAGGAAGAAGAGCAAAAAAATCCTGCCACAGAAGTATCTGTTGGGTATGATAATGTGGTATTACTGCGATAAATTGTGATATAGCACTTTTCAGTCACATGCCCAGATCTTGCCTGTGTAGTTTTACTGACTTGTTCATATATAAAATTATATTTTCATTAAAGTATATAGCCCTTAGTGTTTTTTCTTCCTGGTGTTTTAGAATTACTTTATGAAAGCAATATTATTTTAAAAATTATTTTTCATTATATGTAAAATTTTGTTGAAAGCTTGACAACCTTACCTACTGATAAGAGGAACTTGCAAAATCTCATCAGTATTTTTTGCACTACTTGTCTTACTCGCTTCATATCTACGAATATCCTCATAATAAACCATTCTCGTTTGTTTTTTTAATTTGAAGAATTGGTCCACTGAACTAAATAATACTGACCTTGCATAACTGTTTATAAATCAAATTTAGTAGCATTTAAAAAATGCTGTGCTATCCCAGGTGATTTCCATAAAAATAGTTTTTGTTTCTGTTATTAAAACTGCATGATTTCAGAAGGTAAGATTCATGTGTATGCAACTGTCTTGATTCCAGGAAAAAAAGTGTATACGTAAAACTGTATCCTTACCTGCTTGAGGGAGGTAGTTAGCTAAATAAATCTGCTTGCAAGAGGTGAGCATGGGCTAAAGACAGATCTGTGCTATGTTTCTGAAGCTATAATTGGTGTGTGTTTATGTGTAAAATGTTATCCTGTAATGGTTGCATGTAGTTTTGTTGGTTTTGGATTATATTTGTTAGATTAGGGAGAAAAATGTGTAATAAACACTTTATAAAGTGATATATATTTTGATGAGGGAATCTGTATATTTTTAATGACTAACGATAAAATATAATGTGGCGTAGTAGAAGTATCTTAGGAAAACATGAAACAGGGTCTGATTACAGTAATGCTCTTTAAATGAAAGAGTGAATACTGAAGAGCTGTTTTTAGTCTTTAATATGGAACTTCCCAGTTTCAGTTCAGTGAGTTTCTTTCGGTGTTTAATATATTTTATGACTGTTCATTTCTTTAAAGAAAGCATGCAGTGTTATAGATCTGCGACAAGCTTAAGTACTTCTGAGAGGAAAATACTGTTTGTGTTAAAGATGCCATGTTACATCATGTATTCTTTTCATTCCATTCAGCTTTTAATATGTGGTTGCTCAGCCTGTCACCTTTTTTTTAATTGCCTCAGGGAGGAGGAACGGGAAGACCTTGATACTAGTACAGAGAGCAAGGAAACTGAACGTAAAGAGCAAGATGTAGACACAGTGACAGAAGATGAAGAAGAGCTGGGACCAAACAAAAAAGGAAGAAGAGGTAATACGTGTGCACATGTGTGTTTGTGTGAATGCATGCACACAACTGGGCAGTTCTTGTTTAAACTTTCAGTAAACATCAGTCTTCATAACTTTTTAAAAAAGATCATGATCATAGTGGGCTATTAAGTGAGTTTAGCTGGCCTGACGTAGATCTAGCTGCCAGCTCAGCTGTATGTTCTTTTCCTCTCCTGCATCTTGTCTTGTATACTTGCCTGACAGACAATTACAGTTAAAAGTAATGTACCTCAGTGACTTTGAAAGAATCTCATCTGATAAGATACGACGTGTTTTTTATTCTTTTTGTTAGAAATCTTCAAAAACAACATGTTTCTAAAAGAAAATGTTACATTGAGTGGTTGTATTTAGTTTGCTTTTGTTAATGAAGCAGTATGCCTTTTGTATAAGAATGAAATCAGACTTATTCCCAGGCTTCCTAAGCAGTATGTTAATAGAAGCTCTGGTACAGTAATTGCCATAGCCTAATGCTTGTAACTAGACATAGGTTTCATCAGAGGAAGATGAATTGTTGATGACTTCTGTTTTTGCTTGAGGTTTTCTGGGAATTTAAGTTCATTATTTTGAGTATAGTAAATAAAGTCCAAAACAGAGTGAATTCAATTGCTAGAGTTTTACTTTATTGTGATAAGACAGTTTTATGACATTCTTTTAAGTTCTTAGAGTTTTTTTATAATACTAAAAATCTCAATCTTGGTAAATGAGAGAAAGTACAGTAAAGATGGCTTCCTTTTTTTATTGGGAAAGTGGGTTAATCACTTATTTTTCTTTAATAAAGCTGGAGTTGTTTCCTGACTAAGCCGATAGTTCTTGACAGTGTAAGTTTAGATAGTTGTGAAGGGAGATAAATTAAACCAACCCTTATTATTTCTTTAGCTAAAATAAATCTAAGCATGCTGCTACCACTCTTTTTTCCTTTAACTTTTAGGAAGGAGAGGGCAAAACGGATATAAAGAATTTACAAGACAAGAAGAGACTTCTGAAAAGAGTGAACCACTTACTGCTGAAGATGAAGAAGCTTTAAAACAGGAGCAACAAAAGAAAGAGAAGGAACTACTAGAAAAGATTCAGAATGCAACAGCCTGCACAAATATTACCCCCTTAGGTCGTGACCGTATGTACCGACGCTACTGGATTTTCCCCTCTGTTCCTGGATTGTTTATAGAAGAAGACTATTCTGGTCTCACAGAAGACATGTTGTTGCCTCGAACCTCTTCCTTTCAGAATAGTGTACAGTCTTGCACAAATGAACCTCAGGTATTCAGTAAAACTGGAGAGTCTTTGAAATCCTCTGAATCTACCTCCAATATTGACCAAGATTCACACACCAGTGTTGTTGTAGAGGTGCCAAGGCCAGTATATAAACCAAACCGTTGGTGCTTTTACAGTTCTCGGGAACAACTGGACCAACTTCTGGAGGCTCTCAATTCCCGAGGACATAGGGAGAGTGCCTTAAAAGAAACTCTTTTACAGGAGAAAAATAGAATATACGAACAACTAAGCAGTTTTCCTGTGGAAAAATTCCATATTCCAGGTAAAGGAAAGGTTCCTGACTTTAATTTGCTTCCGCAGTTGTAATTCGTCTATTTTATACTAGAAACCTCTTAACTCTCATCTAATTATAATTAATTCCTAAGAATAATTCTTATTTCTTAAGTGTTATTTTGCTCCATGGAAAATATGGTGTGTTTTTGTTTTGGTTTGTTTTTTACTAATTGAGAATTAATTTTGTGATACTTTATGCTTAAAAAAAACAGGCAATATTTTCGTCATGAGGAAGCAATTTGAGCTTTGGGAAAAGATTACTGGGGGATAGAGATAAATACCTGTTAAAGGTTAAGTCATAGATTGATCATTTGATGTCCTTGTTTCCATTGTGGTGAGAGTCAAGGTGTGACACTGGAGAAGGAAACTTCACAAAGGGAGGCGATTTATTGTCACATTGATTTTTGAGTAGGTGGGACACACTCTTTCATAGCAATGCATGAAATTATTCAAAGGCCTTTGCTGGACTGGGTATTGTGAACAAGGGAAAGATAGCATTATTGCAGGGTCATACTAAAACATTTGAGGAGGAAAAAAACTAGCTGTGTTGGTTGTTGTGTGGCTTAACGTTAATGCTGTGGATTCTGTGGGCTGTTTTTTTTTCTCCCTCTCTCCTTTGGCAAATACTTATTACAAGAGGAGGAGGCATATGCAGAACAGTAATTCTTACGGGTTTCAATGAGTAGAATGTAAAACCATGCTAAAGTTAGGACTGTGTGTCGTCCGCCCCCCTCGTTTCCTCTTGGCCAAGTATTTTTCCATTTATTGCCCCAAAGCATTGGCTCCAATTGCTGATAAAATCCTGTATATGTAAGCTTGCACCTGGGTTATTTGTAGAATGGTGATGGGTAGAGGATGTTACCAAAAGTAAACTCCCGAGGGTAATGTTCAAGAAACGTCACTTTGTTTTGTACTGTAACACAAAAATCTTCACAATAGTTTTGTAATCTCTACATGGGCAAGGGAGAACTATTTACAGCAGAACTGAATTCTGTTTTTGCTGGATTGTACATGCCACTGACGCTTTGGGTACAGGTACTAATAAATCCATAACTGACCTACCCTTCTTCCGGTGAAAGCTAGCACAGCACAGAGTTTCTGCATAGTAATTAAGTTTTATTTAGAGGTGTTACAGCTATTTTCCTGGGTTTTGGTGCGAAAATCTGACTTTATGCTATGCCCATGTATGTGTGTGTGTTTGGGGGAGTTTTCCTTATTTTCCTAGTTGAAGATCCTTTATATACATTTCTGTGTGTTGCTCTGTCCTGAGGCAACTTGATTTCCACAATCACAAATTTTTCTTCTCTGTTGATGCTAGAATTTTAGAATAGCATTAACTTAATGTATATGTTTTTGAACTTCAAATTGTAGTAAAACAAGAAAATTAAAATGCAGTGGCCCAATACCAATGCTTCCTGTTTAATGTGATAAGAAAAGATAAGCAGATGTAGCTTTCCTTTAAAGGGAGCTTTACTACAATGGAATTGAGCTGCTGCCTTAGTTCCTGCACTCACATGATTTGCAGATTCAAGTAACTGAGAACTATTCTGCAATTCTCTAGACTACCATTCTTCTTTTTTCCACTTCCCACTCACAAGAACAAGAAAAGAAAAAGCATGAAAGAAAATGGATGCTGGAATTACTTTTCCATATCAATTATTTTCAAGCCAATTGCAGCTGTATTAGTTCTGCTCAAGAAAAGACATTTCTCTTCTGATTTTTCCCTTAAACCAAAAAGGATGTTTCCCACATCCAGACATCAGTGTGCTAGTATCCATTTTCAGAATATTTGCATAATTACGTTCAGTTACAGGGAATTATTTCTGCACTTGAGTGTCTTAGAAACTTGTCCTGTACTTCCTCAACAGCAGCTCTAAGGTAACTTTTGATTAAATACCTCTGAGCTCTTGCATGTTTTCCTCATCACTACATTTGGAGGATTTAAGGTAAATTGTGTGAAGAGATGTTTGCCACCTATGCAGATTTACAAACAGTAATTTAAGATGTATGCATACTTTGAGCTCTTTCCTGTGGCTTCTGAACTGTTGCATAAATGTTTGGTTCCCCACTGAAGAGGTCTTTTCATTTGACATTACATCATCAGCTGTTTGGCTCTTCCTTTTTTCGTAACACATCTTGTTGGCTTGTTCCTTTTTTTAGCTCCACTTTCCTCTAATTAGAGGGCACAGTTAGTCTAGTGCATTCCTGTGGCATCTTATCTGTTTGGTTTCAAAGTAATTTTTTAAAAAGGGACTATACCTTGTTCTGTTGGTTTCTGTAACTTGACAATTGCACATGCATGTTTTAAATGTTACGATAAAGATCCATGCACAAAGGAAAAGTGAGTTCTGCTTGTCCTGCAAAGTAAGGATAGTGCAATACAAAAAATACCAGAAGTGTGACTTTATTCTTTGTCTTGTGATTTTTCCTCTTGCGTTCATAGCAGAGTTGTTGATAAACATGCATGGCAGATAAAAGTAGTAGATAAATGCAAAACAATGTCTTTTAAATTGATAAGAATTTCTTATCCTGTGTGTTGGGATGCATAGATAGACATAGATGCTAGTCTTCAGGTCTTCTCTTAAAAGGATACTCTGCTTGGCTGGATCAGATGCTTTAGTTGGCATGGAGATGTTGGTATTGACAACCCTTGCTATAGGAAGGGAGTTCTGAACCGTTGTTTAGATTTTTCTGCCGTGTACAACCTATTGCTCCCTCCACTGCCAGCTATTAGAAGGAGCAAAGTTCGCTAACGGTTATTTGGTATTATTACAGACAAACCTCAAAGTGACATTAGACCTCCTTCAGGACGTGGAAGGATGCAGAATGCCCATGATGCATCCCACATCTCTGCAGAAAAGCAGCTTGAACTGAGACTTAGAGACTTCCTTTTGGACATTGAAGACAGGATCTACCAGGGAACACTGGGGGCTATTAAGGTATTTGTGAACTGTAGAGCACCTAGGAGCACAGTGGTGCCGTCAAGTCTGTAACCTAAATGAGAACTCTTGCATGCTGTGGGTTTCACTGACACTGTAATATAATTAAGCGTAGACAGTAATTGGCACTAGAAGTTTGTGGCCTTTGATTCTTCAGAAACTTAAAATTTGTATGTTTGCTTCAGGTTATAGACAGACAGTCTTGGAGAGCAGCCTTAGAACATGGGCGGTATGAATTCTTAAATGATGAAAACAAAGAAAATGGTATAATTAAAGCTGTGAATGAAGAATCTGAAGAAATGGAAACTGATGATCAAGATAAATTTATTGTGAAAGACCGGTAAGAACTGCCATTTAAATAATGACTCTTCTCTGTGAGTTCTGTAACAGTACTCTGGTTTTCCACCTTCAAACCGTTTTTACTCTTAATTTCTATGAGTTGATATTTTTGAAACGATAAGTTTTAAGTTTTGAGTTGTAAAATGTGATATTTTAGCGTTGGTTTATATCTTGTAAATGGCACAGTTCTATCACCAAATAAAACAAAGACAGCTGCAGGCCAGCTTGACAAGTGCTACCATTCAGATACTGTGCTGCCCAAAGTGAATGTCCTTTTTAGAATGAAATCACACGTGCCAAATTTAAAAATCACTTAAAATGCAGGGAAGAAATATTCTGGAAAATGAGAACCACCAGAATAAAAACTTTGTGGAAAGAGTAGGAGTGTTTAAAAGGAACGGTGGTAATAGTCATGTATTATGTACCTCTCTGTGAGTCACGGTAAGAACCATCAGTGCAACAGGCCGTGGTGTGCATTAGCCTTTGGTGCTGTGGCAAAAATGCAATACAACCTTAAAATTTAATAATGATGATCCTTTTATAGATCACACTGCAGCCTAGTTTAAAAAAAAAAAAAAGGATGAAACCTCAAATCATCGTTGGAACTACAAAAGCGTTTTCTTTTTTTTCTAAACAAACTTTTGAGAGAAATGGGAGACTTTCACCAAATCAGCGTTTGTAAATCAAACCATAGTGACTAAGGTTTTTCTGTGAAAACTTGTAAATATTTAATTCTCAGAGGTTGCATACTTGTCAGAAATAAACGTATACCTTAATTTACTTAATACATATAAACTTGTGTCTTGAAAGGATGTAAATGTTAAAATATTGCAGGGAAAAAAGATTCACTGGAAGCAATTCTTGTACTAATGTACTGTTTGCTTATGTATTCTGTGAGGTTTTCTGCAATTAAATTTTTATTTTATGAAGGCAGTATTCTTGGATAGACTCTTGAATCCTATATTGAGTGTGGGAATTTAGTTTTTAAGCTTCTGTTTTTTCTCCTTTTATTGCAGTTTGCATAAGTATTTTTCTGTCAGATTCTCCTTTGAATCTGAGTTCTCCAGTTCTATGCAAAACACATAGGGTCATCTCCATTACATGAATGACACAATCTATAGATATTTGCTTCCTGAGAACTGTAACATAGAAATATCCCACTGTTTTCATTTATCAAGAAGCTAAAATTTGACTGTCTCCAGTTACCACTTGCTTCTATTGGTGGCTCTCAGTTCAGTGGCAGAAGCTTGTTGCTTCATTTTTAGCGCTTGATACAGACTCCATCAAAGTTTCTGAATTGTTGCCACTCTAATATTAAAGTCTTGAATATTAAAACAGACTATGGGATTCTGCAGTCATACGACAGATTCTTTTTGATGCTGGGCTTTTTATCCACCCAGAGTAAGTGACATCTCATTAAGACTGTGGGGTTTGACTAGTGAAATGTAAATAAGCATGCAGCTTTTTTTTTCTGTCTGCTTTCAGGCTCTCTGAATGTGTGACTGCAAAATATAATGAACAGCTTTTAAGTGTGAAAAAAGAAGAGGGACAACCAAAAGCATTGCACATTCACCAGAATAAAGCACAATCCAGACGGTGTTAATTAGTTATTTTTTGATAAACCCCAAGTAGAAATTGAATTTTATTTCATTAGTTTGAGTTGCTCTCCTACACTATACTTATTCTTGTGGTTGAGAAGATTAACTGCACTTTGAAATGATTACTTAGCTGCCTTCTTTGACCAAAGACTGTTTTATTGCAAATCTACCTTAATTCTTGGTTGAGAATTTAAAAGAAAATAAATGAAAAATAAAATGTTTAAACTTAAACACCCACAGCACATCCCTTTCAAGTCAGCTTGTTTTGTTTTATTCAGCACAGTTGCTGAGGCCAGGATCTTGGGTGCCTTATATTCTGAGGCTCAAGCTCCTAATATTAATCCTTAGGAGAAACCATATACTTGAAATACTGGCTTAGTTTATTTTCGTCTTTATCATTGAAATTATGTAGTTTGCTCATTTGTTTATACTAAACTTTTGAAGAGATACTTTATAATGAAAAGATTGGAAATATTTTTAAGTGACTTGCTATGTATGTAAACATGATATTTTTTATTGCTGTGGGATTTTTTCTTTTTAACTTACAGGAAGAGTTAGTATTTTAGAAAAGCTCTTAGAAGATGAGAATATAAATTAAGACTTTTCAATGTAACATTCTAAAATTATTTTGGGGTTTTATTTCATTTATTTTTATTGGAAGAATTATTAAAACTGCTCTTTATAGGAATCTCTCATTTTCTGGTGGAATTATCTGGTGGAATCTTCTGAAAATCTTAACTTTAGCAAAATCAAGCATCCATGTTTCCTGAAATTTAGATATCTTTGTTTACCTAAGGATGATTTATCTCAATTAACTGGACTAATTAGCAAACTTGAGAACTGGGATGACTAATCACACCTGAGCAGTATCTGTTCATGTCTGTATTCTATGCATATAAATTAAGTGGGGGGAAAAAAAACCTCCTGTGAATACAGATGCATGCAGATATCCATGGTGTTGAATTCAAAATATGTTAAAATGTGCTTAATATGCTTTTATTTTAGACTTGTCGGATTAAAAACCGAAGCTCCAAGTGCTGCATCAACAAGTACAAGTACTCCTCAGCCAGTTAATAATGTGGTCCACCACTTGGCATCTGCACTGCTCCAGATAGAACAAGGAATCGAGCGAAGGTTTCTCAAAGCACCTCTTGGTAAGCTTTCAGGTTTGAAACTGCATGTCTCCAGTTTTGTGTCGGATTTCTTTAGTCTTCGCTTCTTTTGTGAGACTAAATGTTTTAGAGAGAGAGGTTGGGGAAAAGAGAAAACAGCTAACCTATTGCTAGGTACCATTGTTTAAAAAAAAATCAACACACATTAGATCATGAGGAGATATTCGTAGTTCAGGATGTGCAGAAAGAAAAATATGTTTTAAAAAAAAGGAACAAAAATTAGAGTAAAATATGTTGTTACTTAAATACATACCTATTGAACTTGGATCACTTCAGTGATCTTGTTTACATGGTCTCACAGTTACACTGATGCACTGGGAGATAAGCTGTACCTTTAGGCAGCAGAGAGGGAGCTTTCTGGGTGAATAGTCCGTAATTCAGTACTGCTGTTGAAGGTAATATATCACGGAACTGTACTATGAGTTTTGCATGTTTTTAGGTTGTAAAATTTACACTCCTTTTTATACCATTTCTGTGAAAACAATATAGTCCTGGTTTATCTGGATCACCTGTTTAGCAATAACAGAATATTTACAATAAAATGTAGTAATGATTTACATCGCAAACTTTCCAGTCCTTAGTTTTTATTTTATGCTGTAAAACTTGGAAATAAAGGGTTGCAGAAGAATTAAAGCACGCTTACAGCTTGACTTTAGCACACATTCCTTCCTTGAATCCCTCTGACGTACTCTAGTGGCGAGAGACAGAATCCAAAGCACATACTGTGGCTCTGTTTTCTGGTGATTAATCACTCAAGTCCCTTACCTGGGTCCTTTTGCAGTTCAGTACTGGAGGTTTGCTTGAAGATTTGTATCCTTCCTGAGGCAGTTGTCCCAGCAAGCTTCCCATCCTCCCCTCACATTGAGGAGCTGTGCTTTGTGCCCCAGCTGGACTGGCTCTCATTGTAGTGGGAGTGTAGCAGGGTTACCAGTGCAGTGCATAACGTGAATATTCCAGAGCATGAGCCGTTATTACACATGGTATTCTCCCTCTGCTAATGATTGCATACAAAATCTGTCGGCTTCAGCAGTTTTTGTTGCAGCAGTTCAAGACGTTCATACGATGAAACCTGCATTTTCACTTCACATTATTGCTCCATGGCACAGTCGACCTAAAACTTTCTGCATCTCTGCTGCCCCTACATGGAGTCTGTCTTAATATCACTTGCCACTGAAGATGAGTTTGAGCTAGACTCACGCCAGACAATCTGACAAACAGGCAGGCGTCCCTTCTGCAAGCTTTTTTTTATTGGTGCAGTTACCTCTAGAAGAAGAAGATGCAGCACGTGATTGAGATGAAAGGGTAAAGCATAGGAGTAGCTAAAACCACAGCTGTTTAAAAGTTTTACTGGGTTAAGTGTTTGGTCAATTCAAATGTCTTCTCTTTCTAAGCCAGGCATGGTGTAGTTTATTTTCTGCCCTATGACCGGACTTACACGGTGCATGTGGTACAGTTAATTGACAGCACATCTAGCATTTGTCATGTTCATTCTGCGTGTGCTGTTTGTCAATACATTGTGCAGCATAAGCCTCCATTTCCAAACTGTCTCTGAGTATTTTGGCAACAGCATTTTGCTGACAGTTGCAAGCTTACTGTGTTCACTTAAGTTTACTTTAAGTGCAAGTCTGCACTTAAGGGAAAAATGGCTATTAGGAGGTTATAGATCTGACATCTTGAGTTAGATGAAAAGGGCTAAAAGAGAAGTGTCCCTACAAAAAAACTTACAATACTTTAATCCTCATTCATTGTTTTTTCAGTAGTTTTTTCCCAACTCTGTCATAGTCTAATGATGGTTCATGGTTTTTGTCTGACCTTTTGGTGACGATGCAGTTTCTTGTTTGTTTTTAACTCAGTAATCCTCTTTTCCTTTAGAGGCTGTATACTGTGTGACAGAAAAAGTATATAGGGAAAACAATCTTATATGGTCTACATGTCTCAAATCTCCTCTTTATTTATTTTACCATACTGCCTGGGGATTTCTTCTGCTTTGAGATTACTGTAATGTATAGGGTAACCTACATAGTTCAGGGAGTGGGAAGGGATCCCGGGCTCTGTGCTGGCTTACTGCCATACCTGCCGTACCCATTAAGCTGCAGTGTCAGGTTCCCTTTTCTTTGTTCTACCTTTGGTGCCAAGCGTCTGATATTTTTGGTTGCATAATAGCCTGCTCTTACCAGGAGATGAGTCTGAATGAACACAAGATCTGAGGAGATACGGCTTTGAACAGCTCTGTAGTAAAGAAGGCCTAAAACACACGCCTATTTGTTGCTGAATTTTCTGACTTCTAGGCAGTTAGTTAGGTGAAGGGTGCTCTGATCTGGGAGCTTTTGGACGTGACCAGAAGGCAAAACTGCAGAGTCGAGGAAACCTGTGTACTAGAGAGGCCTCTGGCAAATGTAGGTACTCCAGAGGTCAAGCAGCAGATGTGGATGCAGCCTTTTCTGGATATAGCCCTTCAGTGTTTCAGATTTGTTTAAAACAAACAAAACAACAAAAAGAAAATATTATAAAATTTGCAGTCTTCTATTCAGCTTAAACTCTCTATGTGGAACCAATGACTTTGTATGTCACCAAAGCAAATGCTGTTTCTTAGCATGCAACTTGCTTGTGTGTAACAGGCAAAGCTCTCTCTTCTCCTAGATAAGGTGATGTTAGGTGTGTTGCTAAACATCCTAATAAAAAGTGGATACAGCTGCTTACTCTGGGACTGACTCTGTCACAGAACTGTGATACCTTCTTTCATTGACCATGCTAGGAAATAGCCAAGATAACTACGAGGACAGAAGTTAGTTTTTAGTTGGTAACCACATGGTTTGTGGGCTTCTTATTGTCTTGCTCTTACTTGGATTATTGTCTGTACACTCAATTTTTCTAACAGTTTTTTAATAGTTATTCCAGCTACTTACTGAAACTTTCCCCTAGAGAAAATGCCTGTATAACTGTTTTTAATATTAAACCTGAGAAACCCATCTTTTTTTAGATGACTTAATTACCACTGAAGTAAGAACATGCCAAGTCTGCAAGAGATCTGTTTTGGTAGCAGGATAGGGGAGCACGTTTGATAAAATGAGTACTATTGCATTTCTGCTTTAAACCAACCTAAACCTTACTTTGTCTCTGTTATTTCAGTTGTTCCCGTCGCTGTAGCATTTCTTTTCCCCCATTCCCCCTGCCCCTTTTCACAGTGTGCTCTGTTCCCATTAGGGATTGGAGCCATACTTAACAATTTTTAGTTTTCACTCTATTTACAGCTTGTAGTACTAAAGACAGCGTAGTGAAATTCACTGCAGTCACTGGCAAGTTTATCCCGGTGGCCTCCAGGGTGCAGAGCAGACAAAGGGACCCAGCACAGTAATAAAAGGACCAGCTGCTCCTCTTTGCTCCTTTTTTGTTCTAAGGCTCTATCAGGCTGCCAAGAGCCTTGCTGGTGATTTTGATAAGTTTAGAGTTGAGGTGCGTACAAAATATTAAAGTTGAAGAGCAAGCAAAGGCTGACACAGAAGATAGTAAAGCTAAAGGAGATCTAGAAACCCCAGAAACAGCACCCACTGCCTTGCAGAACTGCTAGGTGACTGATAACCTTCTGTTGTTTGGTGATAAAATTTAACAGTACCTGACTCGAATTGTAATGTAAGCATTTCTTTATTATGAATTGTGTTTTTAGAAATCCTTTCATTACGAATCAGCCATGAAAACTTTTATTTTCTTCCTTCAGTCCAAAGTAATGTTTGAGGAGAATCTCAAAAAGGGGGGGGTAAGGGTACAGCTTGCAGTACGCATTTTTTCCTGCAAAATTCTGAATTGAAACATGTAATAAAAGCATTACTACTTTTAGTCCTAAAACTTAAGCTGTTTGATGGAAACTGAAGTGTTAGTTAAAAAAAAAAAAAAAAAGAAATACAAACAATCCTTGTTGTGAATTTTGCTTTTTTTAGTATAAATTGCTTTTTCTTACATTACAAAATATTTTGTAGTGGAGAAGCAAGTCTCACCATTCCTATTACATAGATGTGAAAATCGAGGTTTAAAATGATGTGACTTGGTCACCCTGGTGTCCATTGAGGCAGCCAAGAAAAAATACTTGCTTTCTGCACTAGTGCAGGACTCCAGTCAATAAGCATCTTTCAGGTACAGTCATATACAGTGTGGATTTTTGCCATGCAGTTGTGGGACAAAAAAAAAAGGAAAAAAAAATACATCTTTCTTGCTCATCTATGTTCCATTCCTTTCTTCCTAGACTCAGATTATTTTTGTTTCCTCTACTCTCAAAGTTGTTTTGCTTTCTGTTTATAATTAGACCTCCTCATGATAACGTGTCATCTTCCAGCAGTGATTTGTTTGTTTATTCTTCAGAAAAGGCGGTCAAAGAAGGTACCTTGCATGTGGATCATATAAAGGTCTACTCTCCCAAGAAGAGACAGAGTGATTTCATTCTGTTATTCAGGAAGGTTCCTTCACACAACTATTATAACTAGGTCATTTCATGTGGACAGACAAGCTAGTTTTCTTAGTCCTTAAGGGCTGTGACCATGAAGCAGGTATATTTTTGCGGTGTTAGGATGTTCATGGCAGCACAGACCAGACATGTTTGCTGGAAGAAAAACCTTTGTTCAGTAAGGTCCTTCTATAGCCATTCGTACCAGAGATAGACATAAAGGTAAGGGAGGGTCAATGTAAGAAGCTTTTGGTCTAAGCCTTTTGCTCGTAGTGGAGTCAGAGTGAATCCTGGGCTATGCATTCACTCCACGCACAGCATTCTTTACCCTTCCCTGCATACCTTCTTCTATATGCATGCGTGGTAACAACTGTTCTAGTTACATTTTTAGATTATGCAAATATGGATTATAAAAATTAATTTGAAAATATCCCCCACACTTCAAAAACATATTTGAAATAACTGTATGAATTTAATGTTAGGTAATGCAGAAGATAATAAAAGAAGCCATAGGGGGGATAAAAAGAGGAAGAGAGTGGAAGACAAGACTAGTCAGAGAGATGGTAAATTTTAAATGTTTACTTGTATTGCTAAGAATTAGAGAGCACTTAATTTTTTTAATTTTTTTTCACTTTAATTCTGTAGCCAGTTCCTTACGCTGAAGGAATTGCAGTATAAATGCTTAAAAGGTTTAAACTTATTGGAAGTAAAACAAGTACAGCTCAAAGATTTAAAATAAAAAAGATCTGCACCCAGAGATAAAGAACTGTATTTTCTTTTTATCACTTTGGGACAGAAATCTGCATGTTCACATAATCCTTCCCCCCCCTTCTTTTTAATGCCTTTTTTTTTTTTTGAAACTTCGCAGCATTGTGCAACTGCATATCCTTTCTAGAAATACTAAGATGGAAAACCCTTCCCTGAACTCAATTAGCTATTGATAGATGAGTGCATAGATCTGTCAAACAACTTCATTTGCATTGTAGCAAGGCTTGGAGGGCTTAGCTGGCAGAGGGGTATCCCACTGAGCCATGTAGAGCTGCTCAGACACAAAGGAAGAGGCCATTTTTCCCTCCGAGTTAACAAGATAAATGACAAAAATGAGGGATGGAAGAAAAAAGTGTTACTTGTATTTCCCAAATTGGGAATTGAAACAGCAAGTGTCACTTGGCACATTTTCTTTCAGTGCTAGGGCATGTTTAAGCAGGTAGTGGTCAGTGACTTCCTTCTGTATTGCAACTGCAGTTTTGTACCGCACGTATTTGTTGCGTTGTGTGGCGAGCTCCATTGGTGAACCATCTAGGGTACAAATAGTTGCCAGTAAAAATAAAGGTAATAATGCTCAAGCTGCCATTGTCAGCAAAAGAAATGCTTGCTAAACTATATACACAGATAAGATGAATCATCTTTGCCGGAGTTACAGCAGTCATCTGTGGCAGAACTGAGAACTGAATTGGGTTTCAAGTTCTAGTATAGTGTCCTGACAAGTTGTCATTTTCTTCTTACTGAGTTTTAAATAATACACTGAGAGCTGTACTGCAGCGCTGCGAAGTGGAGCTTGTGCACTATATGTAGTGAGACTGAACTTGAGGAAGGAAACTTTAAGGACAAAGTAACAGAAATGATGAGAAATACAGATTTATTTGTATTTGCAGTTCAGGAGTGGCTAAATTTTATTTAGGGGGCCGTGCTGCCTGTTTATCCTCTGCCTTTGCTCATTGTTTCTCCTGTGCTGCTTGCTGCTAATGCAAATGTGTGCAAGATTAGGCAAATCCTGGCAGACAGTAGATGAGAAGGCAGAAAGGCCTTGCCAGGAGAGCAATTAGTCTCATTTTTGTTCTTTCATTTTATCTGTTGTTAGATGTTTTTCTCTTCCTGTTTCTGAGGAGAAATCACTTGGCAGACAGCAGGATTGCAGGCCGTTCCTGTGCCCACTGTGACTAGTAGAGCAGGCAAGGTAGCATTTTATACTTGGGTGCGTCATTAATCAGCTAGAGATCACACAGTAATAACTGGAACATCACTTTTAGAAGGGACATCTTTGTACACTTCTATTATTAAATCTTATTTAAGGTACTGCTATATTTTTCTTAAACCTTCTTGCTTTAAAATGCAAGAAATAGCTTTCAGCACTCAAATTTCCTTTCTACTTAGCAGCAGCATTGCAGGGTGTAACTTACACCTTCTCATTTCTTTAGCTCCTCAAACAGCCCATTTGCTTCTGCAATTCCCAGCTGCACATTCCAGTTCTGTACCACCCCTTTCGCTATTCTGCATGAGTATTTGTGTGACCACTTCAGTAGCCTGGACTTCAAAATGAAACCTGTTTGAAAAAATGATATGACTTCTCGCCCCCATTTATCTCTAACCTGAAGAGGATCCCAGGTCTTACTTGTTTTGCTACTAGGTGTGTGCCACAGCTTCCCGTGTGCTATATTGCTTATAAAATATCAAGAAAACAGGTATTTTTCTATCAGATCAGTCACCCAGTCTGGATGAGCACATTGACGTGCAAATTCCTGTGAAGGCAGAGTGCAGGATAGGAATAAAGGTACAGAAGCACGGGGAGAGTGCTGCAAAACAGTCTGCTAACTACACCAGGACAGGACAAGGGAAGGTGTGAGAGCCCTTTGAGCTGGGTGGTTGGTGGTGGTTGGTGGTGTGTGGTTTTTTTTCCCCCTCAATAAAGTCTCTGTTCAATGTCAAGCAGTTTATTTAGGTGAAAACATTGTGAAAAGGTGTGATTTTGATCTTAGAAATTATACAGAAAGTCTTGAAGTTGAAGCAAATCATTAGGTTTTCAGGTTGACAACTGAGTAAGAATTTTCTGTCTTATGAATGTGCAAGTTTGCAGCTGAATTGATAGTGAAAGATAAAATCCTACAGCTTCAGCAGCTGGAAAACTAATAAGGAAATACTCGAGTGCTGAAAAGATAAGACAAAGATTATTATCCCAGTTTGCTATTGCATCTGTTTAAAATACCAAGCCTTACTTCATCGTCTGGAGCAACCTATATGTTTGAAAAAGAAGTTTGATCCTGTTTTTTTGTTTTCTTCTTCTCTCATGGCAGATGCCAGTGATGGTGGACGATCCTATAAAACAGTTTTGGATCGCTGGAGAGAGTCACTTCTTTCTTCTACCAGCTTGTCCCAAGTCTTCCTTCATCTCTCTACGTTGGATCGAAGTGTCATCTGGTCCAAGTCCATCCTCAATGCTCGCTGTAAAGTGTGTCGAAAGAAAGGCGATGCGGAAAGCATGGTGCTGTGTGATGGCTGTGATCGAGGCTATCATACTTACTGTATCAGGCCCAAGCTTAAGGTACCTGAGGAAAAATACCTTCCTTTTCGCATAAAATTTGAGTAGTTCTTACAGCTAAGTGTCTTACTAATGCTTGCTTCCCCCCCCCCTTTTCCTTCTGTTTGTAGGTCATTCCTGAAGGAGACTGGTTTTGTCCAGAGTGCCGACCAAAGCAGCGCTCTAGACGCCTGTCCTCCAGACAGAGACCATCTGTGGAAAGTGATGAGGAGACTGCTGAACGAATAGAAGAAGGGGAGGAAGATGCAAACTATGATGAAGTGAGACAAAGTGAAGAAGAGGATTATGAAGAAGAGCAAGAGGAAGATGATGAATCTCAAGAGGATGAAGAGATGAGGTAAGCAGGCACCCATTAAAGTGGTTTTCTACTGAAATATCGTGATTATTAGGTGGAGTAATTGTTTGTGTAAGCACGTGTCTTGAAAATCCAGTGAGGGGGTGGGGTGGAGGGAAGCTTGTTATGAATTTGGCACTTACTAATGGGGTTTAAAATTAACAAAAGTTAGCTCCACTGGACTTGGAGTCACTTTTCAGAATGAAAATTCCACCATCAGGTGTGTGGGTGAGGGATGGCCATCAGGGTTGGGGTTCTGTACAACCATTGCTTGAATGTACAGTGGAGAGAACTTCAAACGGTAAAGATTTTCCAGAGAAAACATGGAGTTGTTTTCATCCAATTTTGAATTTTGGCGTACTAGGTGCATGCACACAGTAAGTGTTAGAAAAGTAGGGAAGGCAAGATCATTCATCTGAGCCTGTGTCACATTGGAAGGACTGAGGACTTCTGCAATAGCAGACTTAAGAAAAGGAGAAGGGAAAAAAAAAAAGGCATAAATAATCCAATGTGATAATTTCAGGAAAGTGATGGATTTGATACAGAGCAGGAGTATAAACTTGCTCAAGGAAACTTCTAATTTGAGAGTGCTTTTTGTCTGTTCAGTACAATCGTTTGAATTGACTGAAGCAAAGCTATATCTAGCTTCAAAAATTGAGATTCAGTAGTAGGACAGAAGTTGCATCTTCTTGATAGGTAAACTTGTCTCTGGGATCTTTCTGTAATGGCAGGAGAAGCTTGAATTTATAAAAGTTATAAACTTTGACTAGAGTGTAACATTTATATTTAGCTGTTTAGAACCGTGATTTATTTCTGTAGCTGACAGTGTTCAAAAATCACGGTAGCTAGAACTGCTGTGAGAACTAAGTAGGCAATTTCAAGAAACTGATAGATGGTGCTCCAGGTAACACATCTGCATTGCACAAGCTGCCACGGTGATCAGAATTCTGAGCATTTCCTTAAAGTATGTGCTGCACATAATATTTGATTAAAAGAATTCAGAGCAGCATTTAAGAGACTGGTGGTTAAATGAATGCATCAGCGAAAGTCTCTTGCCTGCCAGCCTTGAATGTTTTTGTTTTTTTTTTTTAAATACTGAATTAGAAAACTGAGGGGAATAGAATTTGAGGATAAATCTAATTATTCACTTTTTGTAGCCCATCAAAGCAAGGAAGACCACAGGTCAAGTTTCCATTAAAAATGAGAGCAGCCAAACTCAACAATCCTTTCTCAAGTCGGAACAGCCACCGTCAGGCAAGATACGCTTCTCGGAGTCAGCAGAATACACCTAAGCAAACTGGATCTTCATCTAGAGTTACCAGGAGGGGTCTAAGAAAGGTAAAATCGGCCCCTCCATCAGTGACGAAGCCTTCTTTACGACTTAGTAGTCGGACCACTCGTCAGAGCCAAAGTTCATTGCAAACAGATGTATTTGTGGAATTGCTCAGTCCTCGAAGACGACGAAGAGGAAGAAAGAGTGCTGATAACACACTGGAAAATAGTCCTTCCAATTCTGTCGGATTTAGAATTGTTGATACTGCAGACTCAAATGAACGGGTTAGAAAGTATCCAGTTGCTGCCTCAAAGCTTTCTCTTCCTGTTAGCGAACCCAAGAGAAGAGGCAGGAAACGACAATCCACAGGTTAGAGAAATCTGTTTATCTGGAATGAAAAAGTTCACTTGCTTGTTAAAATATCTGTGTGGTAGAGCAAAGACTAGAATTAGTGAGAAATGGTGGCTGAAAGCATTTTTGCCATTTCCAGTAAAACATTCCCATTTTTTTACAGTGATGGGAGGGAACCTTAAAGACATTTCAGTCATCTAAAGAATACGTGATTTACCATATCTATGTTGGAATTTTCATATTTGCATGCAGTATGGAACAGTCACTAATAAGGAGATAGAAAATATATGTGCCTTAAACCATGCAGATGTTTACTTATAGCTTTTAGAGTTTTCTTTTATTAAAGAGTTAAACAGGTGAAGAACACAGATGTAGGCAAGGTAGCATTTTATGGAGCAAAGGAGACATTTAGTGGTTAATAACAAACTGTAGTCTTGTTAATTCCTGAGGCCAAACTGCATGAGTTGTGGCCTTAAACTATGGCATTAGTAGTTTTAATACCTCAGGTATCCAAAAGCAGGAGCTGTTAACTTTATTATGAGCAGTTGAACCAGAAACTGCTACTGGACACTAAAGTAGATTTTTTTCCCAATTAAAACAGTAACACAGAATTGAAATCAATATATGATACTGTGCTAGACAGAAGTCTAAGGATTAAAATATCTGCTTATCTTTTAATTTCTCTCCAGGTTTTTGTAGCTTAAAATTTGACTTTTTTTCTCTCTTCTCCTAGTGTAATGTAGCTGTTCTTGGAATCTACCCCTGCTGGCTGTGAGTAGGGTGTAGGATGAGACAGCCAAGCAAAAAGAAAAATCTGTGTCTTACCTCCAGCTCACAAGATACAGGGGCTCAAAGGGCAGGAACTGAAAACTCTGCTTGACATTGCATCTTCTAACCATCTGTACCCCGTACTATCTGTTTTTCGTTTGTTTTCTTTTAGAATAGGATAATGGTGTTTCACTTTCTTTTGATCTTTTACATGTGAGGCTTTTATTTTAATCTGGTGGGATGTTTTTGTTTTTTTCCTCCCCAGAATCATCTCCTCAAACCTCATTGAACAGGAGAAGTTCAGGACGTCAAGGGGGAGTTCATGAACTCTCAGCTTTTGAACAACTTGTAGTGGAACTGGTACGACATGATGACAGCTGGCCTTTCATGAAACTGGTTTCCAAAATCCAGGTAACTGATAGAACTGCGGAGGGAATGATAACATTAGAGAATCCTGTTTGTTGTCAGTAAAACTTGGACTTTATAGTACTACCCAACAGGAGAATACAGTGGGATTTGGGAGAATTCTCACACTTCAGCTCAAATATTTGGTGCCAGAACTAGGTTTTCCAAATGACGTGGTGTTACGCAAATTTTAAATATGCTTGGCATCAAGTGTGTATAACTGAAATGCTTTGATATGGAAAAAAACAGAGCAGTGGACTGATAAAGATAAGTGTGTGGTTATTAATTAGTTCAATTGATCTTCAATTTATGCAAGAGTATTTTCAGAACAGATCTGCAATAAAATAACAAGGTAAGAACAGCTTCATTCTGATGTTAATTGTGATGCAGTAATAAGGTGACTTCTTAGCTGAGTTCTTAATTTAATTTTCTCCTGATGTAGATTATAAAACACTTGATGGTAAAGTAGGTATCCTTAGTACTGCTTTAGAGACTTTTTTCAGTAAAAGTTCCCAAAGCATGTCTGGTTTTCTGCAGGCTGCCCTAGCTTGTCAGTTGTAAGACATTGCTGGATTTATTCTGCAGTAACAAAGTGCCAGTCTTCTTCAGTCCCTCTGGAGCAACTCTGGCAACTCTGCACAGACAGCAGTAATAGTCGTCTTGCAGGAGTCAGAGCTCAGTGTTTAAGTGCTTTTTTAAAATTAGCAGTGGTAAGTGGTAAATGAAGAGGAGGAGGAGAGGAGTTTTGAATGAATGATTTCAGGACGAGCATCTGGCTACTATAGTAGTGGAATTGCTTTGGGAAGCTTAAGTCTGGTGAATGCAAGGAAGCTTCTTAAGGAGGATGGATGGAAAACTCAGCTTAATTCAGATCCTGAGAATAAACTATGAGAGTTCAGTGCATTCAGGTTTGCACAAATAAATCACTGAAGGATAGTCTGTACAGTTCAGAAAGAAAAATCCATACCTGAGTGTCCCAAATTTTCTTCATTATGCCAGAAAAAGAAAATTATTTTTTAGTGCTTATGTAAACAGCACTTTGAAAGTGAAAAAAATGAAGAATTTGATCTAATGCTGTTTCTCTGCTAATTCTTCTAGGTTCATTTGCAGGTTGTATTTGATACAGTAAAGTTTCAGGCAATAATAAAGAACTTGGTTTTAGAGCACGTGTAATGGTGCACGGGGGTATTTCTTATAAGAAAGCAATATTTAGAGCAGATTGTGCTTTTAAAAAGTAGCACTTTTTCTCTCGCTCTGTGGGTGAGAAGAAAGCACCCATACCTCAGTGCTTAGTTGGACCTCAAAACCTGTCATCCAAGTGATCAGTACCCTTAAGGGTTAAGCAGTCTCTTTTCTCCTCTAACATTTATCACACAAACGCTGTTCTGAGTGGCACTGTCTCTGGTACTTGCACGCTGCATCCTGCTTGCTACAGAAAGTTCACTACCGTCCTTTCAACATAACTAAATGGAATTTCAAGGAACACTGCTAAAACGTGAACAGCAGTGGAGTAAAAATGTCCATTACTCGTTATTAAGGAGCCTTTAATATTAACGTTACAGGAAAATGAAACATTTTTAAATCTTGGAAAACTTTTGCTCTCAACAGATCAGAGTAGCTGTAACACCCTAATGCTTATCTGCTCATATAATTTTATTTCCTGCAGTCGTTCACAGGGCATTTAGGATTAGATTTATTTGTTAAGTTGCTGGTTGATGTTTGCCGTGGTCTGCTACTTCAATGATGTACAAAAATGGAAAAGCAATACCTGCAAACTGACACTCAGCTCAGGAAATGTAGGTTGTTGCTTGGGACTCCTCTGTTTGTTCAAAAACAAAACCAAAATGCTTTCTGCTAATGCAGGACTTCCTTTTTTTACCTAAGTAGAATTTTAAGCTTCTGTTGGTTTTTGTATGAATAAAATTCTTCTTTTTTTAAAGGTACCAGACTACTATGATATCATCAAAAAACCTATTGCCTTAAATATAATCCGTGAAAAGGTGAATAAATGTGAATACAAGCTTGCATGTAAGTATCAATAAAAGTAACAAACCCTCTTGTCTCTTTAAAATAAATTATCCTAAAATAGAGCTGTGTCGGCATCTGAAGTCATGTTTTTTTTGAAATAACATGATTCATGTTCAACAAATCTTATTTAAAAATGCTTTTTACTACCAAAGTACATGATGTATGGATAGATAAGAAATGAGCATCTGAAATAATCCAGGTAATTTCTCAAGCCTTTGATGTCAGTGTGTGATACTGATTAAATACTTAGAAAAGCTTCAGTTGTTCCTTGTTCTGTATTCTCTCTATTGATTATCAGAGGAATTTAAGAATGTTTACGTGGCTCTTCACTAACACATGGTAATATATATACTTGATGCATATGTAAAAATAGGGTGGCAACTCTGCACTCATTCAGCGGTGTCATGCTCCTTTATTATACCGCCATTTGATGACAATGAGACACCCTAAGTTCACTTATTTACTTTTTATTTACTAGCGGAGTTCATTGAAGACATTGAGCTGATGTTTTCAAACTGCTTTGAATACAACCCTCGTAACACAAGTGAAGCAAAAGCTGGAACTAGACTTCAGGCTTTCTTCCACATTCAGGCTCAAAAGCTTGGACTTCCTATCACATCTGGTAATGTGGACCATGCCGCTCCTGTGGCAAAGAAGTCACGAATCTAACCTCTGCCTTCCAAAGGATTTTTTGAGGGAATCTGTTAAATTCATTAAAATGAAATGTTAAATCATGCAGTCATCATACCTGTATAAAGCAATAACAACTGTTTAACCACCTTGAAGTGTGGCCTGCACTATATTCTCAATGTAATATTAAGCACTCAGGAGAACGTAGGAAAGATTACCTTTGCTACAGTTTTATTCAGTGTCTAATAATTTTGATAGATGTACTGGGTACAGTACTGGTTTACAGAGGTTTTGTACATTTTTAATACATTCATGTGTCCAAATATCTTCCAGAAATGCATTGTTTTTTCCTGCACCAAATGACTTGTTTCATCCTCTAGATTTTGTAGGAGCTGTGGTATTGAGGGCTTTATCAACTCAGATAAAATCTGCTGTAGCACAGTTGAAGAAACTGTGCATGTTTAAAACTTGTTTGAGCATATCTTCTCAACACTACACATGAATGAGTACAATTGCATATCTTTTAAGTACTGTACCAGTGCTGGCTGGAGGTATTCAGTCTGAGTTTATTAAGTAGATATTTATTTAGCATTCAAAGTAATTTGTGAATTTGTTTTGTATTTATAAAATTTGTACTGGGGATTAAAAACAAAAAAAAAAAGAGTTCCATAACTTTTTTAATTTCCTGTGTTTTTTGTTTATTCCCCTCTAACTTCTTGATGATCAATCAATAAATATCTTCCCCTCTACTTGGCAGTTCTAGCAATGAGTAAATTTACAGGACTGTATTATAAGTTTCTATGTACAACTTTCGAAGTGTACAAATAAAATGACACATTTTTCAAAGTATGTTGAGCTTCTGACATCTACTTTTTGATCACACTGCTCTGCCACCTTCCCCATTCATTTACTAGGACATGTTGCTGGAGAGAATACAGCAGAACTTGGTTTCGGCACAAGTACCACAAAGTACCCTGACCAGCATTTTCAGGAGCTGCGGCCACTGTGCTGTCTGGTCTTTGACCAATGCAAGTGTTTGGTGTGTAAGGAGTGATGCAAGAAGTGTGTGTATAAATTGTTCTATAAGTGTGGTTCTTTAATTAGGATCTTTATTCTGTCAGTGTAAAATCTCACCGCTCTTGGCTGACCAGCAGCTTCTGTAAAGCATCCTTACTCTTCTTGGCAGTGGTCTCTATCAGGTTGTTTGCTTTCAGGTCTGTACCTCCATTGCAGGGAGTATGCCGTAGTCTGAGGAAACAGCGTAGAGCACAAGTCTGGGGGTGAAGAGGGCAGGAAAAACTGAAAGATGAGGTTTGCTGCTTCAGCAACTTTTGTCTCGATACGTCTGTGCTAGCTTATATTGCATCCTCATGAAGACTTGTATACACTATCGACCTGCACAATTACTTGCTGTGTAACTGTGGATTTTCTATGCCTGTATTGCTTACCTTGCCTTAGAGATGGCAAGAGCAGGCATTCCCTTGAGCCTGGGGAACAGTTGGTGATAGGAGACTGACCAGTTTGAAGTTTAAAAGGGGGGGGGGGGGGAATCTTAAGAATGAGAATAGCGGGTTTATTGTTTAAAGATTCATGTTAATGCTTCAGAGTTTGTACACGAGCTGCTCCTTGTATGTAGCTGACATCTCTCTTGTGTCCAGACCATAGACATGTTTCTTGTTCCATAAAGGGTTTTTTGACCTTCAGACCACAAAGAATGCCAAATACTGTAAGGAAGTGAGTAGCAGAAAGGTCCTTTGCATGGTGTGCAGGTTGAACGTGATATCCATGCATCTGTCGAGTCCCAAGAGGCTGTGAACATACTGACAGGCAGGTTGCACAAACAGTTGTGCAAGTTCTTGCCCACATGAATGCTTCCCATTGACTTGAATGTGAGTACTTGGGGTGGGAGGCACAGTGAACTGGCCAAGTCCATCTGTGGCAGATGCAATTGAAATTGTTACTGTCCTCAACTTACTCCCAGCTGTTCATTCCTATCACTTTTTCTCCAAGGTTGTTTCCTTCAATAGCTTCCCCTCAGCAACCCAAGTATAATTTTGAGTTTGGGTGGAGCAGATGGGAACTGTTCAACCCAAATCTCTCTCAGCTTGTGCCTGGGTTGTTTGTATGTTTGTGCCAAAGTTACCAATTTATCATTAAGTTTGCATGCCTAAGGCTTTAGTTAAACTTGCTGAGGGTGGGATATGGAGAGGTGCGCATTTTGTTCAACTTTCCTGCAAAACAAACCCATGTCTTACTGTAAGCACGCTTTTCTCAGGCTGCCATCCAATGCCCTTACTACTAGGGGAAGGGATATGCACTATCTGTAGGAGGAGCAAACTGGGTATGTTCAACTGTTTCATCTCTGGTTCAGAGGTCTTGACTAATGGGACTTTACCAGGCTCTTCAAGAACACAGGCAGTAGGCTTCCATGAGCTCCAAGTCTGGTGTCTGCTCTCAAAAGTAAAATTTTGACAAAATTGCTTAGTGGAAGTCTTTTCCTTCTCGGTAGCTCCAGTATATTGTAGCCCAGCAGGCATCCAAAGACTAACAGCAGCTAGTTTTTCTCCTGTGCAAATTCTGTCGCTTTACTTCTCCTGCCCCTTTTATTCATGACAGAGCTGGGACTTAAACTGTCTAAGGCAGTTAAAACTCATTCTTCTGATGCTTTTTGTATGAGATGATTCTCTCATACCAGCAGGGCTAATTCCTGCGGAGGAATTGGGCTCCAGCCCACAGTACTGTCTCTTTCCAGGAAATCTGCATTTCAACAGCGTGCTCTGCTCCTGGCCACCACAGGTGGTCAGGGATTCAGGAGACAAATCTCTCCTGTGGCTGCTACTGTTGGAAACTGCCCTTCCTCCCCTGGCAGCTCTAGGTTAGAAGGAGAAGACTTGTTCCTGGAGTCCTGTCTTGAAATGCTGAGCACAATGTGGTGGGGTGGCTGCGGACAAGCTTACGCTAGCTGCTTGCACCGTGGCGTGAGTTAGCAGCAGCGTAGCAAGGCTGTTGTGCCAGGTCCCTTCACCTGCGTCAGCCAGCGGGTGATCTCCTCGGCGGGTGCATCTCGTGTCAGGTTTGCCTGTGGACGGCTGAGCTCCTGGAAACCTCCAGCGACACTGGAAAGGTGGAGCTGCCCCGATCAGGCAGGCCAGGCCCCGTAACAGGCCTGGGGCAGCACCTTCCGCTCCAACAGGCTTGGGCTGGGGCCACCACGTCCCACAGCCACTGATGGGTGGCGGTTGTGCAGGGGGAGAAAGAAGTATTTTGAGTATTGCAGGGGAGAGCACGTAATTGTTAGTACTGAAGTTAGGGAAAAGGGACTTAGCGTAATTGTAGTGAATACAGGCACTTAGAAACCACTAGGTGGCAGCTGAAAAGCAGGGAGGGCCTGCACGTGTAGGCAGAGGGAGGCAGGGACTGCCCTGAAGAGTTGACTTGATGCCGGAAGCTACAGCCATGCCCGGCACCCTGCCCCCTATAAAGCTGTGGTGGTCCAAAAGTGGAGATTGTGCTGCGGATGTGAGCAGTGAGCAGGTCTGGGACACCGAACCAAGATGGAGGCCTGCCCAAGGTAATGCTGCTGCTGGTCATCTGGTGACTCAGGAGGTCACCCGGCTTTATGACTTCTGAAATGTTGATGTAACTACTGAATTAACCCTTAGCCTACGAGTCTTGTATGTTCCACATTTCATCTGTTCGTATTCAAGTAAATAATACCTGACTAACTCTGGTCATGTTGCCTAGTGTATACTGCTATCGTAACTGATTGCAACACTTCCAGCTAATGCTTCTGGAGGCTCCCAAGGGCTATTTCTGCTGTGCAAAAGCCTTCTCACTCTGAAAACGGCCTGTATCCAGATAGGTGCAGAAACTTTTTTGTACGGTGTGTGGCTAGGTTGCTGTAACTCCAGGAGCTCTTTCCCCAGCACACCTAAACTGTCCTGATCTTCAGAGCTGCAGGTTCCTGGTCTTGCCCTCCAGAGGGGCTCCTTGTGCTTCGCTCAGCAAGCCACAAAGCGCTGTGCTGACACTTCTGAGCCTGCTACCAGCAGGCCGGTTGATGCCTTCTTCCTCCTCCCCTTCATCAGCAACCTGTTTCCCTTAATCTGTTAAGGCAAATGTTATTTTAATTATTTTAAAACAGTGCTATCTTAAAACTTAGCCCTTATGTGTGCAGTTGTGCGTATGTTCAGCACAAGACCTCAGTAACAACCCCTCTTGGACGATCTCCAGTTACTAATAAAGCGTCCCGTTTTGGGGCACTCAGGTTTGAAGATGTTTGGATTAAGTCAAATGCAAAAGGTGAACCGATTTGTGTGGCAAACCACAAAAATTATAAGGACAGGTAAGTAAAGCCATCACCTTGATTCCTATCTGCTTTCAAATAAGGTTAATGAAGTAGCACCACCCCTAAAACATGTCCACATATTGCAGAATCTGGGAACAACATACATATTTTTAAATTATGTGGATATATGTGTATACTTGTTTTAAAAGCTTTTATTTTTTTAATTGCTGTAAGCCAGCTACGTACGCTGGTTACCATTCACGAACATTGTGCTTTTGTGCCTTTCAAGGTTACATCCATACCTGGGATATGTGTGGTGAAGCTGGGACTTACTGAAAGCAGCAGCCCCTGTCCAGGACTGCAGGGACATCATGGGGCTGTAGCTGCATTTAAGTTTTATATTTATTTTTTTTAAATAATCAGACCAATCTGATCTGCTGGGGTTGAAGCACTTTTGTCTTGGACATGTATGTGCTGACAGATAATCACAGCTGCATTCTGGCAAATGGACGCTTTTTCCAAACCAATGCTTTTTGGTACTTGGAGAACATCACAGAATCACTGAATAGCTGAGGTTGGAAGGGACCTCTGAAGATCACCCAGTCCAATCCCCCTGCTGAGCAGGATCACCTAGGACACATTGTGCAGGATGGCATCCAGGTGGGTTTTGAATATCTCCAGAGAAGGACACTCCATACCTCTCTGGACAACAACGTGCTAAGCAGCAATGTAAACTACACCCAAAATGCTTTCAGGGGCAGAAGTCCACAAACTGCATATATTTACCAAAAAGTACCCAGATGGTGACTTTGGGCTTGTTTCTCTGCCACAACATATCATTCTAGCTTTCTAGTGCTTCTTTTCTGGAAAATTGCTGAAACTGTATTATTATTATTATTTAGGCGTATTATTTATATTAACTGTATTATTATTATTTAGGTGCTAGCAGCACGTTTAATTGCCCAGTGGTCCCAGTACATGGTGCTGGTATTCTGGCACTGGGTACAGCCCATACCATGAGAGGGAGCTGGAAATAGGGTGCTGGAGGTATTGTTTTCCTTGTGATTTGCAGCAAAGTTGTCTTGATATTCACACAAACGAGCTTTAGTTTTGTTGGTTTGTTATTCTTTGTTTACCAGTTCATTTAGGCTTTATATAACCATTCCCGAGATGGAGTCCCATAAGAGCACATACAATAATCAATGTGCCTTTCTACTCTTCTTGTCTAGGTAACCTTACAGATCAAATTAGTCTGGAGAGGAAAGGACTTGTAAGAGACCGGTTGTACTGTGGCTTGGCTCCTGTGACACGCCAGAAATGCGATCCAGGATGCTGAAACATCTTGGTTTTGGATCATGGCTTTGAATGTGCTTCTGGGCAGCGTGCAGCTTTGCCTGTGGGATCAGGAATTCACAGTTCCCTTTTGCTGCCTAGATCCCACCATCAGTCACATGCTGGGCTTGGCGGTGCTGGCACCCCCGAGCATCCCGCTGTCCCTGGAGGACACTCGCAGTGACCGACAGGTCCCGCGATCCAGCAGCAGTTATAAATACTCCTCTGCCCCAGCCATCCTAAAGCCCATTCTCAACCACCAGCACGTGATCTCAACTCATGTATTTAGCATGTTAGGCTTAGTTAATGCTCTATTTTTAGATTGCTCTCTGAAAAACAAAAGCTTCCTGGTTTTCAAATGCAAATAGACTGCTTTTAAGCAGCATAGTTTGTGAGGGGCTTGCAGTGCTTGGGACAGACACATGAGTAGGTTTAGCTTGTGCGTCTTTTGTTTCCATACCTTGTCCATCTTTTTTTTTTCCATATTTATCCATCTTTTTTTTTTTTTTCCATTGTTTGTCCATCTTTGTCTCCAAGAGGTTTCTAAGAAGCAGTCCATGGGTTCAGCCTTCACCACACAGAATTTCCTTACATCTGGAGGCAATGCTGCAAGCCGAGTTCTAGGTCCTTCTGGAGAAAATTTCAACAATTCAAAACTTAGAAGCAAAAGTGTCTGTCCTCCTTTTTGGCTGACCTTTGTGACTTCCAATCTAAACAGGCCATGCGAATTAATCTCCCGTCTTGGCACTTTGGTGATGGTTCCTCATCTCCTGGACAGGATTTGATCCTTTCCTGGTGAATAATTTTGTGGTGCAAAGATGCCTCCTTAAATCAGACCTACGGTGTCCTGGAAGTGCTACTGATGAGGGTTAGGAGCAGACCCTTTTCCAAGGGCCTTATTCCAAGGCGATGACCTAACCGCTGCAGGAAGGGAAGCACGCAGAGATGAGGTGTCTTCCTGGCAGTAGTATAACTGGTCAGTAGCAGAATGAGGCCAAGGCTGCAAGACTTGGGATTAGTGCCTGTCCTCTGTGTGCAGGCTGCTTTGCACTTGTCCAGCCACTGGGAACAGGATCCCGTGTCCTGCCTGCAGCCCCTGTGGTCTCTGGGGTCCAGTGTTTTGGATTCATCTTTAAAGAGGTGAATAAAGCTGAATCACTGTGTTCCTTATGCCAGCCAGCTCAAACATCTTGAAGGTTTGCATGCCTCTATTCAGAAGGGAAAAAGATTCCTCAAATCGTTGCAGCCTCATCCTGGAGCTGCACCAGCTTAAAGTGCGTAATGTGCTGAGCTGCCTGACCGCATCCCAGCTGTTGGCGGCCCCCTCCTGAGAACCAGGCTGGAGCGGTTCAGGAAACTACCACCTCCTCTCCTCCACCAAGAGGAGTCCGCAGAAACCTGAACGAGATGAAACTCCTGTTAGGAAAGCTGTAGATGTGGATTTTTATTTTGGTGATGCAACTGGCTGCTTCTTTGTATGAGCTCTGCTACATTTACATACCAAACTCTGTGCACTACACGTGAGCAACGAAGCATTTGTTGAGCCACAGTAGTAACAGTAAGAAAACAGAACTTTTTTTTTTTTTTTTTAAATTTCTGATCTGATTTTTAAGGAAAAAAAAAATCTGCTTCTGTGCTGTGGCAAATCCACAGCTATCCTGGTGTAAGAGGCAGGAGGATTTGATTTCCTGAACTTGGAGAGAGAAACAGGGCTTTGAGACTGGCAGTGTAAGGGCTATTGCTGAGTTTGTGTAAGACAGGAGGAGGAGACGTGGCACTTGCTGAACGTTGATGAGGCGTGTGCTTAGCAAAAGGAGCTTACAGTGGCAGGAGACACCTGGCTCGAGCAAGGCGTACAACGGAGGGCTGCTGAACAGCTACTGTTGTAACAACTTTCTTCAGGTGGCAAAGGCAGGGGAATTTTAGCCACCCACCTGAAGAGGTTAGCGAAGGGTGAAATTGCTATTGAAGAAGCACCGCCTGGGACCGTCGCATTGATTACATCCCCGCTAAGCCTTAGGCATCCCAGTTTTATAGCTCCACTGGAAATTCCTGACAGAAAGCAGCAGAACTATTAATGGCATCTCCTCTGTGCTCCTCATGTGCGTGTCCTTGAATTGTGACAGGAAGGGCTGCTGGGTTCCTCTGCAGCCGTGAGTGGATGCTGTGGGCCGGGGGCTGTGCTTAAACAGCAGATCCCATGCACGGCTTCCTGCCCCGTGCACTTCTCTGGGCAGCGATACCTCCGCTGCCGGCACGAACCGGGAGAGCAATGTGCTTCAGAGCAGAAGCGGTGTTCTTCAGCCAAAAACAAGCTGGCAGTACCAGAAAACAGTTTGTTTTTCTCCTCCTACAGTTTTCACAGCTGGCACGCTTTTAGTTTGAGAGATTTGCACTTTTTAGGTGCCTGTGCCACGAGCTCACTGTGTAGGAAGAAGCTGTGTGTGTGAAAGAAGAGCACAAAAGGAATGGGTTATCCAGACGAGGTTTTCCAGCTGGCTGACACATCTAGCACATCGTGCCATTGCTTCTTGGCTGCTTGGAGAAAAATCCTGGACTTTTATTTGATCAGAACAATTAAATAATGAAATCTATATTTTGTGTTGCATTACAGCCTATTCTTGCAAAGCAGGCTGGCAGCTTTTCTCTAACCCGCTTACGAGTGCACAGGTCAGAGCCACACACCTGGTTTTTCCAAAGGTCACGTTGGCTCCCCTCCTGCCATTTCGCTGCAACAAGCATTATTCTGTGAAGCACAGCAGCTACCGCGCCGTCCAGAAAATGATGCTGCTTTTCACATTTCCTCTCTTTAGGCAGGATTTAGCACATCCTAGATTTAGACACATCCGTGTCTGCTGCATAGCCGGGGCTCTGCTTCACTGCGCATCCAGATACATGGCTCTAGCATGTGGGTGGCTGGAGGTAACAACCTGCACCAAACTCCTTGCTTCTTGAGAAGGAAAGTCTGGCTTTGCTGCTTGTGTGAAACAGAGGTTTCAAGAAGATGATTGCTGTGAATGACCTGCATTTCCTCCCCCGGGGGAAGGACGCTCTGGGGCGTACAGCGTGGCACGGGACCCAAGCCTCCCTGCCCTGTGCCGGAGCTTGCCACAGGCTTCCTGTGTGACCTCGGGAACCCAGGGAGGGGAGGCTGCATTAATAATCTTCATAACAAGCTTTGAGGCATTGGAACAAAAATGCTACAAGTAGAAGTGAAAAAAAAACAACAATCTATACCATGGAAACGAAAGTTTTCTGAGAAAAAAAGATGGTAACAGTGTCTGGGCTGAGTAACTGATATGCAGCCAGTGGCTGATCTTACAAATCCTTCTTTACCTGGGGTTATGCTGTATTTATCTCAGGTGTGAGCAAGAGGCAGCAGGAGGAGAGATGCGGGAAGAAATTGCTCCTGGGGAAAACGCTATTTGCAGGCCACAAGGGGATTTACGGAGGTTACCAGGGTACACGACAGTGACTCCTCCTAGTGCTGTAAATGTGTAAACCTTTGTGACCACAGAACACATGCTAATTACCTGAGTCATTTTTTTATCTTCTGTGTTCATTAATAGCACCGAGCAAAATTTCCCTCCGTGTCAGACTTTCAGAGACTTTTTTTTGATTCTGTTTACCCAGAGACACGGGGAATTCCCCGCTGCCCCGAGCAGCGAGCTGCTGCCTCCCTGAGCGTCTGCTGCGTCCTCTGTGGGTGGCTGCCAGGGCCCCAAAACGGGACCCTCTGTCCCCCAGCCCTGCACACGGTGCTGAGCCCGAGTGCCTGCGGGGCCCTGCGGTGACCCCAGTCCCGCGGCTGGACGGGGTGCTCCCACCAGCAGAAGTCACCTGCCATGAATTGCCAGCTTGCCTTGGAGGAAATCTGGCGGCCCCGAGGCTCCCGGTCCGCAGCCCACAGCTCTAAGGACTCAGTGCACATGGGGCTGTAAATCTCACTAACTCACAGCAAAACCATGCTGGCGTCTTCCAATTACAGCCAAGGAAATGTAATGTGCTGAATAATTTTTCAAAAGAAAGGCGTCTGCAATGTAGGGAAAGACACAAAATCTGAGTGTTGGCCTTTTGCTGGGTTTTTCTGTAATCTTCACTTTTATTACAAGAACTTAGATTTTATTCTGCATTCTTTGTTCTCCCACTGAAAATAGGGAATTGTTGGAGGGAAACTGGACGTTTTCCAGAGGTATGCAGGAGAGCAAAGGAAAAAAAGAAGGGCCGTGAGCAACAGAACTCACAAAATGCAGTTTCCTATGGATTTCTCTCTTGACTGACTGATTTTTCTAACTGAACAGTTAAGACTTTGTTACTTCAGCGTACACCTACGCAAGTTCCTCTGCTTTCCCTTTGCAGGCCCTGCCTGAAGGTAATTCAGTGACACCCCAAAAGATCTGATGTCTCACAGCAGAACTCAACAGGTGTCTGAGGTGAGCCTGTAGTTGCACAGCCCCGCTTTCTTGTAACTCAAATGAATTATTTTATGAAACTTAATTACTTAATTAAGGAGCTTAATTACTTTTGTGACCTCTATCCTTCTGCCAGGTTTAACTCAAATAAGCTAACAAGTTAAAAAGTTCTCAGGCCAGGGACCTGCCCAGGTGAGGGAGGGGATGCCCACAGAGGCCAGGTGCTGGCCTTGCTGCCGCAGGAAATCAGGCTGAAATAAAAATGCTCAGTTTAGAGGTGCTGACAGAAGAGCAGAGAGGGTGTAGAGGATGTGAAAGCAATGGGCTGTGCTTTAAGAGAGCCTGAATGCACAAGGCAACTTAGTTCATTATGATCACTCGATGCTAATGAGCATCCAGGAGCTGAATCCAAATGAATGCTGTACCGTGAGTCACTGCTTCCATCCACAGAGGGAGAGGGGAGACTTGGAGGGGCTCCTCAGGGGCACGTGCTCAGCACAGGGTGTCATTCACAAAGCTTTTAGTGCTGCTGCTGGCCTCTCTGAATCACAGGGCTATTTCGGTGGTGCCCGGTGGGATGCAGGTCGCGTGGCACAAGGGTAGCGAAACTTGGTGCTTCCTGAGTGCTGCCAGATGCACGGGTGGGGAACCAGATGAGTGGCAGCTTTGTCTGACTGCTCCAGCAACACATTTTGCTTGGTCGTTATTGCTCTTGGCTGGATATTGGCCATTTCTGTGGCCTCCAAGGTCACCACTGGGCTCTATCACAAGTTCCTTGTCTGATGGCTGCCATCGCAGGGAGTCCCTCATTCTGCTGAAAATGAGAAGGCCCTGTCTGTTTACCTCCAAGCTGAGAAATGCTCTCTGGTGCTGGTAAACTCATCTATTTCTCAGGTATGCACCTCGGGAGCTGCCGAGGCCCCAGGACAAGCAGCTGAGACGGCTGCAGGCGGCTTGGTGCTGGTTGTCTGGGGAGGCTGCACCTCCCGGGATGGAGGAGTGCCTGCTTTGAACCTGGGCTCGTATGACGGAACAGCTGAGGAGTTCTGGTTTGGTCTGGCCAGGTTTGGGTGTCTCGGGACTGATGTATAAACCTCTCCCACATCATCCATAACCCACACCCTGTTACGGGGAGGCTGGGGGTTCCAGCAAGATCGCAGCTGAGTCAACCAACGTAATTGCCTACAAATCCTTAATGATGCTGATTAGGTGCTGGAGCAGGTCTCGTGCCTTTTGGTATGTGAAGGCTGCAACAGAAGCGTTTTCCTAAGCCAACAGAAGCGGTAACTCCAAACCAGGTGGGTTCACAGTGCTTGCCGAAGGCTTTAATGGGGTCTGGGTTCAGCTGAGGTTTGCAGGAGCTGGCAGCAACACCTTGGTGCTGAGGGGAGACCTGGCAGGTGAGGGGGCAGCTGAAATGCTGAGGTTTCCAGAGCAACCCTTTTGGCCAGGCTCAATGCTGGCCTCACCTCCCCACTTGCAGCTCGGCTGGGTCAGGAGGAGCAGAAGACCTTTCCCTGCTGGGCTGCAGCCCCTGCTGCAGACCTTTCCGTCCCGAGCAGTACTTCAGTGCCACTTCTGCTGGGGAGTGGAGCAGCTTGCTTCATCTCCCCTGATATCAGATGCAGAAGGGCTGGGTTTCCAGGAGGATCACAGCTGAATCACCCGACAAAACCGGCTTGCAGCTCCCAGGCACTGTTGCTTTGCTGTTGCTTTTCCCTTCCCCTTTGCCATCTTCAGGCAGGAGCTGGCGCTGGAGGCACAGAGCGTGGCTTGTTTGGAGGACCGCAAGGGGCAGGCGATGAGGTGCTGAGCAGCCAGGCCACCTCCCCCCGCTCCATGCCAGCAAAACGAAGGCCAAAAAAAAAAAAAAAAGAAAAAACTGCAGTCCTTCCAGTCAGGCCTGGTCTCTCCGGGTGTTTCTTAGCCCCAGCGGCCTCCTCTTTGGGCAGCAAAGCCCCAGAAAAACCCACAACCCTTTGCTGCACGACCTTGACACCCCCAAAGCACAAAGCGCCGTGGGCATCTGAGAGCAGGAAGTGCAGGACCTGAAGGGGGTGGCGTGTGCGAGCGGTGCCAGCCCCCCGCAGCTTCCCCCAAGGGTGCTGAGCTGCGAGGGCACCACCTCACGCCCCGTGAGCGCCAGGAGCGTGACTCAGCCCTGACGCAGGAGGCAGCTGCAGCGCGTCCAGGCAAACCCTCCCGGCCCCGGGGCTGGCACTGACTGTGCTGAAACGGAGCCGGGGCAGGGCTCCTGGCCGCCAGCGGCGGGGCAGTGCCGGGGGCTGGAAGCAGGACGCGCTCCTTGTCAGCTCAGCGAGCCGGGACAGGAAGGCTTTACACAGAAAAGAGCGGTTTTCTGGCCTCCGCTGCTGGTAATGCTTTGCTCAGGCCCTGGGGCTGTTGACTCAGGACGGAGGCGCGAGGCCAGGACAAGCCAGGATGCTTTCACCACGCTGCTGTCAGCCAGGACATCTGCTCCAGCCAAATGTCTCCGCCATCTGCGCGCACGGAAGCTCCCACTTGTGCTCACGTCAGGGAAACACCGAGCCCGACCCAAAACCGGAGCGGTTTTCCATCCCAGCGCTGCCGCGTGCGAGCCTGGCCCTCCCAGCCGGCACCTGGCTCGCGCCGCGGGACAGGACCGAGCTGAAAGCCAGCCGGGGCTTCGCTGCCGCAAGAAAGGTCGCAGAGAGACAGGTTTTATGCTAAACTTCTTTAACCATCGTCATTACAACCATGTAAAACACAGCACTGAATACTATGTACAGTCTGTTGGGATCAGAGTAGAAAGGAATGATTGACTTTTTTTTTTCTCCCCCCCAAAAAAACTTCCTTACAAAAAAAAAAAAAAACAGAAAAAAAGCACAGACATAAAAATAGTTTTTCAGTAATAATTATAATACATTAGGAGGAGTCACGGAGGAGGAAGCGTTCCACTCTGTAAACAAGAATAGCAATTCAAATAAAAGCCGACGGTCGCAGGGCTAGCAAAGTGCACGCAGGAGACCCCCCCCCGGCCTCCAGCTGCCCGTGGAAGGACGGGGCCCGTGCCCAGCCCTGGTGCTGCTGCTCAAAGTGCTCAGTTAGGGAACAAAACGCAGCCCCCGGGGCTTGGCCTGGCCGCCAGGCGGTGGCAGCCACCCCGGGGCTGGCAGGGCACGGAGCTGGGAGCCCTTTCCTGAGTTTGCTCGCGGTCCCACTGGCTTCGCTATGGGCTTGAGGCTGGTTTGGGAGCCGGGGGCAGGGGCAAAGCGTTGCCGCTGCTGCTGAGCTCTTTCTGGCTGCCTGAGGAGGAATTGGAGAGAAAAGGAGGGGGCCTTGTAAAACAGCGCCCTTTTAGGAGCAGCAGGTGCCCTAAGACAGGTCACAGCAGGGAGCAGACCTGCCACATCTGCAACGAGAGGCAGAGAAGCTGCTAAGCTGCCCGCCTGCTGAAGGTGCTCCTCAGACAGGGGCTGCAGGCTGGGGAAGAGCTGCCTCGGTGGTGGCAGGGCCAAGTGAGCCAGGCTGAGCCCAGAAGGGGACGTTGTGGGGACGGCCGCTGCTTGCCCCCTACCCCAACCTGCCTTCCTGCTGCAGGGGGCACCGGTGGGAGCAGCGAGCCTGGCCCAAAGGTCCCCGAACCCCGCTGGTGGCTGCCCCCGGCGTGGGGATGTCTGGAGAGCCTGCTGCACGGCTCTGTTACAGCCGGGGGGCTCGGAGGGCAGGGAAACCCCAGTGCTTGGTAGCTTGTGCAGCGGTGCCGCGCAGCGCCAGCTCCCTAAAATCAGCTTTTCAACGTGAATACTGCAAAAGGTCGCAGACGTGCACCAGGGCGCGCACACCGATGGGCGAGGGCTGTCAGAAACGAGGGGCCCAGGCCTTACCTGCACATAAGCGCACCTCTGCGTGCTGAGGACAGAAAGCAAACTGGGGCAGCCCTCGGCTGCTTCTCCTTGTTTCCCTTGGGGCTGCAGAGGCCAGCGGGGTACGGCTCCTAGCAAAAGGCAGCGGGTTCCTGCCCTGAAATACTGCCCAGGTATTGTAACACACGACTGGGTTTCACGGCTGCACAGTTACTGAAGAACATACTCTAACTTAAAACCAGTTTGAGCACCTTTACCCTAAAAATGACCTGTGGTGTCTCAAAAATCCCAACACGGAGCATTCGCACAGCACTTCTCTTCAAAGCGCCTCCCAAACCTCAACTGACGAGCTAACCCCTCTCCCAGCACCCCCGCAAGGTAGCTCCAGGCTCATCCTGCCCCCCCAGAGGGGGGGCAGGTGGGTTTGGAGACTCAGCCGAGGCAGAAGATGGGGTCCCCGACAGAGCAGGGGGTTCCGGAGGAGTTGTGGGCGCTGTGGCCTGGCTGACCACATCCACAGCCGGGGAGCACCTGCTCCTACCTGCTAGCACAAACACGCGCGCGCACACACAAAAACCTGATCACCGCCCCCAGAGGCATTCAGGGGGTGTTTTCTGCTGGGCTTCCAGGCAGGCTTTGGCTCAGGCTACGTTCTTGAAGCAGCCTAAAGGATGAAAACCAGTCTGCGAGGTCTGCTGAGACTTCGAGGGAGCTCGTGCCCGGGTTTGCAGGCCAGCGGTCCCACCTGCTGTCCAAAAGGTGGCATCTGCGGCCACCGCCTTAGGAAAGCAGCAAAAAATACAGCACGTTTGGACTCGAGTTCACTGCCTGCTGCCTTCCTCAAGCCTCCTCCTTGCCTGGAGGGGTGAGGCAGCTGCCGAGGGCTGCAAACACGAGTTTGGCCCCGTTCCTTTGTAGGGTGAGTGCCCACAGCCCCCTGGGCTGAGAAGAGCTGCTGGGAAAGAGGAGCTGGAGGCAAGGATCGGCTTGGATCCCGAGTGGTCACGGGGAAGGGGAGGAGATGGACAGGCCACCAGGACTTCCCCCTGCGTGAAGAGCAAGTGGGAACTCTGGAGCATCATCTCCCCCCCCCTCCGTGCCCAGGTTTTCCTTCCTCAGGCAGCAGTTTCTGGCTAGGCTAAACCAGAAGGGCTGACCCAAGGTTTCTGGGTGACGTGCTCGCCTGTCCTAACTTCTACAGCATTTCCACCCTGAAACTTCACCTGCTCAGAGCAGCAGCAGGCTCCAGCTCGGGCGCTGGGACTAGCTACCAGCGCACACCTCGCCAGGTTCAGCAGGGCAGCAGCCGCCCCTCTGCCCCTTCAGCTGGTTTGAGGCAGCGAGCCTGCTCGCTGCCCCGCGCCCACGAGGGGAAGGCCACTCAGCAGCCTCCCAGCACGCCCGGCTCGACCCTCCCCGCTGTCCTTGCCCCCTCGAGAACTTGAACCAGAACGGCCCTGCCTGGCACCCGCTGCGGGGGCGCCGCTCGGAGCCCCCCCAGGCCCAGGGGCTCACCTGCCCCGGCTGCCAACGCCTCCCCTCCAGGAGAACATCGGCGGGGGGAGCAGGAAGGGACCCTCGCCAGGAGCGGCGGGGAATTGCATAGACTGCCGAGCAGGCGTGCCGCGGCCCCGTCCCGGGGGCTGCTGCCTCCCGCGGGTCTGGAAAAAGAAATGAAGGTCTATTGCTACAGGAATAGAAACGCCGTTGGCCAGACGGACGGGGCAGTTGGGAGGAAAGCCTCTCTTGCTAAATATTTCGGACTCTGCTGCCTTGTGTCCACAGACCCACCACTAGAGCTCAGGAGACAGGCAGGAGAGCAACAAAGCCCACGAGTTCACCTCCCTGCGCGTCCCGGGGCTTGGCAAGTTCCGTCGAGCGACCCGAAATGAAAGCACTTCTGTCCATAGGAAAGAAACCACGGGTGCAAACCAAGACGGAGTTTGTTGGCGGCTCCTGGAGCTCCGGCTGCCCCGGGCTCTCGTACCAAAGCACGGCTCCACGGGCGATGCCGAGGGCATCGCGGGACCAGTGCCGCTCCAGCCCCTCTCCCTCACCTCCCCGTGCGCCCCGCTAAAACGTCACCGATTTGGGCAGCTTTGTGGGGGGAGGAGAGGCTGAGCCGAAGCTGTTCTCGGAGAGGGATTTGGCAACCTGCAGGGATAATTTTGGTTTGGGGCTGAGGGGCGGCCGCGGCGCTTTCAGTGCATTGAATGGTTTCTGGGCGCCCTCCTGGGCAGCTGCTGCCACCGGGGCGGAGGCGGCAGGAGGCAGCTGGGAGGTGGCAGCCAGGGGCCGGCCGGCCTCGGGCAAGGGCAGCGCCACCTGCTTTCTGTTCAACAAGTCTTGCTCCGTGGCGTGGGCCACGTGCAGGGGAGTGGTGGTTTTTACGACGGCGTAGGGGCTGTTCCCCTCGGTTCCCCGCTGGAAGGGGCGCCCCGGGGTCTCTGCCAAGAGGGGCACGCTGCCGCCCGGCTGCCTGTGCGGGGGGCGCGCGGCCGAGCCCAGTCCTTCCGCTGCGCCCGCGCCCTGCTGCAGGCTGGCGAGCTCGCCCGTGGACGCGGACTTGGGTACCGAGCTCCTCGAGTCTGTCTGGGTCAGCGGCACCGCTCCGCACTGCTCAGCCTTGGGGAAGTCCTCGTGCTGAGCCGGCAGAGGAGGAGGGAGGGCATCCACTGCCTCCTCTTCCTCCCCACGCGGGGAAGACGCCTGCTCCACCTCTGGCAGACCACGCGCAGCAGGATCCGGCCGCCTCGGCGAGCTGTCTGCGTTGGAAAGCTGCTCGGGTGCCAAAGCCTCCCCGGCTGGCGCAGTCCCGGATGAGGCGCTGGGGTCGTGCAGCGAGTCCACGGAGCCGTGCGGGGAGGGAGCAGGGCTGGGCGACTCGCGCTGGGGCAGAGGCTGCGGGCCTCCAGGCCGTGCCGGTGAGGCAGCTCTGCTCGTGCGGCCGGCGGCGAGCAGCACGGGGCTCTCCTCGTGCTCCCCCCGAGGTCTCCGGGGGTTGCCGTGCGAGGCAGGCTCTCCGCTCACCGCAGCGGCCTCCTGGCCGGTGGGGAAAGCCGGAGCCTCGCCTCTTGGCGGAGGAGGCTGCTGCTGCACGGCCTCGGGAGCCTCCACCTCGCCATCGCGCCGGGGGGGATGCAAGCGTCCGTCGGCCGCTTCGGAGGCGTCGCTGCCCAGCTGCTCGGGAGTCCTGGCGGCCACTGCAGTGCCGGTGGCTGTCCCTCCTGGAGGCCCTCTGTGGGGTGGAGGCTGCGTGGCGTCCCTGTCCGGAGGCCGCTCGCCCAGCAGCCCGTTCTGGCCGTTGGCCGCCGCGTTGGCCTTCACGGCCACCGGGTTGAGGGAGAGCTCCAGGCCCAGGGGTTTGCGTGGGAACTCCTCGGGCTTCGCTGCGTTGGAGGGAGGGGAGACAGGGGAAAGAATAAATGACGTAAAAGAGGGATTAAAATAAAAGTTGGAATCAAATACGTATATTAACATTAAATGAGAAATATTAAAAATAAAGCAATAAATAAAAATGGAAAAGCAATAAAAAGTTAGAAATAAAATAGTCAAACTGAAAAATAAACATTAAATAAATAGAGCGCCCCTCCAGCAGCGTCCCGCTCTGCCCCCATCATTCCCAAGGCCCCGTTTCCCCCCGCTAACAGCGGCACCAGGAGGAGCACGCAGCGGGACCAGGGCTAAGGAGAAGGCAGTGGCCAAGCCGAGCTGCTGGCCACCCCTCTCTTGAGGGTCACAGCCCCCAGAGGCCGCGGGGAGATGGCAGCAAGGGGTCGGGGGCTGGGGGCTCTGCCCACCTGGCGGGGGGAGGTCAAACTTCATCTTGCGCAGCTCGCTCATCGACACCTGCAGCTGCTCGATGACAGCATCGTCCTCATACTGCAGCGAAGCGGCAATTTTCTCCTGCAGAAACTCCCGCAGGTCTTCCAGCGTCATCTTCAGCAAGCGCTCTGGGGAAGGGCACAAAACCCAGCTGGGTGAGAGCAGTGGCACACCCCGGGGCTCTGTTTCGGGAAGCAGAACAAGCTGCTGTGCTCTGGTTTGTCTGGGTCAGACGTGAAACCCGTCGAGCCAGGGGTTGTGCTGCCCTTTCCGTGCTGGGGTCTGAAGGTGCTGGCCCCTCTCCTGCTGCTGCTCAGGGCTGGGTGTGCTGCCCCTCCTCTTACCCGCCTTCCTGGCGGTGAGAACAGCACAACGCAGGGGCTGGTAGGTGATGGGGGAGGCCAGGACACAAGCTTGGGGCCGTTTCTAGAAGTTCTCACCAATGCCTCTAGGAGGAGGAAAAGCTCCACGAGACAGGCCCAGACCCAAGAGCTGCCTCCACCCATGCCCGCAGGCAGCGCTGCCGACCCGACCCACGCTGTCTTTGCAAACCAACTCGATGCTTTCAGATTTATTTCGGGGCAGTATGTTCTTAATTCAACGGAAGGAAGGGCAGGGTGGCTGTCTGCAGAAGCAGACTGTCTGCAGTCTGACTGCCTGTCTGCAGGCCCACAAGTGCCCAGTTCGCAGTATCAGCATCTCTCTGTCCCAGTTTTAGGATCTCACAACCTCTCAGGGCTGCAAAGCAAGGCCTGGTGGTAGGTGGGAGCAGTTTCTGACTTTCTAGAGAAGCTCGTCAGCTCACCTCGAAGTCCAAAAGGTATCGACAGAAATGTCGCTACCTTGACATTACGTATGAAAACCAGGTTTTGGTCATTTTAGAAGCATATCACCCTTCTTTTGACAACTCGATTCCACAATAAACAAGCAGTAGCTAAGCTCAGGGTGCCTGCTTGCTTCCAGAATTAGTTTTGACAGTTGTAAAGGACAGCGAGCTCAGGACCACGCGTTATAATCTGCTTTCTTTTGGGTGCTCCATGCCCACGCAGACTGGTGACAAAACAAGTTCAGGGTGAGCCACCTCCAGCAGCCTTCGCCTCGGTTTTGCTGTCAAAACTCAAGCTTTCTGAAGGTGGCGACTGCGCAGGAAGACGCTCCAGCTGGAGACAAAAAACTGCCTTTGGATGGCAGCACTGACTTGGGCTAACCTGAGCTGAGCACCAAACCCTGTTCCCGGGCTGGCGGCTACGTGGCAGCTCATCCCCGTGCTGCCCACGGGGCTCGCCGCCTCCCCACCGCGCCGGGCACTTACTTTTGTGCAGCTTGAGAATGGTGTAGGCCATGGCCGTCAGCACCCGCTCTCCTTCCAGGATGTAGATGTCCCAGAGCCGCAAGGTGAGGGTGAAGGGCGTCTGTTCCAAACACAAACAAACCCAGCCCGTTAGCACCAAGGCAGCAGCACTCGGCTGCGGGATTGCAACGCAGAGGTTAGCGGCACGGCTACGTCCCCTCGCACCAAAACATGCACCCCGGTGAGGTATCTGGAACTCGTCTATAATACAAAAACGTATTTTATCATCCAAGGTTTTGGTTTAAAGTTAAACTTCCTGGCTTTTGATGGTTGGACTTGGTGACCTGGAAGGTCTTTTCTAACCTTGGTGATTCTGTGATTCTAAGAAACTCAGGTGGCTGCATTTTGTACAGCTTTCAGTGACAAGGAAGGCAGTGCACGTCCATGCCTGAGCTCAATCCCAAGAAGAGACTGCCCTCTGTTTTATAGGAGACAGGGAAGCAGAAAATTGAGACTGCGGATGCACAGATGTACTAAATATTAGCCAGCCTCCATCTCATGCTCACGTGTGCCAGCACAAGGCTGCCCCTAAAAGTAAGGTAGTTTTGGCTTGGGCTTTCCAAATTAGCCTTGGACAAATCAGGGTAATTTTCTCATGCTTTCATATGTCTCCAGTGCACAGCCTGCTCATTTGTGTGCAACTGCTGCAGTGCAATTTGTTCGGATTTGTGCCTCGAGCTCTTCTTCTCCATACACGTTTCCAGAGCCAAAGTGAGGTTAATTGCCTCTGCACGGCCACAGCAGTGCCAGTGGGCAGGAGAAGCAGCTCTCCGAGCTGGGAGGCTCCCAGCACTGCTGCAGGACCAGCTCCCAGCTGCTATTTGCAGCGGGGCTGTCGGAGTTTGCTTGTCATCCACCATGAATGACAGGCGGTTATTCTTAGCTTCTCCCTTGTTGAATTTCCTGCCTTCTGAGAGCATGCATAACATCCCACCTTATATATTATTAAAACCATCTTAAAATTATGATACTTCCTCCCAATTCACTAGTAGAAAAACCAAGCGGGTTCAGCGTGCGAGCAGGTGGCAGAGAAGGACACAGCCCACGGGGTCCTCACCCGGTCAATGAAACACTGCAGGAACCACTTGGTCGTGTAAATCCCCGTTGTCATCTGCTCCTTGTCCTAGGACGAGACAACAAACAGAGACCCGTGTTTCAGCAGGCAGGCTGTGGGCAGCTCGAGCGATTTGCGGGGCTTACTGGGGGTGGGCTGGGTGATTTATTGACACTGGGGTCTGGGTGCAGGTTCTGGCTGTGGCTTGTCAGGCTTCTTGCCTCTCACACAAAGGCCCCTGCTTTAAATGCCAGCACTGAAGCCCCGCTCTGGTTCTTTATTCACTGAGTAAAGTCTGCAGCCAGGCTTCAGCCATGCCACAGCCATGGGGAGGGACGTCTAAGAGAAGCTTTTCTGGCCTAATCTCCACCCCAGGGATTTACAAAAACCTCACAGGAACCAAACCCATGAGATTACCAGTTGTGTTTCCATAGCAATTCCCAGCCCAGCCTCTCAGAGCACCACAGAAACGAGGAACCCCAGGCATCCCACCGGCAAATCCGCACCTGCACGGCCAAGCCATTGCTCGCTCCCCGCTGCCCCCACCTAGTAACTCCACTTCCCCGGCAGCTACACCTTCTGCCAGGGCAGAGGCACTGGAGAGGGAGCCGTGCCTCTTGCCAAGTGTTAAAAAACCCAAATCAGCTGCAGACAGCTGTTCATTAGGGGGAAATGCTTTCTAGGACTGCTACAGAGCACACAGGCAAATCACTGGCATGGACACCCCAGGCAAGCAAAGAGTTGTCCCACCTGACAGGGAGCACACTGCGCTCTCCAGCCAGGAAACCACCACTACTGGCACCTACTGACCACCGGAGTCTCTTAATGAAGGCATTTTTGTGCTTGCTGGCTAGGATTTGAGTTACTCCCGTTCTCCCCCCTACCCCCAGTGGCTATAATGAAGTGAAAACCTGTCCTGGCTCTGTGTCCTCGACACGGCCAAGGCTGGCTCGTAGCACTAAGCAGGAGCTGTTTCAGACGATGGCAATATAAACGGCTTTTCCTGGAGCCCTGCCACCGAGCCCCCTGGGAGCATAAGAAGCCTTCAGCAGTCTGGCCACTGAATACCGAATGTCTAAAGCAAATGCAAAGGGGGAGGAGAGGGGGGAAAAAAGGGAGCAGGTGTTGCAAAACAGTCACCGAGCCATTGGACTGCAGTCGATGCATCCTGCAGACACCCCTCCAGCCACCAGATGGGCTCGTGCCAGCTGCTGGAGAAACACAACTGGACACGGCGAGCCACGGAAACACGCAGCACATCTCATGCTGCTCCAGAATCGGGAGGGATTCTCCTGCCTTTCAAGCAGCAAAGCAGGGCAGGGAAGCGTTAAATGAAAGCACTCGGGGCTAATAATTATTCAAGTAAAACTCCAGACATTCCAGCATGGCACTTTGGGCTTCGCAGCCGGTCTAGTAAGGTGGTGTGGCCTCACTGCTGTACGCCACGGCTCCTTCTGCTGCAGTCTCTAAGCCCTCCTGCCTGGCTCTGCTCAGGAAGCCTTCCAATTTTAGCAGTCCCTGCACTAATGATAAACAGCAAGCAAACGACAGCCACTCCCCTGAGCAAGATTCATGGGAAAAACAACTTAATAAACACTTGCCTCTGTGTGGCTGAAGCAGCCATATAGTTAGAAATACGCTTAGTTGTGCATGTATTTGGCAGAACGTTACACTAATTGCTTTGGCATTAAAATGCAACATTAGTATAGGAAGACTGATAACAAAGAGATACCATGTGTTTCTTCAGTTTCGGGAACAGTTTGCTTAAAATCTGCTCATGATGAGCTTGAAATCTCTGCAGCTTCGGGAACCCGGGAATGAAAAAACCTACAGGAGAAAAGACAAGACAGGAAAAAATTAGAAGAGCTCTGGGAGCGAGCGGTCACAGGGGCAGCCTGGTTTTGCACATTCCCTGCGTGTCCGTACCAGTGTGGGTACAACACAAGCTTGCAACCTGGAAGGAGATGCACTTGACAAGCCCCCGGTGCACGCCTTATCAAACCTCCAGCAGGCTATCTAGCCCTGAGATCCCAGGATCACAGATAAAGCAGTGCTTTAGTAAAGAGCATAAAAGCATGGCCAGACCCGGAGCAGGCTCTGTCGGGGCTCCTTCACAGAAGCCATCCAGAGTTATCAAACCATAAGGGCTAGCCCTCCACTTCTAAAATAATCCTCTCTGCACAGATGACTTCTAACCACAAGTAAGATCAAAGGAACTTTCATGTGGTTGAAGAAAAATAATACAGCCCATTTGGTGGAATTGCATCTTCATAAAAATGTAAGGGCACATAGCTCATGGCGTACAAAAACCAGCATTATGTGGTGCTCTTGGATGTACTTCTGTTAGGCTTTTTAAAAACTTGTAAGCTTAAATTAATGGATTGCCAAGGGCAAGGCACTTTGGAGGGAAGATATCACCGCTGCAACAGCGTTAATTACTGAGTATTAGAGGCCGGTACCGATAAACCACATTCTTTGATGAACCTGTCTGCCTGGAGTGGAGTTCAGCTCTGTACTCTGTTCATGACGGCATGTAATTAAGCTTTACCTGCTTTAAAACGAGTACCTAAGGAGAAGCAAGGCTCTCCTGACCAAATTAAACAGCGGCCTCCAGCCTCCTCTCAGCAAGCCTCCACAGGGAGTGTTGCTGCCTGCATCCCTCTCATCCTTACCATGCATTGCGTGCTTCTGGTTGGTCAGCAGCTGTGCCAGTGCCCAAAATGCATCCTCTTCGTTCAAGTACATCAGCAGGATGGCTGCGATCTGACTCATCCCTTGGCAGTAGCTCACCTCCTGCAAGAGCCAAAGGGGCACACGTGCTCGCACGCCACTTGTGGTTCTCCATGCAACCCCGTCAGATCCCAGTGATTTTGTTGCTGGCAAAAAGGTGCACACGAGGAGGACCCAGGGGATGGGGCAGCACGGATCCTGGTGCCCTCCGGACCCGTGCTGTTGATGCTGCTATGCCAGGATGGCTGGGAGCAGCTCAGGCTGCCTGTGCCTCCCAGTCCTATTTCAAGGTCTGTCCCATTTCCAGGTCTTTACTGTTTATTCTCAAGTTTACAGTTCCCATATGTCTACAGAGTCTGCCATATGGTCTACAGCGTCCCACCTGCAAGGCTTTAAAATCTCCAGGCGCCTCCACACGATGGTTAAAACCAGCACGCAAAGCACTTCTCCCTCTTTCTCCCAGCCTAAGTCAAGAGCCAAGCTCTGACCCAGGCCTTTGAAAAGCCTTTTGGGTTTGCGTCATCTGCTGAACAGCACCTTCCGAATGTTTATGCAAGATTCTAACGATGCCAAAGAGCCAAAGCTGGGGGTTAAGTTAGCAGGCAGCTGCTTCTGCAGTGGACTGGACCCAGCCCACCCCACTGCCACCAGCCTCACCAACACCTACTGGTGATGAAAAGAAATGGGCTCGAGCAGCCACAAGCCAGCCCCTTAGTGGTGCCCACAGCTATTCTGGGAATACGGGAGGGGATGCCCAACAGCACGTGGCTCCAATGCTACCTGGGACTCCTTCAGCCATGGAAGCACTTAAGTAGTTAAAAATTAAATCAATCTGGTAAGCCTTTATCCAGTCAGCAGCACAAGGGAAGGCAGGGTCTTTGTTCCTTTGACTGCCACCCTGAGTCACCTGTGCCTCCTGGGGTAGCTGTGACCCCCTGTGGATGGAGGCAGTGCATTCAGCAGCTAATTTAGGACTGTTCTGCCTACTGCTAAAAGTGACTGGTTTGCTGTCACAAACCAGCATTTTCAACAAGGATGCTATTCAGCATATGACAAGTCAGGAACACGATGGGCAGACAAGCCCTCTGCCAGGAGAGCAGTCTTGTGGAAAGCCAAAGAGTAATTCCTTGTTTTGTGCTGGCACTTGCTCAAACCAAATCTATGAGGCGTCGTTTTACCGGGTGAAAAAACAAACAAGGGAATGAAACTGCTGGGTGAAGAAACCTGCGCTTATTCAGCCTGCGAGCCTTGCAGCAGTCTGTACAAACCAGCAGTAGGACTCCAGCTGGGATTGCCTCTGCCTGACATATACACACCTGCCAGATCTATATATACACGTATCAGGACAGTGCTTTTCACTTTAACTGGACTAACTTACTACTTACGGTGTTATAAACAGAGTATGCCGACAAGACGTGGAACAGAGCCTGTTGCCTGGGGAGAAAGAAGAAGGACACTAAAATGAACTGCCCACACAAACAGTGCTCAACACACCCGTTCATCAGGTTTGGAGTGGCGGTGGTGGCTTTTTAGTCGTCTGGAGGCCTCTGAGGCAGCAAGTGTTTTAATCCCAGGGGGAATGCTGTCACCTTTTTATAAGTAGTTTTTTCCTTTCTCCCTTCCCTCCTTGCTAAGGGAGTCACCAATGAATAGGTATGCAGCGCAGACCTCCTTGCATACCACGTGTCTGCCTAGGTCAGCCACGTGTGGCTCACCCAAGTGACGAAGCCATTTTTCCAAACCTCTCCAAACTCATGCACTGCAGAGGCCGCGTACACTGCGTCCTGCTCCGTACGGACCCACCCCACCACCCCAAACCAGGCCTTCCGCAACTCCAGCCCAAGCATATCTGGGGGCTGAGGCACCACAACAGGCCCCAGAAATGGTGCTGAACATGGTTCAGCGGGGACCTGCCCGAAAAGAGAGACTCAGCAGCTGAACTCAACGCCTGCGGCCCAAGCCTCACCTTGTGCCTGTGGTTTTTGGGGCAGGCAGAGGTGGTTCCGCTCTCCTGTGAGCTGCTCCCAGCCCCAGGGCTGGAGGCCATCCTGGCCAGCTCTCAACCCAGCCCCAATGCAGCCAACTTACCAATACCCATAGAGGTGTTTGAAGCCTCAAAAGCGGTACTCACTTCACTCCGTAGCGATCCCGAAACATGATGTGGTTTCGGAAGGTGCGGTTAACGTCCAGATCTATCTGCTTGATTTCCGAGGACAAGCTCTTTGCTTGTTCTTTCATTTGCTGGAAGGGAGAGGGGCAGACGAGAAGAAGGGGTCAGACCTTGTGTAAGCCTACCACCTCCCGCCGGGCAGGAGAAGAAACATCTGCCCACAGCAGAAGCGGCAGCCCGTGAGGTGCAGAGGGGCTGCAGAGCAGTCCGGACAGCGAGCGGTGATCTGCAGGCTGGGGGTGAAGGGACGAGGAGCAGCAACCACAACAGGCCACAAGCTCACCTCCCCACCAAGGCAGAGACGAGGTGGCCGAGCACGACGTGTGTCTGCACAGAGGGATGAGGGCCAGCACGTCTCGCCCGTCCCAAGTGACCCCCGAAGCACGGAGCTGGCACACCCCGCTCACCACACGGCCTGCAGCGCTCCCACCGCCGAGGCCTGTGGTGAACGCACCGCAATCGACACCCCCGCTGCCACAGCAACTAGGCCCAAACCTGCCCTTGCTCATCTTCAGACACACACAAGGAGCTTTCAGAGTTGAAAACCTTTACGATTAAATTCCACTGGGAAATTAAATTTACTGGGATTACTGGCACCCAGCCTGGCGCTCTCTCTCAGGGCTATCCCGAAGCACCAAGAGCTCTGTCGGCGCTGAAGGCGCACACCTGTAGCCAGCACATGGACACATGCGTGCCCACAGCACCAAGTCCCTGAGCTCTTCAGAGGCTTGCTCATAATGAAGTCCAAACTGTTAAGGCTTTGGTTTGTCTGGGAAGTGATCCCTACTTCCCCTGCAGAAGAGAATCCCATTGGGTTGTAAGGAGTTTGTACTGAATCCCAGAAAAGCAGTTCTGGGGTATTGCCTTGCACTGGAACAATTGTAAGGAACTGGCAGAGTACAGAACAGAAGCTAAACTCAAAACTGAGGATCCCTGCATTCCCCCATGCCAGCTTATCATTTAAAGCAGTGTCACCTAGAGAAAGGACTGAAGCCCACTGAAAAAAAAAAAAAAAAAGGAAATTTGTACCAAAGCGAGGCCCACCCGAACCAACTGTACACTCAGGAGTCCCAAGATTGGACAAATGGAACATAAGGAAAAATTTCTCTACCGTGAGGGTGGTCAAAACACTGGAACAGGCTTCCTGGCAAGGCGGTTGATGCCCCGTGCCTGTCAGTGTCAAAGAAGCATTTGGATAACACCCTCATCATTATGCTTTAACTTTTGGCTAGCCCTGATGTGGTCAGGCAGTTTGACTCCATGATCTTTGAAGGTCTCTTCCAGCTGAACTACTCTGCTCTGTGGTGCTCCACGGATAATGCCACCACAGGTCCCTCACAGCCCTGCGTTTTGCCCCGAACGGGCAGGCAAGGAGCATTTTGGTACTGCTAAGCAAGCCTTTAGGTACTGCTTGTGATCACACCCTCCTTCTTCAACATCCCCAGGGTTAGGTGCATGAAAACAATACATTTTGTGACTGTTTTCAGGCAGCCTGAGATCCCCCAGCAGGGTAGGGGCACGGGAGATGAGCAGCAAGCCCAGGGTCAGATCCCCTCCTCACGAGAGCAGGGGACTGAAGGTAACAGAGCTGCAGGGACACTTCATCACCCACTCAGAAGCTCCTTTGGATGCTTCCCAGCCTGCCACAAGGGGCCTGCAGGTTGCTGCTCACCTCCCGAGGTGGCCACACCAATGCTGGGAGCACCACAGCTCGTTAGCGGCTGGAGGCCGGGCACAGATGATGCTCACAGCAGCTAATAGTAGGAAATTTAAGTCCGACCTTGAAAGCAACTGTATATGGAGGGATTATTTTGAATTATTGCCTGAACAAGACAAGGCAGGATAAGAAACGTGACAAGAGAATGATGATCTGATAAATGCTATCATTTCCCTGCTTTAAATCCTGTGCTCTCTGCATCCCTCCTTGACAGGGTGCGCACCCTGCACCACTTGAGTTCAGAGTTCCCTGCTGAAGGCCCTCGTTTTCCCCACTAAAACAGCACAGGAGTCTCTCAAAGCCTGAAAAGAAAAAAAAAAAAGAAAAAAACCCACCACCCCTATTTTGACATTCTCTTCTTCAAGCCTCCCCAAACTTGGCTTGAAAAAGCAACACACCTGCTTGGGAAAGCGAGCGTGTGCTGAGCCGCACGTGTGTGTGAGCAGAGCTTCTTGGGCACAGCTGCCAAACGCAAAACCCAGCTATGCTGAGAGGACCCCAATGAAGAGACGGAGAGCAAGGCACCCATAGCTCAGAGGGCAGCTCCTTGGCCAGCTGCTTCCTAAAATGTTGCTAGGTAGGAGGGAGAGGGAACCACCTGGTTTTACTGGACAGGGTGCTGGGATCCTCTCCAGAGCCACCTGCAGCCAGCAGGACCCTGCTCTCCCCCAGCAATGGGTCTGCCCCAAGGGGCAGCAGATGCTTCGAGGCCACTGGGATTTTCTTGTGCCCCAGCTCATCCCCAGGGAGATACGGCAGCCTTGGGGCCAGCCCCTACAGGACAAGGGGCTGAGGCTGACTCTTGGTTCCTTCTGAAAGCAAAATCTCTCTTCCAGGAGGTGCCCCTGACCTTCTTCTGGAGCAAATTAATGGAGAGCTAATTACTGGCGGCAGGTGGCACCAAAGAGAAGGAGGATTAAGATGAGCTTTTGGGGGGCTGAGTCCAGCAAAGCCTATTAACCCTGAAGCTCCTGCTTATGGCAGACCCCCCTCTCTGGAGCACAGATGAATACTCCTCATGACTTTCATTTGTTTGCTTTGCTTCCCTGCCTGCACGGCACAGCTTCCCAGGAGGAAGCATGATAAGAACTTGCATGCTGGGAGAGCTTCATTATCCCTGGTTAGTGCAGCGATCCCAGCCCCTGCTCCCTGAGCCCCCTCATGTGACTCCATCCCAGCAGCACTTCGCTATTAACATCCACACTTGACTAGCTATGACGAGCATTAGCATCACCCTGCTTAACAAGCAGACGTTTTAGAAATGCCCGCAACCTGCTAGAAGCGGCACTTAACCTCCTGCCTCCAAAAAGCAGCCACCTCCGCGACAGCCTGCTCCTCGCCCCGCACGTGGCTCCATCACACTCTGCTCGCTGTCACAAGAAACTCTGCTGCTTGACCGCCCGGCTGGTGGTGCTGGTGGTGGTGCAGATGCGAGCAGCCAGCCAGCGGGGTGCTGCGCGGGCTGTTAGGGGTGTGCTGAGGTGTGCTCGGTGTGTGCACGGCCCCCCAGGCAGCCTGCTTGGCCTCTGAGCTACGCTAATGCAAGCTAAATCGTGAAACAGGTTAGGGAAAGAAGCTAGGCAGCGTAAAGCAGCCTAGACATTTGGAGTAAAGAATAATTAAAAAAAAATACAGCAAGCAATACTTGAACTGCTGTTCAACACACGCCACAGAAATTGTTTGATACCAAGAAATCCATAGAAAAGTCTGCAGCATGAAGAGCTCTGGTAGGAAGCAGTGCAAGTAGGACTTTGCTCCTATCTGCAGAGGAAACAATGGAAATTGATTTTTAATAGAAACTTTCAAGATAGCACTCCTATAATGACGTCTGAAGATAAAAGACGACACACACCAGCTGCTTCAATCGAGGCTGTTTCAGCTCTTCCTATGCACTTCCAGCTGCACATCTAAGTCGTAAACTGCTCAAAAATCCCCCACGGGCTTTAAGATCTGCTCTCGCTCCGCTGTAATTGGCTTTCTTGACTACTGCCCCTTCGCAGGCTGGTTCAAGGCTTCTGACCTTGCTGAAAGCTTCACAATGCCACAAGTGAAGTTTTAAAGCACACAGAGGGGTCCGGGGCACCCGCCTGCTTCAAGGTGCTTGTGGCCACTCCGCATCCCTCCTTTTAGCTCAGGGAACCACCACGAGCAGCACCTTCGCTTTCTGTCCCCTCTCATTCCCTGAAGATGCAGTAACATCTACAGCACCTTCGCTAGCCGCTTCCAACAGAAGACGTGGAAGCAGCACGCTGAGGAAAGCAGCTGGCCAACAGACCCCTGCCTGACATACGCACGGATAAAGAGTTTATCCCCCTCTTGTTCTCAGCCCTCGCTAATTTGAAGCCTTTCCTTTCCAGAGGTCTCAGCAGGTCGCTGCAGGGACTCAGCCCCACCACCACTGCACACCACCTCACTGCCTGTGGGTGAGGACGCGGGGGCTGGGCTCCCCCCACCCCGAAAAGGTTCCCGCTGGGAATCCTCGCACCCCTCCCACCCATCACAGATGGAGACGGAGATACCCACGTCCGCCATGAATCCCAACCTGCTCCCGTTGCCCATGCCGGAGCCGTACCTCGTACTTTCCTTCGTTCTCCTTCTTCATCTTCTCGACATCCAGCAGGAGTGACCAGACCTGGCCTCGCACCTGGAGCGGGATGCCCTTGTACACTCGCCGACACATCTGCCAGGAGGAAAACACGTGCAACCTTAGCGTGCTGCAGCTTCCTGGCACGGCGAGGCTGAGGAGCGGAGCAGCTTGGCTGTGCAAGCCTTCGGTCTGAGTTGGCATGGCTCTCACCCTGAGCGAGGTAACACCGTGTGTGCTATCCCTGGAGCAAGGATGGGGATCAGGGATGAATATCTGAGCGTCCCCCTCCTGCCTCCGTGTGCGCCTTTCATGATTTCACAGATGCCTCTTCCCTTTTTCTTGTCGTAAGGCCCCCCTCTCTGAATAGACCATTAAATTTCAATGGGAAGCAGAAAAAAAGAGCTTTTGTTCCATCCCTGACTTCTCCCATTAAAAGAACACTTTAAAAAAAAAAAAGCGCCTTACATCTGAATGTTTTCCACGCGTTCATTCATCCCACCCTTGAAATGCCTTGCAGCTGCACTGCAAAGCCAACTGCAGCACTCCTCCCGGCTCCTGGGGACACGGCGGGTGCTGAAGGATGCGCTGCATGTGCCCAGGCTCCAGCCACAGGGGCTCACGTTAGGATATGATGATTTCCTTGGGCCTGGGGGACCCCATAGGACCAGGTGTGCTCACGCAGGCGGAGCACAGCAGGTCCACGTTCCACCAAGCGATCAGTTCACGCTGCCTGGTTTAAACCTATCCGACCTCCTCCAAAATCCCTCTTCTTTTTCCAGGAGGCTGGTGCAAAAGAAGGGCTGGGACACAGGGGAAAGCATCGAGGTGGGCAATGTCAGCAGCAGGCTTTCTGGTCGTGGTCCTGCAGCTCTGCCTTCCCACCCTCTGCTGCTGCCACCTTTCCTTCCTGGTGCATCTCGCGCAATCAGCTTTTTCTCTTCTCACCTGAATTTTTAGCACAGGCCTGGGCACAAGGTTAAAGACTCGCAGCTCTACTCTGTCGCTGCCTGCACTGTGGCACGATGCTCACTGCGTTAGGGGCTGTGCAAAGCACAGCAGGGACGGCTCTTGGCCAGAAGAGCTGGTGTGGGATGAGTGAGGAGGGCTCAGATAGACACAGGCTAGGGGACAGGCAAAGAAATAACCCTATCCTAGTCACACTAAAGAAGGATGTAAACATAAAAATGTAATAAAGGCAAAACTTTAGGACAGCAAGCCTCGAAGCTTTGCCAGACACCTCTGTCCCCATGGCTCCAGCTCATATTTGGGTTGAGTTACCTGGGAGTGATTAAATCAGCATGAAAGATGCTGAGGACGCAAACGAATGTGGTTAGAGGGAGTGCTCCGAAGCTGCACTGGTAAGAAGCACACCAAGCCCGGCTCCTGCAAGCCTTCGTGACTTTATGAAGAACAAGATGACGAAGAACAAGATGAGATGGGATCAAGGAAACAGAGTACATACCCATTCAGTTAAAATCATCCCACGATTTATTTATTTTTATTTATTTCCGAAGCGTTAGGAGAGATCAGCTGACAGTTGCCAAGGTAGAGCAAGATGCTCGGCTTGTGGGAAGAAAATTATTTTGTTTTGCATTCTCTGAACTGTTATTGTTGTACTGTAACGAGCGCAGCCCTCACTGGCATGTAGCAACTGTCTCTACTGATTTTCTCTGCATGCGAGTGCAGCAGAAACAAGGGAGTTACAAAACATGCTGCGATCGAACCAAACCGAAATGGCTCTCTGTTATTTATCTGAGGGCCTTCCTCCTCCCCCCGCCTCCAAAAGTGCAAGTGATAAAACCTCAGTGCCGTGAGTCACATGGAGTAAAAACGAGCAATTTTCCTTCTTCGGGAGACTTGAAGGAAAAGAGGGAAGTTATCATCAAAAGAGGGAATTGTGCAGGGAAGGAAGCGCAGGTGATGGGAACCCCACTCCATGGGAAAAATGAAGAACCCTCAAGGTCACCATCTCTTGGCTCTAATAAACTGCTCCATGCTTGCAGCTGGGGAAGGAGGGCCAGGACCACGACCCAAGCAGACGAGCTGCAGCTCAGCAGGAGGAGCAAACACCTTCACGCTTTACAGCTGGAGATGCTGGTGGCTGAAGCCCTTAGAAAGGGCTAGGGGTGGGAGGGCAGCTTTAAAAACAGAACATGCCCATTTCAGCCCGCTTTCAAATGTTGGTGTCTGTCACTTAGCTTCCCAGCCACGTGCACAGCCCACCAGGAAGGGACTGCAGGAGTAATACCCAAATCTGGGGCAGGCATGGCTAGTTCACTTTCAAGCCTCTCAGTATACTCTCCACGTCTCCAACAGCCTGCAGCAGGGGGCAGCCCCCTTTCTCATTTCCTTCGGGGTAGGCACGTACATTTACTACAACAGCCACCTTTGGGAAAGAGGAAAATGCTGCCTGCCTTCGCTTACTTCAGCATAACGAGGAAGGAAGCCAGAAGTCCTTGTGAGTAAAGCCTACAGAGAAGTGAGGGCCAGCTGAGAAGTCCTCCCTTAGGAAGTGTCTCGGCTTCCCCTTGCTGCCAGGGCAGATAGAGCTGCTGGGAAAAGGAAGGTGAGAGCCTGAACCCCCCAAACAGCTGAAAATGTATAATACTACAGGGAAATATTATTCATTTTTAGCAACAGTCCTCTGGCAAACCCCAGACGTGGAGCCTTCCACCGCCCCGGTGGACATGTGGCAAGGAGGATGCAGATGTGATGGCCACGGCAGAGAGGCTTGCTCAATAGCGCAAGCCTTGTTCTCCCCTGGGATGTTCCTGCTGGCAGCACCGCAGCGGGGGCAAAACCTGACTCGGACTGCCCCTGCCCTGCCAAACGTCACCAGGCTGGCCCCAGCAGGAGCAGACTGCTCCCTCCCGGGGGTCTGTGCCCGTCCCTACAGAGCCCTGATTCATCCCAAACCGCCCTGCGAGCATGCACTGGATGGAGCGCCCAGCAGCCCAGTGACCTTTAGCAGAGATGAGGCCACGCCTGCGTGCAGAGAGAGGCTTTGTCTAAAAACCTGACGTCTTTGGCCAAAGCCATCCCTCTCCAAAGGTCCTGCTCCCCACAGCCAGCAGCAGCAAGCAGCCTGCAAACGGTGCAGACAGAGGCCACGTCCTCTCCGCAGCTCTCAGTCCCACGGGACTGATGCTTCTGGCTGAAATCCCGTTACTCCGGAGCTACAACGAGCAAGTCACCCTGCTGTCGGAGCGCACTCAGCACAGCCTTTTTCCCCCTAAACTGTGCTGCCTTAACTGCGCATGCTTACGTAGCACTATCAGGGCATTTCCTAGAATCCTAAACCCGGTCATATGGGTTAAAAGAGCAGGGAAGGGGACACACACCACCCGGTGCTGCACCCTGAGTTAGACGATTTAATACTTTTTCACAGGTTTGGCATACATCAGCTCTGCAGGACCACGTGCTCTTTGCACGGACTTGTGTATTTTCTCATCGTTTCCTTTGTGGAAGCCAGAAGACGGCACGTAGAGCCAGGGAAAGGCACCGTGACATCAGCCTGACATTCATGCTAGGAACAGCACCGGTGTCACCTGTGTTTCTGCTGAAATGAAATCACACTGCTATACAGCATGTCTGGAACAGCTCCGCAGACAGATCTGACAGGGTGAGAAGCACCAGGAGCCCCAGGGCATCGCTTTAATTACGGCAATCCAATTTGTTGCTCGTCTCCAAACAGGTTATACCAGGAATGATTTTAGGTGTAGCCGTGCCACGCTGGGCCAGGCAATACACCAGGGCTTCTCCTGCCTTGGTCCCTAGCATCTGCGGCAGCCGCAACAGGCAGCCAGTGGCCAGCAGCACACAGGGACACGCTGCTCAGGGAGCAAAACAGAGCACAGCCAGGCGTGCAGCCTTCCCCAGCCTGCCAGCCACTGCTGAACCAATGCCCCCCGGGCTGGGGGACATGGGACATGCCTGGGGACGGCACGGCCTTCCTGGTAGGGTGTCAGAGATGGGGGGAAGACAGTTCCACCATGGCCCTTCTCTCCTCTCCAGGAGAAAGCCTGCGGGTCCTCTTGGGGCAGCTTTTGGTCCACACGTGAGAAGTTCAGCAGCTCACTCCCTTCCCAGCTGCGCAGCACACGTTTCACAACAGGCAAGCCGAGGCAACGACCTGAGTCCCATGCAAGTGCTGAGAGGTGCTGCAAAAGACACCCGCCTGCACAAGGAGCCCAGGGCCCCTCTGCACAGGCTCTATCAAAACGAAGATCAAATATAAGGCTCCTGGCTTCAGCAAGAGGTTTTTTCCCTAAGACGACAGCCAAGCCTTTATTAAAATAGCAGGCAGACGGCGTCTTGTGACACTTGGGCTTCTGTCACGGCAGTGAAGTGCTGAAAACAACCGTGAAGACGAGCAGCCATGCAGCCGACAGGCTGACTGCTCAGGGAAGGAACAAACCCAACCCGCTGCACACTGCAAAAATCAGACCGAGAGCTCATCGTGCCTCCTTAGCTAGGAAAAAACGCAAGTGGTTGAAGGGCATCACTGCGCTCCCAGCAGCAGGTTTTCCTTTCTTTGCTGTCCTTCCAAGTCCATTTGTGAGCTGCAGCCAGCCGTCAGCTCATGGCAACGTGCATCTCCAAGCAGCTTCTCTGCTCCCACGGAGCACGGGGTGGTGCAGCGTCTCTCCTTTAATAAAAAAGGATGCAAACAGCATAGCGGTCCACACAAAGGACGGACGGGGATGGAAAGACATCCAGGTGAAGGATGCAACCTGCTTTTTTTTTTTGAAAGCACTTCTTGTTGTGCCTCCTAGGGTCTTGCTCCCTGCCACTCGGCACTGAGCACCGGGCTGTGTGGCAGCTTGAGGCACTCCCCGGTGGCTACCAGCAGCAGCACAGGCCGGCCTGTGAGCAGTGCCACCGGGCTGCCAGGACCATCAGGACCGAGTCAAAGCTCCTTTATGCTCCCTCCATCCGCTGAGGGGGCTGACGCCGACTGCCAGGGCAGCCAGGCTCGAGTCCTCCAGGGGACAATGCCTCTTCTGTGTCCAGGAGTCACGAACCATTTAGGGGCTGGTATAAATAATAACGTCATTTATTCCATGACAAGAGCTCTGCGGTTTTCTGACACAAAGACCCGCAAGAGGCCTGCTGGTAGATGGCTGGTCAGGCACCTCGCGAGCCAGAAACCAAAAGCCAAGAAGCAGCTGGGCGGTGAAAATCCTGCTCGGCTCCTGGGGCCTCCTCTGGGGCTGTACATGGGGCCCCCGTCCCTCGGGACACCCCAAAGGGTGCCATACAGCCAGCAGAGCCCACCACAAGCTGCTGGGCCCCCAGGCTGTAAGGGTTGCTGATGCTGCTGGGAAGCATCCATCTACGTGAGCCCAAAGGACTTGGCATGCATCTTTCCAAGGCTGGCCCCTGGGGAGCACGAGACTCCGAAATCCCACGCAGAAAGGCAGCACGTCCACCTTGCCCAAAGCGCACAGCAGGCACAGTGCTCCTGTCCGTGCCCAGCAAGGGTCTGAAGTCTGCCATTAGGTTAAAGAGGTTTCTGCTTTAAGTCTGCTTTACCAACGCGTGGATTACACGGAACATCAGGATTACACGGAACATCAGCTGCACCGTACCCCTCACGCCTCCCTTGCGATTCCCAGGCGCTGGAGACACAAACAGCCTGGGGCACGAGGCACCCCCTGCTCTCGCAGGCAGGGCATGAGAATGTTTCTGCTGTGCTCCTGCTTGCATAGGTAAGCTAAGTGCAAACACGCAGGCGGCTTTTAGGAAACCATTTTTAATAACAGTCTCGTCAGAACAAGACATTCCCTCTACCGGTAAAGCAGCAAGCTCAAGGAAAGACTGAAAATTTTAAAGACTAATGGGTAGAACTAGGCAATATTTTCCAGTGATCTCTGGTTTCTCCCTCAACTTTCTGAAAGCCTGATTCAAAGGTTGCACCACCACATCCCGCCTCGCACGTGCTCTTTTCCACCTCACCTTGTCACTGTTTCTGTATTTGCCCCATTTCTTCAGCATCTTCAGCCACTTGTCCACGCGTTCAATTTCCTGCTGTTTTTGCTGGTGTAAGGGGGAAGAAGACAAGACAAATGTAAGAAAAAAGCCTCTGAATATACTTTCCGAAAGAATAAAACTTCATTCTCTTTAGTTTGAAATTTCTAACAGCTGAACTTTGCATTCAGCTACACGTAAACACCTCTTGCTGGGGCCAGGAATAATCCAGAGGTGTTTGCAGGAGCTGGCAATTTCAACCCCCAGTCATTAAAAATGCAGTGTATAAACAAGGAGAGACACCGGCTTAGCAGACAGAAAGCATTTCCAGGAGGAGCAGCCCTTGACAACAAAATCCTTCCAGGTTCAGCGAGCCTCAGACCATTCTGCTTCACCTCTGCCAGAAGGCAGGTGGACATGAGACGCTTTAGTCCCAGCTAGCAGGATCCCAGTGGAGCAGCCAAACATCCATAAACCAGGCACCAAACCGGTCCCTCCGAGGCAAAGTATTTTATTAGATGAACCGAAGCAAAGAGCTGTTACTTGCCACAAAAGCCCACACAGACATCTCCACTTTCCAGGTGAGCTTTAACCTCCTGCAGCTGTGGCACGGTGCACAGGGAGGCTTGGCTCTATCTCAGAATAAAATGGCTTTTTTTTCTGCAAACAGCCTCGTGTCCCTGCAGGAGGGCATGCTGCCGGGTCGGGGCAGAGGAGGATGGAGCAGGGTTACCCACAACCACTGCTGTCTTCCCCTGTGCCTTCAGTCCCCTTCTTAAGATGCAGCCATTCAGCGCCATGCCGCAGCCCAATCGAGGGAAGCTTTTCCCAGGAGGAAAAAATGTGCAAAATGCGCTTTAAAACGTGAGGTTTCGCTGCAGCGTGGCGGAAGAGAGGTGCCTGGCACTACAAATGAAAGCTCCAACAAGCGGTCCCGGAGCTGCAGCATGCAGAGTCCCCACCTCCGCTTGTTGCGCTCTCACTTGCACATTTGTTTCCCTAAAAACAAGCTTATAAGGATCTGAGAACCGCACCAGCAAAGCCGACAGCTCTCACCTTCTCCTCCAAGGCGGTGCGGGTCGGCAGCTCCTGCTCACTGGAAAAGCAAGGGATGACAAGGTTAGCCTGGGCGTGAGCAGGGTGAGGAGCACCGGGTGCTGCGGGTCCCTCTGCAGGGAGCCACGCACCAGAGCCACGCGGCTCCAGGACTTCGTGCCCGTCCTACAGCTGCCCCTCTGGGCCACAGCCTGCCCGAGGCACCAGCCAAAACCCCGTGGGAGCTGCTGGGGGGATATCAAGCACAGATATTGCTGGAAACCCTGTGCACATTTGGGCATCCATTAAAAAAAGCAGGGGAATTCTGAACAGCAAGTGCTTTGAATCCCCCCTGCTGCAGACAGGACACCCACTATTCTTACTTCTGTTGTAAATCTGAAAGAAACAGCTCTTTAAACGTTCTCCCCAGCCAAAAGGCGTGCATTTAATTCCTTCGTGCCCTGCTTAGGGCAAGGATTTCCTAAGGGAAGGAAGAATGATCAGATATCTCTTCCCTTCCTACACAGCCCTGCATCAGCAGGGGCAAACGCAGGAGGATCTCCTTCAAACAAATGCCACAGGCCTCCAAGGAGGTGCACGAGCACCAGCCTGCAGCTTCTGACACCACGTGATGGGAAATCCCTCTTCCCCAAAGAAGACAACAAGCAAAAGGACATCCTGAACCCCCCCCCTTTAAAAAAAAAACAACAAAACAAACACCTTTCCTACCAAGTGGTTATCTCAAAACTTTTTTTTTTTTTTTGGTCATGAAGGTCACCGTGAGCATTTTGAGGCAGTTTTGGAGGGCTCTGAACGTTGCCTTGCAGCAGATTCAAAGCAGCGTGTTTCCAGCGTGGCTGAGGGAGGAGGTGCCCCCAGCCTCTCCTCCAGCATCTGGGGCTTACGGAGCCAAGCCACAGAGCAGCCTGGAGCCAGGATGCCAGCCCTGCCACGCTGTGCAGAGGGCACCCCGCACGAGCACGCGCTGGGGAAGGACAGGAGAGGAGAGCAGGACTTACTGCAGGAACCCAAACCGGTCGGTAACTTTATACAGCGTGAAATCGGCATCTTCCCACGGGTCGATCTCGGCTCCCTCCTGCCTGCCCTGGAAGCAGAAGGGATGCCCGTGAGCCACCCCCAGCAGTGGGAACACCCCAGTGCCCGCACCCCGCTCCGCCCCAGCCCCCACGTGAGCACAGAGCAACAGGCCTGGAGACTAAAACCTGCTCTAAAGAGAGAAACACAATGCAAGCAGGAGAAAAATCTGCACCATCCAGCTTTGGGGGGGGCGTCTCTGCTCCAGGCGGCACTGGAATCCCAGGACCTTTCAAACTCTGGCCTGAGCCAAAGGATAGGATCCACGAGAAAGTCTGGGGACAACGTGAGAGGGGATGTGCGGGCAGGGAGAGATGGGTTATGGTGGAGATGCTTTGGAGCATCCCTGCTTGACCACCTGATTAAATAGTTGCAGCCTTAGCGTGCTGGGGGAAAGCACGAGCTTGGTACCTTCTCATACTTGGCAACGATCTCCGCTTTTTCCTGGGTTATTAAAGTGTCTATATCTTTCTTCATGTCAGAAGCTGTAAGGCAGAGGGGAAAAAAAAGAGAGAAGGAGATAAGTAAATGTGTACACAGCATGGGAAATATTTTAGGCAAGTGCTAATAGGAAAAAGCTTTGCTGACAACTTTAGCTTCCAGCCTTATCCCAAAGCTAAAATTAGGCTGAGATTGAAAAGCCTCCATACAAAGCATGTGTGGAGCTCGCATGCACCCAGCACGACTGCCAGCTCCTCGCTCTGCATGGGGAACAACTGAATTTGAGCAAGTGGGAGCTTTGTCTGCAAAGCAGGCTGGAGGATGAGACGCTGTGCCTTTGTTCTAGGCACACACATGCCTGTAGGAAAGACACCAAGCTTTTAAAACGGAGACGAGGAAACCAGCCGTGCTTACCGCAGAGCCCCTGCACCACGCGGTTGCACGCCAGCTGCACCGCTGAGCATTTACGGGACGAGAGCAAAACGCCCAACTCTTGCCCTCAGCTCTGGGTGTGAAGCCATCAGAGCTGTAGGGACATCCGAAGGCTGACTCAACGTCAAAGACAACGCTAAGAGGAGAAATGTTTGCCCGTTGAAGTGCGCACGCGATTAAATGGCCTCTGGACGATCAGCATCCACACGCATCCCTACGAGAAGGGCAACGGGGCAGCGAGGTGACCACAGAGCCCCCAGCTGCTTTGTGATCCACGTGGGGCTCAGTCGTCAATCGCAAACGCCTCCTCGTACAGACCCACGGGAGCACCCTCCCTGCCGAACAAAGCTGAGCCCGGAGGAGAAAGCAAGGAGGCTGCGAGAGCGGAGAGCAGCTCCACCACGTCCTCCTCCTCCTGTGAGAGCTTGGGAGCTGCCCCGTGCGGCGCATGCTGCCATGCACGGCCCAGCCAAGACGGCCACGTCACCTCCCCAGGCTGGCAAGGTGCCGGAGCGCTGCAAGCAACGCCACCCACACCTTCGGGCTCCAGGAGCCACCCTGTCCCCCGGCAGGGAGGAGGCAGTGGGGACACCCCCAGCCCACGGGGGACACCCCCAGCCCCCATTCCCAACCACTTTGTAACCGGGCAGACTCCAGCCAGCCCCGGCATTTTCCATCTGCTGGTACCTTCCCCTTGCTCCCCTTCCCGCAGCGCTCAGTTCTTATTATTATTTTTTCCAAGCGCTCCCCACGCTTCTGCCGCGAATTATGAACCCTACTCGCAGCGGGCAGGACGAGCTCTGGGAAGTCATGTCGCATTATCCCCCACGCGGCCACGTCTCCGCAGGTCCCAGATGGGAAGGTTGCATTTCAAGAGGGAGGGAACACAGGGAACACAGCTCTAACGGGGTTTTCCAAATGGCTTAGAGTTTGGAAGTTTCTGACAGCTTATGAGGACAAAACCTCTTAGAATAGTTCGTTAGAAAGTCAGGCTGCTTTTGCCTGCTCCGAGGAGATTTTGCCTGCTGTCAAAAGATTCGGCAGGGCCGGGAAAAAACTGTTAAGAGCCACCGCAACCATAAACTATTTTCCCCACTGCCACACAATGAATCATCCAGTGATTTACCCAGAACATCTGAAAGCTGAGCGGCTTTAATAACACAGTCCAGAGATTTCTTGCAGGGCTTGAAGCACGGAGTATATGTGGGACCCGTTATGGGAAAACACAGCACACAGTGAATCCTAACCGGCTGCAGGGTCAGAAGAAAAGCCCTACCCACCTTGTTTTCACTTAAGTGATCAGTTAAAAATGTCCTTTTCTGTTTGCCCACGTTAATTTGAGGACACCCACAGACCAATAGACAGCACTGAGACCGACGAGCAACGTTTGAATCAGCCACTCGATGTCAGAACCGCTACAGGTAAGCGGGAAAGCAAGCAGGAAAGATTGCTGCTTTCTGAAAAGAAGACACCAGCTCGCATCCACAACCCCAAAGCAAATCCCGCTTGCTCACTCTGAGCTGTCGCTGCAAACGAGTGGGAACCCGGAGCTGCCCTGACCTCCCCCGAGGAAGCACCTCGGTCCCCTCTCTGGGGGTAGGATGCATGTTGGCTGAGGCTCTTTAAAGAGCAAACTCTTTCAATCCGCAGCAGGAAGGGAATTTCCCCGTTATTCACTCCCCAGCCAGAACACAGCAAGGACAAATACATTAAACCGCATGTTGTTCTACTTTTCCGAGCCATGGATCTTACTCAAAATGCTCCCCTGGCTTTTGCTTAACACATGCTAACTGTGGCTTCATTTTTTCACGATGCAAGGTCTGAGTGACAGTCTCACCGTGTCCTCTGACATATCTTTATCTTCTCCTTCGTGTGGCTTTCTTCTGAGAAGTTTAAATCAGAGGCAAATGCTTTCCTGACCCCACTCCCTCCTTACATCATTTTCCGATTGTTATGAGGCCGAAGAAATGACACCCTTTAGGTGCTGCTAAAAATACAAACCTTCCGCAGGCCGGAGGGAAAAATAAAACTGTGTGTCAAATTAAACGTGCAAGGTGTTTACGAAGTGGAAATTATTCTGTCTCTAACCTCATGCTGTAATAGAATAACCAGAGGAAGAGCTACTTGGTGACAATGGAGGGTTCCCACAGCAGAAGAAAGCAGCAAGACCACATTTCTTTTGTCTTCAGCCTACATGAAAGCCTCCCAGCAGCCAGAAGCCCCAGACTAATGCAAAGTAGCCCGTTTTGCATCTCCTGCCTGGAACACGCGTGCTGGTTCTCTTTCTGCTGCTCGTCGACCCGAATTTAGAAGACAACTCAAAAGCAGACGAGATGGCTGATGGCAATGGGACAAGGCGGAGCTGTGCTCGCTTTCGCTCGTCTGCCCATTCGTGCAGCCAGCACAGGGGGTGCTGGTGGACAAGGCCAGCTGCCACCCCCCAAAATCCCCATGGAAGAGCCAGCAGCGACTGCTTAGTTTGAATGAAACCAGAACAAACAGAAAATGCCCTCACATCACAGAAATGGCACCGGGGTAAGAGCGGGCTGCCTGGCTCCGAACCCCAACCAACAACATGGGTTCAATTAGCTAAAGCCCATACTTACCTCGCTTCTCCACTCACATACACCAGGCTTAGGACTTCCTTTTTTCCCCTAGATACACAACTCCAATGGCTTCCTCCAGCTGCCCAATTTTCTCCTGTGTGCACTGTATTTTCCCTTTTTTTTTTTTTTTTTTGGTGACAATCCCCCATTGTGAAGCAGCCACGAAAAGGAACGAAAAGGCATTAACCATTAGGGTAGTAGATGATTTTGCTATGATACAAGCAACAGAAAGCCTCAAGCCATGGAATTTAACTAACAAACAGAGTTCCCAAGTAGTTTCTTTTAAAAATAATGAGTAGAAGAAAAAACCCACAGTCTGCCATCTCCCACAAAATTTGCAGCTCCCAGTTTATGATTTAAGGGATGAAGAACTAACCCCAGTAACAGCAAGCAAAAAAGATGCTCCGTGAAAACGCGCGTTATTGCCAACCCACACTGAATACCTACCTAGCCATGAGCAAATGCAAACTCTTCACAAAACACTGAAGTTTTCCCTAGATGAGAACAACTTTTCTGATATTAATTCACCGTGTGGATTTCAAGTGTTGGCAGCAGCACGAAGGTGTCTGCACCAAAAACACGTGACTGTGTGCAAACACTATTACCTTTAAGTCAAGCTTACTCCCTAAGAAGCCACAGATATCTTTTTTTTTGTCCCATAAAATCATTATCATACATAACAGTAAATACTTAGGGAAAGTGGAGTATCTAAATCTATGCTCTGCATTTAAACTAGTCGTTGAACTTCCATGGTGCTGCAGGAAGGCAGCACCAAACAAATTGGTCTAAGGGAAGGTGCCTCACAAGAAATTCACTTCAGCCACAGTTCAGGATTTGACGCCTCCGAGACCTTCTCGCAGAACAGTTTTGCTGTTGGGACCTGCCAGAAAGCAACTCCTAGCCTTTGAACGGAGAAGCTGCAGTGATGTTGTGCCAATCCAGTATTTTTCACACCAAGTGAGCTTGAAGCAAGCAGCACTTCACCCTGGACCTACCGTTTCCAGCAGCAGTGTGAGAGCAGGCACTGCCCCGTGTTTCCTGCGTGAGCTGAACCCTGGTGTCAAACCTCCCTCCTCGGGCGCTGCTGAGCTCTTGCTCTTCAGCCTCCCAGCAGCCAAACCCCTCCTGAGCCACAGCTGCTGACTTTCCAGTTTTCTCTTGGCCTTCTTACAGGGAAAATACAGGCTTTTTACACATGTGCTGATTTTATACTGTCATGCTGCACCAGTGCAGGCTGTGCTCACTGTTGCCTTCGCTCTTTTGCTGGACAGTAGGTCAGTTATAACCTGGCATAAGGGCTTTCGAGGGAAAATGCCAGTAAATCTCCTTTTCAGTAAGCATAGCATCACGTTCTCAACCTTAGACCAGACTTGGGGATATTCTGCAAAGCAATTTTTCAATATTTTATCCTGCAGAGAAGCAGCCACTCAGCGCACTTGAGATTACAGCCTCTGTGTTTTGGTTTCTTCTGTCTGCGCTGTGCCCACCAGTTCCAGCAAATTAAAAGGCAAGCACGACACAGGCACGCAGCCAAATTGCAAAATCCCAAGTTCCCTCCCCAAGCTGAGCCATCCCAGCTGCCTGCACCCCTCATCTCCCCAGGGCAAAGTGCACAGAACCTGCACGCTTGCTGCAGCAGCGCACTTCTGTGCTGCCCAGCTGCACCCGAGCCCCTGAGAATGGGGATTTTAAGGCTGGCTGCCCCTCTGAGCAGCAAGTCATTGATAACTATTGCCCTGAAGAGGAAATGAGTTTGGGCTAAGGTGTGTTGGAGCCCTGAATGCGCCCAAATAACTAGTAGAGACTGCTATAAGGGAAAAAAGGAGTAGTAAATAAAGCAAGTTTTGACACACTGTACTTAAATAATGCACTAGCTTGCATCAGACTGAAGCTACTGTGGAATAAAGTCACCAAGGTACGTACTGACGACCACATCCACCACCATCGAAACTAAGCACGTCTCTGTTCCTGTTTCGCCTTCTATTTTAAAAGCACGTTTTAGCATATTTTACAACCTTTAGCTGCCTACGGTACGAGCCAGTCCCTGCGATTTTCCTGCGGGGAACGTGCCTAAAGGAGCTGAGCTTGAGCCGTTTGTCCCAGGACACCTGCCAGAGCTGAGCCCCCAGTGTCCCCAGGAGGCAGTGCCCCAGGGCACAGCAGCCGCAGCTCGAGCAGCGGTGCTGGCTCTCACATGCCCTGCGGCGTGCAGCCCTGCAGAGCCGCCCCACAGCCCCGTGGAGGAGCAGCTCAGGAAGAAACAGGCTACAGAGCGCTAAAAATCCCCCGGTAGGGTTTATTCGAGTGCACAGACAGGCACCTCGGTGTGCTTCAGAGCACTCGCAGCCAGCTGTAGGCGCCAAGCAGCAGGAGATGACAGCTCTCCCCGGCTGGGGTGGCACGGCACGCTCCGGCCTGCACCCCGAGCTCCTTGCGCGGCAGGACCCAGGTCCTTCTGCTCAACAACTGCGCCGTGCCCTCGGGTGGGGGCGGGTGTTGAGCTGTAGGACCTCCGCTCGCAGCCGTCTAGTGGTTTCGCTAGAAATCCTAGGAGGGAGATTTCAACCCAAACAAACCTTCCCTGTCCCCTCCTGACGATGGCTTTAGGCAGCCTCAGCCCCTGGCTTTGATACTCGCCCAAAAAGTGGCACTCGGCTACAGACGGGCTACAGGAAAGGAAATCAGACTTGCACTGACAGAGTGAATAACGGCTTCAGGAACAAAATTACTACCAGGCAGAATGAACCAATATCCAGCAGATCCTGTTTGCATGTTTATTTCCTTGACTACGACAAACCCAAGAGCACGCAGACATGCTTTTTTGTGTTTTAAATAGCATAAGGAGCACTAAGCCAGCTGAATTGCAGGGTTAATGTTTCAACTGTCTTGAGGGTCCATGGAAATGACTGCCTCCAGATCCCTTTCTGCGTGGCAGACATGTTACAGCAAGCTCATACCAGTTCCTGTCCCAATAAGCTTGCACCGTATCTGAATCATGGAATCATAATGGTTGGAAAAGACCTCCAAGGTCACCTGGTCCAACCGTCCCCCTACCACCAATGTCACCCACTAAACCACGTCCCCAAGCACCAGGCCCAACCTTTCCTTGAACACCCCCAGAGACGGTGACTCCACCACCTCCCTAGGCAACCCGGCCCAATGCCTGACTGCTCTTTCTGAGAAGAAATGTCGCCCCGTTTCCAAACTGAACCTCCCCTGGTGCAACTTGAGGCTGTTCCCTCTAGTCCTATCAGTGAAATAGCTCCACATGCTGAACAACAGAGAAAGTTACAGCCATCCCTATACAAACACATCCACCTCCTTCAGCAGATGCACTTGTAGCAGCCAAGTGAGCCTCTGCAACAAGCTGCTTGATGCAACTAGCAGTGTCCCAAGAAGCCCAGCTGGAGAACACCCAGGACTACGACAGAACAGACTGGCCGGCACAGGTCTCAATTTCTTGGCACAGGCACCCGCAGCACACAAGTGCTCTTGGAGCGATCCCTGGAGTCAGAAAGGAGCGTGGAAATGCAACCCGGTGCCCAGCAGCACGCCCTTACCTGAGCGTGGTATCAGGTGCCGAGATGCATCCGTTCAGCCGGAGTTGCGCTCTCCCCTTCGGGCATCTAACCGGCCGCGAGCCTTCCTCGCCCCGAGCCAACGTCTCCGCCACAGGGCGCGACGAATCCCGGCCGTCCCGCAGCACCAGCCGCACGCCCGTTCCCTCGGCCTGGCTCACGCCACCCGGTCACTGCAGCTCTGTCCTCGGCAGCCCCGCGGTGCCGTAGCTCAGCGCCAGCAGCCGGGAGAAGAGGCACGCCGGGAAGCTCTCCGCACGCGGGCTCGCTCTTCCCACGGAGTCACTGCGAAGGAAGCAAGGAGTCGGTGAGCTTTCCGTCCCTGGCACACCTCAGAGCCCGTGACGCTTTTGCACCAGCGGACACGCTACCCGAGGCTCAGCAAGCAGAGGATGCTCTGTGCCCTACCCCAGGGCTGGAGAGCTGGGGCTGGCTGAGCTACTTCCCAGCACTTTCAGCTTCTACCCAACACATCCAACCAGCTAAAAGCAATTCAAAGAACAGAGCCCAACGTGGAGCTGTTGTTGTGACAGCCTCCAGAACTGGTATTCCTTCCGAATTTTAGCAGCGACAAAGGAAAAAAAAAAAGAGACATGAAGGCTGTCAGCCTGCGCTCTGCGCCGTGTAGGCACGTGCACATTTCGCACGTGACTTTGAGGACCGCTCACATCCCATAGCTTTGGATGCAGAAGCCGAGCGGCGTTTCGGTTGGTGACAGGCCTTCCCAGAACAAAGCCGACGTGCTGCAGCGGATCAGCCTAAGGAGTCCTGCGGCCACAGCTCCAACATCGCCTCTGCTGCACCAGGATGGTCTGCAACGACTGCTGGAGGCAGCGTTTTATCAAGGCAGCCGGAGACAAAGCACTAATTTTTAGCAGAAGGAGGTAAAAAAAAGGGGGGGGGGATTTTCCCCTCTTAAACAAATTTTTAATTCTCACCTTAAGCAACCCATGGAAGTAATGCGCTAGTTGCACAAGTGTGAAATGAGACTTGGCTCCGAAGTGTGACGCTGCTGTTAGAAACAAGGGGGGAAGCGTGCGCGCGTGCCCGCCAGAGGAAGCACGGCTCACTTCCACCTCGAGAACCTGCTTCGGCAACACGGCCTCACCCAACCTCACTCGGGAGCACTCCTGATGCACTTTCCCTCCCGTTCCTGTGCCGTCACCCCCCAGCACAGTGCCTCAGAGCCCCCCGGGGCAGACGACTTCCCACGTGTTCCTTGCTGAGGTGGACACCATTAGTTAGCGCTGAGTAACCCGTAACGCAGACTATGGTACGTATACGTTGCCCTTGAGTAACCTATAACGTGGCTGGCACACATTGCAATGCAAATTGCTCACATTTTCCTCTGTCCCCCCAGTTTACATCGAGGTCGCAAAGCACAATGGAAAGCTGTGGGCACGACGAGGATAATACTTTTCTGCAAGTATCGCCAGACTACGGCAACGCGGTGAAACGCAAACGCATCGGCCAAGCCTTTTCCTTACAGAAATACTTAAACGTGAGGCTGCGTTGCCACGCTATCCACCCCCCCCCCCCCCCCCCCCCCCCCCCGAGGCTAACACCGTGCGTGGCAGTAAGTGCAACCTCAGCCTCCTCCCCACGCTCCCAGCACTTACATCTCGCTCTCATTTTCAGGCAAATGTGCCGCGGCGTGCCTTGGGGCTCAGGTGGAGGCTTTCCGACCAAGGGCTGAGGCAGGAGGAGAGAAGCAGGGAGGAGAAAGAGGGCCAGTAAGGAGACGGGCTCTGACAGCGGCTCCTCCCTGCTCACACTACAGCAGAGCAGCTTCGGTGCTTCTGCAAAGAACAACCGCCGCAATGCCAAAAGCCACAGCTTTAGATGTGAGCTGAAGCCCTCGAGCAGAACTGTGGGTCTGCAAACAATTCTTCGGCAGCTTCTATTTTTAGACCTCACAGGGAATAAAAAAATTTTAAAACTACAAAAAACATCTAGACATTTGTTTTAGGCTCTTTCTGCTAGGAACTCATTTTCTGCAGACGACAATAAATGAAGATGAATGAATTTTTTTTTTTTGTTAAGCTTCACTATTGAAATGATTTCTACTTGACCTCACTAAAAAAAAAAAAAAAGAGAAGTAAACTGGGAAGTGCAAAAGTCCACATGCTGTTTTGGGAACTGAAGACTTATTTTCTCTCTACTCCGCGTTCCCCCCCTTCCTCCATTCCAGTGTCTATAAAAAAGCGAGAAAGCCAGAAAAAAAAAAACAAAAAAAACTCTTTTGGATGATGCACGGTGCTGGAAAGGAACAGTATAAACACAGAGTTCAAGAACTGACTTCTTCTGGTTGCTTAAGACTGGAAGAGCAGCTTACATTTCTTTAACAGCAAGCCACAGGAAGACACGGCGATGATCGTTCTCCACTCCAGCGTGGAGCAGGCAGGACAAATCCAAGCGCTACTTCCAAGCACGGAAGTGTGGCTGGACCTCAGCATCCAGCGAGGCGAACTCCAAAGGGGGATTCAGCACCCGGATAAAACGACCTGGAAGCGGCCGCACTGCAAGCGCTGAGCGAGAACCCAGGCTGAGCGGCGAGACAACGCTTCCACCCCGCTGAACAGGGGAATAACGGCCCTCGGACGCTCTGGGAAGGATCTGCCAGACCGCAGGCTCTCCTCCCGGCAAGCCCTCCTCGCGGCACACTGTACTTTATTCTTTTCGACCCGCACAGCAACACCACGGGACACGCTGCTCTTCCTTTCACCATTCCCACGGCGATTTTTGCCTCCAAGACGCGCAGGGCAACTTTGGGTGGGCTAAAAGCTTTTGCTGCATCTCCTTTTTTCTTTTTCAAGTCTTTTCTGCTTTTAGGCTCGGTTGCCACTGCCAGCTCCAGGCTACCGACACGTAACAAGTGTCTGATGCGAAGGGACAAGGGCCCGCGTCCTGGCCGACGGTTCAGATTTCCCCCTTGGCACCACGAGAGCTGGAGAGGGTCCTTAGTGAAGGATACGGGAACAAGCAGGACACAGAAGCCAGCGACCGCGCTGCCAGCAGCCCGTGCTCTCCTTGGCACAGAGGGACCGCGCCGTTTTAAAACGCAAACAAGGAAATAACAAACGTCCCATTATGTAAAGGCACTGGGACAACCAATGAGATAAATAGGTAGGAAGTGAAAAATCCACTAACAATGAGGTACAGCTTGCCTCTGGAAAACTCACCCAAAATAGGCGCTGAGGCTGATGGTTCCTAAGCTGCAGTTATCTAAACTCAGTTAAAGAGAGACTGTATGGCTGTGCAGGTCTCCCACCGCTTGCCGAAGCCCCTGGCTGCACTCCGTTTTTAGAAGTGGCTCGAGCTGTTACAATGACCCAGACCAATGCCTGTGCTCCTAGGAAAAAAAGTATTTTAAATGAGGTTCTGCCGGTACTGCCCTCATTTCTTCGAGCAGTGTAATGGGTTTAAGCAGAAGGCACAGCCTCCGAACCCGTCTGTACACGGCAGCCCGTGCGAGGACGCTCCCTGACCACGATGCTGGCAGTTCCTTGGACTTCCACCACCTTCAGAGAGCATCTCCAGATGCTAAAGCAGTAACTGTTGTTAACTTTTCTACTACCGAAGCCCCAAGCAATCACATCAAGTAACAGAAAACTTCAGGGAAACAAGAAGTGTCTGATCCAGCACTGGAAAGGCACTGAGAAAATGTCTCCCCAAGCTCTGCGATCTTTTACGACTTTGCAGTACAGCATTAGGACACACAGCATTTTAAGGAGCATTAAAGCAATCTTTTCTTAATTACAACATAACCTTTCCCTTCCTTTCTGTTGATAATTCCTAAGATTACCCGAACTGAACGCTCGCTGGAATTTCTGCTATTTTGTGCAAAAGCACCATTTTATATAAACAAGAAAACGTAATGGTCATGTTCCCTTGGAGGAAAGCGTTCACACAAGAAGCCTCCCCTCTTCCCTTTGTGGAAAACATGTTTATAAAATCCAACTGGAGGGGCAGACGCACGGCACATGCAGTACTAGCAGCAGCCTTGAGCTTACGAAACAGCAAGGATCGGGTAGGACACGCTGTTAAAGGCAGCTCACCAGCTTAGGAGTCGATGTAAAAATAAAGCCAGTTGTTTTTTTTTAATGGTGTTGAAATCAACATCTGGGTAATTTGGTCAGGGCTCCAAGATACTGCTTACGATTCACAAGGCGTTTGGCTGTTACCACTTTACCATGGTTGACACGGAGCGCAGGGCTGATGCTAAAAATGGATCCGCTGAGCCTGCGCGACGAGGGGCGGCCACGCGACTCTCCAGCCACGGCAAAGGAAAGGGTGCTGATGTTCACGAGTCAAAAACGTTACTGCAATATTAGTTAAATGCAACAAAACGGTGCTCGGGGGAGCGATGAGCAGGCAGCCAGGCGGGCTGGTAAGCGTGGAAGAGGATGCAAACTCCGGCCGTAACCAAAACCCCGCTGCATGCACCGCAGGGCTCCAGCCCCAGGCGATCAACAGCAGCTGAACCATCGCGCCCAAAACCAGGGTCTGAGCCCACGGCACCAAGCACAGCCCCATCGCTGCGGTGGGGTGCCACCGCTCCCCGGGGACTTCCTAATTATTTCCTAACTAGCATTTAATCATCCCTGAAGGGCTCAGCAAAGGTGGTTCACACCGTGCTGCTGCGGAGAGGCTGCGCTCTGGGTCTGCAGAGCGATGACAGCGCTGCCCCGAGGCCGTGATAAGGGGACACTTGTTGGGGACAGGGACTTGATGGGGATGCTTGCTGGGGACAGGGACAACTGCAAGAGCCAGGGACTGACAGCACTCTGCTGGTCCAGGACATGTGGGAGCACTCAGAGTGCTTGCCAGGGGACACCGAGCAGCACTGGAGACTCATATGGGATCGTACCAGCATGTCCAAGCACTCCTTACAAGGATAAAATGCCAGAAACCTTACATCCTTCCAACCCTACACCTCTCAGTTGGACTCGAGGATCTCTGTAGATCCCTTCCAACCAAGCTATTCCATATTCTACATTTCTTTACCAATTCATGGCATACACGACCTAGTCACGACACAAGCCCCCACCACCCCTACCTCTCCTCGCAGGCCAACCCAACCCAGCACAAACCAGCAGCTCAGGTTCGCCAGCCCGGCTTCTTCCCCACGCTTGGTTTTGAAACCTCCTGTGATGATCGCGGCAGCGGGACGGGGCAGTAATTTGTCTCAGTTTCTGGGGAAAGAGCCCTACCCATGAGCTCAGCGCCTGGCCACGCGCCCAGCAGGAGAGGGGCCGAGGACAGCCCGTGGGCAGGCATCCACGGGCAGAGCCGTCGGGAAGCGCCGGGAATTTCGCCAGCACCTCGCCCAAGTTCCACAGCACCTGGGGATGCAGCCGTTTCCAATACGAGTAACAACACAAGCGGGATAAAAGCAAGGGAGAGGGGACCACAGCAAACTTCATCTTTTAATAACAGTGTTTGAGACGGGTTGTGCCAGCGAGAGCTGGAGCTTGCATGGCACAGGTGACAACACGCACAGAAAAACCGTGCTGCAAGGCTGCTCCCCTGGTCGCTTCTGGCAATTTAGCTACACGGCCTTTCTGTTAGAGAAAGTTTAAAAATCTGGCCCATGGAAAACATGCAGGAATCCATAAACTGTGAGACAGCAGCAGGGCCCTGCCCTGACAGCGTGAAGGAAGTGCAAGAAGCTCCCACCACTGGCTAGGGCAAGATTGGCCTGAAGTTGCGTTTTGTTTGCTTTTGTCCCGAACTGCAGTGTTTTTGTGCAGGTGGTGTTCTCCCCTGGAAGCAAATGAAAACAAATCAGGCATCGCCTGGGGTTTCAAAAGGACAGTGAAAAGCAAACGCAGTCCGACTTCTCTGAAGGCATGTTCAGCTAAGAAAAAAGAGTTAGGATTTGAACTTGAAAAAGCATTTTAAAAATAAGTGCACCTAACGTTCACCCAGGAGAAACAACACTTAGACACTTTACTTAAAGCACGTCCATTAATTTGGTTAATTGCTACGAAGAAACAGGATGATGATTTTCCACTGGAGTTTGGGAAACGGGCATCCTTATACTCCAAGATCTGAATGTGGGAGAGCTGAACGCATCCTGCCTGAAGAGCAGCTGGACTTGGCACTCTACAAGATCGCTCCGAAAATGCGGTTTGTCAAGAAACATGCACCTGAGAACAGCGGGGGGGTGTTTTGATAAGGAAAGGAGCAAAGAAATGGCGTTTATTCTTTCCTGAGGTGAAGAGTGGGGCCAATACAAGGAGTAAGATTCGCACTGGAGTTAGAACATGACTGCAGGCCCCGAAATAACACTTCAGAATAGAAAATCACGGAGATTTTGCATGTTATTTTTAACAAACATCAAGTCACTAGCAGGAAGAACTTTTCCAGAGAGCAAATGGGAGCCTGTTTGCTTGTCAACACCACTGTCAGCCTAGCAGAGGAGCCTGCGTTGGAGCATGCACAGCCCCTAAAGCACAGCCACTGCAGCCTTGTCCTGGCTAAGCACAGGACAAGAGGAGCTCATCTGCCTGGTCCCAGCACCTTGACACCATGACTACTCCCCAGCAGCAGAAAGCAAGCTAAAACTCCTCGACTCTACAAAACAGCTGTCGATAAGCCAGAGCAGCCTTCATTTTTCCTGTACCAACGTCAGTCTTTGCTCACATCAGGATCAAGGAAGGAAGTGCTCCAATAAAGGTGTTAAACATCGGTTTCTTGTCGCCGTTTCATGCACAAACTTTCCCAATTCTTTGATCTCTACAAGATCAAAGTTCACTATTGCAGGCTGCTTTGCACCACTGCCTATTTGTAGCAGTTGTGAGTGCCACGGGCTCACCCATCCCCATGCGTGCCGGGACTTGGATTCTCACCGCAAGTCCCTGGTCGCAGACCCCCCTGCCACTCAGTCCAGGAGCAGAAATATCCCACACTCCACCTGGCAGGGCACACGAGCACCAGGGCCAGCACACGCCAGCCTAGCAGCACTGCAGGGACCTCAGCCCAGAACCACAGGGCTGCAGGAAGCTGCACGGCGGCGTTCAGGCTTCGCACCTCCTGCCTCCATCCCACAGAGCATCCCAAAGCTAGTGCTCCACCCCGGCAGCCCCAGGAACCACTCTGCAGAGCACCATACGTGCAGGCACCTGTGGCAGCACAGCAGTGCAGGTAGCAGTGCGTTACTCAGCGCTGTGATGAAAGCCACAGCACTCGTGCAACGCACAGGACAAGCTTTTCTACTGCTAGCCTGCAAAGCAGCCGCGAGAGATGCTTGCGTTTCAAACAACCGAAGGCAAACACACCGCTTCAGCTGAGGTTCTCTCTATTTCTGCTCTTTTTCCTTCGGCACCTGCTTCTGACAGATGCTCGGCTGCAGCTGAACACAAGCGGCGCCTTTCCCACGTGCTGCTCCAAGCATCTTTTCCTTACAGACATTACCCCCTGGATCCTGATCTGTGATCCACTGCGCTCAATCTCGTTTGCAGCACCGAAGCCTGTGATGCACTAAAGCTATGACACATTTCTCCCACTTCCTTCCATTGACAGAAAACAAAAGCACACACTGTTGCTCAACACAATCGCAAAATATTTGCTTTTCTAGATTGTTTCTCCCCTCCCTGCTCGTTCTGGGAGGGCTGTCGGTAGAATCACAGCCTGAACTCCCTCCCAGCTAACAGCAGCCGCGGGGGATTTGGGACCGAGGCGGCTCTCAGCTGGTACAGCCCGCGCTGCCTGCCCGTCCCACCGGGACCACACGTACCATCAGGAACCAAACCCTCGGACCTGCTGCAAGAGACCGTTTCCAGACAATATTCTGCCCACTCAAGTTTCAAGCACCAGCAGTTTCTCTGTTCTTTACCATGCGCTGTGCTTCCTTCCTGCCAGACCCCGTATCACCATACCTCACCCCAAAACCACCAGGATGAAGCCTCCACTGCTGCCACTGGTCTTTTACTCAGCAACCATACAAATGCACTAAGCCCACAGTGATGCTGCCAGTGAGCGATTCAGAATTAAACATGGGTGTCACATGAAAACTTAGGCCCTGGTGCCAAGCTTACAGCTCCGAAAAAAGCACTGAATGCATTAACACGCACAGTCACTTTTTATTTTTAATATATTTTTTTTAAGCAACCAGAGTATCATGTTTAAGGTCCCAAAACCGAGAAGGGCAACAAAAGTCTGAGTGTTACTTAGGACACAAAATACTCGGCTATCACTGCCCAAGCTAACACCTTGCAAAGTCTTCAGCGATACCTGCCCATAGTGCTGTCGCCCCAGCGAGCTGCAGAAAGCGCGCTCAGCGTGTTGGGGAGCAGCTGCTTAGGTTTTTTTCCTGACTCAAGGCTGGACCAATGGCCGAGTGCAGTCTCAATACCTTCACGATGCTCTGCTGCCATTTCTAGCAGCTCTAAGCCCAGCTTCACGCACGCTTGTGGTCATTAAAAACGCACCACAGCATGAAAGCGCTTGTTGCGGACAAAAAAAACAAGTCTTGGCTCGGGGAACGGTTTCTTAATTTAATTTACTGCCCATTAGCAGAAAATCCTCACTGATTTGGGTGCTGAGAAAATATAAACAATTAACCACTTAAACACCATTCTCATCCCTTCCCCAGGCTCAGCCTAAGCCAGACAGCTCCAACCCCACTGCTAGGTGCTGCAGCCAGGAGGGACCCCGACCCAAACCTGTGCGAGACAGCGCCATGACCGTCCCGTCCCCAAAAGACGGGATGCCAGCACAGAAAGCGAGCCTGACACATTGACCTGAACCATTCGGCTGCACGGGGAAGGATGGAGCAATCTATAGCAGTCAGCTATAGACCAAACTGTTGCACAGACACCTGAAATTTAGATTGTCATTCATTACACCCTGCTTCCTCTAGGATTCTTACACCACAGCATCTCTGTCAGCATGCCGCTCCTCTGCCCAGTACCTTTTACACTTCTTGTCCAAATTCAGCTTTTTGAGAGAGGCCGAGAGCTCACAAATCACAGCCTAAACTGCTTTTAAGAAGCAGGCGATGGCAATCTTACAAGTGTTGCAGCCAACCCTCTGCCTTGGGAAAGGTCCTTTGAGTGCATCCAAGATGCACCCTATTCTAAAACCGTACCCTCTTCGACACCAACAATCTATCACCGGACACACACACACCTACCAGAAATAGGCTGCTACACCCTCTTCTCCCCCCAGCAACACGTCTTTGGCTGAAAAAAGCTACTGCAATTACAAATACTTACAAGAAAATGTTATAAAAGGGTATTGAGAGAAGGTCATAACAGAACAACTTGAATAGCTGCAGCTAAAAATACCCAATCCCCACACCCATTCTACAGAGCAAATATTATCAGATGTTACTTCCCAATGTTAAAAACATGCTTGTTTCTTTGTTAATTAAGGTGGTATTGTGAACGCTGGATTTTCTTACCAGGGAACACAACAAAGGTACCTTAGGAAAAAAACTTTTTTTGCTGCCTCCAAGATCTCATTTTCTAGGCAATCCAATGCTAAGACGCTATCTAAATCTGGCACGTGTAAATCTGTATTTTCACACAACCACGGGATGGCTGAGGTGGGAAGGGAGCTCTGGGCCCACCTGGTCCCAGCCCCACTCCAGCCATTTCCCGTAGAATCATCGGGTTGCAGAAAACCTCCAAGATCACCTGCTCCAACTATCCCCCCACCACCAGTGTCACCCACTAAACCACATCCCCAAGCACCAGGCCCAACCTTTCCTTGAACACCCCCAGGAACGGTGGCTCCACCGCCTCCCTGGGCAACCCGTCCCAATGCCTGACTGCTCTTTCTGAGAAGAAATGTCTCCCTGTTTCCAACCTGAATTTCCCCTGGTGCAACTTGAGGCCATTCCCTCTTGTCCTCTCCCTGGTTATCTGTGAGAAGAGGCCTCTCTCTCGTACGGGAGGGCAGAGACCCGGGAGCCCAGAATTTTCTACTAACATGACCTCATGTTGCAAAATAACTTTCTAAAGACAGCAGAGCATTCTAGCCATCCATAGCGAGGTGCAGAACGCTTGTGCCGTGCAGATTTATTTTTATTATTGTTTTTATAGCTCAGGGTATCGAGTTGGAGAAGATGGGAGGAAGATCACGTTGACAAGTGGAGCAGCAGCGGTGCAGAGCAGGCACGGGCACACGCAGGTTTGGAATCGGCCTCTCTCCTCTGACCAAGAGCCTGGGTCCAACAGGGCACTGGGAAACCTTCGTTATGGACAGCCTCAACTGGTGGCTCAGCCCCAAATATCCCCAGCCCTAAGGTGGTCGCTGAGGTTTAGGGGACACCAACAGCCACACCGCGCTCCTCTCTGTGAGCGTTACCCCAGAAAGGCGTGGGTCGTGCCATGCCCATCAGGTGCAGCGTGTACACGGTTCACGCGGTGACAGGCATTTGTTAACAAATACTGCACGTGGCCTTCTGCAACTGTTCGTCAGCTCCACTCATTTCACAGGAACCCTACGGTGCTATGTCTCGGATACACTGCCTGAATAACAAACAGATTTTTCTGACACTTTAAAGAATATTTTTAACACAAAAGTGTCAGCCTTATCCCTTCAGAGCCGAGCAGTCCTGGCTGACAACTTTATCGTACCCCACACACAGAAACCCCAGGGGCTCCGAGCACACCCCACCTGCACCCCAAAGGCCCTTTTGAAAAGGCATCTAAGCATCGATGCCAGAGCTGCTCAAAAGGCAGCACACACCGAAAAGCACCACCTGCCACAGCAGAACAGACGAGGGCAGGTAATAAAGACTATGCTTAGTCCTTACAAAAAAAAACAAAACAAGAAACTATGTAAACCTCAGGTTTGCAAAACTACCAGGGCAAGTAGAATAATTGTGATGCCAGCTAAGTGCATCACAACGGGGGGTTCTGTACCATTCCAACACTGAAATGGTCTCTGACTTGAAGAAATACCCGGGAATTCCTGCAGGCAGGTAAGGAGAAGCCTGTGCTACCATACAATAATACTGAAACAAAGCCAGCACGCAAAAGGATGCTTTTTCATCCAAAGATGTAAACGAAGCCCAGTGGTAACCTCTGCCTGGAGGCCTTGTTTAGGTCACATTCTTACCTGTGAACATAGCAGGTGCTGCGCAGAGGAAGGATGGAAAAGTAGCTTAAAAGGTAGGCACATGGAGGAAAGAAGCCACTTGTTTTGCAGAAGGATGAGAAACAAGTGATGGCAGAAAAAAACAGTAGTAATCCTGTGCTAACGCTAACCCTTCACAAATATAGGTCTTGCCCCCCACTTCAAAACTCTCGTTACAATGCCAAAAAAATATAGCTAAAAATCTGCCACCTTTGGCGTCCAACCTTGCCCGTTCCCTCTGCCCCAAGCCACACAGCACACCCACGAGATGTTCACACCTGCCTTCACGCTGACACGTGGGTTTGCCTGCCCGCTGCCATGTTTCCAGACTAGCAGCTTGTTTCCCTGCTTCCTCACAGCCCTTTGGGAGACGCATCCGTAAACCTGCCCTTTTTGCCTCAAGGCCAGCAAGGAGACACTCAGGAGCAGAGCCTGGGTGGCTGCTGCCCGGAGCAGCACAAGAACACATTAAAGGACTAACCTGAAAAGCGGTGAGCAGTACAACCATGGCTATGGTTTCACGGCCTTTAAAAGCTTCCTTCAGGAGATGTACCAGCCAGAGACTGGGGTGAGATGAGAGTGACCCACACCACCTGCTGCAGGACCTCTCGGTGCTCTCTTTGGGAGATGGGGACCCCTGTTCTGGCACAGGATCCCGCTCTCAGGCCACCCAGCAGGTCCATGGAGACGTCCTTGCAAGCACACAGCTCCACGGCCGCTACCTCTTCCTCTGCGCACGCAGCCCGGACAAACTTGGAGAACTTGCCCACATGATGTCATCACTGGGCTGGCGTCTAAATAAAGGAAGCTTTTTATAGAATTTCCCACTGACAGACTTAATCCGGTAAGCCCCGATAGCCAAGGCTTCATCGAGCGGAAGGAAGGAAAAGGGAAAAACAATAACCGCCCCATCTTTGGGGCCGGGGCAGGTGGGTGGCGCCTCGGGAAAGAAACCAAAACAAACCCAGATTTACTTCCCAATACCTGCGTGTGGGAGAAGAGGCACAGGTATGGGTATATTAAGGGAGCTCTCTGTGGACGCAGCCTGTCAAAAAAGCAGCTTGGCCTAGTCCTGCACCGGCGTAGGAAAGAGAATGATGAAGATGAAGAAGAAGAGAAAAAAACTAAGTTTAAAGTTTAAAGATAGGGGATAAAACATACTTTCACGTCAGAGAGGTATTCCAGCTTCACATTCATGTGGCAGTTACTGTGCTTCCTAAAAGCAAACTTTTATTTTTTCTGCTCATTCAGAAGGCCCTCTGCTGCAAATACTTCAGTTTCACGTCACCAGCAAGCAGCACTTTCTGGAAGCTCTCAAAAAATACTAACGAAAGCAAAACCAGCCAGCAGTTCAGGCGAGTTCACGCAAGCGTGCGTGCCTTCCTCTTCTTTGTAACTCTCCATCGCCCCGGCAGCGCTGCGGAGCAGTTCCCCTTCCTCCCTCCGCTCCTCGCCGCATCTTCGGCAGGGCATCCACACCAGGAGCAGTTGTGATAGCCAAGTGACTCATGCTGCAGCAATGTGGGTGGGAACGGCTCCCATGCCCAGCTCCTAAGGACACAGCCTTTTATGGTGTTTTTAGAGTGGAAGTCGTGGCGGTTCGTAGCACTTTGCTTTTTGTCTCGCACCAGCCTCCGAGAGCAGAGCTCACGCTCCCCGTGCTCCAGGACCACAATGAGGAGCCCGTGCATGTTATGAGTGAGCCAACAGCGGCCTCCATGGACTTCTCCGCCTGCAGGATCTTCTAACGGTCCTGCAGGACCATCGGAGGCTGTCACCTGCTCCACGTGGCAGCACCGCGGCTCCATCAGCAGGCTCTCGCCACGCGGCCCCACCGAGCTCCAGACCAGGCGTCAGAGCAGCACAAGGACGCAAGTTATTCTGCGGATGCCTTAATTGCCGCAGCCCAATTTTTAACGATTCGTCCCCTGCGTCCCCAGAGCTATGCCAGCCTCTGGCAATGCACTAATGACCTCTTCTGCATCTCCGGTGACAAGCCACCGGACAAGAGGAAGCACACGCTGTGCCTACCCTCGATGGACTGCCAGCATACGAGAAGCAGACGGGACTGCTAGCAGCTGCCAAAGGCAACCAAGTCCCATCTGTCCTTCCCTCAGGGCGAGCCGTAACTGAGGATTGAGGATCGCAGCTCTCCCTGCTTAGCCAGCAAGTGGGAAATTAACTCCTTAGTCTTTGGGAGAAGCACCGCGGCAGAAGTGCTGCCCTCCAGGCCCAGGGACCACAGCACGCACAACTTGAACCTGGCAAGGTAACAAAGCCAGCTCAGCTGTGCTATTTCAAAGCTGGCGGTCACAGATTAAAAGAACATCCCAAAACATTACCCCGCATGGCTTGAAACAGGATTCTAGCTGTAAACGTGCAGCAGGTCACTTTATAGGACAGCTCTCCGCTCTCCTTTTCACATGAAGCACTACCTGCTCTAGAAGTGAAGGGCATGAAAGTTTCTGCCTCTTCATGCATCCCCAATCACAGCTCCCACAAGCAGCAGATTTTAGTCCTTTCACAGCTGTTAAATTCAAGAAGAAACTAAATTATAACCTTCGCATGCACAAAAGCTCTAGAAGAAAAGCCATCAGGACTCCAGTCGTCAGCCCTCCTGATGCAAAGCACTGACATTAAAAACCTCTTTTCCCTCCTTAAATCCCAGGGAGCTCTGGAAGCAGTCAGCTTACCAGCCGGAGCAGATGAATTGCAGGCCGCCCCGCAGCCAGATTTCACCGCGGGCATTGCGGTGGGAAGATGCAGGGGAACGCTGCTCCGGAGCGAGGTCGCGGGTACGCCAGACAAAGCGGAGGGGAAGTCTGGGGGAGGTACGCTCCAGCGAGTGCTACACAGCCAGCTACGTACCTTGGAGGCCGGCCAGGAAGGCAAAGCCTCTAAACAGCAGCAGAACTCGCAACAAACCCCTCCAGCCTTAAACGCGAGTTAAAAGAGCCTCGGCTGATTTGGCGCGGCGCCCTCGGCACGGCGCCCCGCGGCATTTGCCAACCGCGGCGCTAAGAAGTGCCCCGGCGCCAGGCTTTGGGGGCCGGCGCGCAGCACGCCCTCGCCCACGCGAGCGGTTCCCCTGAGATCCTCCGAACCCGAGCACGTTTCTGCCCCTCGCTGCCCAAATCCGGGAGGCATTTTTTGAACTTGCACGTGGCCGGCGGACGCTGCCATTCGTAATGCTTCACGCTAGGGATGATTTCTCCTCCCGTAACTGAGCGAGCCATCTCGCAGCTGCTGCTTTTAACCCCTCCGAGGGGACAGACACAGCTCCCCAGATGGACCCAGGCAGAGGCGTTCCCCCCCCCGCCCCTCCCTTCGAGCAGATGAAATACACTTCCAAGTTTAGGGAGTCTTCCTGCTGTTAGGTAATGGGTAAAGATTGCAGAATTAAATTTCAAAAAAAGGATCACGTGAAAGGCTCCATCCTGTTCAAAGGAACACAATGAATTTCCTGTAGCCTTCGGTGGCTCCACATAAAAGCAAAGCCTTGCCACAAGGATCGCATCGTGCCCAATTACCACCCCGTCGTACTTCTGAGCCCCGCAGAGCCAGCTCAGGCACAGCAAAGCAAAATGAACTGTCGTGCCTCATTTCTCATGAAACTACTAACCGCTCCCAGCAGCGGCTGTGTAAGGGGTAAGGCAAGCTACTCGACTTTCATTACCCTTTATTTGGGCAGCCATTATCAAATTTGATTCTAAGAAATAAAATCAGTAAGAAGAAACGCAGAACAGCGGTTAAGGAAACAACAAGCCAAAAGCTCTCACAGACAGAAAACGGGTACATCGCAGACCGGTCTCAGGTTCAGGTCTCCCACAGCAGGCAGATGTCTCCCCATTAACCCTTTTGCTCTCCAGAAGGCACCCCTGCCCTTCACACCCCCGGGAAGGGCAGGGCAAAGAGAAAAGCACCCGTTGGCCCTGCCACGCTTGACAGGTGCCGCTGTGACATGGGCGCGCTGGCAGACCCCAAAGGCCCCTGCCCCACAGCCCTGCTGTGCACTACAGCTGCTTTTAACATCATTTTGATACTCTCACCCACAAACGAGCAACCTTTCCCAGCCAGCGGGTTTCTTTGCGAACCTAAAAGCCTCAGACACCGATTTCTATAGAGCAAAACCCTTTCTTAATGCAGACACCGGGCTAGGGGACACAGAGCAACCTTGGCTTTGACGCCTCAGGGCTTTCTGCTAGTTGCATCTCAAAAAGAAGCAAATTCAGCCTCCTGTTCCTTGCAGCACGCTCCTGGACCCCCCCGGCAGCCTTCCTCCCCCTCCAAAACTCCTCTGAACAGGCTGCGAGGCAGACGTGCCACTCCAGAGGGACCGCAAGAGCCCAGGCAGGGGCTTACCACGGCGGCTGGCTGGAAGACGCAGCCCTGGCTCCACTGAAATTAAGTGGAATGTTGTTAACGAACATACAATGAAACTCAGAGTTTGAGTGGTCTGCACAACAGGGAGAGAAAAGAGCGTTTGCTCAACAGGCTGAGATTCTCTGAAACTCCCAGCCTGGCTCCTCAGGAGTTTCTATGTTTATTTTTTCCCTTCTCTCTCACAAATCTGCAGACAGGTTCAGGTGCACAGCACCACCTGTATGGGGCACTTCTCAAACCAAGCCGCATCGTTAGGAAGGAGCGTGCTGTAACGACCACAGGAATCTGTGCAAGGGAGGAAAAAAAAAAAAAGAAAATCCAATGAAGTGCCTCCTTCACCGGATCGGCAGATGGAGCGTTCCTCCTGGCAGAACCAAAATCGTTTAAGAGATGCAAACGAGAGCCTTCCAGCAGGAGATGCAGGCAGCAGCCCCCGAGGCAACCTTCAGAGCCCCGTAAGATGGGAACGAAGTTCTTCGCCAGCATCTCTGCTACATGAGGAGTGAGGCACAACTGGTGCTTCGAGCAAGCACCGCAGGGTGCGGGGAAAAAGCAGAAAGAAGTGTCCTGCCATGGGCAGGCTGAACAGGTTGTTCCCTCCATCGTGCCTTTTCGGCCTCACAGCCTTTGCCTGGCACCATGCAGCCTCCTCAGCCAGTGCTGGCAGTAATGGCCTCTGTCATTAATTACCAAGTGCCACTTGGCAATTAATCCCAGGAGCTCGCACACCGAGCGAGCCCAGGCGGACTTACCTCATCCAGAGCCACCAGCAGGCGGATCCGCTCGGCTGGAGCCGCTCCGCAAATCATCCGGCGACTGGAAGCTTTCAAAACCTTGCAAAATAAATAAAACAAACCTCGGCGGGGCAGGTTCCCCCCGACAAGTAAATTTTCCCCTCCCGCGGAACGCGGCACGGGGAGAGGCGGCGTGAGTCAACCCACTTTGGCAGCGCGTCTAGCCAGGAAGGGCAGGACGCGTCGCCACGCCGGCACACCGGGAACACCCTCCAGACCGCGCTGTTTACCCTGCAGAAGCCAATGCAGGCCCGACACAAAGCCTGCGAGTGCATTTTAGCCTCGGAAGTCATCCGAAACAGGTCCCCTCTCCCCTCCCACTCCATCAATCCAACCCAAATTGGGTCAGCTCCGAACAATAAATGAATGACATTCATTTAAGCCTCTGATGCAGTGCTGACATAATCCACGTCCTTTCATTCTCCTTTGCACCGCAAGTGCTAAAGATGCTTTTGTACAACCCCTGAAGTGCTCCATTTAAAAACCATGGTAACTAGGGCATTGCCTTCAGCTGCTCTTGAAAAAAAGCCATTCCCCTTTCCCCTCATCAGACTCTTGGAAGGCTTGGGGGCAGACAGAAAAGCATTGCCCGATTCAGACTGCTCGACCACGGTGGCCGGAGTTGGGTTGCAGTTGGGCATCACTCACAAAGCGACGGGGGTGAGGGGTGAGCTCGGCCCCCCAGAAAGCTGGGGGACACTCGTCTCTGCGGCGTGACAACGTGCAGGTGGAGACAGAACTCCTCCTGCGTCCTGCAGCCGAGAAACACCCAAAAGTCCCACTCTGAGCCACCACACGTTTGACAGCCCAGCTGCAGCATTAGATAGGCAAATCATCCGACTTGCTCCGAAAGCTGCAGTGCTGCTAGACAAACTCTGCCCTTCTTTTAGCAAATTGTTCCGTTCCAGTATTTTAGCGCGACAAGCACCTAAGCAGCGCTGTTATCTTTACGCTGCAGTAAAAGTTGAAGGGGTTTTGGTGGGGTTTTTCTTGCTAGCCACAGCTCTGAGGTGTTAAAAACGCTTCTGCGCTTCAGAATTTGGAAGTTTGTCTGCTGGCACCGTTGTCCTCCTTTCTGAGATGGAAACATTCAGACGTGTGGGCACAGAGATCAGATGGAAAGAACAGGGCCACTGAAAAAGGCCATTAAACGGGAAAAACCTAAGTGAAGAGGCCCTCTCAGAAAAGGGACGTTTGTCTAAGATGGAAGGCCCACTGTTTGTTTTTTCTTTAAAGAGAAAAACATTCATAGCTCTGCGTTCATTAAAGAACTCATACGCACCAGCAACAGAAAGCCTAACAGCTTAAACATGACCTAAGCGCTGCACTCCCCCTTGTATGACATTTTAACAGACTTTTTTCCAAATTCCACTACATACTGCTATGGAGCCACATTCCAAGATTTTAAAGGTTTTAAAAATAGAAGGTCTTTAATCCCAACGTCTGCAAAAATACCCTGAAAAAAAAAAAAAAAAGAGAAGCATGAAAAACAAAGTCTATCCTGTTAGGTAGGCTGCGCCACAAACGATGCCCAAAAAGACGCTTTGTGCTTGTCTGTAGGAAGCTGAGCCAGACTCAGCCTGGTGCGACGCAGCACTGTTGCAGAGGACGCGAGGCACGCTCCCGTTTACACACGGTGTGTTTTGAGCCACTGCAAATTGATTTGGAGTCAGAATTTACGCCCGGTTGATGGAGATGCAAGCTCGTTAGAAGACAGGCAGGTTAATGCCTGGCCTTCAAGAAAACCTTTGCAAATGGGGAAATTGAGGCACGTAATACTCAGCTGATTCCCCATGTGATCAGATGAAATGAAGTCTCACCTTCTGAGCAGAGACATCACAGAATCATAGAGTAGAAAGACTCGGGTTGGAAGGGACCTTAAAGATTTAAAGATTAAAGATCTAATTCCAACCCCGCTGCCATAGGCAGGATGCTGCCCACCAGACCAGGCTGCCCAAAGCCCCATCCAGCCTGGCCTTGAACACCTCCAGGGCTGGGGCAGCCACAGCTTCTCTGGGCAGCCTGTGCCAGTGCCTCACCACCCTTACAGTGAAGAATTTCCTCCCAACTTCTAACCTAAATCTACCTTCTTTCATTTAAGACTAAAACGTTGCTGAACACTGGAGCTTCCAGCAACCGCAGAGCATTAGGCAACAGATCAGCCGTGCCACAAAGGTCACTGCACTAACCTGTGAGCCCAAACACAGCGGCTGACAGCCCCACTGTACGCTTGTGCCATCGCAGCCTAACATCCAAAGCTGGTTACTGGTGCAGGCGAGTTTCCTGCAGGATGCTCGCTGCGGCCAGCCTGGGGTTTCCGTGACATCGCTGCTCCATCCAGCTTTTACACGGGCAGGAAAGCAAGGCATGGCTCCAGCAGAGGAGGGAAGGGCTGAGCATTTCAACTCCCAGTACCTGACCAGAGCAACTGCTGGGTTCTGGGTTTTTCCACTTCAGAGTAAATATATTTCTTCCGGCTAACAAAACATCATTTTTCTTAAGACAGACTGTTGTGGTCAGAGAAGGGAAAAGGGTGAACTAAGGACAAGCTGATCAGTTAACTCTGAATTCCCTGGCTCCGCTGCTCCTGCCACCATCCAGCGTTCATTTGCAGTAGAAGAAAATGTACAGAGGAAAACAAAACGATTTGGGAAATTCTCACAACGCAGTCTGCTTCACAACAGCCTGTTAGAGGGACTGCAGTTACTTTCATGGAAAATTTGTTTATGAAAGAGCTACACACTTTGAAGGCCAAACGCAGAAGTTCAAGTAAACCCCACGGTGATCCTAAAGTGTTAACCATGCAGCTTGAGGTGACCGCGCTGAACACGCAGCATTCAGGGCTGGTTAGGAACCTGTTGCCAAAGGAAATAAACCTCTTCAACGTAGACGTCTGCAGTTCCTTATACTGAGTGAGGAAAGATAATGCAGGCTTAGAGACACCAAAGCGCCACTGGACAGGACTGCACAGCCTGGCAGCTGTGCAAGGGTCTGCAGAACCAGGCACCGGCACCCTCCCATCCTGGGAGAAAGGCAAAGACCAAAGGTGTTCAGAGTTTGAATTATGGCGCCCTCTTCTCTAAATACATGGGAATAATGTTAGAAAGGGTCTTGCACTTCTGTAAGCAACAGAGGAAAGGAGCTAGCATCACAAGGGGCTTGCCACTGCAACCAGATACTTTGTGTTGCTTTTATAGTCTCAAGAAAAACCAACAATAAAGCACTTTCCTTCAGGTGAACCTTACAGAAGAAGGCTCAAAAAAAATGAAAAAGCTCCTGCCCCTGAAATCAGCCTAGCAGATCTCTACTCTGTTAGAGTTTTGAATGCAGAACTTTATGACAGGAATGCCCAGGCTGCTCAGACTTGCCATCGGTAGCCATCACTAACCCCCAGCACACCTCTTCAGCCTGACCACGAGGAGCACGTGGAGAAGCCCCAGCTCGCCCCCCAGCTCTCCCCCTGCACACAGGGAAGCCAGGAAGAGTTTGCTCACAGGCAAGTTTACGAACGTTTCGGCAACTGCCTCCTCCTTCGAGCAAGCTGCCCAAAAGCTTCCCCAAAGCTGGGCCCCCTGCCACGTTCCCCGGCTGCCCTCACTAATGAGATCTCTGTTTGTAAACACGCGCTGTGACAGACACTCTCTGGCAAGCAGGTCTGCACCACGCTCAGCACAACTGCAGATGCTCGCTGCTCCCAACCTGCGAGGAGACTCCTCCGTCCCCGCACCCAGCGTCTGCCTCCAGCACCGAGCCTGTGTGCACGCTGCTGCTGACGAGCACTGCAGGTACCACTCCCCTTTCTTTTTTTTCCATGGGTCAAACACCTTTTTTAATCAAGTCTTCGCAGCTGGCTCTGAATACCACCGGGAGCACGGCCTGCTCCAAGATCAGACACATCAGGCTTCTGATTTTGGAGGTCTGGTGGGTAATTTTCTTTAAAGCCTAACACCTGTGATCTTTGGTCCATGCTCTCCACGCCTCCCTGAAAGGGATGGACAGGGCCGTGGCAAACCTCAACCTGAACAGCAAAGTTGTGGCTTTGTGTTGGCACAAGGTTCTTCAAAGAACACGAAAGGAGAAAGAAAGCTCCTTCCATTTGGCGCAGGAGATGGAGAAGTCTGGAGTGACCTTGGTTCAACACACGCCTCCGCAGCAGGAAGCTCTGCTGTGGCACAGGGGTAGGAACAGCAACCAAATTCACAAGAGGACGGGGCGTCCTCTAGCTGTTTACCGAGGCTTTGATGCTACTTGATACCTTGAAATCAAAGCTCGGGCCTTCCCAAGACCACGTGTGCAGCAGCCCCAGAGGTCTGTGGCTCAGGACGTCTTCCCCGTAGTAGCCCCTGTTGCAAGGAGTGATGCTGCAATGCCCTGTGCCTGTCCTCAGAAGGAGAAAACCACCCAGACACGCTGCAGTGCTCGATCCAGGTGGGAGAGGAGGAAGATGCAGATGTTGGAAGATGGGCTGCAGCGAGACAGGAGGGGGAACGGATCTGCTAGCCAAGCGGAGAAGACAGAAGACACCACTAACCCCTACTCATGCCCAACCTTTTGGCTGCTCCCGGGCTCCCCAGTGGTACTATTTCACTGGGGGAGCTCACCAAGAGTAGCTGCACATCTTCAGCCAGAGGCTTACCACCTCACAGCTGAGAGGCCACCAAAGCTGCCTCCCCAAAGACTTAAAGACACGCAAAAAGCCAGCAGTGCAAGGATAAGAGAAGAAAATGCTGGGTAACGGCAATCCTTTAATTCTACTTAGCAGAGCACTGGGAGCAGAGCTCACAGCAGCCTGCTTTGCTGGTTATTCCTGGAGTAACATCCCCTTACTTTACCTGGTTCTGGTCTCAGGTTAGGCACAAACCCTGCACGTGCAGTGAATAAAGGAAACTGAGGACATGTTATTTAGCTTTTCCACCGCTTGCTGTGTTCTGTACCAAGAAGCCCTCTGACAGGAGTTGTAGATGTACATCTAGCTGCTGAAAACACAGAGCGCTTCTCTGCTAGCGACCGAGATGTCTCAAACTGTCTGGTTTTAGCAAGGAGCTCTCAAAAATAAACCACAAGGGCTATCGCAAAAACAGGTTAGGCTTTCAACTTCGCAAGACGAGCATAAAACCACCGGAAATACAACCTGCCCCGTCACCCAAAATGCCAGTAAGCTTCCCTAGACACATACACCACCTCCGTATTTTGCAGACACGGACATTTCGCTCACCTATCCAGCACTCTCATCCCTAGACAATGATTTATCAATTCAAATAATGCTTGGTTGGCTTCCCCCCGCCCTTTGTCTTGTCACTGATAAAGCCCCTTCTCACAGTACTACGGTAACTGTGCATCTTATTGCTTAAATCATCTCAGCTTCAACCGGAGGCCCTTCCGTGTGACACCAGAGCTGTTTTCCAGCATTTCTGTTTCTAGCACCAGTCCACAGAAAACAAGGAACAGGGAGAGCTTACAAGATGTCATTGGAAAGAGAAACCAAGGCACAGGGGAAACCAGTCACCCAGTTCCTTCTCTAAGCATCTCCAATCCTCCCAGCAAGGATCAGCACTGGGAAAATACACGGCTTGGCACAGAAGTGGAGATTCGAGCCTACTCCCTCTGCCAGTTACATCAAGCAAGAGCTCTCATTATCCACAGAAACTGGTACAACTTTCCCTTTGCCTCCGAAGTCAACATTAAATAATGCTCAATATGCACGGAACAGGAACCTGTGGACAGGCAAAGAAAATCTTTGCTGAGGAAAGACCAGAAAACCCCCCAGAACCGTCCTCCCCACGCACCACAGTAAATAATTACGCTGCCAGAAAGTGCAGTGTTTATTGCCGAGGATGACAGCTCTCCAGGCTTACCTTCCCCCTCTGACAGCCCACAGGAATCCCGTACATCAATTCACTTGAGTGCATTATTATTTCCATCAAGTGACCCCGAGAAGAAGACTCTTACATTGGGACCTCTGAGTTGGGTTTTGGGTGCAATTGATTTTTAAGTCAGCTCTGGCAATTTGAAGAAATGGGGCTGGTTATTTTAATATCGCACCTTTTGGAAAACCCAAGCAAGTTCACGTGCAGCTTCCAGTACTTCTAACCAAGGGATTAAGTGGTGAGAGCAGCCAACTTCTGTCCTCCTCTAGATGAGCCACAGAGATCACACCGCTAGCGAGCGTCACTCTCACTTCATTTCTAGCTGCAAAGACAGAGCAAAGGGCACGCAGCTACAGAACGGAAAGACTGATGAACTGCCTAACGCTCCAGCGAGAGAGTAAATGCAAGATGTGCAAGAAAAATGTCTGCTGAGTAATAGATACGGGGTCATGTGGGCATGTTTCCAAATTCCTGCTCTTTAGTATATGTGTTCAACAACTCTTCTGGCAAGAAAGTCAATACGATGAAGCACAGACCATTTTTTTCAACCAAGTCTGCAATTAACCTATTTTCTCTGCAATTAAGAGGTCAGTTCCAACCCCCCTCCAAAGCCTTTGCCTAAAAGCAGACTCCAGAGCAGCACAGTCAAGGCAAACAGTCTGTCATCACGAAATACTCAGCCGTGGGCATCATAAAAAAAGCCACCCTATGTGCTGAGGCACGCAGCTGAAGAGCCTGCAGGAGCCACTGGTTTCATGCAAAGCATGTTAGGAATGAAGAAGGATTGTTCACCCCTCGGTGAAAGACGGTCAGATGGCATATTATAAAAGTCCAACAAAAGGAGGAAATGCTTCTTCCGTGTGACACACGCTTGGGCTGGGGCACATTCTGCTGCTTCCAACAAGTTATAGAAACTGCCCAAAAAGTAACACGCAAACGGCAGGCGAACAGGGCCATCTGTCGCTGCTAAAGCCCCGACCCTCCTCGGCTCTTCCTCCTTCCCTGAGGATCCACTTTGGGTGTGCCTGGGCCAACGCTGGGCGAGGTGGACCTGGCTGGAGCCAGCGTGGGAGATCTTCCACGCTTGGGTGACCACGCACTGCTATTACGGTGCCAGTGGAGAGAGCTTAGGGCTCCAGCCCTTTGTCCTGGCGTGTTAGGAGACCACCTCTGCAAGAGGAGCAGGCAAGAAGGGACCACAGACGCTGCTAACTTCCACCTGCTCTTCCTCGGGCAGCAGATCTGAGGGGAAATGCTGTCTGCTCCGGTGCAGAGCCCCAAGCAGTGAGGGGCGGCACGTCCCGTCTTCTCCGCAGCGTGTCACTCAAACACACGCTGCAAGCGTGCAAACGGGTGAGAACGAGCCCAGCAACCCTTCAAAGGCAGCTCAGACTCCCAGCGACCCCCAGCGAGTCGTACAAGATCTACCCAGCATCCACAAGCACCCTGCTCACTGACAGCCTGTTCGGAAGGGCAGCTGCTCCCAGCCCAACGAGCTTCACAAAGGAAATCTGAGCGTAGGAGGCACCTCCAGACAGCCCCGACACATCGACCACTGCAATCAGACACTGCGACGTGCTTACAAAGCTCTTGGGCCACCAGCTAGGACAAATTTCCAGGAAGGCACGCCAGGATCACCTCCAAACCACAGCTTTTCCCCGATAAACACTTACCAAAACCATTAGTGGGTAGACGATGCTGGAAGGCCATAAAAACTGACACACACACAGGGAAAAGGAAGACAGCTCTGGGTCATGCTGCTGAAGAAAGCTTTTTTAAGCCGTTTATTCCTGCACTCACCCTCTAGCACTGAAGCACCAAGACCTTGATGCTGGTTCCAAGCTGTTCCTCCGTTTGACCAAGCAAGCACCCGAGGTGAGTGCCAGTGAGCCTGCCAGGACGGCTGCTGGTGAGTTTTTCCTTCAGCACAAAACCTCTCCTCACTCCATCAAACCGGGAGCAGATGCAGCACCAGTAATAAGGAGCAGAGAGATCAGAGATCCTTCTCCCTGCGGCAACCAGCCATCCAGAACAAAACATCAGCAACAAAAGCTCTCTTCAGGTGGTGGGCTCTCTTCTTCTGGCACGTTTATCCACTTCTCCAGAGAGGTAATCACCAGGGATTTGTCCTCCAGACCTCGGCTGCTTCGCCAAGGCACTTTGCCTGCCTTCTGCCTCAATGTCAGAAGTGTGCACGCAGAAAAGGAAGCACTGGCTCGTTGCTGTAGCTACTTTGCAACCGTGCTGACCAACTCTTCCTGTTTCTCTGCAGTCACCCTACGCTTCCCACCCCCGGTGACTGCTTCAAGCATCCGGACGTGCTGTGAGCGGCCAGGGACTCTCCCACCAGGTTACTCATTCCAGCACTTCCAAATACAAGGAGGCAAGACTTGTCAGGCGTTAAAATGATAGCTGACTAAAACGTTATGAGGGTAAAAATACGGATGCTCTCACCAGTTGCTCATTAAGTAAAAGGCTCTGAACTGAGGGGCGCGGACAGGACAGCCAGGAAAAAGCCTCGATCGGGCATCTCTCACTCCACGGAGAGGCAAGGATTAAGTGGCACAGCACAAACCTCTGGGGCTGGCGGGGACACTTTTGGGGCAAAACCCTTTGCAGCTGCAGCACTTGTGTGGGGAGACAGGCACACGGGGCACGGCGGGTACCAGCAGCACCTTCTCTCCAGCACATCTGCTTTCTCAGGGAAGGCAGCACCACCTCCCCTGCACACTTCCAAAACAACCAACCAACCCTTTCTCCCCATACCCAACATAGCCAAACAGTCCCAAGCTTGGCAAAACCATAAAGCAGTTCCCCTCAAGTCCTGTCTGACGGCAGAGGCGAGGAAGAGCCAGGCTGCAGTGCCGGGAAGGCCTGCACCCGGTGCTGCCGGAAAGGCGCGCACAGAGCCGTGTTACGCTTCAGGGCAGACAAATCCCTCCACTCACAACATAAAACCAGCACATCCTATCAACAGGGCCTGTTCAGTCACGGTCCCCGAGCTGTGAGGAAATGAGAGCTGACAGCAGCATCAATACAAGCAGTCTGTCCTCTCTGTTCACAAGACTTACACGCCAGCCACACAGCCCGCTGGCATTTCCTACCTGCTCTTTACATCTGGCACCCAGCCTCTTGTCACGCAGCTAAAACACTTACTCTCATGTCTTCTCCCACCTCATACTAGCTTGAGGCAGCAAGAAGAGCAAACAGGCCTCCTCCTCTGGTGTTAGTTCTGGGTTACAGATGCTGGTATACAAACTATATACTACATAAAAAAAAAATTTAAATTTTAACATTCACTAACTTTATTCGGCACCCGAAACAGTGGTGGAGGTGAAGGCTGGGACCAGGTTCCCTTCCTCCCTGCTGTACTTCTCATTGCACCGAAACTGAGCTGGGGAACAGAACTGAAGCTGCCCTGGAGAGGTTTCATCTACACGGGGCAAGAGCTGAGGTTTGCCTTCCTGCATCCCAGCTCAGCATCCTCTTCATCATCCCCCAGCCTGCTTTCGCCTAGGATTACACCACAGGAACGTCTGCATCACCTCTCAGATGGCTGCGCAGACTACAAAACTCCTGCCTTCTCAAAATTGCACCTTTCTGGCCAAAGCAGCAAACCTTTGGAGATCTCTGATGAGTTGTTTTTTCCTCCCTCAACTCTATCGGTTCATCTGAATAGCAAGCACTTCCTTTGTTAGTTTTGGTTTCTGTTTTGTTCAGAGGTTATTTCTGTCTGCTTACTTTTTTTTTTTGAGTTGCTCTTCATGAAAAGAGCTCAGCTCCAGGCTGGAGTGTAACCTGTGCGTTAGGACGGCTGGCAGACTGCTCTTCTTCATCTACTACTAACAGTTGCTTTTTTCCCCTTCCAGGCAAACAGCTCGGCCTCTAGGGAAGAGACAGCAACTTTGCACATCTCAAGTCAAGCAGAGTGTTTAAGTGCAGAGTCTGCAAAACACACACCTGCGAGGCGCACAGACCCAGCCGGTGCCCTCCAACATCTGCTCTGCAGCCTGGGGACCAGCTCACTGAGCCGAGAAGGCCGGCAGCTCCTTGCCTCTCCTCTGCAGCAGGTAACCCAAAAAATCCTCTCGGAAGCTGAAGCTCAGATCCATCTCACTGCTATTTCAATTCTGACAAAAATAAAGCTGAAAGAACAAAGCAGACATGCGGTTGTAGGCACGGTGTTTGGACTGAGATAAACCTCCATCCAACTTACGGCATGGATTGCATTTGCCTTAAATCTCTTTTAGCCAGCCTGTGTTTGGATGTCTATTGAGCACTACCGACAATGCAACCTCATCCTTCATCAGCCTTGAGGACTGATGAAAACGTGGACACCAGCCTTAATTCTGGCCTTGAACTGACACAATGACCAGCCACAGCCATGCCGTGCGTGTGACCGTGCCCAGCTTCACCATTTCACAAGGAAAACTCGAGGAGCCCTCGCAGGCTCCAGGTCCTACTCGTAAAACGACACTCAGCTGCGTGCAGAGTATGTTTCAGATTAGGCTTTGTTTTCTTTTAATACTGTCAACTCTCATCTTTGAGGCCAGATCAAGAGATTGCTTTGCAATATTTTGCATTAATCTATTTTGATAAAACGCGGCAGTTATTTTTGTTTTGTTTTCTCCCCCGGTCTCAGAGGGATCTCCTTTGCAACACTCACAACTAAAGAATTAACGTCCGTTGGTCAAAAACAGAACTAGGCAGTCTGGCCAGCTGCACGCTTTGAAGATCTTCTGTGGTTTTATAAGGCAGAACTAAGATAAATCAAGAAAATAATTGTTAGTTTCATAAATTGTAATTCTAGATTTTGAAGGCAATAATGCAACTGAAATTAATCAGAAGACTTGCATTTGGTAGTCACATTTCCCAGCTAAAAAGAAGGAGATGGCCCAACTTGAAGATCAATAAAACTCGAAACAAGCATGAGCACAGTGATTTTTCAAGGTTAGTCCCACAGTTAGGACAGCCCTTCGTTAGATATATGAACAGTTCTGAATAATGGGAATAGTTATGTCATCCAAGCACGCAGGTAAAGATTCAAACTACACATTCTGCAGGTTGCTCGTACCATAGCAATACACAAAGTGCAAAAAAGGAGGAAGAGACACTGTCACTCAGAAATAACCTTAAGTATTCAGAGAGCTGTCAATTAAAAGCCTTTCCAAAAAATTACAATTACCAGTTGACCTAATTCTAACCAGGTTTTGCAAGGAGCAGCACCTTCACCTTCCTACGTTATACCTTTGCTTTTTTAGGCAACTATGACTACACCTAACTGTGTGACACGGTCAGGTCCTTTGTTAAAGGGACCTTCATTTAATCTACATATAAAGCTTTCTGAAATGTGAACGTCGGTATTTTTGGCTGGTATCTGAGAAAAACCAAAGAAACAGCTGCTTAGAGCAGAGAAGCAAGGTTAAGTAAGGACAGAAAATGCACCTCTTCCTATGGAAATAAGTCATTACCATGCTTAGAGTATTACTCCAGTTCAACATAAGCGAGCACCACATCATTCTGAAGAAAAATAATTAACACTGCTCCACACCTATCACCAAGCCTCTCAGAGGGCCTGACACAACCAAGTATCATTTGAAAGTGGTCAAGGGCTGAGAAAAGAGGATTCAGCCTCCTGGGCTCTGAGCATGTAAACTACAGCTGCCCTTCCGCAAAGCCTAGCCAAGGAAAAGCATCTCCAAAGGAAACCAGAAAGGTTTTAATTGCAATTAAAAGCACTCAGGTTTGAAGTTTTAAACACACAAACTCAGAAAAAAATACTCTGAGATACGTTCATCTCACGTAGTTTCTGTAATGGCATCTTCATTACAGTGTGAAGGGTAGGTAGAAACTAATCAATTCAACATGCATTTGGCCTCCAGTTGCTTAATCAAAACATTTCTCTATGACCATTTAAGTAGTTAGATCACATGCAACCTGTTTTGACTAGAAGATGCGCCACTGGTTTCCCACATGTGGATTTTACTGCAAAATTCTGGTGATTTTATTCCAAAGTACTGGAAAAAAACAAAAACCTAATTCAAAGGATAAATGAGAACAGTGACTTTAAAAGAGGTTAGTAACCACTACATGCCCCCCCCGCTCCACACACCCTTTTAATGCCTTTTTTATTTTTCCTATCTGAATGGGAAAGGAAACCTACAACAATAAAATATTTCACGTCTTTGTGAGGAACAGCACTATGAGGGCCATCTCACAGCAATATATCACCTAAACAAAAGAAGGGGAAAAAAAAACGCCAACCAACCCCTCCTTCACTGAAAAGAAACCACATTACTGGCCCTTCAGTGCCTGCAGGAAAAACACTGTAAAAGCACTCACGTGCCCAGCTCTGTGCTCTGGCATGCTGCAAAGAAAGATGAATTAAGGGGTCCCAAACCACCAGCGACCCCAGCGAGCACCGCTCTCCTGCACAGCGCTGGCTGCAGCCATGGGCAGATCCGCTTCCAATTCGAACCAGAAGTGTAAAGATACATTCCTGTACACGGGGAGCCCCAGCTCCAAGAGCACCCGTCCCAGTGCCAGATGCTCCAGCCAACGCCATGCATGCACACAGTAGCCAACGAGCGCGTCATCCGTCGGAGCACATCCACCATGGCTCAGCTGCGGGCTGCCCTACGGGACTGCAGAGCTCGAGCCCACGCAGTGGTGGAGTCCCCGTCCCTGGAGGTGTTTTGGGGAGACATGCGGACACGGCAGTCAGGGATGTGGTTCAGTGATGGGACTCCATAGGTTAGGCTGACAGCTGGACTTGTGACCTTGAAGGCCTTTCCCAACCTAGATGATTCCATGATTCTGAACAGTTAATGCTCAGGGAACCTGGCTCCTGAACATCAGGTCACAAGCCGCAAGCACTGCAAGGTCGCCGTCGTCTCCCAGCGGCTGAGGAGCTGCCAGTGACTTGCTGTACTGGGTGAGTGGCTCGCGGCCCGTCCTTGAGCCCTTGGCTCACTGGGGTCCTCCCACCGCAGGATCAGCAGATGCCTAGCACCCAACCAGCAAGACCAACATCCACAGGCAGACAAGGAACAAGTCAGACACATCCCAGGAGATGCCACTTCTATGCCCCAAATACCACCTACCTGGGCTGCCATAACCCAAAGCCTTTCATCAGTATTCAGTCCTCAAAGTGGAGGGAGGAACCAGCCACCCAGAAAAACAAGTAATGCCCACTTGTTGGCTAAAAGATGCTTACTTCCAAGAAATATCAGTGGGGAAAGCTGTTATTGCTGCTTGAATTAGGGGAGCAAACCCCTAAGCCTTTGCACAGCCAGGAGACCATGTTCCAAACAAACCATGGGAGATCTGCAGATGGACATCGTGCTGACACAGGGCCCAGCTTCTGAGACCAAAGTGGGTAGAAGAGATCAACATCCTCAGTGCCAAGCGATATCAGGCCTAGTAAACGAATATGCATACAAATCCTAATAATACCCTGTTATTTCTGGCGAGAATTGCAGGGGGGAGAAATAGTTGTTGGGCTGGAAGAGGAGGAACGGATGCTGTTTAGAAACCTGGAGCAGAGTTCATTACATTGTCAGAAACCTCAAGTTTCAACAGAAGTAAATTCCATCAAGCCTATGAAGTCCTCCTCAAAGCTGAACTTAGCATGATCTTAAAGAAAACTGTCCAGAAAAACAAACAAAAAGCCCACAAGAATCATGCTTTCAGAAACTCAAACATGAGCGCTACAAAACAGTTTTCCTGCCTGGAGCTCCAAATACAAGACGTGCTGTAAGAGGAAAAGTTGCTCCCACGTTTCTGCAAAGTGACTTCAAGGACTCCAAAAGCATTTAGGAAACTGCTTTGGTCAAAAATCAAAAAAAGCTCATAAAGTTAGAAGACAATGTGAACAATGCTGAGCTATTCAGGCAAAAATGAAAGCTGCTGTCGGGAGGGAAGGGGAAATGCCCACCACAATAGCTTTGGGAAACACTTCCCAAAACCCTCAGGAAAGAAAGAAAAATGAAAACACACTTTCAGAAATCCAGGATGGCCAGCGCTTAGAAACAACACAAAGGAACTGCAGCAGACGCATGCTAGGACTAAAGACCAAAAAAAGAAAGTCACTGAGCTGGAGTCACCTATTCCAGCTGCCACACGCCTGCTGTTTGCCCGTTTTCATTTTTTTCAAGCCCTTTCTGCAAGGCTGGAGCTGTTTTTGCAACAGCTGGGGGAGAATTTCAACCCAGGGCAGGCTGCTGCTGCCTCCTGCGTGCTGCTGCTTGTGCAAGAGCAGGGCGTAGGGCTCAGCATCACCCAGCGTCTCGTTACTCAACCCTGCCAGGAGCCTCTGCTGTCGCAGCCGCCTCCTGTTTTTAGGTACCCACGTGAGGTTTTATTCACTGCGCTCCCCGTCCCCCAAGCTCCTTCTAAAGTGAAGGCGAGGAGATGGGAAGGCACCTCCGTGGGATAAACACGGGGCTGAGGAGGGGAAGAGCAGCCCAACATCTCGCCTTCCCATTCCCTACAGAAACACCGTGCCTGCTGCTTCTTCTGCAGGTGCCTCGTTAAAAAACCCCATCGCAGGAGGCAGACAGCAAGGGCTTCCTTCGAGCCACGGCTTAACAAGCAGCAAATAACCTCGGCAGATTTACATGCAGCCTGCTAAATGGCAGGTCCCGAAGCAGCACCTAGTCCCACTTCCACGCAAAGCACAGCTAGCCAGGCCTGAGGAACAGCTATCCCAGAAAAAAATAAAATAAAAATCAATCAATATGGACACTTGAGGGACGAGTCAGTACACATGGAAGTACCGCCACCTCCTTGCACTGACTGGCATCCCTGCTAGAATAACTACAGGCTACCCCAGGCACTGTTGTAGGGATTTTGCAGGGCTAGGTAACAACCAGTTCTGCTAGAAACCCCCGCCCAAAGCCTTTTTGTCTCCACATTGCTGCTTTCACCAGCTTCCTCAGCCTTGTCTGCCTGCAGCTGGGCAGCACAGAGCAGGGACCTCCCTCAGCCGCTCACAGGGACCTGGAGAGAGAAGCCCAGCCACAGTCACAACTTCCCTCTGGCTCTCCTCAGTGTCTAAAAAGCCAGGAGAAATGCAACACCAAAGCTCCTGTGAGGCCAGAAAACTGGAGTCGACACCGACTGCGCCATCCGCAGCATCCTGGATCCCAACACGGGATCCAAGCAAGCAGCTGTAACCTCAGCTTTATAACTCACCAGCACACCAAACCCAAGTCCTCCAGCAATGCTATCGCTCTCCTTCCCTTGCCTTCAGCTACGATAAGTCTTTCTGTATCTCAAAGGCCTAAAAGTATTTCTTATTCTTTAACAATCCAGCAATTCCTTTGAGAGCTGCTTAGGATGAAAAAAAAAAAAAAAAAGCTTATCAGATGAGACCAGCAGGACTCTGAAGCAGAGCAGTGGCATTTGTCTAGAAGAAGTGGCACCACTCAGACGTTATCAAGCAAGGAGCAAAACAGAGCCAACCCAAGTCTTAATGAAAGCTGTGTTTTTTATCTGAGGAAAACAAAACTTGACTAAATTGAGACTCAGCCAAAGAGGAAAAAAGCAACACAGTCCTTTATGAACTGATAAAACATCAGATAGCCTGTTGCATTTCTAGCTTAGAGAAGAAAAGAGGAAAAACAGAATATCCTTATTGTTCAGCTTCTCTCTACTTCTGGGACACGGTTTTTGGCCGGAAGCCTGGTTTGCACCTGAGGGTAATGCAAAAAGGAACATAAAAACCCCAACCTGAATGACAACTGAAGAGCAGCCATCTGCGGGGGTGTTTCTCTTTCCAAACCAAACTTGGAATGAAAAGGGTTTTCCAAAGACTCAGCCAAGGAAAGAGAAGCTTCAGAAAGAGCCTTGGTGGGATCCGACTGGAGAGCACGCTTCGTGCAAGTATCAGGGCAAAGGCATCATTCCCCTTACCCACTCCCAGCAGCACTCCTAGATGTCCATTCACTGTTAACTTCATTTTCTTTTTTTTTTTTTTTTAATGCAGCAAAAGCTGCTGGAAAGCATGCTTTGTTTGGAAACTGAATGTGCAGAAGAGACTTGGCTAGTGCCATGCCTTTCACCCCAGGTCACCGAAACGCTGCCCATAAGACGGTCACCGTTACCACCTTCCTCGCATCCCATTTTACAGCTGTCAACCACCGTGGGGCAAGTAAATATACAGCAGAGCAGAGGAGAACCTGAGTCACCTCGTCGGAAAAGCAGCAATTTAGGCAGCCACCAAACTGCCTTCAGGGAGGGCTACACGAGGTCTTTGCATGTGAAAGCAAATTCAAACAGCCTTAAATTTGTGCTGTCATGGTTACAGCGGGCCGGGTAACCACAAACTGCTGAGTGCCCACGAAACAGACCTGCATGTCACAACTGCTCATCTGCTCTGAACGAAGGTCTTGAAAGCGGTGATCTGAACCTTGTGAGAACGTCCTTCGCTGGCAGTAACCCAGATACAGCCTCCCCACCGCTGCAACCACACCTGCAGGCCTCGATCTCAAAGTTTAGCCATGTACACGGCCGCTCCTTGCGTGCCAGACGACGTGCGGCTAAAGGCTTCCACCCCAACAGAGCTCTCAAGCTGCTCAATACCCAGAAAATTTGGGGAAAAATAAATAATTCAGGCTACAGCAGATTTGAGTCTTGACCATCCTCCAGTGCTCACAGCTCCATGCTCCCAGGAGGATCAGGAAATTCCCCTTCTGCTGGCTGCGAGAGGACCGTTTGACCCAAAAGAGACAGAGGTTTTACTTTCTGAAGTGAAACCCTGCACTTGCCCCTGTCCCCGGACACATCCTCCACGGGCAGGGAGCTCACAGCCTCCTTTGGTACTCTGTTGGAGCCCGGGACTACCTGCTTGAGGAGATGTGCCAGGAACCAAACTACTTACTAAGACGACATCGTGATGTGGAATTAAGCCATGCAACTCCTTGCCATGAGGTGTTTGCTCCGCTCGCAGTTTTATGGGGTTTCAGAAGCAACAGGACGGGCTGGGGAAGAACCCCCAGCCACGGGCACCGTACACGGGCACACGCACTGCCTCGTGGTGTCGGCAGACCATGGCTTTCTGCAAGCTCCACAATCTCTCTCTCCTTGTCCTTCTAAGAAACAGGCTGCGAGACACAGGTAATTCAACAAAAAGAGCAACGTCACCAGCAGCATCATTCTTCCAGCTAAGCCCAACCATCAAGTCCTTGTAGGAGAAGGTGAGGATCAAACCACCAGCCTGAAAAAGGCAGATGAAGGTGGACAGGGGCTTTTTTGTTGTTTGTTGTTTGGTTGTTTTTTGCTACTACTGTGCAGAATGAGGCAGCTCAGCCTTTATCCAGCTCTTTAGAGTAGCTCCGCTACCGTTGCTGGAGGCAGGGCACTGCTTTAGACGCAATCAGTTTCAGGTGTACCCTTGGTTCAACCCGGTACGGCTGTCTTCGCACTATCTAAAGCAGCAGATTAAAAGACATGCCCACATACTTCCAGCACAGCACAACAACATCAGCAGGAATTCACTGATAGGAGAAATATTTTCCTAATGGAGTACTCAAAGCTGGAGGTGGACACCTCCTCCAAGCGCTCAACCGCTGGAACAAAACCTGCTGGGCTTTCTCCCAGGGCTCAAAAGAAGAGCTGACCCAGGGATGCCCCGAGATTCCTGTTCATTTCGTAACAAGCCGCTGTAAAAGGAAATTGAGCTGAATATTCACGTGCTTAAGGCCATTTAAAGTAGAGACTTACTTTCCTAATGTGTAAGGGTTCTTCCAGCCTTCTGAGGGCAAGAGACAGGAAAAGAGATGCCTTTCAGGAAGAAAGCACTAATGAGAAAGGAGTTCCCCCTGAACTAATTAGCAGTACAAGGCAAAAAAACTAACAAACTTTCCCTAAGGAAAGGCTTCAAAATAATTAAACCTACATACCCAAAGCTCATTGCAGTCTACTAGATCTACTGCTGTATTAGCTCTTTAATTGCTGCAGCTTTTCCAGAGCTCATGCAATGCAGAAAAAACACTCCCTAGGACCATTTTTATTTAACTCAGTATATTGGTTAACCACAGGAACGAACTGACGAAGGAAACCTACATCCAGGAGGGCTCCCAGGCATTGGGGGCACGGGGCAAGGCACCGCGGCGACACAGGGACCCGAACGGGGACACTACGCGAAGCTGAGCAGCTAAAACAACCCTGATTTGCCAACTGATACAGATGGTTTTCAACAGGAAGATAACAACATGTCTTAGGAAAAGAGAAGCCCTCCCAGGGAGAAGAGGGTCGCTTTGGCGCTTAATTTTTCCCAGTCTTCTCAGGAGGCTCAGCAGGAAAAGAAACAGAGCCCCCACCGCATAAATCCTTTTATCTGGTGAGGCTAGATTAATACCCCAGAGAAGATTACTGCTCTAGGCAGTTAATGGGTGCTCTTACCTCAGTTCTCCTGGTGCTCTTCTCCCAGTGACTGAAAGAGAACTGAGAAGTTTCGTCCCCAATTCCTTCGCGAAGACGCAGCTCCACGCAGGCCATGCTGCTCAGCAGAGCAGAGAAGCAGCAGAGCACACCCCCTCAGACTGAACACAGAATACAAATAACGTCCTAGTGCTGTTTCCCCTCTTTCTTCCGTTTTCTAAACATTCAGAAGAAAATCGACACTCCGACATCTCTCCCCACGTTCTTAATGGAACTGTAACAAGCCTGCTGTGCGATTGTCTGCAAGAGGCTCTGGAAAATCCAGAAGGACAAAGCAAACCACAGGGGTTAACCTGCAGGGCAGCTACTTCAGTAGAAGCAGCAGCAAACAAATTTCTAGACACACACGTGGAGCTAAGTCTCATTTGTCAGAGGGGCAAGCATCGAAGGCTCTGAACACAGCCATCCATCCGCCTCCTGTGCCGTGCTGGGGGAGCTCGTGCTTGTGGCGTTGCAGCTAACAGTAACAACGGTGACCCCATAAAAGGGGCGGTGGAAACGTCAGGGAAGATGGAAGAACAAGCAAGCAGATCACCTCCGAAGGGCAGTTCTTCGCGTGACAAGCCGGTTCAAGACCCAGAATGGTTATGGGCAGTTGGTCAAGCCAAGGAGGCACGCGAAGGCAGTTTGTCCTGGGGCAGCCGCTGGGGAAGAGGGGACAGACAGCTGCAGCAGCGCCCTAGGGAATCCCACACACCGCTCTGTTCATTCCGGTGCCCGACAGGGGTACTGAAATCCGGGGGTGATGAAGCTTGTAGCATCCCTGTATCCACCCCTTACCTGCCCAGCTCCCAGCAATTTAATTACCCGATGCAGCAAGTGCGACGTTGTTCTCAGCTGTGATTAACCACCCTTCTGCTCTCACAACAGCATCTCAAGCCGTGTTTCCAAATCAGCATTTAGCTTTTTTTATCTAATACATTTCCTCTCTCCCCCTCTCCCTCCCTTCCCCCATCCCGTGGATTTGGTGAAATTGCTTCTTCTGCAAATGCTGAACTTTTGCCAATTAGACAGGGAAAGCCTTGGCTAAAAATAAACCCAATTGCAGCAGAAAATAGACCCCTTTGCAGTAAAATAGTGGATTATACATGCAAGGAGACCTGACAGGAGAACACAGACTCCAGATTTGCATGAGAATCTCATCAAGCTCAACAGATAGCATCTGCAACTACATTAACTTGCCCCACCTTGAGAAAAAAAAGGAAAAAAAAAACAGGAAAAAAAGAGAGAGGTGAGACTGAAGGAGGGGTAGGGTTGAGGGCACTGGGGTAAATCAAGTTTCCATCTGTTTTGCCTGCATTTCAGGCCCTTCGCACACGCACACACCCCAGCACATCTGTGTCTGACATGCAAAGAACAGAACTCCCCTTTGAAGAAGCCACAGGAGCTCCCTGAAAACACAGTTCTCCCACTCAAGAGTACTGAGCCTCCCAAGACCCGGCTCCTCCAGCGGGCTGGGCACTCAGAAAAGGACGGCAGGACGAGAAGGGCTCCAGCCAACGCCTGCCTGCGCTCCCTGAGAACCCAGCTGCTCTTTGTCCGCAGGAAAGGAAAAGGATGACAAACTGTTCCCTACAAGGCCGCTACAGGAGGCAAAACCCCATTGCAGGAAATCCACTGCAATGTTTCAGGCATGGAAGAAAACAACTTGTGCTTTTGCCACCTGACTCACCAGCAGTCCGGGGCACTGATTCAGCACCGCTCCCCTCCGAGGCGGACACACCTCAGGAGACCAGCAAACGGGGACCATGCTTACCTTCGCTGTTCCCCTTTTCGTTACGTTCCTGCCTTTAAATAGAGGTCTTCTGAGCTAGCACATAGCCTTAAGAAATGGAAAGCATGCCTGGAAGGCTAGCACGGGAAGCCTAACTGCCTCCGCCATCAGCTCAGAAGGAGAAAGCACGTTGTCTTCTTGCACAGGGTGATAAATCCCAGTAAATACCCGGGATAAGGTAGGAACAGCTCCGCCCTAACTCCTACTCCTCCAGTGTATTTGCTGCACCACCCAGACAATCCCAGCTGAACCAGGTTTTCAGGAAAGATTGGTTCCCCTAATTAATCCACTTGCCTTTTTAGGGAACAAGAAAGCTTCATGCAGCGAATTAAGGATTATGTCCTCCTACGACCGAAAGGGTGGCTTCAGGCTGGCCAAGTGCAATGCTATTTTCAGAAGGGATCTGTCAGGGATGGACATTTGGAAAAGAAGCTTTTTGTTTGTTTTGTTTCAACTTCATGAGCGTTTGCGGTAAGCTGAAGCTCGGTGTGCCAGGCCAATCTCTCCATGTTCACCAACGCACCTACAGCAGCATCCACCTACCTCTGACCTCCCCTGAGTGACCACAAACGGCAAAATATTCCACTTCAATCCCCACGGCTGCACACATGCCTCCGGCCAGCTGGGAACACAATTGCAGTCACTAAAAAAGCAGCCCTGACAGTAATGCAGTAATTGAAATCGAGGAGCACGCGGACCTGCTGGTAGCCTAGCGAGGGGTGATTACCGAAAGCATCTTGGCAACTCAAACCAACTCCAGCAACCCACTTTCATTGCCAAACAGTTTCAGAGAGCACAGATGAGATTTTTCAGCTGAGCACTGATGCCTTAAAGCAATAAACACGCTGAACAACTCAAGCAAGAAGATGCACTGGGCAGCACCGGGCACAACTCCACTACTTCCGATAGCAATCGGCGGCTGAGCCGAGCAATAATTATCCAGGGAAGAATAAGCTGCTACAGGCTGCAAGTAGAGACACATTAAGAAAACAGCAGTGGACTTGCTCATGTATCAAGGCAAAAGCAGCAATCTGGGGTCCCACTGAGGACGGTGTGTGCACGCACGCCGTAGGGGAGTGAGCAGAGAAGGGCAGCGCAGCAGCAGCACACACGCAGGAGCTCCCAGAGCGTGGCCAGCTGCCCCGCTGGGATGGGACACGGGCTGGCCCTGTGGCAAGCAGGGGGAAGGAGATGGGTTTCGTATTCAAACACCTCATACGGTCAAGCTCAGACAATCAGGTGAGGATTTTTTTTTTCCTGAAAGCGAACCCCAGCTCACAGCCTCCTCGCGTTTGATGATGACACGATGCACCGCGCAACATGTGTGGGAGCAAAGACGGTCCAAGCTCTGGCAAAAAACACAGCTCCTCCTGCTCGAAGCACACTCCTGGCCCCACCTGAAGCACTGCTTCCCCACAGATGAAGGCCAGGAGAAGCAGGAGGAGGTCTCTACTCTGGACTGAGGGCTGGATACAGCCTCCCACCCCGCAGCATCCCGCAGGCCGCCCACTCAGCAGTGACAGCACCTTTTCCAACCCTCTTCCCATAAGGCTGTCGGCTAAGCTAAACGAAGACCTTACCTTCTGCACGTGTGTTTTCACATCTGCACAGAAAAAAGTACTCACTGCACGGCGTGACGTACCTGCTCAGAGCGTCAGCTTCCCTGAAGGCTCCGACAGCGAGCCAGAGCACAAACCCCATTGGCGTACGGGAACCGGCAAATCCTGCAAGCGTCAGAGAGAATGTTAATTAGTGACATTAATAAGACATGGCTGGTGAAAGGAAAGGAAGCCAAGCCTACCTTAGGAGAGACTGAAGGATGCTAGATCTCTGCACGGAACATACTCCTGCCTAGTCCTTGCCCACAGCTGAGCTACCAGACACAAGATTTTAATGGACTTACCCAAAATCACAGAAGGAAGCCAAGAAAAAAGGCAAGACTATCTGTCCCAAAACAAAGCTGTTCACCCAGCAAAGCTTCCTCAGCAGTCAATGCAGTGAAGTTAATGTCTAAGCAGGAGAGCAAACAATAGGCTGATAAACTGCATGAGTGGTCACCTGCTAAGCTCTCCTATCCCTTTGTGACGCTGACGAAGATCTGCACTACAGCTCTTCTGCAATTCCTTCTACTTCCTAAAGCAGGTGAATCACATCTGACATCAGAGCCACGCTGCTTGTTTCACTATTATTTATTCAACATGACGGTTTCATCATGTAAATGGTTTGCTATTTCCTCCCAATCACTTTATACAGCCTCTGTAGGTGAGTCACACCAAAAGATAACTCGCAGCACGGAGCACAGGCAGTGACAGAAATCTGCTCCACCAGCTGTGGAAACACCCAGCTGGAGGTATTCAAAGTCCCCGCTGCATGCTGATGAAGAGACATCAAAAAGAGAGGTCTTCCTGGAAACGTTTCTAAGCAGCCATAAGGAGACGTTTGCCTGGCCACACATCTAAAGCGGAGGTCGCCATGTAGGGTAACAGAAGTCAAACGCAGGATGGTTTTACTCTTCCTGTTCTGTTCGCAGAACGGCTTGGGGACAGCAACGAGCAGAGTCACTGAACAACCATCCTTCAGCACGTTTTAACTGAGAGGGGATTTGACAATGGGGAAGGTAAGGAAACAGGCACGGCAAAGCCCCACAGGGACAGCGAGGGTGGGACAACTTCTCTGAGCAGCTCTTCAGTCAAAGCACCAAAACAGCAAGGGGGACGTACCGAGGTTTTAACAAAAAGGATCAGCCCAAGGATGTCTCACGTATTTCCAGCCAAACGGAGGACCTTGTTATAAAACGCAAGAAAACTTACTCATGCAGTGCATAGGTCTACCTTGGACTGAGAAAAAGAGACTTATTTGTTTTCCCTACTGCATTCCCTCTGTGCATGACTCATGGACCTCAGCCTTTGCCAACCAATATTTAAAAAAAAAAAAAAAAGAAGAGAAAAATCATAATCCATTAACCCTTCCCCCATTTTTTCCTTTCTCTTTTCCCACTACAGAAGGACTGAAGTCATTTCTAAGGATGCAAACAATGCTGAAGACCACAAGACCACAGCACGGACGTCGGACGCAAGCCTCAAGCACAAATTTTCCGTCGCTGTTTATAATGCTCTCCCTGTTGCTTTACATTACTGCTCTAACCAGAACACGAGTTATTTACTCATGTTATGTACCTCCAGGAGGATCTTTGTTGTTTTTCTTTTGAAGTCACTAACTGAACACTGTTCTGCAGTGGAACATAAAATCTCTACAAAGACAGAAATAACACAACACAAATCCAACCTGGCCAATAATCTTCAGTGACAGCTTATTTATGCAGTACAGAAACACAATTTCCCCCCAGCAAGGAAATTCCTGCCTTAGCTTCACATGGCTTACATCTGAAAGGAACTGCAGGAGCTTTGTAGGGCTTCATCCGTGTCAGCATCAACCCGCTCCTGCACCGGGGCCCAGCCTGCTGCTCGGGAAGCAGCAGAGCTCCCGTGGATAAAACCATTGCTCCCTGCCTCCTCCTCCAGCTCCTCTCCTCTAACAACTTTCCTGATACGATTGCTGCTACTGGACAATGTTACAGAAACATGACTGCAAAGTTCAAACTCATCTCCCACCAGTACTGCTGAGCAAGGCAAACAGAGATGCTTGTAGCTTCTCTAAGTGCTGCTGACTGCTGGATTTAATAAAACCCATATGCAGGTGGCCTGGCCTGCCTCCCCAAAGCAACCACAACTCTCAAACAAAGCATTTTGTCCCACAACAGCCAGATACACTGGAAACACAGCTTGGTGCCAAGGATTCAACCGCGTGCTCTCTGTTCCCGAGCTCCCCTCTCAGCAAAGCCTCGCAGGGTCCAGCAGCGCCGTTCCCCAAGGGCTGCTCTCCTCCAGATACAACTATGTTGTGGGCAACAAAGTTGGGAAGCATAGGGGTAGAGGACTGAGCAATGCTGGGTGACTTACAAAGGGAAAGGGTAAGGGTTGAAGGGTGCAAGCAAAGCAATGGGGCAGAGAACCAGCATGGCTCTGCACAGTGGGAAGGACGGCAACAGCCCCGCACTATTTGGCTGGCCTGGGTGATCTCAACCGACCTTGGAGAAGGTCTTTTCCAACCTAGATGATTCGATGATAAGTAACAAGAGAGGCAGCACTGGTCGAGAGCAGGCAAGGAACTGCGAGGGGACGCAGAGGCTGCAAGGGGTCTGCCAGTCCCCAGGGCTGACCCCGCAGCTTTGCTATCACCCCTGTCAGGAGCAGATACACCAACCATAAATACACACCACTTTTAAGTCTAAATAGGGGTGCAAGGTGTTTCCTGTCAACACTGAGAAATCATCAAGTTTTGTTTAAGAGGCTTATGGTAATTTTCTTCCCCTCTCCTGCAGCCTGTTGGTGATGATCCTGCCATACCAGCATCTTCAAGCTCAAGCACACAGCTCTGGCCCCCTGCAGGCAACAACAAGGTTTAATTTCTGTGTGGTTTTCAACAGGAATGATGCTCTGTCCCCTCGATACAAGCAGATAGGACTAACTCCTCGCGTATGACTAGCACACCAAAAGAGCTATCAAAAATACGCAGGCTCCCCAGCCTGCAGACCTTGCAAAGTCATTGTCAAGGCAGTAACGTACAAGCAACGAGCACCTAAGATGACAGCTTTTCAGCCTGAGACAGGTCATATAAATGTTTATAACAAGTTGGGCAGGAAAATAAACCTACCCCTAGGCCTACGGCCAGAGGAGAACAGGATGGCAGGATCTGGCCTGCTCCCTCCCAGAGAGTCATCAGGCCCAGGTCTGCAGTGTATTTAAACAGAGAAATACTCAGCTTGATACATTCAGAAAAAAAATGTTTTATTTAAAAGCTGAGCTCAAAGTCTTCCCAGAGGGATACCTCCCCTGGGTTAATTGGGAAGCTGAACGTTTTCAGCTGTTACTCTGCACGTACACGAAGCTGTCTGTCAGCAGTGCACCTCAAAGGGCTCTACCAACTTCAAAGCCTCTCAGAAATGTTAACACACACTGCAGCCCTTACCCATCCTTTGCAGGGAGGGAAACTGAGGCAGATGGAGCACAAGCAAGTTAACAATGAAATCACCACCCAATTTTCCAGCCGGATGCTCCACCGGAACCACATAGTTGCCCTCAGCAAAGTGGTGCTCATTCCCTCTGACACTGCCCTATCCCACAGGGCCTCCAACTCTTCTAGACCAGCCTTGTCCCTCTCCCAAAGTCTCACAGAATTATCAGCTACCATCAAATGTGTTTTCTTTTCCCCCCACAGCTCTGATAAATCTGAAAAAGCAGGCCTTTCCTCATACGCAGCGACTGCCTGTGGTGTAGCCCCTGTGGAGACAGGAGGGCCCAGCGCTCGTGTTTCGCGTCATGCCTCTGGGGTGCAATTAACTCATCAACTTAGCTGATCCCAAACTATCTTTTGCTGCCAAAAAAGACAGTCCTGCCTTCTCCCTCCTCCCACTTCTACATGTCCCAGTCATCTCCTCCACGCTTGCGGTAGCGACCACGGCTCGTTTGATCCAACTGGAAGCCATCCCAGAAAGAAGAAAATAAGAGGGGAAGGAGCCTGACTTCTGGCAGGAGCACAGCTTGTGATCAGCTAAGCTGATGGGAAGCATGGCCTCAGAAAGATGGCCCTGTGGTACAGCTGGAAGCCTAGGTGGGGCCTTCAAGCCAGGATGCAGCACTAGGAAGAAGCAACCCCTCTTGGTTTGTCTCTGCTCAGGGTTAAGTCACTCAAAACCACTTTAACAGCTCCATTCCCTTCTGACCGTGCCCAGATGCTCACTTTTCTGAAGACCCATCCAAAACAGCCTGGTGACGTGCTACCTGAGGTCTGCAAATCGGGCTGATGTGTCCTAACAGCCACACACTATAGCTATGTAAGCCTTGTGGCTTAACAAAGAACAGCCGGAGATTTTCTTTAAGATATTTTGTTGTTGTTGTTGTTGTTTTTGTTTTGATGTGCTTTGCCATAGCTGAAGGGTGTTCTCAAAAGGGTTTTTTTTGAGGGGAAATGAGCAAGGCCAGGCGTATGCAAACGACCTAGCAAAAGTTCATAAGGAAAGCAGGCAGCAGGATGCTGAAAATAAACCTGTGCAGCCTTTCTCAACACCGAAGTACAAATCCACCTGGACATTTCTAGCCTGCCACAGCTCTAGGTACCAGGCTTGTCCTCAGGTCCCCTTGCCCCCAGCCCTCTTTGCAAGGGCCACTGCTTGGACCATAGCTCTGAGGTTTAGAGTCCGAAAGCAGGTGACTTCACCTCAAAAAACAGCGAGAGCACAGTCAGCACCGAAGGGGTAAAAGCCACGAAGCGTGAAGTGAGCCAATACATCTCTAGACCCAGAAATGGCAACGCACCCAGAGATGCCATCTAAACACAACCACCGATCTCAGCAACAGTCCCACCTAGCTCCCCGCACCCCTAGACCTCAAAGACAGAGGAGGCAGAATTCACATCTCTTTTTTGGGTGCTTGGGTTTTGTTTTTTTTTCAAGTTTATGCAGCATTAGTCACACAAGCTCCTGACAGAGCCACCTCGAGGACTTGCAGGCCTTGCTTCTGAACCACGAGTGATCTCCTCCGCACTCTCACACCAAAACCACTAACACTGCCAGCACCAACAGAAAAGCACAGCTAAAACCCTTACATTCAAGCCTCACCCTTCACAGAAATACCCAGTGTTGCTCCGCCACGTTTTTTTTTCTGCCCCTGTAAAAAGCATAAGGCTACTCAAATGTAGCTTCCACAGCATTAAAATCAGTTTAACAGCTAAGCATCTCTAACCACCCTGTTCTCAGATCCCCTGATAACTGTCACCATGCACACCCCAGAAATATCCCAAAGCATCCTTAAGAAAACAGTGAGCTTTATTTTATTTATATATACAAAGCTCAAGCATAGATCTTATCTCAACTTAAAAAAAAAAAAAAGACGAAACCCAACTGATTAATTCAGGCCAGTTTTAACACAGCAGGACTTTCAAAGTCAGTTGCAACTAGCTGAAACCACAGCCCTCACGAGGCTAGGCAGGACACTTGTTATGTTTTTGCTGGGGACCTTTCCACTGCCTGCACACAGCCTCCTGGCAGCAAAGGTTGGGCACACCTCGGCTCCTCACCTTTCGGGAAGAGGCAGCAGCTGCCCTGCCAGAAGGGACAGCCAGCACCTCCTGCCCCGTCTCCCAGACCTCTCTGTCCATCACACCTCGCCAGCCACCCCTGTGCTGGATGCAACACCCTGGCAGCAAAATAAATATGCTTATCTCAACAGCTCCCTGCTACTTCACTGAATTAAATGGGCTCGGCGATGGGTCTAACGCCCATAGGAGCTGGCCGCTGCAAGGAGCAGGACCAGAGTCTGATAAGCAGCAGGACGATCCCTCCCTGCTGGCAGCTGCAGGTGTTTTATCATAAAACTGCAGCAAGAAGCTCCCCAATTCGAACATTTCATGGAAGCCAGGCAGCAGATGGTACCCTCAGCTCATGACCCGCACAGTCCGCTGTGCAATTTATGCCATCAGCTCGAGGCAATCAAAAAGAAGATGTCATTAGGCTCTTTTAGCTCAACCTCTAGATGTCAAGAGCAAATGGAGCGGGTTTGGAGTCTCCAGGAGGCCAAGCGATACCACTGCCAGCACTGGTTCTTAGGGAGGGGTGTGATGGTGTGGGTCTTCAGAGGTGACTTAACAGGGGATCACGGCCAGGAAGAACCACCGAGCAAAGCAATGCTTTGCAGAGCAGCTTTAAGCTACAGGATTCCCCGTGAAAACCATGAGGCGAGTCAGGGAGCCAAGAAAATACTGACGCTTTGAAACAAATTCGGTAACTTTACTCGGTTAGCACTGTAATCAGCACAAATAAACACACGCAACACTTGTGACCTACTTATAACTTTATCACCCAGAGGAAATACACTTACTACATCCTCCCTGGTAAGTCACCCCCAAACAACTGAGAGCAACTATGCTCTCACGGCCGGTTTTGACTCATGAAACTGAGGGGCGAGGGAAGACAGTAAGAACAAGACATCACAGACTACGACAACAGTTTCTGATAGAATTACAGAGCCATTTGGGATGGAAAGGACCTTAAGGCCCATCTAATTCCAACCCCCCTTGGGCAAGATGGGCAACTTGCGATCGGTGCAACTTTGCTCCCCCCCGCTCAAAGCAGGTATCGGCGCTTCTACGATGAGTAGTGAAGAAAGCAGGGAAGGAGACTCTTGGAAAGCTTACTTTGGGAAAGGAAAATCACGCGACTAAATTAAAACGTGATCCGGACGGGTGAAACTTTGGAAGACTGACGGCTTGTACCTGAGTCCCCGATGGCCCGTCAGCACTGGGACGTCATGGCGATGGTACGAGGGTTTCCTCCATGCAGACGGCTTAGCAGCTGGCAAAAGGCGTGCAAAGCATGCCCTGAGCAACTCGCTGAGAGCAGGGAATGCTGCTGCTGGGGGGAAAATTGGGCAGGAGATTTACGAACTGGTGCGGGGCGGCGAGACTCTATGAGGTCCCGCTGCTTTCCACCACGTAAAGCTGAACGGTTAAACAGTGCTGGCTCCTGCGCCTGATTTCCAGGATCCAAGCCACATGGAGAGCTAAAAATACCCCAATTAACCATTCCTTTCCAATGCGGGACTTGCTGACGGTGCCGCCGGGGTGTTATACGACTGCGGACAGGAAGATGCGGTCTGCAGAAAAAGCCAACTGGGAAAACACTTGGCCAGGAGAGCAATCTCTGAAGTCAAGGGTGGGCCATATGGCCAAAAAACCTTGGAGGAGCTTTGCTAGCAGCTCCTGCAGTTGTGGTGGGTAGTGCTGGTGCACGTGGAAGCTTTTAACCCAGTTTCACACACGGTATCACTTTTGTGCTGTTTGCTCGGCACGGATTAAACACAGCGAGCTTGTTCTGGACACATCCCCTGCAAGCCAGCTCCCGGAGCAGCTGGTGGGCCAGCCCTGTGTCATCCTGCACGGCAGGAGTTAAAGCAGGAAACTTTCATTTGTGGCACAACCTATTACAAGCAGACTGCTAGGCTCCGAAAGGGAGCACGGCTCCAGAGCTAAGGATTTCTCCGCAGGCAGATTTAGTTGCGATTTTTTTTTACCGCCCAGTCTTTACGCTGACACCAATAGCTTAAATATCAGCTGTGGGCAAGACGGGGGCACGTTACCGACAGCAGCATGCCCTCCAGTGTGCCCGAGCACAGGGTTTACCCTGGGCTTGCATTTATCGGCTGGGCAGCGGGCTGCTGCTGCTGGAATTACCAGGCGGGCTGCCTCAGGCTCCGCTCCAGGCGAGGCGATGGGATGGGATGGCAGCCGTCCAGCCCCCATCTGCACGCCCTGCCCCGCTTCTCCATCCTCCGGCAGGCGAGCCCGAGCCGTGACAAGAGCTGGGGAACAAAGGGAGCAAACACGAACCGTCCAGGGCAATCAATATCTTTCTAGGAACACCCAGGCCTCGTGCCAGCTCTCTTCCAATCCCATTTAGCTCTCCTGCAGCAGAGGATGAAGCCACGCGTAGGCACGGCGTGGGTAATAAAGCAAGGGAAGAGCGGCTAATTGGCAGGGCTGGAGCTCAAACGCTTGGTGCCGGGGCTGCCAGAGCAAACCCGTGGCCAAGGAGCGCACCTTGCCGTCAGAGCAAGCACCTGAGCCCCAGCACCTATTCAAAAAACGCCGTGTAAAACAGAGAGCACTCCTTCCAGGGCACCTCGACGCAGCAAGTCTACAGCAAAACCCCACAGCGTGTATTACAGCTTCAGCATCCCTGAGGACTGTGCTGTGCACTAAGGTGATGTAGATTTGTTGTTTTTTTTCCCCCCCTGCCACCTGCAAAGAGACTTTTCTGTCCTTTGCAGGGAGAGAATGCAAGGGGAAAATGGAGATTCACCAGCACTTGAACAATTTTTGCCTGCATCAGTGCTACCAAGCGGTGGATTCTCGACCCCGTGGAAACCCAGCTGAGCCTCAACTCCTGCCTGATCCCCAGCTACGGAAACCCAATGCTCAGCAGTGCCAAAGCAAGTAAAAGAAAGCAAGGGGAGAGCTCATTTGCAGGGTATAGACGTGCCCTTGCAACAGCTTGGGCAGTGGGAGCTGGACTACTCTCTCCTGGAATTAAAAAGCAGGAGAGGAAAGCGCAGGAATTACTCCAGTGTGACCATGAAGGACTGAACAGGCTTCGAGTTTCAAAGTCAATCCCAACACACGCTCTCTCCAGCGCAATTTTAATCCTACAAAAAGCCAAAAGGTTTTGCTGGGAGAACTGATCCCGCCGAACAACCCCGTCATTAAACCACACGAGCAGCAAACGAGGGAAAGACCACGGACGGGGCAGACGCAGCAAGGCTGAGGCAGTCCTGTTGCACCTCGCACCTGTGCTCTGCCACATGCAAAGCGGGAAGGCAGCCTGCCCCGGGATGGGAAAAACATGTAACGCCACGGAGGCGAAACCTCACATCTGAGAGCATCTACCCCAAACGCAGCCGAAATATTCCTCCGGCCCTGCAGAGCCAGACGGAAGCCTCGCAGAACCCCGCAGGTGTGATGCTGAAGGTATCGAGGGCAGGTGAGGTTTGCCAGCAGGAAATGCTGTCAGGCATCTCCTCGTTTCTGTGCATCACAAAAAGAAAAAGCCTGAGGAAAAAAACTTGGAGTTCCTGAAGCTCAGGGGGATGCAGAAGAGAGGAGGGCACCGAAGAAAGAAACGATACAATGCTCTTCAAGCTGGTAAGCAGGGCAGTAGCTCACCTGGGAGAAGCACTTGGGATTTTAAAATAGCGAAAAAAGGTACAGAGCTGTCAGAAACATGCTCCAAGGTAAGAAGTCGTGCTGCTGGGGGTGTGGAAGCCTGCTTGGTCGGTCACTGCTGCTTGGGATTTTTGGAAGATAAATGTGTCTTGGGGAACGTGTTCGCCAGTCTTCCCTCAGCTGCACAAAACAAGAACGGAGCCCACAACCACGACAACAAAAAACCAAAGCCAAGAGAACGTCTGAAGAGCTGAGACCATGCTGCTTAGGCCCTTTAAAGGAAGATGCAGTGTTAGAAGAGAGGAGTAAATTTAAACTTTCAAGGAATTTAGAGAAAATAACATTCAGACAAGCTACTGAGAAAGCTCTGCAAGAGGCAAAGCCCACTGACAGATGACAACCTGTCCAGGAAAAGAAATAAATACCAAAAGAGCATTTCTCGATTGTGACGCCGTTGGTACACGGCAGCTTTTCACCAGAACCTCACGAGGGTAGCTCAGAAAAGGTACCCAGGAACAAGACGCCTTGCGCATCGCAGGAAGAGCAGGTCTTCGTTACTGCTCCGTTCTGGCCGCCTTCTTCACGAGGAGCGAAATTGGGGAGGAAGAGAAGCGGCAGAGGTCGACGCCACCATGCCGGAGGGTCCCGACGCACTCGCCCATTTGGCCACTTTTTTCCCCAAAAAGCGCCCCCCCCTTTTCCTACCGCCCCACATCCGTCCCCAGCGCGGGGCACCGCGTCCCGGCCGCATCCGCTGCGGTCCCCCCGCCCCGAGCACCCCGTCCCGCCATCGGGCAGGGCCTCTCGTCGCGCTTCGCTTTTCGGGGGGCTGCCGCTTTTTGGGGGGCACCTCGGCGACCAAGCTGCACGCACCGAGCCTCCCCGGTGACCCCCGCCACCCGCACGGACCGACCCCAGCGCTCCCCCCGGCCGCAGCCCGGGCACCGCAGCCCGGTGGGGACCCCAAAATCCCCCCGGGACCCCCAAAATCCCCCTGCACGACCCGAGGACCGGAGGCGAGACCCCCCCGGGCACCGACGGGGGGATCCCGGGGGGATGATCCCCTACGAGCCCTGCACGACCCCGGGCACCGCCTCGCCTCGGGGACCCCCCGCACCCCCAAACCCCCCCGGTGCCCCGGGACCCCTCCGCACCCCCAAACCCCCCCGGTGCCCCGGGAGCCCCCCGAGGCCCCCAGACCCTCCCGGTGCCCCGGGCGCCCCCAGCGCCCCCCCCCGGTGCTCCCCCTCCTGCCCCCTCCCCGGTCCCGCCGCTCCTTACCGGGCGCGCGCTCCCGGTCCCGCCACTGGCGCGCGCGCGCGCGCCCCGGCCCCTCGGCCCCGCCCCGCCGCGCCAAGCCCCGCCCCCCTCCCCCTCACGCGGCTCGCGCAAGGCCCCGGCCCGTCTCCGCGCGCGGGGCGCGATGGGAGCTGTAGTTCTGCGGAGGGAGGGGAGAGTATCGCGAGAAGAGAATAGAGGGGGCGCAGCAAGGCGGTGAAGCAAGGGGGGGAATTAGCTCAAATGGTAGAGCGCTCGCTTAGCATGCGAGAGGTAGCGGGATCGATGCCCGCATTCTCCACTACGATTTTTTCCTTCCTTCTTTCCCTCCATGTTATATCGGGCTGCGAGATATCCCGAGAGGTCGGCCCTTGTCATCTGCAAACGCTTTTTGCCGTTAAAACCATCTTTAATCCGCACACGCCCTCTTAAAGGAGATCCTCCCAGCATGGCTGCCTGACCCGCCTCAGGGCTTCAATGGTGTTCCTATCCAAGTCGAAAGCAGAGCTGGGAACCGGAGGTGTGAAGCAGTTCGGCACGGCTCCTCCAGTTACGTGCCTGGGGAAAGGGCCTTTTGGCCACGTTTCAGCGGCCAAGGGTGGCTTCCAGCTTTCAGACAGCCCGCAGCCCCCGGCTGCACCAAAGGTCTTCCTTCAGAGCTCTGTGGAGGCGGTGCTGGGGTTAATTAAAATCTGCCTCAGTACTGGAGGCGTTTGGGGCCCTGGGGGTGGGTGGTGGGGAGGAGATGTGGCTTGGAGCCCACGCTCTTAAATCGCAGGGTCCTCGTGGCACGTTCGTCAGGTCCCCGAGAAGGCCCTGAGGCACTGTGGAAAGCGTCAGTGGGCATCTTGCGGACTGGCCCAATTCTTCAACAGCATTCTTCACCTAAACCGTTCATACAGAAAGAGCAAGAAGACTCAACCACACCACACCTCCTTTTAAAAAGAACAAACCTGGGCAATTTTTTCCTGTCAGAATAAATCTGACACCCAGACGTTTTGCAGAGCTGCACTACACGGCTAGGTTCACGCATACCTAGAGCAGCGCCATACCCCGGTCTCAACAGTACTGTTTTACATTATAACTCCTGCAGGTTGTAACCCTGTCTTTGAAAATCCTGACCCCACTACCCTTCATTTTAAGCAGCAAGGCCACGTAAATAGGACAATACCTAGTAAAACGGGATTTGCTGCGATAGCACAAAGAACTGGATCGAAGGGAAGATGCAGCGCCTTTTACAAAGGGATTATTTGGCACAAATTTCCATGAATTCTCAGCAGAGAGAAACTTCTCCACCGCCAGAGGCAACCTACCAGCCCTTTCCAGAAAATGGCAATGGTAGCACGCAGGCTGAAGTCTGAAAAACAGATGAACGTATGGAGGTTGTTTTTTTTTTTAACTTGAAAAAGTTTGTTCTCATCTTTTAAGGCTGATTTATACTCAGGCTTTGGAGCCCCAGACAAACTCATGAAATAACCAGCTGTCACTACCACAGCCTTCAAAGCTCGTACAAATGATTCAAATATTCATATGCAGCGGGATTTAATGGGAAAGTGAAATCCGTTGCAGTCTCCTATTTCATCAGCTGCCACGCAGCCGACATGAGGAGACTGCGTCACGAAGCACAGTTGTGTTTCTGGCCTGGTGCTCTCATTTTCCCCGCTAGCTGTTGGTAGCTCAGCTTGGTGACCACAGGCACCCAAATCCGCTCAGCCTGAGGCTGCACCGCCCTCTGCAGACAGGCAGGGCACAATCTGGCATCTTCATCGGAATATTTCCTCGGGCTGTAGTTTTTCTGCACGCTTCTCCTTGCCCAGCATGGGCTAGTGGTGACCCCAGTAGACACAGGGACAATATATTGCACATATACTCACAGAATTATTTCATTATAACGATTCCCATCCCCGCGCCCAAAATAAAGCCAGCATGAAACAAAGAGATCGGCTTTTCTTTTACAAGAACAAGATGACCACATCAGAGCAGCTAAAAATTCCTCCTAATGGATTTCTTGTGGGAATCTCTAACGAGCTGTCACGGTGCAGATCAACCATATGTGTGCACACATGCGAGCTGGGGGGGGGGGAGTTGCCTGCATTTGCCGAGGAGCCCAGGGCTTGCTTGGCCACCTCATGGCTCCCAGCCACTTGCTTGCCAGTGGCATCTGTTTGTTGACCTCCCTTTTTTGTGTTTTGCTCCTGCGGCATCAGCTAAGCCACGGTGTCAGATTCTCCACCCTGGCTCCACAGATGCTGGGGCTGCTTTCACTTCCAAGAGCTGCATCAGCCTGCTGTCTCTAGAGGAACGACACGAGTTTTGCATTTCCTCCCCAACAAAGCCCTGCTTCACAAGCTCAAGGATCAAATGGCTTCCAGGCAGAAGGAAGGACAGTGGGACCGAGCGTGGAAGTGCCAATGGATTGAGCAGGAATTAAAGCAGGGCTCCGAGGGCAACAAATGGAGCTGTGCATGTTCTTACAGCTCGCTGTTATGACCACCACCACTGAATTTACGTAATGAGTTTGCTGGTAGGCCTCACACAGCCAAGCTTGCAAAAGATCTGTCACTAGCCTGAAAATTTTAATGTCTTTAATTGCAATTAAGTGCTTGCACAAGGGCATCTTGAGAGCACGGAGGACATAATGGCAAACAGCTAGAGGGAGAAAAGACAAAGCTTTTGGCTTATGCTAATGAGTTTAATTCTGAGATAATTTAAGCATCCTTCTAGATTGCTTGCTCTAGGGTTATGTGCATATGTTAATTTTAAAATGAAATAAATGCGGAGACGCATCTCGACTTCCCCAGGCCACGGGACACAAGGCTCCCTGGTACATCAGGAGGTGCAGCTGGGAGGCAATCCCCTCCCAAAAAATGGGGGCAAACTTGAGTGACCTCGCAGAGGACATAAAGGAGAAGGAAAAACAGGCAGAGACCTGAAAGAAGGTATCTCACTCACTGGGACTCCGCTGTTGCAGAGGAAAGACATGCACACGCCTTTCTCGTCGGTGTTTCCTGTCGATTTTCTCAGCCCAGTTGCACACCGTTTCCCCTGGACTTGCGTGTATTTGTGAGTAGGACAGCCTGGCCCTGCTTGCTGGGGAAAGGGCGATAGATTTTTCCCGAAATGCCTCTGTTTGTCCCCGCAGTGAGGGCAGCCAAGGGGACAAAGGGGAGGTAGAAGCCGATAACATCTTGGCCTGGCTGCCTGGACTGTAAATCATTTTTTTTACCATCACAGACCAGTGTGGAGCAGATGCTTTGTCCAGGGTGGGAGGTCTGCTGAAAGTCCAGTGACACAAAACACTCTGAAACCTCTAAACCAGCGAGCGCTGAGGAGGTACAGGCAGGAACAGCAGTGACCTGCTTTTGGAGAAAGGCTGAAGGTGTAGAACCTGGTGGGGTGCTGCAACCTCTCGGCAGTGCTCGTCGTCTTCTTGCAGTTTGTGGTCTTCCGAGCGAGAGCAGAAGTCATCGCTCACCACCTGCAGCATCCCTCCCGCCCTCCTGTCCAGGAGCATCTGGTGAGCACCGAGGCCAGACACCAGTGCCATGCTCAAACCATGCTGCCGGGGCTTTGGTGGGTTTGGGGTTTGGCCTGGGGGTCATAGGAGTGCTCCAGCAACCCCTTTTTGTGGGTGACCTGTTCTCTCGTGGGAGGGAAGGGGAAGCAGTGCACCCTCTGGTGTTTGGCTCTCTTCTGGGCACTATGGAAGGAGAGTTTTAGCTCTTCAGGCTTCTGGTGGTCGGTTCCCACCTCCCCTGGGAGAAGGGTTGTAAAGGCAGCTGGGGGGAGAACAGCTAGCACAGGCTGAGACCCCTTTCAGGGCAGCACCCCCTGAGACCTTTGAAGACAAAGGGTCCTCCAGCATGGACGCACTCAGTCCTGGAGACCGGGCCGTGAAGGCAAAAAGCTGAGAAACGACCCCAAAGCGGGGACGCAGCCTCGCTGCGCTGTTATCCCTCTCAGGCGAGGCCGTCCTGGCTGCGACACCCACCGTGCAGCTGCTCTCCTCGCCCCTAAAGGAAGCCGATGACCCAAACTCACACGGCCAGGTGTGAAGCCCGGCTCTCGGCGCAGATGGCAGGACCGAGCAGCCCCCGATGCAGCCCCCCCGCAGGGAACAAAAGCCGCCTCACAGCCCCTGCTGCTCTTTTGGAGGGAAGAATGGAGCCTGCCTTCTGCCTCCGCCTCGCTTGTGGGCTCGTGAAACATTAATTAATCTCCGTGCCAGTGAGGGGGCGAGCCTGCGGGGCTTTGGGAGGAGGAGGTAGAGGTCTGAGAGCCAGGATTCTGCTTGCTGTGGGTGCTGGGACCAGCCAGGAATTGGTTTTAGGGGGGGGCAGCACCGGCGTCGTTCCCTGCGGGGCCTTGCAGGCTGTTGGGGAGCACGCAGCACGGGCGGGAGCAGGATGCTGGGTGCTCCCGGGAGGAAAAACGCCGTCAGAGCCCCACCGTGCCCTTCTCCCTCTAGCAGGCGGCGTGTGTACAACAGCAGAGGTTGCGTAGTAACTGCAGCAGGAAGGCGTCAGCTCTGCCCGCCGCGCTCCCGCAGAGAGCCCAGCGGAGCGAGGTACGTGTCGGCCGCGCGAACGGGCCCTAAAACTCCCCAAACTTCCCCTTTCCCTTAGCAAAAAGGGGGAACCGCGGGATTTTGGGGCCACGCGTGGCGGACGCTGCTTTGTCGTGAGCGGCCGGTTGGGATTATCCGGAGAACTGAAGGGGAGCGGGGTGTTTGCTGCCAGAAGAAACCGGGGGAGATGCTGAGATTTGGGTTGGGGCACGAGGGGAGGCGGCGTAGAAACCTCTCAGCACCTCACCGCCTTCCTCTGGAGGCCTGCGTGAGCTTTTACCCGGGGCTAAAAGCGTTGGGAAACAATAGCGAAGCTGGGAGCAGCCGGAGGAGGAAGCGAGCCGGGGGATGGCGAACGCCTCCTGGCCCCGCTCCGCGCTGGGTGGGATGTGCGGGAGAAGCCCACCGGTACCAGGCTGGGTGCGTGCGGCTGCGGGGGGGAGGCAGCAGGACTCCGGCCTCCGTGCCTCCACCCCTGGGGCTCGGGGTAGAGGCCTTCGTGCTGCTCCCCAGCACGTCCTGCTACGGGAGGGAGTAGGGGAGAAAACAGGGCCAGGGCGGGTGGGAGGCACCCCACAGGGCTCCCCGTGGCAGCCGGGCAGCCCGCGGAGGGACGGGTATTTTTGGGTGTCCCTCGTTTGAATGGCCCCAAAGGAGGCAAGGGGGCAGCCCAAAGTGGGACGGCACTTTGTGGGGTCCTCTCGTCCCTTTTGGGACGCCACTTTTGGTCCTCTCGTCCCTTTTGGGACACCACTTTTGGTCCTCTCGTCCCTTTTGGGACGCCACTTTTGGCCACTTTTGGTCCTCTCGTCCCTTTTGGGACACCACTTTTGGTCCTCTCGTCCCTTTTGGGACGCCACTTTTGGCCACTTTTGGTCCTCTCGTCCCTTTTGGGACGCCACTTTTGATAACTTTTGGTCTTCTCGTCCCTTTTTGTGCCTCCCCTCGCTGTGGGGTTGTGCTCCTGTGGGCTCTGGCAGGGAAAAAGAGGGAAAAGGAGGGGGAAGAGAGGGAAGAGAGATGGAAAAAGTGGTAAGAAATAGGGAGAGGGGGGGAGAAGGGGGAAGAAGGAGAAATAGGGATGGGGAAAGAATGGAGGGGGAAGGAAAAGGAGGGCAGGGGAAGGAATGGGGGAGGAATAAAGGAAATAGGGGAAGAGGGGGGGAGAGGGGAGGGAGGGAGGGAAAATGGCGGGGGGGGCCGCGAGGGGCGGGGCGGGGCCACGAGGGAGGGGCGGGGCCGGGAGGGGCGAGCCGGGAGGGGGCGTGGCAAAGCGCCCGGGGGGCGGGGCGAGGCGGAAGGGGGCGTGGTTATCCGGAAAGGGGGCGTGGCCTGCAGGGAAAGGGGCGGGGCCACCCGAGGGGGCGGGGCGGGGCCACCCGAGGGGGCGGGGCGGGGCGGGCCGGGCGCAGCGTGCGGGCGGCGGCGGCGGCGGCGGTGAGGGCCGGGGGGGGCCCGGAAAGCCCCGGACAGTAACGACAATAGCCGCAGGAACACGGCGCGGGGCGCGCTGGCTAAGATACCATAAGGTAAAATAATAATAATAATAGTCCGGGAGGGAGCTCGGGGGGCGTTTGGTAAAACACCTAAAAAACGGTAATTGTAATTGGGGGGGGAGCTCGGGGGGCGTCTGCTGACATAGCTGTAAAAGCCGCCTGCCTAGCCAACTGGACGAGCGCCGCTCCTGAGCGCCGGGCTCGGGCAGGCGGTGCCGGGCTCGGGCAGGCGGTGCCGCACATCGGCGCTGCCTCGTTGGCTTTCTTTTAGCTGCCCCATTCCGATGCGATCACTCAGCGCGTTGGGTTTGGGTGTTTTTTAAGCGGCTGCGCCGTGCTCTGAGTCACGTTAGCAGGGCTGGGGTGCCCGAAGCGCGCTTTGTCACCCGGCTGCGGGGCTGCGGGCTCGGGTCCTTGCCCAGCTGCTGGCCTCGCAGCATCCCCGTGCGGGTTTATCGCAGCGGCCGGGGTACTTCTGAAGCACGGTTTGGGTGCGAAGCAAGGAAGAATCCCTCTCGGCAGGCTCTCCGTGCTTAGACTTGCCCACCCAGAGTGCCCCTGCAAAGCCTGGGCACCGAACCTCGTGAAGCTGGGCTGCTCCAACGCTGCTGCTCGCAGCAAGCTGCAAAAAGCACGGCCTGTCCACTTTGCATGGTCCGACCTGCATCGGGGCTGCGGGTGGGTTTGAAGAGGGTTGCTGTGTTTGCTTCTCGGTCAGTGGCGAAAATAACAGCTTGATTTTCCGTTTTCAGATCCTAGCTCAGCTTCCAAAATGGACCTTGACATCCAGTGTGAGGAGATGGACCCGTCTCGATGGGCTGAGCTTCTGTCTACCATGAAATCCTGCAAAAGCATCAGGTAGTCCCTAGCTGCATTCCGTCTCCTCTGAGTAAGAGTTGTGTTTCTCTGCTGTGAGGAGAGGTACAAGGCACAATGCATTTCAGTAGCAAGACTGAGCTGTAGTATCGTTGACCCATGACTTAAAAGTGGCCCGGGAACAGAGATGATTCTACGTATTTTTGCCCAGAAAGTTGATAAAAAGATAAAAATGCTCTTGCAAGGATTTATTTTGTCTAGAGAGGAGCATCCCTTGGTGTGAACTAATGCTGCCCTTGTACTACAGCATGCACACTCACCCAGGTAATGTCTTGAGTGGTTATCCACACATTTGACCACTGTTTTGGTAATTCTTGACAGTCAGATCCCTCAGGTGAGGGAAGGCAAATGTCCTTCATGGTCATTAAGTTGCATGCACACTGCCAAGTGACTGTTCCTTGGTTGCCATGCATGAGCCCCGTGCAAACACCTCCTAATTCTGCAGGCAGTCTCCAAAAGTACCCTCCTAGAGTGCTGAGCAAGCCGCTGTGGGGGAACCGTGTTCCCCAGTGCAAGCAGGGGAATGGGATGAGGCTGTTCAGAAGCTTTGCTTCTGCAGTCTTCCCCACAGACCGTGCCTGGGACTGTGAGGTTCTTTGCAATGCCTTCCTTACACCGTGCCTCTTCCATCTCACCCCCTGCCCGTCCTGCTCCGTCCCCGGCTCCCAGTCCGTTCCTTGACTCTCCACGCCGTTCAGCTCTCTCCTCAACTGAGCGGCAGCGAATAAAACCCTGCCTTCAGTGCAAGAGGCCGCTGTCATGCTGCAGCCTTGCTTCCTGCTGAGAGAGGCTGTGAGGGCTGCATGACTCACCCGTACGAGGCCGGATCCCCGAGGGGCTGGGAAGCCTGGCTGCGGGCCCGGCTGGGCTAGTCTCGGGGCAGAACCAGTCCGGCAGCCCGCAAGCCGGCCTCTGGCTAAACGTGGCTTCAGACATGGGTAGTTTGTCGCTAGCGAAGACCAGATGAAGGCGCATCGTCCTCCAGCTGCAGCCCTGCCGAGGGGGGCAAGACGTGTGGCTGCGCAGCACGGAGGAGGCCTGGGGCTTGGGAAGCTGCCGTCAGCCCCTCGTGTGCCACAGCCTTGCAGGCAGAGCGTGTCTTCTGCCCTGTAGAAGCAGAGGTCTGGGCCACGTGTTGCACAACGAGCCACACGCATCCTTCTGGAGGTGTCCCAGGGACCAAGGAGGTGTAGGTTGGCCGCTTTGCTTTCCTGGGGAGCGCTCCAGCCAGAGAGGCCCTGAGTACTAACGGACCCCACCTCTCCTTCTCTTTCAGGCTGGATGACTGCAATCTCTCCAGCAGTAACTGTAAGGACCTCTCCTCTATCATCAACATGAACCCGTCCCTCACCGAGCTGAAGCTGAACAACAACGAGCTGGGAGATGCAGGCATCGAGTACCTGTGCAAAGGGCTGCTGACGCCCAGCTGTAGCCTGCAGAAGTTATGGTAAAGCCACGCTGATTGCCTCGCTCGGATGGGCTTGCAGAGTGCTGTAGGTGAAGTCACAAGGCAAACTAGTATGTGGTTGTAGGACCAGAGCTGTGCTGGTGCATCTCAGCTGTTACCTAGGTCAGATGGTTGGAATACTGCAGGATTTTTTACTTAGCTAGCATATTTGCTGTAAGACTCCAGGTTATCAATCTGTCTTCCAGCACAAAGGGAAGGACAGGTAGAGTTTTCCCAGCCAAGCTAAGGGTTTACGGAGACCTTCTTTAGAGTATGTGCCTTTAGGACATAACTGACATTCTCAGAAATGTATTTTTCGGAGTACTCTTCTGCCAGTTATCAGCACGGGGTTTAGCAGTCCCGTCCAGTTTGCTTGCTTCTTTCTCTGGGAACCAAGCAAAAGGGTGTTCCTGTGAGTGTTGGTGTTCCTTGGCATTTCATGAGCTGTCAGTCTTTCTGCACCCTACCGAATTGGCTCTGCCACCAGCCCTGTCTTCTCAGTTGGGCAGAGGCTAGATGTGGGGCTCGGCTCAAGCCAGCAGTTTTTGCAGAGGCACCAGCAGCATATTGTGGCATTAAAAGACTTCCCCTAGCAAGCCCTACAGCCCAACCACGCTGCAGGAGCTTTAGTCAAAGCCAGCGGTTGCTGCCTTTGCTCCTTAGTGACCTTCAGCAAGGTGCTACCTTCTCTGTCCAGGAGCTCTTCTGCAGAGAACTGGAGTTTGCCAGCTCCTGAGGTGCATCTGGTATCTTCCTGACGCTGCCTCGTACAAATTGTTTACTTTTTAGACCAGATAGGCCTGCTTCAAAGTCAGCGTGCCCCCTGCAGCGAGGAGTCATTGGCAAATAAAGGGAGAGTAGGCTGAAGCTACTCAAGCGGCAGTTCTCAGGTGGGCTTCCAAGTGTAACTGTGCTACACTGTACTGGGAGACTGACTCCAGATATTTTTCAGAGAGCTTTTGACCTGAGCTCCAAACTCTCCAGGGCCCCAAGAAATAGCATGGATTAGGTTGTATCAGTTCTGTAGAAACATGGTTGTTCATTTTTGGGGTTCTGGTAAGGTGTCTTAGGGAAAAAGAGCAACCAAATCCAAGCCAAACTTAGCACCACTATGCACAACACTTCTCCATTACAGGGATGTCATGTCCAGTAGCTCAAAACACCCTGTAGAAATAACAGCCTGGTTCCTATACAGCTTCTCCCAGCCTGAGCACTGAAGGATAAGCTTCATAGATCCTTCTTGAAGCTTACAGTAAAAATTCTGAATGATACATCCAGGGATTTAAGCCAAGTTAGACAAGATTGTTACTTTTAGCTACTCTGGATGACATTTCCAGGGGAACAAGAAATCGTAAGATGTGCTTTCTCTCAGGGATTAACCTTATCGTTATTAAAACGCTGCTATAAAGCAGCTGTGGTACTGCTTAATGTAGGGTGGGTCCTTCTTCTGCTAGAGATGCTACGTGAGCAATTAGACCAAAGGGAACCTAGGAGCTCATGTTCATGTTACAGATACAATATTAGCTGGTACAATATTTTGGCAGACCTTAAAATAACAGTAGTTACCTGGACGTACTGCTTTCGAGAGAGCTACACCCTGGTGGTGCCACGGTGTCCTTCCTGTGCCCAAACCCCAGCAGCTGCACTTCTCCCAGAAGAGCCCTGGGGTAATACTGGGGATGCATTTCTCTCACTTGAGCTGCCTCTCTCCTTTAGGCTGCAGAACTGCAACCTGACGAGCGCCAGCTGTGAGACTCTCCGCTCTGTCCTCAGCGCGCAGCCGTCGCTGACAGAGCTGCACGTGGGTGACAACAAGCTGGGAACTGCTGGAGTGAAGGTGCTGTGCCAGGGGCTGATGAACCCCAACTGTAAGCTGCAGAAGCTGCAGTAAGTAGTCCCTGGGCATTGTGGTCATCAGACAGTTCGCATACGTCTTGCACCTGAGACAAACAGGAGTTTTGTTGCCAGCTGTGGATTTCTTCCTGCTTTATCTGAACGTGGTCATGCTTATTCATGGGGGAGGGTCCTGAGGGTTTGTCAGAGCTGGGTGCCTGTTCCCGTAGGCCTTATTCAGCTCATTTGGCAGCGTCCTGTTAATGCAGGATGCCTCTGACTCCCAGGGGAAGGCTGATTCTGCTGCAGCTGGTCCGTGCTTTACATCTGAGCTGGACCCAGGTCTCTTTGCAGTCTCCAGCCCCTCTTGGGAAGGCTTGGTGGTGAGGCTGCGTGATGTGCTGCAATTCAAAGCTGAGGCAGCCTGTGTGTTGCTTCAGTGGGGGACTAGTCTTGCTTGGTTTCCCTGCAGTGTAAGTTTAAGAAATAACATGCTATGAAGAACTAGCGGCTGCAGTTTGCTTGTGGTCCTCTCTCCTTCATGTATTGCCTAGTCTCAGCTCGTGGACCCCACTGGCACATTTTCTGCCTTGATGTGTCTGTTGGTAGCAGGACGTGGTGGAGACACTTGTTTTTGCCTGGGTTTCTTTTCTCCTTGCAGGCTGGAGTATTGTGAACTCACGGCTGATATTGTGGAAGCTCTCAATGCTGCTCTGCAAACCAAGCCCACCCTGAAGGAGCTCAGCCTGAGCAACAACACGCTGGGAGATACAGCTGTAAAGCAGCTGTGCCGGGGGCTGGTGGAGGCAAGCTGCAACTTAGAGTTACTACAGTAAGGAAGAGCTGGTCATCCCTAGCTGCAAATAACCCTGCTGCTATTCCTACCGTGCGCAAAAGAAAGAAAAACTGTTGTCAAGAATGCTTGAAATTTAGGCCAGCTTTTTGCAGGCTCAGATTTCTAGAACTGTGGAAACTGAAGGCACATCTGTGTGTTTGTGTGTTTTTGTGTTTTTTTTTTTAACTATCGTGATTCGAAGTTCACTCCCGTGTCTATTGGTGTGGTGTGAACATGTACCCCAGGTTAAATTTGCAATTACAAGTAGTACCTGCGAGTGGCAGAGCAACAGACTTCAGAGACTCTAGTTCTTACCCCTGAGTTACCAGCTGGCTGAGCATATTTATTCAGACCCAGATTTTCTTCAAGAAAGAGATGTTGAATTTGTCCTCTTGTTGGTACAGCCCCTGAAAGGGTTCAGGGTAGAAGCACGATTTGTTTTAACTTGCCCATGTGCTTCAGCACGGCCAGGCTGGAGGAGCACGCAGCTGCTAAGTCACTGCTACGTAGATCTAGGGAGCCAGCTCCAGCTGTGCAGAGGCTTCAGGGCTCTGCAGCAGCCAGCAGTCCCTTTTCCTTCATTCTCTGTGTCCCAGTTTGGTTTGTGGCTGCTGGGAACTCACAGTGTCATACGTCCAAAAGTTCCTCTTCAAAAAGACAGTCGATATAAGGGTGAATGTCCAAACTGGGAGTGGAGGATCGTACCTAATGCAGCAGGTTTGGAGCAGCAATTCAAACTGTGCTTTTTTTTTTTTTTCCTGCAGCCTGGAAAACTGCGGAATAACCAGCGATAGTTGTCGGGACATCAGCGCGGTGTTGAGCAACAAGTCGTCGCTGATAGATCTGTCTGTGGGGGATAACAAGATCGGGGACTCCGGCCTGGCTCTGCTGTGCCAAGGACTGCTGCATCCAAACTGCAAAATCCAGAAGCTGTGGTAAGGGTAGAGAGGGTTTGCTTAAATCTCTCTTGTGGCCTCTGAGCTATCTAGGTTCTACTGTTGGTCTGCTCCAAAGTGGAAAGCTTCTCAGTTACACCCCCTAGTGAAACAAGGATGTCTCTACTGCAAGTTAGTTGCTTCACAAAACCCGGTGGAGGACACCATGAAGGAGTAAGGCTGCACTGAAATCACTTAGACCAAACTCTGGGGAGAGGGTGAATGAGAATTTGTGATGACAGTGTCTTTTCCTCCTCTTGAGATGTCTGTCTACCAGAAACGAGTGTTCATACTCCTTTTCTGTTACAAACAGAATGTTCAGTGCAAAGGGTGGAAAGTAAAGAGAAAGCTCCGTGGTACGATACATGGACGAGTTTGGTAAAGGACTGAAGAAAACGAAATGCTGTAACCAGAAGTTCAGAATAGTAACAGAGAACTGTGTTTTCTAATCTAAGTAATTTTTTGGGGGAAATAATATTTGGTTCTTCCCTGCAGGTTATGGGACTGCGATCTCACAAGCGCTAGCTGTAAAGACCTCTCCAGAGTCCTCAGTACAAAAGAGACCCTCCTGGAGGTCAGTCTGATAGACAATAACCTGAGAGACTCAGGAATGGAGATGCTGTGTCAGGCGCTCAAGGATCCCAAAGCTAACCTCCAGGAGCTATGGTAAGCTGCTGTGAGGCTTCACATACCCACTACTTTTTTGGAGACCTAACTAAAGAGGGATGTAGGTGAAATAATACAAAATAAATCCTCAGTTGTGATGGTTCCACAAATGAAGAGTATAATTGCTTATTGGAAGGACTGGATAAAAGTCAGCACCAGAACCTGTGGTGCCAACTTTACAATCTAAATCTAACCAGAGAAGGTTTGGATGACAAAACCATTCTCAGCATTCTCACTGCTGACAGCATTACATTACATGACAGGTTGGGGTGCTCTGCTATTGCATGGCCTGGAGGGGAAAACGGTTCTTTCACATAGAACTGTAACAGGCAGCTCTTCAAGTTTTCTACGTCGCAAGTTCAGCTCCTACCCCTCAGTGGAGTTCTTGCCCTACCCCCGTGGCATGGGAATTGGTGAAGTGCCCCAGGAGTGCATGGTGGAGCTGAGAGAGCAGCATGCTTCTCTGAACAGGAGTCTGTTTCTGTGCTTCTATGGGCAGCTGTCTGTCCTAGATACATACTCTGAGACAAACAACCCAAATATAAATGGTGGGAGAAGTGCTGCTCTGAAAGGATTGGCAGACGGGGGTGGAGAGAAGTTCAGTGATTGTGGGAAGGCTTCACTTCCTCTTTCCTCACTCTGCAGGCTCCTCTGAACCAAACGTGAAGTGAACAGTGCTTGGTGCTCTCTAGATCCCTGGAGTTCTCATGTCATTTTTCCTTTGCAGGATTAGAGAATGCGGGCTCACAACTGCATGCTGCAAGGCAGTCAGCTCTGTTCTCAGCGTGAACAAACACTTGAAAGTGCTGCACATTGGCGAGAACAAGCTGGGAGATGCAGGTGTTGAACTCCTGTGTGAAGGGCTGCTGCACCCCAACTGCAACATCCACTCCCTATGGTAAGGGGAACCCTCACAAGTCATCTCCTCTCTTGCTGTGTTACCCTTCCAAGAACAGCATACAGAGAGGGATAGCACTACATTTTTTTTTTTTGCTTGGGGGCCAAAATTCCCACTCTGCTGTGCTCTCTCCTCTCCCTTCAGGCTGGGCAACTGCGATCTCACCGCAGCCTGCTGTGCCACGCTCGCCACCCTCATGGTTGCCAAGCCGTGCCTTACGGAGCTGGACCTGAGCTACAACACTCTGGAGGATGAAGGCGTGAGGAAGCTCTGCGAAGCCGTGAGGAATCCCAACTGCAAGCTGCAGCAGTTGATGTGAGTGATGTTTCTGGTCTTGCTTGCGTTCCGCTGGCAGACAGCAAGCTCCAGCCAAGGGAACCAGTCCTCCTGGTGACCCTAGGGGGAGCGAAACACCATCTGCTTGTTGCAAAGCCCTCCCTGACCCGTCCGAGTGGTGTGACCATAATGGCTTAATCCGCTTTGGTCTCTGAGGCCTGAGGAAGAGGAGATGGTGGTGCTATGGTGGGAAGAGCATGGTCCGGTGCTGTAAGACCCATTACTGGCTGTTGGGGCGGACTGCCCAACCTAGATGGGGCCCTTTCTGTTATGTGGTCTTCTCATAACAGCAATTTGTGTGTCTTCCTGCTCTCTCTTACCTCAATGGGAGGATGCTTGCTAAACCAGCTTGCCTTTTTGTTTTGGTGCAGTTTGTATGACATTTTCTGGAGTTCTGAAGTGGATGATGAACTAAGAGCCCTGGAAGAGTCCAAGCCTGAAGTGAAGATCATTTCATGAGTGGTGACTGCCTACAGAGCAAAGTCAAAGCAGTGTCCTCTTCTTAATCTGAACTTTTCGTACATAAAGCTAATTAATTTAATATAGAATGTGCTTTTACCAAAAAACACTTGTGGGTTCCCTGAGTGGGGTGTCCAGGTAGCTGATAAGCCTTCCGTGCAGCGCTGAGGCTCATGAAAGCGTTGTACATTTTCACTGCAGCATCGTTATCCTTGAAGTAAACAATTACTGGGCATCTGCTAGAAGCGGGTCTGTACCCTTTAGGAGCTCTTTAATCCTGTAATCCCTCCTAACGCATTAGTCGGGCTCTAAAAGAGAGCTCCTTCCCAAAGGCAAGGGAAGAACTACCTACTGTATTATTACTGGGTGGTGCCTTTGCCAGGTCTCTGGAGAAAGCTCTCCAAAACAACAACAACAAAACAACCAAGCCACACAACAAATGTGGTTTTTAATCTCAAAGTCAGCTCTCCACTGCCTTTCTGTAGAGGAGTTGTTGGAAAAGCAGTGATGACCAGGCTACTAGAGGAAAAAGAAACGAGTGGCTGTTCAGCTGCTTAACTTCAGGAATTAGCATCCCTTGAAAAGTGATTTTTCCCACAAACAAAAGATGCTGTACATTTCTGCTGGTATGGGAAAAGATTAAATGGTTTGATACGTTTGCTCTGGCAAGAGTGGTTTTACAGGCATTTTATTAAAATCTGTTTGCAAATAATTAAATGCTTCGTTTTTCTACTTATAAAAAGAATAATAAGATACAACCCATAGCTTGAATCTGTATATTTCTTCTTTAACGCCAATCCATCACTCTGAACTACTCTACTACTAATAATTTGTTTCTTGTTTGCTTTTGGTTACGTTCCTAGCTGAAGCCTGTCACGAGACCTTAGTCAAGCCCCTAGGAAGGCTGCAAGCCTAGAAAACATTCCCTTTGTTTCAGAGGTTACTGACTGGGGCTACTTGTCCAGTTGGAGCTTTAATAAACCTTCTTGCAAGGGAAAACAAATCTGATGCGCACTTAAAATGCTACAATGCAACGGAAGAAAGAATGTAGCTTAAAAAATGCAGGTGAGAAGCCTGGTGTTGCCTGGGGCTAACCCTGCAGAAAGCATGCAAAAAAAAAAATAATCCTGTTTGCTCACATCTCTCTCCATGCAGCAATTGCTTAGTGTGGCGAGCAATTTGAAGATGCCTTGTGATGCTCACGTATTTATCTTGTAGAGGCTGTAACTGGCTTTTCTTGGGCTGAGCTAAATCATTGATCTGAGAATGGTTCCAACAAAGGAGAGCATTTGCCTGAGCAGAGTTCCTCCACGCTTCCCTTGATGCTGCCCAAAATGCTAAAAACTTCCCTTTTTCTAGAATTAATTGGTTTCCATCAAGGGCAGAAGCAGTTGTTGTGTTTAGAAGCCTACCCATTCTGAGGAACTCTTAGACGGGTTTTTTGCATCCGTGGTCCCTTGCATATTTGGCACATGTGGGCTCGTTTCAAACGTGGGAAGAAGCAGAGAGGGTAGACCCAAAGAGGGGCTGCAAGAGACAGTGCACGCATGAGGGAAGCAACAAAAATTAGGCACAAGGCTGGGCTGAGACATTGCTCCAAAAAGAAAATAAAAAAAATAAATAGAAGTGGGTTTTTGAGAGCACATGATGTTGTGGCCTAAAGGGTGCCTGCTGGTCCTGGGATGCCAGGGTTCTTTGTCAGGGTGAACCGTTGGACCTTGGGTACCCTTTTACCAGCAGCTTGCAAATACTGGCTTTCTCTTTTATTACATTATAAAGGTTAATAATAAAATTACACAGCCAAAATAGAAGATTGAGAAATCCAGGTATAACTTTCAGATCATGGCAGACAGCTCAATGCCATTGCAAATTTTGTGCAGCCCAGGGTTATAACACAAACAGCGGGCTAATTTACACATAAGCTGCCGTGCACCATCTCTTTGCACTGCATGTAACCCCAAAGCACATTTCCAAACACTGACATCTTGACACCTTAAGCAAACCCTTTTAAAGAACCATGGCTCCTGAGATCAAATAGATTTGGGAGCAGAGAACTCGAGTCTAGAGCTCTTATATTCTTTCACAGGTTTGTATTTTAGATCTCAGTAGTGGCAACAGCTGTTTAGTTTGTGTTAAAATGTTGGGTTTCTGCTAGTAGTTTAGGACTCTGCAACAACCTTATTTTTTCGCTCATTGCATCATATGATCTAAAGCGGGGAGGTCACGGTGTTCCAGCTACGTTGCCAGAAGCAGTTAAGCGAACATTATTGGCCTCACAGGCAGGTTATACCCCAGCTAAACCTGCTGCTTGCTTTGGAAGAGTGTCGTTTTACTGCTGTCCTGGCAACCCAGGCTGCGGGAGCTTTTGGAGAAGGGGATGGAGCACAACAGGGCCCCAGGTACCCCCTCTGAACAACACGGATGCTAACAGCAATTTCAACTCTCCAGAGCTTCTCCTCTACTAAAATAATTTGAAAGGGAGTTTTATGTCTTGCCCGAATCCTCTTTTTGCACAGAAAAAATATATATATATATATTTCTGTTATCTTTTCCCACAGGGGGCAATACAGAACCAGAACAGCCCCTCTTTGCACCCCACAAGCCACTTGTGCAAACCCTCTGGTGCTGCTGGCTTTCTCCTGCCTCGCCGGGGGCCATCACACCCCAAGAACCAAAAGGTGTTGGGACAGACTTTCTGCAAAGCCAGCTTTCCCCAGCCTAACTTCTTTACATGATATGCATTGTTTTTGCCTTGTTTCACACTTCATTTAGACGCTTAGCTGAGACCCTAATTACGCTTTGCAGATGATGCAAAGGGTGCAGAAGCACTCCCCAGGCCACGCTGTAATTGGCTGGGAAGAATTGCCTGCCTGCCGTCACTTCGAGGTGTGCCGTGGCTAACTGAGCTCCTCGTAGCTGGGGTTGATGCCTCAGCTCATCAGTAATGTGCAGCAACCACAACTCAAGGAGCGAGGCTGCACTCGGGGATCACTAGAATAGAAAGCACCAAAGAGTTTACTCCTCAGCACCTCCCACAACGAGGAGAAAGGGCTATCTTGTTCAGCCCTTGCAGCAGGGGGGAGATGCTGCTGTCTTCACAGCAGACTCCCAGGGGATCCATTCCCCCCTTCCCTGCCGCAGCTTGCAAAGCAAATCTAAAGTAGACATGCTGCAAGCAAGGATGCAGCCACATCTCCTAACTGCAGGGATCAAAGATAGCTGTAATCCCAGCAGGGTTTACAGCTGTAATCCCAACGGGGTGGGCTAGTGGCTGCTAACAAATGCTCTGGGGGAAGAAATCTGGCTGGATTTGGGCGACTTGATGGAGAGAGAGCAGAGTTCCTGACTGGAAAGACCAAACAGGACTGATCCAAGCCCTCAAGTCCAGATGGGACAAGGAATGAGAACCAGGTGAGGGAGGAAGGAAAGCCCTGGAGGATGCTGTTCTACCTCCTTCCTCGTCTTCCTCCTCAATTCTTGGCCCTCTAATTGCCACGTAACTTGGCACCTCCCTCTTAATCCTGAAGGAGAAAACCCTTCCTACCTTTCAGGTGTCTATGGATCTAGCTCCAGTAGTGTGTGCAAAGACTTCCCATCCAGCTGCATCCTGGTATCCAGCTGCAACAGCCCCGACATCCACAGGACAGACTTGGGCCAAAAAAAAAAAAAAAATCCTATTGCTTTGGGTAAAGGAAGAAGAGTTAAAAAAAAAACAACTGCACAGCAAAAACAGATGAAGAGCATGTATTCTTATTCCACTCACCTATCCCATGTTTTCTGGGGGCTTGCATTCACATGTGACTCGGGATTACTGGCCAGTATTTGCCATGGTTTTATGATTTCGCCAAGAGCAGCAGAGGGTTACAAAAGCTCCCCTCCCAGAGCCCAGAAGCTCAGCCTTTCCCCTTCACGCCCTGCTTAGGACCTGCCAGGGAGCTGCAGGGTTTCTCAGCACAGAGCACCTCATGCGGTGACCCTCACGGCCAGATTTGCCAAGCGGGCACCCAAAACCCCATCCCTCTGCAGCTCTTGTGGAGTTAACCGAGCGGCGGCCTTGCCATTGCATTGTTCCACACGTACGCCCTGTTCCGAACCGGCTTCGTCAATATTGGCTCCCGTCTTGCTGAGCAGGGTGGGACCTTGTTTTTCTAGAATAACAAACCGATCTTGCTGTGTGCTGGTGGCGTGCAGGCTCTCAGAGGGCTCCCAGAGACCCGCTTTTAAGCCGTTTCTGAAGGTATGATTTTTGTTTAAGTCACCCAGTGTTGAGTTAGGCACCTGGGAGGAGCTGGGGATGGGATCCTCTTCTTTGTGTGGGGAGCACCTGGCCTGCTGGAGGCTGCCATCCACATGACAAGGAACGAGTGACAGCCAGATTTACATGAGGGGGACATGGGACAGGGCGATGGACGTGCCACGCCGGGCCTGTCCTGCCCCATCTGTGTGATGGCAGAGCGGCCGTGCACATTTTTGGGGTTGGCCTAACTCACCCAGCAGTGCTGGGGCAGCTCGCAGCAGACCTTGAAAGGTGAAGCTGATTTGGAGCAAGTTCCAGGAGTCCTAGGCTGAGTGTGATGGTTCAGGAGACATTCAGCCTCGCTGCTTTTACTTAAATAGCTGCTTTCCTGCCACATAATTCAGATGCAGGTTTTAAAAATAAGAAACCTCTCAGGTGAATGACAGCCAGCCACAAGCTTTAAGGTCTCTGGGTCTGCAGTGCAGAATCAGGACTAATGGATATATGCAATTGTTTGCCTGTTAAACTACAGGTTCTTTTACCTTCATGCTATGCTCTTCCTGAGGGTTATACTATAGGTGAATTCCTCTGGATGCCATAGAACTGCCCTTCAGCCTGCCTGTGATTCTTTGAGCATTTTTATGGCACAACAACTTGTTGCAGGTTAGCAGTGAGTTAAATTTCTCAGCCAGTTTTAAAGGCTCCCCTTAGTCCATTTTTTTTTTTTCAGGGAAGTGTTTATTTAGACTGAGATTTAGCTCTCACCCACACAAGGATGTCTCTGCCAGTCACTTCCCGTTCATTTCTACTCCTTCATCTCCAGTGGAGGTGGATGGGGTACGTTATACAGAGCATATACCCCAGCAGCTGCACATGGTCCTGCAACAAAGGTACAGATAACACAGTCAGTGATGAGAAATCATAGAAGAAAATAGCTGGTATGAACAGCAACATCTTCTGAGGTGAAGAAATCACGCACATTTAGGGATTCTGTGCAGGAAGTTTCACTAAACTGATTCCTGCTTTCAAGCTTGCTTTGGGCTGCGTAAACCAGCAGTAATTTCTTGGAACAGACCTCATCTGAAGCTGGGCTCTGTTTCTTGGCTGCTCTTGTTTGCTAGAGTTGGGTGAAATGTTTGCTCCCTGCAAAGATTAGTGTCCTAATCTCATCTTAAGTAATCATGAAAAAAAAAGAAAGAAAAAAAGAAAAAACCACCACCACCACGTGCTGTTCCTAACCAGAGCTCTATTGTGAATGGGTGTAAAGGCCTAGGGGGAGGGAGCACTCATCCCTGCTCCTCTCCAGATGGATTCAACCTTCTCCTGAGAAGGATGATAATGCTCTTAAAGGATATTTACCCTAAGAGGACTGGTTACTTAGGCTAAGCAGGATGAAAGGCTATGGCGAGCCATAGCCTAATGGACCACTGCCATCTTTTCTCTTGGAGCAAAGGGACAGAGATGGAAGTCCAAACTAAGCCTCTTCTTCTTCCTAGGACTGTCAGGTTACTTCTAGGGACAGATGACAAACTCTTCAGATCCCTTTCTTCAAATTTCCAAACAGAGGCCTTCCCTTGGCTCCCATTACAGGGACTTAGCATGTTCTCATGCGCTCTCCCCAAGCATCTTCTTGCCAGGCACTGTCAGAAGGCAATAAGCAGAAGGGACAGTAACTGAATCCTAGGGTCACAGAGTGTTTTGGGTTGGAAGGGACCTTAAAGGTCATCTAATTCCGACCCCCCCACACCAGGCTGCCCAAAGCCCCATCCAACCTGGTCTTGAGCACTTCCAAGGATGGGGCAGCCACAGCTTCTCTGGGCAACCTGTGTCAGTCCCTCACCACCCTCTGAGTAAGAATGTCTTCCTTATAGCTAATCTAAAACTACCTTCTTTTAGTCTAAAGCCATTTCCCCTTGTCCTATCACTCCACTCCCTGATGAAGTGTCTCTCTCCAACGGTAGGAGGCAGCAGTGGTATATGGAGGGCAAGGAAGCAGGCTGAAAAGAAGCTTGCAGGGAAATCGCAGGTGTGGCACATTTCCAGCAGTCTTTCATCTTGGAAGACTGTGAGCTGCTTTGTCAATTGCTCTGGCCAAAAGCAGTGAAATCCAGCAGAAGCCTGCCTGTGTGGCAATGATGAGTACAGATCCGTGATGATGCAGCAGTGATCCAGCGAGCACAAACACGCGTAAATAATATTGCATGGCCAGCAACATGACTGATTAATTCTGTGTGTATGGGCCTAAGCTGCAGTTTATATATGACTTGAATACAGACCTTTTCCTTCCCAGCCTGCATCCTGCTTGGGTCGTACAACACGGCGAGGCAGTGCTAGCAATGCTGACCCCTTTCTTCTTTCTCTCTCTCTCAGAGGAACAAGGCATGACAGAGGACAGCTCCATCACGCTCACCTTGCACAGCTTACAGCTGCCCTTTTCCAACACCTGGAAGTACGGGATCTTGGCAATAGCCATCCTCTTGCTCCTGGTGGCCCTGACCATCTTAGCTTGCCAGGTGTGTCAACTCCAGAAACGCCACAGGGCTAGAAAAAGTAAGTATTGGGCAACAGTGCTCAGCAGCCACCATGGGCCTGTTTCTGCTACCTTTTCCTCTCAAAAAGCAACTTCCATCCTGGACCAGATGCGGGAGCTGAGCATGGCTTCGCTAACAGCTATGTCCTCAGTTTTTATGCTTCCAACTGCAAGCATTTCTGTCACAGTCACTGTGCCACGCACCATGCCCAAGGTGCCCTGACCCGAGGCAGGCAAGGGACCAGGTCCCTCTTGCTGACATGACGTGGAGCTGGGGCAGGCCACCTCTCCTGGCTGTTGCCTGTAAGGAGACAAATGGGGCACACGTTTCAGGACCCCACAAGCATACCCTGCAAATACAGTTGTTGTAGCCTTGCTCTGCCAGGAAACCAGCTGCTTCTTCACCAGGCCAGAAATGTATGCACGGCTTCTGTCCCTCCAAGCCCATCTGTTATCACAGGCCCCAGGTGATGCCAGGTTCACCAGCTCTTCCTCGCTCTCATTCCAGCTCTCCTCGGCCTCCTGTCTCCCAGCCTCAGCAATCCCTCTCTGCTTGGATGGCTTTTACAAAAGAGAAATGATAAAAAATCCAATCCTCCCCTTCCTTTCCCAGCTGCACGGTGTCACAAGCCATGTTACTGAGCGTGGCCCACCCCCCTTCTCTTGTCTGGGAGCATCAGGCCAAGTGCCATCTGAGCACAGCTTGCTCGACATCTCCAAGCTGCATTTTTATTGTAAGCATGTTGCAAGGCTGTCCCCAAAAGTCTAAAATACAGGTCGTTCACACCAGGAGGTCGGTGCCAGCACCCACGCGATGGTAGCATTAGCATGGTACCCTTCAGCAGGTCCCACTAACAAGGCCTTGCTGGTGACAACGTGGTCCCTGAGGGAGGAGAGGTCAAGACAGGCTGTAGGATCCGTTGTCCTTCTACCTGTACCCAGCTTTTGGGGTATCCCATCTAAAGGCCCTGATTTCCAGAGATGGGATTTTTTAAACTCTGGTCTCCCTAAAGACTTTCAGAAACTCCCAAATAAAAATCCCATCCTCAGACTTTCAGCCTCCAAACATCACCATCTCCAAGCTGGACATCACTTACTTGGCTTTTCTGTATTCCCACAGAGAAGAAATACCACAGTGAAGACAGGGTGAGGATAAAGGCAGAGAATGGCTTTTGGGGGAAGAAGATGCCACCTCTCCTGCTTGACACCTCTAAGACGAGCAATGCGGATTTCAAGGCAAGTACGTTGATGCTAGGGCAAGGTCAAGAGCCATCATTGTTGGCAGAAACCCCACAGGGTCAAGAGGTGGGCTGACTGACAGCCTCTCAACTCTGCTAGAAAACAAGATGCAAAACCCTGTGGCAAGAAAACGTATAAAGAGAGAATGTCTCCAGCTGAAAGGAACGGAGGAAGCAAAATACTGCTCTTTCACTTAAATAACAACTCTTCATATGGGGTGCCAGGGCCAGACCTGTGTCAGGGCCATGAGCCCGCTTGCCCCTGTTTCCCAGGCAGGACCAGACAGTCCCGGAGATACACAGGAGGAAAGGGGGGGAGCAAAAGAAGCAAAGCACTGACACACGAGGACCCCAGTGAGGTTGTTTTATGGGTACTGCAGTCTGCCCACAGCCCCCGTGCACTCAGGCCATGTGTGTCATCGTCCCTCAGCCTCCCAGCGGGTACTGGGAGTGCCCTGGGTGAGTTTTGGGTGACAAATTCAGATTTAGACATCTCCTAAGTAGGGCTGCTAGGAGATGCTCCAGCTCTGCAGGCTGCAAGCAAGACATAGGAGGTAGGTGTCGCAGTGTGCAGCAGGGACCTTTGCAGCTACTTCAGGTGTTTTTGGGGCAGTCGCAGAGCTCATGGAGTCTGTCACTGAGGGAAGTGAAGAAACCCGCAAGTGCCATTTCTGGGGAAACTGGTGAAAAACCTCACTCGATCGGAATTTTCACTTCTCCTTGCTTCTCCTTCATCCAGAATTTATCCGGTTTTCTTGAAGAAGCAATCGCGGGCCTTTCCCATCCCCTCTCCCTCCCCCACAACCCGCTTTCTTCCCCACTTCCAGCCTGTGCCTCTGTTATGGGAGGGATGTGGTTTCCAATAAAACGAATTCCTCAAGTTCCTGCTGACCTCCCCGCAGCTGGCCAGGCCTCGCTGCAGAGCAGGAAGCGGAGCAGAAGTGAGGCGGGCGCAGACGGCTCTGCAGCCAGCCGAGAGCCTGCTCAGCAACAGCCCCAAAATACCATCAGCAGCTGCTGAGTACAAAATGGCTATCGCAGGGCTGCAGCTGCTCGTCTCTCACTGGAGAAAAAAGCATGGCGAGAAGGGAAAAATGCTAAAAGAGTGGCCATCCTGCACAGCCAGGCGGCTGCGCTGATGCCCGTGCTCTCGCTGGTGCAGCGTGGCTGTTGGGCTCCACCATGCAGGGTGCTCAGCGTCACATCAACGGCGCTCATTTGCAGAGAAAATGAAAGCAAAGAACACTTTGAAGCTGCTGGGGATGCCCCAGAGAGGCCCCCGTGGCACAGATCCCAGCAGAGGATGTTTGCAGAGCAGTACCTGGGGGGAGCAGGAGCTCGAATGCAGATCCTGAGAGCAGCAAAGCTTCTTCGACCTCTTTCTTCCCGTGGTCTGAACCAGCCCAAGAGGCTGTGCTATGCCAGGGAGCTGGCCTGTCAGACGCTGGCATGACTGCACGAGCAAAAGCACTAGGTATCAGCACACCTTCTGTGCCTACCATTGTAGGAAAAAGAAGAAAATTCAACACCAACACACTTTAAAAGACCCATCTCTCTCTCTTCCTCTTGTCCTCATTTTCCTTAGATGACGGAGTTACAAGCAGGGCCGGACGAGCCACATTTCTGCCCCTCCTGCAGCACCTCCGAAGACCCGAGCAATGATGGGGGACCCCTGCCCAGCTCCCGGGGCAAACTGAAGTTCTCTCTCCTCTACCGCAGAGAGCGATGTGAGCTGCTCGTGAGCGGCCTCGAGGCATGGGGGCTGCCAGGCCGTGGGCATACCGGGTCTGCTGTCCGGGCCCGACTGCTGCAGGAGGTCCCGTCCCGCATCCCCGGGCTCCAGTGCGTGGTCCAGGAGTGGAGAAGCCGGGTGGTGAAGAGCTGCAGCAGGCCGGCCTTCGGGGACCATTTTGTCTGCTCCCTGCGGGACGCCGAGGTGGAGAAGAGCACTCTGAAGCTGGAGGTGGGCTGGGGCGCTAGCTCTGGTAGCAGGCATAGAGCATTGCCTTGACCGCTGGCCTCTTGAGGTGTCTCCATCTCTTATCCCTCAGAGGAACAAAAAAAGGGGTTGGTAACTCTCCAGACTCATTCACCAGGTCCTCTTGGACTACAGCCAGCTGAGACGTTGGCTCTTTGGCGACGGAAATAGGACCAAGGTCACCAATAACATGTGGCACTGACAGACAGAAGGGTCAGAAAGCCTGGAGACCCTAAACACTTTGGCTTTCAAACGGGTGCCTGACTGGTTTCTTGGACATTTTAAGGCTGTAGGGATGGTTTGATTTCCCTGAAATCTGTATTTGCTTGTATTCTCTTGTCCTTTGTCACAGCCATTCCCTGCAGAAATCCCCTGGGATGCATGGTCCTGCAGTAGGGTATGGCTTAGAGGCTGGGGCCTGGGGTAAACGTGTGGCTGCCCCCTGAGCTGAGGGATATCCCCCAGTGCTGGCAGGGCAGAGGTAGCTGGTGGGGATAACATGGTGAGCAGATGCAGCCTGAAACCTCTTCTACCTAACTCTTTCTTACTGTGGTTTGACAGCTTCGGACTTGCCTCACTTAGAGCCAGTTCAGGTCTGCCTTGATAACGCTGCAGTGTAGCCATGAATGCCCAGGGATTTTAAATGTGCCTTGGCAACAGATAGCTGTGAGACACCCTATACACTGGGGTGTACCTGAAATGCATGCTGAGGGGACAGCAGCAAAGCCATCACCAGTGAAATCCACAGCAGACAGGACATCTCCCAGCCAGTCCCACTGTTCTCTCCACAAGCCAGCAGTCAGACACGAGCCAGCAGTGAGCTGGGGCAGGAAGATGAAGTCTTTGTGCTTTCTTCCTTTTTCCACTTTATTCCATGGAGCCCAGGAGTTCAGCTGGAGGCAGAGGGAAGTGGATCACCCCAAAATCTGGAGTCTCACAAGCAGCAGAGAAAAGACAAACCAGAGCTGGGACAAGCTCACAGGTCTGGAGGTGTTGGCTTGAGGTGCAACCAGCCAGCAATTTCCGCTTCAAAAGACATCAGTGGGCTAGACAGACTGTAGGTCTGAATGTGAATGGTGATCCCCACGTGTTGCTGCAGATCTCATGTTCCCTGACTAATGTCCAGACTCACATTACTTCAAAGCCCCTCTGATTTGGCCATTACATTTTCCTGTCCCAGTTTTGTTTACTCCTCGTTCAGTTTTTGAGTGCCACTTTCACAAGCAAAAAGCACTTGGCGGGTTTATCAAAGGAAACCACCGCAGCAAAGCAACAGCTTGACTTGGCTGCAGCGGAAGGGCAGGAGCACAGCACAAAGAGGAGAGCTGGGCTGTGCAGGCAGAGCAAGAGGTGGAAGGAGAGACGGAGGTGGAGCTGCAAGAGACCTCAGGGGAGCAAGACTGCTAGCTGCTGAAGTGGTTTCACGCTGCTCCCTTCCAGACCCTGGCAGATTCATGCACTGACATTGAGCTATAGGCTCTGAGTGTGACAAAGCGACAGCAGTAAATCTGTTCCACATCAGGCAGCAGTTTTAAGTGATTTCGTTTGAAAACTAAAACACACCTGCATAAAATGTGTGTGCAAAGCCATGGCCACACACTGTGACCGTGCTCCCAAGAGGGAAGCAAGCAGTGAAGCCTGGGAGCTCAGAGCAGAGCTGGGAAACGGCTGCATGCCGGAGAGCAAACTGCTGGGGAACAGCTGCGGAGGGCAGGCACAAATCAGTACTGAAGCCACGTGTGAGCACATGCAGAAAAGGTCCCGAGCTGGCCCGGAGCAAGTGTGGGCAGCTGTCAGAAGACACGCTCTTGTGCAAGGGGATTCCAGCAACCACCCGGCCAGCTGGGAGGGAGCAAATCTTGCACAGAGCGAGGGCAGGATTCAGCAAGGCCAGAGGGGCCAGGCCATTAGCAGAGGTGGAAACATTGCTTCGCGTGGTACTACTGCATCTGAATGGATGCATCTTCTGCATCTTCTTGCCATGAGCATCTTTTGCTATCAGGACAGCCTGGCTCCCAAAACCTGGTGCCCACCAGTGAGAATGGAGACATGTGGAAACGGGCAGATCCCTTGAAGGAGGTGTGGGCCACGTGGATGTTGTGGCACAGCTCCGTCCCACACCTCACCCGTTGGACATGCCTTTTTCCTCTCTCCCACAGGTTCAACGGTTTGACAAATACTCCAGAAACGCTGCGCTGGGGGAAGTCAGGGTTGCCCTAAGGGAGCTGAAGGCTTCCCGAAGCCTGGCTGTGTGTGCAGAGCTGCAGAAGACCACAAAGGTAATTAATGACTAACACATGGCCTTACCCAGTGTGCCCACACAGTGCCAGGGAGCTGCACGTCAGTACAGCCACCCGTTAGTTTTATTAATGGAAAATCTCATCCCTGCATCCCTGGGATCCATCCGTGGGATGCAGGTGGTAACAGACCCCTTCTGCTCCCAGCACTCTGCTCAGGTAGGCTCTGCAGGAAGGCTGGGGGCGTGGAGTTTCAAATTGCCTCTTAAAGGTGAGATCTCCAGGGAAGGACTGAGGCGTATTGATGACCAGGCTTATGTTGCAGCACCTTTTCCCTTCTCCACCCACAGAGACAAGAGTCTCTGCATTGCGCTGGTGGCCATTTGGTTTGTTTAGAGACTGATGGTCCAAAAGGAAAACACGTGATGTGTTCCAGTAAAGAATTAATAATGGTTTTTAAATGATAGCTGTGTATTTTAAATGGTTGCTAACAACAGCAGTGCATAATGTAACAGAGAAAAAGTGGCATCCCAAGTCCAGCAACTGGAACAATTAACTGTGTAAGAAACATTGATTTGTTGCTTATACACGGGAACTTGGTGCAAAATGTGAGCAACATGAATTTAGTTGCAGTCCTGCTTCTCACAGCACCCCAAAATGTCACAGTCTGCAGCCTCTAGCGTTTCCCGTGGCCCTCTGGAAAAAAAACACTGTGGTACCATAAGAATTAGTACTTTAGTACCATAAAATCAGCACAGATGTGGTCTGTACAGTAGTACCTCATCTCTCACTGCCCCTAGGAACAAGAGAGAGCTGAAAGCCTCTTTCCTATAGCCCAGAGCAGCTTGTTTAACTCTGCTAAGTGATGGTTAGGGTACTGATGCTCCGTGATGCTCGCTAACAAACCAGTCTGGGTTTGGTGAGCCTGAAGACTCAGAATTGCACCTAGGTAATCCAGCTGAAGGAGAGCAGGAGCTCTCTTGTTCCTCACCAGGAGAAAGAGAAACTGCTACACCGAACAAATAAAGAACCGATGCTGGCAATTGCTGAAAGTTAACAAACTAAAAGTCAGTCTCAATAAAATGCTGAAAATCAGGGTATGGCCAGAATGCTGCGGTGGTCCTGCAGCCTCGGTTGATGGGCCACTAAGAGCACCCTGGTGAGCTGCAGAAAGTTTGGTGTGTGGTCCCGGTGGCAGCAGATTGTTGCACTGGCTGCTCACTGCATGCCCTTCTGCCCTCCACAGGACATCGTGGGAGAAGTGCTCGTGTCGCTGAAGTGCCTTCCCATCTCTCAGAGGATAGAGGTCGGGCTGCTCAAGGCGAAGACGACCCCCCCTCGCAGCACTGCAGGTAAGAGTAAGGTTTTTATATCCGCTGTTGGCTGGGCTTGTTGCTCCTCTCTGTTCTGCTGCCCGCTACCTTTATCTCACCCACACAGAGGAGCGTGGGGGTGTTGGAGAAGCAGGTCCCTTTCATGCCCATCACACCCCAGCCTTGGCAGAAAAGTGCTGCTGAATCAGCCCCCAAGGCCCATCGCACTAATGAAACACCCAGCTACTTCTTTCGGGCAGCGCCTTTCATCCTCTTCCCTCCATCACAAGACTTGAATTCCCTTTCTCTGCTCTGCAGAAACCCAAAAACTGGATTTCATTACAGTGCTGTTGCCCTCAGTATGGAGCCAATTTGCTTTTCCTCTTGAGGATGCCCTGGGGTGAAGGAAGTGCAGAGGTACTACGTTGCTCCTCGGGGCTGTAACCAGAGCATTGCTATCATCCTTCCATCTCCACAATGAGATGACACCTGAGAGCAGCCTTAGAGATGCTCTGCATTGTAGATAAGCTGTAAACAGCTCCTTGCCCTGAAAAGGCTGAGGTAGAGCCACCTTTTTTTCCTATAACCCAACATTTGATTCAGGCAACCAGCCCGACTCAGCCACACTTCAGATTTTGGCCCCTTGTCTTATGTGGATTTCTCTCCTGCACCAAGCAGTGAGTTGGAGGAAGACCAGGAAGCTGTTTTCCCTCTGTAGCTCTCAGCACATGAACAGCACGAAGGCAGGCAGCTCTTTGCTTTGCCTCACTTTGTGTCCTGCTCTCCCTCTTCGCTGTATTCCCAAGGTAACCCCTTGGGACTGAGAGAAGCACAGGAGACTTTGATATCCCCGGGCTGCTGTCTCCTGGGCTGAACTGTTCCCACAGCCTGGGCTGAACTCTTCCCACGGCCTTACGTGCTCAGAAGATCTCTTTTCTGAACCTCTAAAGCCACACTTTTCCATTTCACTAATTAAATGCAGTTAAAGCAATTGCAAAGGCTCCTATCTGTTGTTCCATTCCGAGCTTTGCTGCAGGTGTTGGGTTTAGCATAAGCATTTGTAGGACTAATAAAAGTAAGCTTTCCTCCATCGTCCTGTTCCTACTGACTTCAGAGCTTGTTACACAACTGCAGAACTACTCAGAGGTGGTCCTTGCCAATCGTGCTCTGCCTTTGCAGGATGGTGAGGATCACATAGGTCCTACTAGCTACCTACCTATTGAGATGCGATTGCCTTGGCCAAGTGGTCTGATTTCCAGCATTGCTGAAGCCAACCGAGACAGAGACAGATGCTGCAGTGCTCCCAGGCACCTCTCTTTCCCTTTCTCTTTCCCTCCCAGATGTATATGCGAGGATCGATGTTTCCTGCAGGCGCCACAGACAGAAGCACCAGAAATCCAGGCCGCGGGCCCACACACCGCTCATCATTTTCAACGAGACTTTTCTGTTCCACATGCCTGAGCCTCCAGCGTGGGACTGCACCGTGCTTGTCTCCATTTACCAAGTGGGCTCTGACCCCAGGCACCTCATCGGACAGGCCGCAGTGGGGAAGAGCAGAGCGAGGGAAGCGTCCGACCACTGGGACCTCGTGAAAAAGTCCATCCAGCAGCCCGTAGCTAAGTGGCACCCTCTCCTCGTTTAGAGGAGCACCGGTTCCTCATGCTGAAGCTGGCCAAGTTGTCTTTCACGAAGACAAACAAGCAATGCTCACGGCAGGCATAGCTAAAAGATGGGTCAGAGCCTGGAACTGTCGATAAGACAGAAGTAATGATCTCTTCCTTGTTTGGCTCCCTCCCACTCCGTGCTGCTGCTCCTGGCAGGGAGAAGGTTCTTCATCTCTGCTGGTCCCGTATCATATTTAATATAGCAGCAGGGTTTTAGCAGCACCTTGGGCTGGAGAAGGTTTGCGCCTATGGAAGGAAATAATGGCTGCCCTGAGGTGCTCACTGCTTTGGGTGGACAAGAGGAAAAAGGGGATGGGGAGGAAGAGTCACGGCTTAACATTCCACCTGTCTCCCTGTCCTGGTCTGATAAGACGAGACCCATTTGTCATTTCCTACACTCCTAGCATGTCCTTCTGACTGATCTCCCAGGCTTTCAAGGTGGCACATTCCCTCACATGGATGGCAGCAGCCATCCTCCCTGCCTGCCTGCAGGCAGGTGTGGGTTGGAGCTCCAGCTTTCCCTTTCTTACGTTTTTTTCTTAGCGACAGTCCTCAAAAATCCTACCTCTGCTCCAGTCACAAGACACGTAAGATGTCACCTTATGAGAAAGCTGTTAAATGTGTTTTTGCACACAGTGCGACCAAAAAAAAATAATGGTAATTTAGGTCACAACGGCTTACGTGGTGTGGGAAGCAAGTGAAATGAGGCCAGCAGAAAAGGAGAGGAGGATGTGCTGGTGCTGCTGTCCTGCAGCCACCAACCCTTGCACAGCTCCTCTCGTGTTTGTTTGCCCTGAAAGGTTGCAGCACAGACCTTTAGTTGTGCTGCCCTTGCAAGCAATTACTGAGCGCACGTGGCCAGCAGGTCTGACCGGCCCAAGCGGCTACAAATTGAGGAAGAAAAAGGTGGCTTATAAATAAAGAGATACTACTTCCATATGAATGTATACATTATACAAATAAAGATGTACAGGCGTGGATACAGGTGAGCAAATAGCTCTGCAAATCCTGCCAGAAAAACATCACCAGAGCAAAGCACTGTCAAACAGCAGAGCCATATCGTTCACTTACTTTCCCCATCTCAAGGCCAACCTGGAACAAATAAATCAGCCTCTAGCTCACAGGTGAACACACCGCTTAGGAGACTGTCAGTGCAATGAGTCAGTGTGTTTATACTGTTAAACTATTAAGATAATTTTAATCCTTGAACTGTCAAAGCTTCTATAATTAGCCTCCAGCAACTTCAGATTTGGAGCTATTAAAATGAATTGGAGATTTATTTCTGTGCAATTGCTCATCCTGGCTGTTGGCAATTTGACTGGTTTGGGTGTGCCTGTGTTAGCAGGACTCTGAGCGTTAACCACAGGCTTGGGTCCTTGCACAGCTTCTCCAGCCTACCCATGGAAATTACAGACATCACAGCGTTCTTGGGATCGGAGCAGAATTCCCTGCTGAACTGAAAGGAGAAGTGTTCGTGACGCACAAGTTCCTGAGGAGGGACAGTCCCACAAAACACGAAGTGACGGCGAACATCCCAAAAGCAGCACTGATACAGACAATAGCAGCACAAAGCGCCAGGGATTTCACTTGCTTGCATTTCTTCTGAATTCGAAGAGAGATCTTAATTACTTGGAAATACTCCTTTTTTTTTCTTTTCTTTTTTTTTTTCCAGTCTTTTTGCTTCCTTGGTAAGAAATTTCCCTCTGACAGAGTAAATACTACAATATGTGCAAGTAGCTGTGTGTTGGAAAGAGTGTAACCTGAGCATGACATAAATGGTATGGAATAAGGGGTGGATATCTGTCCTGGTTCCAGTTAGGACAGAGTTAATTTTCCCTCCTAGTAGCTGGTAGGGTGCTATGTTTTGGATTAGGATGAGAAGAGCGCTGATAACATGCTGATGTTTTAATTGTTGCAGAGCAGTGTTTACACCAGGCCAAGGACTTTTCGGCTTCTCGCTCTGTCCTGCCAGCGAGCAGGCTGGGGGTGCAGCAGGAGCTGGGAGGGGACAGACCCAGGACAGCTGACCCAAACTGGCCAAAGGGGTATTCCATACCATCTGACGTCATGCTAAACAATATATAGGGGTGGCTGGCCGGGGTGGGGGGCTGGCTGCTCGGGGATAGGCTGGGCATCGGTCAGCGGGTGGTGAGCAATTGCATTGTGCATCACTTGTTTTCTTACACATTATTATTGTTAATACTATTACCATTATCACTATTATTATTATTATTGTTATTATTATATTCCTGTCTTAATAAACTGTCTTTATCTCAACTCACCGGCTTCACTTTCCCGTTTCTCTCCCCCATCCCAGAGAGGGAGGGGGGAGGGTGAGCGAACGGCTGTGTGGTGTTCAGCTGCCAGCCGGGTTAAACCACCACAGCCCTTTTATGGCCCTGCACCCCAAGTGGTTAATGTGCCTGAGCAGGGCTTCAGACAACATCACGCTGATGCTTCCCAAAGTCCCACCAAGCCCAGGGCAGCCAGTGGGACACGCAGTGTCCTCACACCCCCTGTGCCTGTGGGGAACAGTGCCCCACCAGCCTGTACAAGCTCCCGGGGACCTTAGCTGTATTTAAAAAATGAGTTATTGGGCAGGACACCTCGCAGAAATGAGCAGTGCCTCCCGTGTGGGCAGGATGCTCACACGCTGCAAGGCTGGGAGCGCTGGCAGGGCATGTCCTGCCTGGCAGAGCATCGTGCAGGGAGCTGACACAGATCTGCGGAGGCGGCCAGGCACAATAAATACCTCGGGAGGGAAGGCCAAGGACACCTGCACCTGCTTGCCGGAGTTTGAGGGAAAATAATTGAGAGCACAACATCTGCTGTTTCCTCTCCGCTGCTCTCAGGGCATCGTTACCAGGGTGACAAAGAATTAAGTGCTCCCGTTGCCAAAGCAGTCGGAAGTGCCTGTGCTGGCCGCTGCCTGTCCTGTCCCCTTGGTCTCATGGTCCTCGGGGACAGCAGCCCCCAGCACCTTTGGGGTTTGTCCCCACGGGCACCATGCACAGCCCCGCGAGCTCTCCCTGGCACGTGTTTGGGACGCGGCGGCTGGGGAGGGAGCATCTTTCTCCTTGAGAGAGTGCCGTGACCCTGCGCCCGAGGTGGGGCTGCTGGGAACTAAAAATAATATCAGCTGCTCATGGATTTGGCCATGGAGAACAGCCGCCAGCCAGGCAAAGTCATTTTGGGGGTTGGAAGCCTTGCACTTTGGTGCAGGGGCTAACGGCAATGCATTTGGTCCACCTTGCTCCGGCACCGCGCACAGGACAAGCACAAGCCTTCACTCAGGGGTCTGAGCACCCACCAGCATTAAACTGGGCACCTCCACAAGCCCTTTGTTTCTGTGTGGCTCTGGGTGCCCAGCTGCCGAGCCCCTCTGGGATCTGGCTTTTGCTTGGGGTGCTTGCTTGGCTCTCAGGCTCGTTTCGGGCTCTTCCCTTCCCCACTGACGCAGGGGAAAGCCTTCCCCCGTGCCTCTGGCACCCCTCCAGCCGGGGCTGTGCCAGGCTTTCTGGCTCTGGGCTCCCTGCATGGAGCACAGAGAGTTCAAGCAACAAACACAGAGCATCCTCTGGCCGGGGAGCAGCGGAACCGGAGCGGAATTCCTGAATTCAGCAAACGCGATCCGTGTCTGGCTGCTGTCACGACGCGGATGCGGCAGGAAAAAGAACGCTGCAAACAAGGTGCATGTGTGGGGGCTGAGGCAGGGGGAGGAAGAGGTGCAAGCAAAAGGAGGAAATGTTACATGGGGCCAAATGAGACTCTAGGGAGAGGCTCCTTCAGGTACAAGTGATTCAGCCAAGTGCAGCCTTAAATTTGTTCTTTGATGAGAGGCAAAGACGTTGCTTCACTCAGCCTGTAGCCCTAGGAGAAACTCTGAGCCTTGGAAATGAACCCTCCTGTTGCCCTCTCCTGCAGCCAGTTCTGCTCCTACAGGGATGGTCTGGCAACCGAACACAATTTGCTTGAACTCTTTTCAGAGCAATGAATAAAATTTGGGCTGCCAAACCTCGTAATTCAATTTTAAGCACCCAGCACAGAGACAAAAGATGTCTGAAGGCTTAGTGATGTCTTTTTAACACTTGAGGTAATTCCTAGTACATAAAGGGGGGGGGCTCTTATCTTATCTCCAGGGGACAATAACCCCAGCTTCAGAGCACAGCACCGGCTGGGGACAGCCTCTCGCGGAGGATTGCCGTGGTCCCCGGACAATCGCAGCACTATGAGTCAAAAATAGCAGCTCCGTCCTCGCCATGGCAACCCTGCGGACACTGAATTCAGCAGATTTTGTGAATGGAATGACAACCAAGTTTCTCACTCATGGGACAGGTCTCCCTGGGGCACCTTGCACTTTTTCTGCACACACTGCTGGACACAGGGACCCCGCTGGATTCATTTCTTCCCCCAGCAGCTCAGCAAACCAAATGCATTTTGAATTTCTCTTATTCCAGCCCCAAAGAAGTCTGCAAATCCATCCACAAGCCTTATCTCCAAGGGCAGCAATCTGATTTTTTTTTTTTTTTTTAGCTCAGCAAGACTGACAGCTGGAAAAATACATTTAAGTGAGCATTAACAGGTATCGATAAGGAGAGTCCTGGAAAGGATCCAGCTGGTGTGGGCTGCAGCATGCCCCGTGTGTACACAAGGTTCCTGCTACACCAGCAGCTGCGGGATGGTGGCCAGGACGGGGACGTAAAGCAGAGATAGGTGGCCACATGGGTGGGGGAGCTGCTGAAGCAAGATGTTGATGGCTTAGGGAAAGTTGGGATTATGAACCAGCCAAAGAGAGCCCATGGAAGTTTGCTGCCTGCCCTAATACTTGTGTGGGGTGCAGCGATTCTGTGTTTGCACTGCCTTACTGCAGTACGGCAGCCACCCGGGGCCTGGGCAGCTGAAAGCCGACAAGGAGACAGAGCAATGTCATTGCTTCTGGATTTCCCCTTCTGAAAAACCCTCCCCTGGAAACCCCCTCCAGGAAAAGGAGGCTTCTTTCCATCCCTGGTTTGAGAACGGTGCTTCAAGATCAGCCCTAATGTCACCCTCTAATGTCACAAAGCCTGCCAGTGGAACCCACCTCCCTTTGCAATATTTCCTAAAAATCAGGTCCTTTCTCCCACCACCACAGCTCCATTTTTAAAACAAGGACAAAGGCTTATCCATCCCCCCCAAGCAGGCACGAAATGGGACAACATGCTCCCCAGGTGACATCATGGAAACAGAGCTCTGGATATCGTTTTCCTGAAGCACTTGGATAATGGAGAAATGTTTCACGGGCCCTCCCATGCCTAAGGAGTTTCTAAAATGCAAATTGAAATAAAACCCGGCTGACCAGATGCCAGATTCAGACTATCCAGTAGCCTGCACATGTCCTCATGGATTGTGAAACCCCCTTTTGTAAAATAGGTTCTGCTCTTCAGAAACACGCGGTGCTTGCCATGGCCCAGCTGGAAGTCGCTGCTCGGGGGCTGAGCGTGCTACATCTGCCCAAGACCCCTCTCTGAGGCTCAGCTCAGCCCTGTCTGCAACACGTTTCCCCCCGCTGCTCCGGGGACTGGTGATGGGGATTCTGCTTAAACTTGTTTCCAGAGAAATTGCAAGCCCCAGCGGCGCCCACGTCTCGCTGCCAGCTGTGTAAAGACCTTTGCTTGCAGTAACGTTTTTAGAAATCTATATACGCCTCTGCTGCCCCAGACTGCTTGTTGCCCAGGTCAGGTAATTGTTGCACTTTGTTTACTTAAGATTAGGCTCTTTCATCTGGGTATCCAGATGGGGAAAGGTTAACTTTTTTCTTTTCTTTTCTTTTCTTTTCTTTTCTTTTCTTTTCTTTTCTTTTCTTTTCTTTTCTTTTCTTTTCTTTTCTTTTCTTTTCTTTTCTTTTCTTTTCTTTTCTTTTCTTTTCTTTTCTTTTCTTTTCTTTTCTTTTCTTTTCTTTTCTTTTCTTTTCTTTTCTTTTCTTTTCTTTTCTTTTCTTTTCTTTTCTTTTCTTTTCTTTTCTTTTCTTTTCTTCTTTCTTTTCTTCTTCCTTTCTTTCTTTCTTTCCCTTTTATTTCTTTTTTTTTTTTTTTTTTTAAGGCTTCCTGCACAGGTGCTGATGTTTTGGAGACAGCTCTAGTCCCTCTGGCCAGTCTGGTTCCCTCCAGAGACCTGCATGGCACAAACCTGTTCTTAACGCAGCCGCTTCCCCAAGATATACAAAAGATGGTGGGATTTTGAGAAAACACCCTCAGCAAGCAGTCTGCAGACACCTTGTTCTCACCCATAGGAAGAGAACTGATCCCTTCCTTAAGTGAGAGAGAGAAAGACTTGTAGATTTGGGTCAAAACCCACATTAAACGCGTGCCCGCAGGCGCCTTCCAGAGAGTGCCCTTGACATCTGGTTTTAAACATATGTTAGCAAGCAAACCCCATGCCTCCAAGCAAAGTCACGGTTCCCAGAAGAACGTCTTAATCATTAACCACAAAATACGTTATTTCCCTGCAATTTAGAAAGCACAGCTTGAGATCGAGATAACAGCAAAGGCCACCAGGACAGGCACACAGGCCCAGTAACGCTCGAGGAGCGGGGAGAGGTTGCAGAGGGCCTGGATTTGGGCCCGAAGTGGGACACGAGAGGTTCCCTCGAAACCCCAGGCAGCACGGCTGTGCCGTGTGGGTGCTGGAGCCCTGGCACAGGCTGCCCAGAGGCTGTGGGGGCTCCTCCTTGGGGAGCTCCAAAAGCCACCTGGACGTGGGCCTGGGCACCCTGCTCTGGGTGGCCCTGCTGGAGCGGGGCCGGGACCAGGTGGGCCCAGAGCTCCCTTCCCACCTCAGCCATCCCGTGGTTGTGTCTGCAATGAGTCCAGGACAGGACTCTGACTGTACACATCCCCTATGGACTTGTTTTGGTCTCTACTACCTGAAAAAAATAAAGGTTTCTCACACAAACTCCTCTTACTAGCCCAAATGTTTTAACCAAAAGCATCCAGACATTGCTGAGCAGGTCTCCAGTTCAGGGAGGCCTTCAGCTCTGCCTGTGCTCACTATGTGAAGGTTTTACACACAGGAGGAAGGGTTCAAGTCAGCGAAAGGTATCACAAAATGAATCGTTTAAAACGAGTAACTGGTACCCACAAAGTTGTTAATCAAGATGTCCTCAAGCTAGTTTGTTTCTTTTTCTGTATATTCACATGTTCAGATGGCCTCCTGCAAGTACAGACTGGATACTTTTTGTTAAACAAAGGGACCCAAAACTCTCCTGGGGCCCTGGAAGGCAGGGCTTTGTTTGGTTTTCTGAAGGCTGAGGACAAAGGAGCCAGTGAGGGCTGCAAACAGAGGTCATGCTGTTGGTTTTCCTTGCAAGGGCACCGACCTGGGGGCAGATCCTCTCCTGTGGTCAGCCCAGCATCTTTATCAGCTGCCCCACAACCAGCCTGCCCTGCAGCCTCTCACTCTCACTGCACGCACAGCATTTGCTTCCAAGTACTGAAGCTGAAACCAAGTTGCTCCAAAGGACGGGCAGGGCCCAGATCACACAGACATGGAGTTCCCAGGGTCTCCAGCAGCAGGCGAGGAAATCTGGCACCGAAGAAAAGCAAAGCAAAGCGCTCTGCTTTCTCCCCTCTGTTTGCAGAGCTCATGCCGTCCTTTGCCTGCATCTTAATGCAGAATTCAGATAGCTTTCTGCTGGAAATCCGAGGCAGGGCAGAACGGCAGCCCAGTAACTAGTCAGCGCCTGCTGTCTTCATGGCAACCCTGCCGTAATAAACCACTAAACCAGCAGCCGTGAGCCGTGTCCAAACCCAAACCCATATGGCACGAGCCCACAGCCACTTTTGCTTCACATGAACACATATAACGACAATCTAAGCACTCTGTTTTTACCATTTTACCTTTTTCAATCTAAGTGGGTGGCAGCAAGGCACATCCATAGTACGTCTCTTTGCCCCCCAAAGGACCTTTTTTTTTTTTAATTTAGTGCTTTTCCAAAGCTAAAGGATCAGATATGAGAAGGGCTATCACAAGGTAATTAAATCTGAAGAGGAAAAAAGAGCCAAGTAAACACTTGTAAAAGTAAGTAGTTGCAACATGAAGCCATAAAGCACATGGAAAATATGGCTACATCAAGCAAAAGGGCAGAGATCAGCATACATTCTTCGGATCTGTATTAGAGGGAGGTGAAGGTCAAGCCAAGGAAAGCTATTGTTTTAGCTGGGGCATGAGGAGAGAGCTCTACCGAAAGCCCTCCTCTTCTGAGTGACATCCTCTTCTTCTGCACCGGGGTTAGAAATTCTGCACAAAGGGCAACTGGCCTTCGTGTGAGCTGCCTCCAGTTCTTTAGGGAGGACACAGCAAGAGCCACTGAAATCCCTTCCAGTGACCCCAAAGAAGCTGGAACTGCAGGCAGAGGTTAAGCCCAAAGTTCCCCTGAGGAAGGAGTGGGCTAAGCAGAGCCAGGACAGGCAAAGCCCTGTTGCAATTTCTGGGACAAAAAGTGTAAATAAGCTGTCGACCTGCTGACCTCCAGCTACCACAAGGGGACAAACCAAGCAGTAACACTTAGCTCCACTAGATCCCGAGTCCGGCTCCCTCAGGACCAGATCTGGTGAGCACCAGTTAAAGCTATTAAAATTATTTCTTTCTTCATCATGCACTGGAAGGATATCAAGCTGCACAGGGTGGTTGCTCTCCAGGCTCCGGTGACTCACTGGAGATGGGCTTTTAAAGCTTCCTACGCTTCCTGCCCTCTGTCTCTGTAACTTCACACGTGTATCTTGAGCCCAGCATATCACCACATGTATTTCTGAGAGGTCGGCAAGCTTGTACTTGCAGAGCATTCAGCTTTTCCAGAGATAAAATATTAGCTGCTTTCCAAAATAAAGCTAGTTTGATGTGTATTTATACCCACGTTACCAGGTTTATGCTGTTCTGCCACTGAAAGGATCTATAATGCACAAGTACACTGGAGTTAAAGTTACTCTTAGAGCAAAATATGCAGTGTGAACAGAAAGTGATTACTGCATGTATTTGGTCAAATCCACGCCAAGATTTCTGCGAACCTCCAGCAGCAAGTGAAAGTGAGAAGCCTGGTTTGGGTGTCGGAAGTCAGTGAGGATCTGGTGTCCCCATCCGTGGGGCATTCCTGTCTGGAGGATCTTTGCTTGAGATCCCCACTCCAGCCTCCTGGGCTCCTTTGAAACCACCCCACTTTGTTGCCAGCCCTTGCGTGGTGCAAAGCTCGAGGCACAAAATTAGGAGCATCGTTCTCACCCTTCCAAGAAGGAAATCCTGTTTCCTAGCACTTTCATAAAGGAAAAGGCTGAGGCATCCCAAGACAAAGACCGGCACTTGTTAAGAAGAGTTTTGGGACACCTGGGAGGCCACAAAGCAGCCCGGCAAAGGCAGAAGCATCGGCCAGCTCCCTGGAAGCTCCATGCTGCAGGACGCGCTTTGCCCACCCAGGTGGGGAGCCAAGAGGTATTGGAAAGGCACGGCACGGCATTCCCCTGCCACCCACACAGGTACGCGCCAGCCATGGGTGAGGTTTAGGGTCGAACCAGTGACTTGTGCCACCGGGGCATTTGTGCAAATGCTATTTACAGTGTCTCGTTTCGCCCTTTTTTCTGTTCCCTTCCTCTTTTTGGGGTTATCTTTACTTTTATGGGAAGTGAGAACACAAATTCTGACACAAACAACAGTTTCAGATCTAACCTCATTGGACCTCGTGTCCACAGAAACTGCTGCTTGGGTATGACGACTCATTTTTCTTTTTTTGACTTTTTGATGAAATTGAATGTTAGAAATTACCATAACCATGTGATCCACATGCTCCTCAGGAAATAAACTTGTACATTTATAGGTGTACAAATTCCTACTTATATAAATAATTTATAAAAGCCTGCATATTTATAAAAAGAGAGAGAGGAGAGGAGAGGAGAGGAGAGGAGAGGAGAGGAGAGGAGAGGAGAGGAGAGGAAATTAAGATGTAATATAAATTCATCTTACTTTCAGTTGTTTACACTATCAAACTGGAATGAAAAACATCTCAAAGTGAATTTCAAAAACCTTGAGTCTTGGGTCTTCACCCAAAGCATAATTTAATTCAAATAAATGATTTATTTTATTTCTGAAGAGAAACCAGTATTTTTCCAAATTACTCTACGAAAGGATTTATGAAATAACCATTTTCCTTTACAGTTGTAGTCTTCTAATTAGACTTTCTTTGTAAGGTGACTTTTTAAACCCTTCAGAACTGAGACATTACACACAATCCTCTATAATCTCTTCCTGGGGAAATTATTGTATTATTTAATACTCTTTGTCTCGGGTAATTACAGCAGGCTTCCTTCCGCCTTTCTATTTGTTGTTCTCTTTATTTACATCTGCAATAGGCTTATATGGCCATGGTCTATACTGACTTCCAGTTCACACAGTTCAACGCGGTGCAGTGAGATGTAGCTATTTAAACGAAAAGAACACGGGCAAATTTTGGGTTGCAATGCCCTTTCCTTTGGTGTATGTAGACAAGACAAATCTTGCACGGTTGTTTCCTGACAAGCTGCAGGAGGATGTGCAATGGCCGGGGGAAAAACCCAATGCAGAGGAAAGTCTGAGAGTTTCCAGATGGCAAACACCAGAGCAGAGTTCAGCAAATTTTTGAGATTATTGCAGGTGGAGCAATGACGTCAAAATGTTTGATTCTCTGCCCAATCGGAGGTTAAGTGTGCTACTTGAAGGTAGGAGATGCTCTCTCCAAGCAAGGGCACAGGCAATTGGTAACGTTTTGACCCTTTACAAGGCTGTGCCTTCTGACTCTGCTCTCTTCTGGACTTGGTGGGAACAGGCAGTTTCTCACGGATGCCATCACAGGCTGCCAGGACTCCTGAGCTCTGCTGGGCACCATTTAAAATCTGCTATGGTGCCACCTTAGACAATTGCCAAATCTGACTTTACAGCACCTTGAAAGCTGTAGGCTTCTAAAATTAGGAAAGATGGCTGATTCCTGGGTCACATTTCATTTTATAATAAGGGAATTATGAATAAAAATAACATTCTTTTTGGTGTGGCAGCAAAAACGGCATTTGCAAGGCTTTCTGAGCCAGCAGAGTGGGCTGGACCTTAACTGCTGCGTGCTATTTATTCCCAGCTCTGCCACAGACGGTCTGTGACCTGTAACAAATCACACCACCTCTGCTTACCCTTCTGCCTTTTCTAGTACCATTCCTCAGACGAGCACTTCAGTCCCATGCTGGGCTGAGGCTCAAACCAATTCCCTGTCAAGCTTTCTCCTGAGGCAGTGTTGATGCAAGTCAGATCAGGCTGCATTCCGAGTGCATTGGCTGACCCCTGCTTAATGAAAACGGCAGATACAAATCATACGTGTCTCCGTTTGCACATTATAACACAATCACACTTAACCCCGAGTCAGTAGGAGCTCTGCATACTTTGAAAATGAAAGCCATAAACAGTGAATTCACATCAGGAAAAAACAAATGGACTGCTTGCCAGTGATCAGCTTTGTTGCCTGGGTACCAAGTACAGTAGCTCCTTTTTGCTCCCTGCCAAGGCCCTGTAAGTGCATGCTGTATTTTATTTCAGTCCAGAACCATTATGGCTATTTATTCATCTCCGGTGAAAGCTCCATTTGCTGTTTCACGTTGACATAGGCAGGCAGGCATCAGAGATGATCCTGCCTGCATGCAGAGGGAGCCTGGCCAAAGCTGCCTCAAGGATCTTTCAGGGAGGATTTAAATTGTTAAAAGCCTTATTCTTTGTAAGACACAGCAAACTGTGCTTCTCCCCCCCTACCTGCTTTTTTTTGCAAGTTACAGAAACAATACAGGGCTGTGCTGCGCTGCCTGGCAGCTGCTGTCAGCTCCCAGCACCAGCTGTATCTCACTCCTATAGCTGAATTGTGGTGGAGAAACAGCAGCAGGTCAGTTGCATTCTGGCTGCCAGACTTGTGATTTTACTGTTCCTAAAAAGCTGTGATAGTCTACCACGGATGTGGCCTGCAGAGAAGGAAAACTAGTATCTTGAGGCATCAGCAGATCCAGTCACTGTGATTTAACACAGCAACCCAGCTTAACGCAAGAGAAAGTACAATCCTTCCTGACAGCAGCACATCTGATTGAGACATGCACACACAAAGGGAGGGAGTGACATTTTCAGATAACTGCTTTTCAGAAAGCAGTTTCAAAGAGGAATGCCAAACAGTTGTGTTAAGTTTTTGTGTTAGCATCTTCAATGCTGGGGAATGGGGATTTGCCAGTGTAGCTTATACTAAAAGCCTCACTTCCATCAGTTAACAGCAGGTCCTTTCTCTTGTGTCCAGACTTGCAAGGTGATGTGGACACTAAGAAAAGAATTTGAGTAGTGAGATGTAAAGTTAAAACAGGAAAAAAAAAACTCAAGTACAAGTTTTCTCTGCAAATCATATGGAAGAAGGATTAATCAGTTTTACATTGCCTGAGATTAACTGTAACTATTTTGAAGTTAAAGAAATAGAATCATTATAACCACATTTATGCCAAGCCCTATGAATATGGCTTCACAAAACAGTACCCCATTACAGAAGTGTTGATACATATAACTAACTGCTTGGCTAGTTTAGAAGTGAGCTTAAACCACTGTTACAAGATTGACCCAAATTAAGAGACCATAGGAAAAAACAGGAACTGTAGTAGTCTTATATGTTCAAGAGAAGAAAGATTAAATGATCTATCCTTAGGAGGCTATCTACAGAAAACTACAGAAAATACAGAAAAACTGCACTTGGAAGAAGAGCCTAAGCAGTGGTTTCTGCTCACTAGTTTTGAGTTACCTGTGTCCTCACTCAAGCCTACCACACACCAGCTGGAAAGAACCTCCCCCCTTTAAAACACTCATTTAAAAGAGGCACAAGACAGCATGTTTTGTCTTTTTTGTCTTCAGGGCCTCCTCCCCTAGAAGTAATACAGCTCTTATGAATAAATATTTTAGGAATAAATACAGCCCTTTTCAACTAGCTGCATAACATCATTCTGAATTGTTTCCATCCCTTCCATTACCCCCTGCCCTTCCCACTGGATTTACTGTATGCAAAAGCATATGTTAAATGCCTTCAGGAGCCTTGATAAATTACCCAGATAGTCATACTACAAATACTTCATGTGGTATGTCAGTAAAACAATACACGCTCACAGCTTTCACCTTGTTTTTTAGCCTGGTTAACAGGACAGTGTTCAAACTGACCCATTAGCCACTTAGTGTAGTTAATAAGACAGGAAAGCACTGAAACCTAAACCTCTTCTCACCTCTAAAGCTCAGTTTAAAGTGTATAGGTTTAGTCTACCTTTCATCATTTGCTGTAACTGCCTTCCTTCCTCATTCTTTCTATTAGTAATCAGTAATACAATAAATGCTAAAGATGCATTTACATTAGAGCATTTAAGTAGATATCCCACAGCACTGAGCCTGAAGTTTAACTTAGTCTGCCTTTAAGGTATTCAAGAAAGTACTTCCAAGCGCAGATTATTGCTAGAAACAGCAAGTGGTTTATCCTGGAGATACAATGAAGACTTAAGAGTATCAACTATGATGTTTTTAAGTGCTTTATATTTATTATAAAGTATTAATAGTTGTATATGCAAAATGATTCTCTATACTAGAGAATAAAATGACAGCTTTTACAAGTTATGCTATACAGTACATGAAATGCTGCACATTTTCTTCAACTGCTTGGAACAGTATTTGCTATACAAATGAAAAAGAGTAGACTTAAAAGTTTATTATTTATAATACAGTGTTAGAAAGCACAAACAAATAACGTTCAAAATAAACGAGTTCCCCCAAAAATCTAAAGAAATCTTTAGATGACATGTACACAGATTATACTCAAGTTTCAATATACACATTATTGTTCCCCACAAGATGCTCCACTTTACTGGATTGCTGGAACATGAAAATTGGAGGTACAAGGAAAAGCACCTCCCAAGCCACGTAAGCATTGGATGGACAGAACAGCAATTTCCTGAAGTGTTCTCCGCAGTCTTTGGCTCTACTGTTCCTTATAGCCATGTACTGTGGCAACAAGTCAAGAAGAGAGATGGGCTCCAATTACAAGTATTGTCAACATCAATCCAGTTGTCTGGGGAGTAGCTAGAGTAATTCAAGGCACTCTTCCCAGTGCTGCCAGCCCACAGAACCCCCTGTGCAGGACGCAGCATTTTAAGAGACAACCAGGCCGGGCTAAAGCATGTTCTCAAAGGATATGGAATGAACAGTTCAAGACAAACTCCTTCAGAATGTCCAGTTCAAAGTTCATTCATACTTCACAGGCACACCAGCTTAAGAGAAACATTCATGTCTATGTAGATAACACCTTAAAGCATACCGCTTCAGTGTGTTTAGTTGTTTTATGGTTAAAGTGGTGTAACATATCAGCAGCTTTGAAGATAGTGTTCACGGGGCATGTTGAATCTAATCTCACAGTAAGATTTGAAGCCTACTTCACAGTATAGCAGTTGTCTCCTTTGCTTTTCCTTCTCATTAAGAGGCAGTGTCTACAATGCATCATCACAGCTGTTCTGATTACAACAGTCACCCTAATTTCAGCACACCCCTAGAAAACATACTCATAGTAACACTGTTTGCTCTAATTCACATGGTATTGACACAACTGTAAGCTTCTCCCACAATATAAAATACCTTCTAGATTAAAAGGATTTAAAGATATTGCACTGTTGTATTTTTACTTTTGCCTCCCCACCTCATTCCATGTATTTATGAAACTGTAAACAAGTCATTTCTATACAGTCTTCAGTATTGTACACCTGCCTTCCAAGGAACTGGAATTCAGTGACACCTTCGTTACAGATACAGTAGCCTAAGCACAGTGAAAGTTCTGTCCAGCTGCCCTCTTCATACAGTAACCAACAGGCCACTCCTCTCACATTCACACCTTCAGCTTCTTCTTCTGATCAAAGTATGCATCAAATCTGGATAATGCATATTCCTGGGGAAATAAGGAACATTCATATAGTGAACAGTTCTGTTTCTTTATTTGGTATGGGAAAACTGAAGATATCATCTGTGTTACTTTAATCCATCATCTCAAGTAATTAGATCTATTTGAGAGAGATACTTTCCAAAGGCGCTCTCGCCTCTAGAATTTCCTCCAGTCTTATTTCAACTCTAACACTGTTAGCTGCTGCCAGAACATCAGAAAATGGAAATTTTAAAAGGACAGGATTTCACTAAGAAGAATGGCTTCTGCAACAGTTCCCATAGGATTTTCTACATACCTGAAAGTTGTATCACTTTACAGTACACTAGGCATGTTGTACCATGAATTGCTGATTCGTAAGCAGAAGCTGCTCCCTGCCATTGATACTGTTGCACAACAGATATGAACCTGTTACACGTGCACTTGGATAGTGTTCACTTTACTAATTCACAGTTACTGCATGGTAGCTTCCCTCTTGCATGGGACCTCTTACTGCAGAAGAATCACTGCACTGCAAGGCAGTCATGCCACTGCAGCATCTGCCACATAAGGCTAGTCCATGTAACAATGGGAATAATTTCTGAAATCTATAGAATCTTAAGTGTTATCATCCTAAGGAAAAAACACTAACTAGTAACAGACTGATTTAAGATTTTTTTTACTCCACTTCGGTTGTGTTGAAAAGCCATTTTGTTTACTCTGATGTATCACAGATTCCTTAGAGCATACATTTTTAATTAAACTTTAATCATAAAGATCTTACCAGGTAACCAAATTCAATGGATGAGATCTTTGCTTGTATAATAGACCACAGACCCCAGAAGAAGTGTGATGCAAGGGCAAACCTGAAATGACAAGACTGTATTTACCAAGATACCCAGCTAAGTCACAACACCTTACTTCAATATCCTGTTACAAATAATTCCATTATTTTCCCCACTGAGTAATATTTTATTTACTTCACCAAATGCATGTCACATGTCTAAGACTTGCAATTGACAGATTTTTCTTTACCATATAGAAATAGCTTAAAGTCTCTCTTGGCTGATGTTTTTCCACGCAATGAGGTATGCATGCAGGCAGCATGAACGTTTCAAGACAGAGCTGAGAATGGTAAGTTACCTGTTAACTTCTATCAACACTTCCTCTTCTAGCTTGAATTTCTCTTCATTGCTCAGATTTTCAAAGCCATCATGGAATGCAGACAGGTAACTGGAAATAAAATGAAGCTAGAAAGCAAGTAATCAGAAAGTTACAAATTTGTCTCAAGACATATTTGCTCCTTACAGAACTTAGCGGGCCTTTTAGTGTGTTATTTACATTTTCCAAACATTGACACTGTTGAAGTTAGTTTTAAGATTACTGGCAATTCCAGTAGTTGCTTGGAAGTTTGGTTTACCAAAGGCATATTATTAAGACAACAACTGACATTTTGTTACTGCCAGCTTGTTTCAGTGCTGTACTCCACAACTACAGGATTTTTTTTTGTGGTGCATACCTACATGGCAAATCATAAATATTCTATCCTGAATGGCTGCTTGTAATGAAGTTTGTAAGGTTTTAAAGCAAAGAGTCAGGATTGTATCAAGTATTATACATGAGGAAGTCATGGAAGAAAGGGTTTGTGAAAAAGCAAGTCCAAACCAGAATCGGAGGGTTAAGATCTGAAAACTGGAGACTCTGGCTTATTACTTATTTTAATGTTCCTACCTGTTGCTTCTTTGAAGGATATTTCAGAACACTAGCTTTGAAGAATGGATACTTCTCATATGTGTAATCATACATCCATTCACAGAAGTGATTTCCAATGTCAAAACCTCTGAAAAAGAGAGATAGCCTTTATTTACACACTAGTCATCTGTTCTTGCTTCAGCAAGCCTAAAATCAAGTTTAATAGCACAAGGCTACTTAGTAGAACTTGCTGCAGCTTTTGCTAAAGGAGGTAGAGATGAACTGCACCTTTTTTGCAAGTTAAAATCAATTAGTAAAGATGGGCAGTTATAAATCAGAACTCTACCAGCTACATGAAAATACTAGACTTCACTACCAAGTTTTATATCAATGCAGTCAGTTAAAATACCCAAGTACGCATTGCTTCTTAGAGCTAAGTCAGATGCATCTAACATCAGCATTCTTGCAGGCAAGGAGATCATACTGATCAAGCTACTTAACACATCCTACTTTTACATTTTGGCATTCAGAGTTCTATTTATGTTTCAACTCTGCTAACATTTAATGATCCCAACAACTCCACATGCTTAAGTCATCCATAAACACATGACTGACATAAAGCATTTTGGGTAACAAAAAAATCCTAGGATTACTGTTAGTATTGTTTGCACAGATGAGAAAACCATTTGAAAGAACTGCACAAAGTAGGGAAAGCTTTGCTTTTCTACATATATTAGGTACACACAATGCACTACTCTCATCTTGCCACTAGAAAGAAGTTTTGATGGGCAGACAATAAGTTATTTGCATGTAAACAGGCCCTCTAGTCCAACAAGCTCCAGCAACTGCAACCATGCTGTTTCTGCGAGGCCTACACCAAAAGCCATCAGGACCAAAGCTGTTTTGACTGGTTACATTTCTTGTCCACCACTAAGATCAGAACACAACTCATTAGAATTGAGATAATGAGCAGTGCAGCACTTGCTCTCACTGTGTCTTTTATAAGGCAATACACCTCCTTGCTGAACAGAAAAGACTAAAATGGGTTACCGGTAATTATAGCTGCTGTATTCAAAGTCAATGAGCATCAGCTTTTGTTTTTCTGAATTCTCTCTGCCTTCCAGAAGCAAGACGTTACCTAAAAATGGTAAGATAATATTAAGCAAGATAGTGTGAAGACGTACAGCATATTCAATGAAGTCATATGGAAATTACAGAAAAGCAACATTAAGAACCATTGTTCATATGATCCCAGTTATCCTTTACACCCACACAGATGAGTAAAGGGAATAGCCAAGTTACACTGGCTATATATCAGCTCACTGGAAGTCAAGATAAATACTATAAACCTTGTGAAGCTGAAAGCAAGAAGGTTTTCTTCTGTACAGGCAGGGAAGTAGATTTGTTTCCCCAAGGGTCCTGCTTCTCCAATACAGTGTTTAGCTTGCAGCTAAATCAGGTGATGCCATCAGCCTTGGCATCTCTCACTGAATTGCTTCTTTCTAATGCTTGAGGTCTAAATTATGCAGCACCTCTCAGATGTGCACAGCACTATCACTGATCACACAACACTTGGGACAGGAATTGCTTTTCATCAGCCTGAAAGCCATGGACTTGATTACTTTGCTGCTCTGTGTGGCACAACAGGTACCGACTGAAAAGCTCAGCCTTCTCCTGTATAACATGGTTTAACCATCCTTTCAATTCACTGTCACTACAATTCATCTAAAAGTCATCAAGACTGCCTGCGCCAAGTGATAACTTTTTACTACCAGTAAATCAATTTATACTCTAATTTCTCCAACAGTTTGCCCCCTACCCATATGTACACCTGGTCTTCCATGCCAAATCCCCTTGCCCTACCTTTGCACCAACAGAAAAAGCACAGTATTTTTCCCTGTGCTTTCGAATACTTGCCTTATGCCCTGGAAATTTAGCTTGCAAAGCTCACCTCAGCCCTGTCATGCTCAACTCCTCTGGTACCGCACCTTGCCACACCAGCAGTGAGAGCCTGAACTCCACCACTACTGAGCTGGCTCTTCAGAACTAAGACCAGCGGCTTCCCCCACACCGCCACCTCATGCTACCTATCCCTCAGGACAATCCTTTTCCAGGCCCATTCCCCAGCCTTAGCTATCAAGGCTGGGACCCACAAGAACATGACAGCCCCACATATGGTCCTAGTACAGCATCCTTAGAGCTCAGCCCAGCTTACCCTCCGTACAGGGTAAAGGAAGTCCAGACAGCATACCCAGCACCTTGAGCCCTGCCTCCTCTTTCCTCACCCCCTTGGAGAACTGGTTCAGAAAATTTATTATTCCCTCCATGACTCCCAGAGAAAGTACTGAAAACAAGATTTTTCTGCTTCTTATCAGGAAGAAATTGACAACTGCTGACAATCTTCCCACATCTCCATTTTCACCATTCACTGTACTTTTTCAGTATTCTTCTTTCAAAAGGGCTACAGGATATCCTAACCTACTCCTATTTCAGACCACTAAGAAAGGTACGGTCTTGATAGGAATCACCCAAGGCTCCCAGCATCAGCTGACCTGTACTAACAGAGCATGTGTAAGTACAGGTCACACGCTTGGTTTAACACAGTTATGACACTATAACCGGCCTCGGAGGGCTGTTGAAGTCAAAGCGTTTTGCCTTGCCACTGCTGCCAGGGCAGTACCGGGATAATGGGACTACCTCTCAGAGAGCAAACAAATGATCAGAAAAAGGCTGAACAATGCATCATTGATCACAGTCATGAAGCATTAGGAGCTTACCTTCCTGACAGTCATTGTGGCAAAATACAACCGGTGATGGAGTGGCTTCAAGCATAGCTCTGGAAAACAGCAATAGAGAATCTAGTAAGCAACAAATCCCTACCTTCAGTTCTTCCAGGTACAGGATGGGTTTTGCTGTGAGAATTTGAAGTGCTATTCATTTCTATCAAGACTATTTTCTCAATTATGAGCACAAGATCAGGACTGAAGTTGGACACTGATCAGCAAGTGATTATCAATTTGTAGTAACATTAGACTCAAGTTGGTCACAATCACAAAATCTCCAACTCCTCAAGTGAAATTAATATAGGGTATTATGCTGTTCAACATGTTAGAGCAAATATACACATTTGTAACAAAACTGTGTTAAGTGGAAGATAGTAGATAAGCTTACCTCAGATTTTTCATTTCCTGGGGTAGATTGTAACTGAGGAGTTTGTTCAGTTTTCTAGTTTTGGATTCTCTGGTAAATTTAATCCTCAGCACTTGATTTAGATACCTGTTAAAAATAAAGAAAACAGTACAGTGCTTATGTCAATAAACACACGTCTTCCATACTACGGTGAGATTTAAACTAAAAAATCAAGAAAGTTTAAAAGAGTGACTGAAGAAAATGCCCCTCCACCCCAAAGTTATTTTAAATTCCGCAGGTAACTACAGAACATTTTTTGGGTACTCTGCTTACAAGAAATCATCCCGTTTCTTGTAGTTTAAAGTATCGTATAACTTACTTTTCCATTGTCCCAAAAAGCCACTTCGGTTCTTTATTAAATGGCATTTTCATGCCATGAAATCTAGCCATCTTCTCAGCTATTTCAGCGGATATGTCAGGTAAGCTTAGTTCTTCAGTACTTAGTTTCCTGCTCTGTAGTAAAATAAAGTATTCTTAAAACACAGTTGAGAAATACAAGTACTAGCATGAGACAGTACTCAAGCAATAAACTTTTCTTCCATCCCAAATGAACTTTCATAGTTGCTGCCTTTGGAAAAGCTAAGTTAACTAGCCTACCTTACTTATGACTTAGTCAATTTTTCTCCTAGATCAAGACCTGGGGAATATCAAATCTCACACCAAGAATATCCTCAAAGCAGACTGAGCAGAAGTATTTAAGAGCATCACAAGTATCTGCTCTTGCTGCTGTTAAAGGAAAGTGTTACTCTATAGCTTCCAATGCTATGTTTGGTATCTAACAGGCTTTTTATCTTCATTTATGAGTCTCTGCTACAGCTGAAGAGGTTTTAGATATCTCTCCCTGGCAAGAGCTATAATTGGGCTCTCCAACACCCAGTATAACTGTATCAAATTACAGCCAGCAATTACTACAGACTGCCAAGTATTCCATTCCCACATCCCTGCTTTTCCAGGCAGTCCAGAGACCTTCTTGTCACAACCAATTAAAACAACTACCAGCCCACTAAATAATCATGAACAGGACTTACAGGAATAAATTCCTCCAGTCGCCCTTGTGGAAAGATTCCATAGAGCTTTGGACCAAGAGCTCTCTCTGCAAGAATGGCAAACATAACACTTTCCAAAACCATGGCTTCTGCCCCCTTCATTAAAAAATGAAAAAAGAAACAAAACATTAGCTGGTGCTTCCACAAAAAAGAATTTAGGTGTATGCTATAGCTAAACTACTTCAGAGTAAGAAATTTTAGGGTTAGCTTCAAGAGGAGGACTTGGCATTTTACTAACTCAAGTTTCCTGACTAATAACAACTGGTAATTAACATGGCAGCAATACAAATGTCTTACTTTCAAGTTTAAAACTGGGGAGGAAATAAGCATGACTTAGATACCAATGCATGGGCCAGGTCAAAGGAAGACTACGCAAAAAGCAAACTACTCTCTCCTCCCTAACCTGTGGGAACTCTGCAAATTTATTTCCTGAAGCAGCTTATCCTACTGAAGCACATCACAGAAACCGTAAATATTATTCTTAGCAATTTTAACAGACTTTGGAGCACTGCCTTACAAAAGGACATTTTAATTATGCAAGTGAATTAAGTGAGTGACTGAACTAACCAGTTCTTCATTCAGAAGAATGAATTAGGATTTGTGCCTGTTAAGCACATTTTTTTTTTTTATTAAAGGGAGATAATTTAAACTCCTGCTAAGGAGAGGGTGGGTGGGTGTGGATAAGCATTATTCCTTCACTATCTTCAAACATGCCTCAATCTTAAAGAACTTTTCCTTACATCAATAAACTCATTCTGTAGCAATCACAGGCCAGACAGCTTTTTTATACAAAGGCTTTAAAATTAATAGAAATTGTCTCAAAAATACAGTTCAAACCACTGAAGTACAGCTTTCTTGACAGGTAAGATTAGTTCTAAGTAAACAGAAGCTGCAAAATAATAAATCAATGCATCTAGCCATTATATCAACAGGAATCCATCTGTACTTAAATCCTAGAGGTTTGCTCATTCTTCCCACATTTGTGCAGCTTGCCTCAAAATCTGACCCACAATTCTTACAAGCATAAGCAGTAAGAGCACAACACAAGGAAAGCTCTCAAGTATTTTGGACTACAGAGCATTTTGCATTACTATCTTCACTGCAGTCTCAGACAGTAAATAACTCAAGTTCCACTCCCAAGCGAACTTTGGGCAGTTCCATTGCTTTTTTTTTTTAAATTACTGTCCCCTACCTTGTTATTCTGGTATCTTACCAAGAAAGTCTAGCATTTCATTACAAAGTACTGGCAAGACATTCTGAAGTTTTAACTCTAATAAAAAGTGAAAAGGCCATCAAGAATATCAACTGAGAGTTTAGGATGCCTTGCATATGAATGCATTACATCCATGTCTTCCACGGCTTTTCCATCTCATCTCCTCGACAAGGAACGCATGCACCGAAGTGTACTTTTAATCATTTCACATGCACTCACCACTATACCTGTGAACTTTTCAGTTCACTTCTGAAGCCCAACACCAAAGACCAAAAAGCAAATCAGATATAGGTTACTAAATGCCTACTCCAGTGCCAACGGACACTAAACTTGTGTTACTGGTACAGCATCAGGGCATTTTAAAAATCTGAGTACAGCAATCCTGTTGGCTGTGTCTGCTAAGACGTTAGTTCCTTGTTTCCACATCTTACCAGAAGAATTCATGCTTGGATAACAACAAGTGCCAAAGAAAAGGAATAACCCGACATATGACCAAATTTCTCAATTTTTCTTCATCTCTGAGAATATCCTATGAGTTCCTATCACTGTGATCCACTTTCTGCGGGAGTAATTTTTTTTTGCCCCGATTTCAAACTTAAATATTCCTTGAACCCACCTAGTTTGACAATTTAGCCCAAAGAAAGTTCAAAGAAAATTTATGATTCATTAACAAAAAGCTCTAGAATGGTTTATAATCCTAGTGTTTTTCTCTAGTCCTTTACCTACAGAGTGAAACTTGAAGTCACGTTTTAATAGCAGAGCTTAGAGGGGCCATGTTTTTCACAAGCCATGTGCCTGTTCTTTATTAAGACATCCCTTAATACATCAGGAATGACAACCAGAAAGGGTGACATTTCCATTTACTTACAGTTCACTTCTGGGTTACTTCTGCCATGTGTCTGCCTAATCCTGTCATGTAAAACACTTCAGAATTTAGAACAGTAAAATAATCCAAAACTATGTGCTTGCAAGTTTGTAAGCTTCTGTTTCAGCAGTAAGAATGACAGCCTCTCTCCATGAACAATCTGCTTCAGGATAGAAGTATAGGCAAATACTACCTGGACCTCTACTCCACACACTAATGACAAATACAGGTATGGAAATAAACAGCTCTCTCCAGAGGATGCCATTAACTCCTCTGATCAAATCTCACTGCAATTTTCACCTAGACTCAAGAAAAGTGTCAAGTGCCTCCTGAAAACAATTAAATTCACCAATCCAACAGTGAAGTTCCAGCACTATGGAGCTCCTAGCAGAAAACAATAGTCTACCAGCACTGATCACATCTTAGAATCACTATTTTCAGGCAACAAATGAAGACGGTTCTGAAGTTCAAAGCCTTGCTTCCTGTACTGCAAAACATCTGTGAGTTGCTTGCACTAGGGTGGGGTTTGTTTTCTTTTACAAGTTCAGGAACATTTTTATTGGATTTTGCTGGTGGTGAGTTGTAAAAAAAAATCACCTCCATAACTAAAAATTCAAAGCTTCAGAAGCAGTCACTCATGAACAACTTTAAAACCAGTTTAAGCTGAGTTGAGTTCCATTCACTAGAAAATAAATGCTTGAGCTGTTTTCAGATGGTATTCCCAGAAAGTAAGAAATATGAAGACAAAAAAGCAGCACTTATCAAACTCGAATAAGATGTACTTCTCCCTCATCACTATCAAAACCATTACAGAACTGAGAAGTGACAGTACATAACAAGAAAAGCATCTGGCTAACATGCCAAAATATTTCTTTGGAGAAATTTCATCAGGGTAGAAATCTAAGCTACCAAATTCTGTTCAGACAATTATGAAATATTACACTCAGACATTATGCTGGATGAGCAGAAATGGTTCCAAATACAAGACAACTGAAGTCTGCAGACTGCAGATGATCCAAGCACAATGCTAATCAAAACCACTTCGTGTTCAAAATGAAGTTCTCTCCAGCTCCTTATCACTTTCCTCAGAAGAGCTAAGTGATTTATTATAAAGTATGGGTTAGGAGAAGCAGAGTACCAGTATTCCTCTACCACAGAAAGAGCCTACTACCCAAACCAGCAGTACTGGTACAAGGGTTGGAATTGGTAAGAAGCCATTTAGTGTTGAAATTGGGATGTTTTGTGCAAATGTGGAATGTTTAAATATTTCTAAGCTATTCACAGATACATTGTGTCACTTCTGTGAGCAAATAGATTTGTTTTCTTCATTACTCTCTATGGTTTCTAGAAATCCAGCCCAGACACCAGCCAGAGTAACTACTGGTTCAGAAAAAGCAGACTCGTAACATTTCTCTACTATTTATAAAATTCTGTCAAGTAAGCAAATTTAATTACTTACTTGCAAGTCATTTTCCTTCTGAGACTGTACAGACTCTCCTTTATTACAGGACCTCTATGAATGAGAAAAAACAAACACAATGAGAAGATGAAATTTAACATGATTAACCTGCAACCACCAGAACAAAGGGAGTAGAAGTGCCAGCTACAGTTAACTAGATATCTCAACATTGTCTTGATCTGTGACAACTACAACACTAGTATCCATCTGATCTCTGACCACAATACTATTTCATCAATTCCAAAACCTTTCAAAAGGATGTGCCACTGAGACCAAGCCACTCCTGTAAATAGCCCAGGAGCTGGGTTTCAGCTTTTTTTGTTGTTGCTTCCCAGTATTTCAGAACTGGAGTTCAATGTATAAGAAGCTTAGAGGAATGTTTTTAATTAAGAGAAAATTAAGTCCCTCTGAATGACATCTAGGATGACATTCTTCTTGCAGCTAAAGCACTTGTGATAAGTTACATAGATTACATAAAAGCTTTAGAAGGGCTATTAGTAAAGTCATGTTTTGAGGCTTGCAAAGCACTTGCAGCTACCTTACTTTCCAAAATTTCATGGCTCGATTTCTTTATTGTAGACTGTCCAGGCTACACATGCATGGACCACTATATAGTTAACTGGCTGTGCAAATCCTGGATTTTTCTTCAAATGAAATGCCCACGTGAGCTAAAGATATAGCAGTAAGCACTGCAGTATACAAGCAAAACTTTAACCAATTCCATGTATAATGAATTGTGTTAGGCTTGGTAAGTCATTACAAGGTAGTTTTATACTTATTAGAACATACCCTCAGTACCCAAACCTTCAGTGGCACATGCTTTCAATGGAGCTGCACATTTAAAATTCAAGATGCAATAAAAAACCTTGTCCTTTAAAGGTCTGAAGGTAAGAAGAAGAGAAAGCAAGTATTTGCTTAGATTTAGCGACAGTTTGTGGCTGCTACTTATGTTGCAATTCCACCGTTGACTGTTTAAACCAGACTAGGTTCAGAGGCCCATAAAGGTAGCCTGCATCTCCACCATCTGAATAAAAGCATTTCATTGCCAGAACCGGGTGCATACCTTTCTGTTCCAACCTTCTAACATGTCCAAAACAAGGGTGGAAGTAGGAACTTAACAGAATACAGTTAAGCAACACCAGCTGCCTTAAGTACAGTACAACGAGCTAATGATTGACACAAGCTATGCAGTTACAGTACTTCAGAAGCTATAGAAGAAGTATAGTTAACATGAAACGATGGTCTTTCAGCAAGTACTTCCCATTCCACTAGGATAAGCTTAAAACGAGACAGTAGAACTACTAGTAGTTTATATTCCTTTCAGGGAAATTAATAAAGTCAAAACATTCACTAAAGCTAAACGTGTAGCTACACAGTAATATTAAAGTAATTTACAGAGGGCTTCTCTGAACAAGCATGTCCTACATCAATACCACTATTGCATCTTACAGATTTTTCTTGAACAGTCAGAAAGTTACTCACCATCCAGGAGTCTTTCCTGATTAATGGTGCTCTCAGAATGGGTCAGTTCATCAGAAGGTAAGCAGATTAGGCTTTTCCCTAGAACCTGAACTGGCATCCGCTCTACAGAAGTCATACTGTGTAAAGAGCTAGCCAGTTCTAAGAGTCCACCTCGAATTAGCGTTGGAGATATCTTAATGGCACCTACCGTGCCATTAGAAAGAGACAGTTACGGATGTGCACCGCAGAGTCATCAGAAAAGGAGACTTCTGCAGCATCCCTTCCTCTTTTCTGTTCCCTCAGCATAGAGCATTATTGTCAAGAGGAGAATGAATACCAAGTAATTTGTAAATAACTTGAAAACGTGAATGGGAGCTTGGAGAGGATCAGTCTTCAGAAGTGGCCATGTACTCAGCCTAGAATTAGGAAAGCCTCCAGTACATGTGGTCAATGAAAACAAAATAAAGCAGGTAGCAATTTTATGTAACAGGCGTTTTAAGAATTAAACTCAAACTTTTCATACCATGACATTTTTCATCTACATTTCTAGCTTGTGTTCTTGGCTTAAACTCCAACAGCATACTAACTGAAAAATCTGGGAGCTATTTACATCTACAGCAATAAGGACATTTTATTTACCCAAGTAAGAGAACGATTAAATAACTCCAGAAGGTTTTTAATCATTCCCTCTAAACAGAAATATCATCTAGGACAGGGCATGCTGTCTACATCTTTGGGAGCAAACTATTTAAAACAGTTGTTCAGTGTTTTTGTTGCTGCGAGAAGGCTTATTCTCAAAGCACAATAAGAAATCTCACTACAATTTTAGTAACTGAGGACAATTAGTAATTGAGGACAACTAGATACACAACAACATCAGAAGTTGTTTAGAGTCTCTACTTTATAATTCACTGATCACGTACGTTGATTTTAAGGAAGCACAATTCAGCTATGAGACTGAAGTCCTAGAAGGGGAGGCACTCCACAGTACCTGATCTCTGACTAGAAAAAGGTGACCAGACAGTGCTTACACATCTGGCAGTTTGAGAGAAAATGGAGTTCTTCCAGCATTTTCTCCTTAATTTTATTATTCCCACATTTATTTCTCTTGTAGCTAGATCAACTCTACATAAAAACACAAACGGTGCTTGACAGAAGAATTCTGTACAAAGGAGGGAGGAACTTTCACCTTTTTCTAAAATAACTGTTGGCTCTGCCTGCAAATTTAATTCTTAGGTTTTAACGCCACTTTTTTTGAATATACTCAACTGTATTTGTGTTCAAGTAGGTCTACATCAAGGTAGTGCACTATTTTCAAATCCCAAGGAATTACAACACCAAAAGGAACTGCTTGAGAAGTTACAGAAGCAACCTATGCAGGGGAAGCTTTTTTAATTTTAGAAACTAGTGGAATACATTTATTTGAACGGGGTGGGAATGCAAACAGTTTTAGATTCAACAATACCTGTTTCTTCTCCTGAAGACCTGCCCTTGATCACTGATGGGAACTAGCTTGCTAAACTCCTAGAGCATGAAATATTCACAGTTCAAGTCCTACTAAAGCCACAAAGACATCTCTAATCCTCTTCACTTCAAGTTACCATTCTCTTATGAGGGAGCAGAGGAAAGGAAGGGGCAGTATTTTGGTATTTTGTTATTGCACTAAACATTCAGATGCACAGACAGTAGCTGGTGCTACGTAAGCCTTATTTTTAAACAAATGAAATCCAGTACTAAAGAAAATGAAAGCTGTAGAGAACGCTCCAACTTCAGAGATCTCATACTATACCGTGAATCGTGTCTGTCACCTGGAAACCAGAGTGCTCTAGGCACGATCGCATGGGCAAGCCTGCAGCAGAGAACACATGCATATACAACTAAAGTGGTACATTACCCCCAGAATACCCTTAACTCCACCCAACACAAATATATCCCCGTAAGAGGTGCTTGGTTTCTTTCAAGCCGTCTGCCAGTGCCAGGGATTTGTAGTTACTCCATGCTACAAACAGACATGGACACCAACAACCACAGAAGACGTTGATAATTACAGTTACACAGCAGTCTGCATTTTATTTAGTTAAAAAAAATAAAAGGCAGCAAGGCAGGTATGGAAAAAGATCTACCACAGAACAGTGGCAACCATTTATACTTACTCTGTGTCTGCTCACAGAGAAGTTGAGAGACCAGAGATGAAAATTAGGTATACTGGTTTGGTTTTCCTCATTTATATACAAGATTTTGGTTTGTCTATTGCAAAGTAACAGAGCCCCAGTGAATCGGAGTTCAAGGTTCTTTTGACATGTGTAGAAGAATGGGAATCAATTCCCATTTTACCTTTTGATAGGTGAACTTTGAAGAAATTCACCTTAATTTGGGTTTTTCTGTTGTTGACACTAGCACATGTTGAAATCCTATTGGCATTTCTAAGACTTGGGGATTTTTGGTTGTTCTGAATTTAAGTAGAACCACTGCAGTGATCTGTATGAAATCCAATCTTGAAGTCTGGACATTAAATAGCACTGTTGGAGAACCTTTTGGTCAGTTGTTTTAACTGAACATAGCCAACAGTTATGACATTTTGCAATGAGGAAGTTTTACTTTCAGTGCTCCCCTTTCAATTTAGCTACTAAGCCGGAGCAAGAATAAAAGAAGCAGAGTAAGACATTTCCCTTTTTCCAATGTATGACATATCTGCATTGTGCCTCAAACATTTGAGTTTTAATGTGGTTAGTACTTTAACCTGTCACAAGCACAAATTCTTCTCTTAAAAAAAAAGTTCTGCTCAAGGATATACTCAAGAGAAGTCCTTGATTTTTAAACATCCATGCCAGTGCGACCATTCATAGTAATGGCCAAGTCAGGTCAGTTCATGTCCCCCCAGCTCCCCCCCAAAACATTCATGCACACAAAAAATTGGCTTAAACAAATCAGCTATGACAGAGGAAGGCACAGAGCCTTCCCTGTGTGGCAGCTTTAGCCAACTGGCATGGTTTATATTGGATGAGTTTCATGTACTGACATTTGTGTCTTCCAAGATTCATAATAAGCAAACTGGGGCTATTTTCAAACTGCAAAGAAAGGTTCTTTTAAAGGGTGGCTTGAAGAAAATTGTGGATTATTCACTCTTAAGTTAGTATCAGGTATCTATTTTTCACCTCTATGCTATTCAATGTTTGTTAAACTCATCAGCTGTACCTGTACCAATTTGGTATGGATTGCTACAGATCTATAGTATTTACAATAAGGAATAAGAGCTGGTATCACTGTTTTGCACTCCAATTTCAACAGGAAATAAAATGGACAAGAGTTAAAGCATGCTACAAAGGCTCAAACAAACAAGTGGTAACTACTAATACTCAGTGGCAGTTAAAGTTAAGTCATTGAGAATGAAGTCTCAATTTTAATACTAAAGTCTCAAAACTCAACTTGCTAAGTAGTGTCCCTTAATTTCTACAGGGCTTTAAGCTTATGTGACATTAGTAAAAAAAATTATCAAATCACTCCCTTACAACAACAGGCTTGTCATAAGATTCTGCTTAAGCCACCTTGAAATTCATAAGAATCCTAAGTGAGGCTTTCAAAATACCCCAATAAAACAGTTTGCTTATATTTTAATTTGCACTTAAGGTATAGGGGCTGGAAGAGACAAATGTTTGTTGACAAAAATTGTGAACCTCAATGCAATCTGAAAGTTTTACCTTGGGACTTTCTCTGCTTACTTAACCTTTAGTGAACTGCACCAACAAGAGCAGTCATTTCACTGCCACTATGGAAATAAAGGAAGTTAGACATCTCAAAAGATCCTTCAACACCAAGAGTAGAAAGGTTAGAAAGTTATGAACACACTTTCAATTTTCAAACCGAATTAGTTCTCTGATTTTAGAGACCAAAATTTTGTTTTGATTTCTTCAGTGAATACGGGCACAGAAAAGACAAGTTAAGAAAAACCCTGAAGGAAGAGAAGGGCAACTGAACTCTGAAATCTACATTTCCTCTAAAAAAGGGGAAAAAAGGAGAAAGGCTACATTTCTTCACAGCTCTTGGGCAACACAAGTTCTATCACTATGTAAGTTTTACAGCCCATGATCCTACTGAAGCCTTCTACATATCAAGTCAGCATTGCATTAAAGCCATTAATAATTATGAAAAAAATCTTATCAACCCTAGTGACTTCAAAAGGTTTCCCAAAGTTTTTTTTTCCCCCCACTTTGCTTTTGGTTTCTCTTAAGCCAAAGGACAGACTATTTAAGCTGGAGCTAATGAACTTCTACACACTTCTCTTGTCTAGCAGTTTAACATTCTCAACACACATACGGTGTTGTAGCCAAGGGTTCCTTGTTATTTCAAGCCGCTAGAATCTCTTACATATTTCTGGTAGTTTGCTACCATGGGAAAGTTAATATCTCACATTACATTATAAAAGACTACTTTAAAGCCAGTTAAGTGACAATATCAGTGATATTTTTTGATAGTAAGCTTGATCAAGACAGCAGATGCAGGAAGAATGGGCTGAAATTTCAAGAACAATCTCCTGCAGATATTGGATCAGTTACTCAAAGCAAATAACTGATAAAGCAAGTAACTTTGATAAATACTGAGTATTGGAAAATATCACAAATTAATAGATAATGAAACCAGACCCTCTAAGTCGAATTGACATCATCCAAATGTAATTTTACAAAGCTGCAATTTTTCATAAGGTTAAACACTTATGATTTATTACAGAAGAATCAAATGGCTAGCAGAGATGGGTAAGAGAAGATCTGCTGTATAGTCCTTCAGTAATAGTCTGTAAGGTTTAAAAGAGACCACCTTTACAAAATTGTCTTGATTTTAAACCTTACAATTTGAAACAGATTTGCCACCCACTTCTCCTAAGGCTTGACAAATTTCAATGCTATTTCCATTTTGCTATTTTTACTGATCAGATAAAAGAAAAGTAACAGTAGAAGACTTTGGTAAACATCTTGTTAAGTTTCTACACCAACTACAGGGCACATCACACACTTAGGAAAGTACTTTGGAATGAGATAGCTATATGATATTGATGTTTGTGCTTGATTTTTATTCTAACACTACAGATTAAGTTTTCCAGTACCAGTTACCCATGTCTCTAAGAAAATGCTTGAGCATTGTATCGGTTAAGTTTGACAAAAACTTCAATCTCAGATTTGTAAGCACTACCAAGATTAAAATTAAGCGGTTTAGTCTCTTGCAATCTCGCTAGTTATGCCAGAGTCCTACAATACTGTACAGAAGCAGATTTTAATAACTTTTCTGAAACACCACAGTCCAAACTTAACACCACGAACAAAACATTACTGATCAAACGGACAGCAAATGAGCCTTCAGCTGATACACGCCAGTCAGGATCTGTGTAGAAAGGAGTGTAAGTTCTAGGCAATAACAAACTATAAAGAGAACTGCCTTAAGCTAACAATCTACCCCACTGCCACTAAAACATTCCCAAATGGATAAAGCAGCACACTTGCAGTGTGTCACAGATGAAGATCTCCAAACATAGCACAATTAAGCTACAGAAGCCCTCCCACTCCCAAAGCACTCTATGTACTCACCATCTGCAGGATTGCACCGTATAAGCGCAGGAGAACTTTCCGTGGTTCATCTGCAACTGTCTCAATGGTATCAGGTAGAGAGCACTGAAACAGCATGTTGCTGAGGCCACCTCTGCACAGAGAAGGGTGATTAGTGATTATTACCTAATTTGGATGAGCACTTCTGGAGACATACTAACATACCTATCACTACACAACAGATCTACTCACGAGAAACAGTTTTCCAAGACTGCCAGTAACCCGTAAGATTTCAGGAAAAAGATGGGCAGCCTCATGCTTCCTAACACACAGCTCACCGTAATCCAAATTATGGCTTGAGCTATGAACAAACTGAAGTAAAACACATTACACAGCTAAGATGTAGACTTCTGTTAGTGTAAATATTTTCAAGACTTCTAACTGGAGTCTTGTCAGAAATACTTTGTTGCACAAATGATCGAGATGACAGCAGGAGTTTCACATCACACAGTACAAAACCAAGTGTAAATTAAGAGCTGGTATCACTGAGCTGCCAGCTACAAGAATTAGCTACAAAGCTGACTATCTGTGGTACTGATGCAAGTCATACTATGCTATCACTCCAACTCATTTTAAGAGTAGAATTAAGTTTTAAATTTAAAACAATTCTTTATTTTAAAGAAATCGCTCCTGTATTTAAGACTAAAATCACCCAAACTTATCAGGTAGGACACAAACTGGGGAGATCTGTGCTTCAGTCATTCAGGGGTTACACAAGTACGCTGGCTTTTCATATCATCGGGGAAAAAGTGACAGCATCTTTGTGTGCTATGGGTTTATCAAAAAAGATAAATACTACATTAGGGGTGAATTCTCTTGGTTTCTTGTAGTCACATTACAGACATGGGTCTACTCAATCAGCTTTTTTTTTTTACTACGCTGTCTGGTTGCATCACCTTCATTTTTCTTAATATGTTCACAAATACACTTTCTGCAGCAGATTTTTTCTACTTCCTCTTACAGTAGAGAAAGACATACCAGAACTTCTGGTTTACTTGCAGAACAGAAATGCAAATCAGCTCTACTGAAACACTTGTATCGTTAAAGAGACACCCTTCAAAAACAGATACAATCCAAACACAGAGGCTAACAGTAAAGGGATAAGGAAGCACAGATTTAAAAGCCAGGTAAAGCAGCATGCTACAAGTGATATTTATCCCCAACCTGATACTCATCTTAACACTTTTAAGTGATTTTCTGGATTCTCTTACAATCTCATTGTGGAAGTAGTGAAGACTTCTAGGGGAAGGCTTCCAAAAAAGTGGCTGACATGTAGGTACTTACTGGGAGGTGACACACAGAAGGGCTGACTTACAGACCCAAAGCCAATGACTAAGAAGGAAAAAAAAATCAAGAGAACAGGGTAAAACAGCAGCTGCACAATATGCTCAAGAAACCAGGCAGAAGAGAACCAGGTGGCTTGGCAGGCATTCAAAAACAGATGTTTTGAGAAGTAACATGGAGTAACTTTGAGCCGTGAAGGTGAACAGGTAGAAAAACCAGACAGATGGAAAGGATATCAAATGAAGAGCAAAACCTCACTCTCAGAGGGGATCAGAACGCTGGTTAGTTATACCGGCTACACTTCGGGGTCCACTGGAACTGTCATAAGACAGGTTTTGAAAATCCTTTTCCACCTTTTCTAAGTCCATACAGAAAAAAATCTTGTTTAAGTAGGAGGGAAATACATTGGAACTGACATCATAAAAAAACACTGGGCTAGAGCTAAACAAACACTGTATGAACACTTAAGTTACTTGAACATGCTCTGCCTGCATTAGAAGTTACCTCTAATTACAGGAAGGTAATAAAAGGTATGCTTCTCCTAAAAAGTACTCAGCAGCTTAACAAGGTCAAAAGACCCTTAGACAGATAAGCTACTAGTTAGTCTACTACCAATTAATGAAGGGTAAGCAATTCCAAGAGGGTCACCTTTTTTCAAGACTATTCATAAACTCCCCAAATAATCACAGCCACAGCAATCAGTTGTACTTATGTTTGCATTCTGATTAGGCGTGGATTTCTTCGCTCTGAAACAAAGAATATGGACCTCCTCATCCTATGATATCATGTATTTAACTGGCATTCATAAACATGATTTGTACTAACACAGTCAAAACAGCAGTAGTCACTGGAGAATGCACACTGCTCAACTGTTGTGAAACCAGAATCTGCAAACCAACGTGACTGTGTTCTCCTTAGATGAAAGCGGTGAAAAGGCTTTTGCGAAAATAAATGCAACTGCCAATTCCCATGATCTAACACATTCTTTAAGTTCTGCCCATCCTCTCTTCCTCCCAGTCAGAAGATACCAAGCGATTTCTCAAGAAGTATTTTAGAGGGGAAGTTTCCAAGAAGCACAGGAATAACTGTGCTAAAACCTAAGGCTTTAGAAATTAAGTACTGGAGTCAGCAGTACAGACTACTAAGGATGAAAACAGAATCAAGCAAATTAGATTCCAGAAATAACAGTGTAGTCATTTCTGTAGCCTAGGAACGCTGCCTAGGAACAGTGTCACTTCTTCTCAAGATTCGCTCCCTTTAACAACTTACTACATCATTAGCATTGTCAAGTGAGCAAAAGTACTTTACAAGTAGACTTTCATTACTGACTCTTAAGGAGTTAATCATGCTCACATGTATATCTGAGATCTTCACCAACAGTTTTATACTTTCTTTTATCATCAATAACCAGGGGGGTATTTGCATGTATTTCACGAATCAACAGAAGGATAGACGTTAGGATAATTAGGAAAGCCATATATTTAGAAGCATAAGTGATCAGAAAAGCAAACTCAGTGAGTCAAGGTGAATAATGGACAAGTGTGTACTTTAAAACCACAAATGTTTGATCAGGTGGGATGACTGAGCATCGAGACACCACACACAGCCTGTAAGTGAAACCCTGAACTAGCATCGGCTGGACGAGCATACAGGGCAGCCACACAAAGAGACGATGCAATTCCGCAAGAAAAAAGGCGAGGATCCTCCACACATCACTCAGGGCTTCCACAACACCCCCACCTCACACCCGTGGGCTGCCAAAACCCAGTCTCCTACAGGCTGTCAGCGCGCTGAGTCACCAGCAGCGCTTGGTACGGCCAGAGATGCTCCCCACCTCCGACACGCGGCATCCAGCCGCTGATTTCTGCGGCTCTGGGCATCCTCAGAGGCTCTTCTCGCCCGGGGGAGCCCGGCTGGGGGCACACAGCGGCTCCCCATCCATCCCCCCCCCCAGATGGCGGCGGAGGATGCAGCGAGGCTGGGGCTTTCCAAGTGTCCGCACCCTCCCCCGCGGCGCGATGGAAGCGGCCGGACCCCAGCGCTCCCTGCCCTCCTCGGACCCCACCATTACCCGCCGCGGGGGGGGGGGGAACGCACCACAAGCACAGGGAAATAGCGTGGGGGGGGGTTGAGGGGCGTGCCCGCAGCGCCCGGGGGAGAGCGGCGTGGGGCGCGGAGAGGCGAATTTAGGGAAATTGAATGAAAATAAAGCAAAGAGGCGGCCCCGGCACTGACCTGATGGGGTCGATGCGCAGCTGCTCCTCCCGCAGCCCCCGCCAGGCGCCGGGCAGGAACTCCTTGCACCACAGATAGGCCCTGCGCCGTGTGCGGGGGTCGAGCGGCGGCTCCTCCTCGCGGGCCGGCGGGGGCAGCAGGGAGGAAGGCGGCGGGACGGGCTCCTTCCCCTCGGGCTCGGCGTGAGGGAGAGCCGAAGGGGGCTGCCCACCCCCACCGGCGGGGAGACCACCACCGCCCCCGCCGCCGGCAGAACCGGGGCTGCAGCCGAGGAGGAGCCCAAGCGGGGACGGGTCGGCGTCGCCGTTACAGAATTTGGTCTTCATGGTGCTAGCGCGGGGAAAGGGCGGTGAGGCGGCCGTTAGGGCGATAGGCGGACGGGCGCGGCGGTGCTCTCCCTGCTCCCACCCGCCTCACACCTCCAGTGCCAGCCGCGAATGAGCCGCGCGGCCGCTTCCAGCCCCCTTTTATAGGCGGCGCGCCGTGAGGCCCCGCCCACCTCGCGCTTTTTCTCTGCGTTCTGATTGGCTGAAAGGGGGAGAAGGGGCTGCGCGCCTTCTCTAGGCTTCCGGACGGCCAACCTTACTGGGGGGGGGAAAGGGGAACATTGATTGGTCGTTGTCATGGTGATGGGCGAGCCCACCTCAGGGTGTGTGGGGGGTGCAGAGCAAGGTGACTCGCCCCTCCCACCGCCCCCCTCCCCACTCAATGGTCGCGGCCCCGGCCGCCTCAGGGAGGGGTAAAAAAATCCCCCGGATGGCCGGGGGAGCTGCGGGGAAATAAATTGGCGTTACGTGCGGCTCTTTTGGGCTGTTCCTTGGCTAATCGTGGCCGTGGGGAGCCCCCGCTTCCCTGGGGGTGGAAACGGTGCCCTGTGTGATCTGTGAAATCCTCTCGTCGTATAGCTGTGAAGCAATAAATCACCTTTAAACCTCGAGCTGCTTCTGCGTTTCCTTGATTTTTCTTTTCCCCTCTTGGTTATTCTCCCTCCCTTGATGGCCTTCTGCTCTACGGAAGAGGAGCTTGCGGGCTCTTCTAATAATAATTGCCGTTATTTTGTAGGTGGTTGGTGAAACGGGATTTTGGGGTTGTGGGGGAGGCTGTGGCATGCTCCTTCCCTCATCCCTCCCCGAACTATTTCTCATTTTGTCTCCGTGCGTCACTGTGGCACTCCAATGCTGGAAAGCCCCCAAATAGCCCAGGGTTTGGGTTTGTTTTGAGAAGTGGCAGGGCAGCTCCAGAACTGGCTTCATAACTGCTTTATGCTTGCAAAGTGGCTTCAGCACTGCTGACGCTGCCACGGCTGAGGCATACCAGGCCCTAGTTTACAGGAAGAGTGAGGTATGGGTCAGGGATGCCAAACTGGAACAGAAGATTCCTTTTTCTTCCTTTTATGCCTGAGCTTTTCATGTGGAAATAAAATCCCTTAATCAGAGCATGGCTTAGGGTGCTGGAGAGGGAAGATGCAGTGGCTGCTGGACATGGCAACTTAGGGCTGTGGGGAAACCCCTTCTTTTGCAGGCCCCTGTTGAAGTAGCTGAAGACTCTTTGAATAGTTACATATCAAAAAACAAAACCAAAAACCAGTTCTACAGATGGAAAGCTCATTCTGCAACAACAACCAGTGATTTCTGCACATGCAGGAAGAAGCAGAAAATAAGAGAAAATTTTGCCTTTCAAACCGTCCTTTCTGTTTCCACATGCTTGACCTTCACACTACTTTCTTGCAGCATTGGTAACAGGACTTTTATGTTTGTTTTCTTTCTAATTAGAATTATTTGACTGATTTTTTTCTAGATTGCTTTTAAGGTGGAAAGAGAAGGCAGAAAAGTCAGAGAGTGAAATGGCTTGCTTTTCCTCAGTAGATATTATTCTATCCACTTTAACTAAGAAAACTCCAGCTTGTTGATATTGGCCATTTCATTGACATTTGTTCTTACCAAGGCATGAGCTTTGCTTTAATACTCAAATAATCTCTTTCAAAGCCTCAGAGAACTTGGAAGAAGATACAAAAATCATGGCTCTGTTTGTTTTATATCCTTCTGATTACAACACACCTTTTCGTAATGTCAGTAACATAGGCTCCAGTCCTGTAATGACTTCCCTTTTGATACGTATTCTGGATCTGTATGAAGTCTACGCACATATTTCCTAAAGGAAACAGCTAAAGCCATTTGTTTTGCTCAGTACATCATTTATTATTTTAACACGGTATTAGTAATTAGTATCTCATTGTGATTTCTTGTTGTATGTACAAAAAGGGTGTAGCTCACTTGAAAATCGTTCAGAATGTTTTACAACAAACACAGTCTATCTTGTGGAGAGCCACACATGTGTACGGTGCAATAAAGGCAAAGAACAAACCAGCAGAGGAACACGTGATAGGAATAGAGGTGAGTGATAATAAGGGCTTGCAGGCTTAGTTCATATAAAGGCAAATCAATATGTTACTTCTAAAAAACGTCTTTCTTTCATTACTCCCAGAAAGTAAATGTTGGTTAGGTAATTCACTAAATCATTGGTTAGGTTTCACAAAACATGAAATGCATCCCCCACAACATAACTAACTTTCTGCTCTTACCCAAGCTCTCTCCTCGTTGGGCTTAAGGCATGCAGGAGAATCAACGTATGAGAAATTCGCACTGCTGTTCTTCGTGCAGTATATTTTAAATGGATGAAAAGAGAAAGGTTCTCATTCCAGAGCTACTAAAGTGGTGCTTTCCATAAGTTTTAAGTCTGCATTCAAATAAAACAATCAGAAAAAATAAATAAAACAAACATCTTCCTTCTACTGGGATACCTTTGTTTTTTTTTCTTCTCCTAAGGAAAAATCTCTTAAGTAATGCATATAGTCAAATTCAACAAAATTAAGGCTTCTGCTAACATCAGAATATACTGAAAACTAAAAGGCATCAGAAAAAAAAATATCGAAGAAGGGAATTAAGTACTGAATTATGAGCTCAAACACTCCAAGACTGAAAATACTAGAATCAGACTTGAGAAACCTGATTATGTTCTCAGCAGCAACTGATCCCTCTTCCCTGTTTCCATTTCTTGTGTGCTAGAAGCACCTTGTTGTTAAGTAACAATGCACTATCCTACCCACTGGATTAGTCAATCGACCTGCCATCTTCTTAAGTAATGGAAAAAGGCAAATGCATCTTCATGTTCCTGATGTCAGATTTTATACCATAGCAACCAAGCTGCATTAGCACACTATTTTTGGAGATAGCAAACACAGGTTCTGTATTTATGTTCAATTTTCGATTCCATCTAATAGGTTAATCTACAGTAGCATCTAATAAATGAGGCTTATTAAGAGAATAACTCTTCAGCTGCCTGCATCCTCTGGATAACCTACCTTGTCCTGTGAAGGAAGTAATGCTGAGATAAGTAGAGTTAGGGCACAGACAAAACATGAGCTGTAATTATGCTCAAATTATGCTGTAAGGAACGATCTGAACTAAGGTTCCCTGGGGCGCAAAGAGACTCGAGAGTTTGTATGACCTTGGCTATCAGCATGGAGAGACAAAAAACTTCTTGTCACAGAAGACTCCTTTTCCCCAGACAGGAGCTCAATTCTTTTTTCACTGTAACTTACTTTTTCCTCAACCTCCATACCATGACCACATAATCTATTCTTTCAATAGCTGAACAGAATGCAGTGGTCAGTGAGTCTACTATGTCCTGTGAAGTACTGGAGACGCTTCTTCACCAAGTCTGGATGGAAATTTCTGCTTTTCACCATTATGAATGCAGTCAGTCAAATATTCAGTCACGAGAGAGCATGTCTTCTTTCTCTCTATGACAGCATAACACGAAACATTTGTCTTTATTAATTTGTGTGATATACTAAAGCTTTGAAGTTTTTTTTGTCTTTTTTTCTCCCCCCCCCCCCCCCCCAGTTTTCTGTAATAGTTGTATATCTTCAGCAAAGGGAATTGCAGTTGGATTGACACATGATTTTATTCACCCCAATTGCATTAGTGTGGTAGAAATTGCTTATTGCTCACAAAAGAGCTAAGTCTAGAATTCTGACTCATTGCTGCTCTATTTTCTTTCACAAGTCTTTCTCATTATTATACAGAGAAGCAGCAGATTTTACTGGCAAGATCAAATGCCAGCTAAGCCCAGAACTGCCACATGACACAGAGAATGACACTTGTGCAGAAGGATGCGGATACTTATATCAGCTGAAAAGCTCGCAGACGTCTTAGCAGTTGTCAATAAACATTCTTCACGTACCAGGAGCAGGTTGCTACTGAGATTGTGAGTCCCATTTCTGAAACTAGGCTGAGGCCGGAGACTTTGGCACGGGAGCTGTGCAGTCGTTGCGAGTGTGGGTGAGAGTTCAAGGCTGTCCCTGCATCCCTCTGCCTGGCAGCTCACCTCCTTAGGAGGTGAGCATTTTGCCGTGGCCTAATTCTGTGTTCAAATTGCACTTGGAGCAGAGAGCCTGCTTCAGTGGCATGAAGCTGCAACAGGGGAGGTTCGGGCTCGGTTTTCGGAAAATGTTCTTGACTGAGAGGGTGGTTGGCACTGGAACAGGCTCCCCAGCGAAGTGGTCATGGCACCGAGCCTGACGGAGTTCAAGAAGTGTTTGGACAACGCTCTCAGACATATGGTTTGATTTTTGTGTGGTCCTGTGTGGAGCCGGGAGTTGGACTCGATGATCCTTGTGGGTCCCTTCCAACTCGGGATATTCTGTGATTCTATGCTTTCATTTTTCAGCTCCTTGGTTCTATGTCTAGTAAGAGCCTTGCTGAATTTTAAACAGATATTAAGGGTGATGTTTCTTATTCCTTGCATCAATAGTCAAAAAGTGCTACTCTGAAAGCCAGGGATTAGGAGGGTTTGAAGTTGCATTAGCCACCTAGGCAAGATGCAGCTGCAAGAAAGAGGCTGCACTGCTGTCCTGGCTTCATCTTCCTCGGTGATAGGAAAGGTACTGGGGTCATGGAGGACAGAAAACATCCCTCTAGGTCCAGCAACAATACTACATGGAAAAATAGACAATGAACAACCCAGGCAGAACAGAGTATTCCATCCAAAGCCCTCTTTGCTCATTCCTTATCAGGGGAATTTGCAACAACATCTATGCTTTGACCCTTAGAGAGAATTTTGGGACTAAATTTGAGATGATCCATAAAGACGGGTTGTTTTATTTTCCTTCTGTGTTTGCTTAGCTTCCAGCACAAAATGCAAGCCAAAACCAAGTTGCAACATAGGACTTGAAGTGTAACTGCTAGAGCATGTACGGGCCAAAGATGGGGTTTATCCTAGGAACTGGCTTGGTACGTATGCCTCCCACGACTGTAAGGGAAGTGTTACAGCAGAAAGCAGCCCTACCAGAAAGATAATATGCTCATTCATTTGCTATGTTGGTCTAAGATAACTACAGAGACCTAGAGCTTGTACGGTGCCAGGTACTCCAAGCAGCATGCTGAGATAACATTACCTGGCTCAGGTTCCAGAGAATGACTTTTCCTGGTGTCAGACTGAGCACACTTTTATTATAAGTTACTTAATTTGTACCAACTTTATCTCATTGAATAACCCAGCTGAGGAACTCAGGACCTCAAAGGTTTCAAAAATCCAGTAGGAATTAGCTAAATGTTCTCTTCTGTTAAAAACCCCAGCTTTGAAACTCCTGCTTGTGCAGGGCACGGCGTGCAGTAACAGCTTCAGCCCGCAGAACAATGCACCATCAGCCGAGTTTCGCTTCTAACAGGCCCAGTTTAGTAATCTCTCCCATGAATCCAGGCACTTCAACATCTGTTTTACTTTTGGACGAGTGTCAAACTTCTACAAACCTACCTCAGCCTCCCCCCAAACCCCAGCGAGTTGAAGAGTGCAGCCTTTGCCAAAGGAGATGCATGGAGCAGCCTCCCCTCCTGGCCTGGGGACTGCGCAGAAATCCCCTCGCAGGGGAATCCTCCCAGCCTATGCTCAAAGAAGAAAACAGTTGCTATAGTAACTGGGTCCCTACCTGCGTTGAACTGGCTCCCTCCTCCTTCTTCATCCTCTCTGGGTTTATCAGGCCAGGTTCTGGGGGCCGGAGGAGAGGCCCGCAGAGCGCTGGAGGCACGGGGGCACCATCCTGCGCATCCCCACGCCCTGCTGGCGGTGACGCTGCTGCCGTGCCCTGTAACCACCCAGCCTGCAGAGGAACAGCCTCTTTTCTTCCCTTCTTGCCTGGTGGGATCACTTGCGCATCCTTCATGGTCTCACTGGGATGGATGTCAGCCCCACTGCCGAAACGGAAACTGGATGCAGTCTCTGTTCTGCAACAGCGCCTTTTTGCAACTCTTCCTGTGGTTAAAAATGACTGTACTAATCACTGAAAACACTCAAAAGGTTCTAAACAGCACAGAATTGTTTTCCCAATATGCCTGCTCTAGTCAGACCTTGGACTAACAGACTAATGATTTATAATGCATTACAAATCCCATGGCCGGGAGCCAAAGAAACCTGCTCTAAGAACGTGCCAGTGCCACCTCCAGCCATCCCAAGCGTGCGACTGCACTCACTGGGGCATGTTCCCCTGGCACAAGTGGCCTCGCGTGAGGCCGATGTGATGTGACCGGGGAGAAAAAAACGGTTAGATGCTCTGAGCCTAGATGGCCGTAAGGAACCCAAGAGCCTTCACCGGACACTTCCATGGACAGAGTAGGTGCAATGCCAATTAAAGGAGTTCCTGATCATGTTCAGGTTCATGTTCATGTTGCTGTCATTAACACGATATTGAATGATCTATATTTAAGTACCATGCAATAAAAAGATCCCAGAGCACACTCACATCAGTACAGTGCTGTACTCATGAACAACAGCCAGCAGTAAACTAAAAATGTGCGTGCATTTCTAAAAAATTTCAAAACCTATCTTTTACCCAGACAATGAGGTAGGTCACAGACTAATCTTAAAATGGCTTGGACTTCTAAGTGGTCATTTTTTCCTCCCTTTCGCTCATTATGCAACAAAGTGCTATGCTAAGTATGCATAGCAATGGACTAATACCAAGTTGAAATAACTGATTTGTGATGGAACTTGTAACTCCAGTACTGCTGGTTATTCAAGCATGCTGCAGTTTTTTCCTGTATTAGGTTTTAAAACAGGTGGATTCCAGATATGGACGCCGGGCGCTACGGTTTTGACTTGGGCGCTGTTTATATTTAAGTAACTATAATGACATAGCTGTTATGGCATCCTTGCATAGTTTATCGTTTAAGCCAAAGAATGGTTTCTGGCTGACTGTCTCCTCGTGGGCTGTCAAACCTCTGCCATTCATCATGCGTACAGCTGGGGCAAGGAGGTAGCAGAGTGAAGTTTCTGAATCTTCTGGGAGCCAAGTCTGCAGATGGGGCTCCACCAGAGGCAAGGTACAGGATCTAGCTTTAGCAATCCATGTCGCTCAGATGCATTTATTCCTTTCCAGTGATAACAACTAGCAACCCGAGGTTAAAGAAAGGTCATCAAGTCAGAAAACGTTTCCAAATATGCAATAGTAGGATTACTCAGGGAGCCACCTGCCATAGAAGTGATCACCGGACTTCAAGCATACACGTTTGAAGAAATACGGGTAAATACAGGAGTATCAGCAGAGCAAAGACATTAAAACATTTCAGAGTGCTGCCTGTGTTCCTCCTGAGAGACTGACTGACTTCAAGTGCGCTAGACTGAAACCTAGAAAATAATAGGTCTTGGCTGTTTTACACAGACACTGAGGATTTCTTAGCTTCTCTGAAGAGTGTTAACTCGTTTCCATTTGGAAAGGGAAATACATCCCCCTAAATTTCCTGTGCTGATTTATTAATAAAAAAAAATCACTTTTTTTTAAGGGTAACTTTATACATAGCCAAAGTGATTTTGTGATACACCTCAACTTTGCCTCAGTTCTAAGCTCGCTCTTCTGTTTTACTGGAATCATATCACACACTACAGAGTTTTGGCTGTGGCATTTTGTAATTAACTAATATAACCCTGCTTTTTTTCCATCTTGACTCGGGGGAATAACACAATTACACGTGACAACAAGAAAATTGTCATCAAGTAATTAAGCCTAATTAGGATCCCCCTGAAAACAAACCAAAACCCACTGTTGGTTTAACTGGAGCATGTGGTACTCCGTTACAGGCATTTGAGAGTTTTAGGAATTGAACACAATGTCATATCAGGAATTTCCCCTCTCCACTCTGATGATAATTTGCACCAACTGAATTTACAAACCTGGCTTGTTATGTATTAACCAGTCATCTGGGAATCCTATTGAGTAACAGAGCAGTTGTTGCGACACCAGGACTCCCATATAAATCATGCCCCACTCTTAAGCAAATATTGGTTCGCATGAGAGATATGACTGCAGTTTAAGAGGTTACAGGTGCCGGCTGAACTGCTTTAGAGAGAACCGCTCCCTCCATTTGAGATCCGCATCAAAGTCATCACTTTAGTTGGAGTTCAGAGGAACAGAGCCTTGCCCTTCACTTTTGATATCAACACTCTATATCAGAATCTAGTTTTGATGCTCTAAAATGAAACATGTCATACCCTGTATAAGCTCTAAGTTATTTAGTTATTTATACTCCATATAGATGCAACTTGTGGGAGGAGGGGAGTGAGAGAAGTTATTTTTAGGGGGCACTGAAAACAGGGGGAGACGGGAACCTGTATTTTTTTTTTCCATCATACAGATGTTGTAACAACTGCTACCCAAAAAATACAGAGGAAGGAATTTGAGGTGAAAGAAATATATGATGATAAAATGGAAAAATATCTTCCACGCTTTGGAAAATAGGAGTCCCTCGTCAGTCAGAGGAAGACTCAATGGAAAAGAAGTGCCCCATCCCATTTGTTTTCACACTAACACAAGGTTTCGTGAGCCACAGCCACACTGGCAATCTGCTCTTCTGTTGCGATACAGGTATCTCTATCACTTAGCCTTGAATCCCAATCGTTCTTCTGAGTAGGAGGAATACATCTCCTTTTGGATGCATTTCACAGTTACGTATCTGAACCAGAATGAGTTTCCCAAAGTCTCCTGGGCACTTACGTCTCAGCAAGTCCTAAGCCAGCAACCTAGAGACAAGAGCACATATGCTCCCTTCCAACCCGTACAAATAAGTGGATTGTGAATAATACAAGCCAGCTGCTCTAAATTTCCAATTCATGTGAATATTTGCTTGTAAGAGTAGCTCTGTAATTGCTATATTCACTAAGCAAATTATTCAGAAAAAGAAATATACATCTATGCATTGTCTTAGCTTTCAGAATGTTTTCTTAACAAAACTACTTGTAAAAGGAATGGTTGGAATCAAAGCTTAGGTCATCATACCACCTGAGACATTATGTAAATCATAAAATTCAGGAAATAAATACCTCAAGGAGGGAACCTTCTGGCCCTTAGTTGTTATTCTTATCCAATACCATCTAGTCACTAAATTCAGAGTAATTAGCCCAAGAAAATATTCTCCAGTAAAAATTTGACTATGGTATGCTTTTCACAATGCCATAGCACATGCAGAAAATTGCTGTTCTTCAAACAGTGTCTCCACACAGACTCTGCTCGCCACGTGCACATCCCACACAAGCACAACAGAGCAGTTTTGGCCTGCAGTATCTGCTGGGGTTGACACCATCACGACCTCCCTGTACCCCGTGGGATGAAGGACAGAATGAATTCAGTTATCCCTCCGTTCTTTCTAATTGCCCATAGCTGTAAGACAAAATCCTCCCTTATATCATTCTCCAGCACATTGTGCAATGTTAAATCCTTTCCTTACGTCTGTAGTTAGCTAGCGTACCACTCTAAATTGTGCAAGAAATTCTCTTGTCCGCTGCTTGACAAACTAGTTAAGGAGCTTTATGCTATTGCAGTCTAGCTGCTGTGACTAAAACAAAGTCCTCTTGGTTCCCAGCTGGTTGCTAGCCACAAGTTTTTGACCTCTCAAGCGACTTTCAGGGATCTCCGCTTTGCACCTCACCAAAGCGTGGCATCCCTCACAGCGCTCATCAGATAACGCACACAGAGATGTGCTGCCACATCTGGGCAGGAGGACGAGATCGGCCACGATAAGTTGTTCCTCTCCATGTATATTCCTGTGGGATCTGCACCCCAGCTGCCCAGGACAGCTTGTGCTGCCCTTCATGGAAAGAGCCCCGCTGTGGCACCGAACAGCGGCACGGGGAACTGGAGCTGTGCAGTACCCAGACGAATGAAAGCCACATCAGACATGCTGAACTGACCAGTTCGGGAACTAAATTCCAGCATTGCTGCTCTGTACCAGCTGCACACCTTCCCTGCACAGTAAAAAAGATCCCTTCAGACACTTTGCGGCTCTCGGGGCAATGCTGGAGCAGAGAAAGTATTTCAGCAAGGGCTGGTCAATTGTTGTGTAATTCCGTCTCAGCACCTCTCTTGTGCTGAGTTCAGGGAAAGGGAGAAATTTTGTACTGTTGTCACCACAGTTAAAATATTTAGAGGATTTTCTCTCTGAGGATGAGAGCTTCTGGGCAAGGATGTACCTGAGTTAGCACCTGTGTGTTCTGGACATGCTTGAGATGGAAAAGGAGCAAAATATATTTCTTATCTCAGCAATTGGCGCCGCTAAGAGAAATAGTTCTAGCTCATCAGTCATGCAATCAAACACTTGCAATTACAGGCCTCCACAGTAACAGAGAAAAACCCAGCTGAATTCAGACTCCAAGCACAACATCTGTTAGAGCAGTGTTATCCTGAGGTTTTCGGAGGACTGTCTGAAAGAGATCACAAATGAGAATAAGCACTTCCAAGCACGGGTAATTAATTTGTCTTAGCCCTGTATGATAGATTTTGCCACACATTGTTTTGCAAGGGGTTTTGAAGCCAAGCGAGCAGCTAGTGGACAAGAAATCTCCCCGGGCCCATTTAAGCCTTTGTAAGAGCTTTCCTCCTTCCACGCGTGCCTGCCAAAGCTATGACTCGTGCTGAAGAGGCTGTGGTTCAAGAACGGAGAACTGGCTTGTCTTGTGACATTCCCCTCCACCTGAGGAGGTCGAGGACCTGACACCGAGCTGCTTACCGTGTCAACAGGCGAGCAGAGCCAGGACTCTCCTTCCTGCTGTTGGCCCATTTGGCTCGGGACTTTGTGTATTTGTCCTTAGGGGACACCAGTGTCCCCGTACCTGCCTGCCAGCTATCAGCCCCTGGCACAGCCCCAGCGGTCCCAGTGCACCCGGGAAGTGAGAGGCAGAGGTTCAGCGGTGACAGCCCCAGCTGGGTCAGGCCATTCTGGCACTCGTGCATGACCGTGATGTCTGCGTGGCCTGGGTGACACCGCCAACGCTGCCAGCGCTGCCGTTCGGAAGCGCTCCTCGTGGCCGCATGGCTCCCGGCCACAGCCAGGGGCTGCTCAGTTAAAGTTCAAACCCCGGCCAGAGTCACAGGGACGGCTCCTGCTCCCTCCCTGCCCTGAATTAGAACGACCTCAGAACAAACAGAGTGATCTCAAAAAAACAAAAATAGAAGTGCTATTCAAACACCACCTGCCTTCCTAGAAAATCCAATTGCCATCCTTTTCACCTACCGGGAAGCCCCACGAGGGCTTTCTGTCGGCACCCTAAGGCCTTGCTGTCCAGCAAGCTAGCCCTGAAATGGGGGACTTGCTGCCTAGGGTGTTTTCTCCTCTATATTGAATTCTGCAGCGATCACTCTCTGTTTTTCCCCATTCAAAACATCCATCTCCGTGTAACCTCAGTAGAGTTACAACCTTAACAGGACTTTCTTGTTCTTGGTAGATTGTTCATTTACAGTCTTCCTGTGCCCCTTATCTTCCTCTCACGGTGAAAAACAACTCGGGCCCCAAGACCTCCTCAGGTTTGTGTGAGGCTTTATTACGCCATGGGTGGGATTTCACCACAGACATCTGCCTCTCAGCGCGGCTCAGGCTCTGTGTACGGTCAACGGCATCAAGGGCAAGGCTCACATCTTCCTGAAAATTCTTCAGACAAGCACCAATTTCTTTTGTTTGGCTATGAAAGGAAGCCAGACGGGGCAGCTTGGGTACACATCCACTTTGTAGATGCCTGAAATGAAGATGAATACCATCCCAAGTGACTCTGAATTCTGCCTGAATCAATATTTACCTCTTGACTGTTTCCCCACAAACGAAGCTGAGCCATGCACCCTCAGCATGCCAGGAGCATGTTCGTTTTTCCAGTAGGAGGGCCAGGCATGCTCTTGCCCCACAGCCTTTGCAGCAAGGTCTCTTTCCTAAAAATGATGCCATAAATGAATGAGATTAGATCCACCTAAATTCAGTATAGTCCTCTACATCTTGGGAGAGACAGCCTCTTATTTCCTTGAAGAACATCTGCACTGCAGAAAAGTTCCCACATGATGATCACTACCCACATTTTCCCAGTTCTGGCCCTTACAGGGGCTTTTTGGTCAGCCATGAGTCCTTTCCCTTCCTTGATTTGAAACTTGGCAACTTGTCTGCGATAGGGGTAACCTAAGGATCCCCTTGAAAAGGCACAAGACTGATGAACACACGGAGGAAGAAGGAAGACAAGGGAGCAACTGACAGAGGCAGATCCAGGCAGCTCTAAAAAACCTACTGTGCCTTAATAGCAAAAGCAAGAAAGGAGGGAAGGAACGTGTTATGGGTTTGCACGAGGAGGGCAGGAGGCTGTCAGCCTGCTGGGAAGAGGGCAAGAGGCTTGTTCTGAGGTGGTGGCCAAGCTTAGGTAGCCCAGGTCGTCTGGGGCAGGATGGAAGTCTCTATGTCCCCTCGTCTACTCAGGAAAGATCTGGAGAGGTGTCAGTGCGTCGGCACGAAGATTCAGCACGCGTGCTGCAGCAGTAGAAGAGGTGATCCTTTCTGTTCTAGCTTGGCTGTTGCTGTTGGCTGCTAACCAGTAAAAACAAAGGTTTCCTGTTGTTATTACCACGTTTGAGGGATCAGTGTGAAGGACAACCCTGCCAGCAGGCAGAGTAACACAGTTGAGAATCTAATAGCTCTCTCCTATCCTTTTCTTTTCAACTGTGTTAAAATGATAACACTTACCTTATCTGCAGACTAACAATAGCTCCACAGCGGCACAGGAAAGTTAAACAAGCCTTAAGTCAAGGGTGTGTAGCCATCACCCCCAAGCACTGACTGATGCTACAGACCACATACTCTTCTAGGGGAAAAAATGCAAAAGGAAGAGGTTTTGAGGTGGATCTAAAACTACAGTCACAGAGTCCAATGTGTGCCCACCTACAAAGATCTCCCCCAGGTACTGAGTAGGGGCTATCAAAATCAGAGACTTTCTTTAAATCAGGATGTAGCCACGTCAACAGCAGATAATGTTCTAATGTTCTAATGTGGGTCGTGAAAAACAAATATAGTTTAAAAAAAAAAGGGCAAACCAAAACAACAACGACAACAAAACCTGACATCAAGCCAGTCATTGATAGGCAGACACCACAAGGTGACTGAACTAATGTGTCCCCAGGGACTGTACTGCTACAGTGCAGTGCAATAACTCAACTGCATCACGTGAAGCAGAGCAGGATCCCTGCGCATCTGGAAAGTTTTTGTGCTACGAGTTACTGCAGTCCTGGTCAATACACTTTCCACAGAGCACACAGCACTCTTATGATTATCCTCCCATGCTACACCAATTTAATTAAAATATTACAGACTCCTGGGCAGGGCTTTGTTTGTTCCAGGCTGTATTTTTTCATGTGCTTAGCTTTTCTTTCAGTAAGGTGTGTTCTCCCACACCCACCCTCTGGCCTTGAGAAGGCCAGTCCCTTAAGAAACCACTCCACGCTCTGTTTGTTTTAGTAATTCTTACCCAAGGTCTTTATCTCAGAATCCTGTTTGTGCAGCTTTGGACAAGATTCAGCACTCGCTGGGGAGGGTGAGCGAGGGGGGAAGGGTTTCTTAGTGCCTTTAGTATTTAATATGTTATCTTCCCCGGGACTGTTAAGTAGATGATTTACAAGCTTGTTGGCCCTGAGATGGTGTGAATCTCTGCCCCTTACAGTAGGAGTAAACACAGCTCGACACAGCAGCTATGGGAGTGGTATGGGGAACTGCAGATTTTGGAGCACGCACAAGGCACCCAGGAAACCTGAGACGAAAACACTGCAGTGACTATCCCACTGCAAATCCTCTCACCTGCTTCTGGCAGGTCTGTTCATGACGGGAACAAACCAAAAACCACCTCCAAATCCTCCTGCAGTTAGCTGCACCTGCAAATTCACAGCTTGTGGCGCTAGTCCAGGTAGCAAATTTGCTAATTAGAGTAATGGACCTGAGAACCGGCCAGCGTTAACAACACACACGTGGCTGAATGAGAGCCACTGGCCAAGGCCAGGCTGCTGTAGCCCAAGCTGTATCTGGGGCTGTGTGAGCTTAGCAACACAGTGCAGGAATGCCTGGAATGCTTCGGCCAGCAGGTACTCAGGAGATCCCACTCTAGGAAATGTCTGCGCTGCTCATAGAAATAGTCCTCCTGCCCCTGGCCTCCTGGAGACTGCAACGGCGGCCTCCCTCTTCTCCCCTCCAAGCTCCACACAAAGAAAAACCTCTCCAGCTCGGCTTAACCTCAGCTCCCCTTTCCGAGGCAAAAATCATCATGGGAAGTAGAAATTCCACAAGTCAGCAACGTCCTGGTGCCTTTCCAAACATGCTCAGGGGCTGGGTAGGGCCTTGGAAGGCAAGCTTGTTTTTAGAGGATGGTCTCCTCCACAGCAGTGAGTCCAAATATCTGCAGTCCATCAATTTAACAGCTTCCAACAGCTGGAAAAATGCTGCTGATCTGCCTGTTTGAGATAGGTGGAGCTACCACAGTTTTAGAGAAGACCAATTATGCCTTTGCAATAACCTTCCCTCATCATAACCTGTCCTCATCTTCCTCCACCTCCCCAACACTGAAATACCTTGGAGACACCAGAAAAGTGCTCAGTCAATTTGTCAGATCTTTTGAATTTTCTGGCTCTGCAAAGCAATGCCTGGTAAAAGAGGGTTGTCCCTACCACATAACCACCAGCCCTGCGCTCACCACCAGGAAGAGCAGGAACACCAGGAGCTTGCACTGCCATGTCTAGGGCTGTTCTTGGGAAGAGAGACACAAAATGCGGAGCCCTTCTCTCTGCCATGTCCTAAAGATGCATATTTTCACAGGAAACACTCCCTTGCAAGTGTCGCAAACTGTTTTAAGGGTGAATCACCTCTGCCTATCAAATTATTTCCTATCGCTCCTGGACAGATAACGTGACTGGCAAGAGATGTCTTCTACTCTTTTATAATTGGCTAAGAAACTTCACTTCTGCAAGGGAAGGCTGTGAATCACTGTAGCTGGCACTGAAAATGACATGAAGTGCAGACGTGTCAAGCTGGAGATAGACAGAAGCAGAGCTAGTTGCCAACTGAGCAGTGTAAGCCTCTTGTGTTAAGGAATACACTAGCAGGGACAAACGAACCAAGCGAAAGACTGGCTATTCCAAAACACACCACAGTCACTGCATGCAAGCAGAGGTCTCCTAAGTAAGCTGTATGTCTTATATATAGGCAGGATAAGCAGAATTTTCTGAAAGAAGAATTAAAGCAAGCTCCAACATTGCTTGCACAGTGGTAGGCACAGCTCATTGACTAGCTGAATAGAAAATATTCATTCAACACATAAATAGGAGAGGAAGAAAGGAAAAAATCCACTTAACGCAAGTCTCTTCTGTGTTCAAAGGAGAGAAACAGATTCCTCCAAGGTTCATCCCCTTCATCTTCATCACCAATCTCTAGTAATGCCAGGGGGGGCAGCTCAACCCATCCTGGGTGCGCAGAGCACAGAAAGACTGAATAGGATGCCTCCGTTTCGGTATGATGAGACCCATCTGAAGACAAGTTGCTTCTGCTCAGTGTTCAGGAGGAAAGGGGCTCTGGCAAAGGACTTAGACCAAGGATCTTTAAGAGACAAAGCTCCAGCCCTCAGCCGAGGAGCCTGTGCCCTGAAGTTGCAGCCCCAGCAGCGGCAAGAGGTGGGCTGCTGCTTCCAACTGGAGCGCCGAGGACTGCAGCTTATGCAGCTATAGCAGCATATCTAAGTGATAAGGGCTGGCTGCCATTGAAGAAATCACACAAGGAAAGGGGAGCACCCAAGAGAAGCGATGGGCAGCTCTAGCACTTTGTATTCAGGAAATGTCCACTCCTGTAAACAGCTTTTAAGGACTCAAGGAGAAGAGGTAAGGAAGGGGGAAATAAATGAGATTCAAAACAAAAGCAGGGTGAAAGCAAGAGATCTGCCTGATGAGAGCTGTTTGGTTGTGATTACACACTGCTACCCTACATCCTTTGATCCTCCAGCACTGCCATGCAGTAGTCCAGTTGCTTCCCTATTTCTTCTCTCCCCGTCTCCTGTTCTCTACTTAACTCCTGCAGTTCTTCTTCCAGGGTCTCAGCTGAGATTGGTAAGGTGACCCCACTCACCCAAAGCACACGCAGCTTATTACTATCAGCACACACCTTGGTGCTTACTGATCCCTTTGTGCCTTCCCTTCCTATTTTGTATCCTCTTCGGACACCATTTAATTCTTGCCTTTCCTTCCCTGGCCCTCTTTCCTGTGCTATTTCCCCAAATATCCCAAGGATCCTACATCAGTACAAAAGAACAAACTCACTCCTCTCGTGCAACTCACCCTAGCAAAGGGAAAGCTCTAAGCATCCCTTGCTGACTCCTACATCTCAGTCATCCACTTACTATTTTAGAAGCAGCCAATGCCATGGAGTAGTACGGAACCCAAGCCCAGCACGTCTCTACAATAATTCAGTTTATTATTTAGCAGATAAGGCCAACGTTTTTCTTTTGTGCTCACAGCTTGTGTAAAACCGTGATAATTCACAGCCAAGTTCTGTCAGAGCCCGCGGTGATTGGTAACTCCTGGGCACCAGCTCTTCAGCCCTTGTGGGACAGGGCCTTGCTCCACCAGAGGGTCTCTTTCCATAGACCAGGATCTAGTGGGTCTTTGTACAGCAAGAGGCCAGAGATGGAAATGATTTGGATTAACAGAAGCTTTCCTATCGACTTCCAAGGCTTGAAGTAATCACAAAAGCTCAGCAAAGAGGGTATAAAAAGTAAGGGTTAGTCCTCCACAACGGAGTGAAAATGAGCGTTTTAATAAGGTAAAAGCAATCTGTGCCAAAACTCACAAACAAACAAAAAAACAACCCACATCATCTAGAGTGCCAGGTTTTTAAGCCTTATTTTAAGCACTCCCTCTTATGCAAAGTAAGCGAGCACAAAAGCAGGAGCATCTGCCAAAGCTGTTAAGCCTGGAGGACCGTCTGTTCTGAACGAGAACGGGCCCTCACCGAGGTCACTCAGGTCCAACCAAGCCTCCTGATCTTGCTTTTAAGAAGCACCTGGCCAAAGGCAGCCCCAAAGTTGCAGAACCTGGCTGGAGTTCGTGCCAGCTGTCATGCAGACCAGGGCAGGCTGAGAGCTGCAACCACTTCCACACGGGACATGTCCTGCAGAAAGACACGAAGGCAGAACTGCAGGACACCGATTTCACTTGGTCCCACCATCGCCTGGAACTTCAAAGCAGATGAGAAATGTCACCTGCTTGGACCCGCTGCCCTGCTTGCATGGACAGCGACCCAAAGCTGCAGGGGAGGGGTAAATGTGCCATGCCTTGGCTTGCACAGAGAGGAATTGCCTTTAAATTGTTACTGCTCCGCCAGCTGTAAAAACTGAGATTTCTATTTCTGCCCAACAGTTCTCCAAACAAAGGCATTATATTGACAAGTTTAATTCAAATCCACATGCAAAATTGCTCGCTCTGTCTGAAGCAGTAGCTTTTGGAAAAGTTAGCAATCCCAGAGAAAGGGTGAACTTCTCAGAAATCTGGGGGAGAAGACAGAAAACTTTTACTCATAGATTTCTGCTTTCCACTACATACTGCATGTGTTTACCTGCTTCACTGCATGAGAAAGTGGCTGCACAGGTCCCTGGAAATCGCAGTGCAAGGTCCCTCCTCCTCAGTACAGTTTAGTCCCTTCATCTTTTCAAGGCCTTTCCTCTCCTATTGCATTTCCATCTCCTGGGCCACCACTGCCTATTTTTCCTCCCCTGCCAAGGTCACTCAGCTTCGTACTTGCCCCAGAGCCTTCAAAGCTAGCTGCTGGAGCAATGTTTCTGCTATACCTCAAGGTAAAAATGTTGCTGCCCTTCTGCTCTGTGTGAAGGCACATACTGCGGGTACTGGCACGGAGAAGTGATATTCTTTCACTGACCATGATCTGGCTGTTGTTATTTGCAGCTTTCTCCCTGCATGCCAGGTTTAGCACCTTAAAGCACCACCCCACGCCCTTCTGGATGCACGTTGTGCTCTCAGGGCAGGGGTGACGCAGGGCATCCTCTCAGCGCCCCGAAAGGAGGACGACAGCCCAGGATTTACAGAGCCCGAGGGGACAATTTGCTGGAGCGTACAATGTTGGCCTGGAGCTGCTGCTGAGCTGCTGCTGGAGGTCAAGGACAAATCTGGTTTATGTGGCAGCAGTTATACCAGCTGGTAATATAAAAATAAATAAATAAATAAATAAAGCTGCCCTTGGGCTGCTTTCTCTGTCCCCTAGTGCAATTGAAAGTTTCTTTCAACTCCAGCCCTGCAGAGCAGGCAGTCAGTAGGGAAGAGCCCTCCAGACAAACTCCCTCCTGTCCCTAACAGCACTTCCAACATCCCTAAACCAGGTTCCTCTACAAAGGGAGAGGATCACAACCCACCTGAGGCCTCATCCGAAATGTCAGCTGAACTTAGCTTCTTGCAACAGCTTATCCTGTTTGGTGGTTTTTCCTCTTTGTTTGAATAGGCCCCCAGAGTCAAGCAAAAAAGCTGGTTGGAAGGCCATTTGAGAAGAACTCGAGGCATGAAAGCGAAGCAGCACAAAGCACTAAATGAAACATCCACGAGCTAGAGAGGCACTGAGATGGAGCCCGAGAGGCTTGCCAATGTCAACAAACAAAACCTGCTGCACACCCAGCCCTAGGAGGAAGCAGGAATTCCTTGCCCAGAGAAGAAACTCCTGGAGATAAGCTCCATGAGAGCATTGGCCCTAGGAAGATACCTGCCAACGGGGCTATGGTGAGGTGGCAAAATGGGTTCCTCTGAGCTGAGCTGGCACGTGCGGTTATCTCAGAGCATTTACAGCTTGCAGCCCAGGAAGGCAGGGTGCTTATATCAAAGTTCAAGCCATCCGTGTTTTGGTGGACATGTCATTTCACAGTCCTTCTGTGATCCTTCAAGCCCGGGGAGGTCCAGAGTCTAAGGTCAGGCCCTCATAAATGGGAATTTACTCATGCTCAGCTGACTCCGATGTTGCCCTTTGAATGGACACATCAACAACAGGGGCTGAGCTGCCTCACCCACTTCCACCTCCCCTCCTTTTCTGATGCCTTTTTGTCAATGCAAACTGGAGGACAACAACTCAGACCTGCTGTCGTGAACTTTGGCTGCAGTGTGAGCTGTTTGCCTTGACCACCGGGCAGTATCGCCCACCGGGCTCCAAAACCAACATGAACTACACGATCTGATGGGCTTAGATAACATCCGCTAACAGCAGGCAGGGCAACACCGGAGAAGTAAACCATCCAACGACTCTGCCTTGTGAATTACAACACCGTGCAGGGGTAATACACTACCCTACCCAAAAAAAAAGGCACACACAGTTTCGCAACTGAAATCGCAAAAAAGCATGGGCCTAGATGTGTTTAAATCAGAGTGCTTTCTGTACCAGGGGCTGCTCAGAACACAACATTTCTGCAAGCACTGGATTATGCCTACTTGTATGAGCCTAAAAGAAACTATGCACTCCCGTGTTTTCCCCTCTTCCTGGCTATGTCTCCAGCAAAGTCATCTCCTCACACTGCTGCTGGCACTGCTGCCCTGTCCTGTCCTCCTCATCCCGTCCTTCAGAATTGTGCCCATTGGAAAATTTCCCTGAGTGGGAAATTTCCACTCTTGGAAAATTTCCCGGAGTGGTTCAGCTGACAGTAGCATTAAAAGTCACAGCGTGTGCCTGCAGATGTCTTTGTATCAAACATTCAGAGATGTAACAGCAGAGATTTAATTGCCACAACCGTGCTCTTAAATGACTGCTGCTATCTCGGGCTATGCCCTTGCCAGAGACGACGCGGTGCAGACCTCACTCCCCCAACAACTGCAGAAGTCCAAGTCCGTGCTGAAAATCCACTGCTCAAGTTTTTTCCCTTCATTTCAGGGTCACCCCCCCCCCACACACACACCAAAAAAACCCTCAACTCTTAAATCTTTCTCCCGGCACACCGAGATAAGGAGTAATGCTCTCCTGAGTGCCAGTCACTGGGAAGATGCCGGCTGTTGGAGCAGATACCTTGCTCTGTCCTCCTCGCCTCGTCCTTGAGAACTCTGCCCATTATTCCTTGGAAAATTTCCCAGAGCAGTTCAGCTTACAGCAGCACTGAGAACCTCAGCATGTGTCAGGAGATGTTTTTGTATCAGATGTACCGGGATATAATGTGGCAGATGCTTAATTATCACAAGGTTTTTGCTCTCTTGTATCCTCTGTCGCTTATTACTCGGGGAAAGAATGAAAGAAAGAACAAAAGAGCCAGCAAGAAGCCACAAACCCTTCCTTAAGCAGTAACCAGGCTACCGTTTTTTGGAACTTTTCCTGATGCAACAAAAGACAGCATAAAGACAGGAACTTTGGCGGTGGCGGTTTTGAACTCCACAACCCCTCGCTTTCCCCTGGTTTTCTATGCGTGCGTTACTGGAAATGCAATCGACTGCTGGGCAAACAGTCAGGCTCCAAATAGGTATTTGAGAAGTAGCAAGCCTCCGGGAGCTGCTGTTGCTAGTATTGAAGGGAGATTTTCACCGAAGCAGCTCCAAATTCCCGAGTGAAGTGACGTCCTGTTCTGTCCATCACGGCCACCGCAGTGACTGCAGGAGCTGCCCCCGAGCAGCCCCGCTCCCAGGGGAGAGGGGAGCAGGGAAGCGGCACTGGGATGGGGATGGCTTCAGCTGGGGGAGCAGTGGCACAGAAACGGGCACTGGGTCGGGGGCTGGAGGCCCCCTTGGGGTGCATGCTTGTTGGAAAGGCAGTTTGGAGCAGGAAGGAGGCGAAGGCAGCCGGTGCATGTGCTGCCAGCACAGCAGCCTCAAATGGCTGTCACAGACCAAGGCACGAGAGTGGCATGAGCAAGGCCAGAAGGTGACGGAAGAGCAGCTGAAGATGAGGAGGGCGACGAAAGGAGGCATCCGAAGCATCCCAGCAAAGGCCTTTCAGCTAGAGCTGCAACAAGCTGATTCATCCCCCAGCCGTCGCTTGCGTGGCCTGCTCCCTCTCCTGGGGAAAACGGGCAGAAAAAAGCTCAACACAAGTGCTCACAAGCACTCCTCAGAGTGAATGCCGGCGTGAAAATGCCTCTTTTCTGGGAAGAGGACAGAGATCAGCAGTTCCAGGCATCAGCGGCTTGATATTTGTAGCCACAAAAATAAATGTGAGCATCTGTGAGCGAGGAGAAGGAAGAATCTTGAAACATACTCTTGTGGTGAGAAATACTCACCGCTTACCTACCCTTTACTCCTTTGGGATTCCAAGGACCAGTTAAAATCTTGGCAGCAAAGCTGTCTCAGAAGATCTTGCAGTAAGATTAGAACCATCTGGCCCAGCATGGGCCAGTAAATGTTACTGGCAGCCACCAGTAAGTGTCCACATCATGCAGCAGTGGTCTGACTGGGACAGAGGGAGAGGTGAAGGGCTCTGCTGAGCTTAACAGTGCATGGGCATAAACCCTACCGGGTGGTACTGGTGCCAAACCAGTGCTCCTTTAGCCTCTTCCTTCTCAATCCCAGCTGAAGAACTTTGCTGTAGGAAACGTATGACAATTACACACAATTAAAACCGAGAGGACAACTCACTCAGTTTTACAGCGGGAAAAAGGGGGACGGGTTTGACTGTGAGAAGGAAGAAATGGCAGGGCTGTGAAAAACAAACAAACAAACAAAAAAACACAACTAAGGCTTGTCATATTTCTGGAATTTGACCAAAGTCATTCACCTTGCTTATGTGCACAGCCTGTGCCAGCTTTTTCATCCTGGGGACGCAAGGAGGGGAAAAAAAAAAAAGAAAAAAAAAAGTCTTGCTTGATTTTTACTAGTCTATGAGAGTCATCAAGTGATATCACACTGGGCAACCATGCAGTCAGAAAATGTCACAAGGCCTACAGCTGTTCCCTACTGGCTTTACAGCTGCTTTCTGGAGCCAAAACTCCTCCTTCTTACCCCGTTTTGCAGCCATGCCTGCTGGCTGCTGAGAAGCCCTACCATAACAGTTGGGTCTGCAAAAGGCAGCTCAGCTTTGGGGAAAATTCACTTTGCCTAAACACATTCCTACTGAATGCTGCTGCATCTGTGTGCCAACGTAAAAGGGGCGTAAGACTCACTTTTTACAGATATTCTAGATTTGAATAGAGGGAAAAAAAAAAAAGAAAAAAAAAGATAAAATGAGTTTTTCCAAGAGAAAAAGGAAAAGAAAGTTACTATTACCCACCCTATGGCTTCTACAAGCTATAAAAGAGGCCTTTTATTATTTTAGTTTTCATTCTAGCAATAGGACTGTTCTAACAATAGGAGTTATGCCTACGTAATTCAAGACTCATAATACATACAGAAAAGTTTGCAGGATAAGAAGTCCTTGTCCTGAGGAGCCATGGTTTTATTAGGCTGGTGACAGGCAGTATCATCCCTGTCATACAGACAGAGCACAGATCAGGAGCCAGACTTCAAATTCTTTGGTGATGTGTAAGGCAAGCCCAACGAAGGACACACAGGAACAGGAGAAGTAATAAATATAAGGTGGAGGAGTTCAAGACTATAAAAGATGATACCTATTGCAGCCTTCCTGACCGAGGCCAGCAAGCGTTGTGATTGCCAGGCAACGTCAGGTGATGCTTGAACCTGGACAGAAGGTGGTGCATGGGTATCCAGCTGTTTCCTCTGCACTACAAGCAGTATTTAGGAGACCAGAGTCCGTCACTGCTATGCCATGCACCCTTAGGGAGGACAGTTTTCATTTCTGTGCCCCGGGGCCTCCAGCTGGACGACTGGCACCTGCTCTCCTTCAGAGATCACTGTGATATGTGGTAGGTTCCTGCTGCGTTGTTCTTGGTATTTCTTGATCCACACAAATTCAGGAGCAAAAGTAACAGCCCTGAGACTTAACTCTGTGGCCTTTGTGAGAGTAACAAGCCTGGAGAGCCAGAACAAAGAGCAAGGGTCACGTAGGCCAGCCTGAAGGAAGGCCAGGTAGTGCTGCCTGCATCTTCACAATTTGTATTCCTCCAAAGCTTTCGTTCCGATTTCATATAAACAAATCTCCTAATCGCTTTGGATAATCAATCCCTTGCAGTGTGGGAGAGAACATGAAGCAAACCAAGGATGAGAGATCAGCCTTCCAGAAAGAGATGCTGACAGGACAGCCAGGCTCTTCCCACTGCTGACAGCGCTGCGAGGAGGTACAGCCCCCGGGCAAACAGCGATTTAAGAGCACATATAGCAGCAGAAAGGGGCAGCAGCCAGCTTGTTCTCACTTGATTCTGGGAGGTGTAAGACCAGCCAGCAGCCCTTCCCCCCCAGGAATGCACGCAGCATTCCTGAAGCAAGTGTTAATGCTGGATCTCGACCAAGCAAGGATTCCTATAGACTTAGTGGACGAGAGGAGGGCGTTACGTTGCTTGCTTCTTTCCCCGCTCACCCTGCACATCCTCTCGTCTGAGGATCTGTGGCACAGGGGCTACTGGCTGGAGGGGAGGCACAGCAACACACAGAGCTTGGCAGGAATTATTGTGACTCATGAAAACAGCAGAAACCCAAGAGAGGGGCATGAATAAGGCTAGGCAGGGCTAAAGGAGAAGCCACCTCCTGGTGGAACGCAAACGGATTCGAGTTAGCAAGAGCACAATTGCTTTCAGCATCCAGTTAGCTCCGGATCCCCCTTGCCAAACACTGCTCTGTAACCTGCATCCTTCCCTCCCTGCAGATAGCTGCTGGCCTGCTTGCCTTCTGCCCCGGGTGTCGTTCAGGTGCACCCTTGGCATAGCACAGGAAAAGCAATAGGCGGCCACACGGCTCGTAGCAAACCCACACCAGCTGGGAAAGGGAGCTGGGCTGAGAGATCCTTCCCTCGGAAGGCGAGTGCCACCTTGTGCTGGGAGCGGAAACACCGCAGGGATGAAAACTCGTCCGTCAGTGCAGAGCTGGGCGAGAAGCGGGGCAAAGCCGCGTTAGGAGCTCTGGCTTTCCGAGATCTCTCCTGCTGGTGCCAGCCAGCACCCCCCTCAGCCCAACACAGCCCTGCTGCAGGTGGCCTGTGCTTTTGGAAGGGACAGCAGCGAGCAGCTCGCTCCGGATGTGCCCTGACCCCAAACGCCAGCACGGTCCTACCCACACGAGCCAGGCCTCGGACGTAACCGTGCATGGACTACGGAAGGCTCTGTCCTCAGGGCGGACATCCTGGGACAAACACAGCGTGGCGTCAGAAAACAAGGTTGTGCTCACTGTTATTGACTTCCACGCTGGAGCCTGGTTTGCAACACGTAAGCCTCTAGGTAATACCGATGTGGAAGCCAAAAGCTTTTTAGGCAGCAATTTCCAAATGTAAAACACTGCTATGGTGGCTGTCCTGAACCAGCACGTGCCTGGACATGCCTGGCTGAGAGCTTTACCATAGTCATGGAAAGGTTTATTTTGTTTAAAAACAGGAGGTTGTTACTGTGTGAAAACACAAGCTCCCTATGGATACAGAGACTGTGTTGTTTTGAGTTTTATTTGCTTTATTTTATATTTTTAAACAAGCTTGGGAAGGAAAAATGCAACTTCTTGTAAATATTTCTGTGGCAAAGGACGAATTCCTTTGCAAACACCTTGGAAATGAGCAGGGCACGAGTATCCTGTTCATGAAAACTGTGCACAAACAAAATCCAGCAATTCAGGATTAAAACACCACGTGGACAATACTGTGTTCCCCCAGAGCAAAAGCAGTAAAATGATAACATTTGGAATTTGGTTATATTCAGCAGAAAGCTGGATGTGCCACAGAAATGCAACTAAGAAGTTGCAACTCCTATGAAGTTTAATTCCAAAGCCATGTGTCCAAGCAAGTCCTCCTGTCTCCAGCAAGACCAGGGATGCATATAAAGTTATCCTCTACGCACATACCCAGAAAGCTGACTCAAACTAAGAGCTGGATGGATCATTTTCCCCATTACTAATTAACCCCTGTGACTCTGTGGGCAGGGGGAGTACCTCCCAGCTTTTTGACAGACGGTATCGTCACATCCCGAGGGAGGAGCACCACCAAAGCTGGATTTTGCCTTCCATTTCCCTCCCCCAGATCCCTGCCTCCTTTGGTATTTGCAGCATACAAGCCCTGGCACAGCGGGATGGATCATTTATGCTGTCACACAGTTCAGCAGCTGAGGTGGCAAAGAGATGTCCATGCTGGCACTAATGCCAGAGTCACTGTTGATTGCTCCAGCAGTGCCAGTATGTGACCGAGAGACGTGACCCCACTGCATCTGCGCAGGGACGGAGGCAGGTCTGAGTCTGACTGCGGCAATAGGCCTGGAGGTGATGCTGAACTGTCCACATCAGCAGGAGGACAAAGAACAGCACTCACTGGGAGCATCCTTCAAGGTTCTGGCTGACTGCTAGCTCTGGAGTCCTAGACCCAAGCTGATAGATGTTCAGAGATTGAGAAAAAAATAATAAAGACCAAAAAATTCTTCCTTCCCTCTATGGATGCGCCATTTCTAGGACAGCAGCTGCATCTTGCACGCCCATCAGCTGCACAGGACTGAAGCATGACATTGGAAAAGCCCTTAAAAAAAGAGGAAAAAAAAAAGGAGTAAACCAGCACAAACTGGTGCTGTTCACACCTGACCCTCTTTGTATCTGCTGGAAACAACTGGAATAACCAAAACACACAAACATGGTTAGTTTCACCAGAAATTACACTTGCCATCCTCTGCTGGAAACTAAAAGTAGACATACCGAGAGCTTTGGGCTTTTTTAGTTGAAAAATATTAATCCTGAGAAGATTTTCATTCAATTACATGGCGTGTTCCCCAAGCTGGAATTGTTCCCTGTTGGTCATCGCCGACAGATGCATCATCCCTGATACTAAATGCCTGCCTCACAATTCCCAGCTTCATCCTACAGAAGAGGTCTCACCCTAGACTTGATCATACACATGCAGCTGGTAGTAAGACCAGAGCTGATTTGGGAGGGAATTGAAACTGTTTCTCCCACTTGATTTACAATATTCAATTTCAATATAAAAGGTAACAGGAAGCTGAGAGAAGACGGGGGAAAAAACGTACTGCCTCAAAAATATGCCTTCCTCCTCCTCAATGGAAGAATACAAAGATATTTTTTTATTTCAAAATATTTTTAAATGAAAGCATGTAGAAGAGGCATCTACAGATACTTAACTCTAACATTAAAAAAATATATATCTTGTGATATTTGTCTATCAACAGATACAAAACTTTGAAAAAATAAAACCAAATGATCATTACGGTCCCTTCGAACCCAAGCTATTCTAGGATTCTATGATTTTCATTCTCTACTTTAGTTCTACCAGTTTCCAAGCAATTCTGTTGTAAAAGGTTGCAGCCGACATAGTAATTGGAGCAGAAAAACCCTGTAAATCTAATTACAGAACTGACTTCTGATGGGCATCGTAAAGCATCAGTGGAAAAATCCATGTTTTGTTGGCCCATTGGTAGCTCCACACCAACTCACCACCAAAACCACGAGTCTTTGCCTGTTGAGTCAAACCAATTCCAGAGCAACCTAGGTTAACTGGTACCATCCACACCTGTTTCAGAGCAGACATCCCTGTACCTACAGCAGGCAGGCCTCCAACATCACCTCTCAAGCTGCTCTTTGCTATTCTGCTCACATTTTACGTACGGATGAAGTGAAATTAGTTAAATCACGTGCAGCTGCCTAGTTCAGAGGAGAAGCTGCAGATTTCCTTTCCCCGTGGAGAGAAGGAATAGCGTTGAAACAACCACCTGTGCTTTGCAATTGTCAAAACATTTCATGGGATCATCGTAAACACGGTATTACGACTAGAACAGAAGTCACATGGGAGCAAAAAGGAGCAGCTGTAACAGGCAATAAAGAGCAGTTACGTACTTAGCATTACGGCCATGAAATGATGCTGAAGAAAACATAACCGTGATAGCTTGTGAAATCAGGAGTTCAGAAAAGGGCAACGGATTATGTGAGGCTATAGGTTTCTTTGTGACCCAGCCCAAAGAAGAGGATTTAGTAAAACGCATACCAGAAAAGATAAGGCAAGCTTAAGCAACTTTGCTGTTTGTTTTCAGTAAGTCTTACTCCACACAGATCCCCAACCTTCAAACCAGACCAGCATGGGGAACATAGGAATTACGTTCCTGAGTTTATTTTAAAGAGCATGCACTAGCAGCTCTAAGCAAAACTGACCAAACAAACCAAAAAGGGCAGGCAAAAGCAGACCTGGATCCATGCTTTGGGGAGCCCTTTGGATGTATTTATCACATACTGGCAGGTAAGGTAACTAAAAAAAAAACAGTGACCTGTGAGCAACACTGAATGACAGTAACCTCCAAGAAACAAATACCCGAGCGCTCAAAGCAGACACAGACACACCCCATTGCCAGCAAATACGCTAGGGAAAAAAAAGCTTTGCAACCCCCCCAGTAACAGGACTTTCATAAAAGTCTTGCAGAAAATCCATAACAATTTTATGAGAAACAATTTTTGAAGTCCAAACCCTGCTTGCAGGGAGCTGCAGCTACAGATGAGGTAGAGAAGAAGATGCTTGATTAGCTCACTCATTTCAGACAACGTGACGAGCATTTGACAACTGCAAGCTTCTGCTGCTTGCAGAAACCAGAAGGCTGCTTCTTTGCACAAGCAACTTTCCAGAAATTCCCTGATGTCCAGGGCAACTTTCCTGAACATCTGAAATGGTGAGGGCTTGATTCCTATTAGGCTATTTCTAGCCAAATCGTTCTGAAATGACTATGAAATTATAATACTTATAAAATTATGAATTATGAATTTTACATGCTAAAGAGATACGGGAAAGAATAACCATCTGCTTTTGCCTTACCGTTGCTCTCTACTGACTCTCCACGCCAAAGACACAAGCCAGCCAAGTTACACAGCTATCCTTCCTACCACCAATGTCCAAAAGCTCTTGCTAAACCTGCCCTCATCTATAAGGGCCCTCGGTACGCACCACTTGTGCAAGGATGCTTGTAAAGCAGCAGCCGACCCGCTGTCTCCGTGGTGCTCGGAACATTTCTTTAGCCTCGCAGCCTGTTACACCTGACAGCATAAAACAGCCCACACTGAAATACGAGGTAGTAGGAACACCTATCCCAGGGAAGTTTTCTACTTGTAATGGAAGTAGAATGGAAGAAAGAATAATTGCGGAGCCAAGTAGGAGAAATGGAGGGCTGGTGTCCCTGCGCACACTACACTGAGCATCATGTTGGGCACGTCCCATCCTCCGCTCATACAGCCACGTGGATTTTCACCCAGTGAAAACATGAGTGAGGGCTTTGGGAGAGTTGTATTTGTCATTAACTGTTTGCTGGTAAATTTCCTACCACAAGGGAATTCTTTAATAATTCTTCAATTCTCTTCTCCTTGTAACCTACTTTTTCAGTGACTCATTTTCACACGATGCACTCCAACTAGAAAGCCCACACGACAATACCCCATGGCTGACTCAGGACTCAGAAACGTCAGCATACTTACCCATGCCTTTTGCATACAGCCCTCCATCAACCATGTCTGACAAACAACATACAGGCCTTTATATATATATATATACACACACACACTGTGCATGAGACACAGCTGGCCTTTAACGAAGACTGGACATTGTGAAAATGAAGTTACGAGTATTATGTTTAATTCTACACTTAATTCTCTGCTCAGAATACAGACGTGAGGGTCAGAGCTGGCCAGACCCCTCTGCTCAGCTCATACGGAAATCTACTCACATGTTACTCAGTGCTTTCAAACCTGGGTAGGACAGTTGTCACGTAACTCAATTTCTTGCTCCTCTGGGCAGAGAGGGTTGGACTTGACGTGAAAATACTATGCAATTAACAGGGGATTAAACTAATACAATAGCACATGGTTTTTGATGTGACTTCTGTTTCTACACCCTTCGATACAAGAACTCTAAACCTTAACCCATGGTTGAGTAAGAACACAAATACCAAACCGCTACACAGTTATGACAACTATGAAATACGGTAACTTTAAAGAGTTTCCATGAAACAGGTCTCCAAATTAGCTGATTTATACATAAGAACAAGTTCATTGTGCCCACAAGTGGTAAGTTTTCCTAACGTTCTTTTATTTAAAAAAAAAAAAAAAAAGAGGAGCCAAACATTGCCCTGATGCTCTTCATTGTTATAAAGTAGACTCTGAAGTATCAAGTGAACTACATAAAAGCAAAGAACTCCAACTGATGCAGAGTTTAAAACTAGGTTTACAAGTTCCTATTTTATTGGCATGGATGTATTTCTAAACTTAAAAACCCTTCTGGCAAGTTATCTCAATTTCTTATGACAAAATTTCTCACAACACACAAATATTTACAACATATACATATTTTTTCAGTCTTTTACAACTGGTTCTTAAAAGACAAACATTTTATAGGTTACCACAGAACAAAAGCTGTGACTTAGTTGTTTTTAATTTCATAAAACTATCATAAGTTAAAGTGAATAGATTTTCTTTAAATTCCTTGTAGCATTTTACAAGTGCAACAGAAAAAATATGAAGAACCAATTCAGGATAGCTGCAGTTCATTGGATAAATGTTGCCCGTTGTAATCACATTATTTCACAGCAAATTCTTGAAAAAATAAGCACCAATCATTCTTGCAAAGAACAATTTTATCTAAAAGTATTGAAAAGTGTTAAATACAAGGTGTTTAATTTACATAACAAGCAATAAATACACCATATCCAAACTTTTATTCTGCATACTGCTACCCTTGTACATATAATGTACTAAAAAGTCAGCAAATTGTCAACACCTTTTAATTTTTTTTTCTTTTTCTTTAAAGAAATCAATTTGACTTCCAACCAACGGTTTGCTACTATAACAAAGGCCACAAACAGTACGTCTGGGACAGCATACAGTGTTAAAACTGACAAACTCCGAGGGGAAAAAAAACATCTAGCAAATAAATTGAAAAGCTGTAGTTCATTGCTGGTGATATTAACATATACTAGAAAACCTTAAATATGCTGCTACTATGATTTTTTTTTTAATCGTTTAGTCAAATATTGTAAGAGCAAACTAATGCTCTTACAGATCAAAAATAATTGTGTAGCCACACTGTATTCTCATTGTCCTGCATGGAAAAGATTTGATGCAATTTCATAACTTTGCTTGAGCCTTTATTTTACAACAGAGCATTACCTCTTACTCTAACTTAGAATTGCACATAAGAAGGCTATTAAAAAGTACAATAAAAATCTGCACAAATCAGACTTAAGAAGAGTCAGTATGCTGTACACTTTCTACAATATTATGTTGATAGGTGAATAAACAATAAAGAAGTGCTGCCACTAAGTCTTTCAGAAAGTTCTTCAGTTGAGGAATAATCAAATGGAATTTTTATTTTTATTTTTTTTTTAATTTTTAAATTTTTATTTTTTAAAAATGACATCCAGGTCAGTTTAAGACCTATAAGCTTATGCATTGAGCCTTAAAGACTGATCTTCTCTCCTCCTGGAAGAAATATCAATATCTATTGAATCCTTGCCAACAATGAGCCTTAATCTCTTTGCTGGAGGAAGAGGAATAAAGTCATCAAATTCATCATCATAATCATCTTCCTCTTCATCATCTTCTTCTGATGAAGATTCATCTGCTGTTTCCTCCTCATACTGAGCATAATCATCTACTTCCATTCTCGACTCCAAAAGGGAGAGAGTTTCACTACAACACACACCATTTTCATGAAGGTCCTCAGGGTACGTCCCTCGGTTTTCTTCCTCTCGTTTTAGCTGTATTTTTAATTTTGTTGAACTATTGCCTGATCCTGAGTTAAACCCATTATTTAGCTTTGCTACATATAAATTATTATCTTTTTCATGGTCTTTACTTAATTTGATGCTTATTTTTGAAGAATTCATTCCATCATTTTCTTGGTCATTTGCCTTGCTACTGCTATCGTGGCGTCTACGAAGAGTCAGTTTAGGGATCCCAGAGCTATTTTCAAGGATTAGTTGTGCATCATACCTCGTGATTCGTCTTTTCTTTTTACTTTTTGCAGTTCTAAAGCTGTCCTTCGCTTTAAAATTGTCAGATGTTACAACAGAGCAGCCACCAGATCCAGGGACACAGTCTTTATAGCTAACAGGTGTCTCTACCACATTATTCCTATCTCCGTGTTCTGAATGAGAACTGATCAAATCTGGTACTTCATCAGTCACAGGTGTGTTGTGCGTACTATCAGTTTCATCTGTTTTTGCAGGTGGTTTTGCCAGTTTTCCTTGTCGAGACTTCTTTTTTGACATGCCTGCATCGTTTTTCTGGCACCTAACCTCCCCTTTATGCGATGCTCCATGAGCCAGGTCATTTTCATTCGTCACATGAGACTGCTGCTCTAAAACGTCCGATCGCGTTCCAGTCAAGTTATTCTTATAGCTATCCAATGTATTTGGTTCAAGCTTTATGTCAGAGGTCTCCTTCAAATTCATCCTTGTTCTCATTGACCTCCTTGTTATGTATGTGCAGGGTGGTATATCACCATGCTCATGAGCACCTTTCACAGAATTCAGTTTATACTCCCTTGCTGCATGCCTTGTTAAGCATCCACTAGAGACTGCAACTTTGACTGGTCCCTCTAATTCTTTATCTTTTTTAATGGGCAAGTTTTTATATAAAACTACTTTAGGCTCTTTGAGAACTAAATTTCCCATTTCGAGCTTTCTAGAAGCGTTCTTCTGCTCTGGCCTTTTGCACTGATTCCTCAGCTTAATCTTCGAAAGTAAAGGCTTTGCAGGCTTTTTCAGTCTCTTTGGTACCCTGGAATTATTTAGATGAGTTAGTTTAGATGAGGTAGAATTTGATGATGCTGGAATTCTTGATATAGACTGTCTGGTTAATGTTCTATTTTTGCCGTTCTTTTTTACACCAATTGAAGATTTTCTGTTAGCTGCAAAAGAAAAGGGTGTTAATGACACTGATTTAACCCGAGGTTCCCACTCCCCAAACACTGTAGTTATTTTATTTATTTTTAATCAAAACTTTAACTAGCTAAGGCTTTAACAATCACTTTAATCAGAATCTGTCAAACGGACTATAGAGTATGCAGTAAGGAGACAAACTGACTAACGTGTAACTCAGACACTAGAAGATTGTCAAAAAAGTCAAAAGTACTTCTAAATTCCAGGTACACTTCCCTTACTACCTCTAATACACAAAGTTTGTTTTTTTTTTTGTTTGTTCTTTGTTTTGTTTTTATTCAATTTCTTCTTCTACTGAATTTTCCACAAATTGATCCTGCATGATCCTCAGCATTTACTGAGTATTATTCCAGCAAAAACTGAGGATCAGCAAGCTCTTGTTTTAACCCCAGGATTTTTTCTTTTTGGGGGATAAAACCAAAACTTAACTACTGTAATGGTTTCATTTTCAAATATCCAGTTGTCTGTCACCTGTCACTTACAGTGATAAGCAACAGAGAACAGCCTGCCCAAGCAAAGCCGCAATTCCAAAGCTTTATAACTAGAGATCATATAACTAGGAAAAGGTTGTGGGTTTTTTTTTGTCTTGTTTTTCAGTTTCACAGCAGCAAATAGGAGACAGATCGAACCAAAATATTTTAAGTGACTCAAAACCTGTTAATTAAGTCAAAGTTGAAATTATTTATATCTTGCCTACATTCTGTGGGGAAAAAATGACACTCGCTACTTGATGAAGAGAAGTCTCTCAAGAGCATCAGAAACAAAAATCCCCTCCAATTTCTTCTGAGATTACTAACTGTACACTGTCACTTCAGAACAGGTATTTGAACTATCAGTCCTGGATTCAGAAATGGAATAGGTGCTCAGTTTAAAACACCTCTAAAGGAAGTGGCTATTTTGCTTGATACTCTCTACTACGAGTATTTATATAAAAACTGTTTTCCTACGGAATGTAGATACCTCAAGCTCCGTGAGTTTTCTTTCCTAAACAATAGTACTGCATGTGATTATTTACCATATTTCTAAAGTATGTAACTTACCAACAGAGCTCTTTAGCTGACAAATTTAGAAATATGTCACTAGCTATTAGCTACTGATATACATAAAAAACGAAAATGAGAACATACAAACAAAACAAGAATGTACTACCTTTCATCACAGAAAGGCTTAAGGAAAACTGTTAAATTGCTATATAAATTACCTTTGGATTCCTGAATCAATTACAGTTCTAAAGACCAGTATTTGAGATGCATCTCAACATTAAGACAGCAATTCCATCGCAGTGAAAGTTTTTCATTTTTTTATGAAACCTTTAGTCCTGCACTCCAAGTTTTCCCCATACTTACTTGCATTAGCTTTTTCCTGAGTGGTATCTGCATCAGTGTTAGAGCTGACAGACTGGCTGTCTGAATTTTTGCTGCTGTCACCCAACTTTTTGAGTCTATTCAATCGTTTATCTGTTTCTCTCAGTCCATATTTACTATTAATCACAGGAGTAGGTGCTGGCAATCCCACTCTTGATTTAAAAGCACCAGTTCCGCGTCTGTAAAGAAAAGGATGACAATATATTAATAGCTACTAATATAAACTTACATCTTTGTTTCATATTTTAGTCAATCTTGTTATATATGGATAAACAATATCAAGAACCATTGAATTTATTAGGATTTGTGGGCTGTTTTAATAAAATATCTACATAGGTATCTCATTTCAGCAAGATGTTCAGAAATACCTTCCCTTTATTTATTGGAAGAAGAAAGAAGCTAATTTGCAATTTTTCTTTTTGTCTATTTTAGTATGTTTTCATAATGAAGTTATACAGGTGAAAATGAAATACAGTAGTTCAAAACACTACTTGAAATCAACTGAGGTAACAGTTTAAATGGATTATTTTTCTTACTCACAGCAGCCTAATTAAAAAAATGCCAGCTCCAGTTACAACGCTTGTTACTGCATCAGCAAGAGTTATAAAGTGCACAAAATTGAGTAAGATTATCTCATATTTCTGTTTACTTTTGGAACTGACATACTTTTAGTCTTTATTTACCACAGAAACATCTGAGTAAACTTGAAACTTTTTTTTTTTTAAATTAATCACATTAAAGGGTGGAGATTAAGAATTCCATCACTTGCATTTCAACCACTACTACCAGGTTCACTTTGGTACTCTGTCATCCAGTAAGCTTGCACTTTGTAGAATTATCGAAGACAACTTCAGTTTGGATTCCAGTGTGCTGCACTGGAAGAAAATCCACAAAGCGTAACAAAAAGTACGCCAGAAAGAGAGTGGAGAGGATCTCAAGCGCCACAGGGTTAAATATTATTACGCATATACAGTAATTGTTCTCAAATTAACTGGTATTTCTTTGATATGGAACATTTTTTCAGTATTATTTTGAATTCCACAAATTACAGGCAGCTAAAATAAGATACTAGGCTGAACTCAGCACAAGCAGCAGTCGCTTCAGATCAATGCCATAAATAACCACAACTGCCTTCTGACACATCTTCGGTGCCCAGTTACCCCAGTTAGACATCATGAACAGCATGCTCGCTCACCTAACAGTGTGAATGCACATTTTCTTGGTGATGGTTTTTGGAGGCTTGAAAGTATTTGTACAGTGCTAACCTTCCCTCAGCTCCCAGGCATATCCCCCAGGCTCTTACAAGCCTAGCATTTTAACATTACAAAATTAACAGTCTTCGCAGAATAGTCAAAATTTCATCACTTAAAAATCATTTTTCCTGGTGTTCAATGAGATGACTGACTGCATTACACATCTCCTTTTTCATAACAGAGTCATCTATTAGGTTGGCTTGTCTGTGCTGTTAAAGACTCATTTTGCCTTGTTCAGCTTCCCTAAACTCAAACTTCCCATATTTGACTTCTGTAACACAATTTTGTGACTGAAAAGTAGATTCTTGAAATGAGAATTACCAAAGTCTTAGCTTTAAACTACAACATTTTCATGGACTTAAAATCCAAAGATGACAAGTTTGAGAAAATATTCTGACATATGATCTTGGTCTGTCCTGCAAGTAAGCATGTCCATATTACATCAAAAGCAACAATCAAAGAAACTTGAGCAAAAAGAAAAAGACATCTCTCTCCAAGCAGCAAGGAAAAATATTCATGGTACCCATTTATTCAATACTTAACAGCTCCCAGGACTGAAGTACTTTTTTACTAATAACTCTTTAGATAAACCTTGAAACCATAGCCTTCACTTGGAATGACCTACCAACACCATATGACCTTGGAGGCCCACAGCAGCAGGTTTTCCCTTGAATTGCAAGAATTGTTAGTGACCAAAGTAGCTAGTAAAAATGAAGGTTGGTTATGAAACTATTTACATGTGTATGCATTAAGCTATTTCTCAATATGATTAATATTTTGTCCTTCATAGGTTTCTTCTCCCTACAATTAGCTCAAACTAACATAATTGTTATGGGTTCTGCATAGTTGCTCTTGGAACCAGGCGAGGCTGGCACAAATAGTGTCGAACCATCATGCTCAAGGTAAGAAGTTGTTTCGCCATGGCAGGAAACAACTATGAAATTCTTTCAACTGATTTTGTGAAGAAGCTAGGTTGCGATAACCTGGGTAAAAAACAAATAGAAACAAGTTTGCTGTTATGGTGCAATGGACAGACACAGGCAAGTACTGTTCAAACTTGCAGACCTTTAATAAATACTTCAACTATGAAGTTCTAGTAATATAAGGTGAAAACTACTTTGCCTATTTCCATCAGAACAGGACTTCAGATTAACAGAGAAATTTGCCTTCTCTAATGGAAAAAAAAAGCTGCCATTAGGAGTCAGATGCTAATGAGCTCATAGCAACTACTACTGCTTTTCCTTCCAATTCTACCTTATTCAGAAAAAATATTTTAAAGAATCTAGACTACTTTTTGTCATTTTGGCTATTCTTACGACAGAAAACTAAAAGAAGAACAGAATGCAGAAGTTATCAGGAAACAAGATAATCCAGTAACAATTAAAAAAATATCATTCTGATGAATAATTAGGAGGCAATAATAATGTATCAAAAATTTGAGTACTCATAACCAGGTGCCTTCAGTTTCACAAAATATATCATGAATATGCCCAGTTCCATTGGAAACTTATTTATAACACATACCTTTCACAGGTGTAACATTCGCAGTATTCATTATTTTCTCCAAAAAAGCCATCTCCGTAGTAACAAGAGATTTCTTCTCCAGGCTCAATATCTCTTAGAGCTTTCACACATGCTGTATCTCGTCCAGTTGACACAAACTTGGGAAGAAGATGACAGAAAGGGGAGGAAAAAATATAAATAAAAGAAAGGCTAGTCATTAAGGTTGAACAGTATATAAGTAAGAAAACAAGAAGTAAAACAGCTGGGGAGGAAAAGGTGCAGGGACAAAGAAAAAAAAGTGTGGGGTGCTTTATTTATTTACTTTTAATGTCTCGCTTACCTTACAGTTAGGTCTGCAATCTGAAAAAGGTCCAAAAGATAAAGTCAATTAACTGTTGATAAGACCTGAAACATGAATAGTTGTAGATATCTAAAGTAAGGATTCACTCTGACTTCAGTAACTCTAGAATCTCAACTAAATACTGGGAGTCATATTAGTATTGCATAAAGGTATGTATCAGGAGATATTCACTTCGATATCATTTGGTTCCTGAGCTCTTCTGCTACCTATAAGTTTCCAAATTCCCTCATTTTTAAGGTAACAGGATTTATCGTAAATCCTACCCACTTTTCCTTCAGCATACAAATGCAACAGAATAAGCAAAGGGTCTGTGTAAAAATGTAAAGGAGGCACAAGGAGTTCACCTAAGAAATACGTTACAGCTGACTACATTCACAAACTTTGCTACAGCAAGACATCAGAGTAGACCCCAATGCGCTCCACTAATTCAGCTGCCAGTTCCAAAACCTCTGTGAAGGATGAAGGCACCACTTTCCAGAGCCTCCTTTGACTTTCCCAGTTCATAGCTAATTAGCTGTGGTTTGGTGAACTCCCAACAGAGTTTTGTCCTACGCTACTCCAGTATAACAGACTCAGACACTTTCTCTGAAGTCCCGTGTCATTTATCTCACATACAGTAACACCCCTGAAGAGAATTGCTTGTGTCATTTAAATACAGTTCCTATATTTGTTACTCACCATGATTGATAAATGCAGCAGGACCGAGCCACAGTTGTGCACAGTTTTTCCGTGTGGAATACATTACACTGAAGTCATTCTCACCATGTCTCAGCAGCATGTTTTCTTCCATTTCTGATAGTTCGGCAATACACCCAACAAGTAATTCTATTTTATCATTCCGTTTCCTTTATTGTAAGAAGTAGTAAAAGTAAGCATACCAAAAATTACCAAGTATAATAGCATGGCATTTCTTCACAAAAACAAAAGCTGTCAATAATTAGGGTAAGTACGCTTTTTCATCTATATGAAATAAATGTTGTTTTGCTACTATACAGTACCAAGTACATCACTTCTGACAGACATTACCATCATTGTTTCTATGGTCTCCTGAAGAAACAAGCAAGAGACAGAGAGTTGATTACTTCATCTACTACAGTTGTTAAAACTAAAATGATTTCTTTTTAATTTTTACTTATTCCCTCAAGCCAAGCATTTTAAGTGCAAAATTATCCTTTTATAGAGACTGCTCAACACTCCTTACTAGCATTATGTCTGAACAGTAGTTTTCAAACTACTGACTGTTTTCCAACTGTTTTGAAGCATGACTTTTGTTTGTCTCTCTTAAATGGTCAGGCAAGATTTTGAGCACAAGAAGTTGATTCATTTTCAACACACCTAAATATACAAAGCTTCCACCTCTAAGAATCAGGTAAGGGAGAATTAAAAACAAAATCACACACAAAAAAAAAACCCAACCCCCCAAAAAAAACGATTATACCATGATTGTGGAACTTCCAGCTATAATCGTGATATAGAAACTGGCCTCAGCCGTCTTGAAGCTTGCTCTCCCACACGTTGAGGCCCCAGTCCCACAATAACAGCATGGTTATTTGGTATGCTGCCAGTGTAAAACCTAGCCACTCAATCCTACCCAGCACAGGACAGCATATCATCATCTGAAAGGGTTGTTAGGCATTGGAATAGGCTGCCCAGGGAAGTGGTTGAGTCACCATCCCTGGATGTCTTTAAAAGACGTTTAGATGTAGAGCTTATTGATATGGTTTAGTGGAGGACTTGTTAGTGTTAGGTCAGAGGTTGGACTAGGTGATCTTGGAGGTCTCTTCCAACCTAGATGATTCTGTGATCTCAGATGTGCTGTTATGAGCATGTAGAGACATACAGTAAAGCAAATAGAAATGTCTGGGGGAGGGAGGAGGTGAAGAAAGGGAAAATTAATTTTAAAATCTGGATTAATTTGGCTATCTTGTAGTGCTGCTGCTGACACGTCTACCTTGAAACTCAAATGGGAAAAAATGAGAAGGGAAAAATACGTTGGGGTTCCAGCTTTGTGCTTCCAAGAGAGATTTACCTTGCACAATCAAAATATGTAAATAACATCCCTCAGTTTCACAATGGTAGAAAACTCATCCCCCCCCGCAATTACCTGTTTTATAACAAATGTGACATCATCCAAGTCTTGACATGGGTTTGTTTCTCATAGCAAAGCAATGACTAATGATTTGAAGAAAATAATTTTCTGACAGAAAACAACATAGCCATAGAGTTTTCAGTATACAAGTTTGTTAAGTCCAGATATACGAGGGAATACCTCTCAAATGCACGTACCATGTTAACTAGTCAAAGAAAAATTCCCAAATTTGATTTATAAGTAGAAATAATAAATAACTGGCAGCAACAGAATGCAACAGTAAGCTGTATTACTTACCATTCTTTTGTTGCAACTATTTTGGCTCCATTTTGCTCAGAAGAATACCGATTACAAGGCAGTATCTCAAACCCACTGTCAGTTGCAAACATCCGTAAATAAATAAATACCTGTGATGAAAAAAAAAAAATACTATTCTGTTAAAAGCAAAACAAAATCAGCAAGAAAAGCTTTATATAAAATAACGTAAGACAAAAAATACATTGCAAAGGAATGTTTCGTGCTGAAATGCATATATTTCTGTTTTTAAATTTTAACTATACACATTATGTTAACCTTATTTCTTCAAAGTGACTTGCAAGAATCCTCACATGGATAACGTGACCATCCAAAAAATTTAAAGCAGCTAAAGATGCCTTGAATGGAATGAAATTGGCCCAGCTAATGAAAATGGATAATTTCTTCTTTAAGTCACTGAGTACTTGAGTTCAAGAATTCTTCTCGGGTCTTTAAGAACCACTCAGACCTAACAATCTTATCAAGTCCAATTTTATTCTTTCCAGTTCCGAAAGAGATTACTTCCATGAGAAGTCTAGCTACTGAATTCAGGGATTGCTGGATCAGTTCAAGTTTTCAAGTTGTTCCTTTTGGTGGCTTTAGTTAAAAATGAAGTTTTATTACTCAAAACATTTTTAGAAGGCAGCATTTGCTGACTACTTTATTCTATACTACTACATTTGATTCATTTTAGACTAGGAAAAGGCCAATTCCTTTTGGATGTCTGTGCAAACAATATACTCTTTCTTGAAGGAGCTCTTTTTTTTAAAAAGAAGTAAAACAACATTACAATTTCTTTGCAAATTTGTGTGTCAATGACCTTTGTGCTATACATGAAATTCATTTCGGGGTGTTAGAAGTGGAGGAAGCGGAATGATGTTCCCATGTAAAAGCCCTATACCCAAAACAGCTGAGGTATATTGCGGTACCTTGGCTTCTCCCTTTTCCTTCATCTTTGACTCACAATTTGACTTACAGTAGCTGTACATTAGAACAAAACCCAAAATCCATAACGAAAACAAACAAACAAAAAACCCAAACCAACAGAGTAACAGCAAAAAAGTCCCCAAAACTCTTTTCTCCCATCAGTAGGACTTCTCTCTTCTGCTTAGGACTTCAGCCAACAGCCGAAGAAGCAACTTTGTTTTTCTTTCTACATGTCTATTAAATAAAAGGCAATGAAAAGTTAGCCTTCCCCCAAACCCCCTTCTCAAGTTCTCTGGGTTTTGAAAAACAAAGGAAGTTAATGTTAAAAAGCAATCAAACAAGTAATATATAACAGAACAGCAAATAACTTCCGTTTACTACTGCTACAATCCTAAGAAACTTGTACATTTTCTTAGCCTTTCAACCATCTGAAAAAGCACATTAATTACAAATACACCTACATGTTCCTTGAACAACCTTTCCTGCATTTTGTTCTTGTTAAGAAAATAGTGCCGGGCCCAGTCACCTGACGTCAAGGACTTGAAGGCTTTTTCTAAGTGCTCATCTTTCTTAAAACGTTCAATCACCTCTTTTAGTTCTTCTTGCCTTCCTTTTATAGGTCGAAATCTGAAATAAAGAATAAAGCTATTCCAGTCCACTGTTATTCATTCGCAGTTCTTCCTCACAGTAACTCACAGCACACAGATCTTTTGCTAGCCAGATGAACGCATAAAGAAATCAACTCCTAGCATAAAGAAATTGACCATTATGCAATCAAATCACAGCCCGTCATTTCCTGAGGTAAGGAGAAAGGTAAGGTAAAGCCAAGCATACTGCCCGGAACTTTGAAGCCCTCTATTCTGCTGAGAGGCACATTTTATTTATAAAACAAATCGCTGATAAGTAACATTTCAATATTTTCAACACCTCTCACTTGGAAAAAAAAAACAGCTAAAGAACTAGTACAGTAAAAGTGTCATTGGCTAGGAGATTTAGGACAATCTACTATCACTAAAAACATTTGTACAAGAAAATGCAGAAAATTAATTGGATGCTGTAAGTTTCCTAATAAAGGGATTTATGCACATTTCTGGCTTTTGTAGTTGGGCTGGGAGATAGATGCGTCATTTAAAATTTAAGCTCTTTACAACCTCACATGTTACACTTAGTTTTTTTAAATAGCGAACAAACAATTAGATGATGCAACTGACTAGTCCGAGTCAGAAGAAAAAAAACTCAAAATAGAAAATAAACAACTATTTTCATGAAGGATTCCAAATCAGCTCTTGCCCTACCAAACAAACTTATTACTTGCATTCATAGAAAATACACCCATTAGTGACCTCACAAAAAAGTTTTGATAATAAGTAACACACAGCACAGGTAACAAACTCTAAGAATGATCTTCCACATATCCATACAGTTTTATTTTTTTTTCCCCCAAAATATACTGGCTACAGAAAATTTGCATAGCTAAAAATCACTGGTAGACAAAAATCCGGAAATAAACCCCTGTATATTAGCAGAGAATTCTGTCTTCTTCCCAAAGCTTGAGGTTTAATACAAACTGACCTTCAAATTTTCAACAGAATAAAATGATTACAGAAAAAACAATGCCTTATGTCAACGCAAGAAGGAGCGGCACCATTTCTGAGCTACAAAACCATCAAGAGAAAGTAGAATACTGAGATTATGCCAAACCTTTACAAATTATCTTTAAGCATATATCCATGTGTAGCTTTGGGGCAGAGGGAGGGTGTGGAGTTGTGTGCTTTTAATCGGACGGCACACCCTAGGGGAGACCTAAGAAAGACAGAAAATTCCTAGGACCACAAGGAACGATTTTCTGTAGCTCCTTCTACAGCTCACACAGCATATGACAGAAGAGTTAAACAAGTTAACGTTATGGATTTAATCAAAAGCTGTTAAGACCTATTATTTGCTTCTTGAAGTGTATACTAGCTTCCTTATCTTTAGTGGGGATTTACCATACTGATTTTACTTCCTCTTACTTACCAAATGAAGCCTGGATTTGATGACAGAAGCAAAAAATGGGAAACACATTCTTTAGTTGTTTAAGTTTGTGGAAGGAATTTCATCAGCTCCCTGACTGATAACCTTAAGTGCTGCAGATCCCAGTTTTAGTTTAATTAGAAATAGCTAATAATGGAGGGGATTCATTCGGAAGAAAAATGCTGTATTCATGCTCCTGATACAATAAAGAAAGACCTAACAGTATTATCACTTCTAGGGGCAGTGCAGGTTAATCAGCTTTCCATGCTTTTACACAGAACCATCTTCTCTGCAGTCTCCATCTGAAAAAGCTTCCTTGTAATATAACGACTCTGCAATTCTTTAGATCTTTTTGAATATTGCAAAAATTATCAGCATAACCCTGAGAGCTTTCAGAGCAGAAGATACAGTAAGTAGTTCTGAGAAGACTTCAAGTAAGTATTCTTCTGGCTGGAATCAGAGCTAACAAGATTACAGTATTTCTGTTAAGAAACAGATGATGTGCTTCTAAAACATACCCACTTAAAAATGAAGTAAATATTATGCCAAAGTTTCAAATTAAGTTCTTTAATTAAAAAAAACAACAGACTTATCCCCTCTCCCTCAAAACAAACTGCCTAACAAGCTGATGAGACCTTATTGTGGAAGAAAATTCCCTTCAGATGACATGCTTGGCATTCTGATCTGTAATACAAAGTCCTCCTCAACTCCCAGTCAGATACCAGCTGGAGACAACCTCCCAGTTCGCCTAAAAATACAAAGGAGCTCTCCCAGGTTTGATAGTCCTAACTCACAAAGCATTCTCAGGTATCACAGGAATTCAAAATGAGATCACCTGAACTGAAGCTGACTAGTTTCAGAAGATGACACTCCTTTTCAGTTGGAATCATTAACACCTCTCAAAACACAGACCCTCTGTACTGTAGCACAAGTACAGAGCACATCGCCACGCAAAAACCTGACGGGTCAGCAGTTTGTTTACACCTGTAACTACAAACGTTACAGGAGGAAAAGGAATAGGATTTGGTGCTAAAAACTGGTCTTCAGCCATTCTTTCTGGGCTAAATGCATGACTGCCCTCTCCTTTTCATTTTTTGTGTTGAAATTGATCTCTTTTTTCCCTAGAAGAGCGATCTGCAGGAACAAAGACAGATGGAAAAACCATCACATTCAATATTGCATTAGCATTTGAAAGATGTTTTGTGCTCATAGACACAGTAATACATTAAGCAGCATTTTGGTTCATGCTGGCTAAAGGAAGTAGCATCTTAACTCCCAGGAAGAAAAAAAAAGCAGGGCAGATGCAAAGCTTAAACAGTGTCAACACACCTACAGAAAAAGAATCCACACCCTATGTTTTCTAGCAGTAAGAAGCACATCTTATAGCCCCAAGGTGGCTCTCCTATTCCCCTTCTTCCATAACATATTGTTCTCAGAGACTGACTAGACACCTAGTCTGAACTAGCTACCTTAGTTAGCTCAGAACCAGGCACCAGGCACCAATCTTGCATACCTCTACGGATCACATTCAGCACATGTTTCTGCAGGTTTTCTTTCTTTTTTTTTTTTAAAGGCATTCCACACCACTATAATTCCTTTACTAGTCCATCTGTAACTCATGCAATATCATTCCTGGCAAGCAGAAACAGTATATCCCCAAGCCTTAAAAAGAACAAAAAGAAGGCTGGAAAATGGTGAAGGGATAGCAAACAAACTGAACCATTAAAAGGTCAGATAACGTTAGGGTGTATGTCAGGCATTTGAAATCTGAAACAGGAACTGGGTCTTTCACAGTACATGACTCATTAGCCAAGGGTTCAAAAATCTTAGCAAGGATCTCCTGCAGCGTATCTATCAAAATGTTTTACTGAGATTACTTACATGGCAAAGAGACAAAGAAAAAGAAAAAAAGGTGTTCAACCAAGCAACAGATGTGTCCAAAAGTACGTGGAAAGAGACTGGAAACCAGCAACATGACATAGAGCGTCTCACTTCAAGGGTTCCCAAAACTCAGTGAAACAGAATGACACTTTGCACCTTGAGGTAGTGAGTTTTTCACAGCTCACCAGCACACTTAACTGCACTGAAAGCATCAAGTCTGAGCTAATCCAGAACACTGCGAGGCTGATTCCACACAAAAGCCTCGGTACTTTCAAGTGGCTATCGCCATATAGACTGGGACAGGTACCTGCCGATCTGAGACACTATGGAAGCCAACGTGCCAAGAAAGCCTAAAAGCTTTATCTTCCTTAAGAACGCAAGGGCCTGCTGTATTTAATAGAGACACTTCACTTCTCCAAGGAGCATTATGAAATAGCAGTTTATTCATTAGTCTTTCCCAGCACTACCTACCAGGAAGCCAACTAGTTACGAGAAGCTATCTGAAGCGCTACAATTTTGGTGTTACAGGGCTTCCTCATTCACACATGACATTAACAATCTATTTATCTACTGGAAGCATCTACATGACTGTTTACCAACACCACGAAGAGGTCCTGAAGAGACAGTGCAGCTAAACGCATAAAAAAACATGCCTAAAAAGGCTTTTGTGTGTCAGTAAAATGGGAGAGTACTTCAAAGAGAAATAGAGAGATAGAAAGAGCACACAAAAAACCAAACAACAACCCTGAACCCCCCCCACAAAACAAAACACCCCTGTCTCTGAACAGAGAGCCAACTGAAGTCTGAATTACGCTGATCCGAACTTCTGGTTTGCTCCCATGAATTGTGTACTTAAAGATTCCATCGTGGAAACCGGACAAGATGCTCTGCTATTTGAACCTGATCACAGGCACTGACTCCTTGAGCTATCCTACGAACAGCTTCAGGGACCAAGTCTCTCAGAACATGGATGGAGTCTGCTGCAAAACAGTCTGGCTGTTAGAAGTAAGCTAGGAATGACAAACTCAGCTATCACAGTATCCTGACAAGCTGCAGAATAGAAAACTTTTTAAACTTCCCTAGGAAATATTTATTTTTCTCTAGTCAACAAGATCAAAAAAAAAATAACCTTAGGCTACTTCAATTTTCAAACCAGCTAGAGGATGATCTTATCCCAGTTAAGGGCCAAACTGAGGTTGTCTCAACAAGCAAGATGTAGGAAAATGGCTTGGTGACGCAAAGCTCTTTCTCTCTCTCAAGTTTCTCTTACCTCGGGAATACTTAAAGAATCTTGAAACTCCAAGGTATAAAGCCAAAGGTCAGTGAGATGCTTGCCTATAAAGGAAGTTAAAGGAGAGGTTCTGGTAAGTTCAGAAGCACAGTACCTTGCTCAGTCACTGAGAGCAGTGAGTTTGAACAAAAAGGGTAACAGACCCTGAGAGGGTTCCGGAACAGAACCCCGTGTAATGCGTGCATCTGACAGCACCAGTGCATGACAAAGAATTTTACTGCTAGGCCTAACTCTGAAATTCTGACTGGGAACACCAAGAAGAGTGAATTTATCAAAACACAGCATCCCACTGGCCTCTCAACTACAAGCCCTTGATAGGTATTTTACTTTAGTGGCTGTAGAAAGACAGCAAATTACTGTTTATCTAATTCCAGAGATTCAGCACAAAAGCTAGCATTGCAAGGCTGTTAAACATTTCAAGACAGTATAACAAGAGCTGAAAAGCATCTATTTATAATCAAAGTGGAAACAGTTTATTTAGTTAACATTCCCCCCCCCCAATCGTTCCATGTTTAATCTCCAGTGCTGTTATCAGAAAAAAAATTCCCATATTCTTTAAAGGCCAAAGTTCAAGATCACATTTTTTAATGATAAAGTAATCTGCTTTACTTAAAATTTCTTGAACTGAAAACATACACATACCACTGTGGTCAAAGCCCAAATACAGCCTAAAGAGAAGTAACAAAAATTCTAGCAGCCACAAAAATCCATTCTTCTTAATATAGTTGTCAAGTAAATGCATTTTTCAATAAATGCTGGGGACAGAACGCAGCAGGGAGAGCCCGCGTCCCTTCATTCTTACTCTGCCACTTCACACCGCAAATTTAACTTAACAGTCAGCATGACTACTGTGTGTAAGCCTCTCCATCCTTTGGAAATAAAATACTTTTTAATGCAGTGCAGCTAAAGGTGCAACTAGAAAAAACGTGCAAGAGTAGCTTTGTTTTGTTTTTTAGATCCAAAGCGTTCAGCAGCAGCAGCATAGCAGCTAATTCCAACGTGTCACTGTCTTTGGAAAAGGCAAGAGAGGAGGAAGAGAACCAGGAGCAAGTTAGACAACTTTACTGAATTCAGTAAAGTACAAAATAAAAATAGGGAAAGACGGATTTTACACCCAAGTCAATATCATTTTTGACAGTAAGTACACAGACAATGGTGTCTGAAGAACGTACAAACTTCAGACTGAAAAAGCGTATCACTGCATAAAGGAGCCGTGTGCCTCTAATGCAACATCTCCACAGTGCCACAACGCCGAAAATGAACTACAAATGGCCGTGCCACCTCCCTCAGCAGGTGCCAAATAACTTTTTCTACCTCTAAACTCCCTTCAGTCAAGATGACTCTTGACTCCTTTAATTATTAGTTTGCAGTAAGCTGAAGAGCAGAGAAGAGGTTCAGCACAGACCCGTGGATGCAAGCAATGTGGATCTGCTCTGCCCTTTTTGCCTTTATTGCCACAGGGACCCCAAGGGGCAGGGTGGCACACCCTGTCAAGCTCAGGAATGACTGACTGCTTACACTGCACTCTTGGTAGAAAGCAGCTTCCAATACACCATCCCCAAACACGCTTTTTCACGTTTGCTCTGGAAAACGATCGTTCTTAAAGCTTGCTCCTTCATCAGACAAAACCACCAGTTTGTAACTTCACTCAAAGCAGCAGCACGGAGCTCAGAAACACCCCTAACTTCTCCTGAAACAGACTGTGATGGGTTTGACTTCCTCAATTGCCAGGAAACTTAAAAGCCATTGGAACTGCTTTCAGTCATCCCCAGCACGATGCTGAAGTTTGAGGGAACCAGGAAACAACAGGGACAGGTAACAGCAGCAGTACGATCAAGAGACTTGCTTAAGATTGAAATACTGACACTAGGCAATATATTAAAAGGTGGATTAGCAATTGAGGCACGCAGCTTCGGGACCCAGCCTCAGCCTGGGGAAAAGCAACTGAGTATACGAATTGGTAAGATAAGCAGCAAGTCACTTTTTACAAATGTCAGTTTTAATCCCCAGTGTTTGACAACCTTCAAACCAGGAAATAATAGTTTGCAAAACAACGAATGGGTTTTGTTTTTACAAACAGAACACGCATACAAACCATGTTAACGATACACACAGGATAGCCTTTGTCTGCTTTAACAGGAGTTGTACAAGAAGCGACAAAACCTCCTGGAATATCTACATTTGACAAGATAATATTTACTAACACTTTTTTTTTTTTGATTAACTACTAACCTGCTCTTTTGCTGAGGTATGAGCTACCAATGTTAGGAAGATGACCAGACAGCCTGTAAGGAGGGCCAGAAGCTCTAGAAACAAATCTGCTTTTCTCTTGGAAATCCAAGATGATGAAAAAAAAATAAAAGTAACTTTTGGGTAAAGCCTCTAAAGACATTTCCAGATACCTTTTATGTGGTCTTTCAAATCCTCGGTGACAAGAAAAGATTTCAGCGAAACACTGGACAAATTCATGTGAGGATCTGACCTAAGTCTTTTGAGAACTAGCTTTCAGCTCTTCCAGACATTACTGACTTGACAGCTTACAAAGCTAACAGCACAATTCCCAAGACGGAATTGGGGACCTTCATTTTATTGCCTCGAGGGAAAAAAAACAAAAATGCAGTCAGGTTCTCGTCACCACTCTACTACTGCTTCAGTATAAAGAAGATGGTAAACCAGGAGAAAAGAGTTTCCAGTAATCATCCAGATATTTTACTAGAATTGTATACGTTTCTTCTCTGACCAATATACTCTTGGCAAAACCAGAGAACTTTACAAACTCAATATTCAGGTACTGATATTTTGCAGTTGGTCTAGACTTTTCATACTCTCTTCCCCCAACCTCCCCTCAGAGTTACATGGCAACAATCTCCAGAGTTGCAGAAAGACTACAACTTATTAGACAGAACGAAGATAATCCAAGATATGTAGCTACAATAAGCAGAAGTCATCGCTGCACCAAATGGCAAACAAAAACTATGCTGATACCTTTATTTTAATTCTTTACATTGATAGAAACCCTCTCAACTGGACATTAAGAAAGCGTCAAAAAGATGAGTTTCTGATAGAAGTTCTAAGCCTCACCTAAGTATTTCCCACAGTGCTCCAAGATTATTAACTACTGGCCTTGAAGACTGCCTGTAACTGTTCTCCAAGTCTGAGAAAGGAAGAAATACACGGTGATAGCCTTTGTGTAGTCTTTTCTTTCAAATTAATAATTCAAAAAGTATTTTATGGGTTGAAAACATCTGCAGAAACAATAATATTTAAGAAAGCAGCTTCTCCAACTATTGAACAATACAGAAGTCCCTTTTTTAGCAAAAAGCAAAAGAACGAGCTACTTCTGTAAAGTTTTAGACTACCACTCATGTAAAGACAAACAAAAATGGGGCTTTGAGCATATGTGTTTAGCTCAATTAACTGCAGGAAACAAAGATACTATGACAACTGAGCATCTACCAAGTGTGGACATTTATTGTGACCAACAGCATGGACAGAGCAGGGAGACTGCCAGGATTCCTCTTAAAGATGAATGTTGCACACTCCATGGAAAAAGAAAAATCTCTCCGGAGCAAGTCTCTACAGTTACTAGGACCACATTACTGCAATTTCATGTACAACTTGCAAGGTTAGTTTACACCAGCGACCATTTATGTTACGTGGGAACACCAATTAATCTAGCATTCATTTGTCAAACGATCACCTTGTTAAATACACACAAAATCTACTTAACTGATACTCTGGTTATGCACAGGTTCTTTAAAAACATCCACAGCAACAGTTTTGAGGGTTGAGAAGCCTGCTTCTCATGATGTGCTGCCTGGAAACCCCAGCTCAGACCAAAGTTTTCCCATTTATTTGTACAGTTAGAAGCATACAGTTCCCATCCTTAGATACTTACTTATATACAGCTTCTTCATTAAGCTGCCAATACAGATCTTTTTACGCAAACAGAAGCTTAACAGGTATCTACAGACCACACTTCTAATGGGTGGTATGTCTGCCGACCAGGAAGAAGCATGCAACAACTAAACTACAGGTCCACACTGAATTTAGGCAGGAGTATTCATACACGTGTGTAACAGTGCAAAAGCATGTGCAATTCTGGTACACAGGCTCCAAGTGTGCACGTTAACTTATCTTACATATACAGACATATCTGAGCAGCATTTCTTCAGCACGGATCTGCAACACCTTGAGAACAAGTGGCACCAACACTGGAGTGCTCAAGAAGTAAATCTTGAGATGCTGGACAAGTAAAAAAAATAAACAAAAACCTAGCCCATGAAATAAATAGAAAATATACTCCCCAAACAATAACTCTCACCTTTGAAATATTATTTCAAATGACTAAAGGTTTAAAACCTAGGATTAGTTAGCTGTTTAAGCTAGAAAGCAGTGTCTGTTAACATTCTGTTCCACAGCAGAAGCTGTCGTTAAGGCTGATAGGAAGACCTACACCGCTACAGAGCTCTAAGTTCCAGTCTCAAAGGCAGCACCATTTCCAAGGCTGAAGCCACTCACAAATGATCATTTCTCAGACTTTTGTAAACATGCAGGAAATTCCAGTTATCATCTTAATGGATGTAATCAGAGGACCATTTCTCTTCTAGGAAAATAAAGACGAGTTACCTAGTATTCATTTTGTGTGTCTGAAAACCTAAATAGGGATCAAGAACCAAGCTAGTTGCTAGGTCATCGTTTTCACACAGTTCCTTGGCAGACATTCCAGAGGAAGGCACATAACGACTTTGACCCTCAAATCCTGAAGCACCGCTACCTGCAAACAAGAAAGCATAAGGCAGATGTCATTTATAGAACGTTCTAAAACTCAGCTACATGGGGGTGGGTGGGTGAGGAGCAACTGCAGGTTGCAGGTTAAAAGCAAAATAAAACAGAAACAACAACAAAAACCACCCTGAGGATAATAGAATTTCTGAAGAAGCAGGAGCACAGTTAAATTTCTCACTCTTGCTTTTGCTGGTTAATATAGCTGACAGCAAACAGACTTTTTTAGAATACATTTTATGGGTGTCTTTTATTTTGGTTTCCTGCTCTCTCCACCTCCCCAAATGCAAGCATCTCTCCAGAATACGCAATCCAATCATATCCAACTCCATTCAGGTCTATAGATGTGACAAAGCCACGAAAGTTTGAACTGGATTCTCCTAAAACCTGAATCAAGGGTTTACTCCAATTTTATATTTTATTCTTCAACAGCAAAAAATAAAAATCCATGTTCCTTAAAACAGTTTCATAACTATTATTGATACATGTAACTTCACTGAAAACAGGGTTTACTTCTACATGCAAATTCACTAAGAGTTGGGCTCGTAACTCAAATGGGATCTTATCTACTTCCAATCACACTAGGTCTCAGCTAGTGCCCATCATGTATGTAAATTAATTTTGAACTGGTTATGTGCAAAATACAATTACTCTCACTTAACTTTTAAACTGATCTGAAGAGATTCATATTCCTGAAATTAGTTACTACATCCAACACATACACACCTAATTAATACTTCTGATGAGAGCTGCATGCTGAATGCCCACCTCCTTTGTGAATTAAAATCTGACAGAAGCCAGACTTGCAAATTGAAAGGTGAGCCACAAAGAACAATAAACTGCACAAATATGTACGTACATCTATTTGATCTTCTCTCAACTCCATTTTTGCCAGTCTTCGGATTCTCCTTTCCTGCATGCTGCAATTTGGTCTGATTCTGTGCATGGTCATTAGACGACTTGCTTCCACTTCTCCTGCCATTCACCACCATGTTCTTGGATTCTCCCAGCCACTTCATTCCCCCAGACAGCCTGACCCAGTTGCATTTAGTCTCTTTTCAAAAGGCTCGGAGAAGTGGATGAATAATTTCAGTTCCAATTCCTACTGGAAGAAAAAGACAAACATAATTAGAACTTACCGGGAGATCTGTTTCCAAGACACGACTTTTAACACCAACAAAAAAAGATGGTGAGCTCTATTTGCATTAGGAAGAATGAAAAGTGGTTGATCAGCACCAGTCTGGGGAACTGTCACGAATACAGACACCCACGGGTGAACTACTGTCCTACAACTTACTACCACATCTGGAAGCAAAGGCAGAATCCTAAAGCTGATAAATTAAAGACTACATCTATACAGAGAGAGACACACACCCTCTACGTAATTATACAGACACACACAAATATACAACTATGTGACTCCAAAAATGTCACATACAAAGTGTCTGACTCCAAAATGTCACTTTTACATATACTCCCAATTAAGATTAGATTTCCTAATCAATATAATGTAACCTGTTTTGAACTCTACAGCTACGAATGACATTATACAAACACCCCCTAAAAAGTAATGAAGATGACAGCGAGATATTAAAAAACACAAAAAGCTGACAGCATTTTTGGAATGGAGGCGGGGGAAAGATGTTACAACCTCCTTTAAGAATTAGAGTTCAAAAAACCCTGAAGTGATGATCTAGAGGACCTGGGCAGCTATTTTAGTTACTGGTCCAGGTAACAAAACCAACCACCCAACCACCAACCGACACACCACAACACATTTGGCTCAAGGGGCCAGTGACACGTAGGGTCCCAAGTGGAGCATTAAATGTACAGCATAGGAAGAGCCAGCACAGCACATGCTAGTTTTTGCCTGCAGTCTGAATACCTTCTGTATAAGTAATTATCATACAAGAAAGCTACTAATGCTTTTGTACACGGCTGTGTCTATAACTGTCCACAACTTGCAGGAAAAAAAAGGTCTTAGGATGATCTGCACAATTTTACAATTGCATTTATGCATTTGATCATTTACTTGGTTTACAGTCATTCTCCTCTTTGCAGTTTTGGCACAAAGAAACAAATTGTGCCTTTTTTATTATTAACAAAACTCCGACAGCATTAGTGCTCAAGCTGTCTATGCTCAGCACATGTTATCAGGGAACAACCCCACTTAAATCCAGCGGAAGAAATTCGTGAGAAACTACCAGACGTTTTGAAATAACGTCTCCTGTAGGAGCTCTGCTTTTAATCAGCCAAGGCTGGCAAAATGCTGGACTTCTGTTGGGCACCTGTGTGTTCAAGCTTGAAAGCCACAGAAATATTTACGGCCAGATCGTAAGTACCTAAAAGTTACCTACAAAGATTCAGAAACCTGAGCCATTAGACAGTGGAGACAAGCGACTTAACAGCTGCATGGCCTCAAACATCTTACTGAAGCTACCTCCCAGAGGTTTACAGGTTTTAGGAGCTTTCACAACTTGTCACAGAAGAACAGGAAGATTATTGACCAAGTGCAACGGGAGTAGACCGAGGACAAAGCAGCTGAGCTACTGCCTCAATGTAGAGACAAAAATGAGAGGACTTCAGTGGACAAGGAATTCTCTTGCTGCCAGTGACAGTAGGGATTGGCTTTTACCTGAAGATAAAATATATATACACACAGATATGTTAACAAGGAAAATAAAAGGGAAACTTGGTGCCACCCGAACTTCTTCTGGAATACAGCTGCTCTGGGAAGATCTACATGATAAAATAACCCTTACCTTTCACTCTCTCCGCTCCTCAATCCATTTATTGAACAGGTCTGTATATGCCCATTAAATCCTGCTGCTCCATGTCAGTAGCCATGGTAATAAAGAGCATTAAACCAAACTACTGAAGACTTCTACCAAATTCAGCCTCAGTCTTTGTCACCAGGAGCGAACCGTGGCGTGGCGGAGTGCTGCAGCTAAGGAGCTGCAGGCAAACCAAGGGCAGCACGAAGCCACCTGCAGACAGATACTGGCACGAGGCAGTAGCTAACTGACAGCTAACAAGTACGAGAGCTGCAACCGAGCTGGGAAAAAAAAAGTGGCTGCTGCATGGAGAAGGAAGCCCACTTCTGAAGATGATGCGAGGCTTTGGGAGGGCGGCTGCTATCTGCAGCGAGATGCTTCTGTCTAAACACGAGATGGCAAAGGGAAGTACGACAGCAGAGGTAAGAAGGACCACGGCCACAGAAGAACACTCACACCATGGTAAGCATTAGGAAAAATAAATATTTGCTTCCGCTGCAGAATATATTTACAGAGATGACACCAGAAGTCTCCCCTGCAGCAAAACCAGCAAGTAACTCAGTGAAGCCCAACAAAAACCCTCGCGAAAACCCATTCTTCACTTGAGCCTAGCAGCCTGGCAAGCAAGGAAACTTCTGTCTCTGTCGACTGCTGCCTCTTATTTTCTAGCGCTGGCCAAATGAAGAACTTTGGGAATACCGGTGTGCTTCTGCTGCCCCTGCCCCCCTTCCCCTGACACACAAATGCCGCTTTCAAGAGATGGCACCAACAGAGAGGGCTCCTTCACAGCGAGCATCACAGCTCCTCATGCCCAGAGATAACCTAGCGCGAGATGCCCCACTGATCACCGCTGGGTGACCCTCTAGCACAGCCCCAGATGTGACTTGCTTGCCCCGTCAGACTCACACCTACTGACAGCCCCTTTAGGGATGAAGGGAGAAGAGGGAGAGACGAAATCCACCTCCCTACTCAAGCAAGCGGCTCTGCCTGGAACCCACTTCCACCTCCACACTCCTGCGGAGCCCTGGGGAAAGGCTCTGCCACCGAACGTCTCACCCCCTGCACAGATCACTTCCCACGCGGATTTATCCACGCTTTTATGGTCACCAGCACAACCCCGGCTTCCAAGCGATGGAAATGTCCCTGCTGTTTTAACCCTTTACCACTCGTACTGCTACTCTTTGTAACTCTACTGCTTTTTTATACTCCTACCACTGTAGTTTTCCTATTTCCTCAAGCTTCGAAATGCAGCTCAGCTGTGCCTCTCATGGAGCAATTCAGTGCTTCACTAAAACTGGGCTCGCAAAAACTCACTTTCCTTTACCCGGTGTTCAATCTCTTGAACCTATTGACACATTTTCTGAGCATTAGTTTGTTTCTGCACCATCGGGAAGCACCTGAAGCACACTCACACTGCCACTGCTTAGCAGGCCCTCCCAAAGGCAGCCGCAGCCACAAGTGTTTCTGAGGCTGACTGAAGAGAACCCTTCTGATTTTTACTGCATATGAAAAGGCTTCGTACAGTAGAAAATGTAGTAAGACTCCATGCATTTGAGTAAAGCAGTTCTGTGACTGTTAAAATAGACTTCAAAGGCTGGCTGATCCTCCCAAGCTCTGGGCTCCGCTCTGTGAAATCTATCAAGTCAATAATGTCTTGTTGGGAGGGAAAAGAGAAAAAAAAAACAAAAAAAAACAAAACAGCTGCACGAACTCAACCAATCAATAAACCCTAAACCATACAAACATATATATCACTAACCCTAAGAAATTCAACTACCATTCACTTTAGTCTTCCTTAACACAGCTTTTGCATATAAATCCTTATTATTTAAAGGACAGGGACAGCTTCGAGCAGAAACGGGGGATTTGGTCCACCAGGTTCCCAAACAGGCAGGGTCATCCTCCCCTCCAGTGCACAGGCAGGCAGAGTAAGCTCTGATATCTAACCCAGTCACTTTTTTAATTTCATTACAGCTGCAAAAAATCTTCCTCAAGAAGACAGCAGCTGAAGTACGTGCAGGCTGCAAACAAAAAGGCCCACTGACCACATCTCCTGCTTCTCTGGACAAATCAGTGATGGCAAGAAAGGGATGTTCCCTTGCTGGGAGCTCTAAAAGAGAAGTAATTGGGAATTTGGGAGGCAAAGCTAAAGCACTCAGTCAGTTTCTCTGTGGGATCACCAGGCTGCAGATGGCTTCACTGCGACCGCCTCACCTGGGCAACAAAAGATGAGCACTACTAAAATGCATTCAAGTTTGGGGGATATGACAGAAAGCCGCTGAGCCAAAGCTGAGCTGAATAAAAACTCGCATAGCTTCAAGCCGCTCTTACAGCTTTCCTACACCTTATTTCTGTTACTACTTCTGAGAGGCCAGAAGCATTCTGTGCCTCCCTTTCTGCTTCAGGCTCACAAAAGGCAGAGTGTCACTTCAGATGGGAGCGCAGGGCCATAGGTGACACTACAAACTGCTGTTAAGGGTAGTAAACCAAAGCAAAACTGGCCACAGAGCACAGGTCTCTGCAACCACAGAAGGCCACAAAAAAAAAAAAAAGCAGAGATTTGGTTTATGTCCTGCAAATCTCTGGAGCCCAAGCTGTATCTTACAGAAAGCTCAGGTGGTCCCAAAGCACCTCAGGGATTCGGGAGCTGAGGCTGCAGTTCCTCAACGGTGTCACGAGCACCCAGGCAGGGGCTTCTGCAACCCCACCGCTGAAGATGCTGCCTTTGGCCACCTGATTTCACACCCACTTTAGACTTTGCTTGCCCCTGGCATGGACCCGTTTAGCAAATTAAAACACAAGAAAAACGTTTGCTTTTCCCGTAGTATTTCAACTAGTTACTTCTCAGAACTGGCTCAGGGCAGCACTGGACATGGGTCAGAAATGGCACTGGAGGCTCCAGGACCATGGTAAAACTCACTCAGGACGACTCAAACTCCTGGAGAGCTGCAGCCCCGGGGTGCAGGTTTGTGACAGGACACAGATTCAAAACTGACCCCAAACTGTGCTCCAGTCCCTCCCTAATAGCTCTGTCTACACATTCCCACCTTCTCCGGTGCCTGTTCTTTCGCAGCCACAAGATTTTCACCTACCAGTTTGGAAACTAATCCAGTTACAACGCGGGCGCAGAAGGAACAGTGTGCCAGTATAAAGGAGTGGCAGAGAGGGAATGAACGGACAGCAGGGCTTGAGCAGCTCCTGCTCCTTCTCCCCCCTCACCTCCTCCACCACCGTGCCCTTTCGGGGTGAACCTGAGTGAAGCTCACTCTGCAGCAAGCCAACACCAAGCACCCTGAAGGGCTCCACCTCGTTAACCCAGCAGGCAGGCGCAGGTCGTTTCTGCTGGCTTAATGAGCCGAACACATTCAGCCAAGGCCGCAGTGGGCACGAGCTGGCTGCCACGAGTAGCACTGCAGCTCAGCGAGCACTTCACAGCAGCCTAACGCCGACGGCTGCCCTGCCTGTGCCCACTCGCAAGCCCCCTCCTCCTTTGGGACGATACAACAGCTGAGCGGGGACCGGCAAAGCCCGAACTCCAACAGCGAGCTGCTCGCGGGACAGGACGGCGTGGGGAGGCAGGGAGACGCGCTCTGGAGCACGTCAGCTTGTTCTGCTCCCGGATGCTTCTCTGAGCTGCCCGAGCCCAGCGTTGGATTCGCTGCTCAGCCCGGGAGCACCCTACCTGCCGCCCGCTGCCTTCACCGGGGCGGCTGCCTGCTGCGCTAGGGCCGCCGCCGCTCCCCGCGAGGAGGAGGCTGGGAGCTGTAGTCCTGCCGCCGGGCAGCGCGACCGGAGCCAAGCGGAGCTGCAAGAGTCGCGCTGGTGCTGTCAGCAGGTGCACACGGGCACCTCAGCCGCACGTCCACCGAACAGGCGGCACTAACGCGGGGCTTTAAGCAAGTCTTATCTCCCAGCTTGCCCGCTCAGCCGGGCGTAACGCGGAGCTGGTTGGTGTGTTTCTGCCGGGCTCCAGAAACACAACAGCACAAAGGTAAACAAAAAAAAATAATCCTATTTTTCGATCAAGCGAGCCTAATGTGCTTACTTAATCTTAGCGAAATCTTTCTGAGTTCCTCACACGGTGCTACTTCGATTCGTTAAGCCTTCTTTTATACAAAGCCAAAGTTCATTTTAAATGAAAGCAGGAAAGGATGCTTCCATAGCTAGAGCGACAGGACTCCAGAGAAGGGACGTGGCTTCGTATCAATTGTTTATTCTGTAACAAGCGTTACCCTCGCTGATTAAAGGCTCCCACCGTTTTGGGGTTCCCAGAGTTACACGCTCTCACCAGCCTGCCAGCTCCTACGTGCTGTCCCGTGCTGAATTCCCCCCAACACCAACCGCACCGAGTCACACGCCTAAAATCCTCCTATTGTCTGCGACACGGCCGCGCAGGGACCCTGCCCTCACTTTTCCAGCGAGTAACGACGGCTCCAAAACCCCCGACTCCACGCCGGGTGGCGGCACGGACGGCTCGGGAAGCGGCAGGGCCGGTCCCCAAACGTCCCCCCCCCCCGGCCTGGAGGGCTGCCCGGCGAGGAGGCAGCAGGCCGGGGAGGGCCGGGCGGGCTGCGGGCCGCTCCCCGGCCCCCTGCTGCCCCCTAGGGCCCGCCGCCGGGCCCCGCCGCCCCTCGGCCCCCGGGGACACGGCCCCGCCTGCGGCCGCCCCTCGGCCCCGGCCGCCCGGCCCCGGCCCCTCGGCCGCTGCACGGCCCCGCAGCGCGACCCGAGGCCCCCCTTAACCCCGCGCAGCCCCAAGCCCAAACCTCCTCGATAACCCCACAGACCCCCTAACCCCACACTCACCTCCTGAACCCCACACACCCCTAACCCCAAACCTCCCCCTCAACCCCACTACTCCCCTCCTAGCCCCCCATTAACCCCCTCCTTAACCCCACAGCCCCCCTAACCCCACACCTCCTACCTTAACCCCGCAGCCCCCCTAACCCCACAGACCCCTCCTTAAACCCACAGCCCCCCTTTTAACCCCTCCCCTTAACCCCAGTCCCCCATTAACCCCAACCCCCCCTTAACCCTAAACCCCCCTAACCCCACACTCCCCTCTTAACCCTACAGCCACCCCCCTCACTCCCACACCCCTCCCTTACCCCCCCACCCCCTAAACCCCGCAGCTCCCCCCTCACCCACCACCCCCCCCCTTCACCCCACAGCCCCTCCTCGCCCCACAGCCCCCCTTAAACCCAGAGCATCCCCGCAACCCCACAGCCCCCCCCCGGCCCAGCCCCCTGCTCGCAGGCCCTCGGGGGTCGCCGGCCGCCATCTCGCCCCCTCCTCACACACGCCCCCCCCCCCCTCCAGTCACTCACCTCCCGGCCGCCCACCGCGCTGGGGTGCCCCCGCCGCCGGTGCTGCCCCAGCCTCCGCCGGGGGGAAAAAATGAATCATCAAAAGGGAAAAGAGCGAGGGGGGGGGGAGGAAAAAAAAAATAAAAAAAGAGGAAGGTGGGGGAGAAAAGAGGAGAGCCGGGGAGAAAGGAGAAGGAGGAGGAGGAAAAAAATCAGGAGGAGAAAAAAAAAAAAAAGCGGCGATAATGGTGAAAAAAATAATTCCGAGTGGGGGGAGGAAAAAAATGGCGGATTAAAATCCAAGATGGCGGCGCCGAGGGGCGAGCGATGCAGGGGGGAGGCGATGGCAAGAGCCGCCGCCAGATCCTTCCGCCGGCCCCCGCGAAAAAGAGTCCCCCGGGCTCCCTCACGGAGCCCCCGCGGGGCGGCGGCGAGACCGGGCCGCCGCCGCTCCCCTCTCCTGTCGCTTCTCTTTCCCTCAGCGGGGAGCCCTCTCTCCGCCGCTCCAGCGGTCGAGACGAGCCGCGGCGCTGCGAAGTTTTTCTTCTTCTTCTTTCCGCCGCGCAACCCGCGACCTCCTCGCCCCGGCCGGGGAGACGCCGCCTGCCCGTGTGGTGCCGGCGGCGGAGGGACACCGCGGCCGCCTTGCGCCTCGCGGAAGGATACAGCGCTCGAAATAAACCTCCCCTTCTCTCAACCTGCGCCGCCTCTTCCTCCTCCTCCTCTTTCTCCTCCTCTCCCTCACGCCGCGATCCAGCGAGCCCCCGGAGGAGGCTCGGCGCGGCCCGCAGCCCCCATGGCGGCGCCGTGCAGGCAGCGCAGGGATTTCGGGGGGGGGGGGGGGGGTGGTAGGAAACGAGGTCTGGGGCGGCCCGGCCGTGCGAGGAAAGAAGTCCCGGCGGCGCGATCCCTCCGCGCGGGCTGCCCTTTAAATGCGAGGCGTCCCCTCAGCGTGGGGTTGGGTCGCTCAGAGCGGGGGCCGGGTGGGGAGCGGTCAGAGGGGTGCGCGCCCCGTGTGGCTGAACGCTTCTTCCCCAGCCCCGAGGGCTCGGAGGAGGCTGTACGGGGGACAATCCGCCCTGTCCCGCTTGAGGTAGCCCCTTCAGGGAGCATCGGGCACCTGCTTCTCTCTTCCGCGTCCTCGCAGGGCCATTTAAAAATGGCCCCGGCGGGGAGGCGGCGGCCGCCGGGCTGCTGAGGGGGCCGGGGGCGGTGTGGGGGCGCCCCCTGGAAGGAACAAAAGGCGCTTTTTGCGCCGGTAAAAACTGCAGCGAGGACACCTCAGGACCTCCTGCGAGCAGGAAACGTGTTTGTGTTCGGTGCTCAATTAAATGTATTTAGGGGGAAACGTGTTACTGCCAACCATTGTCCCCTTGCAGGAGGTGGAGAACTCAGATGTTTTCTACTCGAAGTTGAGAAGTTTTATTACATCCTTAAAATACTAAGTTGTCTTGTGTGTTTCTTGATACACAATATGATACACCCCTTGCGGTTCTTGTTCTCCAATATGTTTTATTTTTTTTAAGTTTACCAGAAGCCTTTTAGGCTGAGTTCACTGTAAGGTACCATCAGCGTTTGTGGAAAAGGAACAGGTTCACCACACAGCGACTTTCCTGTCCACAGCTATTTGCCAGGGATATCAATTCCTCAGTTGTCTTCTGGTATTATCCTTAGTAGGAAGCTAAAGGTTTTAAATAAAATGTAATTTCACATAGAACTGGGGTTAATTCTGCTTTAATTACCCAAGCAATACAGTATCTGGAAATGGCATGTATTCCAACAAAACAAATTTTAAGTACATTGATTTTACTGTAGTAACAAGAAATGACTTCTGAAGCTGAGACTTAGGCTGAGTCGCTAAACTAGATTAGCACAGACTTTTACACCTGAATTATAAATCCGTGGAAGACTTACTTCAGGCCTGAATTGGCTGTTAATAGGGCCACAAGCAGTGACACCGATAATATTAGTAACAACGTTTGAATATTGTTTTATAGACGCATCAGCTTGTTCGGTGCGTTTACGGGAATGACTACAGTCATCTCCCAAGTTCAGATATTGCCAGAATGGAAGATGCCAGCTTCGGTCCTGGTGGCAACAAGGGTTTGCCATAGCTCCAGCAGTGGGTGTAGCTGAAGCAAGGTGCACAAAAAAACTTATTTACTATGGACTCCAGCTGGTGATCTGACAACAAAGCCCTGGCTGAGTGTGAAAGGGTGCTTTTTCAGAATACATTTATCTAAAACTTATTTCTTCTGCTCCCTAGGTAACAATTATAAAAGTTAAAGAAAAAAAAAAAGACACTTTTCCATTAGATTACTTTTTTTTTTTTAATTTTTCCTACTTTATAGCATTTTCCCACTGTAGTTCTTTCATTCTATAACACAAAATACTGGCTTTGAAATAAGGAAGTCAGGTGGCCAAAGCCTGAGAGCATACCATACTAAGTTTACTATGTTAAACAATTTTGACTGCATCTATTTCTTCTGAAAAACTGTAGATATGCGGTGACTAACTCCAAATAAATGTAATTTCAGAAATTTATTCTGAAAAACCCATCAATAGTTTCAGTGTTGATTTCACTTCCTAAATTAATGCTACCATAACAGGCTTAATCCTCACCAGAATGTGAAGGGACTCAAATCTAAAACTTGTATTGTTTTCTTACTAATTATCAAAGGACTGTGACAATGGCATTATTTTTTGCAGGAGTAAAAATTTCTTTCAGTCACGTTACTCAATATTTCAGTCACATGGTGATTTTGTGACTTCTGCTCGATAATTTTCTCCTGATAACAGAGGACTGAAAGATTTAGAGCATATGCCAGGCAACAGATGAGTTTATTTCAGTGTGCATTGGCAAGAATCAGTATTTTTTATTTCCCAAAGTAGTATTCCTAAATTGTTACTGTTATAAAATTTAAAAGGAACTGCATTTGCTCTTTGCTGATTTTGTAGATCGCCTCACTTTGGGAATAGTAGCTTTTGCATTTTCGACATCCCATAGGCACTATGGCGCTGCGCTCCTAATGTAGCAAAAAATTCGAAAGCATCCAGTTTTTACTGAAAATTTGTAGTTATTAAAATTTTTATGTGATGAAGAGTTTCGTAAAACTACATCTTTCGGGCAATGAAACTCAAACTTTGGATTCGAGGTATGCGTGGAGGCTGCTGTGTTGCAATTTCTTGGGGCGTCGCAGAGGTCCAAACCTCGCTCCACAGCTGCAGTTTCTGAGTCAGGACTTCAGTCCTTCCCTCTCCATGAAGAACAGCAACTGCAACAAAACCTTTCCAGTGCTATAAAGCCAAAATCAGCTGCTGCTGAAAAACATACAGCTCTTAATCAGCTTCTGCTGAAGAAGACTGTAGCAGTGGGTAATTTTGAGGAGCACAAACATATAATCCCAACTGAAAAGTCCATTTACCACTTTACAGTTTAACTCAGCCACATAGGCTTTTTTTTTTTTTTTTTTCTTTTCCCTTACTTTTCTTCTGCGGTACTTTTGCACAGCCCCAGTGTAGGCGTTTTTGGAAACGGGCATCTGGGAGCGTTTATGTGCCAATAACAGAGCCAGGTTGTCCTATGTGTTCTGGCTCCTTAGCAGGCCTGCCGGGCTGAAAGTCTTAGAGCACTGCAAGGAGTATCTGGGAGCAGAGCATGCTGAATATTAAATAACCAACAGCGTTAAACTTCTGAGCCAGCACTGAAGTCTCTGTTACCCTGACGTGCCCCAAGCTGTCTCCCATGGGTAGTTTGACCCCACCTTCTCCATTACTCTGAAGGTCTCAGTTTCACCACCCAGAAGCGCTCCTCTATATCGTATGTGCGCTACGCTGAAATCTCGGAGTTTGCCAAAGCATTGACAGTAACCTTCCCTTTTAAAAATAAAACCATGTCTTGTAAGTGCTGTATGTCCTGTTGCAATTTTAAACTGGGTATACTGTACCCAGATCCATATGGTCAATTCTGCTGGTTTTAAGGGCACAGCAATGACACCCAGGGAAGCAGAGGCACGAGGAAATAGAAAGAAATACAAAGAAGGAGCCGAAGTAACTAGGCAGGTTTAATGAGCTTGATCTTTCATTTTAGGTAATATTTTATCTGCTGTTTGCAGCAAGCGGATGTCCTATAGCTGCTATTTTTACTGTTGGGAAGGGATGATGTTGTACAAAGGGTAACAGGCTTCAAACTGCAGACACCACAGCAAGCAGCGGATGGGCACTTTTGTATCGGCATGGGCGCGCTAAGAATGTGCTCCTTTTATACGCCGAGCAACTAAGTATCTTCCTGTGACATCTTTAAGAGGATCAGTCCCGTCCACTGACATCCGTGCAGGAGTGTGGCCTTAAATACTAGTCACTGTGCCTCCCCAAACTCTGAGCGGTGTCACAACGCAGTTTTTACCGATGATTACAAACCCGAAGTTAAACATCATGAATGTAAGAACCGAATACAATTAAAGACCTTTTCTATCAGAACCTTATTAATTTATCCAAAATGTACATATTCTCGGTAACAGATGGTCAATAATAGATGATAGATGGCCTCCTCTGGGTAAATTAGTGGCTGTAATTCACTTGAGGGCTTCTGCTGATGTCATAAGCTGCCAGAGTGCAGCCTGAGTGATTTATTAACAGCTGCAGAAATCCTAGAGTGAATTACATCCTTGTATTCACTTCGGGTCTGCAGATTGTTATTTATAAAATACAGAGGTTTGTGTTTCTTAGTTATTATAGGGATTTTTTATATGACTGTAATACAGGGGCACAGTGCAGAAATGACTAGTGTGAAAGCTCAGCTCCCTGCCTGCAGTAAAGGCAGGCAGATTTTCTCTGCTAATGCATATCAACACCAACCCTTTCCTTTATTTTTTAAAATAAGCTAATCAACACTTGCAGATTTTTACATGAGTCCTGTTTTTTTGATTGTTTGTTTTGTTTCATTTTCTCCATCATCGTTCCAACCATCAAATATGAATAAGGTCAGTATCTTCTCTTCCAGCAACCTCAGTGTTGTAGTCACTCTCTTCACATTGAGCTACGTCCAAAACAAAAACGTCCAAAACAAAAAAGATAGAAAAGGGGTCGATGCTGAACAGGAATAAGTGCTATCTAATAGTAACTGGATGTTTAGGAAGAAGGCAACAGATCCAGAAGGCTAGAAAAGGCACCTGGAAACCAAAATCCCTCGTGTAGAGGGAAGAGATTGTCCTTTCTCCTAACACTATCCCTGTTTAGGGAGAAACCCCTTTCTTTCTTCCATAAAATTCCTGCACGGTAAAAGAGTTTTTATCTTACATGCCATCCCACCTTAACATCCAAGACTCATTCTTAGGCGATCTCTTGAGTTCTCAGTGCGATGATACATACTTCCCCGTCAGATTTATCTCATCTTTCTAAAATGTGAACATATGCAAGCAAATTAACTACTATTCATTTCCATACCCTTCTTCCTTCCCACCGAGATGGGAGTGGATGTTACAAAATCCTGTTTCTCAAGCAAGGGATACATTTCCAACAAGTAATGTAAGTTCTGGAAGGAAGGGGAAAAGGGAAATGAGAGTAAATGATGAAGAGTTGCATGGCAGGAAGGAGCAGTCGGAATTCATTTGCCAATAACTCTGTGTATTATTTTTGCTGAAGATGTAGAATTTCTTGACAAAACTTCCAGTGAGTGTTTAGATGCTAGCTAGATGCCAGTGAAAATCCTTCCAGCCTTCTCTCTTTGAGATGGCATTTGTTTGGTGATGGTTAGATCTTACTGGCCATTTGGAGAGGGCTGCGTTTATTGTCGTCACCAAGAAATGCTGCTTTGCTACGGAACAAATCCTCCTTCACTCCTGCTTTCCTTCACCAACATCTGCCTGCGTAAGTGACCTGTCTCGAAGAGGTACAAATAGATGGTATTTGTACAGAAAGCAAAGGTTAGAATTTGAAGAAAAACAGGCTCCAGAAATTGCTTGTTGCCTTCAGGCAAAGCCCTTTGAAGTCGTTATGAGTTCACTAATATGAGTTCACTAATTTCAGCAAGCCCATTACTGCCATTACAGTGTTATGGACAAAACCCGATCACGCTGGGATCCCACTATGTTAGATGTTATACAAATGCACAGAAGGGTATCAAGAAACAGGAAAAATGTTTGTTTTTTTTTTTCCTGCTTTCTGGAATGAGTTGTCCTTTGGATGCTTTTAGAATTGCTTATGGATTTGTAGTAGCATATATCCAAAAGCTTGGCTCTCCTTTCTTACCATTTAAATGTTTGGGAACCATACCTAGGGCACATGGACAGCTGGACCACAGTCTGTCCATGATTTGCAACTTCCAGGTCAGTTCTGGAACAGGCTCCTTCATTTCCTCTCAAATTTAATCTAAATCCATTTCTTTCCTTTTTCTTTTCAAATTGAGGTTAGTTTTTTGCTTTTGTTTGTTTGTTTTTGCTTGTTTCTACATGTCTACTTGTTAACTTTGGACTCAGTTTATATGAAGGGTGCAGGGAAAAAAAACACAACAAAGCAAAACACAAGAGCTTGTCAAGTAACAAATTTAAGTTGCATTGATCTCAGGTATTTGTATTTTCGTGCTTGAGGAGGAAGATTTCTATTGTCACCCCATAGCTCTATTGTCATTCAGAGATTCGTTATATTGGGAGGGATTTTTCATTTTCTTTTGTTGTACAGAAAGGGAAGGCTACCAGTCCTATGCTATGCTTCGGCACCTTTCTCTGATCTCCCTTTTATAGCTGGGCTTTTCCTCCCTATACAGACTGGCAAATCACTGCAAGTTTGTGGGGTTGCAAGGAGTGATGACGTACATTATTTCTCCCCGTCCCTGTGTTACTTCTGTAAGTTCTGAGACAATTCCTTCATAAAAAGCGGCAAGACGCCAAGTGCTCTCAGTCCCTCAATCACTCTAAATTGCAAAATAGAGGTGGTTACATGTCTTATCCTGAATGGCTACTGAAAGAAACATGTACTGTTTATTACTTAGAGATCCATGGCAGGTAGCAGTGAGCCAGGTTTGGCAGTGCAGTCTCTTTGGATCATCCAGACTGCACCTGTAGGAAGATAGGGTGGAGTTTCATGTATCCGCATCAGACTTCTAACCCCCAAATCACGGTATTTGCAGTTCTGTCACTGGACAGAGCCTCCAGCTTTGTGAACAGCAAAGGGAAGCTTAGTGTCAAGTGGTAGGGCAAGGACAAACCCTTTTTCACCTCGCAAGCTTTGTTACTATGAAATATGGTCTTACTTATTTATTTATCTTTAAAGGATGGTGGCAAATTTCTGATGGTACTGCTCTGATTGCAATCGAGCATGCTGATCAAGGCATTATTTGCCTGTATATGTTGCTTGTATGAATTATCTCGCAGATGAAAAACATTTTTAAAAGGATTCGGAGGTCAGACTCTTTATTTCACGGTTTTGTTTGCAGGTTTTGATGCACTGACCCTGTTCTGCTCATTATTTGACCGCAGAATCTAATGACATTTTTTTTCCTAGTCACTGCTTTTGGTTATATTGGAGAGAGATGTGGATATTCATATTTCTCCTTCTCCTCCCAGCGTCAGGTGAGCCTTTGGTTTTCTCCTGATGGAGGATAGTTCTCAGGTGCACTCTTTAATCCAAGGGCCACTCACTTCTGTTATGCTCCATCACTACTGAAGAATTACTTCCCGGGGAGCACTGGATCCACATGAGAATCACGTATCCCTTCTGACATAAACCACACAGGCACTTTAGCAAGAGTGAATCCCCTGAGAAAGCATTAAATCAAGCATGATGTTCTGTTTTCCCTGTGGAAACCTCAAGCTTCAGCTATTGTTTCCAGAGAGGCTGCTTTACCCAGGAATGGTTCAGCGAGGAGAAAAATCTCCGTGTGTGCAATTTTCACTTCGTGTCATAGGGCTAGCATGAGAATTTCTCATCTCCCTGTAAAAAGATTAAAAATTAGAAAAAATAGAGCATCTCTATCAAGTGACAAACAATAAGTTGTGTGCAACTCTGCTGCATTCTCATCAAGCAAAATGGAGTTTGTCGTGTTCGTGGCTTGCTCAGAAAGGGGAAAGGTTGTCTTCCGTTACCTGAGTACACATTTCAGAAAAATGCCAGAGGTTAGTTAGGGGGTGGGGGAAGGATAAGAAGTTAAACAAATTCTGTCCTTGGCTGCTTCATTCATCTGCTGTTGGGGAGGATAAGAAGTAAGAGCTAAAGCAAGTTTGGACTAGACTTATCAACACCTGTAACAAGGGAAAACGGCTGGGGATTTAACAGAAGCAACTAATGAATCTCTATTTTACTTGCATCTCTCTTAAAATGGAGGCTAGTATCTTTTGGAGGCAGCTTTGGGAGCAGATTGGAAGGAAGACAGAAAAAAATGCTTTTTAAAAGACAGACAAATTTTGTTAGGCATTTGGATACAGTACCAGCTACCAGTTATGTGGTCAAAAACACTTCTAAGGTTTATACCAGCTGTGGTGTTTCTCTGGTAATGCAGCTCTCCAGGTACAAAGTAGCTTCCTTGCTGTATCACCCTTGCAGCTCTGCAGAGGGGAGCGTCACACCATGCTACGGGAGACGGGGGCCCTGTTTTAGAGCACTTCTCATCTCCAGGAGAGGTTCTCGAAGGTCCAAGGCAAATTCACGCCGTAGAGATGGAGTTCTCTGAAACTCTCCCGTCTGTTTTCCCAATCACCAGCTATTTAAGCTTAGGCTGACTGAGTTAGGCTGTTGATCTGCTCTTTCTGCAGTTATAGACCACTGTAAGTGGTCACAAAGCAGGCACTAGCTGCTCCAGATGCTTTTGAAACTGTTGGTCTGAAGGTCAAGTTAGCCAGTTTGGTTGTCTAACAGTGGGTTCTGCTAGAGTCTTTGGGGTAGATAAGTCAGGCTTTGGTTACTCTGAATGGAAAGAAAAATAGATCCTTTGTCTATGGTTTTGAGGTTTTACAGTCACTCGGTGTGCCTGTTATAGGCATGGATATCTCAGAGGAATGGGATTACGGCTTTGATAACATCCTGTCCTTAAACATGATAGGAAGTCTCACTGGACTCCAAAGAGCAATGCAATAAATCTGCCTCGGTTATTATTACTTCAGGAGTTGTCAGCATTGACCTGCTTCCTTGTGAATGTGAAACACATTGAAATACGTTCTGTCTTCCTGCTCGCTCTCTGTGGAGCTTTTCACAGGTCTAGCACAATACAAACCCGAATCTGCTCCGGGAGTGTGACTGGAAATGGTCTTTTCACACTTTTTGAAGCTCTGTCTGGAGCTGAAGTTTGGAAGAAAGCATCTGGCTACTGTCACGGGTGTATGTGGAGGTGGCTTGGTGGCTCTGTCCTAAGCTGTGAAAAGACTGTTTGTTATTCACTGAGGTTGGATGGAAAGGAAGAAGTGGAAATTGTTTCACAGAATTTTGGCTGTATCCATTTTGTTTGTTTGTTTTTGTTAATTTTTGTTTTTAGTACAGGCAAGTGAGAAATTACCAAAACATCTGGATCGGGCTTTTCCTTGGCAGGAAGTTTTTTGGCTTGATTTTCTTTTTTTCTTCCGCCCCCCCCCCCCCCCCATTATGGGCTGCATCCTGATGACTTTGGCCTTTCTGTGAAACTGCAAAGTGGCAGAGAGAGGTAAGAGGAGTGATTACAAACTGAACTCGGTGAGCATGAAAGGAAAGGACTGGGATGACAGATTCCTCCACGCAGTTCTAGTTTTGCACAGGAAAACTTTCACTAATCTCCTGGCTCTGTCTGTTAGTTCATTATCTCTCTTTTTTATGCCTACCCACGAGTTAACGACATCTACCTCTGAGGATTGCTACATGATTTAAGAGTGTCTAAAAAGTGGCCCCTGTGCACAGATACTGCTCTAATAAAGTGTTGACTAAGAAGCAGCCTATGCTCGAGGACTGAGCACGGATCTGGCTCACATGATTCGGGGCTCTGAGTCTGTAGCTGAAGGCCAGCCACTTGCATGCCAAAAGCCATTTGCTTTGAAGAACTCCAAGATGCCTCTGAGGGGAGGTGGAGAGGAGCAGAGAAACTTCTTCAGTGATGCACCAGGATAAACAAGAAGTTTCCGTCCATGTTCTGGGTTAATGAGAATATGGATGAAGTGATCAGAGTAGATGCTTGCACAAATGCTTATATACAGAAGACAAATAAATCTAGCTTCTCCTTTCTGTGCTTTGCTGTCCTTCCTCATTCCTGTTAAATGAAAGCAAGAGAACATAAGACAATAGGGGAAATATTCCTTGACATTTCTGAATATTTGATGAGAAGCCCCTTTTTCTTTTCAGGAGATCCTGGCTCTTCTAGTCTGTGGTTTATCACATGCGGAGGAACTTCGTAGTTCTGCTTTCAGAAGCGCATTGTACCATCCTGTTAGAAAGCTGCTTCTCCAACATCTGTCTGCCAACAGGAAAGGTCAAAATGGCCTGCGCTGCATCTTGCACACCATGACTTTTCCTTCTGAGGGAGTCAGAGCCGAGTTTGTCAATGTGTCCTTCTTCACATCCTCATTAACCCAGAAAAAATTAACTACCTGCTGGCTACCAGGCAGCTAAAAAATGCTTAGTCCTGAGAAAAGACTACTAGGTTGGCATCACAGTTTGTGAATTTTTAGGGAAAGCAGATGGCAGTGGGAAGGCCTTTGTTTCATTGAGGACCCTGCGGGTAAGAGCAATGCCTTCTTAAATGTCTATCAGCCTTACATAGCCTAACTATGCCTAATTAAGGCTGATAGACTCTGCCAGGGCTCATGTGTCCACAGCAGAATTCCAGGCTCGAGATCGGCCATTAGGGACTTCCTTGAGGTCCTGTGCATAAAGGGAACTGTGTGCAAGCCCCAGTCACCAAAGATGTTATTGGATCTGCAGTGTTGTGCTAAATGCAAAGGGATTAGTGTACACTGACAGCAACCTGCAAAGGTTTACGGGTTAAAGGTTTACAGCTGCCTCGAGAAATAACAGAATGAGTTCTTGCTTCACTTTGAAACAGCTTCCATGCTGAAATTGGGAAGCAAAAAAGGATAATCATTAACTTTCCAGTCCAACTTTACTCCTGATACGGTGTTCTCCACAAGAAAGCAGAAGTACCTGGTATTTAACAGCAATCTCTGTAAAGAACTGCATGACTGAAAGCCAAACTTGTTCTTTATTATAGCTCCCTGATAAGCCTGGGCCTTCTTTCCATTTTGATGGAGTATCATAAATCTGCTTTAATTATTATAATTATTTTTGTAGAAACATGTAATGTCTGATATAGGTACACTCTTGGCTTCTGCCTTCCTTTTTTGTTCAGAACATATAGATACATGTAACAGATCAAGGATTTCAGTTACAATACAGATGCTTTAAAAAATAGTTTAAAGCCTACTTAAAGTGATATTTGGGCTGCAAATGCAGCTTAATGCTAAATACCAAAATTCTAGCTCACAAGATCCTACCCAGCATCACCTCCTTTGATATATAGTTCCTGGTCTCCCAGGCCTATTGCACCCCATAATAACAGCTAACCTGTTCTCTAGGCCTTTCTTCCCTTCATCCAGTAAGCATTAGGAGGAGCAGGCAGGGCTAGTAGGACAGGGTTGGCCAGTCTCACCCATCCTTGCCCCAAAGAGGCCACTTCATGCTGATGCCCTCTCTTTCCAGTCATTGGCTTGCCAGAGCTGTATGGCCCATCAGGTTGGGTGTCACCAGGAAGGCTGTTGCATCTTCAAACCAAAGCTTTTTGTGTAGATTTCAGGTGATAATTTCTGTATTCCCATAGGAATGCAGATTTTTTTTTCTTTTTCTTTTTTTCCATTCTTTTTCCAGTTGCTTTGTGTTGGGGTTGAAACTTTAGCCAGCAAGAACATGGGACAAGCAATCAGCAGTGGTCTAGTCGCAGTCCCTGTAAGCTCTTCAAAGACAAAAGGCCCCTCCTGACTGGGAAGTATTTGGTCAAGAAGCAATCCATTTGTTACATATACTAGGCACAAAACAGAAGAAAAGAAAAGAAGAAGAAGAAAAAAAGAACGAACCTCTCTTGGCTGCACATTTTTTTCCTCATATGTTTGTGTGCTGAAGGCAGAAAAATGTGTTTGATTGAAGCACGAGTAAGTGGTATCTGCAGAACTAGCAGAGGTGACTCTTGGTGTAATTTTCAGTAGGGTTTTGTAACAAGTATGCAAGTGCTGTACTCTTGAGCTGTTCTGTTAGAGCATGTTCTAGCCCATATCCCACTCTGTTATGCCAGGGATTGGAAACTCCACAGGGCTTAAGCCAGTAATTTGGTGATTCATGATATCAGACAGATAATATACAGCAGAGGTTTTGTAAAATCCTTGCTGTCTTTGTCTAGGTATACATCTATCTGTTCCTTGATGTGAAAATTGTTGTCGTATTTCGTGGGTAGGATGATTTGATTTTTATCTGGGCTTTCAGTTTCTTTGGAAGGAAAAGGTTTTCTGAAGTGGAATTTTGTGGAGGGAATTTTGACCAGTCACCTATTAATGGACTGTGTGTGTCCCAGTAACGCCTTGTGGTGAGACAGTAGGTACACAGGGCAGAGCGACAGTGCCCTTTTCTTTTCTTTTGGGCAGCACAGTGTCCAGCTTGTTTTCAAACGGGATTATTGGATCCTTGTTTGCTCTCTAGCTGTTTTCAATCTTATTTGTAATTCTCCTTTTAATCCTCCTCTTTTAGGAGAAAATTACGAAGAAAGGCGATTCGTCCCTCACAATACCTGACCCCTCCGACCCTCTATAACCGGCCTGATTTGTGTACCCTGTACAAAGTAGGGTGACTGTATTAGTTTTGTGGCTGCCTGTTGGCACTACTGATCCTTTCAGGTCTTCTCTCTGTTTATCTTGACCATCAGTCTGCTGATATGTGTGGACATCATATCGGGGACATGCGTGCTCTTTAATGGCCTTATTCATATATTTTTGGCAAAAGACACTAGTATGCTTTGCTTATATGTTTTGACTCCACCACCTTCCTCTACCGTCTCAAAATGAATTGAGAATTTTAAGTTTTCCTGTCAGTCCCTCCCCTGTGCTGGAGTCATTTGAAGGTGATGGTGAAGCCATGCAGGCCATATATCTCTTGTTTTGGTTTGTTTGGTTACTTTTGCTGTGTCAGGGCCTGGATGCAGACAAGGCGGCCATAGCTGACAAATGATACTGACTCTTCAGACAGATCCTCTTCAGTCACAGGGTGAGTGTCGGAGGAATGTTGGAGTTTTCTTGAAATGGAATTTCTGATGAAATTTTTGTCCTCCATTGTGTTGGCACAACCCAAATTCATTGAGTTTCACTTCGTATTTTGAGAATATACTTTCCAAACCCTTAAAAATGGTGATGCCTATATGCACACATTTACCAAGGCTTCCCAACCCTCTGAACAGTGGGGCCTTGGTAAAAGCTACCTTCTGTAGAAAGGTGGTTCTTTAATACATCCAAAAATGTATTCTGTAACTAACTGCTCAAAGCTCGCTAATATTTAGCAGGAACATCCTGTTATCCACCACAAGCTATGAACTTAGAAAAGAGAGAAATAAATAGAAACCAGAGGCTACCTGAATATTTCACCTTCTGAATACCAATCCTTTCTCACTGTCCCAAATTCTCTCTTGCCTATAGCAGAACAACATGACCATCTCGATTGCCTTCTACGTTTTTATAAATATAAACATTTATCAGGATATTTTAATAAGCTGTTAGTAAAATGCTCTTCCTGATTTCTTGCAGGCTCATTTGGAAATAAGCTTACCATTAAACCTTCTAGCAGGGATTTGAAAGGAAATTTAATGATGTTTTTGCTTCAGAGCTTATGAAAGAAAAAATTCTTTGTGAGGGAGGGAAAAGGGAAAGGGAAGTTGAACTTTTGAAACCAATCCCCTGCATTAAGGAACACCAGTTAGTTCATGAATAAAACTTGTTAAAAACGAAGTTTCTAAGTAAGGGAAAAGGCAGAACTGTAATTCAGCGCTACCATTCAAGGAAGCTCTTGAGGCCAACATCAGCAAAGCTTTTGGTTCACTACCACAGCCTAGGCAGAGCTGCACTGTTGTAAAAGGACTGAGGCAGAAGAACGTTACGATTTACCTCCTTTATGATTGCTAATTATGTATGCACACAATAACCAGTTCTGAGTCACTGTGGCAGTTTCTGGGGGGGATGCTGCTGCACAGGCAGGGCATTACCCTCATCTTTATCTAAACCCATGAAAATCCCTCACTGCAAAGTATTCACATGGAGGAGCTGCTGATGTCACTTTCAGAGGGAAGGACAAGTATTAGGACATTGATCTCACAGCTTTAAGGCCAGGTTTTTGGCCTTTTCTCCCCTTGTATGCCATTCAGTTAGTGTTTTTTAAACGCTTCATCCTAGCCATACATATTTACCGAAAGCCACACATCAAAATCAATAACTTCTCTTTACAATTTGTTTGATGCGTTACGGTACTGGAGAGAATTTCCAGTGGGAACATTGGGAAATTGGAGATTAGTTCACAAGTAAATACCTGAGTTCTGGCTCCAGAAGGGTATCCTAGTTTAATAAGCGTAACTTCATCATTTTCCTTTTATATATCGTAGATGAATGAGGATAGTCTTCCTTGTGATTCAGAGAAATCTGACTGGTATTTTTTTCTTTCTCTCAGTGGCAGCTTCTGGATTGTTAACACAGTTGGGGAAAATCCTTGTCTAATCAGGCTACAGAAGACCAAATGCATCCTCCATCTTGGTCCCCTGGGTCATACAGAGCTCTTTGCTGCATTGATCCTCCTGATGCTTAATCTAACCTGCTATGGAAGAGAAGCTGCTCTAATTGTGTTTGCTTGCTATACAAATTTGTGTGACAAACAGATTTTGCTATACCTTTCTTTATGCTAGAAATCTTAACAAAACACTTTCTCAACTAATGGCTTTTTCTCCCCCCAAAATTTGGGTCCAGCTGCTCATTTAACAAATAACGGTGTTGCTCTTTTCTTTTAGCACACTCTAATAAACCAAGAGTAAATTACTGGCTGACCTACTTACTGGGATTGCTTAAATAAGCCTCAATATGGCAGTATAATTTGATGCCTTAAAATACAGGGCATACAAGTTGCAAGTTAAAAGAAGAAATATTGAATGTTAATGAAAACACAATTGGGTAATATAATTGCCTGAGGGATATTATGTTTCATATCTAATGTTCCCCTCCCTTTCCCCCCCGCCCCCCTTCATCTGCAGCATTTCGTTCTCCCATCTGGTAGATGAACTAATTCCTGGATCTCTGAATGAACTTGGCAAAATCCTGGTGATTTGTAGCTCAAATGAGAAGTTTACAAAAAAGATAGTTGTGTTTTCCATCTTTAATAGGTAGCATGTTTTAAAGGAAGGGCCAAATGCATGGTTGCATTATTCCATTTTTCGCTTTGTGCATTCCTCTGGTCCTGACACTGGGCACCACTGACAAGAGCCTGGCTCCAACCTCTTTGCACACTCCCTTCAGGTATTTATAGACATATTCTACCTAATAGAATATATATTTATTTATTTATATTTATTTTGCTTTTATGTATTGTAACTGAATGAGAATAGTCTTCCTTGTGATTCAGAGAAATCTGACTGGTATTTTCAGTGGCAGCTTCTGGATTGTTAACACGGTTGAGGAGAATCCTTGTCTAATCAGGCTACACAAGACCAAATGCATCCTCCGTCTTGGTCCTCCGGGTCATACAGAGCTCTTCACTGCATTTAAGTTATATATATCTGTATGCGTGGGTGTGTGTGTATATATATTTATAAATGTATAGAAAATACCTAATAGGCAAATTCTACCTAATAAGAATTTTCTATTACTGCTTTCTAGTAATAAGTGATATATGAGAGAGAGATGCTATCCTGTCAAAATTCTGTGTTGATTTTTCTTTCCAGTTGCTACCTTCTTCCTGTTATATTGATTTGAGTCCCCTTATTATAAAACATAAGCATGTAGTGCACTCTACTGTTTACCTACCTAAATAGTTATCAAATAACCCTAAGCTTCGCATACACATACTTAGAGTTCAGTTCAAATCTTGACAAGAACAACTCTCTTTTTCATTATTTTTGTGTAGGTACACCAAGCTCCAAGTGGTCTCTAACTGACAGACCTTCAAGGCCGTTTTGTTCTTCATAACTCATCATGTTTTATAATAGATTTTGTCCTGAAGCTCCCGAGCATGGCTGAACTTCAGAAATATTAAGCAGAAATCCTGCTCATCGCTATGAATATATTACTTCATCACAAATCCATGAGTAACTAGAGTGCTAATGTCCACTTAGTTGCTTAAGCACCTTTTGGGATTTGGGCAGAGGTGTACCCTCCACAGAAGACTTCCAGAGAATGTTTGGTTCCTGGTAAACTAAACAACATTGGAACTTCAGCTCTGTAGAAGCCTTTCCTCATACTCACCATCTTTTCTTAAACGAGGACCATTTATTCCACAGCTAGGAATTCTTTCTACCTGGGTGTGTTGGATTTCTGAACTAACAAGTACTAGTCATCTGAAAAAAAAATCAATACCTGGTCCAACAAGGTTCACTTTGCCAGATGAAGGGTGCTATTGAATGAGAAAGACCTAGGCAGGTAATGGAGAAAAAAAATGATATCAGATTGGAGTGGTTAGAAAAATGTTTCAACTCTGCATTAGCAACTTGCAACAAAGAACTGACAGCATCTGGATTAAATTGAAATGTTTGGTCACTTCAGTGGCTGTGTAGCAAGACTCAAAATTGTCCAGTGTCAGCTAGAACTCAGCTTCTGACTCTAACCATGAGTCACGTTTGCATTCAAACAAGACAGTGAGAATAAAGAAATAGATAAAGAAGATTTTAGCTATAATACAGAGGCTTGATAACCGTCTGGCATTAGTTGAAAAACTCAAAGAGAAAAGTTGTGGAGCCAGGTTCGTTCACAGGATTTCTTTATGGAAAAATTAGAATACAGCTTCTCTTGCTTAATTTTAGGACCTTTGTACTGCTGTAATGTTGTCTAGGAGACTGTTGAATTATCTCATGAAGAAAGTGATGAAAGCTTTATGAGTCATATAAGACTGGACTGATAAAGCACTAGAAAATATTACAGAAGAAATTGGGTATTGGCCCTAAATGGGAAAGGACTATGTGGATTCAGTAATCTTTAATTTTGATAGTGGGGACTAGGAGTAAAGAGGAAAGGAGAAACAAGTAAAATGCATATGATGCCACTCAGCTGCATTTCTCCATCTGTTCTCAGGATCACAAGTGCTTAGTTAGCATTACTGGCATAAGCTTACTCTAACACCTAGCTCCTTGTTCAGAGATAGGAACTAGAACAGAGTTGTTAAATATAAGTGCCAAAACTATGCAAAAATCAGAGGGAAGATTAAAATCCAAACCTCCTTTGCCTTAACAAACACTTCCTGCCTGCTCTTTACATCTTTTTTTTTTTTTTTCCTAGAATACTGATCACAGCAAGGTCTTTTTTAGATGTCTTTTTAGTAGACATTACTAAATCTGGTGAGGTTTTTGCATTCTTCCTCTTAGGGTTTGTCTTCTGGGGAGCCTCCATGGAGATACTTGAACTAACTGCAAACTAAAAGGTGTAAAATAGCCTTCATGAATCTTCATACTGTTTGTGCTAAGTGGTTTTCAGGATCTGAGCTAGCCAGTTTAATACTCCATGCTGTGACGACATCTGAAGCCTGCAGGTCTTCAGCCTCCATTTTACTTTAAGTGAGTTTTTTCCTGTGGCATGGCTGATTTGAGCTGAGTTGTTCCCAGCTTTTCTGTGCTCCATGGAGAAGGTGTGTTACTGATTTTATTATTACTCATTATGAAGTTCTGGATAGACACAGTAAAAGTCTTTCTCTGCATGCCTTTTTTTATGCAGCAGGGTGTCTGTAAATGAACAGATGTGCCAAATAAGAAGTATTTCTTCAGTCCTGGAAGAGGGGTTGAAAGAAAGGTGGAGGAGGAGAAGATTTTCTCAGAAGTTGCAGGAACAGGGTTTTTCACAACCCTTGCATAGTCCACTGAATGGATTCCTTCTTAATTTCCATACCAGAGGTCAACAGGTGGAAGATCACGTCTCTCAGTGGGAAAACCTGCTCTGAGGCACTCCTTCCAAGTGGTTCGAAAGGGTGTGGTTGCATGTGCAAGTCCCAGCAAGTGCAAATTGCACTTCTCTGCTTGACTGGGCACCCTTTTGAAGTCTCGAGGAGTAAGGCAATGCCCTATATGAAAGGAAGAAGGTGTAGAATGCTGTGATTTAGAGCTTCTTCAGGTTGGTGGACAAGATACATTAATGCACTGAGAGGGAATTCAGGAGAAGGAATGCAAGGGAAAAACAAATGCAACTTAAATAGTCAAGAGACTACGGTTCCGTGTTTAGACTGGAAACTTGTATGGATGTCCCACAGGCACACTCTCATGGGCTCCAATGATGTTTCTCATCATGTAATATTAGATTATCTCCAGGACACTTTAAGGGATTTAAACTTGTACTTTGTCAATCTTTCGTTTTTCATTAGAGCAGTGGTGTCCTAGGCTTCATATATAAATTGTGATAAGGCAATTTTTCTTTCAAGACACTTGTTTTGTACTTGAAAGAGAAGATAGCTTCATTTGCTACACCACAAAGGATTGTTCTGCTTTCAAGTGTGTGCCTTGACAAAGAAAAAATAAAGCATGGTCTGTGAAGGAATTCCTCCTACAAGATGGGTGTAGTGGCCCATAAAAAATGCATGTACTGTGAAGAAATGTCCATTGCCACACGGACCTAGGGGTATAATTATAGCTGAAGTCAATGGCTGCGTAAGGCAGGACATCTGAAAAAGGAATATCTCCCAGGTAATCAGAGGAATGTGGCTCAAGGAAGCTGTACAAAACAGAACCTCATTTTGTCCAACAGATGAAGCTCTAAACATTTTAGAGCTTCTGGAAAAGGATGATGGTCTCTCTGGCAAGGGCTCTTGGCTGTTCAGAAGGGGTAGGCAGGGCAGGTGAGGTGGGGGTGTTGTACAGTGTGTAAGGGAGAGATTAGACTGTACATCCCTTGTCATTAGGGATGTTGCAGTAGAGGGCCTCTGGGTGAGCATTAAGGGAACAGATAGCAAAGTAAATGTTGTCATGGGTGTCTATTATCGACCACCCACTCAGAATAATAGCATAGATGAGCTGTTCTACAGGCAATTAGGGGAAATCTCTGCATCAGTTGCTTTCATCCTTAAAAGAGATTTCAAATTCCCAGACATGAGCTGGGAGTATCATACTGTTGTGACAAACAAGTCCAGGAAATTCTTCAAGCACATTGAAGATAAATTCCTGTCACAAGTACTGAGGGAACCAACTAGGGAAGGTGCCCTCCTGGATCTGTTATTCGAGAATATAAAAGGCCTTGTGGGAGAGGGGATGGTAGGTGGCTGCCTTGGCCTCAGTGATCATAAAATATTTGAGCTGAAATTTTTGGTATAATGAGAAAAAATGCCAGCATAGTCACCACCCTGGCTTTTAAGAGAACAAACTTCAAGCTACTCAGGGAGCTAGTTAGCAGTGTCCCTTGGGAATTGGCTCTAGAGGGTCCATGAGAGCTGGTAACTTTTCAAGAATCACCTTTTAAAAGTCCAGGAGCAGACAAGCCTGTTGTGCCGCTAGTCAAGAAAGTGGAACAGAAGACTGGCTTGGCTGAAGAGGGAACTCCTGGCGGTAGGGCAGAAAAAGAAAATATGTGGTCTGTGGAAACAAAGTCAGGCTTCACAGAGAGAGTACAGCACTGCAGTTTGTATCTGCAGGGAGAAAACAAGAAAGCCAAAGCTGAACTTGAGTTGACATAGGCCAGTGTGGTGTCAGACAACAAAAAAAGGCTTTTAAAAAATATGTCAACAACAAGAGGAGGTCTAAGAAAAACATTGGACTGATACTTGCTGAAGAAGGTCACCTAACGAGCAAGAATGAGGAAAAGGCAGATGTATTTAATATATTTTTTGCCTTGTTTTCTAATATTGATGATAGATCTTGAGCCGCCTAGTACTCTGAGAAAAGCTAGGAAGAAGATTATCCTGGGTGCTCTTGAAAGGCATTTAAAGAACAAAGCTATCATCAGGCACAGTCAACGTGGAATAATCATGAAGGGAAGGTCCTGCCTTAGTAATTTGATTTCCTTCTATGATAAGGTCACCCTCTCGGTGGATGAAGGGAAGGCAGTGGATGTAATCTTTCTGGATTTTAGCGAGGCCTTTTATACCATTCCTCACATCACCCTTCTGGACAAATTATCCACCTGTGTGATAAACAGGTTCATGCTATGCTGGGTGATGAACCGGCGCAAAGGTAGAGCTCAAAGGGTTGAAGTGAAAGGTGCTGTTGCCTCCCTGGAGGGAAGAGAGGCCTTGCAGAGGGATCTACATAGATTGGACCATTGGACAAAGAGAAATGGCATGAAATTCAACATAGGTAAGTGCTGGTTGCTGCTGCACGTGAGATGAAGCAATGCCGGACAATGAAGGAAAAGAAGAGTGTTTGGTATTTAAAACCAAAAGAAGTAGGAGGGCAACCCCCAGGGGCCAGAGATGTTGCATATGGGACTTGGCTATTTCAGTCTTCAAAAGGACACAATCAGTTTAAAATCTTGTCAGTTTGTGATTTTTTAATCCTCTCCAAAAATCCTTGCTACAGTAGTGTATCTGTTCATACCTTTTAACTTTTTATCTCCCGTGTTGTCATTTCCGATGAGTAGAGAAGTGGTCTGCTGAGAAAATGGAAGCATCTGGACATCAAGCATTATTAAATACACAGTGTAACTAAAATTGGGCAATTTCCACTTGTTTTCAGTGCTGCTGCTATTCATTTGAGACCATATACTTGGCTGAGCTTGGAAATCTGTTTGCTGTGGGCTGCCCAAGCTCCAGGCTCCTGTTCTGAATGGCCAAGAGTCGTTCTGTCTAAACAAAATGCTGGAGAGAAACAGGGAGTGGAGAGACTAGTTCCAGAGAGCTGCAGAGTTGGGCAAGTCTGATCCTTACTCCTTACGTGATTAGGGCACGCTTCTTCCTCCAGCTATCAGGGATCAGGGCAGTACCAGCCTCTGCCGAGGTAGGATGCAGTTGCGTGCAACAGTGCAACAGGTCAGGCAGCTGGCAGGATGCTGTATGAAAAACAGCATTGCTTTATTTGAACTGACCATTGCTTTAGTTGAACTGACAGCATCTGAAGCTATAAGGGCCAGGAAGCGTTTCTTTTCAGCTGGCCTGCTGATGCCTAGAACTTGGATAGGAGATGCTTCAGCTAGATTACAGAGGCAGGATAGAAAAGGTCGTTCTTTCTCACACCACCTACTTGCTAATTTTACTTTTTTCCCCATGCCTTCTCAGCTTTCTGTTCTGTTACACTGAGACCTCTGCTATTTTCATATAGAAAAAGTGAAAACCTGTGCAATCTTTGTTCTGTATCACTTACAGAGAGACAGAATTGGCAGGGAAGTAGAGGTTAAATATTTGCACTGCCTTGCTTTCCACTTTTTCAGGGATCAGCATACATGTGCACAAGTATTTGAAATTCAAAGCTGGATGTCCAGTATTCAAGATTCATACCGTAATTTAATTGTGCCTCATCCAGACAGATTATATACAATGATATGATGCATGAAATGGCAAACAGAAGCATTCTGTGGGGACTGTGAGTTAGCAGCAGCAATAATACCAAAACACTGTCAGGAATGTTTAATTTGTAGGCCTCACATAAACCCAAGGTTTCTGACCTACATGAAGCAAGGCATTGCTACGCTTTAACTGAAGTAACTGGAGAAATCTGACATGCTAACCTTCCTTTTGGACCCCTGGTGCCCCAACTTGAGGAATTCTGTGCTGAGCTTGCCAGTTCATACATATTCATACTGTTTATTGAATGAGACAACAGCCTGGCTATTCATTCTTCTGCTTGCTGATGGGTTTGGTGTTGTTGCCATGGTCTGTTAAGCAAAAAAATAAAAATAAAAAAAAATGTAATTTTTACTTTCCTTCTACATCAGTCTCTTGGAAGTTGTCTTCACACGTTAGAGTTGTCTTAGGTATCATCGGTATCCTGAGTTGGGTAATCTCTGTATGTTACTATTATTACAGTACAGCCCAGAGAAAAACTCTGGGTTAGGATGCCATAGTAGTAGGAACCGTATGCACACATTAACCACTCCTCTTGCAAGTTGCTCTTGTGAGATGCAACACATAAAATATTACAAGAAAATAGGAACATTATTAAGTCACTTGTCCTAAAGTGCCTTACAGCTATCAACAAAGGCAGAACCAGAGCCCAGCTCCCTGTCCCAGGTCCTAGCTCATTGGACTGGGAGGCCACTGGATGCCAGTGAACCACCAGTGAACCACCAGTGGTCATCCCACAGGTATGTCTGGGCTTGTGGATTTGAGTTAGCTGCCAATTATGGTGGGGGAAATGGATAAGGAGAATGTTTAGTAGTGATGATGTGATTCAGCAGCAGAGGGATATTCCCTGTGTCCCCTCCCAGCCTTGGGAACTCCAACAAAGAGAGTAGAGAGAGACCCTGTCCCATCCTAGAAAACAACAACAACAAAATCAAATAAAAAACAACCCAACAAACCTTGCTGACTCAGATTCAGCCTATGATTTGTTTGCGAATAAATAAACTGAGGTGTGGAAGTTAGCTACTGGGGTTCTGTTCCTCGTCTTGGTGTCTTGGATGGTTTTAGCTTCTTTAATCTGGGAAGACCTTAGTAAAGGAAGAAGAGGTAGTTCCTTTGTTTATGCTCAGTTTGCATCAGTCTGCAGCTACTGGTTTGAAAAGCAGCCATTCCCTGAGCATCCCACCTACAGAGCAAGTGCTCAGAAAGAGCAAATAAGTGCAGGCTGGGGCAGGGAGGCGTGAGCAGTGGCTTGCACTTTACACTGACATTTCTTCAACCACTCAGGAAAGAGTTAAAACAGATCTTTTCATCTCCCAAGGTAGTCCCTTGCAATTAGGAAGGATTTCCTGTCCCCTATGAAGGAAAATGTGTGGTGGCTGAGGGTGGCCACAAGCTCGCAGCACCATGCTCAGCACAGCCCCTATTCAGCAGGACCGATGAGCTAGTGTGAGCTGCAGCCAGCATCGGCAAGACAAAGGCAGAGATGGTGGAAATGGGAACTAACCCAGAGAATTAAGGGAACCAAGCAGCTGAAAGGAAAACCCGGCTGATGTTTCTGTGCAGTGCAGTCGCCTCCACTGCTTGTGATCTGCTTCATTGAAGAATGCCAGGGCAGGGCAAGAGGTGAGGATGGGATAAGCAGATACCCCTCCTGTACGTCCCTGCTCAGTCACAGCATGCCCTGCTGCTGTGTTACGTGTGTGTTAATGAATCTTCCCGTGCCCCTTGGAAACGCTTTGCAGAGAGCTGTGAAATGGATGGAAGGAGTTAATGGCTGCCAGCGCAGCCTCTGCCTCCTCCCCGCTCTGCTCTCCTCTCCTCCGCTCCCAGGTTGTTACTTCAGTGCAGGGCTCGGGCTGAGCTGCCGATGGAGGAACTTCCTTATTGCACCGCCTGGGTGCAAACACCAGCGTCTCCAAAACTCGGACAATTCATCTTTTTTTTTTTTTTTTTTAATAAAAATGAAGGGAAGGGAAGGGAAGGGAAGGGAAGGGAAGGGAAGGGAAGGGAAGGGAAGGGAAGGGAAGGGAAGGGAAGGGAAGGGAAGGGAAGGGAAGGGAAGGGAAGGGAAGGGAAGGGAAGGGAAGGGAAGGGAAGGGAAGGGAAGGGAAGGGAGAAAGGAAGAGAAGGGAAGGGAGAAAGGAAGGGAAGGGAAGGGAAGGGAAGGGAAGGGAAGGGAAGGGAAGGGAAGGGAAGAGAAAAAATGAAAAAGAAGAAAAAGAAGAAAAAGAAGAAAAAGAAGAAAAAGAAGAAAAAGAAGAAAAAGAAGAAAAAGAAGAAAAAGAAGAAAAAGAGAAAAGTAAAAGTACCTTACGGGTTTGGCACAGGACTTTGAGGTTTGGCAAGGAAATATTCCTGGAGTTAAAAAGGTGTTTTTTGCCATCCCTGCAAAAACCCTGCCCAGTTTGGCTGAGTTATAAGCCCATGAAAGTTACTATTCCTGCATGTGCAGTAGAACTTGTTAGTGGCCCCGCTCTGTTGCTGCGTGAATACTCTGCCCTCGCTGGATTATATTCGCACACCCCACTGAACCCTTAACATCCTTCCACAGTCTGGAAACTGAAAATACGGTCATTCGGTTTTGAACAGCACTAATTTGGTTTCAGAGCTCTGTCATGAGCATTTCCAGAAGAGGACCTCCATTTCCTGCCTGTGCATTGACTCGCTTACTTCTCCCTCAGTGCACCAGGTTCCAGGTCCAGGGTAATGTGTCAGGGAGATTCATCACATGTCGTTATTTGATGGTAAAATCAACACCCAGTGATAGGGAAGGCAGGGTCAGACTGCAGGAAGATCTGGCAGCAGTTTCTCACCAAGCTATTCAGGATTATAACAAAGATTTGGGACTCTTCACAAAGGGTGGAGCTCTCCCCAAATTAGAGAGAGAATTTTCTGAGGAGCCAGCATGGACTCCAGCAAGGACGAAGCACTGTAGCAAAGCTCTCCACTTCCCAAGAGCAAAGATATACCCCTACGTAAAGAGCTATATGTGCAGGAAGAAAACAAAATCATTTTTTCCCTTAAAAAAAACCAAACATGATAAACCCCGTACAACAGATACAAAAGCACCTGCCTGATAGGAAGACACTTTGCTGCACATACTACTTGAGAAGAAGATGGGAGAAAGCTTAGCGTGTGGTGGACATTAGTCATTTCACTTAATGCGGTGCTGGAGGCACTCAGATACATCACCAACCAAACAAAGCTAGGAACTTAAGTAGAATTATACTACGTGTAATATATAAAACGTTACACAATTTGGCATTCAGTGAATTTTAGCAATCACTATCCTGGCATAGATAGTAAAGAACTGAGAGCTTTGGTTTCTACTAAGCAACAGAGTTATATAGAAAATGTCAGCAAAGTCTTGTGCTTGGCTTACACTCTGTCATTATAAGGTGTCATTATAGGACACTAGGCCTAGCATTAGGAAGGGGGAGAAAGAACCTTAGACCCCACAGACAACCACTTCTTTGACTTCCTTCATCACAGTGAATTGTCCATCCATCTAGTGACATTTGTGGTGGTGTTTTTATTTTTGTTTGTTCATTTGGTTGGTTGGTTGTTTTTTTCAGAGTCCTTTAGCTCTGTAGGCTTTATTTGATAATGCACTCATCCTCTGCATTGCTAATGATTTGCTTTTATTTTTCTTTGGGATTCAGGTCTCAACTCTCTGTGGTAAAACCTCAGCCATTGCTTTTTCAAAAGCATTTCCCCATGACACCGTGTGCTTCTGCTTTTACGTGCATTCCTAAGCAATAGCCACCACCGCCATCAGCTCTGCCATGAAGATGCCATCCTGCTTTCCAACACCTTTTTTATAAGCTCTTCTGCTTGCAAGAGCTCAGTGTGATTGTTCCCATGGGGCTAAGGCAGAAAGGCAGTGTCAGAAGCTCAAAACAGAAGGGATCACCATTATTGCCTGGCCCCATCCTCTCTGTTTAACAGGGGATACCTATCTCCACATACCAAGAGAGCACATCAGAACAAATTCTGGATCAGACTAGCAGTTTGTTTATCCTGGAATTATACTTTGGTATAATTGTATGTGCCAAAATAGTTAACACCTTAAAGGCAGACAAAAACTGTAAATGATATAACATTTGAATTGCAAAATTGTAGGTAGGGCATTGACCCGAATATTTCTGGATTCTGACATTAGCTATTTCCTGACAAAAAGGAGGAGTGGTACAGCATAAAGTAAGCAGCCAGTATGGAAATTTGGATATTGCAAGCATCCATCATACCAGTGTACACATTATTAGCTATCCTCACTTTGTGCAGACTCATCCATTCATCTGGTCTAAGTGGTAACTCTTCACTCTCTTGAAGGGTGTAAGGAAGATCTTTCTGTACATTTTTGCATCTAGGGTGTTCTGTGTCTGGAACTCTATAGGTTCCACAACGACCGAGCATGCGCAGGGCTGACTGCACTATTCTTGTCATGTAATGAAGGCGCCTCCTTGACACTTGGCCCTGTTCAGATGATAAGGTCTGAGTTGTTATTTTAAGATTTGAGCTGGAAAAGCATGATTGTTATATGATAGAAATGATGGACATGATGGACACTTGCAATATCCAAAATTCCATAGAAAATGGCCTCTTTGTTGACAAAACCAAAGCTTTTAACTTACATTCAACTTACATTTACTTACATTTTAACTTACATTTAACTTACATTTTTCACTTACATTATTATGGCTAGCAAAAAACTTGTCTGTTTAACACTGTTTAGACTTGGCTTGTGAAAAACTCATGCTGGCCTCTTGCTCTTTCCAAGGACCTTGACTTAGCATGATCCAAAGCTTTAGCCTTCTTTACAGAAGCAAAATAAAATAATTTTTATTAATCCTGGTGAAAATGAGCCCTACAGGAAAGCTGTCTGGGGGTGCTAATACAAAATTCAGATTCCATTATAGTGCCTTTTGTGAAGACATGCTCTTAGTAAGGACAGTTTTCCTGCAGGGCTCATTTTCACCAGGAGACATAAGCAGTGATCCTTGCCGAGCTGACAGGTCACTGAATCTGTGTGGAAGTCTAAGGCAGGCTCAGAATTTCACTCAAACCCTTCACTTAGCCTTAAAAAGTTTGGACTGGAAGCCATGGATCGACTCTGTCCCTTCAGATTGTTAACAGATGAGTCACAAACTCATTTCCCCTAGCCCAGCAAGCTGCCAAAACTGTCTCACGGGTAGCAGGTGACAACCTGAATCATAATGTCTGCTGGCCACAGGATATGAATTTCCACCAGGCAAGTGGGAAACCAAGGTGAAAAAAGAGATTGGCATTGCTTGACCCTGTTTTACTCTAAAGTGAGAGGAGGGCAGCATTGACAAGAGGAAATCAGGATGTGCTTTGGGCTCTATCAGTGACCTCCACCGTATAAATAGGTACGTGTATCTTGTCCTCTTCCTCCCTCCTGAAATTCTGTTGTTGTCAGTGGTTGAGTTTTCCTTGGTTAACAAAGCCTGTTTTAATTATTATTATTGTTTCTCCAAAACTAAGTTACTTCTGGAAGGACTACAGCATATTCAGTTCTCTGGTCACCTCTTCCCACTTTTATGGATTGTCTTGCTGGCTGAGGAAAGGAGGTTGGGGACTGGGGGATTTTCACTTTATTTTTCTGCAGAGCTGTTAAATTTCTTAATGACATTCTTAAACTAAGACCTGATTCGATTTGCACACGGTATCTAAGCAAAAGGCATTTGGGTCACTTCCAAATATTAAGTCTGTAAATTTTTACCTCTGAGCACAGTGATGTGGAGGGGAAGGGAGAGAATGAAGCCGAGACAGCTGCCCTGTTGCTTTTGTCGGTGTCTTCATTTGGACAATCACCACAAACGTCCTGAATTCTTTGCTGTGAGCTCTGAATGAGAAGTAACATGTGTTTGTATGCCTGGCAGCCTATTCCTGGTTTAGGAGAAAGGAAAATGTGCCAGAGGTGTCTTAAGCCACACAGCAGGTCAGTGCAAAAGTCCAGCCGTCTAGTTTCCCAACGCGATGCTTTCCTGATACCAGGGCGATTAGTAATCCTGCTGAAAGTGAGCCCTGAAGGAAAGCTGTCTGGGGGTGCCAACACAGCACCGTGAGATCTGGTGTCCAGAAACACCCTGATATTAGAGTAGCCCCAGGGTCTAACGCGAGCCCGTAGTGGATGTTGCACATCAGCTTCTGACTCATGTGCGTGAAGAGTCTGGGTCTGCAAACTTGCCTCTATAAAAGTGCTGCAGTGGTTTTAATAACCCAGCATCAACAAATACCTACAAACTAGGCAGGGGAGACTATTTCTTTTAGATACAGCTCACATCTCTATTTTCCACTGCATATTAGAAAGGGAAGATGCCCCTTTATCTTAGCTCAGAAGGAAGTTATTATTGTAAGATAAGTCTGAAGATCAAAGTAGCTATATAAATGAGAGGGCATGGCTCACCACCTTTGCATTTGTCTGTGTGCACACACGTGTATGTACATATGCAGGGTTTACGTTTACATCTTATTTGCTGATCTAGAAGCTCTTTGCAAACTGGAAGTGCTCCCCCTGTATTTCCACATGCTTATACACCAGCGTTATTTGCACTCTCAGCGTTAGGCATGTGTTTGTAAGTGTGGAGATGGAACTGTCAGAGGAGGTGAGCTAGCAAGGAGAAGAAGCCACCATCTGGAGCAGGACCGATCACATCCCATCACCTTCTCCACTGGCAGCAGCGACGTGGGACCTCCGGGTACACCACATTGTCTAGCTCAGCTCAGCTAAATGACTGCCTTCAGTATTGCTTAACTCGGTGGTGTTTAGGTCGAAACCACACCACAGAAAGTGAAGTTCAGAGGGAATGGAAACGCGAGCTGAGCCCCCAGAGCAGCCCGTTGCCACAGAACCCCTCCGGCCCCTCAGCAGCTGAGCTTCCCACAAGCGAGCACCCGAGCCGACCCTCCCGAGGTTACAGGATGCTGTATGACGAGATCAGAGCCAGCAGCGGTAGCATGGCTGCAGGCCAGGAACAAGGCTAGTTCTTCAGGTCTGAGCTTTGTTGACTCTGGCGTGGATTTTTCCATGATGGGTGTCTGGATGCTAGTATGCTGAAGGAGAGGCAGAGCTGGTTTGACAGATCCCTGCTTGTGTTACAGTGAAATTCCTGTAGCAGCGAACATTTTCAGCCATGTGGAAATCTTCTGATGTTGTGAGCTGTGTTCAGAATGGTAGCAATTCTTCCACAAGCATGTGGATAAAGACTTTAAGCAGAGGGCAGGATGGCTCTGGATGTAGCTTCTGTGCATGAGATCCACACACACTTGTTTCAATAAGACGAACTGGTCGAGCACAATATTGCACAGGCCAGCCCAGACAGTCGGTCCAAAAAGGTAGGATTGAGGTCATTTAATAGCAGCAGTTTCTCACACTGTGAACACGTCAGCTTAGAACTCAGTTATCAAATATTGCTGAAAGATGCAGATGCATAAGGTTATATTTGGTTATACGGCAATCTGGATCTGCACAAGGAAAGCAGAATTAAGGTGGCATATATATTATGAACTTTCAAATGTTATTCCATTACTGCAAATCCTGAATGTCACATTAATTTGGATTACTGTACTTTAAATAATTCATTCAGAAGAGAGAGTGAAAAAAGAATAAAAATCTTAAAGCCTTTCAGATTCAGCTTAGAATTAAGCTTTGGGGGTAAAATTTTGGGTGAATCCAAGCAAAACTTCCAAATTTTTCATGACCTCCACCTGAAGTCACCCTGCTCAAGCCACTTCCAAAAGCTTCTGAAAGTTAACAGGTTCCAGAGAAGCTAGTGAAGCTGTGGGTTTGCCCTGAAACCTGAAACTTCAAGAAATGCAGATGTTTGCTACAAATGCTCTGCAGAGATCCAATTGTGGCATGCGGGCAGGCTTCCAGAAGGGTTCAGTTCAGTGTGCCTCACAGCAAGCCAGGCTGAAAAATGTCAAACAAAAGGGCACAGGGACAGTGTATGGTGACAGCCTACATCTAGGAAAGAAGGGAGTTTTAAAAAAATCTTTTTCCATGCACAGTTTTCACTCGTAATGACGGATTTATCTTGAAACCTGTCTTGCTCATCAAGAAAACAGCAGCACAGAGTGTGAAGGAACTGGAAAGAAAGGTAATGTTAAAAGATGATACTGAGCCTATGCAGCCTTGAGGACCAGGGGACACACAGAGACACAGTAAAGGAAAAGTGTCAAATGGAAATTAAAAGCTGTCGGTACAATTAAACTTGAGGACTAGATAAGACTGCTCAACAGTGCAGACCCAGAAGGTGAGATAAGGACATTGCACTCCGTGAAAGTGCCAGGGGGCAAGGCAGAGCATTTTGTGGAAAGTTTGGAAGTGTCAGAGGATCATGTATCCTCATTAAAAAAGAAAAAAAAAAAAGTGATTGCAAGTTAAGGATGATGAAAAGGATTGCTCAGTGCTGTACCAGTTAGGTAAGAGTTAAAATGAAAATCGATGGAAGGCAGAAAAATGGAAAGTAGATGACAATACCAGTGAAGTAGCAATCAGCACAAATGGTGGGAGAAATATGTAGACATCGTTCATAAAAGACCTAAGCCACTCTGTTAAAACATTTACAGAATGCAGGAAAATGTGCACAGAGTGAGGAAAGGGATTCCTCATGTGATGAGGAGGGGACTTTAGAGGACTGTAATATAAATTACAAATATAAATATAATAAAACACAGCAAACTGAAAAGTATTTTCCAATTAATAGTTGCAATCTGATTTACCCTGTAGGGATCAGGGAAGGAGCACACAGAGGACTCCATGTGACCTCAAACCAAAAACCCACTGACAAACAAACACCCAAAAATGAATGAAAGGGGATGCTTTTAATTGTCCATAAAAATAAAATCCATTCTGAGGTGGCATGAGCCAAATTATTAAGTAAATTGACTGCAGTGGCAGGATTTTAACAGATCTCCTTGAACAGAAAGTGCTCCAAGATCCACACTTTGAGAGCACCCTTTGGCAGATACTGCATTCTTAAATTGCCTTTTTGAGTATATTCAGCATGGTTCTTCTGGCAACAGGAAGATGAGCCTGGGTGCTATGTCTAGAAGAGAAGCTCTTCCCCTAGGCTACCTGATTTGTCAGGCACGACCTGCCCTTAGTGAAGCTATGTGGGCTGTTACCAACCCCTTCCGTATTTTCTCTGGGCCTTAGCAGAGTTTCCAGGAGGATCTGCTCCATCATCTTGCCAGGCACAATGGTGAGGGTATTCCTTTTTATCTGAGTGCATGCTCAGGACAAGGAAAAAGAAAACTGATTCAGAAGCTGAAAATAATTTGCTGATTTTTTTTTTCTTATTAGTTCTGAAACTCAACAATCTGTTGCTAGTATGGACTTACCTAAAAAAAGTTGTGTGACACAGCAGATCAGTAAGACTGGCTGAAAATCCCTTGGGAACTGACTGTAACATGCCTACTGTTGTATTCAAGCAACCTGAAGGCTTATAGCACTTTATCTGTTACAGGTTGCTATCTTTATGGGCTTTTAAGTAATAAAGGAAACCTAAAAGGGGTTCTAACAGGTGGCATGATTTGATACAAAACAGCATTTCTTAATCTGTTGTCAATGAGACATTGGGAGGTGGGCTGCAAAGCACTTTCAAGTTATTTTCTTCAAAACCTACACACACATATTCCCACAAGTTCAAATAAGGAAAATTAGCTAAAATTTAGCAGCATCCTACAATATATCTCAAGAGCCTGTTTATTTCAAAAGAAGGTATTGTGCCTTTAATAGCCCATTCAACTATTTTTGTAACAGTGACACCCACGGTACTTAAATTGACTTTGTTTTGATATGACTTGACACAATGACAAAAAACAATGACATATGAACACAATGGCAAGTGCTTGTCCCAGGTACCTCAAGTATTGTGTCATACATGTGAGGGGTGGGTGGGAAATCCTATTCAAGGGGGGAAGTTCCTTATGCTGACAGGTCAGAGTGGGATTAGAAATCTAGCAAGCACTGGCTGCTTGCAAGAGAAGACTGGAGAGGTACAGGACAGATTTCAGGTTTTGAATACTATAGAGAAGAATATATATATGTATATATATTAGTTTATTTTATGCCTAATTTCCGTTTCTAGTTAAAACTTCATCTGGAGATCAGTCTTGATTGTCAAGCAAATAGCATTCATTTAATTTCAACATCAAGACGTTGCAGGTTGGGCATTATGAAATACAGCACTATTGGCTTTAAAGGAGCCTGGCCAGATGCATTTGGCTCTCTGTGCTGAATTTATCCTCATTGTTTTGTGCTCTGCCTGGTAAGTCGCCCCAAGGAGCATTTGTGTGATGAGAGATTTCCTGTCTAGGGTTTTACCTTTGTAACGCTTGTGTTCTCTGTCTACTTGCCCAATGTGGCAACAGCAGAGCAAGCTGTAGAAAGAGAGTGCATCAGAAGGAGGAGTTGAGGTCCTCAGACTTGTGACTGAGTTGCTGAGTGATTTTTTGGCTCTGCCTTGATAGCTTGTGAAGTAGAATAACCGCAGGACGAAGTTAACACACTTTCTGGTTTTCAGAGGAGCTAGGTGGTGAGATTTGATTCGCTAGTACTAGTAAAGCTTGGTGAGACCTTTGCATAAAAAGAATTGCAGAAACGATAGCAATGTGGCCATTAATTGAAGAACAGTAAATATTTTGCACTTCTGCAGTGTTCATGAAAAACAAACAAACAAAAACAAAAAAACACAGGGGGCTTCTTTAGTAAATAAGAGAACCTAATTTTTTCAGGCATCATTAACAAAGATTAAAATGTAAAGCCTCAGCAATGTAAATGCAGGGGTTTTGCATTGCTGTGATAATTAAATTGCTGCAGGGAATGGGTTGCAGGTTCCTAAATTAGGATTCTCCAGTTCTAGCTCAGGTTGGATCAAAGAGATCCATAACTCAGCTCCATCATGTGTCTTCATCTGCCTGCTCTGTATATCCCTGTGTGCCTCTAGGATAAAATCTGCCTCCATTTCGGCCAAAGCTTGGAGCCACTCAGCTCTGTTCATTAGGAGCTCCAGAGGTAGCTCATTTCTCTGTCTAAGGACCAAAGAAGCCACAAAGAAAAGTTGCAGAAGATTTGGGGAGCAGGAATCCGCAGTGGACACAAGGAGCATTTTGTTTAGTGGTTTGCTAAAGAAAAATAAATAAATAAATAAATAAATAAATAAATAAATAAATAAATAAAGCTGGCCTGAGAGATGCCTGGGTGGAGTTGCAAGTCCTTCCTGGGCTGGAGCCAGTGGCTGGTTACATCCCCAGCACACCCTTCCTCTTTCCGCTGGTGCCAGGGGGAGATGAGGGTGCTGCCAGGGAAGAAGAGAGCAGCCCATTGTAGGGTGCACCTGCAGGGAGCTCCCCCCCCAAAAGTTCACACCCGCGCTTGGCTTTGATGGATTTAGGGACCCTACTGAATGCATGGTTTGCTTCTGCCAGAGCAGAGTTCTAGCCACTGTGTAAGGAAGATGAATTTTCTTCTTGTTAAGGTGAGGGTTCCCTGTGCCTTTGCCTGGAGCAGCCGGGGCTGGCTGGGGTGGCAGGGAGACTGAGGCCAGCCAGATCAGGGCTAGGGGAGGTGCTGTGTGCTTACCCTCTTAAACTGACAATCCTACAACCCCTGTTTGAACAGGCACGCTCTAGAAATAGCCATGCCATTATCTATCTCATGCATCACCTAAAAGCCAGGCAGACTTGACAGCAAATGGGACCAAGCCGTAAATGAACTTGCACTGCGTGACTTCATAGGTCAACAGGACAGGGAGGGGAGAAAAGGGGGAGGAGAAAGAAAACAACTTAGAGCTTCGTTTCAGGCCCATTTCTCTCTCTCCAGCAGTCAGACAGGTTCCTGCTTAAATCAGGCAACTCCATTTCTCATTCTGAATGAATCACTGCAATTCTGAGACAGAAATATTAAAGGAACTGTCTGTCTGTCTTCTGCTCTCCTACACCTTTGCCATTCTCTGCCACCCAAATCATTATGACAGCTCATCTGTGGCTAATAATTGGCATTTGCCTTTTGCAGGACTAAGGATAAAGAAGCTGCCTCTGTAGGAAGCGGTGTGACACATTCCCTCTTCCGACGGGAGCATCCCCTAGAATAAGGTGAGAAGATGGATTAATGATTTCTGGGTACTTATTTCTAAGGACGCAGGAAGTAAAGTGCTATACACCGCTTTACATTTGAGAACACTATGGCAGAGCGAGCCATCACTCCACTCTCCCAGAGCACTTCCTCCCAAAGGAAGGGAGGGATGGGACATATACATTAAATCGTCAATAATTGTTCTCAACCTTTCTTGCAATTCTACAGGGACATCCCTTTCTACAAAGTGGGTAACTGTACTCCAAACTATTGACCCAAGCCTTCACTGGCATGTTTTGTGGCACGCAGCAAGCAGCATGCCCAAATGGGCAGCTCAAGACATACTCTGACTGTAGAGGAGGTCACAGTGTTGGCCATGGTGCTCGCTTCCAGTTTCATGGCAGGAAAGACTGGGTTAATATTGGGAAGAAATTCCCTGGGGCATCTCTGGGTAATCTGCCCATGTCAAAAGCAGGCAGGTCTGTCAGAAAACACAGAAAATGGGCATGACGGAAGACACAGAAAATGGGCATGTCATCCTAGGCTGACACCTGCAGCATTTTCTTAAAAGAAAGTGGGTTTTATTCTAGTTTTCCCCTTCTTGTTCTGTCCCAGACTCTCTGTTTAAGCACACATACTACAGGCCTCTCTTGAACTTGCAGGCATGCAGAGCTGTTTCTGCCCTTTCTAAGCTCCTCTGGCATAAAACAGTGGGAGGGGAGGAGACAGGATGAACTTTCACGCAGCATCCATATCGTATTTGTTCTGTCATGTCACAGGCAACGTATGTTTTATGAATTACAGAAACAACCTCTGTGATCATAGCATGCTCTCTGCTTTTTTCTAGCCTAAATGAAGCCCACCAAGTGTACAGAAGGGTATGATGGGCTTGCCTGTGAAAACTGGGGATGGTGCTTCTTGTAAACCCAAGCAGCATCTTCTGTTCTTATGTTCCTTCTCATTCAGTGCTGAACAAACTGATATTTGAAGAAAGCACTGCCCTGCTTTTAGGATGGGATGTAGAACATGAATAATGGCTCTTTGTGGCCACTGAAGATCTGTAATACTGGAGAAGAAAGAGCACCCATTGCTACTGTCTGGTATCGATGGCTCGAGGGCTATTCTGATGGGGGGTGAACCTACTACTTGCATTAGGCTTAGTGGAGGCAAATCCTCCATTCATTTTCAGGAACAGGGAACAACCTAGCTGCTGAAATGCAGCCACACGTGGATAAGTGCACACTTGCTATCTAGTAGAAGCTCATCTGAAAACTTATTCTGAAAACCAGTGAGCATGTCATAGGTTTCAAAACCACCAGGACTTGTTCTGTCACCTGATCTGACTTAGAAGCGTGCCAGGAAGGAGGCAGGTACCAGATTTTGCAAATGTAGGGTAGAGGTGTCTCTTCCCAAAGGCCCTCAGGAGCAGTGGCCACCAGAGGAGACCTCCTGCTCGCTGCCGTGCTGCCGCCCAGGGACAGCTCTCAGCAGCCTGGCAGAGGGGGGCAGGCTCCTGGGCACAGAAATGGCTCTGGCCATGCCCTGGGTCAGCATCCAGAAGTATCTGGAGAGACAGGGGCTTGTGGCAAAGTCCCCTCACAGAGGCAATGTTCCCATACCAACCTCCTTCAGAAAACTGACATTAATGCTTGACAAATTCAGGACATTATTACTCCTCATTTTTCAACAGCTGGGAGGCAGAAAAGTTTTTTTTTTTTTAAATGCTTTGTTTAAAAAAAAGGAAGATTGAAAAGGGAAATCCATTTTTTTTAACCAGCTCTAGGAGTATAAATGGTGACGATGACCTGCTGACAGCCCAGCTGTAAATAACGGCGACAGTATTTGTTAGCAAGGTCATGTTTACCGAGACTTAAAATTAGTTAGCAGACTTATCTCACAAAGTTGTTAAAGCCTATGACATCTTTCGGGGAACGGAGAAGTCCTATTTTTAGCATTTCCTCTTTCTAAAACTTACTTCCTTTTTGGGGAGCTTTGTTCTTCCTTGCCAGGGTGGTGCTGATTTCCTCCCTGCTTTCTTACCCCCTTACTCCTAACTTCCCCTCCCCTAGCAGCACGGCACTCTGTTTTGGTGTGACGTCCCCTCATCCAAATTTGGTGTCACATTCCGGCACCCTAATGGGCTAATGTGCTGCCGCCGAAAATAAATGCTGCAGTGTCCTCTCCCAAATGCGTATGGACTCAGCTGGGTCTCCAGGACTTTTTATAGCCCTTCAGCTCAGTCCTATCTTTGGTAGCATCAGCATTTCCATAGCAACCAACTGTGATGTCAAAGTAACATGTTTTTTGGTGAGAACAGCAGGAAGCGGCGAACCCTTCATAAGCAAAGATCCAATTTTCATGCAAATGTCTCTCAAAATGTCTGCCAATCGCTGTTTATGCTCCTAATTCTAATTACCTCACTGTTACCTCGCTGTCCCCCATCTGTCATGCCCACCTGGTGTCCCCTCTTCAGTTAGGTAATGCAGTGTGCGCTTCCTTAGGGGAATATCTGAGCACTGGGGAGGAGAAAGGTGCACTCCATTCAAAGCAGAGGAAGCAGTAATAGGAATGGAAGAGATGTAGCAGTAGCATGTTAAAATATAATAACACTTTTTTTTTTTTTTTTTTGTAAACCAGAACTGGTGTAATTGGCCAATATCAGCTATTTCCAGCCTCTTACAGTTGTAGATATTTTTTTCCAGTGGATGCGTAGATTGCAAGTGATGCGAATTGAACCTCCTGACACGTGGTTTTTGGTGGTACTTTGCAGGACCTCTTATAAGCAGGATCTCAGGGCTCTGCAGCCCATAGCTGAAGAATCATAGGTTCATATACTATACTGGCAACTCGTAAGGGAAAGAAGCAAAGAAATGAGCTTTTAAGTTGCAAAGGCTACATGCTAACTGGATCTTAAATAAACCCTTAAGACCATGGACTCTGCCTTGTCCTTGTCAAGCTGCAGTGCTGCCCCTACGCATGTCCTCTAACCCAGAAGACAGCAGTGAGCGGTGGGGGTTTCCACTTGGAATAGCATCTGTCCATCTTTACTGCAGCACTGCATATTCTTTGGACCAAAACACTCACGTGATGGAGACTGCCTCGTGGTGTTAAGGATTAACCCTGTAATTTGCAACAAGTTTGATTTGTAGGAGAGAGTTCTCCCACCACCAAGGGTGGGAAAAACAACATATTGTAACTTAATGCTGAAAAGGCTAGAATTTATCTACTCAGAGCTCTCCTAAACATTACCTGCTCTGTTGGACTGGTTCCATTTTTAGGGTCCTTGCTTCATAGGGTGACTGCAGTCTAAAAAGCAAGGTGTGCTGCAGGCTAGAGGATATGTTTGGAGATGTGAGGCCTGGAGCTGGGAGGGATGCAGGAAAGCAGTTGCAGGTCAGGACTGCAATGAGTTCTCCAGCCTGCCTGTCAAGAGAGAACACGAGCAGAGGGCTGGGAGTGCTGAAAATCAAGGGAGAGGGTAGATTCAAACACGGAGCAGCTTTTATTCAAGGAAAATTCCCTTGCATGCAAGTGAAGTAAAGAAGTGTGTCTTCTTTATCCACAGCAGTGAATGGGCTTTAGCCAATTCTAACCTGGGCAATAGAGAGTCAATCTACTCCTCCCTGCCCAGCCTGAATCAACAAAGAAATGAGTTTTCCTCCTCTTTAATTACTGGTACGTCACTGGCTCAATGGCAACTGAAAATGCACTGTGGTTTCTCTGGCTCCTAATTTTTTATAAGCATATATATACAAAACAGTGCTGAGAGGGGAAAATGAATTACTTACTCCATGGCCCTACAGAGAAAGCAAGATCACACAAATTCTCCATCTGTATTTACTACACGGGAAGACACAAGCGGGACTCTTACTCATCTAGAAATTGGCTCACAGACTGGCTTCTCCCCAAGGTTGTAAAGTGCAGCAATGGTGGGGGAAATAAAAGCACAAAGCCAGGCCTACATGCAGAAAAGAGGGCTCTGCCAGGCACTGGCTGCTGCCCTACATCCTTCAGTGCCATGTTGTGACAGTGGGGAGGACAGAAAATGTTAGAAATACTAAGAGAAATAGACAATAAAGGATGGCATAAACTTTGCAAGCTAGTTTTTAAATTTAATGGCAAACTGATTGTTATTCCAAGAAACTTTGTATGGGTTCTACTTTTTAGTTGCAATGTGTGCTATCTTTCATTTTTATCAAAAGAACTTTTTTAAATCCATTGAGAAAATATGTATTTCTGTGACCTGAGAGGTCACACACATATTCCTTCATGCATTTGATCAGTGTTTTAAACACCTGTACCACAGACCCATTCTAAAAAAAAACATTTCAAGCCGTACATAGAAGTAAGGCCCATTAGCACTAGACATACTGCCTCATCATTGTAAGGGAGGCCAAAATAATGCTACATGCTGATGAATTGGTGTAACCAAATCCCTTAGTTGCTAATCTGGGACCATATATGCCAAACCAATTAGTTCTCCATCCAGTCTTGAACACACATCTCCATGCAAAAGCAGTGGACAGTTAGAAGAAGAGGCCCAAGAAATTAGAGCATCAGATGTCAGGACTTCAGCGGACCAAATCTGGGAGTCAGCTGCATTTCTAGTTAAAATCTGTCACAACTGCTATGCCCTAGACTGGAGGCCAGGAACTTCATGGTCCTGAATACATGTTGTTTTCTCCAGCTGAGTCACTTCAGGCTGTTGTGCAATCCCCCCAGGGAAATGATGGATGGAACATGCATTCCTTCTCTTCCTAGTCAGGGTAGGAGGACCACAGCACTCTGGGACGATGGGTAGGGGAAAAGGCACCCTCAACCCCCTATCTTGTGCTTCTGGGATGTCACCTGCAAAGGAACCTTTCGGTATTCCCAAAGATAGCCACATGCAGGTCTTCCCCTTGGCAGAAAACCTCCACGGACTCCAAAGAGGGTTATTGACTATTGCCTGGCCAGAGAGCCTTCACAGAGGCCTGTGTCAGCCTAATCTCAGATTATGGCACTCAGACACAGTGCCATGCTCTATTTCTAATCCTGAAAATTTTCTGATTTTTTTTTTTTTTTAAAAGCCAGGTTTTCATTATCTTTAGCTCCTCCTAATGGTAAACATGGAATTTCTGGATTTCGGTTTTTATCACTACTAGATCTGTGCAGCACTGTTGACCTGTGAGATGCAGAAGATCCTGTACCTCTGGAAAGAGGTTGCCAAAAGGTGGACAAAATCTCACACCTCAAAATGATGGGCCACTTTGGAAAGTTTGGTTTTGTTCTCTTTTTGGGGAAGGGAGATAATTTCCAAGGTAGCAGGTAATACAATAAATTGCTTTGAGATCTTCGGGTAGATGATGCTGGAACCATGAAAGCTTTCAGGCTGGAGTAGGGGTTAAGACTTTATAAATTCTGTTTTGGATAATGAAACCATTAATTAACTGGAACCACCTTTGTTTAGGCTGAAAACCAAATAGCTCCTATTGAAGCTTTGGGATTGCTCTAATGCCAGGAGTCACTGTACTACAGCATCTCTCTTTAGAGCAGAAGAAATCAACTCAGAGAAGAGTTTTATCCCAAGCCTCTTAATACAGTTTGGTACTGCCATCCTAGAGACACCCTAGTTAAGCTCTGACAGGAGTCAGCTGTTCCTCCAGCACACTGAGTACTGCCTATAATGCTTCATAGAAGCTAATAACACAAAGGAGACCAGCTCAGACAACCAGTGCCTCCTCAGGGAAGGCAGCTAGGTAACTCCCCAAGGAGTTTAGAAAAGGAAACGTCTGTCAGCACTCAAGCAGCCAGCGTCAAACCCCAAAAGTCTTGCTCTCAGACTGTCCAGACCTTCTTCATGTGCAACACCAGCAAGATTAGGCAAATCAGTACTCTGGAAACCCTTATTTCTGCCTCTCTCTAGGTTTGGTATTTCAGTGCTGGCAAGAATATTAGAAAGCATTTTTCCTTTTTATTGCCAGCACATTTAGGTCTATGAACTATCTGCAGAAACTGGTCTTTAATAACCCCTCTACACTTTACCCTTCCAGTTGAAACCTTTGAATGAAATAATGACAATATTCTGCATCTCTGTGCAGCAATGGGGAAAAGCTGTGGAAGTGACCCAGGGCTACGCAAAACCACATTCTTCTACTTTTTGTACTGTGATTTTTGCAACTGCTCTGCAATGTCATATTCTGCATTAAAGAGTTTTCTTTTTAACAGTGTTAGCAATTGCCCAAGGGCTAGACATTATCTTCAGAGCATTAACTCATGTTCTGGTTCACATACCATGCCAAAAATGGGGGGAAAAATAATCTGCTTATTTGAAATCCTTGATAAAAAATGTTGAGATTCTAAATGGCTAAACTTCACAGCAGATTCTCCATGACAAGCACCAGCTGTACTTCACCAGATTTACCTAGTGGTAAGGTGTACTACGGGATTGTGCCATGACCTGCATGGCTGGTGGTTTTGTGACCGGCCACTGGAAAGTTAACTTATGTATATATGTACAGTAGCATTTCAGATCTAACTTAGGCTTTTGTTTTTAAGGTATTATTTCTTTCCTTGCAGATAATGAAAACAATCCAGTCCCCCGGTGTTTATACAGATACTGGAATTTAATTAATTTACTCAGCTATCAAATTTTTATTCATTTATTCATCTAGCAAAACTGATAACAGCCATAGGATTTGTTGGTTGTACTAGATAAGGGCTCGAAGCAAAGTTTCAGTCCTGAATCTTTGGAAGTCTGGACAGAAAAAGGGAGGAAAAAAGATGAGTTTGGAAACTGGCACTACCTCTGCATATATATCCTAGCCTATGAAAAGAGAAAGGATATGTTTAGCCCTGTTGGCAGCAGAAAGGCAAGCTGTAGAGATATTGCCCTCTGCCCGTACCCGTTTCCAGATGCCAGGGTGATGCAAGGAGCTGAGACACCCAGTGAGACGGGTGCTTCCAGTGAGGTGGGAGAAAAGCATTTTCCCCGTGATCAGAATGCTTAATGTTCAGAGACTGGTCCTCACCACCCCACAAGATGTCTGTGTACAGGCCATGGGGAGACATTCCCTGCTTCCTTCCAGCTTTATAATCCCATGGGCCCATCAATAAACCGAAGCTGCAGCACAGGACAAGGAAGCTGTTGTGGTGACACCTGGCCACTGTGAACACTGTCCCAAAAGACAGTGTTGCTTCAGGGGGAAGACAATATTGCTTCAGCCCCAAACAGAAATCACGAGTACAGTCCAAAAACAGCACTAAGTACCCCCAAACACTGGCACAGACAATTCAGCATGGGACGCTAAAAGCAAGCCAACATGGGGTGTCCTGCTTACACATCACACGACATGAGGAGGGAATTCTGCTGCGCTGTGGCAGGATGGCAGGAAAGCAAAGAAACCGCTGAAGACCAGGTAAGGGGACCTTAAAGCCCATCTAATTGCAACCCCCTGACATGGGCAGGGACACCTCCCACCAGAATAGGCTTCCTCTAGCCCCATCCAGCCTGGCCTTGGGCACCTCCAGGCATGGGGCCTCCACAGCTTCTCTGGGCGGCCTGTGCCAGGGCTTCACCACCCTCTGAGTGAAGGATTTCTTCCTTATATCTAATCTAAACCTACTTCTCTTTCAATTTAAAGCCATTCCCCCTTGTCCTGTCACCACACCCCCTGACAAAGAGTCCCTCCCCAGCTCTCCTGCAGCTGCCTTTAGGCCTGGGCAGGCCGCTGTAAGGGCTCCCCGGGGCCTTCTTGTGCTGGGGGCACAGGAAGAACACGGATGCTTGGTGTCCCCAAAGCATATTTATAGGAATCATAACAGAGATTTTCATGGAAAAGTCAATATAAGACTGTCTTTGTGCATAGCCTTAATGAGAACAGACTTATTATTGCATCGATCACTGGTGTCTTCCAGGGACAGCTTAAACTTTTCTTAGCTTTGACCACAAATTGCTTCAGTGCAGGATTTTCTACAGGAAAAAAAAAAAGGCAGTGCATTTCTTCTAAAAACCTTGACATGCCAACACTGGAAAGAATGAAGTCAGAACTAAACTGAAGGGGTCACTGCGCCATCCTCTGTAGCGGGGAGGGCAGTGGCACCCCACAGGGCCCCAAGCCCCCACCCCGTGAGCTCCATGCACTTACAGGGAAAGTGAGAGCCTTGATTTCAAGCCTGGGGATGGCCAGGCTTAGAGAGCATCTGCAAGGCAGCTTAAAAACAACTGCCACTGAGAATTGTCCCTGTTAGCAATCTCTCCAGGTCGTAAAGTGGCAGCTGTAATTAAGGAGGAGCCTTGTTCAGAGCACGTCTGTCTTTCACAGGTGCCAGTTTTGCACCTCTCCACCTTTTACGTTTATTTCGGGGCCGCACAAGCCAGTGTGGCTTGTCGTTGTTTGCTAAGCAGGATTGTTTTGCTTCCCACAGGAAATACCAGATGTCGCAAATTCTCTTTTATTACTAAAGGGATGTCTCTGCTTGGGGGATGTCTGACACAGAAGGGCAGCCCTCTGTCTCCCTTTCTCTCTGATGAGCATTCTGCTCGGGGTGCCAGGCCTGGCATCACTGAGATGGCCTTCCCCGATCCTGTTGTTACGTTGCAAAGCCTTTCAGACTTTGGACTGAGCAGCTCCAGTCAGCAGATTGTGAATGACTCAAATGCTCTTCATCAGCAGATGTTGAACCTCCCCATTTCACTTTCCAGGAAGGGGGAAGAGATTGATTTATTCACTTTGCCGGGGTGGCAGAGGACAGAAGCGAACTCTAAAAAGGAACAACATATTCTCTGACATTTTTCAAATCCTGAGGCTTAATGCATGCAATCTGCCCTTCCAGGATTTCAGTCCTCTCATGAGTGATATTTTAATTTGCATCCAATTACAATTAGAGTGTGCACCATTTAACTTTCTAAGGGAACTCTGACAAGCTGATATGCAAGATGCTCCTCACAGTTTAGTGACAAACTGGTTGCAGAAAGCTATTGCAACTGTGTGTGCACGTGTTTTTGGATCACTGCTTCTCAGAGAGGCCAAACTGCTCGTCTTTGTCGTATGTTCCGTGCTGCAAACTGGTGAGGGAGATTCTTCTGCTCAAGGAGTGACAGAAGGGAGAAGGAGAAAGGGAGAAGTCTATCGTCGGGAAGAAACGTCATGCAAATGCCCCACACTGCTGTGCTGAAGTCCTGAGTGAAGGCTTGGTTTTATTGCTCACATTCACTTTTATTACAAGAGCAATTAGAGATATCAAAACTTTTGTTGGACATGGTGCAAACGAAATAAATTGCCCATCCCCACTCCTCACATTACTGATAATCTAACAACAATAAGCTAACCTGAAGCCTCTAAGTGGCTGGGAATTTATCACCCTAGGAAGATGCAGATCACCGATCACCTTCCCCTTGCAGGCTCAAGCCTTTAACAACCACTTTGTGGCTATATCTGCTGGACCTTTTCCTGCTCTGAAGGCTGGCAATTGGTTTCACCACCTTGGTTTTTGTATCACAGAACCTGCAAACTGCTTTTATCACCAGACAGCGCTTCCTGGAGCAGGAGAGCAGGCTGAGGAAAAGAGGAAAGAAGAAGTCTCCCCCATTTTTGCACACAGTGCTGCCTCAAGCAGTGGACTCTGTGGCTGTATACCTGTTTTTTGTGTTCCCCAGCAGAAACTCCCAATAAACATGCACTGTGTGACTTGTCTTGCAAGGGAGCAGTGACAACTCCAGTCATGCAGAAGTAGGACTGGACTTTTCTGCTCCTCCTTGTTCCAACAAAACAGTAACATCCCAGTCCCCTACACAGTGACTGCTTTTTCCTTTGAAAACTAGGGGAAACCGAATGTCTAAGCCATGATCCAGGGGCTCAGATCTGCAGAGCGACTTGCACTCATGGCCACTGTTAGGAAGAGAGAGCTGCAGTTGGATGGTTCCCGCAAAGTTAAACAAAGCCCTGATCTGTCTACAACAAAATTCCCATTAGAAATCCTGATTTGTAGGATTTTATGCTTCTGTGAATAAAGCTAAAATGCAGGCTATTGCCTAAATGTATATTCAGCAGAGGTCTCTGGTATGGCTGTGAGTTTTTTGTCCCCGGGACACTTGACACTACTTGAAAAATAGGAGAGGAGCATGCAGACAGCTGGGGATGGGGTTACACTGCTATGCTCTGCTCCTGCTGGTCTTCTGTCTTGGTCACCAGCTGGGGAGATGGCCTTAAAGCCCTCGTGACATTTATCCTCAGTGCTGGTACTTGCATTTCATTAGGGAAGGCCAAATCATGTTCTCAAAGACACATGGACAGGATAGAAGAAAGCTGAATCTGATGATGCAGGTACAGAGCCTTTTGGAGATCCTTTGCTCTCCCCCTTTAACAAAGGCAATGTGCTCCTTTCGGTGATGAGGAAGGCTTAAATGGGATGACTAAAGAAGGCCTGAAATCTTCTCTGCCTTTGAAAAGAGAAATTAACTATTTTTTCCTCAGATTGTTTTTCTAATTACAGATAAAGCCAAGTGCCACCTGGCTTTTCCTCTAAAGTAGTGCAGAAGTAGGTGAGCTAATGCCATTACATTACAGGCATCAACAACAGAACTCATTTGAAACAGACCAGTAAGGAAAGGCACCCGCTTAAAACCACGTTTTCTTTTGTCAACACTTAATCAATTCAGACTTTAGACAAAAAGCTGGGAGAAAAGACTCTGAAAGTTTTGAGTGCACCTGATGCTTAGTTTTACCTTCCTCTGGCAGATCTACAAATAAAGGCAGGGGGAAAGGGTTATTTCTTGCTGCCCCCAGAAAGAAGCACCACAAAGACAATGAACTTAAGATTCTCTCTGGCTTCCTCTCTGCAGAAAGGGTGCCATCCGTTCATGTTTTTCTTTCGGTAATGACCCGGTGTCTCAGCCAGCTCAAATCTAACTAGATAAAACTCAAGACTGATGAAATCAGAGCTTCTTCAGACAAACCCTTCAGGGAGCTTCATGGCTTTGCTATTGTTCTCAGTCTTCTCATGGTTATGAGTTAAATCCTCTTGATATTGATGCATCCTATCTACATCCTAGCCCCCCTGTCTTGCCTTTAGACCCTGGAATTTATGATGCTAAGCTGATCAAAATTTCTGAAGAGTTCACAAGCCGCTTTTGCTGCACTTGTGGCTCTGTGTAACATTGGTTACTTTGCCATTTTGTTTGGGTGCTGCAAATGGAGCACTTACTAAGCGAGCCCTCCACAAAGCCTTGCAAGGGGTCACACTGCAGCGTGGTGGAGCCAGACCAGAACCCAGAGCCCAGCAGTCCTGCCCCAGAGAAGGGGCAGGGAAACTTTTCTCTTCTTACATAGCAGTTCCCCCCACCCACTGGTCTCTAACCAGGGACTAAAGCTCGAGTCTTGCAGAGATTACAAATAGGGAACTATTTGCAGTGAGAGCACAGGCAACCTCTGATAAGCTGACGTTTCCTGACCAAGCAATGCTTTGCCAAGCAGTTCCCTCCCCTGAGCTCTTTCTGTGCTTCTGTTTGCTGTGCCAACTGCTAGAAAATACTGTGTGATGGCATCATTATTTGCATGTTATTATTCTGCTTTTAATTTAAAGCAGCAGAGAATCTGAGGCAGATCTGCTGAGCTGGAGCCTGGAAAGAAACCACAGGGAAAAGTGTCTGTTTGCTGCAGTGCAAACGGCATAGCATCGATCCTGGCCTGTTATGGGACTGACCCCAGTCCTGTGTGGACTGCTTCCAATCATGTCTGTCTGTCTTCTCCTGCTAATCCATTAATATAAAGAGCAGAAAGGAAATTTAAACCATCCTAATCACTTTTCACTGGGCCACAGCTCTGCCTCTGTCCACGCACATGCTTTGTCGTTGCTAGCAGGTGATCATTGCTTATATAGAAAGAATTAAGAGTGGCTGGCTCTTTTCTCGTAACATTTTCCCCAAGGTAAGTGGTGCAGCAAAGTACATGGAGTAAAAGGCAAAGTCTCCTGCAGCACTTAAGCTCAATTACATTGCCGCAGTCTCAATGTGCAGTCGTGTGCCACTGAGGAATGACCAATACATGGCAAAGAATACAGGTCTAACCCTCCTGTCCTTAATGTTTTGTGAACTGGGGCTTTGAGCCTTGTGCAACACAAAGTCCTGCATCTGCAAGGGTGTGGGGATGGGGCTTTGCGTGCAAACAGCAAGCACTGGGCCCCCTGGGGGGCTGAGCACAGCACACCTGGTAACTTTCAGGTAGGGTGCAAGGAAAGGATGGGGATCTGGGCCTGGGAGCATCCCCCTCTGTGGAGCCTTTTCTTCTGTCTGCAGCCGCTTGCTCCTCCCTGAGGAGCATTTATCTGCTCTATACCCATCCATGCCCCTCAGTCTGCAGAGCCTTTTCTGCTCTGATTAACCCAAGACTGCCCCTTGTATCTGACACTCAGCTGTGTGGTGCCTTCTGATGGTCTTCAGGTGGAAAGGCCTTGGCTTTTCCAAACGCTCCTGACCCTGTTCAGGAAGGTAAATACAGAGTTCAGCATTCCAAAACGCTTCAGCTGGGATATCAGTTAGCAGGAGCCCTTTTTTAGAAACACAGACCAGAATAAGGTGGGTTTTAAGCTTTTGATTATACTGGAAATGTGACAAGAAGGTTAGCAGGAATCTGCCAGACTGGGCCGGCCCTAATGCTACCAATCTGAAAGAAGGCAGACAAGTTTCTCCTGTGTTTTCAGCACCCAGTCCTTTGTGCAGCTTGGCAGCTCCCACTCAACCTTGCCTATTTCACAGAGCACACATGATCTGATGAAGTGAAAGGGAGCTTTACCCTGCTAGTGCAGCAGCTGTTGTACTCTCAACCAGGGACAAAGCATGGGCAAAGTATGGGGAGATTTCGATGCTGTATGGGGAGCTGTGGCACCTGGGTATGGGGCAGCTTTTTATTGCTACCCAGGAAAGGAGGACACAAGAAAACAGAGTTCTTGCAAAATCCTGAAACACTGATAAGTTCCTGTACTCCACAGAGGCAATAAAAGGAAATTAAGAAGAAATCATGACAGACAAATGATGAAAAGCTATGGCAGGACTTAAACCTAGAAGAAGAAGATACCTGGAGGAAATTTCACCATTGGTTCCCTGGGTATATGTGAGCAGCAGGAGACAGAAACGGTGGGGAAGCTTCATTCCTGACAAGAAGATCTGGGCCACTCAGTGAACATTTCATCTGAGGGTGAGGACATCCATACAGGTGACTGCTACTGGCACTAGAAAAGCATGAGCAGAGGCCCAGGACAGGAAGCAGAAGACTAACAGCAGCTCATCTATTGCTAAGCAAAACCAAAAATTACCTGTAACCGAAACAACACAGTGAGGAGAAAGTGAATGCGGCAAAGTGGACAGGTAGGTAAGAAAGAGCAGGAGGCCTGCTTCACAGTGTGCAAAGTCTGTGAGGATGGAGGGGAGGATGAGGCAATGAAATTGTTGTGGAACTGGAGATTGCTCCTGGGCACGGAGGTCTGAGTTGCATAGGCTGCCAGTCTGAGGGAAGCACTGGTGAAGCTAAAGGTGTTAGCGGAAACAGCCCCAAGCTGGGCTGCTGCAGCAGCTCAGTTGTGCACAGCAGGTAGTCCTGACAAAATTAGAGGATCCAAGTCCCATCCGCAGTTTACAGGGAGCTTCTGATGGTGAAAGAGCATCTGTGGATGCTGTTAACACCTGAACTCAAAAAAAAAAAAAAAAAAAAAAAGAGTCTGCTGCCTCTGGTAAACACTGTTTGTATATAACAAATGTGTTTTTATCCTCCTGCCTGGTTGAATGAAGCATTTGTGAAGAGTCCCTAACTAATCCAGAACTAACGTGGCCCCCTAGTCCTTCTCCTATAGAGCATCTCATGCCAGACTGAAGGACCAAATCTTGATTGAGCTGTGGGGCTCTTCTCCTCCTCACAGGCCTGTTGCCCTCATGAACCACCCTGGCTTTGCTCACGTCCTGTGCTTTATGGTGTGAGTCTGACAGTCATGGTTGCTTTACAGCCTTGTGTCCACCCCAAGAAAGCTTTGCAGCATGCCAGTAGCATCCAGCTCCAGCACAGCTATGAGAGGACACAGAAACTACTCCTCTGGTATTTGCTTCTAACACCTCCGTCACAGCTGGTTGTAAGTCCCAGGTGAACAGGCTGTAGCACCTTCACCAGCAAGGCACAGTCCCAAAGCACCTGAGCTGGATGAGCGTGCAGGGATGGTAACAGCCACAGGTCCCATTGACAGTCTGGCCAACACTCAGCTAAAGTAAGGCAGCTAGTCAGGTCCAGGGTCAAGCCAGGAAAGCCAAACAACTGAGGAGGAGATGCGAGAGCAGTTTTGCCTATGACATATATCAGGCCAGGAGAGAATGGTCAGAGATGAACTTCAATGGAGGCTCCTGGGCCCACGGGCAGAGGTTGTGGGGGTCCCAGGCGAGGCTGGTTACGTTAATTAAGGTCCATGGATGTCCTCAGGGCCCTGACACAGAGCTGCAAATGAACAGATGTAAAGGGCATGAATGATTCTTGGGCACAGTGACAGCCTCTGTGTCATCTTGCTTCTTCTGTGTCTTGCAGTGGGCAACCACAGACACCTAAAGAAGAGCATGAGAACAGAGCATGCCTGGAGTCCGACTTCTCAGCGTTTTCACAGTCTCCAAGAACGTATGGTTTAGGGACTATCTGAGCGAAGTATGGCATCTGTGTCCTGGTGGCTTTGTCTGCCTTGAACCTGTCTGGTCTTTCCTGTCCAGCATCCCCCATGTCCTGTGGTGGGCAGTTCTTCAACCTCACTACCCATCCTGTGAAAAGCCACCTCCTCCTGAATGTTTTAAATCTGCCACCTCTTATCTTCATTTGAGCTTCCTGAGCTTTTGTATCAGAGGAGGCAGTGGTTAGTTATCTCCGCTAATTTCTTCCATGCCATCTTGAGCCACTTATATCTTGTCCACAGGCGTAGGGTGGCTGCAGGCTGCAGGCCGTGTGCTCTCATCACTGCAGTCAGTTAACGTGCAGTGCTTTGGTAGTAGGCTCTGTGCCCTCTTTCTTCCTTTGAAACAACTGATTTGGGTAATTTGATGGCACAGAGAAAAAGAGATGGAGGTACCCAGGCAAACATTTATCTTTAGTCTTGCAAATGCTAGACTCTTTCGGAAAAAAAAAAAAAAGAAAAGAAAAAAAAAGCTACCAGCACTGTGAAAACATGGCATTTCTTGCTTTATCCCTGGCTGGCTGGTTGCCGGGCCATCTAGGCAGATCAAATCCCATCACATCTCATTGCTTGCTTTGACCTGATGCTGAAAAACACAGTTTTTCTGTCCATGTTCTTACCTGCTACCTATCTCCTGAGCCAGCCTGTGGAAATTCAGTTTGAGACAGGGGGTGATACGCAGCTCTGCTTTTCTCTCCTCTACACAGGTGGCTATTTCTTAATATTTTATTTATTATTTATTTATTTAAGTCAGGGCTTTTGGAAAGCAACCCCTACTCTCCTCAAAATGCTGCTTGAGAGCTTGTGGAGATACAAAGGCCATGGTCTCTGTTTTACATGCCGCTGGAGTAGGCTGCACCTCTCTGCCTTCTCTCTGCCTGTTTGTTCTTTAAATTTTACTCTTCAACTCTTAATGTGGCCCTGGAAATAATTCGTTCAGACAGCTAGTCCCCAGCAGCTTAGAGGATACTACTGCCTGCACAAGAGCAGCTGGACCCCCCTCTGCATGCCTGCAAGGCTAAAATGTGATTATTTCATTGGAGAAGATGGGAGGGGAGAGACCCAGGGTGGCTGTCCAGACTCAGTGCAGAACAGCTTAACCCCTGCACCACTGCATCTCCTCTGCTGTTCTGAGAACCTGGCCAGAGTGTGTGCAGCTCGGGACCGATGCAGGTGCTGCCTGGATGCCATCACTTCTGTAAGAATGGTTGCTAGGAGGGAAAGATGTAAGTAATACCAAGACTGTGGCAGATACCATGAAAGGTGGTACCAAGGGACAAGGAAAAATGCAGCATCAAAAGCATGTAGCACCTGCAGTTATCTAAGAGAGGGAGCATAGAAGAGCTGTGACAGGAGCTCCGCAGGGTGAGGGATGCTAGAGAAGCTGGGAGATGCACTTCCCATCCTAGGGGCAGTAATTCCAGGGCCGTGTATCCTTTCTGAAACAGCTATGTTGTAGTCACACTTTTTTTTTCTTTTTTTTTTCCCCACCTGGAGTTATCCTTTGCTTTCAGAGGTAGGAATATCACTGCTGCTAGAGCAGAAAACATATAGATCCCAGGTAGGTACAACAGGCAAGGGAAAAGCCCCACATATGGTGCAGGGTATTGAGCACAGGCCACAGAAACTGTCCCTTGAAAATGGCCCCTGCATCCTTCAGTCCTCCCCAGAGCTCTGCCTGGTCATGAATCTTCTGCCAGGCCCTGCCTTGGGGAGTGAGAAGGTCCTCAGGGACCTGGCTTGGCTGTCTGCTTTGGCCACCAGGAGCCCAAGCCACTTGAAGTAGCTCCCCTGTCTGACCCCATCCTTGCCTCCCCCACACTCCCACCCCTTCCATCCCTACCCTCCAGCTGTGTTTGTAAGTGCAAGTGCAGACTCCAAGAGTGGTCTGTGATGGTCTGCACGGAGACTCAGGGACTGCTTGTAGTGTTTTCCCTTTCCAGATTGCTCCAGCTCCTGCTCCCAAACACTCCCATTTGCTCCTGTTCACCAGCAGGCGAGTGGAACCAGCGTGTGGCAAGGTCAGTAGCTCTTCGGTGTATCCCAAATAAGAAAAAGCAGTTTCCACCTCATAACTGCAAATGAGGGCTTTCTGCCCCTCTGTGCATCTCCTCCCGCTCTGGCAGCCAGCGCTGCTCCTCCCTGTGCCTGTATCCTGACACGGAGTGCAGGCTGGGCACAGCCATGTCGCTGCAGGACGGGAGAGGAGGCACTGCAGATATCTCAGCAGCCTGTGCTCCTCCTCCCCCTGCCCGTAAGGCTGCTAAGCAGCATCAGCACGAGGGAGCTTTGAGCTGAGCTGTCACAACAAGAGCAGAAAGCAGCAGAGGGAAAGATGCGTGGGGGACATCGTGCCCTGCAGCGTGGGACCCAGCAGAGAGCAAGCGGTGACCCAACCCACCAGGAGGCTCCCAGAGCAGAGCCCTCCACGCTGTGAGCGTTTTATGTAATCCCCCTGGGATGGTGTTGGTATATTGTGGAGGGGGGAAGAAAGCAAACCTCAGGAGGAAAAACATTTCCTTGTGGTAACACCACAATAAAGGAAGGGGGAGACGGAGGTAGTGCCCTCCCCTGCCCGCTCCTTCCCAAAGGGAAGGTTAGGCATCTCTCGCTCAGCTTTCTCTGCTGTCCACTTTATCCAGCATCCACTGCTCTTGATGGGAGCTGTTCAATAAGCTTTGGATTGGACCCATGTCAGCAGGAATCTGCAAAAGCTGACAGATGAGGTGGGAAATGCCAGCAAATCGGTGGTGCCCTCTCCTGCCTGCCCCATCATTCATTATTGGTTTGAAGCCAAGTCTTTTCTGCTTTTATAGATTTATTTTTTTTTTCCAAATACCTTTTTGTATCTCCTCAAGTCCTACCCCAGAAAAGCAAAACTTAGAGCATCCTCCCGGAGACCTCTTCTCTCGCAGCAGTTTGCAAGCCACCGCACTTACATAAGAGTTGGCACTTTTCCCCTTCTGCCTCCCATTTCCTTCTAACACTCTTTAAAATCTTGCAGACTCATTTATTTTCTCTCACGTGATCCTGGCAGAGACTTCCCTGCTCTCTATTTGGCTGAGCTCTGAGTGGACCCTGCACTCACCTGTCCTGCACCAGCACTCCTGATGGTGCCAGGCGGACTTCTTCTGTCTGCAGTGCAACCCAATTTAACCATATTTGCAGCTGCCTGGTATGCTTGGCTGTACAAAACCACATCGGTGTGCAGTGGGAGACATTTGATTCACATATTATTCAGCTATAGGGCTTGTAATTCCACCAGTGGGGTCTTGCAGCAATGAATCAGTCTCTGACACAGAGGGACACCTGGCCTGCAAACTTAAGAGTAAGATGTGAATTCGTCAGGTTCAGGTATTTATATGCATATGTATGTATATATAAACCAGCTAGGATTTTAGTTATTAGTTTCCAGCAAGTGGTCACATTTAAAAGGAAAAGATGACATTTTGCCACTGATTGTAGTAATTATAAAATGAGAGAGTGATGCAGGTTTAGAGGTCCTGGTTGTTTTCTAGGAGGCAGAGAGCTAACTCTCCCTCTCATGTATGAATACAGAACAGTCTGCAGTGAAAAAAACCACACGTTACTCTGCATATTATTCACCCATGAGGTACCTTTGTTTATGTAGAGATTTCCAGCAGTAAGTTGCCCTTCATAATCCCAGCAGCTAATGGTGCAGCTGAAGCTTTGTCGAAGGTTGTCTTTTACTGTGGTTATTTCCATCAGAGAAAAAAAAAAAAACTGCTTAAGGAGGAGTGTGATTACCTGTGACACAGCACTAAGATGGATGGCTCCAGGAGCAACCGATTACACCTGAGAAAACTCTGCAGGCTTGAGATCATGCAAAATATGGGAATCTCTGACCTCGTGTGTTTTGTACATTTTTCTGTCAGCTGATGCTAAATCCACATTAGTGAAGAGCAAAGAGGAAAGAGGCTGGCTGGCAAAGGTCAGGACTCCCACTGATCTGGCTGTGCCCTTGCCTGCGAGTTTGACAGTGTTGTTGGAGCCCTTTGAGCCCTTCTGTTTCCCTTTGGCAGCCGCTGCGGTCCAGCCCTGAGGAAGAGACCTTGCTAGCTGAGCTGGAACACGGTCGTATTGTAATGCTGCTGACTCAGCTAGTTTACAAGGGTCAGCTTTGAACCCAACCTACCTGCTAATTTTTCCTTCGATGTCTGGGGAGTCGGAGCATGGGGACAGACCATCTGTCACACCCGAATCAGAAGACATACTTTAAAAGTTTGCTTGGAAATTAAAATCTTTGTAGGCTAGGGGTCAAACCTCGGACTCTCTTACACTTGAGTAACCCCATATGGATTGGCATTGGCAGGAACCAGCAACCTCTAGGGCACGCAGACATGCTGCATTACACATCTGAAATGCATGGCCATGCATGAAGATTGCCAGAGTCAGGCAGAAACAGCTGCAAAAAGCAGCACCAGGTTTTGATGGAATACTTGCTGACTCCCACTGGAGGAGAAATAACACCCATGGGGAGGGTTCAGGTGACCTAGCTTTCTATGGTTAAATGATCGCTTCTCCTGCCAGCTTTTGGCAAAAAAAGAAAAGCTTTTTGGCCTCAGCAAAGCAAGGCCGCAAAACCTAGGCCCCAGGGGCACCTGCAGGGATTTCACATGCTGGGATGAAGTGATCCCAGTGACCGACAGAGGCATTGGGACAGAAGATGCATGGGGGGATAAATGATTCCTGACAGCACACCAGAACTTGTCCACCACTTGGATGTGGGGCTTCTAGACCTGCTCTTACACTGCAAGTCCAGGAACTGTCAAGCTGGGGGGCGCTTCCCAAGAGACATTTGTGTGCCGATTTTTTTTCTAATATAGGTCTTGGATGTCCACAAGGGGGTTAATTAGGGATCAAATCAGTGTTCTGCACAACCTACAATAGTTGCTGGATGCAGAGAGCAATATAAGTCTTAGCTCAGCTGTGACTTGATTGTGAAGGACTGCTGCTTTTTGTGGTGGTGGTAGGAAAATGTGGCTGGGGGGAGGTGTTTTACCAGCCAGGTGAGAGCCTGGCTGGAGATTTCAATAAGCCTTAGAGGTCTGGAAGGGGCTGGGGGATGTGATGATGTTCATACCAAGGGTAGCTTCCCTATGGGGCTGCTGAAGCGTGGGGAGCAGTGTCTGGCTGCACTGCCTGGAGGTACAGTGGGGCTCAATCTAGCCTGAATTTGTTGCTTTTTCTTTAGGCCTGTGGAAGGGCTTCTGTGTCTTTTTACTTCCCTTTCAGATGTGTTCATTTGCCTAATGCTGTGTCTTCCAACTGGCCTTGGATTGATCAATGCTAAGCAGTATGAAATACTGAGTTTTTTTTCCCCCTAAAATGTAGCTCTCTGCTGGTTACTGTGGGTTACAGGATACAACCTGACTTGTTCTTAGACTTTTTTTTCTCTACCCTTAAGGATCATAAATCTGTATTACTGCTAGTGGGTGACAGCTGAGATATCTAAAGACTTTTTGATTAAGGAGCTGGAAACCCACACCCCCAAAGCCCAACTGCATGACTGCAAAATAGTGGAGTTGACAATGCTGCAGATGAGTCAGGCCCAAAGCAGCTGGGTTAATTTCCAAACGCTCCTCTCCTGCAATTCCTCCTCCTTTATATCTAAGGCTCCTGGCTGCCTTGATGAGAGTGATTTTGATTAATGGTGGAGAGTAGTATGAGAAGACAAAATCAGTGCTGAACCCTAGAGGTATAAAGAAACAAATGCTGTTTTCCCCTGAGGTTTTTATTTATTCCAGCAGTGTTGTGATGGTGGAAGAAAAGCTAGGGTAGGAGGGCTGGTTCTGGTGGCTCCTGGAGCAACAGGCATCCCTAGTGGGATCTGGTCAGGCAGCCTCTTACCTTCTTTTTCTGTGAAGAGGGGAAGGTTTGACTCAGGGTGCAGGTTTTCTTTTCTTCTTTTTTCTTTTTTCAACAGATCTGTATCTCCAAGTTGGCTTCTGCGGTCTTCAACAAGAGGTAACTCCAATGAAGCTTTTAAAATTCTACCATTTTGTGGGGATTCCCTTTTGTCGCATAATGGTTATATGTTTTGTGCCTCCTCTTTCTCAGTGTGGGGTACTGAAATCATTCTTCCTTATCGACTCAGCTCATAGGAGTGTTAGAGAATAAGAGCTTTGTCCCCCAGGCCCCATGTGTACTGGAGGGTAGGACTATAAACCTAACTTCATGAGGAAGTCAGAGCAGCAAATATATAGTTGAGGATTAAAAGGGAGTGCTTGGAATGGGAACGTCTTCTGTGTGAGCCTGCTCTGACGGGGAGGTGCAAGCTGCTTGGAGAGGCCTGGTGGACAGTGCTCATGCCCCAGTAACTTATCTAAATGAAGGAAATCCTATGAGATGAAATGATGCCCTGACTAGCTCATTCTCCCATCCTCTATTCACATTGTTTGAATGTGTTTCAGTGCTGGTAGAGGAAGAGAAGCAGTAAAATAGCTTGTCAGTGTGGACAAAACGACAATGCTCCTTTCCCTTCAGAAGATCAGACCATCTCCTTGCCTGTAGGTCTAGCCTAGGAGTTTCCTTTCCCTTATCCCCCGATGTACTGAACAAAGCCCTTCGACCTTCACCAATGCAACTGTGCTCTGCCCTGCTGCACCTCCCTGCCAGGAGCTGGTTCAGCCAGCCACAGCTCCGTTTGTACCCTGCTGATATTCTTGCACAGACAGTGCTGCTGTTTCTCTCAGTTTCCCCAAAACCATGCTGGGAGCCAGTGATCCCAAGGCCTTCTTCTCTCAGGGCTCTGCCACCTGCGTTGAGAATGCAGCCCACCTCCAGTCCCGGGAATAAATGGTATGTGCATGTGATCCTTCTATAGGGAGCATATCACCTGCAGCATGCATGCAGGCAAAACTGAGATACGTGAAAAGCAACGTTACCAGTATGTCTAGGGGAGCAAGCTCCAATGGCACGCGTTCACCTCCACATTCAGACAGGTAACCCTCAGAGAATGCAGTGACATACAGCTCAAATGAAACTTAATGTGAACCAAAAAGAAAAAAGAGCAGCTCGGCTACACAAATCATTGGCAAAATGAAACCAGTTTGAAAGCCCAGCTGGGAAATTATGGCCAATAACAATTTTAATTCTCGTGTGATGAGTAACATCTCCTGGCACCTAGCAAGCACTTGACATCAAGCTAGCAGAAGTCAGAAAGGACACTAAATAATGCCATGTTCTGCCGTGACGTCAGTGGGTGATAATTCTGGAGCCTACAAGTAGGCATCAGTTCCCAAGAAGACTAAAGATAATAACTCACCCTTTCTGGTACTCCATGGGTGGGCGACTGGGGAGCTGGTCTTGGCAGCAGGGGATGCTGCCCAGTCATGCAGTGTGACTGAAATCCCCAGGTAGTGAGAATTGTACAGTCAGCTGAGTGGAGACTTATTTAGGAATCAGACAGTTTAGGTTTATCTGGCCATCCATGGCAACAGACTGTTTTTGTTGGCTAATGGGCTCTACAACCCTTTTACAACATTTACCTTTGTTACCAAATGTGCTAATCAGCTGAACTTCAAGTGTCCAACCAAAAAGAGGATCTTGCTGTGAAAATTCTCTCTCTTGGTAATTTTATGGTAGAGGTGAGATGGTGGGAAGTTGGGAGAAGTACAGAGAAGAGAGATGAGGCACAGTGAAGTGGCTCCAACATGCTTTAATTGAGCTGTGCTCATGCGTTGTGTCTGTGCTGAGTGCCTGTTTTCTGACAGCCAGGCATGTCTGAGGTATCTCAAACTGGCAGCTGAAGTCTCTGATCCCTTTTGAAATGCTTGGCATGAAAGGTGAGTGGGAGATGATAAAAAGATGTCTGTAGCAGCTTTGGGAACCAAACTCGGATCTGCTGAGTCTTGAGTTGGCGTGGTGGGCACAAATTATACCATTTGGCTGATTTCTGGAAATATTACAGGATTTACTGTGGCTGCTGTATAGACAAGCCCATCCATGGGCCTGAGAAGGCCACAGACAATTCCAAAAACCTCGCACACAGGCAGTTATGTTCACACACGACACGGAGCAGAGCGACTTGATTGAATTTGACCCTTAGTCCAAGTCCTGTGGATTGCTGAGGGTGTTGTGTGATAGATATTGGTATCTACTGCATCCTTTTCTCATGGTATAAAATTACACCCAAATGCAGCATTACACCATTTCAGCACTGCTGGGGCTGCAAGAAGCCTGGCACGCTAAAGGTACACTAAGGAAAACAGTGGCTAGACTAGAGGCTGTGGGAATTTCACCATTGGGTTTCCATCGCTCTGCCCTTCCCACTGCTTTCAGGGTGAAGGTAGCTTGATAAGGAAAAAAGGAAAGACCCCCAGTGTCAGAACTGTATCATATCAGATTTACACCCAGAACTGATGGCTCCCAATGGTGCTGCTTTCAAAAGATCAGCCTTCAGCAGCTGGTTGAGATTTTGAACTGAGATCATCTCTGAATCACACCTGCTGCTCCTGCAGACTTGCAAAGGAAGGTGTGTCATGGTAGTAAGCACAAGACCTGAGCAATACCTTTCTTTGTGGAAGATACTCAGTGAGCAAAGTCTTTTTTTCCTGTCTCTAAAAGAGACTCTTGCCCTTTCAAAAGGAAGGCTGCAATGGCTGCAACCCATGGTTGTGATCCATGAATACAGTTCTCTGAAATGTACTTATTTCTCTGAAGGGTGTTAGCTCTCTCTTGCAGGAACTCCAGATTTCATTTCTCCTTCTACTCTCTAGTTTATTAAACCAGAAATCATATGTTACTCCAGGGAAGTTAAAAACTACTAAAAATGGTTAGTGATCTATTAAAAACCCAAGAGTTTTATCTAGCATTTTTGGTAATTGTGCAAACTTTGTGGAGTATTCTAACTTGCTTGGTCTGCTTAAGGTTTGATGTGGCTTGAGTGATGTACTGAAAAAAAACAATTGCTGCACTTACTCATTAATGAGTGGAGGGCTGTATATCTCATTCATTCTGCTAATATGCCAGCATAGACGCATTTTTTTCAGTGCATTACGTTGTTACTCAACGCATTGTGCAACCATTTGGGCTTTAGAAGGACTGCACCCAGTACCTTATTAATTCAAATAGCATGGTGCCAGCCTTGGATCAAGGGGAACTAAGGACCTCATGCAGTTTCAGTGGTTTGTTCGCATTGTTTTCTGTGCCAACAGCTGTGAACATTCTGTATGGACAAAATTAGTGATGTAATTTGCACTGTTTGGGTTTTTTCTGATGATCAAAAGATCAGAGAATAAGTGGCATTTGTCCATGTTGCTTCATACTGATAGAGGAAAGAAGACTGCAAGTATATTTGTTTTCTTAAGGGGTTTTCTTTCCTGATGTGATTATGCATTTTTTTCTGTGCTTTTGCAATATCAGAGATGTCAGGTCCTCTCTTACTTCTCACTGTTGATGGAATACTTGGAAAGTACCGAAGAGGAGACTAACATACAGATATGACTCAAGTCTCTAAATGTGATTGCCAGTTGCCAGTCCTGAATAATTCCCAGGTTTCTCTTCCTGTGCTCTCCCTATAGACATCTCTAGGATATACAGACCTTTGATATGAGCCCCCAAGCCAGCAGCACCACCTGCTCCCACCTTACCTGCTGCTCTTTCTCTTGGCATGAAATGCCTGGCTAAAGTTACTGGCCCCAAGGACCTAACAGCTGCTGAACTGGATTATTATCCACAAGGAGAGGAGGTAGAGAACTACAGAGACTAGTCACTTACGTGTATTTTTTCCCTTCAACTAGGGAAAAGTCATGAGGTTAAAAGGCAAGAAAACTGTTGTTTAAATTGTTGTGTTTGTGTCCTGTCTCTTCATCTCTTTGAGGTAATCAATCTACACAGCTTCTGCCAGCCCAAAGCTAGTTCTTAGTAGCTGATGAAAAGAGTTTTTCCTCTATGCCAACAGAGAATACAGCTCTCTACAGCTGGTTAACATCCTTTATAAAACACGAATAGAACACACTGTAGCATTCCATTATAGATCTTGGCAGTGCTGTACATGAATGACAAAATCATATCCGTTATCACATATTAATCCATCTCAAAGTTGTATTAGCTGTTTTTGCTATGTCTTCTGCAAGGCTCTTTGTGTTCAGCTTGTGTTTTATCACATCCATCACATCCCTGTCCAAGACGTATCCTGTGCCTTTCTCTCCTCCACTTCAAACCACCTCTTGTCAGCTTGGGACAAAACCCTATATTTCTTAGTGTTTGTCCTTCCACGTGATTGTATTGGAAAGCTTTTGGATTGAATATGCCCATGGCCAAGTAATCCAGCCCATGCCATATGACTGATGGTTGTAGATACTCCCCTGTAGCCTGTAAGGGGTAGAAGCACCTGGGAGTATTGTACTGCTCTTGGGCACAATTGTTGGATATTATAGTGAGATTATTATTATTAGCCTCCTTTACTCTCCTCCCTATCCTCTTTCTGCTTCCTAAAAACAGATTTAATTTGAGCACCACAATGTTCCCATGGACCTGGTGTAAGAATATTTATTAGGCAACCATTCAACAGCTTCTGCTTAAACTCTTCTTTCCCCTCCCTTCCTCATACCTGAACTCTTAATTCTCACTTCAGTAGTTTCCCTCTCTCCTCTACCAAATACCCTTTGAGTAAGACAATGTCATTTCTGAAGAGTGAGCCTGTACTACAGAAGCTTCCAAGCTTCTGATTTAGAACATAAAGATTACAAAAGGGGTCTGCCTGGAGCCCTGGAGAGGAAGGTTTAGCTGTGGTAGAGATCAGTGGGCTCCAAAGCGTGGTGAGCATACCTGGAGGTATGCAAGATGATCCACTGGAGTGCAGGAAGAAAACGTTAGAACTTCAGTAGTACATGTATATAATTTATAAACAGATAAATATACTCATACTGGGGAGTGCACACTCTTTTTTTTTTTTTTTTTTTATACTGATAGGGCTATGCAATCAAAAAAGATTGGAAATGACTGGTCTATATTACCACAGCATGCCTCCCCTTCCAGGAGGGTTTTGCCTAGAGGGTTTTATCTCCATGCTGCTAGTCCAAGGAGCCATAGGACCACCAATTTCAAGTGTATTTTAAACCTGGATATGAACAGAAAGAGCACAGAGACAGGAAGGCCCCACATAAATAAAGATATGACCAGAGAGAGACCTCTGATGGTCTGGTTTATGCATATATGCAAGCTAGAAGCTATTATTTGGCCTGCGGACAAGCAAAACTCCAGGGGCTGGCATGAGTTTGCCAAGCATTTGTTGTTTTCTGTTTCGAAGGGGGTCCTATGATGTCCTCAACACAGAGGCTGGCAGATGGTGCTCTCTCATATAGTGAGTGTGTATTTAGGACTGCTTTCCAGTATAAGAACATACATTTTAGTGCCTTTTAGAAAGCAACACTGAGTCTGCATATAAAAGGCAACGGATATTTTGTCCTATTAATATGGATACTTGTATACTTTATAGTTTGCTGTTGTGTTAGACAGTACTTCGACATTCACTTTCAGTCTGTCATCTTAAAGAAAATAAAGCATGTGAAGCCAAAGAAGGCAAATATTTGTCCAGTGATGATTTAGGGACATGGATACATTTCTGTATGTATTTTTAGGGAGTCTTTTTTTTTTTTTTTTCCCTTAATGCTGTCTAGATGTGTGGTTACAGGTTGGGAGAATAAGGTAGCAGGTGTGGTGTGCTGGTCTTCTACAGCCAAAAGCATTTTTTTGCTGTATCTGGCATGTCTGGACAATGGTTTGAACATCTGAGCACCTTCTTCAGACTGTGAGGAGCTTCATAAGCCGTGCACAACCCATTACTGCCACCCACACTGATGCGTGTTGGAAACGTGCAACGGTTTGTGGGGCAATGAGCAGGGCTCCCCTGTCCCCTCCTTCCCATCAGACACAGAGCCTCATGTTTGCAAGGAGCTGCTTTGCCATGTGGGCTATTGCCACTCTGGCAAGGCCCCCACGGTGTCCCCTGAGATGTGGGGACGTTGCCGCTGAGCCTGACACAGGTGAGCAGTGCTGACTCCCAGGCTGTGGGGTCATGGCAGAGGGGTGCATGTCCCCAAGACCCTCGCTGGCCAGGGTGGGCTCTGCGGAGCTCTGAAGGGGCAGTGCTGTGGCTGGGAGCCACAGATGAGGCCCTTAGATGGGGGGATTCGGAAAATCAACCGTGATGTTCCGGCAAAAAAGCCGGAACAACCTGAAATGTTAACCTGAGCGTGACTGTCTGCTACCTACAAAATACAGGTGCGGCCCTGCTGTGAAGCCTGCCTCGATGGCTGGGAAGCAGGGCAGCAGTGAAGTTGTCCAGCAGGCGCTGAGAAGTTCTCCGTTCTCTGTACTTTCTTCTTGCATCCAGCACCTCTTCCTGCCTCTGTGTGCTTAGGTTTCTCTGTCTCTGTATTGCCATCTACCGGTGAGATTGCCAAGAGACCACTGAAGATGACCCGTGAGGACCACACCAACCCCTGGTGACCTGCCTGAAGGTCCCTGCCTACTGGCCGAGGTGGCAACAGGCCTCTCCTTGCAGATGCCCTGAGGAGACAGTCAAGGCAGCAGAGGCCATGGGCAAACAGTGAAGTCTCTGTGGTGGCTAGCTAGTCACTAGTCAAGCGGCTAGCTGGGAGGGATCTGAGGTGGCCTGCTGTAGCTGTCCTAGTGTGAAAGCCCCGGAGCACAGCCACCGAGCGGTGAGTCCAGCTGGCCGATGGCACTGAGGGCTGCTGGAAGGATGGGGTGAGCCTGGAGCAGCAGCTCGGTGCCACCTCGTCTGTCACTCGTGCAAAGGGCCACAAGGGGTGTGTGTGTGTGTGTGTGTGTGTGTACAGGGGTGTGTGAGGGAGGCTCAGGCCCAGCGTGGAGCACATAGGGCACTGCAGCTTTTCTGCATGGTGGCAGGCCATGTTCTCCATCGGCAGATGCTACTGCGAAGGCAAACGCCCCTCAGTCAGTTGCTGAGCATGCTTGCGGTGTGTGAGGTGGCTTGTGTGTGACTGAACACTGTTGTTCTGCTTCTGGGATGGGGCTGAGTGTAAAAGAGAAGACTAAAGAAAGCCCGAAGTGGTCTGGGTGAATGTTGATGTCGGGGCTTTACGGATTGAGTTCAACTCTGTCCCCCCTTTAAGTTTTATTCTGCAGTAAGGGCATTGCTGTCGTCAAAGTGGCATGAGGGCTGGCGTCTATCAAAGACATTAATTTTGGCTGACATGAATGCAATAGGTTAAAAAAACAGTTTAAAATAGGCTTTAATAGGTTAAAAAAAAGGCGGATGGAAGAAACTTTAACCCTTCTGTTTCCTTACAGGCTCGTGGAAGGGGAGTAAGTCCCTTAGCCACTTTCGGATGTGTAAATGCCTTTGTCTAGCCTGCTTTCCTGCCAGTCTGGCTCTCAAAGGGTGTTCAGGAAACCTCCTTCCACCCCCCCCCCCCCCCACTCCTTCTCTGAGCCTTTTGGCAGTCCTGGGATTTCCTGGGTGGAGGCTGGGAAACCAACGGTGCCTTGGCAGGCCAGAGAGGAAAGTCTATTAGGGCACCTAGCATGGCCCTCTGTAATTGCTTCCTCTTGCTGCCCTTTCCCCTGCCAGCCCCGGGGTAGTTTCTGAATCTCTCCTTGACTGGGATATATCCCCCACGTGCCAGGGGGAAATCCATAATCAGCTCAGTTAATGTTAAACAGATTGTTATTTGGGAAAGTAATCACCAGAAAGTATGTTATTGGTTAACTGCCCTGTCTTGCACTGGCTCTACGCGATCTCAGGAGAAGGAGAATAATGGCACTGTGCAATGCTGTTCTCCATCTTCTGCTGACACTGCATTGCCCCTCATTTAAAAAGAGGCAAACATTCATGCTGTTGCTTTGTCATTAGAGCAGCTACCCTAGTCTTCCTCTGGTACTTCCACTGTTTAGAATGCACACGATTTGTTTGAGTTGATTTTTCTTTAAAAACACACACAAACAAGTACTGACTCTGATGGCTTGTTAATATAGTGTCTCTTTCAACCTGGGAAAGCCTCAGAGCTTGTCTGAATTCAGTCAAAAGGTTTATATTAAAATAAATCACTTTTTTTTTTTAGCACAACAAACCAAACACATTTATGCTCCACACAGAGTTAATTTGTGCAAATTTCTGTCCACCTCATGTTTTAATATAAAAGCTATAAACCCTGGGGTGGAAAGATGCTGGGAAGAATGGTGTCTTGCAAAAATGCCACTAGACACAAGGCTGAGAGCAGCACTGCCAGGCATTGCTGTAATAACTTTTGTTTTTTGGGTTATGTAAGTAGCTACAGTCTTCATTCTGTGCCTAAGGCCAGTCTGCTGATGGTTCAATGGAGGCTACTGTTAAGGCAGTGTGCAGAAAGAAAACAATTCAAAATTCATCAGCAAATGCATTGTCTGCACACACTTAGACTGGAAAAAGCAAAAACTCTACAGCATTGTTTACAGAGCATTCAGTCAGCCCCAGCTTCAGCAGCACATAATCTTCAGGTGTTCTTGGCATGGGATCAAGGTCCTGTTTTGTGGTGTGAGGATGAGGGAGGGCAAGCAGGTCTGAAGCAGGAAACAGCTTCCCTTGAATACATTGCACTCAAAATCAGCTGTGGTGCAGTGTGCTGTTTGACCGGGGAGGCAGCATTTAAGCTAGATTCCTTATCGTGACTGACCTCTTCAAGCAGGATAAACCCAGCTTTCAGCACAAAAGATACAGGCTTAAAAACCAAGTTATAATTTTTAAGAATTCTTTAATCCCACCAAGCCAAAACTCCTCCCCAACATGGCTCTAAGCAAAGATGAGATTTGGTGACTACTCTCATCACTCTTTTTTCTTCTGACTGGAGGTTACTTGTTCTCTGCCACCCCCCTTAGCAACCCACTTTTTGGGTGTTTGGATTTTTGCTTATGTTGCTCTTCCAGTCTCCCTTTCTGAAAGGATTGCCTCTTGTTCCCCCAAAACACCCTTTGCATCAGCCTGGGCTGTCCTTCAACACAGGAAGCAGCTAGTGCAAAGCATTGTGGCATAACTCAGAAATCCTTATGGATGAGCTAAACAGCAGAGCAGAAACCAGGTCAACAGGAGTTCTCAAGAAAATTTAGCTATACCTCCAACATCTCTCTTCTGATCTGTTTCTCTCCCAACCCTTCTACTTCAGTGTATGGCCATACCAATATCAGAAAGAGAGGTGTGCTTAAAATCCTCGTGCAGACGAGGCAGGTTGTATTGGTCAGTTAAAGCACATTTTGCTTTCCTTTACGGAAAATTTATCAGTTAACATATTGAGAATATGTCCTTTCTCCTTCTCCCCTGCTATCAGTGAGGACAAAGCCTGTCTGCTTTGGGATGGAGTCTTAGGAGTGAGGACCAGCTCTTCTTCTGTGTGCATGGTACCCATCACAAGCATTCCACAGCTGTTCACCAAGAAGATGACAAAGCAGAAGAGGAAAACACCACATGCGCCCCCTTTGTGGTGATGTTGGAGTCACTGTGCCGTAAGAAATCCAAACGCTGAAACAACCAAGAAGGTCATATTTGAACCCTTGGGAATATGAATCAAATTATAGTGCAAGCTCCAGTTCCAGTTCTGGTTTGAGTGTGTGTGTGTGTATATATATATATATACATATATTCCTTCCAACTCAGGCTATTCTGTTTCTATGATATATCCATATATATGATGTATGACAGCACTACTACCTACTGGAGTGTATACCACGCCACACCAATGGTGTGTAGCTGCCGACTGCAGTGCAGGATGAGCTGCAGCAGTGCTGCCACCCAGTCCTTGTACAGCATGACGCCCACCATGGGTGAACGATGCATTTGTACTCACCTAAGAGACTTTCCAGGTTGCTGTGCGGTAGCAGGGTAAGGTGACAGGACTGTCACTAGAAACTTCTGCCTTGTGCCATAGCCCAGAGGCTGTGCTGGACCAGCCAACCACCAAGTTAAAGGTCTGGTCACATCATGGGCTCCCTGAGCCTCATGTTAACAGTTTGCAGGCACCCTCATTCTGCCCTACTTCTTGCGTGGTCCATGGCAATCTTCAACCCAGGCTCCCTCTGCCCTTGGCCCATATTTTCTCTTCAACTCTATGAAGGGTGATGAGCCTAGTAAGGATCTGCAAGCAGAGGCAATTCTAGCCAGTAATGAGAAAGCTAGTTAAGCATAGAAGCTTACAGCAAATTGTGCCATGGTATCAGATATGATACTTGTCTGATAATGCACTGCTAGACTTATCTTCCATGCTGCTGCTTAGCTGTGAGGGTTAATGTGTTTTGACTTGTGCTTCAGGGATTCCTATGGCTTCAGAGAGGCAGGATCTCTGGCAGAGCATGACATCCATTTTTCATGATGAAGCCGCGGTAACATGATGCCAGTGGGACAACTCTGTATGTGTCTGAAGAGAACTGGAGCATCCTGATGGGTTGTGAGTAATGTTATATCTGTAGTTGTAATGTTCAGTGGATGCACAGAACCAATCTTTTTTAGCTGTTTGCACATATTTAATTCATTATAATAACTCAAAATGCAACCACTTTGATGCTCTGTCCCTGTGACCAATTCCTTAATTGGGTTAACATTGCTACAAACATGGTATTACATGAGAATCTTGGCTTTAAAATAAGTTTATGAAGAGCACTTTGAATTTTAAGTAAGAAATTCGACTTTTAGGTGACTACTGTCAGTGGATGGAATACCCCGTACTCTGATATGGGGAGTTTAGCTCACTGAAATTGAGATTTGCTTATCTGCATTTCCACTTCTAGGGACATGTATTCTGCATTTCCTTGCATACACCAAATCCATTTTAAAATGATAGTCAAGATCCTTATGCAGTGTCTTGATTGAAGAAGCTAGAGGGTTCAGAAAAGACTCATAATTGCAAGATCTGCCAAGACTCACGATTCGGTGGGACTGAATTCAGAGATGTGCAAAATGCAAGACCAGAAAGGAACTGTGGCCAAATTCCTTCAAAACTGTCATGCCAAAATGAGCTGTTGTACAGTTGGCTGCAGGCATTAGTCTTGATGGAGAACAAGGGCTCTCCTTCCCCAACTAAAATGGCCTTTGTGTCAGCCCAGGGTTCCTCACTAGAAAAATTCACACTCCTCCAAGAGTGGGCTGCCTCAGTTCTTTGGTGCAATAGGGCATATTCCAACATTGAAATTTTGGAGAGAGTGTAATTCTCAAGGAATGAGTTTACTTATCATTTAATTGATTTTAATAAAATAGCTCCAAAGAACCAGCACGGGCTTTTTTTTTTCCACAATGTAATTTTTATTAGTAATTTATTCAGCCTAGCAGATGCCAACATGCAAACTATGCAAAGAGCAAATCTCTTCCTCCAAGTGTAAATATTTACTGATCATAAGTCAATGGTATTTAGTACTCTGCAAACATATTGTCAACGGTTCTATCCAGACTCTTCCCTAATTGCAGCTTGAGAGTTGGCAGAGGCATGTCCTCTGTGAAAAGATGGCTACAGGAAGGGAAGAAATAAAAAAAGGAAAGGAAAAAAAAAACGATAGCAGGCTAAATAGGTTCTTGACTTAATTTGATTGGAGTTATACCAGAGGTGAATATGGCCCAGAACAAGTTAAACTCTGGTGCAGGAGCCACACAGAGAGTTGGAAGGATGATCCTTGTGCCTCTAGAGGGACTACTCTCCCCCAGCAGACCATGAGCTTGTCTTGGCACTGCTCTAAAAGGGACTTTACAGTGTAGGGTAGGCAGGTTCAACCTTCCACCTGTTTGAAGAGATGTAGGTCCACTCCTTCTTAGATGTAGAAAGAGATGAAGGACTATTCTTTGCATTGCCTCAACTGGCTAAGTTTATTTGAGCAGTCCAAAAGAGCAAATATTTGCTATCCCAACCACCATCTGTTCTGGAAAGGAGACTATTTTTTAAACACAGACCTGCCTTTTGTTCTCTAGCTGTCAGCACAAAACCCTGCATGGGTTAATGTCTGGAACAGAGCTCGACTGTACTGGAGCCACTTGTGCTTGAACTAATATCCTAAAATCTCCTTTACTGCACCTCCAGCCCAATCCCCTTTGATGCCATTTCATTACATCCCATAATCTCTACTCTCTCAACAACCTCAAATAAATACAAACCAACTGAAAGATAAACAGTGGCTTAGACCTCATTTATATTCTATGAAAACCTCCTATTGCCTGCATGTCTTAGCACCCCAGCTTTTCACATGAGGCGTGTAAAGTTGCAAAGATCTTTAAACACCTTTCAAAACGATGTCCTCTGGGGGCCTGAACAGCAGATGTTCCCCGTGCATCACAGGGAGAGAGGTGAACAGGGCACATTTATGATATCACGTTCTCTTTGTTTAGGTGATCACGGCTTTACTTTAGTACCTTTATTTTCCCATTCTGCATCTGGGCTTCTCCGTGTGCATTTTCATTTATTTTTTTTTCTCCTGAGACTGCTTAAGAAATGTGCTTGTTCCCCACCATACCAACCCAAGGGGTGTGAGCCCTCCTGCTTCATATTATTTGCTCCATCTTTGCACTTGATCCTGTCAGATTTCCTTTTTCTACAGCACACAGTCCTTCCCCCATTTTCAACCGTCTCTTCTAATTCTCCTGGATAGCAGAGGTTCTTCCTCCCTTTCTCCTTCTCTGGAAAGGAGGGGAGGGAGCATTTCAGTAGATGTCAGTATCTTACATGAAAGATGGAATGATACATCTACACAACAGATGCAGGCAGACACGCTTTGAGTCCTTAATGTGGAGCTCTGTCTGGCTCTGCATTTTGTCTACTTTTAATTATCTGATGGACTAGGGTATAAATTCCTCCTCCTCATTGCTCATTTCTAAAAGCAAATTTCTGTGTTCTAAAATTACATCAGCATGTGTGAATGATTTCAGCATCGCTTTCATCTATGGCCAGATTAGCAGTAGCAGCTCAGATCCTACTTGAGGTAGCAAAAGCTCCTGTTTCACCTGTTCAATGTCACAAACACTATATAAAGCATCTCACAATACGGGCTATGCCTGTACGCACAATGTTGTCACCTGCACTTTTTTTTTTTTTTTAAGACTCTTCTCTGGGCCATCTGGAAATAACCCAAACGTGCTGAATGTGTACTTGATCTAAAATGGGCGCTTACAGCTTAAAGGAAGTTCTGCTCCTTCTGTCGTTTTGTGGAGCTGGCTGCACGTTGCAGAATGCTGCTCCGGCACACCTATTTAATATGTATCTGTACGTACTGGTACACACTGCAGTGTGTAAATGCTTCAAAGTTCCACTGCTGCTAGGGTTTCCCCTGATAACACACCAAAGCAGCTGCAGACTGGCGTTGTGCAAACCTTTGGCGTTGACAGAAACACTAAAAACGGCAAAATAACCATTTATTATTGCAGGATGTGTGTTACTGAGATGTGGGTAACAAGGAGCTGTTAGCCTGAGCATGTTTCTATCTAGTTTTTCCTTTCGGAGACAGTTGTGAAAGTCTTACACAACCAGCCCAGCCGCCCTTCCTTTACTCAACACAAAGCCTCCTGTAATGTTTGCTTGCAGAAAACGTGGGGGAGGCGTATTGGTAATGAATTTAGTACACCGAAAGATGCTCCTGCTGCCGCCCCCCAGCTTGCAGCAGGGGTTTTCACACTGGAAGAAAATTGCCCCTTTGGCTGCAACTCCTCAGCCAAGAGCGGGCCAGGGTACAAGCCTGACCTCCACAAAACAGGCACGCCTTAACGTGTGGTGCGCATCTGGGGGTAATTTACACGTGCTGAGAGGAAAGGGGCGTCTGTGGCCCTGCCCGGTGCGCAAACAGGAGCCGGGCAGGAGGAGAAACGACGCTCACGCTGAGGGCGGAGGGACACAACCACCCTCCTCCAGGCCCCTCCGCCCTCCACTGGGCACAGCCCCCGCGCAACGCTATTTCCGCCCTCCCCTCGTCGTTTCCGGGGTGACAAGAGAGGAGGGAGGCGTGGCTGGGGGCGTGGCCGAGGCGGGAGAAGGCGGGGCGATCTGCGGGCGGGCCAATGGGAAGCGGCGATGGGCGGGAGGGGCGGGGCGAGGCGGCGGCACGTGGCGGGGCGCGGCGCCGCCCGGTTCCGCTCCTGCCCCGCGGGGGTCGCGCCGGTACCGGGCGTGCGGCCGCCGCCTGCGCCCCGCTCAGCGCCGCGGTAAGCGCCCCGCTGCGGGCTGACAGTGCCGGGGGGGGGGGGCGGCAGGCTCGGCGCGGGCACGGGGGAGCGGAGCGGGGCCCGGCGGGGCACCGGGAGGGGGCGGGCAGCCGTACCGGGAGGGCTCCGCCGGGTCGTCCCCTCCCCCAGCTCCCGGTTGCCCCCGGTCCTGGTTCCCCACTCCTCTCCCTTCCCCCGTCTCCTTCCCTTCCCGGTCTCGGTTCCCCTCTCCTATCTTCCTCCCCAGTCCCGGCTCTTCCTCCCCAGCCCTTGTCTCGGTCCCGATCCCGGTCCCGTTCCCAGCTGCGGAGGGTAACGGGGAGCACCCGGTGCCGCTGCATGCCCCATACCGGGAGGTGACCAGCCCCCCGTGATCCTCAGGAGACCTGTTTTTTTTTTTGGGGGGGGTGGGGTGGGTTGGGGATGTTGGGAAAAGCCCCCCCCGGTGCCCGCGGGGTGCCCGGTGGGCGTCGTGGCAGGGGCGTCTGTCGTGGGGCTGGGGTCTGAAGTTGTGCAGCGGAGAAACCGTGGGGTGGGAGGAGCGCCGTGTGGGTAGCGCGTGTTCAATAACCCTGACTGCACCCCAGAGCTACCGGCGGCGTTCCGTGCAGCTCCTTTTATTTCCCTATGGACCCCTTCAAAGACGCGGTGTCTGCGGCACTTCCTGGCGGTGTCACAGGCACGCACAAAAAGTCTGGTGTCTGAATAAGCGATGGAGGCTGCATGAAATGCAGATTGCCTTTGTAAGCGGCTTTCCGCTTCACATGGAGGAATGAAATGTTTTTCATCCTGTGCCCCATCGTTTACCCCAAGTAAATGTTTTCAGTAGGTTTAACTGTACCCTGGGCAATGTTAGCACACTGCCACGAGACAGTAAGAAGAACAAATCCTGTTCTTTGACCAGGCTCTTAAACACAGCATCCTCCGGGGATGTCCTGTTCCAGTGGTTCTTGCCCTGGTGGGTTTAGTGAATCCCTTAACTCGCCTCTCTGCTGCCTCCAAACTTTGTCTTGTAGGACTGGCAAAGAAAAATCCTGTGTCAGGATCCTATTGAGTATGGTGCCTTGGCGTCCCGTGTGTTAGCTGAATGAATCCCTGCCGGGCTTGGTCATGCGACAGCACTCCTGCTTCCCGATAAAGTGAGTTAACCGACTGCTTGCCTAAGGAGCCACCATGGGAACGCTGACCCTCCCTGCCTGGAGCTAATCCGCGGCCTTGCTGATCGAAGTGAACTCCCTGATACTGAGTATTTGGTGCCCTTTAGGCCTCTGAGGGTTTGTGGCTGATCCGTAGCTTTGAAAACTGGGCTCTAAGATGCATGTTGATGTTTCTCTCTCTCAAAAGTGCATGTATTTCTGTATTAATCTTACTTACCTATCATAATGATCCACTACTGTATGTGTTAATGCAGTCCATTACATGGCAATGGGTAATTTAGAAAGGATCTGTCCATTTTTATTATCTTTATAATGGGTTAATGCACTTGCTGTGCGTGTTTGCTGCTTGGTTCTAGTTTAAATACTTTATATGCTTGTATATGCACATATCCTTTTTTGTACTTCCTTGGGGAAAAGTTTGGACTACGGGCCTCTTAACGTGTAGCTGCAGACATCTTTATTTTTTTGTTTTAGCTGTAAATTCCCTGCTGGGTTTATAAAATCATCTGCCAGAAAACAGGCCTTGCATCTGGCTATCTGCTATTGAAATTCTAATTGGAGCCTCTGTGCAACCTGCGGCCCCAGCCTCCTAAACGGAGTCTCCTGGTGCAGACTTATCAGAGGCGATGGAAATAATTTGCAAGCGAAATTTCAAGCTTCAGTGATGAAAAATGCCCATGCTGAAGGCCTGATAATGTGCTTAAAGGCTCTGGCTGCATACCCTGGATTACAGGGTAGGTGCTTGTTTAAATGTGGTAGCTGACTTATCAGGGTATATGACTGACTAAATTTTCAAGGGACAACGTTGCAGGGATATTAAAGAGCGGAGACGTTTGTTTTAAGCAGTGCGTGCTGGAAACATCCAAAACTTTGCCTGAAGAAACTGCGCAGAATTGATTTGAATCGAGTTTCTTGTCTTGCTGTGTTTTTTTTTAAAGGCTTGGGTAAAACTTTTCTCCGTGAGGCTTTTAGTGCACGCTTCCGCTGACAGCTGCCTGTGCTCTGATGCATAGCATTAACCTAGCATGTGTTCTGGGTAGCGTTATCCGTGCTTGAACCACAGTTTTATAAATCGAAAGCACCATAAAGCAGGTCCAGCCGGAGTTTATGCCAGCATGCTGAAGTGAAAAATGATGAGGAAGCAGGAGGAATGAACTTGTTACTCAGCTGTGCACCCACAAACCAGAGGAGCGGGTGCGTTGTTTTTGCTGCTTCATCTTGGTTGGTGTGTGTGCTCTAGGCGTGGAGTGGTGCTGTACTGTTCAGAGCGGTTGCATCAATGGGTGGGTGTCTTGCATGTGTTTCTTTCCCGGTCCCAATCTCCATATGGAGATCTTTGACATTGCCTGCGTGGGTGTGGGGAACAGCCATGCTCAAATCCTTCTGCTCTGACCTGTTTCTGGCTTGGAGGCCTGCTCTTGGAGCTGGACCCCACACGTAAGCATGTTCAGACACTGCTCGTGTCTGGTTTAATTTATCCTTCCCCTTTAATTGGTACTTTACATTTGATACACGCTCCTAATAGCAAGAACAATTATGCAATAGGAAAGCTGAAGGAAAAAGCAGACGATTCACCAATGCTTGCGTGCAGATCCTCAGCTGCAGTGAATTGTTACAGCTGCCTTGCAGAGCAGTGGCAATCCACACCAGCTGACTGTTTGTCCTTTGAAGTGCTTAAATCAAGATCAGATGCCTTTCTGAAAGATGTTCATGGTATTAACACGTAGCTGGTGCAAAGTTCATTTGTGTGGTAGGTGAGATAGCTCCCCTCTGCAGGGGAACTACTGGATGAAATTCTATGGCTTATGCTGCACAGGAAGCTGAACTGGGGGATCTTTGTGGCTTTTATTTTCTTTCCCTCCTACCCTTAAGATCTGTGACTCTCTAAACCACAAAAATGGAGTCAAGGGGAGGTAATTCTGTTGGAGAAATCTGACTCAGTACTGTGTGGGTAGTGTGTGGGGGCAAATGTTGATGTTCGTGTCTTCTAGCCAGGCTGCCAGGACTGAGCAGCCAGTGTGCTTTGTCTTCTGGTGCTGAGATGGGACACTGACTCACCAGCTGAAGGACTGGGAGAGCATTGTACTTCTGCTAGATGCTTTCTGATGCTGTGTGCTCTTAGCTTAGTGAGGTTGCTTCCCTTCCTGGCTTCCAGCCTGTCCTCAAGGTGTAACCCTTTGTTATACCTGTACTGTCAACGTTACCCAGTAAACTTGGATTTCGAATTACTCCCAAAGAGCTGTTGACCTTGTTGACTGGGAGGCCAAGAAGTCCTCTGAAATAAACTGCTGTATTCCTTGAGCCTGTTTTGGACTGCATGCAGTCTGCAAGCATTCATTCCTTCTCTGTGAATTCGACTCGGAAAAATTCATGGAGCTTGTGAATCTGCTGAGTTTGACAGCTGGGGTGTAAGGATGTTGCTGGAGCTGCAGGGACAGTAGTGATGCTGAAAATGAATGCAGGCAGAAGCTCAAGTGTGCTTTGGAAATGTCATTCACGGTTCCTCTAGCTCTTGCTGCTGGCAATCCAAGAAGGTTGTCACAGAGGTAAGGCCCCAGGGTGCCTGCAGTAGGTTGTCGTTTCCTGGATTGGGAGCTGTCTCCTTGCAGCGTGGTGCAGGGTCCCCATCTTGCAGGGATGTGAGGGTTTCAGGGTGACTTTTTCTTTGATTTATGAAGTTATGGCCTCAGGTCTTGGCTGTGTCATCAGCGTGCCTTTCACTAGCCAGAACGTGGCTTCCCGGTGAAACGCTGAGATTTCAGGTTTCTGAATCTCAGCTCCCAGCCCCTTTGGTGCTGTTGCTTGGTGGCACAGTGGGCTGGGTTAGAACAAAATATCCGCCTTCAAAACACTCCTCTCTTCTTTTCCTTCTTTCCATTACTGTGTGTTCCTGTGAACAGTTAATCCAGGCTCTACCAACATGAGCAAGCAACAAGAACTGTGGAAGTAAGTGGGTTTTACAGCTCAGTGAAACCACCCGCTTGCCTCGCTGGTGTGGAGAGAGGGGTGAACGCTTAGCTGCTTGTGCTGTCTGGGTTCCTTGCTGCTTCAGGTCTGTAGGCTTATTTGTGGAAACCCTGCGTGTAGCTGATGGCTCTGCTGTGTCGTTACCCTGATTATCACTGAAGTGAGGTTTCCTCCAGTCAGTTTCGAATGTCAGTCAGCGTAGGTGCCAACACTTCTGGCAGTCTTCCACTACCTCTGTTTTTTCTCTGCTGTTGTGGGCTTTGCCTCCAGGATCAGATCTTGAATTCCAGCGCTGAGGAGCGGGGGTGTCGCTGTGGTGACACCGAGCTGCTGCGTGTCATCAGACGGGACGGGGCTGGAACAGGCTCCTGTGGCACAGCTCCGGCCGCCTCTGCAGGGACTGCGTTGCTGTGGTGGGAGAGCTCGTCTCACTTCGCATAATGTGCTGTCCCTGCGACAAAAGACAGACCGAGCCCGGATTTTCCATCATGTCCTTTCCTACAAGTTCGAGTGATAACTTGCCAACTGTTTGGAAAGCACATTGGGGCACTTGTTACCTTTTCTTGTAGGAAAAGGTGGTATGAAGGAAGGAGCTGAGGGCCGAGCACAAGCAGTGTGGATTCTGAGCTCAGTCCTCGTGCTGAAGAGCTCAGCAAGTCAGGTCACTTCGTCTTTTCAGCAAAATCCTTCCTTCGTTCCCTAGCCATACGGATAGGCCTGTGTCTGCTTTAACTTCTTTAAGATCGGGGCTATTTCTTTGTGCATGCAGGCAGAGTTGGGCAGAAAGAGGCTGTAGGCCTCGCTGAGTCCTTTAGGTAGATTGCTGTGTAGTATGAAGCACAACCACAAACGTTTGCCTAGCTGGGTAGGTGGGAGATGCATCCTTGCACCAGTGGAGAGGAGGAAATGGAGGAAAAGATCATTGGGATTGCCTTCCCTAAGCGCCAACGGAATTGGTGCTCAGCCTGGACAACTGCGTTATGCAGTAGTTCAGCAAAACACTTGAGCATGCACTTCAGACAGAGGAGGAGGTGCAAGGGTTTTAAGTTTGCTTTTTTTTTTAAAAAAAATGTAGGGAGAAAAACAATTTAGTGAAATGGATGAATATTCTCGTTGAATTTTGCACGTGTATTTGTGCTGGGTTTATGTTTATTGAGCTTGGGGAGAATTTGCACCACTTTAACTAAATCTGTGTTTAAATCCACTTAAGTAAAATTCCCAATACAACTTGTACATGGAGACCAGGCTGAAATCTCATTAATTTTAATAGGATTAAGCATGTTCTTTTGATGAGTCGTCTTCTCTATCTTTCTTTGTCTGGCTTCTCTGTATTAAAAAGCAGGATAAACCTCTCTGCTCATCCATCTCTGTGCAAATGCTTTGACAGTCTCAGGGATATGGCTCTGGTTGCATACAGTAATTCTTCATACATTTTTTTCTGAGCTTTCAGCTGTAGTCCTTCTGTATCCAGGCTTTTATTGGATTTTGCTACCCCTAAAGGCCCCAAAACTTCTGACAGCAAGTCATAGTTAAGTGTTCGCCTGGTAAGTTTCTACCCTTAAAATGATTTTTTTTTTCACGCCATCTGGAATGGGTGTGAAACAAGTCCATCAGGAGAGGGAGAATTGGTTGAAGTTAGCAGGAACTGTGTGTGTCCAGATGAGCGAGGACAAAATTTGTACCTATTTGTGAACTGGGAATATGCTGAAGAACAGGGAATAAAAGGACCTAATGCTATGAATGCAAACAGGATGAAGGGAAATACAGGGGATCTATTTAAAATCAAGTAAGCCATTAATTGGAAAGGAGACCGTGTAAGGCATTTGTGCTATCTGTGTACTCTTCCTTTCCTCATTTCTCAATGTACATTTTCCTCTGAATCTAACTCTTGACTATTTTTTATCTGTATAAGTATGTAAAGAACATTATGAGAACACTCCCTTTCCCTCTCTTCAGAATAGACAAACTCTGCAGCAGGTACTTCTACTCGTTCCTGGAATGCCCTTAATGACACTTGGTATGTATACACTCTCATATGAAAAGTAGACCCAGGCACTAAGCTGGATGTGAAGAGACTGGATTGATTTTCGTTTCCAGCTCTGACCACTTCCTCCTATAGCTGTAGGATCTACAGAAGGCTGTTGAGTCTTCTCATGCCTCCTGTTCCGCCCAGTGAGATAAGGGAGGCTTGGTCTCTCTTACCTCCACTGCGCTCTTTTGAACTGATGCCCTGTTGCATTACGGCCTGCTATGAGTTACAAAGGTTAAGCTGCTGTATGTGTGTCAGCAAAGCTGACATCATCAGCTTATCCTTTTGCTGGAAGAGTTAAACACCTTCCCCCTCCGACAGAAGTTACACTGGCAGGAGCATTTGCACTTCAGTTCCTATATCTAATCAAAAAGGAGAGCGTGTTGGAAAATGTCATGGAATAAACTTTTTTTTTCCCCCCAAACAACAAACAGGAGATTTACTTACTCAGCAAGTTAAGGATGGGAGTGTCTGATGGTCGAGAAGCATCTAGTGATAAGGTCAAATTCCCAGTGTCAGAGCAAAGAGCATCCCCATTTACTTCCTAAATCTCTACAAAAGGTCTTCTGGATGCTAGTCTAATTGTTAATGAACAGAAGGTGTTGCTGTAAACTTTTTAATGCTTTTCTCAGCTGTGCTGATCCAGGGTTTTTCCTTCTGAGACTAATTTTCTCTAAGGTTATGTCCTCTTGTTTCTAAAACTGTCCCAACTGATCTACAAAAATGATGTTGTCACTAGGATTTCACAGTAATTTATGTGAATCTTCATGAGTGTTTCTGTCACTCTTGGACCTGAAGAGGCTTTGATAAAGGAACTCTCTTACCCCGTAAATAGTGAGCAGGCCAAGAGCCCTTGGAGCATTTCTGCAGGGCAGCTGGTTGCATGACAGGATCTCCCCTTGCGTAGGGATGCCTCTCAGGTTAAGCTTGCTGTATCCCTTATTCCTTGCTAGATTCCTTACCACAACAGATCCTTGGTAAGTGATTAATAGCTTGCTAAACTTTGCAGGCTTCACTAAGATTATATCTTTGTGCACATCTAATCCTTAGACATAAACCATTGAACAAGCCTGGGGCTAGGAGTGGATACAGCCACATGGAGGCTCCTTACCTCTTAATCAAGTGCATTTTGCGGTCTTGAATCTTAAGTCACTGTCTTATTTACAAGTAAGCTTTGCAACGTATCAGTAAATACATTGCTGCTTCTCTTATATGAGTGAGGTGTATAGTTTCTTCCACAACACCATCCTCAGAAGGAATATCTGAATGAAAGAATTTTAGAATAAAATAGAAAACGCTTGGCAGGGGAGAGATTGTTTTTCCTCTGCCTTGCAGCTGCAGGTTTTCGATACAGCAAGCTGTTCTTTCTGTGTTGTGTGTTCTACGCTTGGTCTCTGACCCCTCTGAAACTGGAAACAGATGTAATGCAAACTGTGGAGTGGGCAAGTAAGTGGTCCTCTGGGAGCTGACTGAGAACTGCAAATCCTTGTGCTAAACGAGCTCTTAGCTTATTGCATGTCTTGGGGCAAATCCATTTATTTACAGAGCAGTACTGAAATCAGCAGAGGTTCCTTCTGCATTTGAAGTATGTGCTCCAAGATTGTGATTCATGAGGTATATCTCACAGTGCACTCAAGCATTCACATTTACAGTTGCTGCTGCTCAACATACAGTGAGTGCCATCCAGTGAACATACTTCATATGTCCAATGGCAATGATTCATCTTTGTAAAGGATATCTGGATGAAGGAGAGAATTTGTGAAACAAAAATCATGCACAAATTTATTTTAGTAATTTATTAGACATGTAAGAGATGGTGCAGGAGATCACAGGTGGTTTTAATGTGCCTGTGTGTGTACTTTACCTCTGTTGCCACCCTGATAGCAAGGTTGAGGTGAAGAAACTAAGTGAACAAAGATGTTAGAACTGAGTGTAAACAGTTTGCTTTCTATCTTGGCAAACTAATGTACAAATCATGTTGTTAGACACAAATAAAAGATATTAGCAAGAATGCTATCAGGAAACTTGACTGTTTCCACCACTGTACTTCTGCCCCTGTAAATGGCTTTTGTTACAGTAGCTTGGAAAGAGTTTGTAATGCCAGCTTAAAGCTAACAGTTTTATTTCTTTATACAGTTCCAGTAAAACGCTGCATGCCCCTGACCTGTCGTTAGTACATCTGCTTTGCTCCTGCTGAAGACATCAGTGGCTGAAGTCCTGTGTACAGGTGAGCGCTTGCAAAAAGGTCCCGTGTTCACTTCTGATTTTTGCCCTGCAGAGGTGCAGTGCAGGCTCTGTTGTTAATGACTTGGTTCACTTTTTCTCTAGTCTCCAGGAAGGTTATTGCTAGAGGGAAATGGAGGAAATGTGCAGCAGCTCTAAGAATCAAAGACTAAATGGTGGGCATGCAGTTGAAGTGGTTACAGTTTCTTTAATGTTACAGGCATTAGTATGTGGAAAGAGTTTCCTATCTTTGCCTATCAGTGCTAGAGGATTTGGTAAGCAAGATTTGAAACCTAATTCTTTCTGAGATGACTGTCATATGAACAAAAAATAAGGTGTGAACATCTAACCATCACTGTAGGGTTCTTTTTCTGGTACATTATCTGCTTGGGCAGATTTACCTGACAATACAATTCCAGGCAATTGAAATCTAAGTGCACTCCTGTAAAGTGGCTTGGATGCTGCAGAAACTGAGTGCTGAGAAAGAAGCTTGATTTTTTTTTTTTTTTTTTTTGTGGAGAAGCTGGTGGAGATGATCACTTCTTTCTAGGGCAGAGGAAACCTTTAATTTCTCCACACTTGTGAAGATCCTTGCACTGAAAGCTAAAAGTACTGGTTACTTGACTATTCAGTGACATACCAGCTCTCAGGAATACGAGTTGTTATAATAGCTTTGTTAAATCCTCCCATGGATGCTTGCATACTTAACTCTAGATGCAGCTGGCAGGGCTGGTGGTGTTTCCCTGCCCTGCTGTACGCTTTTATGTGTCTCTGGCATCATTACTCTACTCTGAATTAGGACCCTGAATGTGGGGTGGAGCCTCTTCTGATGGAGAACCCCTGTTCTCGTGGTGCTTTTTGAAGTCTTCATGGTTACTGACATTAGGATAATTTATGTACTTCCTGCAAATGATAAGGGGTCTGATATAACACTGTCATTTATCTCCTAAATGGCCAGAATAAATATCGCCTGAATTGTTTTTTTCATTCCTGCACTGCAGGTGAATCAATTTCTTGAAGGCAAATTTAACTCCCTCAGGGTGTAGTTAAATAGCATTTTGGTGTGCTGTTTGCCCATTACAGAAAGGGAACTGTGGTTTGAGAGGAAGGGAGGCCGTGTCTGACCCAGATGGTTTGCGATAACTTCACGTGGCACTTGAGTGGTGTTTGCCTGAGCAGGGCCTGGCGCAGGGGGTAGAGGACAGGAGGAAGAGACGAGAGTTTCACAAGATGGCTTTGTCATCAAGCTTAGAGATGAGTTTTCAGGTTAGTTCATGCTTTGGCTAAATGCACCACTTATGCAAATATTTTGTTGTTGATGGATAAGGGTCATTGCTCTCTTTAGGTGCAGGCTAGCCATGCTACGCAACAGGACATGCAACTTGGTCACAGCTTCTGGTTTCAAAGAGGTTTCTCAGTGTCCCAGTTTGAATCTTGTCCAGTCCTTTCTGCATTGAAAGAAAATTCACCTTTTTTAGTACCTTGACAGGTTTTTGTAGGGTTTGATCCTTGTTGAGATTTGATGTTAAGATTTGCTCTGTTGGTTCATTTCACGTAAGCCTAAAGACAGGATTCTGTGTGAAATGCCAAAGTACATCTTTTAAAGAAGTTAAGTGTCAGAGCTCAGTCTAGCTTGTTGTAGTATAGTTTGAGTTAGTTCTGCATGCTGGGCACGGGGCTGACTTCTGTTTGTTCAAACATTAACTTTGGAATGACAGAGGAGAGCTGCAAGAGCCTGAGGGCTGTTGCCCCACAGGCAGTGGAAGCGTTCACTCTGTTTCTTGTTTATGCTTGGAAGCTTTGAGATTCACGCTGCTGAAGCCTGATGCCCTCCAGTTGCTGACAAAGGTGGGAGGTTGGTATTGGTTGTGACCTTCCTTCATAGTGCCTTGGTCCAACAATATTTTAAGGCTCAGGGAACCAACCTTCTCTGCCTTTTTGCCTTCTGGTGGTGAGGATTGGCATTGGCATTACCAGGAACAAGCTGGGAGTTTGCTTTCAGCTTCTTACTAAGACAGCCACAGCCTTCCACAAAGGACCATTTTCCCTCAAATACTGAGAAGAGATGAGGGTTCTGCAATGAACTGACCCACAGCAGAGAGGGAACCTGAAAAGAAGACTGCTGGCCCTCTGACCCATGTGTTTGCTTAAAAGATGCCTCCAGAGTTTTCTCCGATCTTCTCTGCAAACTTCAAGGTTTCTGGATGATTTAGGAAGCAAACAAGAAGCTTCAAACGTGTAGACAGTTACCTTTGTCTTGGGATATATAATATCTTAAAAGAATAGTGATAGGTTTTTGAAGCAATTCCGTACCAGATTGGGAAGAAAGCCTAAAGTAACTTGCTTGTGAGAGTGAGTGAAAGCATCCCTCTCACCCTGCAGGCTAAAAATTCTGACAATTGGGAAGGGCTTATCTTTTCATGGCTGTAGCTCTTCCTTCTGCCAGGGCATATGTTATCACTCTGAGGTTCCTGTCCTTCTGTATGGATGACTTTGTTGTTTATGGGGCAGATCTTGGTTTACCACAAATCACATTGTACTGAGTCAAGGAAATCTGAGCTGGTGTCAATTCACTTTGTGCGCTTGGCTCTCAACCTGCCCAGTTTACGGGTGTGATTCAGGGCTGCTTCATGCCTAGCTAAACAGCCTTTAGCAGGAGCAAGAGTTGCCAAGAGGGCAAGGTTGGGTTTGTGGGTGGAGGCCCCAGCAGCCAGCTCATGTCCATCCTGTGTGGTGGACTTGTCTGATGTGTAGTTCTGAGGATCCTAAACTTGCTTTGAGGGAGGAGGCTGAAAAAGTGTTGTTCCCTGGTGTTGGCTGCCTGCGTCCCCACTCATCAGCATTTACAGTCTCTTCTCATTCCAGGTTTGCAAAGACTCTAGCAGCAAACTGGATTTGGAGCAAAAGGTGGTGTTTGGTCAGCAGGAAGTACATGTTAATTCAAGTGTGAATTGCTTCATTCTTGACATGCCTTTTGTTTTGTGTTTGATTTCATTAAGTCACAGCCTGTTCCACTTGTTGATTCCTGACCTTTGGGGAATTACAGATGGGATCAGACTGGTTTGTATTGGATTAGGATAGAGCTAAATTCTTCAAAAAAACACTGTTCAGTGTATTGAAGAGAGTGGTAAGAGTTAGTACTTGTAGCGTGGCTTTCACAGACTTGTCCTTATCCTCGTTTTTGTTGTCCATGCTTGGACAGCCTCCCCCAGGGCAGTCTCTTGACTCAGATAATTAGTGTATGCTGACCTCATTTTTGGACCATGGTGGGCTATTCTTGTTATTCTTTTTGGCATTTCTAGTCCAGTGTTCCCTTCATTACATGATAAGAATATTGTTGGCATAAAATCAATAGCCAGGAGTTTCTAATGGGTTCAGTCTGTGCTGCTGCTCTTAGGACGCAACTGGAGAAGTAAGACTAACTGCTTGCTTTTGTTTTGAGCCAAGGTGTTCTAAGCTGAGAGAGGACTTCTGGCTTTGTTTTTCAAAGTAGAAATCTCTAATCAGTGAAAGGCAAAGTACCACTCAAAGGGATGTTATTCTAACAGGCATGCAATAATGTTGAAAATCTGTTTGAAATCTGTGTTCAGGTATGTATCATATCTCAGCCTGCTAGGTCTGTCTGTGTTTGGAAGCGAAGAGAGAAAGTAACAGCCAGTGGCAGTCTTCAGGAGTCCATAGGATAAGGATAGAAACGTGTAACACATTGAAATACTTAGCAGAGCTACACAAAAGTCTGTGTGGGTTCCTTTAGGAAAAAGATCCCATCAGTTTGAGACATCTCTTCCAGATGTGTTTTGCAATTGCAATTTTCCTGCTGTAAAATGTAAATTGATAAAAGGCATCTATGTTGATGAAATCCATTTGAACTGTGTTTGTCTTGGTGTTTCTTCTTATGAAGATCAGACCCTCTTCTCTGCCTCTACGAAGGAGGAGGAAAAAAAGGAAATGGACATTCTCTAAAGCTGCAGAGTTCTACTCGGTTGAGGCAAAATTTCTAAGTAATGGTAGTATCTTATTTGATCAAATAGAGTAGGTGGGAGGATAAAGCAGACCTGGTATTCAGGTCACGCTGTGAAATGGTTTTGGGGTCCTTGTTAGCAGCATCATAGGCAGATCTTCTATATCAAGCTCAGAAGGGTTCAGAAAAACTTACTGCTGCGTGTGCAGCCCCTTTTCTATGAATGAAGTACACTTTGTACAAAGACAGTTGTACTGGGAAAGCTTTGAGGAGCTCAAGCCAAGGCTATTTTACTTAATTGATCAGTGTCAGGAATCAAAACTTAAATAGATTCCTCTGAAACTGCAAAGAGGGAACGTGGAATGAGGTGAGTGAGCACATCAGTTGCCACGTAGGAGACAAGTGACCCAAGAACAGAGAACCTGCAGAGAGGGTCAGAGCAGCTGTGGGTGCCCTGCTCCCAGCCTGTGTAGCCAGCTGAGTGGTGCTGGGCTGGGCTGGTACTTCTACAGGTGCTGCCTGGACAGCCACAGAAATCAGTGAGTAAGGAGAGGGAAGGATGTATTTATCACCTGTATGTTCAGATGACTGCTAGGTTTAAGTTTAGGTTGGTGTATGGCTTACAGAAGATTTGTTGGCTAGGAACCTCCCACAGAGAAGGCCAGCAAGGATTAGGAGAGCTGCTATTGAATTTGATTCTCCCATTGTTTAGAAAAATAGATGGGGCTAATCTTCTGCACCCACCATGCCTGGTGATTTCCACATCTTTTAAGCTGTCAAAATCAGAAAGCAGTGAGGCCTGTGGCCAGCCACCTTTATTTGTTATTGCTATGAATGTCTTCCTGGCTTGGAGATTTTGAGACGAATCCTTGTGATTTGTGTCAGCATATATACGGTGAAAAGCTCCCCTGTGTCAGACTGGTTTGTGATAATCTGGAATGTGTGATAATGTGTTTTTGCTGCATCTCACCTGGCAGCCCTTCCATATAAAGCTACCTTTGTCTTTTAACTAGAGTTTTACAGTTTAAAAAGACGACTCCTACATTATAGGGGTTTTTGAGTGGTTTTGCTTTCAATAATAACTTACAGTGGAGGCAGGATTTTTGAATTAAATCTTTTAACTCTCCATATTTTAGGATTTGTGCAGAGATCCTGCATCCTTAGAGAAAAGAGAGGTCCAAAAATGCTCTCCTTAAACCCAATTCTTTCAGCGTTGAGCAAAAGTTCCCCTTCAGTCATTGTACTGGGATCACTCTGACCATTGCCATGCTGTCTGAATGTCTCTTTCTGAGCTCTCCATGGTGTTGCCTTATGCCTTTGTAATGTAGGGTGCCATCACTTCTGAGCATGGTCCTGCTCAAAACCATGCACAGTCTTAAATTGCTGAGCAAATCTGCAGACCCGTGTGTTCTAAGTAGAGGTGTTCTCTGTTTCTAAATGCCTAAAATTAGCATTACAGCTACCTGAACCTACAGAAGAGCATAATGATTTCTCAAAAATATCTGAAGTGAAAGATGACGTTGAAGTTATTAGCTTCAGTGAAATTTAACCTGACCTGTATTGCTAGCAAATTGCTGACTTGTAAAAATTCTGCAGGGCCAGGAGGTAGGCGAGTGACCAGACATTTAACACATTTGTGGTTTTATTTGTTCGAAAAGTAACACCTGGTTAATTGTACCTTCAGGCTGAAATCCCTTCTTAAGTCCCTCTTAACTCTGGACTTGGGAGTTTCAAATTTAATAACACCTCAGACCAGTTCTGAGTGTGCATGCTGTGTTTTAACATGGGAGTGCTGCTTCTGGCTTCCAATGCCATCTATCAGGAAGCACGAAGCACTTTACTGCAAAGTAAATGCTTCTCTAGGTACTTAGAGCCCAAAAACATGAGCCTGCCTCCTACCCACGTAGAAGGGTATTTGGTCTGTATTAGCTTGGTGGCTATGGAGTTCTGGGGTGATTTCTTTTTCGGTGGTGTTGAAAGCTGTTTAATTTGAAACACGTGGTAGCAGATGCCCTGTGTACAATCTCCTGTTCCAATGAGACAGCAGTATTTGCTATCTTTTTTGGGTACGGATTATACTAGGGAAGGTTGCGGTTTTGCCATAGCACACATTTTTATTCCTTGGAAGAATTTGTGTTGACAGATTTATTGTCCATGTCCAGATCCAGCTTTATGCAGTTAGCATTTGGCAGTTCATTTTTCTTTATATTAAAATGGGATTGTTTCAGATATTCCAAAACAAGCCATATTTTCACAAATGAAACAGCTGTCCAGTCACTTTTCACAGGAAAAGTCCTGCAGAGTAGTAGTTCTCACCATCTGAAATGCAGAACTTGGCAGTGAACATGGGTGAGGAAGGATGATGGGTGGTGGTAGATGGGGAAATTCCTGGTTTTTAGGCTTTAACATTTGTTTTGTCAGAGGTAACCTGTGATGGGCATAAAGTCTTAACAGTGCCAGTGTGGGTTTTTCTCATTAGTTAGGTAAGAATTGTGTGAGCTGCCCCGTGCTCAGAGGAAGAAGTGGGGAGTGCAGGTGAGGAACTGAGGCAGAGAAAGACAGAGGCAGTCAGCGATGTAGGAGATGAGTCAAGCTGATAACATTCAAAACAAAACTAACCAAAAAAGAGCAACCACAAAAACCACTGGGGCTCTATCTGCCCAAGATTGTGAATCAGTAGCGCTGCCTCGCTTCCACGGGAAGCTGGAAGTGGAGAAGGAACCTGAGCTCTGGTTTTGTCAGCTGTCAGACATGGGCTGTAACCACCAAAACTTCCTTCCCCTCTGCGTTGTTTGTGGGGGAAAGGTTGTTTGTGGGGCGAGTCGCTGAAAGTCTCGAACCTCAAGAATATAGCCCTTTATCTGTGTGAATGAGGTCTGCCATTCAGACTCTCTGATTAATCTGCCTGTTGCATGGAAATGGCTTTCCATTCCTTGTGGAGCATGGTAGCTGCTGACCTTGCACAGATGCTTCTCCCTGTTGCTGCTCCCCGTGAGCTCTGCAGAGCACGGCCTGTGGTGTACAACATCGTTTGTCAGCGTGGAGCCTGAAGGGCTTTATACTTGGGAAACTTTCACATGTCAGCCAAGTCCCAGTTTAATCACAGAGCTCCTCAGCAAACCTTGGAGTTCCACCCCTCTCAGAGAGTCTTTAAAATGTTTGTTTTAATTATGTAGAACATTTTGGAAGTCTCATTAAACATTTGGCCATTTACAAGCAAAAGAATAGATTTTCTTGCATAAGTGGCAGCTGGACAAATACTGTAGCAGCTGCAAACTTCTTTTAAAGATCACCATTTCCACGCCAGTCTTCAGAGGTTGCAGCAGCTCAAGTAGCCTTGTCAGAGGCTGTCTGCTCAGTAGCTATGGTTTATCCCTTGCTTTCTAGCTTAACATCCATCTAAGTTGGTCAGACGTGAATCTGGAAGGAGGTGTTGGTGACGCTGAACAAGGATGCTCTGTTCTTTTGAGTTTGTAGTTTGCAACTCTTGGCATCTTCGGGCTCATTCCCTGGAGCTTGTGAATGTTACTGCAAACGCTGCAGTTGCATTTGCTGTGGGCTGTGTGCCATACAGGCTGGTGGGGGATTCAGCCATAGATGGGGACTAAAATGACTAAAATAAGATGGGGACTGAATGAGGGGGCTCATATTTAGGGGCAGAGAGGATGTATAATCTTGTGACTGCTTAATCAAATTGTTTTCACTTAGTGGTTTGTCCTTGAGAGTCAATATGGTGGAGTCTTTGTGGACTCAGGCAAAAAAAAAAAAAGCATGTATCGTACAAAGCCATTTTAGTGGACATGTATAGGGAGAAACGTTGGAAGAGCAGCAGCAGACCCTACTGATGTCTAATGCTATCCTACCAGCTGCAGTAAGGGAGTGCCTGCTAATGTGGAAGGATGTGCCAGCTCTTCTGTAATACGTAGCCAGCTGTGTGCTGTTATGCTCTGAAGAAGCTGTGTAATAGGAGGAGGAATATAAATGACATTCTTCCGGGCGTGAGCTGGCAATGTTTGCTCTTTGCATCGTATTTCAGAGGACGTGTAACTTGTGTCCTGGTGTTGCAGCATCAACATCAAGCATCAGGAGCGTGCTCCTCTTTGTGGGAGGGTCTGGTTCTCTCTGAGGTGCAGGGAGATGTTTGCCTACCAACCTTTTTGCAGAAATTACTTCTTGGAACAAAAAGATTCAATTTTAGGTAAGCCTTGTAGAAAACGAGCGGTGTGCTACTAGAAATCTTGTGAGCCGCTCAGGGTAGTGAAGAGTGCTTGGCGCACCAGAAGAAGCCTTGAATGTTCTTCTGGGCTCATGTCAGTGCCAGGTGTTGATCAGATTCAGCTTGTTGGTCCCAAGCCTAGCCTGGCCTATGTATCCATGACTGATTTTTACACACAATTTTCTTCAAAACTCCCTCAGAGTGTAGAATTTTGCCTGTCCCACCTCAGTCACCCTCCCAGTGGAGCGTTTTGTTAATACTGGAGAAAAGATGGGGGCATGGAGAGTCTGTCCTGGAGCAGCGAGCAGGCCTTTGACCACTGCAGCCTTTTCTGAGGAAGTGGGGAGCTTCACATGTCTTGTGAAGTACAGTTAGAGGAACTGTGCCCAGAGCAGGGATCCCCTCCACAGTCATCAGTGATGCATTTGCTGCCCTGTAACCCATAACACTGTCTGCTTCACAACCTCTGGTCAGCTCTGTGTGTGTTCATGGCAAGTGACGTTTTGTAGAAACACCTTTTGTAATCTGTCATTAACTTTCCCTGGAGACTAAAGGAACTTGATGGCTTTAAAGCTGCTGTTCAGAGCATGATGTGACTTCATCTGGCCATGCTCTGCTGACCACGGGTGGTGACTCAACAGGAGATGCAGGGGAGAACATTTTAACAGAGGCTTTGAACCCACAGTTCAAGCTGTATTTACTTGCTCTGGGGCGGGTTCTTTGCATAATGTAGTTAAATCATTCTCAAACGATCTAAAGGGCCAGCTATTTTTTCTCTAGCACAGTAACGAAGCGTTGTTGTTCCTGCACATTCTCAACCTGCTTTGGGGCTGTTATAATTCATGCGTGACAGACACTGTTACAGATAGAAATCATGACCAAAGTGAAGTTTTGTTGCAGGGATAAGTAAGTAGCTTCCTGCCATTATTCTCATCCCTTTTTCTTGCCTTACTGATGCAAATGCGATTCAGAAATCAGCCTCATGTACTTTGTTGCTGCCCCTTCTGTCTCCAAACCTGTACGTGTGTGCCATTTCAGAGAGAAACTTGGAAAGCCAAATGCTCCTGAAGATTGCAGCACAGATTCTTTTGCCTCCTGTGTTCTGGCCTCAATTTACAAAACGAGATGTGCTTGTCTTTCCTTAGCAAAGCCTGGTTTAATTCTGTTTTCCAAAGAGTGAAATATAGCACTTGTTTTGAGAGCTGATGGCACATGAAATATTTAGCAGCAATTGCAAGTTGAAACCAGGCCTTATGTCTTTTCAATTTAATGGGAGAAATAGCACCGTTATTTATGGTATGTATTCCACCCTTGTCTTCCCTGCTTTGTTGTTACCCTGAGGACCTCACGGTCCTGTGCTGTGTCCTCATGTTATTTCCCTGAAGGACAAGGAGTCTTGTTCAGTTGCTTTTGGCTCTGGCCCAGCCTGAGGGAGCATGAACTGCACAGATATCTTTCTGGCAGTGAAAAGAGACCACGGTACCGGCAGTTCAGTGTGCTGGGTGCTGTGGCCTTTCTCTGGATTCCTCTGTAGTAAGTCCATACTGTACGCTGCCTGCTCTGTGCCTTCCTACCCAGAAGGATGCTAAATCTCAAGGTTTCCTTTCCACCTTCCGTCAGAAACAGGTAGAGATGCTCCAAGGGAATGGAAAATGACTTCTTTGCAGCTCTCTGACCTCATTTCATGTTATTGTGAGTTTTGGAGCAGTGGCTGCTGACTCTTTGACAGCTCGAGGGAGCACGAGCCCTAAATGACTTGCTTTGTTTGCGTACTTTACACCTCTGATTTCTAACAGGCCCTCTCCCTTGTCCCATGTTTTTCTCTGGCTCTGCCTCTCTCCTTTTGTCATGCTGGGCTCCACCTGTGTCCAGTCACTGCATGCACCTTGCAGCTGCTTAACCAGGAGCATCTGAGGCTGGGATGGCACGGAGACAAAGGGTTTATATTCCAAGGCTTTGCTCTGCTCTTGCAACATCACCCCCAATCAAGTAGATGTTGTTTGAAACAATACTTTGATTTTTTTTTTTCCGCATTCCTTGGCTTCGACTACAGGGAAATCAGCAAGAAGGGAGGAACACTTCTGAAACCCAGCAGGCAGTGCCTTCTGGTTGTGTGTGTACATTGCAAAGTCATCAGTCATTCAGTTGTTGACTCAAAGCTATTCTGGTTTTCCAGCGTGCTTGTTCCCCGCTGAGTTATAGCCACAGATGGTAGAAGTAAACTTTGCACTTCTCAGAGTGTAGTCTTTTCTCAGATTTTATTCACTCATCGGCTTTTGTGGTTTGGTTTGACTTTTAATTTCCTTGGAGATGCTTTACATATGGAAAAGGTAGTGCTCAGTGTGAATTTTGCTCTGATTTCTCAAAATTGCTTCTAATAGGAATGCTAGTGTTCATCTCTTCCTTCATGTTGTCTCTGACTATACCAGAGAACGTTTTCATCTGGGGAGCAGCATGACCTGGAGGGGAAGCTTCAGCTGGTACTTCTCTGGGATGTAGCTGTGTGGGGTGAATGCTCCGTGGAGTTTGTAGGAGTACAAATGGAGCCATATGGGACTGGTTAGAAGTGTGAGGGGAGGGGGGAAGTAAGGCCTATTGTTCGTAATTATAAAAGGCAGTGGTTATGTTGGGAAAAATGATCTGTAAGTAATTGTGATTCCTGCTATGGATGTATGAGATTGTGCAAAGGTAAAAGAGGCAAAAACACCCCCAACAACATGCTGGCTGGAGGTTCTGATATTTGATACAGCATCCCAAGTGTCATCTGGACTGCATTTAAGGTATGACTATGTCTGATTATCCCCTTGCTGGCATCAGGGCGTCATTTAGAAAACAGCACTGTGTCCTCAAAGAGGATTACGGTTGTGGTACTGGTACTCACTTCAGCAACTTAAGCACTTCAATTAGAAGGTGCCTTACCTGTAGCTTTCTTTTGAGAGCTTGTTGTGTCAAGGTGTTGACTTGGATGCCACCTCTTCCAGAGGTCATTCAGACCTGAATGAAGTTCAGCATGGATCATGGTGATGGGAGAGTGCTAGTAAGCCATGCTCATTGCAGCAGAGAGCTCGCAGCATGAGATTTTGGTGGGTAAGGTAGATCACCACAGGGCCTGGGGTGGCTTTGCACTTGCTTTGCTGCAGCCCAAGCTGTTGAACCCCTCACTTGAGCGAGCACAGGGTGTGCTTTTGCCAAGCACTGGGTGCAGCACTTAGGGGGACAGCTGTGTTGCCTGAGGTCAGAGATGCATCGTGTGTCTTTGAAAGTCTGCGTGATGGTTTCTCATTGTTCTCTGTATGTTTTGAGAGCCCCAAGCATGGTCCAAATCAAGTTCTTCTGCAGTTGAGACCATCTGTGGTAGATCACCCTTGTGAACCAAACCCTCTGCACCACTCATCAAGAGCTGAGAGCTTTGGGCTGCTGCTCGTTAGCTTCGGGTCTTGCAGAGCAGGGAGCATTCAGCTTAATGCTCATGTTTCTGTAACGAGCATCACTTGGCCCCTGAGGAGACTGTGCTTGCTGAGAGGGAATGGGGAACTGCACTGAAGGCAGGTGTTTCTGATGCCTGAGCTTGGTCTGTCCTCTGTTACTGGTGCTGGCCTAATCCAGAAAGGCTCCCAGGTGCTTTGGAAGGGGTGAGAGGCACTTACTGGGATTTTGCTCGCTGGAGCTGTTGCAGTTACATGGGACTGAAGTCAGCTGGGGCTGGCTGGCAGGGGCTTCTGGCCTGGTAATGTGGTTGGGGACGCAAGATGCTTCTGTGTGGGGGGACAGTTATCTGTGCTGACAAAACAGCTTCTAGACCTCGTGTGATTAATGCACGATTGTCCAAGTGTATGAGTTCCTGGGTCAAGGCTGGGAGTCATGCAGTGTTAACTGTGAAATGCTGCTATATCTGCATTTTGGAAATGTAATGGGAGATTTATTCTTTTGGGATTGCTTACTGTGATTACAAAAGTAATGCTAAGTGATATATCTATAATAACGAGAGAGCTCTCTGTATTTGTATTAGTTGCTATTCCATTTTTTATATAAAAAAGTAAATGCATACATTTATTGCACAGTCAGTTCATTCCTGTTGACACTTCAGGCTATAAAATTTCTTGTAAGTGTTCTTACCTTGAGAAGTTTACTGCAGACATAAACAGAACTCTCTTTAAAATGTAAAACTTACCATTTAAGATCTATATTTTTTTCCTGTGGGCCAGGTACTGCTTGCTGAATCTCTGCCTGTGAACTTAACAAAAAACCCTGCGGTTGTTTCTGCCTAGCATTGACAAATAGTGCTCTGAGTATCTTGATAAAGTACCTACAGTGTCTGCGAGGGAACCTCAGATTGCCTGCTTCAAGTTGAAGGATTCAGAGTTTACAGCAACCTTTTTCTGGCTGTCAGCTATAGAGATCTGTTTGCTCTAGGAAAACGTCTCTTGCAGGCAGAGTATTTTACATCTTCCCTTTTTCCTTACTGTCAACTGGAGCTTTCTATGGTTAAACTATGTGGAAGTGCCTTGCAATTCAGAGCAGCAGGGTGAGTATTGAAGTTACATTGGTGGAGTAACACAAATTGTTTCCCCTTTCAGATTCCCAGACTCAGACTTCTGAAAATGTGGAACTGCTTTCCCAAACTGCAGACATCAGCATGCTGTGGTGCGGGGCGCTGCAGTTGTGCATTGCACAGGGCTTCTCTCCTGTGTTGATTCTGTTTCAAATCCTTCTAGCTCACCCTTGGAAAAGCCAGGGAGCCCTTGGCTGAGCTGGGGCTGGCTGTAAAGCCAGTGCATTCCCTGGCAGGCAGGACTAGATGGGGCTGGTGAGCTGCCTTTCCCCACCAAGCTTCTCAAAAATATTTCCAGCTGCCAGCTGGGACGACCCAGGCCTGAACTTCTGTCTGGAGTGAGAAACCGACTCACACAAAGCAGCTGTGCTGCTGTGTGCCTTTATTCCAAGGAGAGAGCCACGGAGCAGTGTGTGAGCTTAGTGCAAATCCTCCGCCATCCGTTCCTTTGGGGCTCCCCCTGTTCTCTGCTATAGAGATCTTCCATCTATTTTCAACAAACAAAATAGCAGTTTTTTCACTAGGAGAAACAGAAGGCAGACAAGAAGAGGGTTTGGGGGAGCAAGTGGAGCTTCCTGGGGGAAGTCGTAGGGTGCCTAGGGATGCTGAATTTGATGCACTGCAACTTTCTATCAAGTTTTGTCCCTATCTTTGACCTTTTGATAGTCTGGTGCAGACCTGTATGTTGTGTATGTGTCCTTTGTGAAATCTGGGGGAGCTGTTTACACTTGAGCTTTTTCCAGGCAGGGGAGTTTTGAGTCGAAATGTCTGCTACCGTGTTCAGGTCTTCAGAAAGCAGAGTAAGGAGAAAACTTGGAAACAAAAGTTCCATCGAGAAAAGTTTCATTGGGGTATCAAGATGTCGCAATCTGGGTGTAAGAGTAAATATTATCTTGGCGGCATTTTTTCCACAATAAAGATTAACTCAAATTCTTAAATTCACAAGCATAGCTGGGAGTAGGGTTCAGAGCTCAAGGCAAACCTTGCAGGAATGGCTAAGTCAGGACTGTAGCCTGCTCCCGATGACCATTGGATATTTTTCACTATGCTATTTATACCGTTCACGCATGCTGCTCATTCCCTGAGCTGTGAACTGTGAGCGTCTTCACATGCAGAAGTCATGTAGACCTCTGAGATGTCAGGCATAGTTAAATCTCACCACTCTTTGGAGGCCATGACATTTCTCTTGATAACTGCAGGATGAGAGCTAAAGCTTGCTTCAGCAGTGAGGAAGAGTTGCCCTTAAAAACTACCTAGGGAAGAGGCCGATGTTTAATCTGGTTCAGGCTGGATTGTTTGGAAGTACCTGTTCATACAAAACTTAAAGAAAATGTTGGAAACGATAGGGTAAATCTAGATAGAAGCTGGTGATCTGCTCTGAAGTCAACAGGAGTTCCTCCAGTGACTGCCAGGGTGAGAGCTCATCCACGGAGACAGAAGTCTCTTGTGTGCATTGGGAGTGAAGAAAAGGCTTTGCCTATTTATTGTTTTATGTGGGGAAATGGAAGCTTACTGTGGGTGTGGATCTTCTTCACTAACAGCTGATGTATGTGTAGCACCTTGGAAGATGTGAATTATTGGCTCTTGCTTGTTTTGAATCAACATTTTTGGCAATCAGCAGGAAAATTGAAGCAGGAATGAACCAAACCTGATTCTTGGTTTTGACTGACTTGGTGTAAAGGCAGGGTGTCCTGGGTATAGTCCAGGACTGCCTATATTGTCATTATCATCATCATCATTATTATATAGATGACTATAGTATCAGTGTCCTCAAGCTGGTCAAAACGCTTCTGCTGAGCCTGGGAACAACACAAAGGGTTCCAGGATGAGCCAAAAGGCATCATGTCTGTGTTGCTGTGGGCTTTGAGTTCGGCTTTGTGCCCACCGACTGTCTGACAGCAGTCAGATAAACTCCTCCAGCTGAAGTCAGAGCAAGAGGCAGCAGAGCTCTTCCTGTTCTTGATGCTGATCTTGACTGCAAATGATAAATTTCACATTTTTCTTTGCCTTGCAACGTTAGGGAAAATAAAGGAATAAAGTAAGTATAACCCACCGCTTGCAGCTTTTGTGTTGAGTTGTTTTCTGTTGGTGTCTGAGAAAAGGAGAGCAAAGTACTGTTTCCAAAGAAAGACACTGAATTTGGGAATAGGTTTTCTTGTTTGTCTCTGCTTCATTATCAGTATGTTAATCCTGGTAGTGATACTTGCCTGTCTTACGCACATTTTATTGTTGTTCTTACTGATAGGAGTGTATTTAGTAAAACACTTCAAGTGTAGCCTTTTGATATAAATCGATCACTTTCTTTTCTTTGTAGGTATGTTGCAGTGGATCTGAAGGTGATACAAGAAAGCATTCTACTGTGCTACAGGCTCCTGGAAAGGGAAGCCTTCCGGCAAGGCAACCCTGAAGATGTGGACTGCCATTGTATTCTTCCTGCTGATTTCCTTCTGTATATGTGAAAACAGATTTCCTGTCCTGAAAGGAAGAGGAGTCCATGTAGTGCAAATAAACAGGCTGACAACTGAAAAGCAATGCAGGCAGGCTTGTAAAGGCTCAGCTGCTTCAGGTGAGGTTCTCATCCTTCAGTGGGAATTCCAGCTGGTTTTTCTCTTTATTAAAGGTCTCTTCTGCTCCCCTGACAACTATTTATCTTAGCTCCAGTTGTTTACAGGCATTTACAATTATGGCTTCTGTGTACAGTCCTGTGGTGCTAAATAATTTCTGACAGCTTTGGTTAAATTGAATCCAGAGCAACCATTTCCCAGGGCCTTTCTAGCTTCTGTAAGAAACAGCATTCATGTGCTCTTGGTGTGAGCTGGTAGCGTGCAAATGGTGTTAGGTCACTTGAGTTGAAGGATGATTATTCCATGCTGCCAGATGTTTGCAAGTGAACAGTGTTATAGTAGACAGCTGCACTGGAGTGAGTAGCCTTGTGTGTGTTTTATCCACCTTAGAAGAAACTGGTTGTTAATTATCCTGCAACCAAGCACAGCATTAAGACCAGGGGATATGAGAGCCTTCTGCTGTCTACCTCTGAGATGTCTTTAAAAAGCATTAAACTTCTAAATGAGTCTTTGAGAGGTGTCCTTATTAAGGACCTTAACTTATCTAGCCACATGTCAAAGCTTGTAGCATTTAAAAAAAATCAGTGATGCTGTGGTTGAGATGAGATGTTAGATGAATGTCTGACAGGTTGATAGGAACATCATAAGGACTTTTTTTGATGCTTAGAGCTTAGTTATTTTATACACGAGTTTGCTCTATCCCTTCACAGTGGAAAGAAAGCAGCTTTGCAAACTTTTTTTTTTGTTATTGTTTAGGAGATAAAATATGGGTGGGTTTGTTTCCAAGGCACCAGAGCTTCAGAGCTCCACAGAGAGCTGACACAAAGACACTGTGCTGATACTTGGGGTCTGTAACACTACATGTTTGTCTCTTCCACCTGAGAATCTCTAAATGCTATGGATGTGTCATCTTAACTTCACAAGATCTTTATAAGGGTAGAGAAGGTGCTACAGCTGCCTCTTCCAGAGGAGGGAGCTGAGGAACATCAGGAATTCAGTCTGTCATCAGGGTTCGGAATGGAGACTGAGCGCGTACTTTGCCCTGTTGCTGACTTCAGCCACTTTTTTGTACTCATTCCCTTGTTCCTTACTGGTATGGTGTTTCATAATGAACAAGTCCTGTTGTGTGTTAGCTGTGTTGGGCAGAGGGGGCTGAGGTTGTAAAATTAGGTGACCTGGTCCATCATTGAGAAGCCATGCAAAAATAACTCCCATAGCATGTACTGCCCTTATCAAGTTTTATATTCTGTATTAAACCCACTGAAGCAATTTCATTCCTCTTTCTTACTTGGTGGCCAGTCTCTTGCTTTATCTCTTGTTATCAGGGAGAAAGAAAAGATACAAACTCTTGGCATAAGTGTGTAATCAGGTGCAGAGAGATCATCTGGAGACAAAGACCTGACATGTCTTTTTTTTTTTTATGATTTAGCTTAAGGTTTTAAGATCAACTTTACTGCTCTTCTACTCCTGCCTTTCTGGAATGCCTTTTTTTGGTGCTTCTTTTTTTGCCATTTCATTACAGATGTGAGTCCAGAGGCTATTGAATATTGCAATAATTACACCTACATAACTGTAAGTAAAGGAGCAGTGGTTGTGATTTCAAAGGTATTAGTTTTAAGTTGCAGGACAAGGTTGCATGAAGAGACATCTTCATAACTACGTTGCTTAGAGAAGTGGAAAGATTACATTCCTAGCTGATCAGTCTCTCTTCTGTAGTTTGAATTTATAAGAGGAGAAGAGCCCTTGCTGATACAACTTCTCTAACTTAGGGAAATAGTGTAAATGTCACAAAGAACCACTTTTGTGTGTTAACATCTCAGGTGTGTCCTGCAGAAAGGAGGGGGCTGGCTGGAAAATTCTCCAGGGCTGATAGCAGGGGTAGTAACTTAACCTCCGTATGTTTTCTAACATAATGGGTTCAAGCCTTCAGACGCTGCTAGGGAAAGTGTTACAAGATGGAGAAAGTGCCCATCTCAGCAAGAATATGTCAGTTGAGGATTCCCAGATTCATGATGAGCAAGGTAAGCACATGCTGGGGAGTCAGATAAGTTTGTGCTCTTCCCTTTGCATCCCCATACATATTCTAGAGCCCTCCCAAGATGCTTCTGTGGTGGTTGGTACAGGTCTGGATATCTCGTCCATCTGAACAGGCTGGTTCAGAGCAGAGCCACCTGGTCATAATTCTGGGCAGTCTTGCATGCTCTGGGGAAAATAAAGGGAAAATATGAGATGTCTGCAAGAACAAATATTCCTGCTTCTGCTATACATGTGCATACCTGGCTTCTACTTGCATTTGGGGATCTGAGTTTTCTTTCCAGTAACAGCAGGTTAGAAATGAAATAATCCACTTCTGCATGGCAAGACCTTGATGTCTGTTGCCTACATGCTTTCCTTTCAAAATGTGTATGATCAGCATTTGTTGTATCCCTCCAGTTTCTGTCTTTTTCTGCTGTGTCTTAATTAGATATGAGCAAAGAGGAGTGGCAGGGCAGCAAGTGTCTTGCAGTGGGAACAGCAGCCAGGGCCCTGGTCTGTAACTCCAGCTCTCATCAAAGGGAGCACTCATCAGTCCAGTTCTGTGGAAACATTCAGTTCTTCTGGGATGCAGTTGGGTGCAGTTCTGATGGCAGCAGAAATCAGGCTGCTGAAAATGTTGACCCCATCAGTCTTTTCCTGACCTGACTTACTAGATATGTAGCTAATACAAGGTATGCTGCTGGCTTTTTTTATTTTACCCAAGAAATGAGAACTGACACTATTTACAGTAGTAGACCGTCTGTGATCCTCTGCTAGCATGGTTCTCAAGCCAGGAACAGGAGGTGGGATTAGGAATCAGAGCACGTTCAAACATGGTTTCCTGTCTGAGGAGGGGACTTGAGTATAGCCTCCTCTGTGTGCCTGTTGAAGCTCTTAATTTTATTGCTTTTTAAGTACCAATTTTCAAGTGTTTGAATGGTTTCAGTGACTTTCTTAACATTTTATTTGTTAAGTCAGTAAAATGCCACTTCGCTAGTTTCTTTAGGGCTGTCAAAACAGACTACAGTTGTCGGTACAGGGATTTCTCCAAGTTCATAAATTTTCCACAAGCTCTTTTAATAACTGTGGTAATGTAAATGTTTTATTGTAAAAGTTCAAGCTTCTCACAGCCTTAATCCTCAGTGAGGGTAATTCCCTTTGTAGATAAGAGCTTTAAATATAGCCATGTGTACCACATCTGTCTGTTCTTTGCCCTTCCCTACGCTTCTAATAAAACACAGGAATAAACTTCTACTACTGCCATACACTTAAGTTCTCTGATCTACTGATGGGTGGTCAGTTGGGTACACATCTGCTTCATCCCAAACCGAGAGCTATCTTCTCCTGTTGATTCTTGTTACAGCACACATTTCCCAGTCCTAGAAATGCATTGCACACAAGGTAACAAGTTAGAAAGGATGACAGGAGTGGGAGTTCCTTCTGTGATGACTTACATGAGCTTATTTAACTTTGTGTTGGGATTTGACATACTGAAAGGCAATTTCTTTGATGGCTCCCCTGGCCAGTGGTATTATTTGTCAGCAGATGAGGAGTAAATTTGTGTAACTTCAAGCACTGAGATGAGAGCCATGTCTTATGGAGACATATGAGAGATGTCACCCATCTACCATGGGTGACAGTTATTATCTCATTTGCAACTCACTTTTTCTTCCTCGTTAAGACATCTAGGTGAATGCTAGCATATAAATGGGGTCTGTCCAAACTCAAAGGCACATCTTGTTATTGTCTGGGTGATCAAATTATTGTTAGACGTTGGCTCCAGGGGACAAGCAGGTTGGTAGGCTGCAGCTGCTATATATTAACTTCAGTGACTTTTCGGTTATTTTGACTAAGGCTGAGTCAGGTTCCTTTTACACCGTACCTTCCAGATATTAGTTGGTTTTTAATTCTTCATTTACAGCCATGAAGCAATATGTTCAGTTATGCTGTGTGTAATGATCCATTTTCTTACTTTATCTGAAAGTGTGTTCTTTGGTCAGGCAAGGTTTTGAGGAGCCTGACTAAGGTAACGTCTGTTCTGGCCTATTGGATTTTAGGGGTTCTGTGTTGTAAGTGGCTAATAGTCCTGATACCTGCCTTCTGCTGTTTTTAGGTAACCATCACTGCAATTGGTCTGTCCCCTACCAGAATCGCTGCATCCTCTTGCAGTGTCACCAGCTAAGTGTGTGCCAAAATGCTGGAGAGCAAGAAATCAAAGATCTGCTTGGAGGTAATGCTATGCTTCAAACTCTTGCTAAATCCAGGATCTGATCTGTTTGCCTTAAATTTAAACCTTGACTGGCTTTCAGATGAAGGGCGATGGGTTATGAAATACCTGCAGGATGATTCTGTAACTGAAAAAAATGTTTTACTAACTGATCTGGTACTTAAACAGCTAACAGTTTTACGAACAGCTCTGGTACTTAAATGTGCATACTATGTCTTTGGGTAGCTTTTATTGGCCTCTCCATGTGAAAGGCATGATTCATTCAGCCCATGTGCACTCCACATTCTGTCCTTAGGAAAATAAAGGCATAACAGATGTATTTATTATTTTTTAAGAGAAAGGAAAAATGTCTTGGCATTGTATTTTCTGAGATTGCCAGGATTTTTGAGCCAGAGGCAGAAGGCTGCTTATATAATCAGAGCAGTCTTAGTAGCAGTTGCTCATGGTCACTTCTGAGTGCTAGGGTCTTCAATTTTAATTGACTAATTAACAAAACAGAGCTTGCTCATAATCAAGGAGTTGATCTTTTAAAGTATGTTTCAAGAGTATGCCATACACAGGCTTAAAAAAAATTGTTCATTGTTCTTTTGCATTGGCAAAAGTTTCTCTGCAACAGCAACCAGACCTGTGATAAGCAGATGAGATTTATGTCGCAATAAATCTAGATGACTAGTTGTGAAGGAGGTTCTCCTGAGGTATGAAGGTATATGTGGAAATTGTCAGTTTTGAGAGGTGAAAATTAGTAATCTAAGCATGAAGGGCTTATTGAGAATGTGTAGCCTGATGAAAACATAACGCTGCTTCTTCAGAGCTGGTGTTCATGACGCTGCTCCTTTTGTGAATGTTTGTGTTGTAGCTCTGTACTTCATTACCCTCCTTTCATGGAATTAATTCCCTGGTTGGGCAAATGCCAGAGGTCTGTGGCAGGGGAAAAAAAAAAGTAACCCAAAGGGATTGTATGCAATAAAGGCAGGGGTCTGGGTTTTCATGTTGTTGCTGACTTTGGGACTGATTCAGTCCAGTTGTACTGCATGTACTTCAGAATACACATTCTGGTTTGCACGTGGGAGTGTGAGGTCAGATTTTGGGCTTCAGAGTTTTATTCTTACAACTGTTTTTTTTTTTTTTAAGAAATCATGTTTGGGGAAAGGGAAACAGTCCAGTTTCACCACCAAAGCTATCCACAGGAAACGAAGAGGATGGTGAATGCACAGATTGAACAATACAACAGAGAGAACCTATTTTCCTCCACCACTCAGGCTCACAAGATTTACTTGAGGCAGTTGGCTGCGAATTCAGGTTATCCTGAAGCACCAAACACAGGAAAAACTGCAAGCAGTGTTAGCAGCACCACCACCACCACCACAACTGTCAGTGCTACCACAGTTGTAACGATGGCTGGTACAAGTGCAACTGTCCCCAGTGCAGCTAATGAAAAAACTGCCAAAGCCTCGAATGCTTCAGGAGTGCTCCTTTCTACTGCCATGTCATCCACTGTCCCTTCTCCCACTATTACCAGTGACACTGCTTCCACTTCCAGGAGTATCACCAAGCTCCTGACCACCGCTGAAAAACTAGGAAATGATAGCTTTGGCTCAGTATCAGCCCCCTCTTCTGCTCCCATCACTGCCACTACTGGAGCAGATATTCAAATGAATCACACTGAGCAGTTTAGCACAGCCACCAACACGACCAGCGCTCCCCACTCCAGTAGCCTCACTACTGCTGGAGCTGGCCCGAAGACAATGAACACAACATCAACCATGCTCACCCAACAGGATGCAGTGACATCTTCCACTGCTCTTATTCGTGTTGCTACGTTCAGCCCCTCGGTGAGTCCGCATTCTGTGAATTCAGCGCTCCCCGTGTTGCCAGAAACAAGTAGAGCTCCAACATCCTCAAGTGAATCAACCTCTTCTCAGGGTTCTACAAGAGGTGCCGTGGATTTAACTAGTGGTCCTACAGCACAAGCTACAACTGGACATGGAATAAAGTCAGTATCTCTCACTCCTTCAGTTAAACATACAACCACCACTCCAGCAAATGCACCTGGAACAACAACTTTGAACATTGCAAAGACTCGGGACACAAACAATGAGTATCTTCTCATTGCTGCTGAGCCTCTGACTCAGTACTTAGTGGATAAAAGTTCGCTTCTTGCAGTGCTTTTATTTGGTACGGTTTTTTTCATAACTGTCATAGTCCTTTTCCTTATGCAGGCGTATGAAAGTTACAAAAAGAAGGATTATACGCAAGTGGATTACCTGATCAATGGAATGTATGTGGACTCAGAGATGTGAAAGGGTAGGGATAAAGCAATGGGCAGAAGAGATGGAAGGGAGATTAAAGGCCTACCTGGCTTGTTTTTCTTTCCCATTTGCCTATAACAGAAACTGAAAGTGCTTCCAAATTTAATTCTGGTGCAATTTAGGAGAAATGCCATGTACTGTATTAAGAAAAATATATATTTTTTATTCAACTGCAACAGGTTGCTGTAAAAAATAGTCATTTTTAAAACCTTTCCATAATGTGCTATAGCTTTGATCATTATTTTTCATTGTAAATTACCTATCAAGGGGTAAGCCATCATCCTCTGAAAATGATGTGGCACTTTTTCAACTGTTTACATTACAAATTCATCATGTTTCATTAGTTTCATGTGTGTTTCTTTCTGAAAACAAAACAGAGGATGCTCTCACCTTTTACAAAATACTCTGAAATCACTTGATGAGAAGTATGAAGTATTGCCACAATGGGGAACTTTTAATCTAATGTGTTATATTTCGGTACGCTTCTAGCTTGTAAAAAGAGGTCTGTTTACAAGACATTGTAAACACTGTTTACTGCTAATCCAAGATACCTTTTTCACTAGGGAGCAGATTACTGTGCATCTTCACTTACATGATCTTATTTTTGTATTCACTCAATAAATGGAGCCCTGAAAGGGCATATCTTGTTGCATTTCTGTTTTCATTCCTGTTCTCATCAGCTTAGAAGCAGACAAGTGGCCTTTTGGGGCTTGTGCCAATGAGATCTATTTGAGTAGTCCGAGTACAGGGTTTTAGACGACTGCAGTGGAGGTATGAATGTGTCACAGAAGATGCTGGTTGTCTTTCAGGGTATGGCTTCTGTTCCTTCAGAGGATTATGCTACCAGTCTCCCAGTTATGCAGAGACACTCACCTTAGTGTGATGATTAACTTTCATGCATAGAGCATCAGGCTCTTCTCTTGCATTCAGGACTAGCACAGAGCGTTTGGTAATTTGGAACTCTTATTGTACATGCACACACAGAGCTGACCTCTGAAGATCTGCAGTTGAGAGGGAGTAGAAAACAATTTGTTTTTTTATATATATATATAAATAGTATTCTTCAGCAAATAATGCATTTTGAGCAGAGTGTATATACTAGCAGCAAAATGCTGGATCAAGGTGCATTGTATTTCTTTAACTAGATTGTCTTGTATCTCACTTCAAATTAGTTGGCTTCTCTTTGATCCTGCTTGCATGTAATCTTGAGGCTGATAATAGGCAAACCTCAGAATTTGAGCTGTTGGGTTTTGGTTATTTATCCAAATTCTTTGCATGTTTAGAATTTGAATGGAGTCTGTAGCCTGGAAAAGGGTACCATGACTTGTTCATCATGAAGCTGAAAGTGCTATGAAAACAGCTCCAAATAGCACTGGCAGCAGCAGAGGCAAGGGGTGGTTGGAAGAAAGGAGGTGGAAGGTAGTTTCCTGAGCCTTTTCTGTTATAAAAGGCTTCTTAACACTGCTGTGGGTTTGGGGACAACATTACAGCAAATAGAGTATCTTGAGGAAAGATATTTACAACCTGCCTGTCTGTGTCTGACTGCATTTTACCATTTTACAGTGCTTTTGCATAGACAGCATCTGCATTCCAGTAAGTTACAGCATCTCTCCAAGCAAAAAGATAGTGTGGTTTTGGGAGCCACCCTCATCGGAAGGCTTGTTGTGTAAACCACAATTCACACGGTTTCCTCGAGAAAGAGTTTGAGGGGCTGACTTTTTTGTTGTATTTTAAGGTTATTTTTAATCAGTGCCTCTCCTCTAAAGAATGGAACTGAACCCTAATTTTCTCAATCTTCCCAAAGCTGCCCATGTGCAGCATCTGATGCAGTAAAGCGCTGGGAACATCCCTCAGCATGCTTGCATCCTGTCGAGGTGCTTGGGCCTTTCAGCATGCTGCTCTGAGCTATTAGCAGACATCAGACAGATGCTCCACAACTGCCAAGTCCAAAGACTGATCTTTAGGTCGGGATCTCAGGTTTCACCTTTAATTGCATGACTTAAGCAGGTGAGTCACTAACCACAGAGCTAAGCTTGTGGTCTCCGCTGTGCTCCAGATACTGAGATAAGAGCTGTCTCAGCTCCCTGCTGTCTCCCAGGTAGGGAGTTGGGTGTTACCTTGGATTCAGTTCTCTACTTTTTCTCCTCATTTGGGCTTCTCAAATAGAGCCATGCATTGAGGTAGGCTGAATCCAGGCAGTAGTGCCTTCTGTTTTAATTTCTCACAGTGTAAGTGAATTCTCCTTAAGAAGTGCCTTCCTGCATAAGGAGCTGCTGTTGCAGCTATTATCTAGTGCTCTGTAGTAATCTTTTTTTTTTTTTAAATGTCCTGAGCCATTTCCACCAGGGCAAACTGATCATCAGGCTTGTAAGAAACAGGATTTTTTTGAATGAACCTTGCACCAACTGGCCTTATTTCTTTTGGTCTCTGTGGATTTCTTCATAGAGGAAGACCAAAAGTTGGACGCTGGATTCTGTGGAGTGGAGCAGAAGCTTGTAAAGTTGCATTAGTTTTTTGTTCTCCTCTTTAGAGAAATATTAGTAAAGAGATATTAGAGCCCTGTACTGATTTATCTGAGAGAGCTGGAAAGGAGAGGAAGGGGCCATTACTTTAGACTCTGAAAACAGTTTTCTAAAAACAGACTTTCTAGGGTTTGTTTATTAAAAAACAAACAAACAAAAAAACCCTTCAGGGATAATTTAAGTATATATAATATAATTATGAGAGTTGGAATTGGGTTACAAGTGTATTTACAATAGTCCTAGGGAGTTTCTCATGGATGGAATGAGAATGTTACAACTGCATCATAGCTAAAAGAAACCGCTACCATAAAAATCTTTGTGGCTTTTTAACAGGTTCTTACAGGAAGGTAAGTACTCATCAGAAGCTTATTGCAGTTCCCACAGCCCTGTGTGTGTTTACATCTCAGTCTTCTCTTCAGATACTGGCACAGCTTGTCTTTTTTGTTCTTATTTGAGTTACGGCACTTCCAGCTGTGAATTAATGTCTCAGCAGAAACTGAGGTTTTTAGCGTAAGTTTGAGTGCTAGATCATGTCTTGCCTCAGTGCAATTTTGTAACAAGGTAGAGATCACCATATGTACCATAATGATTCTCGAAGTGTGGTGCCAGCTGGAGAAAGGGCAACTAGGTTTTTCTTTGCATCCCAAGGGTTTTGTGAGACATGCTCAGTTTATGCATTAAAAATACTAGGTTGCAGCCTGGCCTCCAAAAGTCAAGGTGTATTTTCTCGTTTGTATATTGAGACCAATTTTAAAGATTTGGCAGCTTTGCTTGTTCTGTAATGCTTTTGCATTTAGCTACTCAACAGGAGGGCAATGGGACTGTAGAAGTTGGGCTGCCCATGCTGTCTTCCCAAGGGCTCTGCTCTAGACGTGGCTTGATGTGCAGGTCAGAAAGAATTAGAGCTTCTTCCCTGCTGTCTCTTTTTAGGTTGGAGGCCACCAGCAGCAAACAGTTGCTTGGTAATTTCTACCTCAAACTTTTTGTTTCTGTGTGGGTGAAAGCCTGCCTCCCAGCATGGCTTTGCTTGTTTTGGTTTTGAGTCTGCAAATGGTGGCAAGAACAATTCCATTTTCTTGGTACAGTGCTGCAGTAAGAAGCTAGTACACTAAACAAGGAAATACAATGCCTTTTGAAAGTTTGCTTGCTGAATTCATGGTATAACAATAGACGGGGTCCTACCAAGTTATCTAGAAGACATCTGCCAAGGCACTGCCAAAAACAACAGTGCTGCTGTGAAGCATACTATATCTGATCCACATTTGGTTTCAACCTGTTGCATGGCCTCTTTCTTAATGAAACACAGGAATATCCTGGAATTAAATTTAGGTTTGATTAATTCTAAATGCCATCTCCCTGTTACTTAATTGTCTGTATTAGAAGTATGATGCTCTAGACAGCGGAGAATAAAGGAAATAATGGAATACTGAAACATGGAAAAATAGGAATGAAGGACTCATAGACTGAAAACGTGTGTTTGTAATACACCATGTGGTGTCCAGAGTTGGGGAGCATAAGCAGAACTCTCATGCATTATCTTTAAAACAGCTAACATAGGTAGTCGGAAGACACATGGGGAGCTCTGGAAACAGAGGTATCTGTGGAATTGGTTTCTCTGGATTTGTCTGGTGGTTGCGAGTTTCTGGCATCAAAGAAAGAAACCTGAGCCAGCCCTGCCCTACTGAAGCATTTCTAAGGACTTTTCCCACTGTGGGTTCTCTGGTATGCAGTAAAGAAAAGTTCATATTACAGCATCTCCCTTGACCAAGGCAACTCTACTTGTCTCCTTTCCACAGCCTCTAAGTCTCATGAAACTTCATTATCTTTGTTGCACTTGACTGAAATTGGCCCGTGGGTTCAAAAGCAAATACTTTCATATTGCACAAAATAAAGGCTTGTAAGTTCATGCTTTTCTAGAAAAAAAGCAGGCTCAGCAACAGGAAAACCTAGAGCTAGAATGATTCCTATCTGCTAGAAGGCCTAGGTCGTTCGGGGTTAGGACTCTGCTTTGACATTTTGGCAAAGCTGGTGTTTGCTCTACAGCGTTTTGGGCTGTTTTCCTTGTGGTTTCATGTCTTCGGCCCCGACAAACCTAATCTATAACCACTCTTACGCTGTTCAGCTTAATTGTCCAGCCTGTGTCAAAACGTCATAGTCCAGCTGTGGTTCAAGAATGTGTAGCAGGCCATTATCCTTCACTGCATTCATATTTCTTAAAATCTTGTCTTTCTGTGCTGTTTTTAGGTTTGACCGTGTTGAGAGCACTCCTGCTTTGGCTGAGACGTGCCAGCAGGCTGTGCTGCGGTGCAGCTCTTCTGGAGCTCGCCTGTTCAGCCTCCCTCTGGCAGGGAAACCCCAAAGGTCTGGGAAACAAAAAGTCTCTACTTGATCTTGGACTTCCTGGTTAGCCTTGGGTGATGCTCAGCTTGTGCCTTGGCTGGAATCATGTTTGAATTATGAAGTAGGTTTGAAGGAGAAATCCTTTGCTCGTGCACAGAACTTGCCCAACATCCTGCTGCTCTCAAAAAAACAAAAAAAACAAAAAAACAAAAAAAAAAAAAAAAACAAAAAAAAACCTATTTGGACAGGAGTGTGCAGTCTGTTTGAAAAAGCAAACAAATAACTTGTCTTCATGTAAAGTGGATAAGTGGATAAATGTTTTAACCCCTTCAAGCTGAGACAAGTGAAACCAATTATGCTGGTTTGAGGGTCATGGACTTGGGTAAGTGGTTCCTCTTCTTTAGTGGAAGCAGATGAAATTGCAAAATCCAAGCTTGTGAGTGTAAACACTGTTAAATATTCCAGCATAACTCCTGTAAGACTAAGGAATAGAGAAGAAAGGGGGAGAGACTGAGTCAGCCTGAAAAGGTTCATGTTTAGAGGTCATGCTCACATTCATGGCTGGGTGGGAAGAAAAAGAAAGTCAAGATTTAACCAAATTTCTAGTGTAGGATCATAGGATATCCCGAGTTGGAAGGGACCCACAAGGATCATCGAGTCCACCTCCAGGCACCACACAAGTCTACCCAAAAATTCAGACCATGTGACTAATTGCACAGTCCAAACACTTCTTCAACTCTGACAGGCCTGGTGCCATGACTACGTCCCTGGGGAGCCTGTTCCAGGGTGCGACAACCCTCTCAGTGAAAAACCTCTTCCTTATGTCTAGCTTGAACCTTCCCTGTCGCAGCTTGACACCATTCCTGTGGGTCCTATCGCTGGTCACTAAAGAGAACAGATCGGCACCTGCCCCTCCACTCCACCTCGTGAGGAAGCTGTAGACCGTGATGAGGTCTCCCCTCAGCCTTGTCTTTTCCAGGCTGAACAGGCCAAGTGACCTCAGCCGCTCCTCATATGTCTTCCTCTCTAGGCCCTTCACCATCTTCGTAGCCCTCCTCTGGACACTCTCCAACAGTTTAATGTCCTTTTTGTACTGTGGTGCCCAGAACTGCATACAGTACTCAAGGTGAGGCCGCACCAGCGCAGAGTAGAGCGGGACAATCGCTTCCCTCGACCGACTAGCGATGCTGTGCTTGATACACCCCAGGATACAGTTGGCCCTCCTGGCTGCCAGGGCACACTGCTGGCTCATACTCAACTTGCTATCAACTACAACTCCCAGATCCCTCTCTGCGGGGCTGCTCTCCAGCATCTCATCGCTGAGTCTGTACGTATAGCCAGGGTTGCCCCGTCCCAGGTGCAGGACCCAGCACTTGCTCTTGTTAAACTTCATGTGGTTGGTGATCGCCCAGCTCTCCAATCTGTCCAGATCTCTCTGCAAGGCCTTTCCACCCTCAACAGAGTCAACAACTCCTCCAAGTTTAGTGTCATCAGCAAATTTGCTCAAAACACCTTCTAGTCCTACATCCAAATTATTTATAAAAACATTGAAGAGGACTGGCCCTAAAATGGAGCCTTGGGGGACCCCAATAGCGACTGTCCGCCAGCCTGATATGGCCACATTTACCACAACCCTTTGAGCCCTGCCCATCAGCCAATTGCTCACCCATCGTATGATGTTTTTGTTTAGCTGTATGCTGGACATTTTGTTCAGTAGAATCCTATGGGAAACTGTGTCAAAAGCTTTACTGAAATCCAAAAAGATCACATCAGCTGGTTTCCCTTGATCGACTAGATGGGCAATCTTATCATAAAAGGAAATCAAGTTAGGCAAACAGGACCTACCCCTCGTGAACCCATGTTGGCTGGGACCAATGACTGCATTGTCCCCCAGGTGCGCTTCAATAACTTCAGGGATAATCTTCTCCATAATTTTACCAGGCACTGACGTGAGATTGACAGGCCTGTAATTGCCAGGGTCTTCTTTCTTGCCCTTCTTGAAAATTTGCCAGCTTCCAGTCTACTGGGACTTCTCCAGATTCCCAAGACCGTTGAAAAATAATTGAGAGAAGTCCCGCGATGACGTCAGCGATTTCTCTAAGCACTCTGCGATGAATCCCATCCGGACCCAAGGACTTGTATGGATCCAGGTGGAGCAGCAAATCCCGCACATGTTCAGGGTCAGTTGGGAGTTTATCATTCCACCACAGTCCTCCAGCTCAGGGCACCTGGGGTCCCGAAGCCCATCATCAGCGTTGAAGACAGAGGCAAAGAAGGCATTAAACGTCTCTGCTTTGCCTATGTCCTTGTCTGTGAGGTGACCTTCCCCATCAAGTAACGGACCTCTGTTTTCTTTGGTCCTCCTTTTTCTGTTCACATATTAAAAAAAAAAAAAAAGCTTTTTATTGTCTCCCACAGACCTGGCCAGCTTCAACTCTAATTGGGCTTTGGCCGCATGAATTTTCTCCCTACAAACGTGAACAGCATCCCTCTATTCCTTCCACGTTGCCTGACCCTGCTTCCAGCAGCCGTATAATTTCTGCCTAAGTTTCAGCAGAAGATCCCTGGTCAGCAAGGCCGGCCTTCTGCACCACCTGCTTGACTTCCGATATTTTGGAATTGCCTGATCCTGTACTTTTAGGAGGCAGTGCTTAAAGACTGACCAGCACTGGTGGACGTCAACACCTTCAAAAGCAGTTTCCCAGGGGACCTTGCTTACTAGTTCCCTGAGCAGCCTGAAGTCTGCTCTCCCCATATCCAGGGCTGAAGTTTTGGTGGAAGTTTTCCTTCTGTCACCAAAAATTTTAAAGTCAACCGCTTCATGGTCACTATGACCAAGATGGCTGCCAATTACCACGTTCCCCACAAGACCCTCTCTGTTCTCCAGCGACTGATCTAGGAGGGCACCTTTGGTGGCTCCCTTAGTGCCTGCACCAAGAGGTTATCATCGAGGTGCTTTAGGAACCTCCTGGACCTGCTCGTGTTGGCCGTGTGGTAATTCCAGCTGACGTCTGGCAAGTTGAAGTCCCCCATAAGGACGGGGCAGTTGATCTCAAGGTATCTCTTAGTTCCTCAAAGAATAATTCTCACAGGTGGTCATGCAGGTTCCTGTAGTCCAACACAGCCTTGGAAATTTCTGCAAAATATTTGCACCTTCCTTTCTGTTTCTGAAAGTGGAGAGATTCTGTAGGAGAGAGCAATTAGGTCCCTGAGCAGTCTGTGACATGCAGTGAGCATCCCTTTTTGAAGGAAATGGTGAGCCTCATTAACACAGCCTCCATGCCACTCCTAGATCACACGCAGCCCTGGGGTCTGTTTGTAGCCAAACATAAAGCTTTTTCAAAAGATGAGCTCATCAGTTTAAAACCACATGCATGTGAACCAAAGCAGGCAGGGGAGCAGTGGCTGAAAGGGATGGAGGGCTCCACATGGGCAGCACATGCACATTGCTTGCACTGGGACAACCCATGTGTTTTTCCAGCCATAAGCCTCAGCTCTGCCATCAGCATGTGTGGGGCTGAGCAGAGTGTCCTTTTCTTTGAGTGTTTGCAGTTTTGTTAACCAGCAGGGAATTCTGGAAAATGTCAGGCTCTTAGTGAGAGCTGTCAGACTGTAATCATCTCCCAAGGGAAGGAGCAGCAGCCCCATGGGAGTTCAAAACCATGAAGGCTAATGTGGCACAGGAAAAATCCTAAGGATGAATGGGATGATTTAGTAACTCTTTTGCAAAGAGACAGCGAGCGACGAAGAAATCAGATTAGCTGGAGAGAACTGTGTGCATGTTAAAGGAAAAAAAAAAAAACGACCAGGCATTCCCATGAAGAATAGTATTTTCTTAACTGTATGGGGCTATTAGCCTTCATACTTCAGGGTATACAAGATTGCTGGTCAGATGAAAGAGAAACACACCTCTGCATGCATTTGTACAGAACTGTCTGCAGAGGAAATTAATTCCCAGAACTGAAGCATTCTGTGAGGTACCTGATGTTAGTGCTGAAGAGATGTTGCTCCCTGGC